>NC_047048.1:29662232-31099037 GCF_011762595.2 Tursiops truncatus
TGCCACAGATAACAAATATAAACTCTGGATAAAATATTAAAAACCCAACTACCTGCAGGGTGGATGGTAGTGGCTGAAACCCCAATAGAAAACCTGTACCCGAAGACCCAGAGGAAGAGTTATGGACAATTGCTCTCACAGGAAAAGAGTCAGAAATGGGGAGCCTCAGATCTGTAGATAAATTCCTCCCAAATCTGGCTGACTTTTGAAGCATCTTTGCACACAGCAAACCCTAAGGAGCCCAGATGAGGCTAAAAGAGACGAACTGAGAACTGGGCTGCTTCCCAACTGGTAGCGTTTGCAATTTGGTTCCAACCAAGTTAATTGCCTCCTAAAACAAATTTTAAAAAATCAACACTCTTTAGGGGGGAAATAGAACAGAATCCAGAGTCTCCACAACATAACATTCAAAATATTTAGGATACAATCCCAAAATTACTTGAAATGCAAACAAATAAGAAAATGTGACCCATTCTCAAAAGAAAAGACAGTCTTCTGGAGGCTGAGCCCAAGATGACCCAGGAGTTGGAATTAGCAGACAAGGATTTTTAAAGTAACTGTTGTAACTATGCTCCACGATGTAAAGGAAGATCTGCTCATGATAAATGAAACGTTAAGAAATCTCAGCCAAAAACAGAAAGAATAAGAAAGAAACAAATGGAGATTCTAGCTCCAGAACAAACAATATCCAAAATAAAACAACCAAGCAAAGGGTTCACAGCAAGAGGTTAACAGAGTAATGATGACAGAGGAAAGAGTCAGTGAATTTGAAAATTGATCAACAGTATTTTTGAAATCTTAATTGATGTACTTTCTCTTCATTCCATTCCCTCTCCATGCCCCTTACCCCAGTCTAAACAGATGGCTGGGCTATTTCCTAGGGGGAGGGAGAAAAATATATATGGGACAGTGTAAAGAAGAAAGTCTGCAAGTGCTTGACTTTAGTGTTCAAACATCTCAGCCTCTAGGATAATTAACAGGATTCAGAAGAACTTCCAAATAGTTGCAATAACTGGAGTTTAAGATGAGTGAGTCTTCTCCCTAGATTGAGGGGAGGGGAGGAGAGAGAAGAGGGAAGTTAAACAGAAATAATGGTGTATCCTGGGGAAAGACCAAGGTAAAGAGAGCTGAGGAAGGTCTTACATTGTCATTTAAATGCCCCAGTTCAGAGGTGACACACATTACTCATCTCCCAACTCCTTGTGTGGGGCTAGTCACCGTGCCCCACTCAACCATAAAGCGTTCAGGAAGTGTTACCCCACCGTGAGCTAGGGAGGCGGAAACCGAAAACATCTGGCAGAACAGTGCTGATGATCACTACAGTAGGCGTCTTGGGGCCCAAATCTTCTCCCACTGGAGTTATTATAAATACATAAATAATAAATACATGAATCTCCCTGCCCTAGAATCTCCTCACTTTGAACATATTCCATCCAATCATCTTTCCCCAACATAGACTATTTCAGAAAGTTATCATCACGGGAGAAAACTAGGTGATTCAAAGTGACTCAAGTTGACCTAAACTTGTTTGGGTTTTGTTTGGATCTCTACTTTTGAGGCAAGTGTGTTGCCTGATCTTGCTGGCACAGACCCATGGAGACCTGCGATTCATTAGAGTAGCTAGCTGTTCCCTTGTTCTGTATCTTTTTCCTTCTTGGCATGGAAGATTTCTCACAAGATTCTTCCCTTATCTCAAGAGACCTTGGAAAACAAACCCACTCTTTCCTTCATCACTCAAAGATGCAGATGGGACAGTAAGTGTAGGGACCCGTCTAACTGGCAGGGAAAACAGTGGTGATGGAAAATCCCATCCAGGCCTCACATCTCCCTGCTGCTTTTACCCTGTCCTATGCCTTTTCTCCATGTACACATTATTCTTTTGGCACCGAATGATGTATGACTTCCCAAATGCACCAAGGCTTACTGACTCTGCATATGCTCCTAGCTGCGCTGGGAATGTCCTTCTCCTCTCTCTTCCATGTGGGCTCCCACTGACTTATTCACTAACAAAGATTTATTGAACATCTACTATGTGCTATGCTACGCAGAACCCTAGGTGCTGAGGATACAACAGTGAAGAAGACATAGTCCTGCCCTCATGAGCTGATAATCTAATGGGGAGAGCCAGACATGAAACAGAGAATATCCAGAGTAAGTGCTAAGAATGATGAAGATAGGATGCTTGGAGGGAGAACTGATTTGGATGGGAGTGGGTCAAGGACTGAATGCTTGGCTGAGCAAGAGGCATATAAGCTGAAACCTGGAACATGGACAGAAATTTGCCAGGTAAAGAATGGAGGAGAGCTTCCCAGAAACAGGGAACAGCATCTATGAGAGGCTTGAATCAGAAGGAGCTTTGTGCTTTTGAGGAAAAATCAGAGCATTCTGAACAAAGCTAAGGCCAGCATATCAAGGCTCAGCTCAAATAGCCTCTCTTCTAGAGAACCTTCTCTGACTCCTCTCTGCTCTCACAGAACTTGGGACATCCTTCCTTTATGCACGGTTATGTCAGTATCACTTGTTTATGCCATCCAAATGCCAGTCAGGGCTCCCTTGTCCCTTAGAAGCTCATTTTGTCACTCAACAAGTGTTTATTGAGCATCAACTATGTGCTGGATTCTGTAGACACATTGGTAAATAAGATAAGGTCCCTGCCTTCATGAGGCTTATATTCTGGGAATAGAGAGATAATATACAAGTGATCACATGAACCAGTAGTGCAAGTTCAGAGGATGGCAAATGTTCTGAAGAAACTGATACAGAATTGCGTGGTATAGATTGAGGGGGAGGTGCTAAAATACACAGAATGGTAAGGAAAGACTTGAGTAAGGAGGTGATAGTTGAGCTGAGAACTGAATGATGAGAAGCACCTAGCCCTAGGAAGATCTGGGGGTTGAGAGAGTGGTCTAGGCAGAGCAAATAGCCAGCGCAAGGGCTCTGCGGTGGTGGCAAGACGGATCTGTTCAAGGAACAGAAACAAGGATCTTATAGGGTCATGAAGGCCAGGATAAGAACTCTGGATTTTTTTTCTAAATGCAATGGGAAGCCATCAGAGCGTTTTAAACAGAGGCATGACATGACCTGGACTCAGGGACTTTATAAATTTAGATGTCAAGACCTAATTGCAGTTTAAAAGTTCATTCTGGCTGCTGGTGGGGAACTGACAGTGTAGGAGGGGGCAGACATAGAAGCAGGGGACCACTTAGGAGGCTACTGCCATCTTCCTGGTGGGCAGTGGTGACAACTTTCAAACTTGCCCCAAATGTCCCTGATTCCATGGCCTCAGATGCTCCAAAGCCCTCCCCATGATTTCTCAAAGGCTTAGTTCCTCGTGGGCTCTTCCATTCCCAGCCCCTGTGCCTGCATGCTGGTTTGCTAACTTGCTGAAGATGAGAGGCATCATATAACACATCACACTGCCCCTGGCCTCCCCTCCATGCCTGGCATGCTCCTTCATTTTCTGCTCTGGGGAACAAACACATCCCTCTCATCTTCTCATGCAGGGCAATTTCATCCTCTTCTCTTCAGGTCTTGGCACCAGCAGCACTCATGCACGTAGGTAATCAATTTTGCCCCCAGTGAATTTATTAAGACATCCTTCCAAACAAATACAGCACTTTCTCCAAAAGGAATCCTGGCAAATCAAGCGTTTTCAGGTTTGTGGATGTCAGCCTCTCCAGTTAGCTGGAGAGCTCCTTGAGGGCAGGGACTGTGTAAGAATATTTGTGTCCTTGGTCAAGTTCTCCCAGACTCGGACCCTGGGATGCAGATGCATTGCACGTGATTTATTAGGAAAGTACTCCGAGGAGAAAACTGACAGCAAGGGGATGGGGAAGCAGGATAGGGAAAGGAAAGTAGCCAAAGATGAGATTTCGGACCGAGTCTAGCCATAGCCTCATCCTGCAGGGAGCTCTGGAGGGTAAATGGTTTCTTAGAGTCTGACCCACCTCAAGTCAAGGCGGGCTGGGCTTATACATTCCTGCCCCCATGAGTCATTGGGGATGTCAACTCACAGGCACTTCTACAGCTCTGAGATATGAGTGACGGGGATCCTGCAGCTCAAAGACAGTCCTTCCAAGAAGGTAGTGGGAGTGAACTGGGCACGTAGAAGCTGGGGAATGAGCACAGAGAACTAGCAGAAGTGGTGGGTGGAGCACCAGTGGTGTCCACTACACTCTCTAGTCTCAGTTCCCAGAACCTGAAGCAAGATGGATGCTCCATGGTGTTTGCTGAATGAATAAGTGAATTAGTGTCCAGGGTTTCAGGCGGGTGTGGATTGTACTGGGTACGAGGTGACCAGAAAGGCAGAAAACTCTTAGTGAAGAAGGCTCTTCCAAGCTTCAGGGACAGGATGTGGATGGGCAGGGCCTGGAATTCCAGTGACAGCGGCAGGTGAGGTTCAGATGCCATCATTATGCCATGCCCTATTCTCTGAGAATGTTCCAGTAGCGATCGTTATGTTTGTGTGTTATTTTGACATGTACGACTTGCTTTTCCATTTAATTTTCTCATTGGGCCCTTAAAACATGCCCATGAAAGAGGTGCTTCATTTTGGATGAGACGACTGAGGCTCAGAGAACTCACTAAGTTTCAAATAATGGAGGAGTGACAGAGCTGGGACTTGGACTTGTCACTGGAGGTGGTTGACAATAACTAGGTTCCTAAGGATGCTTAAGACGATTATTTAATGAAGTTGCTCTTTCTCTGGGGTAGCTCAGTGTAAGGTAGAGGTTGTAAAATTGGTGGCCCACATTCTAATTCTCCGATGTGTTCTGGGTAGCACGATGCTGTGGTCTTAACCCTCTTAGTTGGGGTTGTGGCAGGTGTCTCCTATAGATGTATCATCCCAGCTCCTGTTTTTAAACATTCCCCACCACTCCCTATAGCTGTGCTATCCATTGAGGTAGCCACTAGCCACATGTGGCGATTGAGCACTTGCAATGTGACGAGTCCAAATTGAGACGTCCTCCTGAAAATTTTAATTCATAAATCTGGCTCCCGTTGGATTTGTATCGGACAGTGCTGGCCTAGAATCTCCCACATCAGGCCAGCATCTTGCATTTTCACTGCCTGCCTGACTCTGTAGGCACATGAATTTGTAATCCCTGCTGAATGAGAGGGAAGTATAACCTGGAGGGGACTAGGGTTCAAGTCTTGGCTGTAACACTTGCTGTGTGATTTGGGGCAATTACCTTCCCTCTCTGTGCTTGGTTTCCTCATTTCATGATGAAGACTTTGGACTTAATTTCTATCTTTCTACAACTGAAACTTCCTCTCCCACACACCTCTGAATTTACCCTTTTGTGGTGGGATGCTGCCTGCCAGCTTTGAGCTGAGCTTTCCCTGCTGGCAGCCCCTCCTCTTGCCCTGATTCCCAGCACTCCGGCTGCTTCTACATATTTGGGGAGCCCTGTTTCTATCAGGAGCCTCCCTCCTCACTCCACAGGGGGTTGAATCCTGGATCATTCCTCTTGGCTTGTTGTTTACAAAATGAGAGGTTGACCATGTTTCTCCTTTTTGGTTAATATCTGCAGTTTGCCCTCATTTAATTTGCATATCTTAGCTACTAGTTTGCTCACCTTCAACAATTATTTTCATACACCCTTGGACTCATAAACCATTGTTCCAAGTGGTGTGTTGCCTATTTTAAGAACTTAATTTGTTTGTAATGTGCACATCAGCTGCATGATTTGTTTCTTGCTTGTAATTAACTTTTAAGCTGATGCCATTCCCCCACCAAAAATGAAACTCAAGGTAAAGTTGGTAAGATTAATCATGCTGGCTGCATCCAAATCTTCCAACATCTTCATCGGACTCAGCAAGTTTGGGGAAAATGATATTTTTTCCTTCCACTTCCATCTGTTACCCTGCCGATCTTGGAGCCAATCCATCCATTTAGTGGGCTTGAGTGTCAGAGTTGGAATCTGACACTTTCCAGTTTCTGTACCAAGAAACTCCCTCCAAACCCTCTTACCCTGCAACTTGAACCCATCTCCTCCTTCCTGAGAGCGTCCCCAGACTCATGGGCACTGATGAATCATGAAACCCATTACTGGGTTGTGTAATACCTCCCCAGTTTCCCTTATTGCTGTTGCTGATTTCCATGGTCTTCTGCAATGATGTAAATCAGCAATGTCTTCGGTTCATAATCTGCACTGCTGGGGGTAGTGATTGGGTTGGACAGAGCCAGCTTTATTAATCTCTCCATTTAATGACACCCTATCTGTGGGGCATGTGTGCAATCTGTAATGCAGGCAGCTTTCTTCGGTGGCTGAGCAAATTTAGAAATTAGGTTGTACTAGATCCGTGCTTCTCAAGCCTTAATGTGCATATGGGCCCCTGAGAGAGCTTGCGAAAATACAGATTCTGATTTAGTAGGTGTAGAATGGGCCCTGAGAATCTGCATTTTAGCAAGCTCCCACAGAAGCCAATGCTGCTAGTCTAGGACCACACTCTGAGGTGTGGGCACTGGACTGCAGGCCTATGAAGACTGGAATCGTATCACTGGCACATGGAAGCTCTCAGCTATTTGCAGACTGAACGAGTGAATGAATGAATGAACTACACTCAGGAATACAGATTACTCTCTAACAGATCGATCTAATTGGAATTAGATGTGTTCCTTCCTTATTGCCACACTAGCAAAAAAAAAAAGTAATTTTATATATTTCCTAATTTAGGAAGGGCTAAATGTCATATGCCCATTTATCTCCTCCATATATATGGTATTTATGTGTGTGCGCACGCATATGTTTGGCTTTTGGAAATGCATTTATAGTAACAGAACTGCTCTTCGCCATGCGTCTCTTTCTAAGTATAGCCTGACTGCCTTCATCTGAAAGGGCCCGCTTCCAGAGAGCCCTGCAAACTGAGAAATCCTTGTTCCTGTTTTTAAGATTCTTCGGAGAGCTGCCTGGTTCTCCCTCTGAAGCCCTGGCTTTTCCAATGTTCTTCCAGCTCTCTGATGACATCAATGGAGGAGCTTCAATTAAGTGCTGACTCTCTGTAATCCTTCTCTTGAATATCCTGAAGCTTCTATTATTTTTCAGCTACTACGGATGGGTTAATTTTTTTCTTGAGGCCAAGGTTGTAAATCCATTTATATACACACCGAGACTACTTTTTTGAAACTGGAAGTCAGGACGTAGGATGGGATGAGGGTAGTCGCTTAAACAGACAGAGGGCAGAACGCTTTAAATGGGATCCATTTCCGAATGCACCGGATTTTATGTTTAGAATTTCGTATTCACTTTCTTCAGGAGGTCCTCTTAAACGTTTCAGCTTTAGGATCCACCTGAATCTCTTTCTCCAAGACAGGCTGTGGGTTCTCCTGGATTTTCCTACCAGTCTCCGTGGACAGTTTTGGGCCCCTGAGGTTTCCTGACTTGACCTCCCCTGTGGGATGTGGGAGAAAGTCAAAAGGAGGAACTCAGAGGTTGTTATTTGCCCAAAGCCTCATGACTGTGAGACCGTGGAGATATTGCACAGACTCACGCAGTCTGCCCCAGAGCCAGCAGTCTTGCCTATAATGCTCCGCTGTTGTGTTTCTCAAATTTAACGTGCCAAGGACTCTCATGGGGACCTTGTTAAAATGCAAGGTCTGATTCGACAGGTCTGGGGTGGGGCCTGAGAGTCTGCAGTTCTAACAAGCTCCCAGGTGATGCTGATGCTGTTGATCTGTGACCCACACTCTGAGAACCATGATCTAGTGGTCTCACTCCTGAATGCACATTGAGATTAAAAAAAAAAAAAGGCCACCCAGAAATTCTGTTTTAATTGGTTTGGGGTGCAGCAGTCTGAGCATCATGAGTTTAAACGTTTCCTGGATGAATCTAGTGTGTAGCAGGGCTGAGAAGCACTGTTTTGGCCTTTTGTTGAGACTTCATCGGTTCCAGGACCCTTCTGCCCCACCCCCAAGACCTCCACCCATCTGTTCTCCTACAGAACAGTGCAATACCCCGCCTCTGGGGTAGGGGAGACCAGACTGGGGCAGACTTGGGGTCTCCTCCCCAGCGCCTGTCCTGCCCTGGGCTGGTTGGTTGGACTGGAGATGCTCTGGGTACCATGGCAGTGGGGAGTGGGCAGGTGTTAGGCTAAATCTGACCAGGTACATGACAAGGAGAGGAACAGAGGTCTCCCCTGGGGAGCCAGGAGACACTTCCAAGTTGCTCCTTGCTGAAATATTCATCTGCTCAGTTGAAAATAACTTCTTCATTGCTGAGGAGGCTACCAGGGGTTCCCCTCCTGCCAGAAAGGGGGGCAGTAGGGGCTCTGGAATTCCAGGAAAGTTGATACCACCAGACCAGGATGTGTCAGCAAGCCCTGGAATACTCACTGCCTAGGAGGTAGCTGTGTGGGGCCTTAGAACATCTCAGCCCCATGGACCCAGGTGATGAAGGTCACCTAGCCCAGCTGTTTTTCAGTGATCTAGATCTTTAGAGAAGATGCATCAGGGGGTTTATTAATTTCCTATGGCTGTTGTAACAACTTAAAACTGAGTGGCTTACAAAAAAACACAAATTTACCTTACAGTCCTGGAGGTCAGAAGTCTGGTGCAGGTCTCACTCGGCTAAAATCAAGGTATTCTTTTCGAACCCTCCAGGGGAGAATCTGTTTCCTCATCCTTTTCAGCTTCTAGAGGCTGCCTGCCTTCGTCGGCTCATGGCTCTTGCCTCTGTCGTCAATGCCAGCAGCGGCAGGTTGAGTTCTTCACACACATCATCACTCTGACCTCTTCTGCCTCCCTCTTCCACTTTTGAGGACTCCTTCTGATTAATTGGACCCACCTCGATAATCCACACTACACTCCCTATTTTAAAGTTAGTTAACAACATTTAACTTCACCTGAAACCTCAATTTCCCACTGCAGTGTAACAGAATACACTCACAAGTTCTGGGGATTAGGATATGATATCTTTGGGGGGGCCATGATTCTGCCTAACAGGGGGTTGGGGGTCAGTCTGAGTGTGAGATCCCTGTTTCTGATCCCTTACTTCAACCAGACCATTTTTTTTGGCTGCACCGCACGGCATGTGGGATCTTAGTTCCCCCCGACCAGGGATTGAATCCATGCCCCCTGCAGTGGAAGCACAGAGTCTTTACCACTGGACCACCAGGGAAGTCCCAACCAGACCAGTTTTGTTAAATATGCAACCATGCAAAATTTTCTTTGAAAAGAGTATTCCAAGGCTAACAGATTTTTTCAACCAGTGGTCAGGTCCCTCCCTGCTCCAAACAGGATCCCTGGATCAGCAGCTAGAGGTCATCTGGTAGCTTGTTAGAAATTCAGAACCTCAGGCCCTGCTCCAGACCTGCTGAACCAGAGTCTACATTTTCGCCCAGACCTAGGGCAATGTGTGTGCACACTGACGTTAGAGGTCCTGGGTTAGTCCCCTGTAACCGTAGCTGCTCACTGAAACAACCTAGAGAGTTTTAAAACACACTGATGCCTGGGATCCACCTGATTCATGGCCTGGGGTGTGGCCTGGGCATTGGGATTTTTCAAATTTCCCAGGGACTGAGATTCTGCTAGTCCAATTTGGGAACACCTGGACTAGCCCAGCTTCCTCTGTGTGCAGAAGAGGCCATTTCCCAGAGAGGGAAAGTGACTTGCCCAGGGTCACTGCCCATCCCAGGAGAGGACTGACACTCTTGACTTTATGGATTGAGGATTTCTGCCCCTACTAAGAAAACAAAAACAGTAGCAACAATATCAGTGTCATTTTGGGTGGAGAGTGGGAAGGGAGGAGGATCCTTTTATTTTTTCCTGCCTATATCCTTCTTTAGAGTTTGAATTATGTTGGAGTATATAAAAATGCTAAAGACTGGCTAAGAGACAAATCATAATGAAAACTCAGGGCTCTAATAGTGGTGACCATTTTTGGAAAACCCACCATGTACCAGGAAACTTGTACACATTTTTTCATTTAATCCTCATTGTGTCTTGGCAGAGTGGGAGGTAATTGTCCCATTTTGCACATTTTTGTGTAACCTCTAGAGTCCTGTCGATTAGGCACTGGAACCTAGCAGACAGCTGACCCCTTGGATGACCCACAGTTAGCTCTTGGCTTGGCCCCTGTTACAAGGCAGGAGGTTTGGGTGTGCAGCAGCCCCCAAAGATCTTGTCCTAATTTCCTGTCTCAGGAAATTCTCCCAACTCATCTGTCGCGTGCTTTGTGGGTCACTGTTCTTTGACCATAAGCATCGGACCAGAAACAAGTTTCTGTGTGTCCCCTGCCCATCGCCTTTTTTTCTTTTCTTTTTCCTCTTGTCTGAGTGGAGGCATCAAGAAACCACCTACCTTTGCCTTTATTAATTTGGTTCCCAAATAGCCTCATGGCACAACCATACGTTACAGAGGAAACACTTGGAAATCTTAATTATTGTTATTATTAACTTTCTGAAGTTCACACCCAGTGCATATCATTTACCTGCTTTACTGGGCTAGTCATGAGGATGATAATAATGGTAACAATAAACAGCTAACACTTAGTGAGGTTTACTCCTTGCCAAGTTCTGTTCTTTACCTGTTTAAGCTCATTTAAATCTCACAAGCCTGGGAGACAGTACAATCATAGCCCCATTTTACAGATGAGAATATCAAGGCTCAGAGGAAATGGGCTGATGCTTGGCAATGGCCCAGTCCGTGGCCACAGGCAAGTGTGCAGTCATGGGTTTCCCCTCCCTCTCCCTCCCCTTCTCTCTCTTTCCGTCTCTCTCTCTGTCTCTCTCATTCTCTCTCTCTCCCTGACAGCTGTCTGGTCAAATCCCAGAGCTTCCTCAGAGGACACCCTGCAAGTCCTCCTTGGCTGAGGGTCCTTACTCTGGGAGACATCAGCCCACTCTCTTCACCTCAGTTTCTCCTCCTAGGCTCTGCCTTTCTCTCCGAGGTGCTGGGAGGATTCTGTAAATAGTTCCTTTGAGGTGCTGGAAGCACTGGGTGGAGAAACTCACTATAAATACCCGGCATTTATAATTAGTCTTTGTGGCGGCACAGTTCTGCATGTGGGGGAGGCAAGCACCTGCAGGGGCAGAAAGTCAAAATGCAGGGCCTGGGGGCTCTTGAGAGCTGGCTCCATAGTGCTACCTGTGCTGGAGAGAACCTGTGGGAGTGAAGCCTCCCAGACAAGAGCACAGTGGCAGGGCCCCCATGCAGCCTCAGACAAGAGCAGTGGGGGCTGCTAAGGGCTCCCAACTCCATTGCTCCCTGTCTGTGAGACCTCCTGCAAATTATTTTGCTCACTTGAGCCTCAGTTTCTACATCCATAAGATGGGAATTATCATTCCTATTGTGAAGAGTTAAAGATAATGGGTATAAAGCTCCCAGTACTGGTGCATGCAGTAGGTGCTTAATACATGTCAGATTCTTCTTGTTCCTTTGTGTGCACAGCTAGGCAGGCACCATCTCACTTGCATATCAGATGGGTTTCTCCTGCTTAAAGACTTTCTGAGACTCTCTATTGGCGGCAAAGGTCCCCCGTGCCTGCATCTTATCCCCATGGTCCTCCTCTGAGCTGCGACTCACTTGCTCACAGCTGTCCACCTGAAGACTGTGTCCAGCATCTTCTGCTTTCTTCCCTGGAGCCTTTTCAGATGTTGCCAGAACCTGCTCAACCTATGCAAAAATGCAGAAGTGCAGAGAAAAGAGCCAAGGGAACAACCATCAACCAATGGGGAAGGGAGCTGGTGGATAAATATGCTACCCTCCCTCCTTTAGGAGGAAATTTCTGGGAGGCTCCCTGCTTGCCTCTCAGAAGTCCTGGCAGCATCAAGGAACCCCAGCAGTCATCTTGATGGTGAACATGTATATGGCTTTCCCTACCAAATCTTTCCACAACCTCATTCCTACTTCTTGAAATCATCTCCCATTAAACCACCTGCACTAAACCCTTGTCTCAAGCTCTGCTTTTGGAGAACCCAACTTATGACGTCATCACACCTGGAATAAGATCCAAACTCCTCACTGTGACTGCAGGGTCCAGCATTTTCATCATTCCTTCCTCATCTCCCATCTCTCTCTCTGCTTCCCACTGCCTTCCAGTCATGCCAGCCTTCCATCATCTTCCTTTAACTTACCAAGCATTCCCTCCTTAGGGTCTTTGCAGATGCTGTTCCCTCCGACTGGAATGCCCTTCCCCTCACTCTTCGTCTGTGTCAGTCCTTCAGGTTTCAGCTTAAACATCAGTCCCTTAGAGAGTGTCACTCCCTCTTGGCCTCATCTCCTGCAGGTTCTAACCCCCTTTATTCTCTGTCACAACAGCCTGGATTTGAAATTGTATATTTGTATGTTTGTTTGAATATTGTTACCTGTCTCCCCTACTAGACTGTAAATCCCATGTAAATATGGATGGGCTCTGCCTAGTCCCATGGACTCTACAGCATCTGGCACAGCCCTTGACACAGGGGGCATAGTTAATAAATATTTATTGAATGAAGATGGAATGCAGGTTGGTCGGTTTCCCCTCCAACCCAAGCTTTCTCTATCTGTCAGACTATGGGATGTTGACAGAGGGCTTTTATGGGGAGTGGTAAGGAGGCAGGAAAATACAGTCTCCATCCTCACCTCCCTCACTCCCACTTTGCCAGGATCAGGGTCAGAGGTTACTGAAAGAGACTCTCCAGTCTGGACTCAGGCTTCAGGAGGACATATCCAAGTGCTTCCTCCATGAACAGGAGATTTCATACACAACTGGCCCTGTTCTCATCTGGAGCATGGCTGGGTGTGACTTCAGGGGGCCAGAAGGTTGATCTTCACTGTCAGCCTTTGTAAGGATAGGGCCAACTTGCAGCTGGTCTGTGTAACTCTGTGCTTATCTCCAGAGACACTGGAACCATGGACTTGGCCAAGAAGGGATGGGATGTATTAATCAGTGATTTATAGTGTGCTGTCTGAAGTCCAAAACCGCCTGGAAGTGCCGTGTACGAACTTGCTGCACAGTTTGTTGGAAAAACGTAGATGAATGGTGTGCACCTGGTTTCAGTTTATTATGCCAGTTACTCAGCCCAGTTTTGTCTTTGTGACCAGAGGGAGGCAAAACGAACAAATGTCTCATGGGAACTTATGCCTTGGCATCCCTGAGGCTGAGATCTCCCACATACAGTTAGGTGGTTCGTGGTCCCGAGACCAGGCTAGTTCTGTGTGACCAAGAGGGGCATTATGGGTCTTCCTAAAGTTGCTCTGAGTTTCCTTTCTCTTATTTTCTGCATCCTTTGCTTGTAACAAAGTCTTTCATGACTCTTGCTTTGCTGGAGTCTTGTGAGTCCTTTCAGTGATCTGACCCAGCATAGTTGCTGCAGCCTCTCTGGTATGCTGGGCCTTAGCTCCTGGTAATTTCCTCTCTTGACACTGAAATTGGAGAGTCCTGGGATGTTTCATCTGGGAGGGCTCTCAGGGTTTTGGGACTGGCATCTGTTTCTTATGGATGAGAAGATGGAGCTGTGGAGACCCAACCTACATCTCATGGAGGAGAAGAGAGAGCAGCAGAAACCCAACCTGAAGGTGTGAATTGCCCATAATCACCAAGCAAGTTATACTCAGAGGAAAGGAATGTTACCTATAATCCCATCATCCAGAGACAACAATAGCTAACATTTTAATACACTACCTTTTAGTCTTTTTTCCTTTCATATATATAATTAAACATAATTGACATATACTGAAAAAGCCATTTTACCCTTTGCCTCAGTATTACATTATGAGCATTAGTTGACGATCTTATAAAGACTCAATTTCTTCATTTGTAAAATGGGAATAACAATAATAATGATAATAATACCTGTACCTATATTATAGGGTTGTTGTGGGGATTAAATGAGAAAATGCATGTAAAAGCTTTTAGCCCAGTGGGTGGTATATACTAAGTGCTCAGTAAAAATTATTATTATAATGAAATATTTAAAATCACAAATGGCTACAGAGTAGTCTATTGAGTATGTCATTATTCACGTAACTATTCCTTTATTGAATCCACAGGTAATAGTTAAGAATCAGGTAATCAAGTTAATTCTCAACTTTGTTTTTTCTACGCAGCACTGTTACCTTCTAGAAAAGTAAAATGTCAATGCAGAGGCCACTGGAGCCCATGTGTTGTTGATAACGATGATCACAGCTGCAAAAAAGTAAGGGGTGCCTTGAGCCACTAGACCCCTCTGATGATGGGGAGACTGTCTCAGTTGGAAGTATCTTGGAGCTTAATGCAGAGCAAGTTCACAAAATCACTGTGACAGTGGGATGGGATGGGATTGACCGTGCAGATGCCCCACAGGTGTTGGACAGAGCAGGAGACCTAGGATCAAGTGGCCTGGGGGAGAGGTCAGCAAGGGTGTCTTGGAGCAGGTACAGCGGTGATGTCACTATAGATTTATGTACGGTGAAGCTCCTCTGAAAGCTCAACCTGAGACAAGGACATGGGTGCTGGTGTTTTATTTGGGAGAGGACCCCAGGAGGGAGAGAGTAGGGGGTATGTCCTGAGAGGGAGGAAGCCAATAAAAGGTGTGTTATTGAACTATGGACACCTGGTCCTTGGGGCCTTTGGGACCATTTGAGGAGCCACTAGAATGTACTTCAGAATTGTCCCTCCAGAGCACGGGATCCTGGGCATTTATCCATGATGGTTGATGGTTGCCTCCGGGTGTAACTCCTCTGCAATTCCAGGCTGCTCTGTGCATGGAGACACAAGGGGGTGAATGTCTGTAGTTCTGCAAAAATACCTGAGACAGAAACATGGAGGGACACGGGAGCCTAGGAGGGATGGTGTCAGGTGCATGGATCCAGACACGCAGCTGCCACTGAAGCTGGTGGGTCAAGAGGAGTTAGAGGTATGAGGGATTTGCTTCAGAAATGAGGATGACAGCGGTGCTTCACTGCCCTCGCCCTGCAATTCCATGCCTTCCACTGTTGTCAGGAAATTCTCCCTTGTGTCCACCATGGATCTCTCTTGCTGTGGTTTCTTCCTCTTTCCCTTTGTTTTAGCCTAAAAGGAGATGCAGAGCAGCTGGCTGTGGTCAGATGGAAATGCTAGAAAAGCTACAGATTCTTGGCAGCCCACCCCTCCAGGTTCACTTCGGGCTAGACCAGTGCTCCCAGAGGACCCCTCTCTCCTTTCCTGTTCTCTTTCTTAATCCACTTACACAGGATGTGAGCACTGAATGTGGCCTGTTTGCTCCATTGAGTGGTCCAGATGCTAACGTCTCCCCTTTAATGATAGCTACAGCTGACATTAGTTATTTACTGTAAACCAGGCCCTGTGCTAGGTGCTTCCCATCTCAACTCTGAACGGCCTCTGTGCTAGGTTCTGTTAGTACCCCACGGTATGGGTGAGGAGGTTGAGGCTCAGAGAGGTAGACATTTCAAGCATGAGGTGGGACAGGGCTTCAAGCCACAGCCACGTCACCTGCTCCCCTCCCTTTGAGCAGGTGTTTATTCACCTCTTTGTAACATGCTGTGTGCTCAGATGCTCAAGGGGGCACCTTGGGGTTCACAAGATGTTGTTCCTTGGGGGCCCTTTGCGTACCTGCCTAGTCTTGAGTAGGAAACAACTCTTAGCACTTGGGAAAGTGATAATTGAAGTAACATTTAATACTTACTGTACATTGAGTAACATATACCTGTTACCTCTGCACCTGTCCAACCCCCATTGGACATATGAGGAAACTGAGGCTCTGGGAAGTGGGGATTTACCCTGGGGATACCCAAAGCCACACAGGTGGTAAGCGTGGGAACCAGGTATCAAACTCAGCCTGTTTGATTGCAAAGCCCATGAGGTTCCCCACTAGCATTTGCAGGGTGCCTTCCATAGGGTGGCCATAAAGACCACAAACGAAGGTGAGAATGCATAATGAATGATTTATTGATATTAAAACACACACCCAAATAACTTCTGGTGCCGGTTCTTATGGCCTCCTTGTAAGTGCCTGGTGGGGGAGAGATTGAAACTGACTAATGGCCGTAGGTAACTGACATAAGCACTGGGTGGTGAAAATGATGTTGAGGGGCAGAGGAAGTCTGTACCAAAGTGCCAGCTGGATCCAAGCTGAGAGCGAGGGTGGGGGTGGATGGAGGATGATGCAAACTTGTTTCCTTTACAACAAGAAATGTGCCAGTTAGAGAACATTTGGCTCAGAGGACCTGAGATGATCTAGCTCCTCTGGCACTTTCAGGATGGGGCAAAGGAGGCCGGGATAGAGGAAATGAACGCCTGAGGCCCCACTGCTTCTCAGGGTCACGCCCACTGAATCCCGGCTCTCAGGGCGCAGGCTCGCCACGCTGCCTGTGTGCCCCGCCTCCCGGATCAACTGAGGGTGCGAGGGGATCCCTGGTGACCTGTGGGTCCTTCACTCCGTGGCTTTCTTGCCCCACTCCAGGACTGCAGCCTCTTCCTGCTCCTCCCTCCCTCTCTCTGACTAAGAGAAGCCCTGAGGCCCCCCCTTCTGCCAACCCCCAACCGCCCCCTCTCCTCCGGAGCCCCCAGGCCGTGAGCGGTGGCTCCATGGAGAAGCAGGGCCGTGGGCGGGGCGAGCGGGATAATTATAATCTTGGAAGGTTTGAATCTCAGGCGTAGAAGCAGGGAGGCAGTTCTTCCTGCCCGGTTTGGGAGCTGGGTCTGAGTCAGAAACTGTCTCCCACAGCCCAGCCCCCTCAGAGGCTGATCTCACCTTGCCCTCCACCTTGGAGCCAGACCTTGAGTCAGTTCATTCATTTACGTGTGCATTCATTCATTTACAAAATGCTGGTTGTGTACTTATCACATGCCCCGCACTGCATGGAGCCTTGAGATACAGATTGGAAGGGGGCCAGGGGCATGTCGCCTGGTGGTTACCAGTATGTTGTCCGTCAAACTCCACAGTTTGCAATCCTGCCTCCACCATTTAGTAGCAGTATAATTTTTTATGCATTGTTTAAGCTCTCTGTGCCTTACTTTTCTCATCCGAGAAATGGGTATTATAAATATCTCCCTTGTAAGGATTAAAGGAGAGAATACACATAAACCACTGAGTACAGTGCCTGAAGCATGTTAAAAGCATACAAAATGTTAGTTATTGTTGTCGATATCATTTTTAAAATTTTTATTGAAGTGTTGAATAACGTAAAGTTCCTATTCTGGAAAGTCTAGAGTAGAGATGGCAAAAAGGCTCACATGTCAACTTTGATAGATTGATAGAGGGTGCTTGGAATACTGTATTAAGAAAGATTATGAGGATCAGTTAAGACCCATCAGAAAAAAGAGCGTGATTGATTACCAGTGCCTGCAACAGGTTTTAGATAAGGGCACATATGCCTAGTATCAGCTGTCTCTGTTACTGAGTTAGTCCTGGAGAGGAGAAGGGAAGGGAATGGCAGGGGTAGTAAGAAATTTAGAGGAGTATACAGTCAGACCGTACCAGGTATTTGAAGCAAATGTTGGAGGGGCCAAGGCTGCCTAAGAGCTGTTCCTATGTGGATATTCCTGAGCGTCCACAAGGATGTGGATTCTTCCTGCTGCAGTGTGCCGAGAACTTTTTGTCACAATATCCAGGTTTGAATCCTGGCACTGGTACTCACAGGCTGTGTGGCCTTGGGCAAGCACTGGATCTATCCTGTGTCTCAACTTCCCCATCTGGAAGATGGGGAGAATGACCCACCTCTCACCACCTTCCTTGGATTTTGGTGAGGATTAAATGAGATAATCCATGTTAAGAATTTAGAACAGTGCCTGACACATAGTAGATACTCAAAACCCTCGTGGTTAGCCATTGATATTTTGTGTGCCTTAAAGAACTGGGGGGGTAGGGAGGAGCTTTCTTTCCTTTATAATCCATTATCAGTCAAATAGTTCTACTCTAAGTGCTGGAAACGAGGATTAGTTGGAACAGTCAAGTTATTTAAAAATAGAGGATTACTAGGAAAAAGCTGAACATGTCAAACAACTGGTGAGTTGTTCAAATAAATTATGGTAGGTTATACAGCATTATATAAAATATGATTCCGCTTTTTTGAAAAAGTATTAATTCATATATGACCAGGAAAAGATTTGGAAATTTGAACACCACAGAGTTAATAATGACTAGCGTTGAGTAGGTGGATTGTGGGTGTTGACGAAAAAATTAATAAATAGTCGATCTAAAGAAGAAATAGAGAATTTTATTCAAGCCAACCTGAGGATTATAACCTGGGAGAGAGTCTTTCAGAAAATTCTGAAGACTGTTTCACTTGTTAGAAGTCGTTATATACGTTTACACAGTTATTATCAAGACAAAGGATCATACATCAGAATGGCACACTGATATTTGACATAAAGTTCACCAAAGATACGTAGTCCAGATAAGCATGTATGAAGCGAACAACTGGTCACCACAACCCCTTACAGGATTGGGAAAGGAATGTTAACTTCTAAGGAGTTATGTTGCTGGTATATGAAGAAGGGTAATGTTGATCTTTACAGTTGAGCAGGCATTCCTGCCTTGAAGAGGTCTGGTTAATGTATAATTCAGATGCACAATGCACGTTAGGGAGGGCCCAATATGGGCAGGGAGTATGTTATGCTTAAATTTTCTTGTCTTGCCTCAAAACATAAATTTTATTCCATCATAGGTTACCATAGGTACCCATTGGAGTTCTTAACAGAAGCCAACCTGGGCTAAATAAGCAGAAAAGGAAATTGTTAAAAGTGTGTTGGGAGCCCCAATCCTCAGGTGAATGTCTCAGCTTTCAGGGGCATGACCTGAACTTGTCTGGTTGGCTTGCCCAGACCCCTGTGTGGATACCAGGAACTTGACCCTGCAACCACTATGATTCCTGAATGTAATTAACTCAACTCTGAACCCTAGGGGTGGCCAAAAATAATAATCTTTAAGACTAAATGGTCATTAGCTCAGAAGAATGTACAAAGTCCTTCTCTTCAACTCTGAGTCTTATGTTCCAACTCATGGAGTCCTCAGGTGGGCAGTTCCTCAATCTAGTTCACTTGGTCTCTGCTCCCTGGTGGGCAGGTACTTCCAGTTGAATTTCTGAGGCTTCCCAGTATAGTCAAGTCTCTTCATAGTCATGAAGGAGTAAAGTCCCCCAGCCCTTGATCACCCCTTTGTACCCTTTCTCTCTTCTCCTTGGAATAGGCCATTTGTCTTTTTTTTTTTTTTTTTTTTTTGGCGGTACGCAGGCCTCTTTTGTGGCCACTCCCGTTGCGGAGCACAGGCTCCGGACACGCAGGCTCAGCGGCCATGGCTCACGGGCCTAGCCGCTCCGCGGCATGTGGGATCTTCCCGGACTGGGGCACGAACCCGTGTCCCCTGCATCAGCAGGCGGACTCTCAACCACTGCGCCACCAGGGAAGCCCAGGCCATTTGTCTTTGAAGCCCAGTGAGTATCAGGACCATCAGACCCTTCTTCTACATTGTAGCACTTTTCAGTATGAAAGGATTTTGGGGAAAGGGTTTATGGGAGAGATGGCCATTGGTCAGGAAGGATCTAGACATCCTCATGGAGGAGGAGGCTTCTGAAATGAACCTCAGGGGATAGCTGTGATATTCCAGGCAGGGATAGGATGGAGAGAGGGCAGTGCAGGCTAGAAGAGGGAAGCATGTGATTTGGGAAAAAGTGATTTTTTTGAAAACAGCTCGGTCGACACAGTCATTGGTCTTGTTTTCTGTTCTGTCAATAATGCCCAAGTGTATTGCTTAACACTCAGTAGGCATTTCATGAATATTAGATAAAGTAATGAATGAATGAATCAATCAATGACTAGTCACAGGTATGGGGGAGGGGGAGATCTAAAGCCCAGCTGGGTGGTCATGGTTTAAATTCCTAAGGTGGGTTGTCATTGACTTTGGACAACAACATGGTTGTAATTCCCCAATTGAGTCCTAAGTGATGCCAGTTCCTAGCAGTGGGGGGAAGGGGAGGAAGGAGAGATCCCTTCTGTTGCCCCACCCAGGGTTGGAGTGAGAGACCTCCAACCAGCTAGTCCTTGTCTCTTTAACAGCCTCCTAGAGGCCAGGTTCTAAGGCACAAGCCCTTAGGCAACTGGCTCTTGCCTCCCTCTCCAGGTTTACCTTCCTCTGTTCTTCACCTTGAACATTTCTGAGAAGGAGAAAAGGAGCCCCTGATAGCTGGGAGGTGGCCTGGTATTCTCCTATGGAACAGAAATGATTTCACAGATCACCAGCACCAGACACGGTCACCCTTGGCTGTGATGGGTTGAGACCCCTCTGCAATTATGTCCGAACCACAAAAGTGACCAAACTGTCCCCATCCTGGCTAATATGAGTGAGTGTTGCATCTTCTTCAGTTACTGTTGTAGCCTTCCTTTCCTGCTTTCTAGATAACATTAAGATACCCAGTTATAGACACAATATTCAATCGGTTAGTAGCAAGTCACCAACCCTGGTGGCACTCAAGAGAGGGTATTATACAGGGCGAAACACCAAGGGGTGGAGATCACGGGGGACATCTGAGAATTCTGCCTGCTGTGGCAAATCATTAAACCTTCATTTTAATGAGCCTACTCCCACTGTGCCCCCAATGATTCAGGCAGGTGGAAGGGGAAGACCTATAAGGAGACAGTGTAATGGGGTGGAAACCTTTACATATGGGTCCAAGTCCTCCATATGGGACTTGGGGCAAGTTACTTAAACTTTAAAAGTTTTAATATCCCCATTTAAAAAATAGGAGTCATCATAATAAATGATAACAGTAAAAACTACTTCATAGGGCTGTTTTGAAGGCTGAGAAAACACGTAAGGACTAGCTGGAGCAGAGTAAGCAATCAGTACACGTTAGGTATCATCCTGTTGTGCAATACTTCCCCCCCCCGCCGCTCCCCGCCCCAGACTGGAAGGAAGGTTTTCAGTCCTTCCTGGCTAGATTGGGTGTCCCTGTTTGGGACTTCCACGGCCCCTTTGCCCTCTACCAACACAGCTCTTCTCTGTTCATCATGTCTTCCCCATTGGACCCAGAGTGTATTAAGGCAAGGTCCTGTGTCAGTTTTCCATAAGCTAGGTTTTGCTGCAGTAACAAACGACCCCCAAAGCTCAGTAGCCTCCAAGTGAAAAAGTTTGTTTCCTTCTCACATTGCATGTCCATCGCGGGTTGGCAGTGGCTCTGCTCCATGTCATCTTCACACTGGGACCTGGCAGATGGAAGAAACTCTATGTGGAACAGTGCCAGTCTCATGGCAGAGGAAAAGAAAAGACATAGTGAATAATGTGTCGGCTGTTAAATCTGCTGGGAAGTGACACGTGTCAATTCCATCTGCACATGTGTGGCCAAAGTCACATAGTCATTACTGAGTTTGATAGGATGGGGATGTAAAAATCTTCTTGTGGGAGGTAATCTCAAATCTTTGGCAAATAGTGTTAAAATCCACCATGTAAATCTTATAAAATTCATTTTATGAACAATAACAATACTAATAGCAGCGAAGTACTGGGTGCGTTTCCAAGTTCTTTACATAAATTAACCCACTGAACCCTCATAACAACCCTGTGAGGAAAGGGCTATTGTTATTCCCATTTTATGGATGGGGAAACTGAGGCACCGAGCAGTTAAAGTCCCACGCCCAAGGTTGCAGAGTTAGGTGGAACACCCAGAGTTGGGTGGGGAGAACCTCCAGGGTTCCCTCCAGGCTGGGAACCAAGTGGAGGTCCAGGAAGGAGCCATAAGGCAGAATTCCCAGATCCAGCTGGGGAAATGTGAGGCTCCTTCCTCCTCTGGCTGCTTCTCAGTGACCTCCCTTTGCACCAGGCTACATGGGGCCCCATCCCTTCCAGTAGCTTACATGCAGCTCCCTAGATGAAATTCTGTGTTTAGGGCCTGCTGAACACTGTAAAAATGTCAATTAACTTGATTTTAAAATGCTCCCAGTCTCATTAACAACAAACTATTAGTGTCGGTGCAGGCAGTCAGGGCTAAGAATAAATAATATAAATATTAAAAGGTTTCTGGTGTCATTAATTATCAATAATAAATTATACCCCACCCCCACCCTCTCGCTGGCTGCCAGGGATCCCAGGAAGAGTTATTACTAGAAGTCTGACATTTGGCTTATTCATCTGCTGTAGAGAAGGAATGCAGGCATTGAAGACTCAGGCCCCAGGAATCACCGCTCTCGTGACCTCTAGTCTGATGAATTTAAGTTGTTAGCAGTCCTGCAGTAGACCGTAATCACAGTGTGGGCCATAAGCCAGCTCTGACCCCGGGCAGGTGCCCTATCAATGTCTGGTGAATGAATAAATGAACAAAATTAAAGTTTTGAGCTTATAGTTGTACCTCTGAGCATGCATTTGGGCTCTGCTCCTTCCTAGCTGTGTGGCCCTGAATGAGTCACTTCACTTCTCTGTGTCAGTTTCTTCTGCTGTGAAATAGAGTTGATAGTACTAGCAGCTACTTCACAGGTTGCAAAGATGAAAACAGAATATGCGTGTTAAAGCTCCAGGCACATAATAAGTGCTCAATGAATATTAGCCACCATCATTATCTTCATCATCATCATTATTTTAATTATAATTGCAGCTCTGTGCTGGAGGAGCTTAAAAGTTTTCTGGTTCATCCCCTCAGAGAAACATTCTGTAGCCATTAAAAATGATGTTTGCAGGGACTTCCCTGTTGATCCAGTGGTTAAGACTCCAAGCTCTCAATGCAGGGGGCACAGCTTCGATCCCTGGTTGGGGAACGAAGATCCTGAATGCCTCATGGCACGGCCAAAAAAAAAAAAAGATATTTGCAAAGACATTTTAATGACAAGGAAATAATGCTTACTTTAAGTTTAAAAAAACAGACTGCAGAATTTTATATGCTTTGTGGTTGTGGTGATTTTAAACAGACAAAAACAGGATGGAGATACATCAAAACATTATTGGTGATATTTTTCTAGGTAGCGAGTCTGGGTAGTTATTTTATTTTCTTCAGTATATTTTATGTAGGTTTTAATTTTTACAATAAGCATATTTTGTTTATTATGAAAATTTCCCAACTCACACAAAAATAGACTAGTATTATGAACACCCATAAACCCGTCACTTAGATTTAGTGATAGTTAACATTTTGCCATATTTGCTTAATCTTTTTTTTTGGATGAAATATTTTAAAGATACTGACATCATGTTATTTTATCCCTAAATATTTCAGTGTGTATCTCTAAAAAAATTTTTTAAAATTTTCCTACCTAACCACGATACCATGACCACATTTGGCAAACTTAGGAATAATTCTTTCATGTTATCTAATACAGGCCTACCTTGTTTCATTGCACTTCACTTTATTGTGATTCACAGATATTGCATATTTTACAAATTGAAGGTTTGTGGCCACCTTACATCAAGCAAGTCTATTGGCACCATTTCCCCAACAGCTTATGCTCACTTCATGTCTCTGTGTCACATTATGGTAATTCTTGCAGTATTTCAAACTTTTTCATTATTACTATATTTATTATGGTGATCTATGATCTGTGATCTTTGATGTTACTACTATGACTCGCTGAAGGCTCAGATAATGATTAGCATATTTTAGCAATAAAGTATTTTTTAGTTAATGTATGACATTGTTTTTTTAGACATAATGCTATTGCACACTTAATAGACTACATTATAGTGTAAACGTAACTTTTTTTTTTTTTTTTCTGTTTTTGCGGTACGCGGGCCTCTCACTGTTGTGGCCTCTCCCATTGCGGAGCACAGGCTCTGGACGCGCAGGCTCAGCGGCCATGGCTCACTGGCCCAGCCGCTCCACGGCATGTGGGATCTTCCTGGACCGGGGCACGAACCTGTGTCCCCTACATTGGCAGGTGGACTCTCAACCACTGCGCCACCAGGGAAGCCCAAAAACTTAACTTTTATGTGCATCGGGAAACCAAGAAATTAGTGTGACTTACTTTATTGCAATATTTGCTTTATTTCAATGGAACCAAACCAGCAATATCTCCTTGGTCTGCCTGTACATAATCCATATGCAGATTTCCCCAATTGTCCTTCAAAAAAAAATTTTTTTTAACAATAGATTTGTTTGAATCAGGATCCAGTTAAGGGCCATACATTATATTTGGTTGTCACGTCTCTAATTCTCTGTAAATGGAGCATAACATAGCCCTGCCTTTGTATCCATCACATTGACCCATACAGTTATTCTGTTGAAGGTCCCAACTTCTGTATTTACCTTTTCTTTGTGGTTGCATTGCTTTTGTAATATGAAAAACAATGTGATTAAAAAAAAAAAATACTCCCCTCTGTAGTTTCTAGCCATGCTCCCAACTGTGTAAGCAATAGTAATAACTACATTTTCCTTGTGCCAGGCATGGTAGTCAGCACTTTATACTATACTATTTATACTATCTTATTTAATTCTCATAATAAACTTGTGACGTAAATACTCTTTTTATCAATCCTATTATATAAATGATGAAAATGAGGCACACAAGTAAGATTACTTGCCAAGGCCCAATTGTCAAGCAGATCAGCTCTCAAGCCAACAAGCTTAACCGCCATGCGGTATTAAAAGAACTGAAAGAGGGACTCCCCTGGTGGTCCAGTGATTAAGACTCCACGCTCCCAATGCAGGGGGCCTGGGTTCGATCCCTGGTCAGGGAACTAGATCCCACACGCATGCCGCAACGTAGATCATACGTGCCGCAACTAAAGATCCGGTGCAGCCAAATAAATAAATATTAATAAAAAAGAAAAGAACTGGAAGAGTTGCTGCAAACTAAGAAGGAAGGCAGGGAAACCAACTCTGCCTTCCCTGGGGATGCTACATGACGACCAGGAAGCAGATTCCCCGTGATGCTCGGGGACAGGTCTGCAGGGAGGCGATGGAGTAGTGTCTGCAATGATTAAACCTGTTCTTCTGTCAGAACTTGGAGCTGCTCTGGGCATCTCTAGGGTTTCCTTCTGCTTCCTTTTCTTCCATTCTTAGCAGATTGGAAGGGTCCTAGGAAGTTGTGCTATTCCTTTTCTGGGCTTGAGAGTCCCTGGGTCTGTTTTTTATAGGCAAGGAGACATCAGACCCAGAAAGCAGCCCTCAAAAGGGAGGCTCCACAGCTACCAGGGTAAAGGACTTGTGGATTCACCAACTATTCCATTCCTGGGTCTTCATTCATGAATATTCTGGAAAATCAGGCAGTACATAGTGTGTTTTAGGAAAGAACACTGGAAGGGGACATTCAAGCACCTGGGTCCTTAGGAAGATTTGCCTCTTCCATGGACAGGCTGTGTGTCTTTGTCTATGGCACCCAGATTCCCTGAGCCCAAGTGTCCTGTATTATATCTGATTTAAAGCTGTCAGTTCGATTTCCATTGTGAGGTTGGTATAAGGACTGTGTGAGGATAAGAGTGGGAGTAACGACAGAGATGTGAGAGCTCCTCTCCAGGGTGTACTGCAGGAGTTGCAAATTCAGATGTGCACACTGTCTAGGTAGGTAGCATGTGGTTCCCAGGAAAGTTGTCATGTTCCAACAGGACCCCAAAGCCATGGTTGACTGATAGATCAAGGCCTTGGCAATGGACCTAGGTTACCCTGGGATATTTGGACTTGGGGAAAGAGGGTGGTGAGTCATTCTTTCCTGTGGGTTTAGGTCCAAACTAGGAACAGGGGGCATTGATATGAATGCTCTCTCACTATGAGGAAGACAGTTTGGTGAGGAAGGTGAATACAGTGAGCAAGTGAGAGGGAGAGAGACACGGGAGACCCAGCTTCCAGTTGTTCTTGGGATCTGACTGCATCCCTGAGGTTTGACCGTTCAACCATTTCTGGCTTCTCTGAGCCAACCATTCCTCCTTTTCTTGGCTTAATGGTTTTGAGATTGTTTCAGAGGAGAAAGCTAGAATGTACAGAAGCTTGGAGACCATCTCCTGGTCCCTCTACCTCATTTCACAGCTAATGCTTTGTTAACCACCTTGCTTCAGGTATCTGAGCAAGTGAGCAGCAAAACCAATACAAGAATCCAGGTCTCCTGACTTCCATCTGAGGGCCTCCCCCACCTCTCCACTCTGCCTCTTTTCTATCTGGGCAGCACTTCATAATGACACATGTTAAAACACAGTAAGTCTTACTATTTACTGAGTATATACTAAATTCTTCCCTGTGCTTGGTGATTCTCATGCATTATCTTAATAGCAACCCAGTGAAGAAGCTATTATTTTTCTCATTTTGCATAGTGGAACACTGAAGTTCGGAAAAGTTAAGCAACTTGCCCAAAGACCACAGGTAGTAAGTCACAGAGCCAGGATTCAAACTCAAGTTCTCGTGCTTAATCATGGTGCCCTGCCCTGTCTTTAGCTTCCTGCTCTACTGAGAGTGGCAGTGGCCACACACTCCTTAGAGCCGGTTCCCTTGCTGAGCCTATGACTGTGTCTGAGCAGCCCCAAGAGATCTGTCATTTCCTGTATCCTGTGGCCACTGGCATGGGAGTTCTTGGACTTGTATTATTTACCTAAGAATTTTCAAGGCTGCTTACTGCTTAGGTAACAAATACATCTGAAAATATGGATGGAAAATTGGCTTTGCTTACCCAAAAGTGGGGAGAGCTCTAGGCATTCTTGGGAAATGTTGGTGCAAACGTGTGTGTGCAAAAGAGGCCTAGGTTTTTCTCATCATCCCCATGGTAGAGGACGGAATTCTTGATGTCTCCCTGCTAAGGTGGCTTTGGTGCAGAGCAACAGAAGTATGCCCTGTGGCGGACAGGGATGGCTCACTAAGGTCCTTTCCAAGTTCACAGAGATGACAGAGGGTAATCTATCCCGAAGTTTCAACTTCTGATCATTAATAACCACCTGGGAGGGACTTCCCTGGTAGTATAGTGGTTGAGACTTCGCCTTCCAATGCAGGGGGTGTGGGTTTGATCCCTGGTCGGAAAGCTAAGATCCCACATGCCTCGTGGCCAAAAAACCAAACATGAAAAAGAAGCAATATTGTAACAAATTCAATAAAGACTTACAAAGAAAAAAAGAACCACTTGGGAGGCTTGTCAAAAATGCAGTGTATCAGTTGTCTGTTGCTGTGTAACGCACTGCCCCGAATCTTAGTGGCTTAAAACAACAACAGTTAGTTTGCTGAGGAATCTGCAACTAGGGCAGGGTTCAGCAGTCATGGCTTGTCTTTGCTGGGGCAGCTCAGCTGGGGACTGGAGGATCCACTTTTTTTTTTTGAATTTTAGAGCTTTACTACAGAAAACAGTGGCATCAGCATGACATGAGTGTGGTGCTCCAAGGACAATTATGCTTCAAGGACAGAGAATGACCCTGCCTGAGAAAGTTGCAGTGTTACACCCCCTACTGGACTCTTAATCGTCCTCCCCACCATGTTGAGATGGTTACGAAATTCCTGAGCCCACCTGGGCAACACCCACCTGGGCAACGGGACCTGTCTCAAATAAGGAAAGGCATCTGGGCTGTCCCACTCGTACCGTATAGAAGGAAGGTGTATGTGCCTCAGCCAATCAGTAAACAAAATTTTCACCCCGGACCATTATTTTGTTTTCTGGCTATAAAAACTGATCAATAGCATATGTTTGGGCTTGACTCTCCCAGACTGCTAGGAAGTTGGCCCGCTGTTCTGGCAGCGACCCTTCCCTCTAATAAATTCTGTCTTCTTTACATTCTGCCTTGTGTCTGGAAATTCTTTTCCAACCCGCGTTCAGACCACAACATTTGGTGGCCCGTACGGGGCTCTCCAGGGTCATCTCTTTCCCCACCTCCTCTCCTCATTCCTTGGGACCCTCTGTGAACAGGCAAGTTGCTGTGGAAGCAACGGAGGAACTCTGGCCAGGGCCACACCCTGTGTGTTCCGAAGGCTCCACGGTTCACTTTGCCCCAGTAACTGCCGCCCAGAGCAGGTGAGGATCCCTCTGTTTTCCTTCCAACTGAGGACTAGGCTGAAGGGTATCATGCGGGCACGGGTAAGGCATTTAAAAGCCATTAGGGTGCCTGCTGCTTGAAGACTCCCATGAAAGGATAGGGGGTCCTGGAACGGACCAGGCTATTAGAGCGCCTGCCCCCAGCAAGACAACTTCCATGCAACGCGAGGCACATTGTGGATGAAGCAAAATACACAGCTCCCAGTCTCTTGGCCACTGCCTCCTCCGTAGGGATAGAAGGCGGAATCCTTAGTCCTCTTTTCTGTCGCTTCTGCTTCTTTCTCCTCAGCTCGGACTGACTCCAAAGGACCTCGCCGCCTCTAGGTCTTCCCGGGAGCTCCTTCCCATCCCTGAGAGTCTAATAACTGTGAGTCAATTCCCGGCTGGCTTCCGGGGATTCCTCTCTCTGGTCACGGATGCCCTGGCCGCACGGTTTCTCACTGCTCTGGCCACCTCAGTCGGACGCGACCGCTGAGACAGTCGGCATTTTTGTGCCTAAGTCGCACGGAGCCGTCACTGGAAGAGCTCAGCAGCCTGAAGCGTGGCGGGGAGAGCAGCATCCACTTTTAAGATGACTCATGCACCTGGCTGGCAGGTTGGTGTGCTTGTTGGCAGGAAACCCTGCCAGGGTCGTGGGCTGTGGGCCTTGGTTTCTCTCTGTGTCAGGCTCTCCCTTGGATGCTTGGGCATGGTGACTGGGTTCCCAGAGTGAATGTCCCAAGAGAACAAGATGGAATTACACTGCATTTTTATCTAGCCTCAGAAGTCACTTAGCAGCACCTCTGCTGTTCTGTATTGGTGAAGGGAGTAAAAAAAGCCACCTAGTTTCAAGGGTTCATAAACTCAACCTCTTGATGGGGAAGTGGCAATAGTGGTTGCCTCCAGGGAGGGAAGCTAGGTGGCTGTGGGGAGAGAAGAGAGGGAGGAGGGAAGGGGACAGTAGAGAGAGACAGATAAGAGAAGGGGGATTATGTCCCACTGCAGGGTTTTGGCATGCACATATATTACCTTTT
The DNA here is from genome assembly GCF_011762595.2 of Tursiops truncatus. Lineage (NCBI taxonomy): Eukaryota > Metazoa > Chordata > Mammalia > Artiodactyla > Delphinidae > Tursiops > Tursiops truncatus. Next base: position 29,691,064 of record NC_047048.1, read on the forward strand.
GTTTACAACATGAATAAAAGGGCTAAGGTGACAGGGAGTAGTGGGTGGTTATGTTGATGTGTGAGCATGTGTGTTTCTGTGCTCAGTCTGGGCAGGTATGGGTGACACAGTTAGAGCAACAGCTCCAGTGGGAAGCAAAGGAGAGGATTCCTTCCTGGCCAAAGCAGGGCCCCAGGCTCCAGGGTGCCAGTACGCTTAGTCCCAGAGATACACTAGGCTTGACCTGGTCCATCTCTTCAAATGGAAAGGGATCCAGCTGTCCCCCAGGGGCTGTGGGTCCCCCTCTCCCGCCCCAGTGACAGCAGAAACACATCCATAGGCAGAAATCACAAAAATCCTTTACCTTTTCACTAAGAGCAAAACAAAACAAAACTCCAAACAGACAAACAAAACAAAACAAAACAAAACCTCCAAACCTCACAAATAACTTCATTCAAGAAAGAAAGCTGGGAAGTAGAATACCCACCATTTATTAAAGACCCCACATGTGCCAGATGCTTTACCTAATTTAATTCTCACACAACCGTGGTTTTGCAGAAGAGGAAAGAAACTGAGGCTCAGGCCGGCAGAGTGACTTGCCCACGCTCGCACAGCTAGAGGCAGGTGCAGAAGTGTGGTTCCTGCCAGGTCCCTTGGCGCCTGGGTCTGGTTGGTGAACGTCAGTCTTTCGTCCTCTCCCTGTAGCCCAGACCCTTGGCTTTGCCTAATGAAGAGAAATGTTCTTGATGCAATTTGGATCTGACCGCTGGACTTGGCGACAATTTATTTTGTGACTTCCCAGTAAAAATGGAGTTCTTTTTTAGGAACAGTGACTCTCGGAGGGCAGAGCCAGGAAGTTTAATTGGGTGAGAGGCAGCAGCAAGTGTTGGAGCAGGGAGTCGGGAAACACCTATTCCAGTCCTGCCTGTGTGACCTTGGGCAACAGTGCTAATGCTCATTAATAGTAATAATACCCTCTACTTATTGATCTCTTCTTATGTACCAGGTGCTGTGCTGAGCAACTCAATGTCACCTGATTTAATCTTCGCAGCAGTCCTGACAGGGAGGGAGGTACAAATATCATCCCCATTTCGTAGGTGAGGAAACTGAGGCTTCAGGCATTGAGCAACTTTCCCAAGGCCACCCAAATAGAAGGGTTACATCCGAGATTTGGGTCTGGGCGGGGGGCTTCCGGAGTCTGTGCTTTTACCATTGTGCTATCATATTGATACACATAGGAATACAATACAGACACTGATAGTGGCTAACATTATTGAACATTTCCATGTGCCCATACACTATTCCAGTCACTGAATACGATATATCATTTTAACCCCCAAAATGACTCTGTGAAGTCGAAATTATTATCATCTCCGTTTTTTCAGATGAAGAAACTGACTTCTCACGTGTTCAGTGAGGGGTTGGTTTTTCTCCTTCCGCCGCATGGTTGTCGTCTAAGAGCTGTCACTTTCAGACAAAGGGTTAAGCTAGGCATGGACTTGGGTCATGTGGAGTGGAGGCTGGCCTCTGATGAAGCCCCTCCCTCTCCCTGTCAGAGAGAAGCTGGGGTGGGGGTTTGCAGAGGAGGTTGGGTGGGTGCTGCTGGACAAATGGCTCACCTGTACCTTCTCTGGAGGCTGGAGGCACAGGCCGCTCCCGGGGCTCACCTGGGCCTGGCTTCCACCAGTCCGGGATGGGCAGCCAGGCTCCTTGGCAGAGCGGGCTACAGCCCGAGGCTCCTGGGCCCCACGTGGCTTGGTGAAGTGTGCAAGGAAGGGAGGATCTGCCAGCGCGTCACCAGCCAGCTCCCCGCCGGGCACCATCTGGGACGCACTGAGCCGGAGAACAGGGCGGCCAATGGCTGCCTCCTCTACCCTGCGGGCCTCACCTCCCCAGCACACAGCCCAGGGAAGGTGTCAGGATGTCAGGAGACAGAACATCCCAGGGGAACTTCTTGTTTAGTCCCAGAGGGCCCTATCTGACACGTTAAACGAACATTTGTCAAACCTTTCCTGTGGCCGGTACTATGCTAAGTGCTTTGTGTGCATTGTCTCATTTAATGTACTCTACGCACCCCCATATTTACGTACTATTATTAGCCACATTTTATAGGTGAGGAAGCTAAGGCACAGAAAGGCTGGGGGACTTAGCCAGGGTCATGCAGCTGGTAAGTTTCAGAGCCAGGGTTCAGAGTCCAGTTTTTAAAGCCTGGCTGGCTCCTGAGTCTTGGATTCTAATCTTTGCTCAGTCTCTTACTGTTGAGTAATTCTGTTCAGTGCCCTGCTCTTTGTGGGTCTTCAGTTTCTTCTTCTGTGTGTTGCAGGGTTGGACCACATTTTCACAATGTGTTCATCAGCCAGGTTCCAGAGTTCTGTCAGGAGCTGTGGTGTGGGTGTGAGTGGGGTTGGGGAGGGGATGAGGAGAAGCTGAGGATGAGCATCAGACCCCCAACATCTTCCCGCTTTTAACCTGAGAGCAAACGCCACTTTCTGCTGCTCCCTCGGTCAGGATTGTGTGTGAGAGGTGGCTTACAGAAGGGGCTATGATAAGTTGGAATACTAGCAATTGCTGATCTGACGTTCTTGTACCCCAAGAGAGGAGGAAAATAAACCGCAGAGAGGGTAAAAGACCTATATCTAAAGAGGACCAGCAAGCTAGTGACTTGGGCCGATAATGTATTTGCTGAAAGTGCAGGTTCTGGAGCCAGACACAAATGGTTCAAGTCCTAGCTCTGCCTATTACTAGTGGTGTCCTTGGGCAGAGTCGGTTCTCGACTGCTAGACAATCCTGTTTTACTACCACGAACTGCTCCAAGTGGGATCGTTGAGGCCCTGAGTTATTCCACCGATGGAAGAACTCAGCAACTGGGTCATCTTTCTTTTAGCTCTTCACCCCCAACCCCAACTGCCAGCTCAAAGGGCCCAGGGCACCCAGACACGCCTTTGGACCTGACCAGTTTATGATGCAGATAGTGGGGGTCCCCAAGGACTGTCCCCCCACCCTCCACAAAGGAATAATTTGTAGTGACTTTATATCTGGCAACCTCTACTGGAATTCACACCCAACAGAGTTCATGGGTAGGGAAAGGGCTGGGCTTGGGAGAAGAAGACATAATAAGAGGCTGTGTGTGACCCTTACTATTGATAATCCTTCAACCAATGAAGGATGAGGAGGTGGATGAGTCCCCTGATTCCTTGCCACCAAGTGGGATAATTAGGGGGCATAGTCTTCACCGTCTCTTAGCTGGTCTTCAGCTAGATTGGGACTTAGTTGAGCCCAGGTGCCACCCTCCCGTTAACACACCCTTGATTGGCTTCTTCTTTTCCCACTTCCTCCTGGGCTTCCTGGATCACCTCCCAAATAAATCAAGGTTCTTAGCTCCTATTTCAGGGTCTGCTTGTGATATTGTGATTTATAACAAGACATATATATTTGGTCTTTGTTGTTTTAGGCACAGAGCTCCTAAAACCCTTGGAATTTCCTAAGTGAAGAGATTGGAAAGGTGTCTTTTGTTGGGTTAATGAGGCGTCTTTTGGAAAGCACCTAAGGATGGGCTGGTTACATGCCAGTGGAGCCAACCACGTGATTAGAGGGTTGGCTGTCAGGGGAGGGCAGAGGGTCTGGAGATTGAATTCAATCACCAATGGCCAGTGATTTAATCTCTCATGCCTATGTAAGGAAGCTTCCATAAAACCCAAAGGCACAGCTACTAGGTTGGTGAACACGTGGAGTTGTGGGGAGAGCGGTGTGCCTGGAGAGGGCATGGAAACTCCTCGCCCTTTTCCTATACCTTGTCTTATGTATCTCTTCATCTGACTATTGATTCATATCCTTTAATATTCCTTGTAACTAACGGGTAAATATAGTGAGTAAACTGGTTTCCTGAGTTTTGTGAGACACTCTAGCAAATTAACCAAACCCAAGGAGAGGGTCGTGAGAACCTCGGTTGGTCTGAAGCACAGATAACAACCTGAACTTGCCATTGGCATCTGCAGTAGAGGGCAGTCTTGGGGTTCAGAGACCTTAACCTGTGGAATCTGATGCTGTCTCCAGGTAGACAGTGCCAGAATTGATTTCAATTGTAGGACACCCAGCTGGTGTCTGAGAATTTCTTGGTAGTGTGGGAACTACCCCCTCTTCCCCGGCACTGGAATTGGTGCAGAACCTCTACTGCTCTTGGAGGGATCCGCATTAAGACATAGCCTTTCAGGAACTTCACTGCAGTGCTGGGGGAGGTAGGGTGATTTTACTCCCATTTTACTGATGAAGAAACTGAAGCCTGGAGAGGTTAATGACTTTTCCCAAAATGGTAGATTATAGGACTCCTGACTCCTAAGTCAGTATCCTTTTCTCAGTGGTATACCTTGGTGCCTCCTAGCCACCTCTGATATAAGGGAGGACACTGGGTTGCTTTGCGTAAAGATCAACAAGGAATGGAATCTTTTGCTGCTGTCTTCATTTTAGTTCTCAAGACTAGCAGTAGATTTGTTTAGAAAAAGCCTTGCCCTTTGATTAGAACTATTTTCCTTAATGGGTTATGGGAGCAGAGAGGGAAGTTCAGCCTTTTGGTTAAGATATTATGGAAGGGTTAACTAGTGCCTTGGTTGATCTCAGGGTAAAGACCTTCAAGAAAAGACACAGAATCATAGAATGTCAAATGTGGAAGGCAGCTTTGAGGTCATCCTGGCTAGTCTATGCCTTTCTTTTATAAATGGGAGAACTGAGATCTAAAGAGGAGAAAGTCCTTAGGGTCAGCAGGTAACATGGAGATTAGGATCTGAGAGAAAGTAAAGGAAATACAGGGAATCAGAGTCAGGTTGTGCTGAAATCAGGACTCTCTGGGAACTTGCTCAGTTAGAAATGGCAAATTGGAGTCAACTTTATTGAGTGGATGGGGCTACCCAGAACACCTTGAACCGAGCAAGCTTGTGAAGGTCAATCTAAACTGAGAGAACCACTTGAAGAATTGGTTAGTGTTGTCTGCCTTGGCACGGGACATCTGCCACTACTAAAAAGACAAGGTCAAGAAGGCCGGGACCGTGGTTAGCTCAAGTGTTGGTGCCCATAGGCTGGAATTTGGAGGGACGGTGAAGGTAGATCACCAGTGGCAAAACAATGCCTAAAGGTGGTGGCTAGTCTGGAGTTTAGGTTACTCCACTCCCCCACCCCCCAAATATTTTTTTGCTCTATCCTTCTCTCTCATACTGCCTTGATCCCAATAACCTTGTAGAATGCAAACACACACACACACACACACACACACACACACACACACACACACACACACATTTTATTTTACACAGCAGACAATTAAAGCAAAAATTCTGGATCCTGCTCCAAGTTTTGTCTTTAGCATTTTGTCTCTCCTAGTACTAAAGTCCCACTTGAGTCTCACTTTCCCCATATGCAAAATAAAGGTGTTGGGCCAGCTCACTGATTCTCAAAAAGTATTCAAAGAAATAGTATTCCCGCGGATGGTAGCAGCTATTATGTGTAATAGTTTTCCATGATTAATTTCTTTTAGAATATTGCCAGACTAATAAAAACATCTTTTTAAACTGCAAAACATCTCCGATCTTTGATAAGAATTCACCTTAAAGTTACTCAGGTAGGCAGATTTCCCCAGACTTACTTGAGAACAGAAAATACACCATACACAATAGTCTCTAAAGATCTTTAGCTTCAAAATGCTATAATTCTTTACCGAGTTCCTCTGAGATGCATAATCAATGATTGGCTTGTTTTAGTTCTCTCCCATAGATATGATATGGTGGTTGATTTTTTAAAAAAAGTTTTATTAAAAAATTTTTTTTAACATCTTTATTGAAGTATAATTGCTTTACAATGGTGTGTTATGGTGGTTGATTTTTAACCACAGTGTTTAAGTGGCTCAAAGCAAATGGCAACCCTGGGGGTCATTTCTTTAGTTGAGTGTTTGAAGATAAATCAATTGAATTGAGAACAACTAAAACAATTTGTTCCTTAAGACCAGACTAGGTTAGTTCAGTTACTTTAATGATGTAAATAATGTGATAAAAGCAAATGGCAAGATGGACTGCAGAATATTGTTGACTAGGGGGCCTTTTTTGGGGACATAGCCTTTGTCAGCATAGCTGCTATGAAGGTTTTCCATCTCAAAGTCTCAAGTAGCAAAATCCTACTCAACATCCTAAGCTGTGTGGTGGGTTTAGCTTTTCATCACAGCACAGGATAAAGTGGTCATGATGACATACACTGTTACAGTCTCCATCCACAATGTGATGGAGTTCTAGGTACCTGATCCTAAGTGGTTCTCCACACTGGGGAGATGTCCAGCCTGGGGCGACTCCAGTTGCCTGTTCCTTAGACTGTTCCTTCAAATGAAGGGCTGGGTTCTTTCTCTATTCAAAAGAGGTCACACCTGTTTGATCTACCTTTCTGCAAGTCTGGTCACGAATAACTTCAAACTTTCCATCTCAATAGTTTTCATCAAAGACTATTTTAGAGTCAGCACTGATATTCAAGGATGGAAAGCACGGTGGTTAATAACCGGGGCATCATCAGAATCATCTATGGAATTAAAACAAACATGCTTGGCCCCACCTGTGGAGATTGTAATGGAGAAGTTCTGAAGTGGGTGCAGGCATCAGTGTTTTAAAAAGCTCCACAAAAACCAACCCACATGTCCATCAATAGGAGACTGGATATGCAAAGTGTGCTGTATTCATACAATGGAAAGCTACTCAGCAATAAAAAGGAAAATGCTGCTGTTACGTGCAGCAACATGGATGGAGATCTCCCAGACATTAGGTTAAGTGAAAAAAGTCACCAAAAAATATACAATGTAGAATTCTGTTTATATGAAGCTTGAAAATAAGCAAAGCTAGTACATGGTGTAAGAAATCATATTGGTGGTTTCTGCTGGGAGGAAGTGGAATTAACAGCACAGGGACACAAGGGCACTTTCTGGGGGTAATGAAAATATTCTATACCTTGTTTTTGGTGATGGTCTACACAGATGCATACAACTTCAAAATTTGAACTGAATCCTTAAGAGATATGCATTTTATTGTGTATAATTTATACCTCATTTAAATAGAAAAAGCCTAACTTCCCTGTAAGTCCCCAAATTAGGGTCCTGTACCTGTGCCAAAGTCCAAGAAATGATCATCTCCACCCAAGGGATGGGCCTAACCCAGCTCAGCCCAGTTACAGCCTCAAGAAATGGAACACTTTCCTATTCTTTGTCTTATATCACCCAACTCCCCATTCTAATTTACCCTCCAGTATTTCTCCCATCCTTTCTCTGTCTTTTGGATGATAAAACTCTGGAGAACTCAACATACAACCACCAGCTTAGTAATAAACACATAGGTCTCCAGGAACTGTGCTTCTTTGCTATTTCCATTTCAGTAGCCACATCTGCATTCCTGGAAGGAGTCCCTTCCGTCTCAGGCCACCTTGTAGTTTATTGAGCACCTACTATGTGCTGGACCTTGGTGGCTCCTTTACCAAGAGCTGCTTCATTTTCTTTTCAAAATAACCCTGAGAAGTTGATCTTTTTTACTGTCCTCCCCATTTTCCGGATTAGCAATCAGGCTGATTAAGTGGAGGATGCAGGGTTAGAACAGTGATTGCAAAACCCTGTACAATTTAAGACCTCTTTCCCTCCAGGGCCTGAGGGGAGAAAAGCAGAGTGTTGGAAGGAGAGATACAATTGAGTTTAAAAGGGATAAATGTCCTTATTTGGCATTGCTTTTCATACCCAGTTACCAGAATTCAAGCCAGCCAGGCCCCACGCACCCAGGCAGTCCCGTGCTCTCTGGCTTGCCCCTGCTGGTAGCTTAAAAGTGACAGCCTCAGGGCGACTTTGGTTTGGTATAACTTAGAAAACAAGAAAGAAGCAAGTGGAGGATATAGAGCTGTCTTTAGTTTTAGGATTCTGGCTCCCTGAGATCAGAGGAGTGGGTTCCTGTTCGGGGGTGGCGAGGCACAGGGAGAAGCATTGGAGCAGATTCTGTGGTGTGTGTGTGTCGGCGCGCCTGTGCGTGGAGGGGGATTGCTGCACCCAGCGCGAGGCACTGGGGGAGGAGGAAGCGGTAACGAAGATCTGAATAATTGATTTCTCAGTCGCACCAGACACCCGGGAGCGGGCGGAGAGCGTGGTTTCAGCACGAAGGACAGCGGCGCGCGCCTCCGCAGGCGCCCCCGCCTCCAGCCAGCCGCCTATCCTGGCCTTAACGCCGCCGTGCGCTCCGGAAGCCGGTGGCCGCTCTCTGCGCCGCTGCGGCTGCGGGGGGACTGCGAGGTCTGCCTCCACCGGCCTCCGCGGGGGGCGGCTGGTGACGGGAGACTCTTTGGCCCGCCTGAGCTCCAAGCCTGTCGGGCTTTCGCGGGGGCTGCTGCGTCTCGCCGACTGAGAACAAGTCCCCAAGTTGGCGTGGGGGCGCCCCTGCCTTCCTCCTCCTCTTCCTCTGAGGCGACCGCAGCAGAAGCACGCCTCGGGAGCCCGGTTTTGCCAGTGCTGTGAACCAGGGTGATCAGGAGCTCTCCGGACTCCCGCCGGGGAGTCGGAAGCTGAACGAACGCCTGGCGCGGAGCTGGCCTCGCAGCTAAGGGCTAGAGAGAGCTGCTTTCCCCCGCGCGCACCTCTCTCAGCCGGGGACCGCGGGGATCCCCGGCCACACGCGCGCGCGCGCGCTCCCACATCCACTCACACACACACACACACTCGCCCTCACACACGCACCAGCCCGGAGCCTGGGCTGCGGAGAGGGCTCTCGGGTGCGCTCAGAGGATCGGGCAGCTACTGTCCGGAGTGGGACAGGAAGCCGAGCTCAGGCTCTTGGAGGGAGGCGCCGAGGGCTTAGCCGGAGCATGGGGTCGGGTGAGCGCTGAGAGTCGCGGCCGCAGCCATCAGCCCTGGAGATGACCAGGGGCGGCCACTGCTGAGAACTATGTGGAGAGAGGCTGCGGTGAGTGCCGGTGCGGGACGCGGGGCCTGGGCGGCCCCTTTGGGAAGAGGACGGTGGGAGGCCTTGATAGGAGGGGGCGGCAGGACCGCAAGAGGGTCGTTGCGTGGGAAAGATCGCACCTCCCTCGGGGATCCGGTACCGCGGGAGCCGGAGTCCTTCCCTCCCCCTCTCCCCTTGCCAGGCACATCGCAAACTCAGCCAGCCCCCCCACTCAACCCCCATTCCCTCCTCTTTCTTTCCCTACCACCCCTTGCTGAGCAGCTCCTGGCCGCACAACTCCCAGCAGCCGGCGCCGGGGAGGTGGCAGGGGGTGAGGGTAGAGGTGCTGTGTTAGCTTCTCGAGGGTGGCCAACCTGGGGCTCGGGTTCTCCTGTGCGCCCCAGAGTGGAGCTCTCCATTTCGGCCACAGGGTCTTAGGATCCGCACTGGGGGCGTCTCGGGCACGGAGCTTCAGCTTCACATCTCCGGTCGAGACCCGTGTGCGCACAGAGGGGCTGTGAGCATTGCAGACTGCAGCCTGTCTCCCCATCCTTCTCCCCCGGCCCGTGGGCTGACCCTGCCTCTCCGTCTCTTCTCTACCCTGGTAGAGCCCTGATGCAGAGCCTCCGGCTGGGATAGCCGCCCCCCGTGGGGGCGATGCGGACAGCGCGGGACAGCCAGTGGAGCGCGCGGGGGCCGCAGCATGCGGTAACCCGCTAAACCCGGTGGCTGCTGAGGCAGCCGAGATGCTCGTGCGCGCAGCGCGCCCCACTGCATCCTCGACCTTCTCCGGCTACAGGTACGTCCCAGCGGGAGACCTAGGCTCGGTGGGCCAGGGAGAAGGAAGACTCGACCGGAGGAAGAGCGGGAGAAAAGATCTGGGGAAAGAGGGAGAGAGAAAGCGGGAGAGGGAGCACCGGTAGCAAGGCGCGGGAGGAGCACCAGGAGGCGCTGCGGCTCCGCGCTCGCGGTGCTTCAGCCGAAGAACGCCGAGGCCGGTGCGAGTTCGCCCTAACTTCCCCTGGTTTCAGCAGCGCCCGGCCCGAGGGGCGCGTGCCAGTGCTCGCGTGCACGACTGTGCTGGTATTTGCAGACAGGCGCGGCTGTGCACCTGGCGCGGTACATGTATGTGCACTGGCTGAGGACATGTGCGGACTCCGGATGGCCGTGGGCTCCCCTATTGCGGCCTGCGGATGTGCGCAGAAATACGCGCGTGCCTGTAAGGGTGTGCAGCCCACTGCCCACGTGCACCTAAGACTTGGTAACAGACCTGAAGTGGAAAGCCTGGGGTGGTGAGTGGGGGAGCGCTGTACAGTTCACGTCCGTCGGAGAGCTTCTTGGGAGCCAAGCTTCCCCCGCCCCTCCACCCCCCCCCCCCACGCACGTTCTTTGCCAGCTCCCACGCGTCGGTCTGCTGGGGGAACGTGCCTGGTCTCCAGAATTCTGCATTGCACATGGCGCGCGTGAGAGAGAGAGTGTGTGTGTGTACATATGCGCGCGCGTGTGCACGCGTGCGTGTAGGGGGCTGGTCCTAGGGCTGCTTGCACTTGAGTGAAAATCGCTTCATGGCCCCTCTGCGCAAGGTGGGGCAGACCCTAAGTTTCCCCCAGGCACGCGGGATTCTCGGGCACACAAGCGAGTGTCCTCACTTCCATGCGCTTAGGGTGTACCCTGAAGGAGAGGTGCGGGGTCTGCTGCGGGTGTCCAGTGGAGCAGGTGGGTGCTGAACCCCGCGGGTTTGCAGGGGGCGGGGTCAGCCAACTAGCTTAGAGCGGGAGCAGGGTTGCGGAGTCGCTCCGTAGCCTCCGCATGCCAGGGCTGGCTTGTAGTTTGCTCCCAGTGAGCAGGGGGCGGGGTGTGAGCTTACTTTCAGGGGCAGTGATCCAAGTGGTCCCACTTGGCGGGTGCGGTGGGAGACGTGGGTAGAGTCGGAGATGGAGAGGAGGCTGAATGCGAAGATGGATTTAGGGACAGATACGGAGAATTAGCTCGGATTGGAGTTGTGGATAGAGTTGGAGATGGGTCAAGGGACGTGGATGGCTTCGAGGATGGGGAATGGATTCAGTGACTCCAACAGCTCTCGCTGGCGTGCTTTCTATACCTGGCTCCTAGAGCAAGGGGCTGGGTTGGTAAATCCTTCCGTCTAGAACCCTCGCACACCGCGGCCCTCACTCTTGCTCTCCACCTTGCAGGGACCGTAAGTGGCGACTATGGGCAGACTGGGTTATTGGACCCTGCTGGTGCTGCCGGCCCTTCTGGTCTGGCGCGGTCCGGCGCAGGGCGCGGCGGCGGAGAAGGGTCCCCCGGCGCTGAACATCGCAGTGCTGCTGGGTCACAGCCACGACGTGACGGAGCGTGAACTGCGAAACCTCTGGGGCCCCGAGCAGGCAGCAGGGCTGCCCCTGGACCTGAACGTGGTAGCACTGCTGATGAACCGCACGGACCCGAAGAGCCTCATCACGCACGTGTGTGACCTCATGTCAGGGGCGCGCATCCACGGCCTGGTGTTTGGGGACGATACCGACCAGGAGGCCGTGGCCCAGATGCTGGATTTTATCTCCTCGCAGACTTTCATCCCCATCCTGGGCATCCACGGGGGCTCATCTATGATCATGGCTGACAAGGTAAGGCTGGGAGGTGATGGGCTGCCAGGACTGGAGCATGTGCCAATCATATGGTGGCCACCGCAGGTCTTCGGGAGCCCCTGACCTCTGTCTTAATCTGAAAGGGGGTTGTGACCACTGACCCTGGTGAGAACCAGGTCCTGCCTCTTCAACCTGGAATTGAATGGAAATGCTTATTACCTTGCTTCTGAAAGTTGGGTACTCAGAGACACCGTGGGTGTGCCAGGAAGAACTCAGGAAATGCAAAAGTATGATGGGGTGGTGGAATGCTTGGAGATTTCCAAATAGTGCACAGAGATGAGCTCGGGAGCACGTGAAACAATAAGGCTTATATTCCTATAATATTAGTTTTACCTGTTTGTGTTGTGGAAAATGTCTATTTTTTCCCCCTATGGTGGTAAGCAGCTAAAACTATTTTTAAAGGATCAAACATGGGAATGTTGTAGAATAAAATGCAAAGTTTTTAGGTAAAGCAGAAAAAGGCAGAGAAATGTCATGTTTCCATAGATCTCTACAATTAGGGGAAATAGGGTGGAAAGTTTGAGAAGCCCTGGGCTAAAGGCACACAGGACCGTGTCTCTCCAGGGGCGTGGCCGTGAGTGGGAGAACTGACTGCAGACCCAGAGCATGGAGGGTCTGGTGTTTTCCTACATGTTCCTTGCGAGGGACTGACAGGGGCTCCAAGGCCCTCAGATGGAGGGGTTGGCTCCCAAGGATGGGTTTTGATGAGGTAGTCGGAGGGTGTCAGAATGAAGGAAGGTATGTCCAGATGTCTTGGCTTAGAGTGAGAGGGAGGGTCTTTCTGTGGACCAGCTGGGAGTGTTTCTGTGGAGAAGAGGGGAGAGAGGTTTGAAGATTTGACTGAGATGTTTTGAGGCCCCAGTTTGAGAATTGTACAGAAGTGCAGGTGGGAAAGGTGAAGCAAGGTGAAGAATGAGAAAAAAAGGGAAGGGTTGGTGTTGTGGGTGCTCTGTGCCTCTATCTAAGCCCCTGGAAAGAAATGGAGGGGATCAGGAAGAGAAGGGTGAGTGTACTTGTGTGCCGTGGTCCCCAGACCTGGGACCTTCTTGTAGCATGTTCCTTAGATAGCAGGAGACATCCTAATGGAGCAAGCAGACATTTGTCATAGCACTTTTCTTCTGACACTCTCAAAGCACTTTTACATTCATCAAATCAGATTCTGCTTCTGCCTTAGCAATTCCCACCAGCTCCTTTGGGAACCGTATTAATTCTTTCAGGTCTCCTGGGCTGCAGCACATTCAGCCGAAGTACACAACTGATGCAGTATCTTATTAAACATTCATTTTAAATGGTTTGCAGCCTAGCAGAATTCCTGTGTGTGGTTGAGTATTTTCCCAGCCATCTCTCAGTTTTGGGGGCTCCATTCTGGGATGAAAAAAATAGGGAACAGCCATGTCCTGCCACTGATATATGACCATTTCAGAACGGGCAAGGCCATTAGAGCATCCTGTAACTTTCAGACGAAGAGACTGAGGCATAGAGCAATTAAAGGCGTAGCTAAGACCACCTGGTGTGTGATGGAACTAGATCTCTGGTTTTCTGGCCCTCTGGTTTCTGATGAAGGCCTGAAGAAGGAGAAGAATAGCATTGTCCAGCAGTGTTTTGGAGTGTGATTTTGGAATTTAAATATTACCACCAATTCCGTCTCCCTTCTGAAGTTTTGACGGAAGGAGCAACAGCCTCCAAAAAACAGTAGCCAAATTTGAAAGTGAAATTTCTGAATAGACTAGGGCCCAGCACAATCATTGGAGAAATATGGTAAAAAATGAATTGGAGAAGTGACTTGAGGCTTAGGCTGGGCTGGCAGGTGTGGGGCTCGGCTCTTACCTGACTTAGCCATCCAACTGTAGGCAAAGAAGTAGGAAAAGAAGTGGACTTATAGTTGAGCATCCCCTTCATATGCAGTGACCCTGTCCATGTCAGGCTCTGACTTACTAGACCAGCAGTTGCTTCTCCCTTGAAGGGGGTACTAGGAAGGGAGTTTTGAGAAGTCCAGGGAGTATGGGTGGAAGCATCTTCCCCTCCTGTAGAATGAAACTGCCTTATGGGGATTGGACAAGAGTGTGACCCCACTTAAGAGTAAAGAAGAAAAAGGGAATCAGGAAAGGGCAAGAGGAAGATGAGAAAGGACATTTTCAGAGAGGTCAAGATTAGAGAGGGATTTAAGAGGGATGGAGAGGAGAGGAATGAAAGGGTCCATTGGCTCAAAAATGGTGAAAGGAACTGGATATTCCTCATTATTGTTGGGGCTTTCCAAGTTGGTCTTGATGGCAGGGAATCAGGGAAGTCAGTGGGATAACATTGGGTGTATGTTGGGTCCCATGTGTGGGATGTACAGGTGATGTTGAGAGGAGTTGAGTTAAAGAGTGGTATTTTGAGAAACCTGGTTGTGTTAAAAAAGGAAAGAGATTGTCTGAGATATGAACAGCCCTTCCTTCCATTAGTAACACATTGAGTTGGCTTGTGCCTTTGCCACCTGTTTCTTGCGGAGCTGAATGCTGAGTGCAGTTTGTTTGGCTCTGAAGGAGCATCGTGGGCATTGCCTAAAACTCCATCTTGTTTGGTTGGGTGTGCCAGTGGTGTTATGGCCACAGAATCTGAATCTCCCCAAACCGATAAGACCTCTCTGTCCCCTCTTAAGATGATGCTCATTCGTTAAAGCCCAGAACATACCTGTGTTGTTTGCACATCTAAATTGGTAACATGATAGTGTCCCTGTGGATTACAATGACAGTTAATTTGATTATCAGTTAAAGTGAGCCTCTCCCCACAGTTTTTACCTTTTCCTCAGTCTTCTTGACCCTTGAAAAAAAGAACAAAGCTTTGTAATAATAGAAAATGTGCTAAGTGGCAGATTTCTATGGTTAATTTACAACGGAGATGTTAATTTTTGCTTTTATCACTGAGTGGTCTTGAAATATAATTAATTTAGAGGCGAGAATAATGCTTAATGTAGATAAAGTTCTAATGTTATCTTGGTTTGGCCATTTTGATCCCGTTCGCATGAAATACACTCTGGTTGTAGTATCAGCCCCTGGTAAATCAAGCGCAGATGCTAGACCTATACATTTCTGCTGAGTGTCCTCACCTCCTCCTCCCCTTCCCCCTTATTCCTAACTGCTTCATGGGGGAGAAGGTAAGGCTTACATTTTAGCTACATCCATCCATGTCAGTTACTGTGTGGGTTTTGCTTTATATATTATTTCTATACATACCTCATCTCCTCTACTGGAGTGTAAGTTCCTTGAGGACAGATTTTTTAAAAAGTGAATATGTATATTTGAAATAATGATATTCCTCCAACACAGACAGTTTATAAAAATAATTCTTTTCATTATAGAGCACTTAGAAAGTATATTAAAGCTTAAAGAAGAAAATAAAAATCTCCCTTTAAATCTTATCACCACGGGTAACCACTGTGGACACTTGGGTCTGTTTCCTTTTAAGCTCTATGTATTTAGTTTTAAATTCAGGATTGTATTGTATGTACATATTGTTTTGTTTATTGTACATTGAATCCTTTGGGCTTTCTTAGAAGATCCAGATTTTTCTTGAATTCTGGAAGAATCTCAGCCATTATCTGTTGGATGTTTCCTCTCTAACATTCTTTCTTTTCTCTGTCTGTGTAGTTTCTCAGTCAATTCTCCATGTATCTTAAACATTTTTTTAAGTTCTCTCTCTGTGATATGTTTGTGCTGTGCTTCCTCAATTCTATATTCCAGTTAGCCAGCTCTTTTCATTTGTGTCTGGTTTATTATTTTGCCTATCTGTGGAGTTTTAAATTTCAACAATGGTTCGCTTTATTTCTAAGATACATAATGGTCCCTTTTCATACCTTCCTGCTTTTGATTAGTTTTGTTTTATGAAAAACTCTTTTCACTTTGTGTTGTAAATCCCTTCTCTGTGCCTTTGAGGATTTAAAAAATACTTATTATGAAGTCCTTCTCTGATTGCTCTAGCATCTTCTCTTCTTCCGGTGTGAAATCTTCCATTTTGTAGAGTCTGATCATTGGATATCCTCATATGTTCTCTAATTTTTGTTTGTGAACTTATTTTCAAGGCAGTTTTATGGCTTCTTCTGCCCTATATCTGTAAGCGTGTGTGCTTGTAAACCAGAGCTCCTGTCAACAGCTCAGCTCAGAGCTCTCTTTCTGCTCTATATACTCTGTGATGCAGGCTTTAGGTCCTCGTCTCATGTAGGTGATTTTATTTTGGCCCCGTGCATACAGGGGCATCCTTGTGGCTGTAACTTGTGGTGGATGCTGCAGACGTTCCATCCTTATTCACAGCTAGCAGCATGGTTCTCTGTCCAGTTCTGCCCCTTCTGCCCTGGGTGGATGTTGGGACCTCTGCTCCCATGGCTCATATCAGACCCATTCCCCCACAGACTTTGATTCCTCCTGAAACTGTAGAGCCTCATCTTCTGATTCATTTATTTTTAGGGAGTCCCCTCCATTTTTGATCTGTGATTCCTTTATTTTCAAGCAGCACTATATAAATTGTGAAATATCTAAAGATTTATCTATAAATTCTATGCCTTAGGGGCGGAAGAGGGGGGTTACTGAATGTGTTCACTCTGATTTTGACCCAGTTATACTTCACAACCTGCTTTTATTTTTTTTCAAACTTGATTATGTATTCTTGGAATTTTCCCTTATCATTAAATAAACTTATAAAACATGATTTTAAATGGCTGCAGAATGTTCTGTTTATACTACCGTTATTTGAACTGTTCTGTTTTTTTCTACCTTTAGTAAGGTTGATTTATGGTCCACATGTATGTTCTTTTTGGCACCTTGCACTGATCTTGCTTTTTGCATTTGTTTCTTGGTAAATATTTGGTGGTTGAATGAGTCAAGTCATTGGTTTCGATGCCAGTTTACTGCAGTTTCTGGAAGAACTTTTACCATGCTGTGGGTTAGGGCTTTCCATGCAGTGTTTGTTCCCAAATGCTGACTGATTTCATAGGTGTGTGCCAAGTCTCCTCTTCTCTCTAGTGGGCAGATAATCACTAGCCATCCTGGGGATTAACAGAAATTGGGGGCTTCCATATGAAAGGCCTGTGTAGCATTGCTGAGTAACAGCTCATCTGCAGGAGGTTGGTGCTCTTGTAACCTGGCAGCTCTGAGTTTGGATGTGAGTGACGGGCCTTCCCATTAAACACAGAAAGATCATGGAAAGGGGAGACCTGCACATCAGAATGTTGGTGGAGCCCACTCAGCTCCTGCTCTAAAGGCATCGGGTAGTTCCTGGGAGAGTGGGGAGGCGTGTCAGATGCAGTCATCCACTCCTCCTCACAGAAGGCATTGGAGAGCAACAGGCATCACCCCGAGAGGCATGATTACCTTCCCACATGATTACCTTCCCACGTGATTACCTTTGGGGGTCACTGGCAATCATTTGGACCCTTGATAGATGTGGTCTGGTGGGGTTGGAGGGTTCATCTTCTCTTTGGTAGCCTCAGATGGAAAGTGCTTCTCTAGGTAGAGCGAGGGGGAGAAAGAGAGAGAAAATGAGAGAGAGAGGGTCTCAGGTTTGTAATAGGGTGTTGGTGGCTTCTGATAAGGCCATCATGAAAAGGAACAGTTATAATGTTGTTAACTAATGTGTTTGGTTGGTTCTGCACTCCCCCTTAATTATTTAAATTTGAATTAGTTGCCAGCATTTTAAAGTTAGGTGATATCACATTTTAAAAAAAATCCAAATTTCATGCCTCTTTGGAAAAATGAGAAGGCCTGGTAACATTGGGCTTACTTCTCCCCACGGTGATAGTTTGCTGGAGATGAATAGCGTCCCTCCCTCCTTAGATGGGGCTGGCGCTCATCCTTTCTTCAGGCTCCAACTTGCCCACTTCACTCATTTATGTTACGGACTTAGTCCTGAAGGCACTGGGGTTTGAGACCCCTGATGTTGGTGAAGAAAGTAGGTGGTCTTTGTTAAGAGGGCCTTTCCCGATCATTCTTCTTCTCTCCCAGGACCGCTTCTTGGAAGGTGGCAAATTTGGGGTGTGCACACGACCGTGCCGCTACTTTCACGGCCACCATCACTGACCTACTGTAGCATTTTGTCCTTTTTGGCCACAGGCCTTAAACCCTTCTCAACACGGTCCTCTAGGAAGCCACTATCAACCAACTCAAGTCAGAAGACCCCAGAATACCTTGGACAACAAATCTGACGACCTAAATTCCGTTTCCAAACAGCAGTGTGACCTTGAGAAAGGCTCTTCAGCTTTCTCTACCTCAACTTCTCCTTCTGTGAAATGAGAGTTTAGGGAGATATTATCTCTAAGCCTCTTTCTAGCTCTGAAAATTTTATCACCTTCAAGAAAAGACTGGGAAGAAACACACCAAAATGTGAGCCGTGGTTATCTTTGAGGGGTAGATTCATGGCTGTTTCCATCTTTTAAAAAATGGCATTATAGCACGGTTAATATTCTAAGTTGGACCTGGAGTTAGAATGGGTTTAAATTCAGGTGCCGGGTGCTCATGGGGAAGTTCCTTAATGTCTCTGAGCCTCAGTGTCTTCATCTTTAAAATGGGGACAATAATAGTACTTGCTTCTTAGAGTTGTGAGATTTAAATGAGATACTGGATATAGAATATGTAGCTTAGTGCTTGACTCATAATAAATACTTACTATAGGAATGCTACTGTTACTGTGTGGTTTTTGTTTTTCTCCAAAGTACATGTACTTTTTAATAACCAGAAGGGTTATTATAATAAAATGATAATAATATTATCATATTATCATATATTATATATTATAATAATATTATAACAGCCTGAAGGGTGATGTGGTGATGTGAGGGTATTCCCTGCAAGAAACTGGGAATGACTCTCATAGAGCTGTTAGAAGTGGAGAGTCCAACATGAAATGATTCATATTTTCTTTTCTTTTTTTTTTTTTTTTTTTTTTTTTTGCGGTTCGCGGGCCTCTCACTGCTGCGGCCCCTCCCACTGCGGAGCACAGGCTCCGGACGCACGGGCCCAGCCGCTCCGCGGCACGTGGGATCTTCCCGGACCGGGGCACGAACCCGTGTCCCCTGCATCGGCAGGCGGACTCGCAACCACTGCGCCACCAGGGAAGCCCCATATTTTCTTAACTGGGACAACCAGAAGCTTTTTTTGAGTTCTTAAGACTTGCTTGAGCTTTATCCTGGCAAACGGAAGACTAAGTGTGGCCAGTGTGAAAGTGACTGTGAGAGGAGACCGTCTCAGTGACCTTTACTGTAAGTAACTACACCAATTGGAACACATGTTTGCACTGGGCTTAGGGCTTTAGGGTGTTTCTCATTTTCTTTCTGCCAAAGATTAAGTGGCTCTGAGATAGCCTGAGGACCCTGGCAGCCCCAAAGATATTTGATTAAAGAATCCTTGTGATCTTATTCTTTTGCTCTTATTTTGTTATCCTTTCAAGGGAATGATTGCAAATCCAGTTGGTTTAGGGAAGGGGCTTAGATTCAAGAGGGCAATAGATTTTGATGTTAATAATCTGATTGCCTTAATTGAAATGATTAAGATGTTGGATGATGGAATTAAAATTCAAAACTGTCTTTCCAGAACGAAATGGTGAACCCATACTACAGACTGCACTGAAGGGTTTAAGAAGGATGTACATTCTCACAGGAAGGGGGAGATGTGACTTTCCAACTCACTTGAGATTGATTTTTGTAAGGGTCATGAACCGGTGGACTGCCTGCTGAATGTGGCTCATAGATGCATTAGTATTTTATTTCGCCAGCATAGTACTTCAAAATGCTTGAATTTTAATGTCTTTGGGAGAGGTATGCATTTTCAAGTTCCCTACAGCCCTCCTTGCTCCCTGTTATCTCACATCTAGCCAGATTCACATATTTATGTTAACTGCATCCTCTCTGCAAGCATTTGAAACTGTGATCCTCAATTACAGGGTTTTTGTTTAGTTGCTCATTTGTTTTGCATTGACCAGATGCTCAGGAGATCCCAAGGAGTGATAGGGCTCTTAAAAAAGTAAAGGCCACATCTCCAGAAATATAATGTTCAAATCCAAAGAGGTAATATTTCCATTATACCTTTTCTGTTGTTAGGAGTGCCTTCTGTTCCAAGTCGCAGAATATTTGACCAATGCTGGCTTAAACTATTAAGACATTTAATTTTATTGTTTAACAAGGAGCCCCAGGTCTAGTTTAGTATCGCAATAACCCATCAAGGGCTCTGGTCCTTTCCATTCTTCTACTTTGCCTTCCTCAGCTGCTGGTTCATCTTGGTCACAAGATGGCTGCTTCTGTTCCAGCCATCACATCTTCACATACCAGCATTCATAAAAGGAAGAAAAGAGAGAGAAAAGAAGCTTTCTTCTAGGCCCTCTATCCTTTCAGCAGAGCAGACTTCCTCTTATATTTCATTGGCCAGAACTGGGTCATGTGCCACCCCTTGAACATCACTGATAGAGATTAATAATAAAGATTCTTCTCTAAGAATGGATAATTGTCACTGGAGCAAAATTTGCTTCTGTTAGCAGAGGTGTAGGAGCAGTGGCTAACCTGGTACACCAGATGCTGTCTCCAGCAACACTAACACCATTATTTGTAGACTTGACTTAGTTCTTGGGGGTAATATTTGATGATGAATGTTGAAAAACTTCAGTGTGCCCAGAGGAAGAGCCTCCAGGTTTTGTAGTATCTAAATAACATATGATAAGAGTCTCAGAAGAAATACTTAGGAAAGTTCAGCCTGGAGAAGAGAAATCTCAGAGAGGACGTGAGAGATGTGCTCAAATACCCCATGGGCTGTTACAAGGGGCATTACAACCCCTTTACAAATTAAGAAGGTTAAGTCTTAATGTTTTTGAATTTTTTTGTTCTGGGGAAAGAACTGATTCCAGAGGATGAAATTATAAGGTTGTTATGAAGAATAAGCTTTGGCAATTAGGTCTCTAATAGAAGACTGTGATGTTTCATAGAATAATGTATCTGTTGGACCTGACTGAGCCGAGAATGACTGCCAGGAGCAGGATAGAGAGTCAGACTCACATTGGCGAGATTGGATTGGGCCACCTCTTAAAACCCCCAAATCCTGGTACTTCAGGGCCTTGGATTTGGCTGAAAACCAACATCTTCACTTTCTGTAAGTGTGAGTAATTCAGTATAAATGTGCCTGGCATGGGAGAGGAATTTATGATCCCTGCATCATCACCTCAAATCCCCAAAGGACTTTACATCATCCTGAAGGGTAGACCATATTTGAAAAGCAGAAAACCTATGTATATATCAACACACACACATATATAAATATAAACATAAGTAGGTCAGCCGGCGTCGTGTTTACTAGTGGAAATGTGTTTGGCTAAGAAGCACATCTCAGAAGACGATGTTTAGAATAATTGCCAATGATCTTGAAAAGGGAAGTTTTCACAGTTGCATTCAGTTAGTCATAATTATTTATTAAAGTATATTCATGTTTTTGCACCCGTTACTGTGGTAATCCTTTTGTACCCTAAAGAGATAGCCAGACCTCTCTCTGATTTTTCAGTTGGGTAATTATCCTTTGTCTGTTGTACTCCCCTGTGTTTTGAACATTTGCTTATGGCTGAAATTGCTCTGGGTACTATTCCATTGTTTATCCGCTTTTTCTGTTTTCCCCTCACATCTCCCAAGGAAGAAACACAACCCCAAATTCTTTCCAAACGCTTTGCCTTTCTGTTCAAATTTTACAACTTTCCATGAGATGGAAAGGGATATGTTTTCTTTCTAATTATTCATTTATTAGAAACAGGTACTCCCAAAATGTTCATTGCAGCTCTATTTACAATAGCCCGGAGATGGAAACAACCTAAGTGCCCATCATCAGATGAATGGATAAAGAAGATGTGGCACATATATACAATGGAATATTACTCAGCCATAAAAAGAAACAAAATTGAGCTATTTGTAATGAGGTGGATAGACCTAGAGTCTGCCATACAGACTGAAGTAAGTCAGAAAGAAAAAGACAAATACCGTATGCTAACACATATATATGGAATTTAAGAAAAAAAAATGTCATGAAGAACCTAGGGGTAAGGCAGGAATAAAGACGCAGACCTCCTAGAGAACGGACTTGAGGTTATGGGGAGGGGGAAGGGTGAGCTGTGACAGGGCGAGAGAGAATCATGGACATATACACACTAACAAACGTAGTAAGGTAGATAGCTAGTGGGAAGCAGCTGCATGGCACAGGGATATCGGCTCGGTGCTTTGTGACAGCCTGGAGGGGTGGGATAGGGAGGGTGGGAGGGAGGGAGACGCAAGAGGGAAGAGATATGGGAACATATGTTTATGTATGACTGATTCACTTTGTTATAAAGCAGAAACTAACACACCATTGTAAAGCAATTATACCCCAATAAAGATGTTTAAAAAAAAAAAAGAAAAGAAACAGGTACTCACGTGAAGAGTAAAAAAAAATTCCAAATAATACAATGCATCATTCAGAGAAAGAATATTTGCTTAATGAATGCACGGCAGATCCTCAGTTGCCCTATTCTCTCCATGGAGGTGACCATGTTACCAATTCAAAGAGGAAAAATGTTAATTGGAATGGTAGTTTGTTTCCCTTTGTACTTTTTTGCTGAAGTTGTTGTGGTACAAGGATCCTTTCCTCTTTTAAATCTCACTGACTTGAAAGAGGTTAGTCACTTTAAATTGGTCCCCAACTGTGCCTATTTTTCCCAAGCAAAATAAAAACTCACACTCAAAGCTAGGCCTGCCTACTCACCCAAGGAATTTAAGATAATGTGGAGTGATTTTGGTGGTGGTGGGGGTGTCATGATCACTTTATAGGCTAATGAGAGTTATGGGCCCTCCTCAGAGGAATGCATATTCAAGAGCATGCGTTCAATATTATGTGCAATTTCAGGGGCACACAGACCCTCAGAAACCCATTCATAAGCTCCTTGGAATTGATTTACTTACTGGTTTATGAACGTTCATGCTTCAAACATTTTTTGAGCCTGTTAACCTGGGCCCGAATGTTCTGTAGATAATATCTGTGATCATATTATTTGCTTCGATGTATTAATAACTTAGAATCTAGTTAGAGACTTGCAGTTAAATCCCAGAGTGATGCACTGATGATTGGGACAGTTTGGCAGCTGTGAGAACATATAGAAGAGAGCCTCGTTCAGCGGTCTGAGGGTGGGGGGTTTGTCAGGGAAGATGCCTTAGAGGGCTGTGATCTAGAGTCAAAGTCAACAACTATTGATCCAGGAGAGGCCGTGACCCACGTGCCTGCCCTGCAGGTCATCATCCAGCGTGGCAGAGGATGAGCCATGGAGTGGAGGAGGCCGCTTCCCTCCTCTTAACGTGTCTTTCAAGGCTGCCAGGCTCCAGTGATGCTTTGACAACTCCTGAATTCTCTTCTGGACCGCAGTTCTCACAATCAAAACATTGAGCTTTTTGCCGATTTCTATTCTGTTGTCACAAACAGTGGAATGTCTCCTGCTTTATCTTGTCTCTTCCACATTAGGAAATTCTTGCCAGGAAGAGTGAGTGGCATTTGAAATCCATATTGTTTTGTATGTCTATAGTCTTAGGGCTGAAGGAAAAAAGACCCCTTATTTTCCAAGTGAATTGTTTTAAAGCTCTTTGTGGGGCTGAGGAAATGTAGTGTTGGTTGATGAGTGAACAGAGCCAGAACTATGGGAAGTCGGTGTGAGCTGTAGAAAATGATATGATTGGTGTGGCTCTAGTGCCAGCCGATGGGCATGGCTTCCACCAACGGGATTTTGAAAATGGCAGGCTTTGGTGAAGACCCAAGCTTTAAGGTCAAATTGCACTTTAGTTAATTGCTGTTGGTTTTCGCCTTGGGTAGTTGGTACTCGTTTTTTTTTTTTCCTCCTTACTTACTCTTCTTCTTTTTTTCTTTTTTTAAATTGAAGCATAATTGACATAACATTATGTTAGTTTCAGGTGAACAATGTAATGATTTGATATTTGTATATATTGCAAAATGAGCACCACAATAAGTCCAGTTAACATTCGTCCCCACACATGGTTACAAACTGTTTTTCTTTTTTTCTTGTAAAGCTGTTTGCCCGAGGTGTTGTTTTTAATAGCAAAAAATATGAAGAAATCTAAATTATCAAATAAATCACGATGTGTCCATAGAATAGAAAATGTAGCAGATAAAAATGCTTACAAATAATTTGTTATGCTAATTACATACTAATTACATGATACAATGTTAAGTAAATTAAAAGCTATGTATGAAGTTATATAATCAATATGTATATTTTATATGTGTGTTTGTATATAAAATATAGAAAAAAAGACCAGAAGGGTATATATCAAAGTATTAATAGCAGCTGTTTGTGGATGACGAGGACGTGGATGTGATGATCAAAGGTGATTTTTATTTTCTTTATACTTCTCTGAATCTCACAAATCCTATAACATGTGCATTTATTAGATTACTTTTATATTAGCTGTGGTTATTTTTTTAAACAGTCCTTTACTGCTAATTGGTTTCCAGAAATATTGGACCACTGACATTTCCAGTAGCTATGGTAAAGTATCTCTGTCACCTAACTCTGGCCAGCACTTGAAACAAAAATTTTTCTAGTTGGCTCTGTGAAAATGTTATCTCATTGTTTTAATTTGCATGTCTTTTATGACACCTTCTGTGAAATATATTTAATTTAGTCATGTCACATTTTTATACTCCCTAGGTGCTGCACATCTTAACCTCTTTGATGTTTCTCGTTGTGTAAATGGAAAACCTCAGAAAATGATGGATTCCAATATAAAGTACAGTGAAATAATTTGAATTTCTAAAAAATAATAAATATTTTGAAGCCTGGCAGGGAGTTCTATGATTATTCATTCTTAGTCACCAGGCATTGCTCAACCGGTGTGTCTGTATCAATGTTGTTTCAAGAATTGCTTTAAAATGTAAAATTTCCCAGCAGAAAATCATTTTGTGGGACTTGACTGTTAAGATTTGCCAGGAGGTGAGGTACAGAACTATGTCCTAGTTGGCTGGAGATGTGCTCATGTCACAGGCTTTGTGGTGCATGGTGGGGATGTGAAGCCACCGTTTGTTCTTTTCTCTAGAAAAGTGAAGGCAGAGTAAGGATGTAACAGTAAGTGCCCTGCAATCTGAAAGGGATATTGCATGGGTGGCAGGGAATAGATGTTCTCTGTTTCCATGGCAGGGGTGGGTGCAGTGAAATGAATTTTAAATGAAAGTACGAGGGATTTAGGGTTGATATTATTAACAGGTCTGGAGGATCTTCAAAGTACTTAACCACTAGTACAGCATGATCATTCTTGTGAACTGAATGTTTGCGTCCCTCCAAAATTCCTATGTTGAAACCTAGCCCCCAGTGTATTAGGAGGTGCGACCTTTGGGAGGTGATTAGGTCATAAGGGTGGAGCCCTCATGAATGGGATCAGCACCCTTATAAAAGACACCCCAGAGAAGCTCCCCAGAGAGCTTCTGCCATGTGAGGACACAATGAGAAGTTATGTCTGTGAATCAAGAAGCAGGTCCTCACTAGACTCTGAATCTGCTGGTGCCTTGATCTTGGACTTCCAGCCTCCAGAACTGTGAGAAAGAAATATCTGTTTAGAAGCCACCCAGTCTCTGGTATTTTGTTATAGCAGCCTGAATGGATTAGGACAGTCAGTGACGAATCACAGCAGACTCCTCCTTCATAATATCCTGGAGCTCTTGTTGTGCCAGGCATTAGTCCTCTAGTGACTGATTATGAGAAGGTTGGGGGGGGCGGTTCCTGAGGGAGGGGCTGAGTAGCAGAGGGACTTGAAGGCCCTGAAGGCTGTGGCAATCAGAACCCAGGCATTTCAGTATGTTAATAACCATCTCGGTTGTACCCGTGTGTATCAGCTTGATATCACACTAGAGTAGTAGTGAGATCTCTTATGTCTTTTATGCCAAAGTGTGTGCAGTGGTTTTCCAGGACAGGAAAGAGGATGGCTGTCTCCTTTGCCATATGTCAAGCCATGCCCCGAAATGGGGAGGTGGGGCTGAAAACATTTCGAAGTTCCCTTTCTTGAAATATGGATAGAAATGTGCTTTCTTCTACTTCTACCTCTGAGCCCAGTGCTCTTCCCTTCTCTCCTGTGAGTTAATTGTCCACCTGTACTCCACAAGCATGCCTCCCTCCCATGGTAAGAGGCAGGCATGGGAGCTGAAGCCAGCTTTGCATCCGGTGCCCACCTCCCACCCCCTTGCTCCTTGTCTTCCAGGGCAAGACCTTCCCAAGCAACTCCTGTTTTCATTGGCATTAAATGAAAGGATCTGTTTCAGTCTCTGGTTTTGGGGTGTGATGTGGTTGCTTGCAGAAACACAAAAATAAACTTGTAACCTACTGGAAATAATCCAAGCATAAATGAGCTTTGTTAAAGATCAACTTTCAAAAGATGGCCTTGGATGTGCCTTAGTGGGATCGTGTACTTGATTCGTGTAGAGTCTGTGGCGTTCCTCCCTCCTCTAGAATGGGAAATTCTCCTTCCCCATCCTGGTGCGTAGAGGTTTTCAAGTCCTAATGTTTTCCAGGGAAATGAGGCATGTCTCTGGCTTCATCTGAGGGTAGGAGGAACTTGGGATCTTTTGGAGTTTATTTTGTGAGAGTGTTATGGGCTCAGTTCTGTCCCCCTAAAAACTATATGTTGAAGTCCTAACCCCCGGTACCTCAGAATGTGACTGTATTTGGAGATGAGGTGCTTAAAGAGGTAAGTAAGGTACAACGAGGTCATATTTAGGTTAAAATGGGTTCTAATATAATGTGACTCGTGTTGTTATAAGAAGAAGAGATTAGGACACAGACATGCACAGAGGAAAGACCGTATAAAGACACAGGGATAAGACGGCCATCTGCAAGGCAAGGAGAGAGGCCTCAGAAGAAACCCTGCTGACACTTTGATCTCAGACTTGTAGCCTCCAGAACTGTGAGAAGATAAATTTCTCTTGTTTAAGCCACCTAGTCTATGGCACTTTGTTATGGCAGGCCTAGCAAACCAATACAGAGAGGTTGGGTGGTACTTCAAGCTTAATTCCAAGCCTCCTTAGTGCTCTAATTCTACTCCTGTACTGGGAAGGAGTTAAGATGCTCCAGCTCAGAGCACAGACCCCCATCTTCTCTAAGACTGACTTTGTTCTTCTCATTGTAAGGTTTCTGTCCTGGCAGCGGGGCTCCTACATTGAGGAACTGAGTCCTTGTCTTGGGATCCTTCCTAGAACACTTCTAGGACGTCAGTGCTTCCTAAATAGTTTTACTCCAATAGCCTTAGGGAGTATGGCACACAGAACAGCGGTCCCCCAAAGATGTCCTAATCTCTGGAAACTGTGAATACATTACCTTTTATGGCAAAAGGCACTTTGCAAATATGATTAAGTTAAGGATCCTCAAGTGGGGATATTCTTCTGGATTATCTGGTGGGTCCAGTGTAATTACAAGGATTCTTACACGAGGGAGACTTGGGTGAGAGTCAGATGAGATAGGATGACAGAAGCAGAGACTGGAGTGATTTCCTTTGAAGGCGGAGGCAGGGGCCATGAGCCAAGGAATGCAGGCAGCCTTAAGCAGCTGGGAAAGGCCAGGGGACAGATCCTCCTCTAGAGCCTCTAGAAGGAACACAGTCCTACTGACACCTTGATTTTATTTTTATGTTTTTTTCCTTTTTTTTTTTTAACATCTTCATTGGAGTATAATTGCTTTACAATGGTGTGTTAGTTTCTGCTGTATAACAAAGTAAATCAGCTATACATATAGCCATATCTCCTCTCTTTTGTGTCTCTCTCCCACCCTCCCTATCCCACCCCTCTAGGTAGTCACAAAGCACCGAGCTTATCTCCCTGTGCCATGCGGCTGCTTCCCACTAGCTATCTGTTTTACATTTGGTAGTGTGTATATGTCCATGCCACTCCCTCACTTCATCCCAGCTTACCCTTCCCCCTCCCCATGTCCTCAGGTCCATTCTCTACATCTGCATCTCTATTCCTGTCCTGCCCCTAGGTTCTTCAGAACCATTTTTTTTTTTAGATTCCATATATATGTGTTAGCATACAGTATTTGTTTTTCTCTTTCTGACTTAACTTCACTCTGTATGACAGACTCTAGGTGCATCCCCCTCACTACAAATAACTCAATTTCGTTTCTTTTTATGGCTGAGTAATATTCCATTGTATATATGTGCCACATCTTCTTTATCCATTCATCTGTCGATGGACACTTAGGTTGCTTCCATGTCCTGGCTGTTGTAAATAGAGCTGCAATGAACATTGTGGTACATGACTCTTTTTGAATTATGGTTTTCTCAGGGTATATGCCCAGTAGTGGGATTGCTGGGTCATATGGTAGTTCTATTTTTAGTTTTCTAAGGAACCTCCATACCATTCTCCATAGTGGCTATATCAGTTTACGTTCCGACCAACAGTGCAAGAGGGTTCCCTTTCCTCCACACCCTCTCCAGCATTTATTATTTGTAGATTTTTTGATGATGGCCATTCTGACTGACACCTTGATTTTAGTCCAGTGAGACCCATTTCAGGCTTTGGACCTCTAGAGCTGTAAGAGAACAAATTTGTGTTGCTTCAAGCCACTAAGTTTGTGGTAATTTTTTCCAGCAGCCTTAGGAAACCAATACAGGGGGAAAGTCTGGTAAACATACCCTGGAGGGCAGGCTGTGCCCCAAATGCCTTCTCTCTGTGCTTTATCGTAGAAATTCATGGGGATTATGCAGCCCATCTCATAATGTAACTATGATGGTATTAAAGCCAAAATAATTGTAAAGTGACTTGTCAGATAGATGTGTCAGTTTTTCCCTTCACCAAGGAGTCACGAGAAAGTGATGCTCTAGGAAGTTCTACTGTATTTATTCTCTCGGTGTGTGTACTGCTGGGCCATGCATCCCTCTGTTGGAAAATCCTGTGAGAGTATGTGCTTTGAACCCAGACAGCTCAAAACCTGGCTTCTCAGCTTACTAGCTCTGTGTCCTCGGGCAAGTCACTTAACTATCCTAAGCCTCAACTTCCTTATCTATAAAATACATGAATAGTAATACCAATCTTGCAAGGTTGTTGTAAAGATCAGTAATTACCTGTGAAAAGTGTATAGCACCTTGCTTGGCACATAAAGTAGAACCTGCTATGCTAACAGTAATATATCCTACATATTAACACTTCACATCCTCACGACAGCACGATGAAGTAGGTTTCATTATCATCCCCATTTTACAGATGAAGAAATTGAGGCCCAGAGAACTTAAGGTGTGTGTCTGAACGCACACAGGTGGTAAGTGGTAGAGCCAGGATTTGAACCCAGTTCTAGTTTGGCTCTCGGGCAGAGTTTCTCAGCCTCGGCACTACTGATGTGGTGGCTGGAATGTGTGTGTGGGGGCTGTTCTGTGCATTGTAGGCTGTTTAGCAGCATCCCTGCCCTCACCCACTAGATTCTGGTAGTGGAATCCTGCAGCCCCAGTTGTGACAAACCAAAATGTCTCCAGACCTGCTAAATGTTCCCTGGATGAGAACCCTGGTTCTGGGTTTTGAGGTCTGCTCACTGTGCAATACCATCTACACAGTAGGTGCTTAACAAGTGAAGTCTTCATTACACTTTGGGCCCCATGTTTCACAAAACCTTCGAAGCTCTAAGTAGACAAGTGTCAGTTGATGATCCTGCCTCTTTATCTAGCCAGCATCCAGTGGGATCTGTTCTCCTATTTGGGGGTTGGTGTCAAGCCCCAGCAGAACTTTGTGTGCGAGGATGTTAATACTTTTCCATTGGCTTCACTGGCAGCTGAGGAGTGCTGCGGCAGACTGAGTAAGGGCACTAAGCAGATTGCAGAAGGCACAGACGCTTGTGCACATAGGCGCTTAATACTCTTTTGAGAGGGATGATTCATGTAGCTCACACATGGCCTCACGGGGAGTTGTCTGAACAATTAATGTGCCTCTGCCAGATTCGTCACGAGCAGAGTTTCCCCATTGCTCTTGGACCTGGATGGGAAAAAAGAGTTAAGAAATTCAGGATACTTGGGGAAGAGAAAAGAGGAAGAACAAATTAATAATGAGCTCTCTGGTAATTTGAGCATTTCTCCAAAATACACTGAGATCAACTTTTATCTCGTAAACGAATTTATTAAGTTTTATGGTTGATTTGAGTTAGGGTAATTGGTTGAAAGAATTCATTAGGGTAGCCAAAATCTATGGTTCAGTTGCATGTAGGAAAGGTTCTGTTCCCTGACCATACCTCTGCCTCTAAGTAGTGGTATCGAAAATACAAACTGTCAGCCACACAGCCATGACCTGAGATCTAGATCATCCATGTTGTAGCATGTATCAGTACTTTATTCCCTTTTATGTCTGAATAATATTCCAGTGTGTATAAATACACTTTGTTTAGCTATTCATCGATTGATGGACATTTGTGTTGTTTTCACCTTTTGACTATTATGAATAGTGCTGCTGTGAGCATTTGTGTGCCATTTTATGTTGTTGAACACCTGTTTTCAATTCTTTCAACCTGTTTTGTTGTTGAACACCTGTATATACCCAACAGATTGCTGGGTCACATGGTAATGCTACATTTAACTTATTGAAGATTGACCTTTTTTTTGTTTTTTACTTTTTTTCCTACAGTGCTTTTCTTTACATCTTAAAATAAATTTTAAAAGGAAATGCTATATCAATACAAAAAAATAGAAACCAGTTTCCTCTGCCGTAAATAGATGGCAACGGTAAACTAACAAACAAACAAAATCTCTCTCTTACGCGCACACACACACACACACAAATCTTAAAAGAAAAATAAAAAAGAGGAAACACAGAAGTGCTATTAAATATAACTAGGTGCTATTTCCTACTAAGGCTTAACATTTCAAAAGGGCATTAGAAAGTGTTAGAAAGGTGTTGAAGATCTATTAGCACTGAAATGAGACTTTCTCATCAACTAATTAGAACAACTGAAAGAGAATCAGTTTTATCCTATGTGCTTTAATGTTGTTTCGTGCCTTGTTTGTGTAAGACAAACCATCTCTGGTACCACATGTGGTCCTCTGGATCTGTCCATTCCTTAACTACCTGACTCTAGGTGACCACTTTCCTCTCTGTGTCACTGCGTCCCAATCACCTTTCACTTGGAGTCTTGACTCCAGTCTTCCTGCCCATATGCTCACTATCAACCACCGCTCACACCACCAAAGGGGAGCTTTGAGCATATTAATCTCCACTCTTGAAGCTTCGGTGTGACACCGCCATTATTTCCAGGGTAAAATTTAAACCCTTAGCCAGGCACCTAAGAATCACCGCAATCTGCTCCTCATCCCCTTCCCGCTCTTTCTGTCTCCCGTACTGTACTCATCAGGTGAACTCGAGAATCCTGCTCTTCCTTCCACATTGCCCCTCGTTCTGACTCTGTCACTGAGTTCTTCCTTCCCTCCTCCACCCTCACCTGTGTTGATCTTCACCTTGGTGATGTACCTCTCAGTGTTCTTACAAAGATCAAATGTGATAAGCCTATGGAAACCCTGAAAACTCTAAAAAGAAATACAAATGCAAAACAGGTCATTGCTAGCCCTCCTTTGTCTTAGGTCCTTTGAATTTTGAATGTCAAGGTGTGTTTTCCACTTCTCAGTTTGGAAGCAATTGCCTTCCTCTGCCTCCTGTGCCCCACAGACAGAATGTCCTCCCGTATGACTGAGCTTATTCCTCTCTTTATCCTTGCTGTAGCCATTTCCGTCTCCCCCCAGCCCCCACCCAGTGCCTGGTATATGTGGTTTGAAAAAGCAAATCTGTGTCCACTGGCCCGAGAGGCTGTGTTGCCAGCGTAGACCAGGAGTGGGAAAGCTGTAGCTGCACTGGCTCCAACAAATATACTTTCTTTCCTTATTTTTCTTCTCTTATTAGTTGCGTCTTTGAATATTCTTCGTCTAATAAGAAGTGACAGTTTAATCGTTTGGGTTTTTAAAATTTATATTCTGCTACACAGCTGACCACACGTGATAAGGCAGGCAGCTCAGCCTTGTGGCGTGATCCCCTCCCTCTTGCTCTTTGCATCAGAAGATTTGGGCGGAGCCATGAAACAGTTAATTCTATGAGTGACAAGAGTGTTGAAAATCACTGTAAGGCACAGGAGCTTCCCTGAGGGGAAAGGAGACAGGTGTGTGTGTGCAGGAACAGAAAGCAGACAGTTCTCCCGGCCTCAAGGCTACACCATCCCTTTTATTGTTCAGGGTCCCTCTACCACTTACAACGGATTTTCTGCGTGATTATTCACTGTCTTTTGAAATCTTTTGAGCCTTTGGAAAGATGGTACCTTAGACACCCAACATAATAATCGTTGACGGCATCAAAGTTGCATTATTGAACAAAATGATCGACAGAGACCATAGAAGGGATGTATTTAACTCAAGCCATTAAGCAGATGTGGAAGATGAGGCTCAGAGAGGTTCAAGGACTTGCTGAGGGCACCCTCCTTCCTGACTCCCTGTTAATGGGTCTCCTGGTCCATCAGATGGTGCTGTTGAAAGGACCAGCAAGGACATGCTTTTTCTGTGATGGGGGATCCTCAAGTGCACACTTGCACACCACGTTGCCTTCAGATGAAATGTAAAACTACTGGCCATACAAACCCTCTTACCCTGACTTCTGATCTCTGGCCACCTCTGTAACCTCCAGCCTCCACTCGCTCCCCCCTTTACAATTTCCTCTAGTCCTGCATTTCCCAGAGAGAGTTCCAAGGAATATTAGTCCCAGGAGGTGTTCCCTCCAGAGAAGAGTTTGAGCCGAAACAAGCTTAGAAGATGTTGAACGTCAGGAAACCCTCAGATGTTTACAACACATGTTATCCCATTCAAGGCTTTGAGAAGTCCTGCCCTATAGACCTCTTTTAAAATGTGTTTAAATTGTTTCCTAAATCAGTTCAATCACAAAACTCCCCTTTTGTTTTTTATACAATGCTTGTCCTTGTTGGCTTGATAAAATGTAATGATAATAGTGCTCCAGTTGTTTCAATACACCTGGCTTCTTGCCCGTGCTGCGGCCCTGCCTCTCTCTGGAACCCTTCAAAACTCATCTCAGAAGTCATCCCTCTGGGAGAACTCGCACCACTGCCCTCCGTGGGATTAGGTGCCTTTCCTTTGCTTTTGCAGCTTCAGCATTCTGAAGCTAAGGATATTTTTGTTGAGACTAGGAACGATTCTTACCTATTTCTGTTCGTGTGTTCGTTGAGTCATTCCATAAATATGTACTGTGCCTCCTGTGTCCTTTTGAAGGGGATCCTGGGTGAATAGAACAAGCCCTTGCCCTCAGAGAGCTTACATTCAAGAGGATGGGGACAAAATATGAACTTGTGACACATATGTAATGTTAGATTGTGGTAAGCGCTAAGATAAAAGCAGGGTAAAGAGGCTGAGAGTGACAGGAGCTGCCCTTCAGCATAGGGTTTTCAGAAAAGCTGCATCAACTAGGATGGGTTAGGTTATGCTGCATCTTAATGGCTTATAACAATGGGGGCTTATTTCTCATTCATGCAACATACCCATCCAAGGGTCAACTCGGAGCTCTGTTCCACATCCCTCCACTTGGAGACCCGGATGGACAGGGCCTGTGACACATGGAGTGTGGCTGAGTGTCATGGGTGGGAGAGAAGGGGTGTGATGAGTCAGGTACTAGCTTGTAGAGGCTTCAGCACACATTTGATTGGCTACAAGTAACTCAAGGGGAGAGGAAGGTGCTCTCCTGCCTTGTGCCTGGAAAGAGGGGAACCGGAGTGGCTGATGGACAGCATTAATGAATACACAGAACCTCTCTCTGATACAAGGACATGTGAGCAGACACCTTAATGAGAGAGGAAAGGAGCCATGTGGATATGGGGGAGGAGCACTTGGGGTGGAGGAAACAGCACGTGCAAAGACCCTTCAGCACTCAGCACAGGGTTTCACATCCAGTAGGTAACCAGGCGGTGTTCGTTGAATGTACATCTTGAATTCCAGGACATCGTGCATTTGTGAGGTCTTTCTATTCCAGTTGCCCAAGTGGCAGATTTAGGCAAGTGCACCTTTGTAGGAACAGAACATATCTAACCAGCCCAAATAAGGGTTGTTTGATATTGGAGTCTCTCAATTAAAGGACTTAGAGTCAATTTACTGAACTTATCTCTGGCTACATGATTTATTTTGACCTGTCCTTTGATTGAGGGCTTTTCCCTCAAGGAACTTATGTTCCAGCCACAAAACAAGATAGAAACAAGTAAGTCACTCTAACCATATAATGTTTATAAAATTCATATGAAGAGGAAAACAAGTGTTTACCCCTGTGTCTACCTCATGGCTTTATCATACTTGAAATGACTTTATCACTGTCCTGATTCCCTGGTACACTGCAAGAAGGCAGGGGCAGGTCTATCTGCTTTACTGAGTATCTCCAGCACCTAGAATAGTGCCTGACAAGTGATGGATGGCCAGTACATCCAATACTTGTGGACTGGTTGACCAAGGAAAGGGAAGGCTGCGCATCTTTTAGAGTTTGGCTGTGGAGAGAATGCTGACTTCAGCGCAATTGCCTGCCAAGAAGATGAAATGGATTTAACTAGAGGAAGAGTGAGTTTATCTGATAAAGGCAGTGGTGAACTGAACACCCAGCCAAGAAGGATGATACGGTAGAGAACAGTTTGCTGAGACCACAGGGAAATGAATCAGATCAGAGTGAGTGCTGGTGGGGAGGAAGAACAGGCTTGATGGATGAGAAAGATTTCAGTTGTGGAGCTGGGAGAAAGATTGCCACATGGGATCCATGGCGTTTAACCATAATTATGTCCATATTAAATGCTAACTTTGGCAAAAATAAGCAATTTGCCTGGGCTTATCCATCCAGAGAGAACAGCATGAATAAAGATGTAGGCGGCCAAGTACACGGTGTGTATGGGGAACCATATGTAGATGGTGTGGTTGAGGCGTCGGGTGTTTGCATTTTAACCCTAACTCTTCTTGACTTCGATGCTAATTTGGGGCAAATGGAAATGGCACCAGCCATGTTCTTGGATCTGCCAGGTGTCTTGATTTTCCGGTAACGGCTTGCTCAGTCCTGTGGTCTTCCCTGCTCAGACCACCATTGTACCAGCTTTCCTGGTGGCCACTGCCGGGGAGAAGATGTCTGAGATCGGCTGGCTCAGGCACGCCGTGACTCCTTCTCAGGATGAGTGACAAGTTCAGCATCTCTGTTGGCATGATGCTAAGTCAGCAGAAGGTCCTGAGTGTGCAGGCTCAGCATTTATCTTCCTGTTGGCTTGAATGAATGTCTCACCTGCAGCTGCCTCGATAAAAGCTGCAGTCTCTGATGAGGAGGGTTGGGGGTCAGTAGAAACTGGGCTGCCTTGATGACTTTGAGGGTTTTTGTTTGTTTGTTTGTTTTTAACAGGTTGGTATTTCCACCTGAAGAACCTGTAATGCCTTGAACTCAGAGGCTTTGGAGGAGCCTGTATATTAATGTTCCTTGAATAGCTGAAATTACTGGACAAACACAAGATGGTAATGGCTGTGATAGTAATTATGATAAAGGCAGGAGGAAGCTTTTAGTTGGCTGGCTTGATTTCATTTTAAGGAAGCAAAAATGGAGGCTGATGATGTTGGCCAGACATTGCTCTTGCACAAAATGCCCTGTTTTCCTGTAGGTAAGAGATGTTCTAGGAAAATAGCTCTCTGATTTTTGAATTGAGTCCCTAGGGAGTCCCAGAATTTTGGGGTAACATGTGTACCTTGAAGGAACATTTGATTTTCATGCCCCATCATTTCCTTTTGTGTCATGCTTCAGTGCCTTGGTACAAGTTGTTACCTGCATCTAGAAGGCCCCTCCCCACCCACTGGTAAAGTCAGGAACAGTTATTCACTTATAGGCACCAGACACGTTCTCTGGCCAGGAAAAGAGAGGGGAGCTCATAAGATTGAGAGGCTGAAGGGGCAGGGCCAAGGCAAGTCCTGGAGTTAGGGGAACAGAAACTACTCACAGTTCTTGGCAGGAACATGCTGTTTGAAATTAAAAAGGCTGTCTCAGATCTTGACCAGGGGAAGCCATTTAATGGATTCACCAAGATGGTAGATGGCAACAAGGGCCTACTGTATAGCATAGGGAACTCTACTCAATACTCTGTAATAACCTATATAGGAAAAGAATCTGAAAAAGTAGATATATGAATATGTATAACTGAATCACTTTGCTGTACATCTGAAACTAACACAACATTGTAAATCAAATATATTTCAATATAAAAAATTTAAAAAAAAGATGGTGGATGGCAAGAGTAAGGATTCCCCAAAGGCATTTATGGTAGTGGTGGTTGCTATGCCACCAAAGAAATGAATATATGTACACTACATGCCTCCACTCAATGGTCATCTCCTCTTGGGAGCTTCCTTTGACTTCTCTGTTCACTCAGCATATAACATTCAGCAGATATTTGAGCATCTATTGTGTGCCGGGCATGTTCAAGGCAACCGGGTGCAGTGATAAACAAGATAGATGAGGTCCCTGCCAACAGGGAATTTACTTTCTAGTGGGGATGACAGATAATAAAAGAATGAATCACCATATAAGATAAATTCAGGTAGCCATCAGTGATAGGCAGGGAAATAGAGCAGAGCAAGGCGAGACTGGGGGTCGGTGAACTGGCATATTTTCGACAGGCTGACCAGGGAAGGCCTCTCTGAGTTAAGTAAGGGAGCGAGTTGTGTGGAGGATGGGCAGAGGGTGACAGCAAGTGTGTGGACCCTGGGGTAGGGGTGGGCAGGCTTAGCATGTTTGGGGAACAGACCAGGGTGGCTTGAGCAGACAGATCAGATGGAAAGTGAGAGGAGACAGTTTCTGAGAGGTGGGCAGATGCAGCTCCCATAGGATTTGTGGCTATGAAAAGAAGTTTGGATTTTATTCCAAAGTGTGATGGGAAATCATTGAAGGGGCTTAAACAAAGAAGTGATATGACCTTATTTATGTTTCAAAAAAATCACTGCAGCTGCTCTGTTGATAGAAGAAGGGAGTGAAGAGGGGAAAAGAGGGCACCTGGGAAGCCTTGTTGCAATAATTCAGGTGGGAGACAAGCCAGGAGAGCTTCTTGGGCTAGGAGGTGTTGGTGGAGGTGGTGAGAATGATCAGGTTTGGGATATGCTTGGAAGGTAGACCACTCTTACTTGCTGACTGATTGGATATGAGGAGTGAGAGAAAGAGAAGTCAAGAATGAGAGAGAAAGAGTGACTTCTAGGGTTTTTACTTACTAAACTTTTGAATTTGGGGATAATTTTAGATTTATAGAAAAGTTGCAGAGATAATACAGGGAATTTCAGTACATTCGTCACACAGTTTGCCCGAACAGGTAGAACCCTAGAGTTCTAATGTGGTTAACAAGGTGGATGGAACTCGCTATTTGTTGAGATGGGGAAGACGTAGTGGGGGGGAGGATGCCTCTAGCTCTGCTTTGGCCACATTATCATGTCATTTTACATCCAAGTGAAGATAGATGTCGATTAAGTTGGCTGTATAAGTGAATCTGGAACTCGGGGGAGAGCCTGGGCTGGAGATGCTGTTCCCAGCATGTGCATGGCATTTAATGTCATAGAACTTTCTACTTCTGTATATTTGATCATTTGTACAATGAAGAGTCATTATACCTATGACTGATTCACTTTGCTGTACAGCCAGAAACAAATACAACATTGTAAAGCAACTGTACTCCAATAAAAATGAGTAAAAAAAATAGTCAATTAAACAAAAAGAATGATTAAATACAATAAT
This sequence comes from Tursiops truncatus, assembly GCF_011762595.2. Classification (NCBI taxonomy): domain Eukaryota; kingdom Metazoa; phylum Chordata; class Mammalia; order Artiodactyla; family Delphinidae; genus Tursiops; species Tursiops truncatus. The sequence continues at coordinate 29,728,378 of NC_047048.1, forward strand.
AATTAGGTTAGGTGTCAGCATACTTTTCTGTAGGGACCAGTCAGAAAATATTTTAGGCTTTGTGGGCCATATGGTCTCTGTTTCAACAACTCAACTCTGCCATTGTAGAGAGGAAGCAGTCTAGATGATACGTAAATGAATGAGCATGACTGAGTTCTAGTGAAACTTTATTTACAAAAACTGGGCAGTGGGCTGGATCTGGCCCACAGGTTGCCAACTCCTGACACCTTTAGTGTGAGGTCAGGAGGATGAGGAAGAAGCAGCAAGGAGGCTGAGAGGGGGCCTCCAGGAGGGTAGCAGGAAAACCAGGGCAGCGTGGTGCCTAGGAAGGCAAGGAAAGGAGGGATGTGTGGCGTCCAGTGTTGAGTAGGATGAGGACTGAGAATTGGCCAGCAGATCTGCCTAAGTGGAGAGACCTTCACAAAGCCCTTCAGCAGCGCAGCGGTGGCCACACCTGCCTGCAGCTGGTGAAGTAGAGGATGGTAAATGAAGAAGTGGAGGTGGCCATTATAGATGACTCGTGGATCATTTTTGCTGTAAAAGGGAACAAAGAAATGGAGAATTATCTAGAGGGGTTATGGGGGTCAAATAAGGATTTTCATTTCTGCGTTTAAGGCAGGAGCTGTGTTTATATTTCAGAGTTGATCTCTTCCTTTTGCTGCAGTTGTACCTGCACACACTTCTATAATTACATCTTTCATACGGTCATTTGTTTAAAATCTGTTTCTTCTAGGAGAACAGGGTTTCTCAAGCTTGGTGCTTTTTTATTTGGGGCTGGATAATTCTTTGCTGTGGGAGGCCATCCTGTGTACTGTAGAATGTTTAGAAGCATCCTTGGCCTCTACCCACTAGATGCCAACAGCACCCCTTCCCCTGGTTGTGATAACCACACAGGTCTCTAGACATGGCCATGTATCTTCTGGTAATATTATTGCTCCTAGATGACCACTGATTTACAATGTGAGCTCCCAGAGGGCAGGGACTAAATGGACTCTTCTCAGTCTCTCTGGTTCCTAATACTGTGTCTGGTGCATATTAAGGGCTTAATAAGTATTCTGTTGAGTGAGGGGTGTTTGATTATCTAATGACAAAGCCGCATCATACCTGGGTGACCCAATGGGGAGGGAAGGGAGGTGTCTAGGGAAGACTTCAGCATGCCTCATCTTTGTTGAGGGTCTAGGGTTTGCAGTTGCACTTGAGAGCGGCGTGTGGTTGTCATCATGAGGACGACCACATACAGCTGTCATTTCTCATGCAGTTTCTGGTGTCGAGGTCTCTCACCTCTTGCCTCTATCAGCAGCTTGGCAATGTCACTGTCATGTAGTGTCTCCACAAGCAGGTGGACACCAGCGATGGGGAAACTCTTTATCTCAAGTGTGGCTATGAACTGTGGATTCTGTGATTCAGGCTAGTGCCTAGAAACCCCTGGAATCACCTCCCCAGCTCCTCTCCTTCACCTCTAGACAGAAACCCAAAGGTGAGTGGACTTCCAGAGTCAGAACAATAATATGAATAACACTCACTTGGAAATAGCGCTACCAATTTATACTCTGTTGGGGAGCCTTCGTTCTCCCATTGGCTCAGCACAACCAAGGGGGTGTCTGTATGTGAGCTGGTCTCAGCAGGAGCTGCAGATGACAAGGAATCACCATCCCCTGATGTGGGCTGACATGATGTCCTCCTCCTGAGGATCTTATAAAATGTTGTTGAATGAATGGAAGAGTGATAGGCTTCTCTGCTCCCGCCTCATCCTTGACTCCCTCGTTTCAGTGTCTCTTTTGGGTCTCTTATTATCCCAAAGGAGGGAATCTCAGGGTTCCAAGAGTTGAGTACTTCTCTCCCTCTTACAGACCTTCCTATATTGCCGTCTCATGGTCTTTGCCATATCAGTGTATTATCTCAGTGTATTATCTACCTCAGGGGTCTACAAGCTAGATAACTCATCCCCTGATTTTGTAAATAAAGTTTTACTGGAACATAACTGCACCCGTTCTTGTACAGACTGTCTGTGGCTGCTTTCTTGCTACATCAGCAGAATTGAGTAGTTGTCACAGAGACTGTAGGACCCCAAAGCCTAAAATACTTAGCATTTGGCCCTTTACAGAAAAGTGTGCTGACCCCAACCTATATTATTATTCAATCAAATATTTTAAATTAACTCAATTTAAAAATTATTATGATGAAAATGATCAAACATACAAGAATAGAGTGAAAATATAATGAACCCTCATGGACCCTTAATTTAGCTTCAGCTCACAGTCAGTCTTGTTTTCTTAATACTCTCCTCCTTTATACCCACCCCCTTGATTATTTTAAAATGCATTGCAGGGATTGTATCATTTTATGATAAAATTTCAGTAAGTATCTTAAAAGAGAAAGACTCCATTTATTGAACATAAACATAATTTTGCTGTTACATTTAAAAAAGTAATAATTCTTTCATATCATCAATTGCCCATAAATTGACTCAATGTTTTTAAACATAAATACCTACTTAAGTTTCATTCCGGGTAACAATTTGTTTGAAATTATGGTTTGGAAATGCTACTTATATTTTTTCTCATGCACATTAGAATAACTACTGAATTATTAAAAGCTTTGAAGGAAAATGTGTCCGTGTACCCTTGCCTTGGAACACACCGTGTTAAGGAAGCCCTCGGCAGAAAGTTCTGACGACTTTCTTTTCTGTTCGTGTGAAGGGTCTTGGCATGTCCTCGTTTTACCATTTCGGCAGAGCCAGTCAGAGCCTGGAGCAAACACTGGGAACTCGCAAACCAACCATGAAACCTAAGGAACAGCCACTTTATAGTCACCTTCACCAGCTCAACACAATTTATAATACAGTTAAGACCGACAGATATAATTGAATAAACAGAAAATAGAATTAAGGTAATGTATCCTAAGTGTACCAAATTCCTATAATGAGTTGCTTTCAGCAGTTGTGGAAACATATAATTACCAAACAAATTACATGTTATTTTTATCCAAGAAGCTAATTAAGTGTTCTGTTTAAATGATTATGTGGTGGCACAAGGATCGAGATGTATTAAGTACCTAACTGGAAAAGGGACGGGACCTGAGAATTTTACACGGGAATACAATTGAGTGAGATCACAGCAAGGGTGCCTGATTCTGAGGCAGGGGTTGTGGGAAGTAGGGAGGGATCTGGAGAGGTTTGGACGCCTGTGGTTTGTTGAACTGATTGAACATGAGCCTGGGTGGCTGAAGTAAGTCAGGGCTGTTGCCTTGATGGAACCCTGGATCCTTGTTATTTGTTTGTTTTAAAAACTTACTCCCTTTTTTGAACTTGTGCAGTGGAGCTCCATTTGTTCCAGCTTGACTCTGACCCTGGGCTCTGCCTTCTTTGTAGCACTTTGCTGTCGTTTCCTTGAGACTCAGTAAATCTTCTGGTAGCTCCTTGTGGGGCTTGTGCCCTTTTGCTCTCTGGAATGTGAGGAAATGGGCATTTTGGGTTGTACACTTCTTCTTTCCCATATCTCAGAATAAGTAGCCTGGAAGAATTTTGCAGTGGAGCTTGGAGCTGGAGCCAGGCCCCCTGAACGCATCCCTGTTGTGTGTTACAGGAGAGAAGGACGCCTCTAGGTGGAGGAGGGGAGGAGCGGGTGGAAAGCCCTCTGAACCAGAGTCGTAAGACTAGATTTATTGTCCCTGTCCTGCCGTTGGTGAGCTGTGTGGCCTTCTGCAAGGCATCGCTCCCCTCTGAGCCCTGGTATCTCATCTGTAAAGTGTGGAAAATAGCCCGTGGCCTGCTTAACCTCATAGATGTGCTTTGAGGATGACACACTGTAATGCAAATGAACATTATATGTAAAGTCTAAATCTCAGCACAAAAGGAATCTGGTTTTGCAGCTAATATTAACCAATGACAGTTCTACCAAGTCAGACAAGGTGAGTGATGTAACTGAAAATACCAGGAGTTGTCTTCGAGCCTGTGTAAATCCAGGAGTCATGGGACTCTCCCATATGTCAGCTTGGGTTTTCTCTGTATTAACTTCATTTTCAGGGGATATCCCCTCATCCCAATTCCCAGTGGGGCAAGATGGCCCCCAGGAGCTCTTGTCCTTCATTCTGCCAGTTAAATGACCCAGAGAAACTAGAGTGAGTGCAGCGTTTCCTTCCTGGTAGCGCCATCAAAAGACCCAGGGCTAGTCCTGACTGGACTCCACTGGATCATGTGCCCATAACTGAGCCAGTCGCTGTGGCCAAGGGATGGAGTATACTGATTGGCTGTGGATGTCTGATTACAGGTCAGAGTTCCAGTTCTGCCAGGCCTTTTGAAATATTCAACGGCAGCCACAGATCCCTATTTCTCATCTGCTGGACCCCAGGAAGTTACAAATGGTTGCCTGCAAATGTGTTTGTTTTGCTCTTGCAGGAGCCTTAAAAAACGTGAAGGTAGTTCACTGAAAAGTCTGAATCTAGAGTTTCTGCTAAAAAATCAAAAACTCTAGAAACATGCAGCCTGAATTCCCTCATGGCAACATCTCATTGAGCAGAAAAGTAGCTGCCTCCTTTCGCTGAGGAGGGCCATTCCAAGGTTACTACAGTCCCCACTACATCCTTTTGTTACCTGGATAGTTTAGATCATTCGTATCATCTGTCTTGGTTCTGGTGCATTTGAATTTGCTATACCTGACACAGACCAAATCAGTGTTTTCTAAATCTCCCTCATGTTAAAAATAACCAGGGATTGCTTTTTAAACATACAGCTTCTGGGGTACCCCTCCGACCTGCCATAACCACCACTCATTTTGACTCAGTGGGTTTGTACAAGGCTGAATATTTGCCTTTTTAACAAGGTACTCCCAGGTAATTCTCATAAAGGAAATTCTCATAAAGTCCAGTGGAAACACTGGACTAATGTCTAAGCCTTGGTATTCAAAGTGTGGCCATTGGATCAACAGGGTCTCTATTTCCTGGGGTATCTTGTTTAAGTGGAAAATGTCAGTCCTGCCCCAGACAGACAATCAGAATCTGCACTTGAGTAATATATCAGATTGGCTTTTGATTTGACCTCTCTTGTATTTTCCTTTTAGTAAGTTTTCTCACCTACCCTCCTTTCCCCAGGCCTTTTCAGAAGAGCCAGTGTCCCCTGCCTCTCCCCACCTGGGAGAGCATTATAGAGACCTGTCCCATCCCTGGGGGATGCTCACCCCAACCTCCCATCACTGATAGATGACATGGAAAGATGCTCTGCGAATCTAAAGAGAAGTCTAAGCAGCTGGAGATCTTGCCTCTTGAGAGCAGGCAACCTGGACCCCCAGGTCCACTGGCCTCTGCAGATTCCAGGCCCCCAGGCCTGTCTCATGATCTCAGTTTGGACTCAGACTGATCTGTGTTTTCTCCATCAAGTGTTCTGAGGTATCTCACACACGACTGGGCTTAGACAATTTAGCCAAGCCTATTCTATTTTCTTTCAGTTTTCTTTATTTTGAGGCTTTTTGTTTCCCTAGTGGAGAACTTCCATATGAAGAATTCTGAAATCCAGGCACTGCCAGGACTTAGCTGATGATGTTCTTTTCTCAGCATTCATTCATTCAGCAAACTGTCCTTAAGCACATCTATATTCAAAGCGTTCTGATAATGATGGCATATTAAATATAAAAATAGTTGGCATGTACTGCAAATTCATTATGTGCCAGGCATTGTGCCAAGTGCTTTAAATATCTCATTTAATCCTCACGCTAACTCTGTGATGCTTTGGGTATTCTTAGCCCCATTTGGCAGATGAGAAAACTGAGGCTCATTGAAGTGAAACAAAGTACTCAAACAGCTGGTAAGTGATTGGACCTGGATTCAAACCCAGCTCTCTCTGACTTCTGAATCTGCATTGTTAACCATGATAAGTCTAACTAACATGAGTTAGACTTGGTGAAAGGAAGGCACTGTTCGTGAAACGTTATCTACAGAGTTTTTAATTTTTATTACTGCCATGAGGAAGGGGCTGTGTCCACTTTGGTAATGACAGACCTGAGGTCTTGGGGTAGATTGGTCAAGCATTGACAGAGACCAGATTTGGGCTCTGGCTTGTTGCTCTTAATCCAAGGCTCTTGCCACCACCTCAGGCTGTACAGGCCACAGTCTCAAGGAGCTGGCCCCTCAGAAGGGGGAGAAGTCCTGTCTAGTACCTGGGAGTTTGTGGCAAGTATTATGTGGCTCTGACAGGCAGATCCCAGGCTCTGAGGATGAAACAAATGACTTTTTTTTTGGTTGAGCTGTGATTATAATACAAGTTCGCATTGATTCAGCAAGTACTTTGTGCTAAGCACAATACTCTCTCATTTAATCCTTTCAACAACCGTGTGATTATCCCCATTTCACAGAGGAGGAAACCAGAGGGTATGTAGTGTCTCACACAGAATAGACAAAAGGCTCTTCCATGGGTCTTTTCTAGATAATTCTCTCTGTCTCTGGCTTCTGCTTACCAGAGCCTGGGGGGTGGGGTGGAGAAAAAGGAGAGAGATTGATCTTTCAGTTATAAGATGAATAATTCTTGAGATCTAATGTACAGCAGGGTGACTGTAGTTAGTGTATTATATACTTGAAATTTGGTAAGAGAATAACATCTCAAGTGTTCTCAACCACACACACACACACACACACACACACACACACACACACACACACACACTCAGATAGTAACTATGTGAGGTGATGGATAGATTTATTTGATTGAGGTAATCATTTCACAGTGTATACATTTACCAAAATATCACATTGTGTACCTTAAATGTGTATAACTTCTATTTGCCAAAAATAGACATCAATGGATGTAGAAAACGAACTTATGGTTACCAGGGGATAAGTGGGGGAGGGATAAATTAGGAGATGGGGATTGACATATACACACTACTACATATAAAATAGATAACTAATAAGAACCTGCTTTATAGCACAGGGAACTCTACTCAATGCTCTGTAATGGCCTATATGGGAAAAGAATCTAAAAAAAAAGAGAGTGGATATATGTATATGTATAACTGATTTACTTTGCTATACACTTGAAACTAACACAACATTGTAAATCAACTATACTCCAGTAAAAATTTTTTTAAAAATTGAGAAAAATAATAGACGTCAAAAAAAGAAAAGAAATGCCCCATTTTCCCTTCTTCCCAGCCCCAGACAACCACTCCTCTACTCTTTGATTCTATGAGTTGGACTATTTTAGATTTCTCATGAAAGCGGAATCATGTAGTACTTGTCCTTCTGTGACTGGCTTATTTCACTTAATGTAACATCCTCAAGGTTCATTCATGTTGTCACATACAGCAGAATTTCCTTCTTTTTAAAGGCTGAATAGTATCCTGTTGCATGTATATACCGTAGTTTCTTTATTTATTCATCTATAGATAGACATTTAGGTTGTTTTCACATTTGGCTATTGTGAATAGTGCTTCAGAGAACATAGTGCTAATATCTCTTTGAGATCCTAATTTCCATTCTTTTGGGTAAAGACCCAGAAATGGGATTGCTAGATCATATGGTAGTTTTATTTTTAATTTTTAAAGAAACCCCTCCATTCTGTTCCATAGTGGCTGCACCATTCTGCATTCCCACGAATGGTGTGCAAGTGTTCCAGTGTCTTCATATCCTCACCAACACTTGTTGTCTTTTGTGTTTTAGATAATCACCATCTTGGCAAATGTGAGGTAATATCTCATTGTGGCTTAGATTTGCATCTCCCTGATGATTAGTGACATTGAGCATTTTTCACATATCTGTTGGCAATTTGTATGTCTTCTTTGCAGATAGACCTGATTTTAATCCAGCTCCATCATTTCTGCAAGTTACTTTATCCTCTTTGAGCCTCAATTTTTTTCTAAAATGGGACTAAGACAACCTACTTACTAGGTTGTGTAGCATGCGCTGCTGGTGCTTGCTTGCCCATATCCCCCCCAGTCCTCATTTCTGTATATCAAAGGCTGTTGACTATGAACACACGTGACTATCTGTGAGGTCTTTTCTGACTGTAGAAGTAGGTTCAGCCCACCTTCAGGGTGAGTGAAGGTGCTGGAAGCAGCCAGTGATAGATGGGGAGTTGTGGATAACTACTCCAGTCCCTTGCCTCTTAGGTGCAACAACTATAATGTAAATATTTTATGCTAGGTTCCCAGTGTCCCCAGGGATAATAAGGTTCAGTCGCCCACAGTTGTAACTTACCTAAAAATGCACCATTTACTTTTTCCTTTTCCTTCCCTGTCTCATTTCTCTTTTTCCCTACCAGTGTTTCCTGTGATCATTTCTCAAATAGGTGACTGGAAATTCAAATCTTTGTCTCAGTGTCTCCTGCTGGGACAACTCAAAGTATGACAGGTTATCATCATGTTCAAATTAAATACTGTATGTAAAGTGTTTAGCGCAGTCACCTGGCACGAAGTAAGTCCCAATAAAGGGTAGCTGCTATCATCATCATCATCGTCATCCTCATCATCATCACCACCATCACCACCATCATCACCATCATCATCATCACATCATCATCAGTCATCATCATTCTGAAGGTAGAATGAACTCATTCCTTCAAGGCATTTACTGACAGATTAAGTTTATCCAATATTATGAAGAAAAATGTGAAACAAAAGGTCACCTGGAATGTGTGCAGCAAAAGTATTGAAATAGTTTCTTTTTTTAAGGAGATAGTTTATTATTTATTAATCAGTGTTTTTAACCTTCAGTCCTTGTCTAACAGCATGGATAGGATAACAGGTCTACAGTTGGCTATGGTTAGTCAAGTGCCTCTTGCATCCTAATTTGGTGATTCTGAGTTATCCATTTTGCTTTCCTTGGAAGAAGAACTGGTTTCTTTAGAATCTAGTTGCAAGTGAACCTCACCTTTGAAGTTTTTTATTGATATGTGAGCTTGGTTTCCTAGTTGTGGGCTAGAGAATTATTCTTGGATTCTTATTGTTTTAGCCTTCATCATCTGTTGGAGAGGCAGGATTATAGGGTCTGTGCTGTGGATTATTATGCTCCAGTGTTTACAATATTGTCTTCCCAAAGTGTTGATGATGGACTCACTGAAGGGAAGGACAACAGAGAGCCTTCAGAATCCGTGGGGTTGGGTGGTGGCAGGGGAGGGAGATGAAAAGTAATGATGAAAGGATAAGCCCATTTACTTGTAAACTTACTCAATTGACTTCCGTGTTCTTACTCTGGGCCTGGGACCTGGGACCTGGGGGAGGGGATATAGAAATGCATGAGAGGCTGTCTTGAGTGTTAGGAATGTAGCCTGATTATGTATCGCACCTGTGTTGGTCAGTCTTATTCCTCAATTTAGTTAGGCTACATTTTCCAGTTATACAGTCAAACACTAATCCAGGTGTGGTTGTGAAGTTGTTTTGTAGCTGTGACTAAAGTCTGTAATCAGCTGGCTTTAAGGGAGATTGTCTTAGGTAGTCTGAGTGGGCTTGTCAATCGGATGAAGGCGTTAAGGGTGCAGCTTAAGAGGCTTCCCTAAAGAAGAAATTCCACCGGAGGCCAGAAGCTTTGGCTCATGCCCAAGAATTCCAGCCTGGCCTACAGATATCAGACATGTCTAGCTATTCCCCACAGTTATGTAAGCAAATTCCTTGTAATAAGTTTCTTAATATATATCTCCTACTGATGTGTTTCTCTGACTGAACCCTGACTTACACGGATTTTGGTGCCAGGAGTTGGGTGCTGCTGCAACAAATACCTGCAAGAGTGGAAGTGGCCTTGGAATTGGGCAATGGGCAGAGGCTGGAAGAATTTTAAGACACATCATAGAAAAAGGCTCGATTTTCTTGAACACATTGTTAGTAGAAATATGAATGCTAACGCCTCTGCCACTGAGGACTCGGAGCAAGTGAGGAGCATCATGGAGAGAACATATATCATCGTAGAGAACGCCTGAATCGTTACCAACAGACTGCTGGTAGAAATAGAAATGTTAAAGGTGCTACCAGTGAGGGGTAGCTAAGATGGAAATGAGGAATATGTTATTAGGAACTGGAGAAAGGGAATCCTTATTATAATGTGGCAGAAAGTTTAGCTGAATTGTGTTCTACAGGCGTGTGGAAATCTGAAGTTGTAAACGGTGAGCTTGGATAGTTAGCTGAGGAAATTTCCAAGCAAAGTGTGGAAGGTACAGCTTGGTTTCTTCTTTCTACCTTTAGTAAAATGCTGGAGGAAAGAGATAGATTGAGGGAAGGACTGTTAAGCAAAAAGGATGACTTGGGAAATTCCCAGCCTATCCAAATTGTAAAAGATACTAAAAGTAGGAGACAGAGTCAGGAAAGCTGCTCTGGAGAGAAAGCCAAGGATGTGACTGGATAATCTTTTATTAGTGCCTGGAAATGATCAAAATGTCACAGTATTTGATCATACTGTGGGATCTTTAAACAGATTAGGTGTGTGACTCTCAGCCATCTAGACAGAAGCCGGGGATAGAGTGGAATATTTAGAAAAGGTCTGTGGAAGAGCCTCTTGTCTAATGGAATGAACCCCTATGAAATACACAGGAGACCCACAAGGTTCTTGAAATTTCATACTAGTGGGAACATTGCCAGTTTAGTCCGAAGGAAACAGAGAGAGGATGAAATGAAAGAAGACGACACTCCCAGAATTCTACAGGCAAGAAACATACTTCTAAACTACTAGGCTGCAAACATATGCTACCTCGCGTGAAAAAGGATGGATTACTCTGAAGGCAGAGTCTTGAAACACAGAGGATTATCTCCACACTTGAAACCGAACGTTTGTTTGCCTAGCTGGATTTCAAAATTACTTGGGTGTGGTAACTAGGTTTTTTCTTTCCATTGTTTGTTTCCCTTTTAGATCAGGAATGGCTATAACTGGTATCCTATGCCTGTCCCACAATTGTATTTTGAGAGCAGATAATTTGTTTCCTAGTTTTACAGGACCACAGATGGAGAGAAATTTTGCTCCAGGATGGATTATACCTGATTTAGATGATTGAGATGATAAGATTTGGGACTTTTGAGCTGATGAGGTTTAGATGAGATTTTTGGATTTTGAGTTGTTGCTATAACAGGTTGAAACTGTGGGAGATAGGGTGACGGTTCTTTGCCCGTGGGACAGATGTGAATCTTTGGGGGCCAGAGAGTGGACTATGGTAGGCAGAATAAAGGCCCATCAAAGATATCCACCTTCTGATCTCTGAAACCTGAGAATATGTTATCTTTGGGGGCAAAGGGACTTTGAAGATGCGATGAAGTTAAAACTCTTCCCATCTTGAGATGGGAAGCTTATCCTGGATTATTTGGGTGGGTCCAGTGTAACCACAAGGGTACTTAGAGGGAAGCAGGAGTGTGAGAGTCAAAGGAGACGTGATAGTGGAAACAGAGCTTAGGGTGTTGTGGCTATGAGCCAAGGAATGCAGGCAACCTCTAGAAGTTGGGAAGGCAAGATTCTCCCCTAGGGCTGGGAAGGAAGTTCTAGGAAGCCCTGCTGACCCATTTTAGACTTCTGATCTCCAGAACTCTAAGATAATAATACATTTACAGGGTTTTAAGCCACTATGTTTGTGGTAACTTGTTCCAGCAGCAATAGGAAACTAATACCATCTGCGGGCCAGCCTTCTGCTACACTCTTTAAATATATTATGTTGTTTAATTTTTTAATCAGTCCTTCAGGATGTAGGTATTACTATCCCCATGTTGTGATTGTGACAACTGAGGCATTAAAAGTTCAGATAGCTTGCCTAAAATGATAGAGCTAGTAAGTCTGGGATTTACCCATGTCCAGCTGGTTCCAAGGTTTATGGACTCTTGAATGATAAATGCTGAAGGATGTGAAGTGGGCAAAAGGGTAGGTTGGAAAGCCATGAAGACATAGTTCAATGTGAAGCTTTGCTACATATGGTACGTGTGATGACCTAGTGGAAAGTGGTATACCAGATATTTAGATGCACTGGGGTCATATTACCTGGGCTCAAATCCAACTTTGCCGCTTTCACTGACTGTGACTGTGGGCAAGTTATTTCACCTCTCTGGACCTCAGTTTCCTCACCTATAAATGGAGATCATAGTGGCATCTTTCTTATAGGGACATGGGGCTAAAAAGAGGATAATGTAGGTAAAATGCTTAGTATGGTGCCTGGCACATACTAAGTGCTCATAAATAAAATAATGATAACAGTAGTAGTAGTAGTAACAACAAAACATCAAAATACTAATAACAATGATGAATTACTCTTCCTGTTATAGAACGCTAGGCAAAGTGATATTGGGGGGAGGAACACAGGATCCATGGCAGATAAGGGGCACAAGCATATTACAAGCAAAGGGAAGAGCAGATTCTCCAAGCCTTTGCATACACCATGTTCCCCACATGGACCTCTCTTTGCCTCTTAAATTGGCTACCCTCTTACGATTCCTCATTTCCTGTTCAAAAGCCACTTCTCCTGGGAAGTCGTCCCTGATCTCGGCTGGAATGAATGCTCTTCCTCTGTGGGTTTATAACATGAGGTACTTTCCTATTCCAGTATGCTTGTTGCCCCCCTAGGGGCCTGGAAAGTCCCTGAGGGTAGAGGTCCCCTCAGTCTTTCTCTTATTTATTGCTCTGTCCTGGGGATTTTTCTCTCTCTCTTTCTTTCTCTCTCTGTCTCTTTCTTTCTTTCTTTCTCTCTTTCTTTTTCTCTCTCTCTCTCTCTCTCTTCCTTTCTCTGTCTCTCTCTCTCTCTCTCCCTCTGTCCCTCTCTCTCTCTCTCTCCCTCTGTCCCTCTCCCTCTCTCTCTCCCTCCCTTCCCCCTCCTCCCTCCCTCCCTTCCCTCTCCTCCCTCCCTTCCTTCCTTCCTTTCCTTTCCTTTTTTTTTTTGATTGAATGAAGCACCATTCATGATGAGACTGGAGCAGTAGACCTGAGCCATGCCAGGGAGGGCTCCCTCAGGTTCCAACGTCCCCATGAATTTTCCCTTGAGTTGGTTTCTTTCTTTTTTAAAATTAATTAATTTATTTATAAATAAATTAATTTTAATTTATTTATAAATAAATTAATTTTTAATTAATTAATTTTATTTTTTGCTGTGTTGGGTCTTTGTTGCTGTGTGCGGGCTTTCTCTAGTTGTGCCGAGTGCATACTACTTCGCTAGTCTTCGCTGTGGTGCGTGGGCTTCTCATTGTGGTGGCCTCTCCTGTTGTGGAGCACTGGCTCTAGGCATGTGGGATTCAGTAGCTGTGGCATGGGGGCTCTAGAGCGCAGGCTCAGTAGTTGTGGCTCACAGGCTTAGTTGCTCCACGGCATGTGGGATCTTTCCGGACCAGGGCTTGAACCCGTGTCCCCTGCATTGGCAGGCGGATTCTTAACCACTGCACCAGCAGGGAAGCCCTGCTTTCTTTTTGTAACTGAGAACACTCCGGGGAGAGTCGAGGACACGGGACCTGCAGAGATGAGGCTGGTTGCCTAGCGTCTCCATGGCCCTTCACCATGGCAGCCCACGCTATACGCTGTTTCTGGTCTCATTAAAACCTGTTCTCCACCAGGCTCTGTGTTTAATATTTATTGATCGCCTACAGCATGCAAGCTGCTCAGTAAGTGTATTCAGGAGCCTCACTGCATGCCTTCTTGATCGGCTCCTGCCATCATCCCAGCTCTTGCAGTCTCATAGACGTGACTTTTTTTTATCAGCACCTTTCTAACGAAGGTCTCAGCTTCGGAGATGCAGTAGCTGAAGTTCCATTTCATGTGCTTCTCCAGCCTCGAGGGCATTGGTTTTTATAAAGCTGCCTCCTTCCCTCTCATTCCTTAGTCCCCACACTTCTTCTTGGGATTGCTGAAGGGCAGGAAGAGCCCACGATTGGCTCTGAGTTCCAGCTGCCTGGTAGCTATGCCAGTGTTAATAGCATCTCCATTAGCATAATCCTTTCAATTCCCCCAGCTGTTTGCTTTTTCGGGGATCTGCCTGAGCCACGCCAGCCGCTTCTGAACTTCCTTAATGAAGATATGACAGTGGGTGGCTGGAGACAGGAAGTTGGAGGAGAAGGGAGAAGGGGAGAGTCCCCTGGGTTATCTCCTTGTTACTCAATATTGTTGAATTGGATCCTCAACATTCTGTCACGTCATGTTTGGATGCTGGGAGGGGAGTTAAATATAGAATTCCTCCTTTTGGCATTTCAGAAGGTTTATATAATGTCCTGTTTCTTTTGACAGTGGGGAGGAAGCGGAAAGGATGGTTTGGAAGATGGGTCTGTGTCCGGAGCTCCATTCAAAGCAAAGGCTACTCAGCAGCCCGACCCATTTGCTTACTCAGGGAACGTTCTGTGAATCATGTTTGCAAAGATGCAGGTGTCCTTTTGAGCCTAAGGATCTGTTTAGCTCAAAAATTCTATTAATTATATGATTCTACAAGTAGCCTTCACAGGAGTGGATGCTGAAAATAGATCAGCTGTGTGGCATGCCCTGAATTTTCCTGGGACTGATGTGATTTTTCCTTCAACTCCTCTCTGAACCAGGCTTGGAAATTCAGCTTGCTTTGTCATTTTGAGTCCCAGGGACCAGCATTCAAACCTTGCCTCCACCATTTCCCGGCTGTGTGGCTTTTCTGAATTTCATTTTCTCACCTTTAGCATGTCCCCAGATCTGTGCCTCCTTCTACCTTTCCTATCTTAGTAAATGGCCCCACTTTCCATTTAGCTGTTCAAACTACAAACCTAGGAGTCATCTTTGATGTCTCTTTCTCTTAACTGCTATGTCCAAATCATCAGCAAGTGCCGCCAGCTCTACCTTCAAAACGTAGCCATAAAATACGTCTCCATCTCCACTGTGACTCCCTATGTGAACCACTGTCAGTGGCAGCAACAACTTCCAAAGTGGGCTCTGTTTCCAGCCTTGATATCCTACAATCAGTGCCTGACCTAGCTGCCTGAGTGATTAAGAACGACAACAAAACCCATAAATCTAATCACACTCATCCTTACTAAAACCTTCCTACAGCTTTCCATTATACCAAGAATTAAAATCAGTTTTTTGCTATGGCCTAAAAGGCTTGCCCTGATCTCCTGATCACATCTCAGACCAAATCCTGTTCTCCTTTTCTTTGGTCCCTTCTTTCTCTTCCTGGAGCAATCCTGAGCACCACCTCTGTGTCCCCTCTGCCTGGGATTTTCTTCCCCCAGATCTTCCAATGGTTGGCTTCTTCTCATGATTCAAGTTTTATCTCCATGTTGCTGCCTTTCACTCAAGTTCAGGTGGCCTCCATGCTCAACATTACTATATTGTCAGCTCTATTTTCTTCTGTAGCATAGGTCTATCTAAACGTTATTTTGTTTATGTTTTATCTGACTCCTTCCATTGGGACACATTGTGTGTCCATTAAGAGCAGGGAACTTACTAGTCTTGGTCACCCCTGTATCTTATATCCTAAGAAGAGAGTTGTTCACATAATGGGTGCTTAGTAAATATCTGTTAAATGAATGGATGAAGAGTGGCCATGGAGGGAACACATACACACACACTTATATATGCTTTGAAAATGACATGGTAAGAAATGCTACGTTACAAGCTGGGAGCCAGACTTTCCATAGCTCTCCAGTTGCCTTGGGCAGCCTTGATCATATTTATGCTCCCAAGAAACTTTTTCTGCCTCTCGTTGAATAAAAATTCTTTAACTTTTCAGCTACCTCATGGGCCTTTGCATCTGTTCTGCATCTGTTTCTTAACAGAGTAGCTTGGCACATGGTGCTTTTTAGAGACATTTAGCATGTAAAGATATTTATAGAGAAGGAATTCTCTTCTATTTTTGCCCAGTCATCTGTCGGAGAGAGGGGGAGCAGCAAGTATGCACTCATGATTCATTCTCCTGCCTGGAGAGTGCTGCCCATCTCCATCCAGGGGCGTGGGACAGTGGAGAGGAGCGTGCTGCATTCCAAGGCTGCTTTTAATGAATGAGGCATCCACAGTGATGGCTTTGCCAGTCTTGACATTCCATACATCGGGCCTGTCCTTTATGGTTCACATTTTCCAGGTGAGTTCTTATTACAGCCACTGCCCTCAGAGTGTCTTTAAGAGAGAGGAACTGCGAGGTTGAGGGAGTACAGTCCACAAAACCACCTTCATGTCTGGTATCAGTCGCAAGTGTTGGGTTCTGCAAGACCACCCTCAGTGTCGATAATTCACTAGAAACTTAACAGACCTCACTGGAAGCTGTAATATGGTTTATTACAGTGAAGGATGCAGACTAAAAGCGACCAAGGGAGGCACATAGGGCAGAGTCCGGGAAAGTTCCAGACATGGAAACTTCCAGTTGTCTTCTTCCCATGGAGAAGTGCTACTTTCCCAGCAGGGATGTGTGACAACAGCATGCAGTACTGGCAACCAGGGAAGCTTGCCAAGCCTTGATGCTCCAAGTATTGGGTCTATGGTTGACTGCCTACATGAGTGATTTCAGTCCCCAGTTGAGCTGATTTATGTAACTCAAAGCCCCCACCCTAAATCCCATTGTTAGATTATATCCAGTGTTATTCAAGTCCCCCGTGCAAACAAAAACATTCCGAGGGCTTACTGAGAAGCCAAAGGAAAGCCCAACCCTCTTTTGGGGAAAGGTTTAATTCTTCACTGTATAAGAGCTAAATACTCTTATACATACTCCTGGTATGGACCTCTGCAGATAGCGATGGGGCTAACCCTTCTTTTTTGCGCTATGCGGGCCTCCCACTGCTGCGGCCTCTCGCGTTGCGGAGCACAGGCTCCGGACGCACAGGCTCAGCGGCCATGGCTCACAGGCCCAGCCGCTCCGCGGCACGTGGGATCTTCCCGGACCGGGGCACGAACCCGTGTCCCCTGCACCGGCAGGCGGACTCCCAACCACTGCGCCACCAGGGAAGCCCCCCCCCGCTTTTCTTATTCTAACACTTGAAATGATCCATTGATTCCACAAATATGTACTGATTGTGAGCCATGAGCCTGGCTCTGCGCTCACTGCTGGGGATACAGTGGTGAAAGACACAGTTCAAGCCTTCAAGGGCCAGGGAGACAGGTAAACAGGCAATTATACATAATGATACAATTGTGCTGGAAATGATCCTAAGGGTTCTTGGTGGAGGGGTGTCTGTTCCAGCCTGGCTGCTGGTGAAGAGGGGGTGATGGTTAAGCTGAGATTGGAAAGATGATTAGAAGTTGGCCAACCTGGGTGACGTATGGAAGTGGGGAGGTGTTGTTTAGGTAGAGGAAGATCACCTGCAAAAGGTATGGGGGTGAGAAAGCATGTGATGAGCATGAAGAGCTCCGTTTCTTCAGATGGCACAGCTCACAGGTGATTCCCATAGAGCGTATAGTCAATAAACACCATCAAGGATTCCTCCGTCTTGTACCAGTGCAGTCAGGTTTTGATACGAAGTTTCTGTGAGGGATGCTTGGCACCTGTTGTTGTCAGGGAGTCTTTTAGACTAAAAGGAGTGGAGGCGAATGAAAGGGGTTGAGTGGGGCGGACGAGTGTGAACTTTGGTGTTTATAGTGACTGAGGGCATCTCCAAGCCATCAAGAGACTGTGCTTTGGTTACGGTGACCTCAGCACTTCAGTGTGACTCAGAAGTTTCCCAGATCTGGTCACGGCCTCTGCACAGGCAGAAAAAGAGTAGATTGGTGCCAAAGGTTTGGTTTATAAATGGTGTGGTTTATAAAAGCAAAGGATTTCTGAGACATTTTTGGGCACGTGAGCAGATGATTCACGGAGATTCTAGAAACCCTGTTTCAAAGGCAGAGAATATTTTTGGCAGAATTAGATGGCTGCTTTGTGGTCCTTTCAGAGAATTCAAGAAATGCCATAAAACCTGATAGAAACCAGCCAGTGGGAGGGGAAAAAGTTGGCAGTTTGTCAAAGGGTTAATATCGTTCATATAAAAAGATTACTTACAAATTAAGAAAAAGGCAAATGCACCAAAAGAAAAACTGACTAGGAAAATTAACAAGTGGTTAGAGGAGAAAAACACAAAGGTCAGTAAACCCCTGAGAAAATGTTGAAACCCACTAATAATACAAAATATTAAAAATAAAATAGCCAAGACAATCAGAGAACTCAGAAGTGTTAAGAGGGACTCCAAATTACTTTTGTAATTAAGGAAAGCAAAATCACAGGTAAGGAAGCGAAACAGGGCACTTGGAAGGGGCTTTCTCAGAGGCGTCCTACTTCATTTTAGTGGGAATCATGGGGTGGCAGGGGGAAGGGAGGTCTGGGCCCCTCCCTTCTGCGATTTGGCTGCTTCCTTGTCTGTATTTTGTCCTCACCCCGGCTCCCCTGCAGGTGTGAATGTGTCAGACCTCCTCTGTTCTGAGTATGCGAGAACTCTCGCTGTTATCTAGTGAGCTGAGGACAGGGAAAGACTGGCCTCAAGCCTCCTCTTACCCCGTCTCCTGCCCCGTCCTGCATTATGCCTAGATTCCTGGCAGAGGAAGAAGGTACCCTCCCTCTCCTGTCCCTGGGTGCCTGAATCATCCCTGTAGTTGTTAAGGCGTCTCCTTTGCTCTTGGCCACTCGGCCTTGTGTAGACAGACTTAGCTAAGCAGTTGGGGACCTGGGTACTCGGGGAGCCCTGCTTCTTTCTGGCTGCTCGCGGCATGGGGATATATTTTAGCTCTCTTGCTTTGCTCTCGGCTTCCAGCTTCACTGGAGGAGAATTTCTGCCTCTCCTTGTCATGTCTTGGATTTGTGTAATAGAGGGAGGCTGCCGGGGGCAATTTATGTCTGGAATTTACTTATTCCTTAGGAGTGCAGAGCCCGAGGTGGAGGGACAGGCTGGTCAATAGTGTGTTTACTCAGCACTGTCTCTGGAGGTTCTGACTTCTCCTAACAAGGGTTTGGGGTGTCTCTATCCAGTGCCTCCTGGTACTTCCAGGTAAAGCCGCATGTTCTTTGCTTCCCCTGCCGTTTTGGCAATGAATCCAAAAGGCTTTAAGAAATTCCACACTGGGGCGGAGGGGTGTCCCCAGGGTCAAAGACCTTCAATCTCTAGTAGGAAGCAGAAGGCTTTCAGAAGTCAAGTCCTGACCCCATGGTCTCAAGCCACCGTGGGGCTTGATTTGCTCAGGGTTCCATCTAGGGTTTGTAGGACGGATGTGTGGCATCCCCCGTTTATTGGCATCACGTGGTCTTTGGAATGACATCCAGTGTCCTCACCGCCAGGCCCTGCGTGATTGGGCTGCTACCTGCTTTTTTTGCCTTCATTTTCTACCGTTCTCCTCCTCCTTGTTTCTAACCCCAGGGCCTTTTCACTCACGGTTCCCTCTGCCTAGAATGCTCTTCCACTGCTCTGCACCTGATTGCCTTTTTCTTATCCTTCAAAACTCAGATTAAATATCTTTTTTCGGAGAGGCCTTCTGTGAGAATCCTGTTCACTGCTCTCTTAGGAGCCTGCCCTTCAGGAACCTTGCACAGCTCTAACTTTTATCTGTTCATTTATGTGATTGTATCTCCTCCATGAGGTGGGCACTCCTTGAGGGTGGGACCTCTGTCTGGGTCACCACTGAATGTCTAGTAGAGCAGCTGACACATGGCCAGCTTCACAATACTGTGGGCCCCATGGAAAAACCTCTTGCATCCAGTAACTTCAATCCCCTGTATCTAAGGCCACGGAAAAGCTCTGCACCCAAGCACTGAGCAGGCTTGTCCTCATTTATCATCCATTTCAGGTTAGCAAATAGCTTTTGTTCTCCTGGATGAACAAAGCATTATCCAGGCTAAGTTGCCAGTTTTGTTGGTTTCCTCTCCTGCTTGTCATTGTGCAAATGGAATTTTGATGGTAACATAATAATAACAGCTTCCATTTATTGAGTGCCTACTGCCCGTGGGGCAGGCACTCTGCATACATTATCCCTGATCCACACAGAATCCCTGTATGGTAGGTTTTATTATCCCCATTTACGGGTGAGTAAATAGAGGCTGTCAGAGATGAATTTGCACACTGGGTTGCCTGATTCCAAAACCCATATTCTTTTTCCATCATACAACATGGCCTGGCTTTTGGAAAACATGCATACACAGCCCTTCTCAAACTATGATGGTAGAATGAGCTGACAAGACCTTTCTTATTAAAAAGACTAAGCTGGTAGTTTGCATTGTGAGGGTTAGAAACTTTCAATTTCACATCCTCTGTCTCTGGGGACTCTCCTGGGTTTTCTCTGGCTGGGAGGGAGGTGGACCCAGGGGACCTGTGAGAGGAAACCAGAGCAGCAACAGCTCAGATCTTGGCTGTTTGTTATGTGCCATGTGCCGTGCTCAGAGCCTTACACCTACTGCTGCATTTAATCTTCATGGCAACTCTATTTTTGCTGTTATTTTGCGTACCATTCTGCAAATGAGGAAACTGAGGCACAAGGAAAGTTAGAAAGGGTAAATAGCAGAGATTGGCTATAAACCCAGGTAATATGACTTCAGAGCTTGAGGGCTCAACCACCACGTTATCTACTAACTGGTTAAATAAGTAAAGCTTTCCCAGGCCCTCACTATTCAAGGTGTGGTCCAGGAACCAGCAGCTTCAGCATCCCCTGGGAGCTTTTTAGAAATACCAACGCTCAGGCCCCCGCCCCGGACTGACTGGGTCAGAATCTACATATAACAAAGTCTCCCAGTGATTCGAGTCTGTGGTAAAGTTTGAGACATGCTGCTCCAGAAGCTGTGTGGTTGTGAACTAAGTGTGATATTCCCGAAGTCAAAAGCTGGAGATGTAGGGCATGTGGGTTCTCGGAGACAGCCGGCAATTTCAATATCTTACAAATTATGGCATTAATGAGCCGTTGCCTCCTTTGCTGGGGGGATGAGTGATGACTAATTTAGTACCTTCAACAAAAATAAAAGCAAAATGAGCTTATAGAGTTGATCCAGGGCTTTAAAAAAAATAATAAAAAGAGGCAGCTGCTGTCTGCAGGATACTATTGCTATAGTATTACATCTAAGTGACCAGGGAGCCCCTGAGCTAGCATGGCTGAAGGTGTCCAGATTGCAGGTGAAGCTTTGGCAAATAACGTCTCTACAAATGGGGAAGGTAATGACCGCATTAGGTCTGCCTGTGACTCACACATCTGCAAATATGGTGAGGACAAAAGGGGCCTTTGATCCAAGAGAAACTGGCTGCATCTTACTGTGTTCGGGGAAATACTTTGATTTCCTTCTTTGACTCGAAACACTGGCATTGTGAGCTATATATATGTTTAATCATTGTCACTCACTGGGCAGTTATCCAGCTCTACTTCTTTATCTCACTGAGTCCTTGTAGACGTTCCCTTAGACAGCTGAATCCTTACAGACAAGGAGAGATGGTTTTTTGTTGTTTTTGGTTTTACCTTTCAGGATCTATAAACGCCCCAAGGGCCACAGGAAGCTTACATGGGGTTTACCAATGATGTATGTGGTTGTGTTCCAGTCAAAAGATGAGTGGTGGTATAGAAGATGATTGATGTCGTGTACCTCTGAGGCGCCTCATTTTCAGGGAGGGTCTATGCTGACCATGCATCGTCCGTCTAGCAGCAGACCCCAAGAAGGCCAGCACCATTTTCATCTTTGCTGTTTCCTTTCATCTTGCCAAGCTACATTTAGCAGGTTATTCATCTAATTCCTTTAAAAAAAAATTTTAATGCTCCTCATTTTTTTCTTTTGAGGGACAAAAAGAGCCTTTTAGGAAATAAGCATCAGGAAACTAATCAAAGCATAAACTTTCTGGGAGGAATCTGACAGCAGCATGTCTTCAATGACCTTCAAGAAGATCACATGCTCCAGGCAATTACAGGATTTGGGAGAAAATAGCTCTTTCTGAATAGCCTAACCTGCTGCAGTGTTCCTGCACTTTGCAGCCGTCCCCTCCCACCCCCGTCTTATAGCTTCCTTACTAAGAGTCTCCTGAAAGAGATTTCACTTGGATTAATACTCCTCCAGCTTTAACAAACTGCCAAGGGGACAGCTGATGCTAAAAAGGGACCTTTTGCAGGGTGCCAAGGTTTCTTCTGAGCTTTTTGGCCCTGGCTACAGGAAGTGTATAATGCATTCTGACTTGGGGCCAAATATTATTAGAGGATTTTGCTGCTTAAGCTCTTAAGTGTGGGTGCAATTGGAAAAATAACATATTTGTCAATAGTTTACCCATTTCACAGCTGGTAGCGTCCAAAAGAAAGGGCATTGAATGAACTCCAGCTGGACTGGACTGAGGCTCGTCTAACATGAAGTTTTTCTGAAAAGGGTTTCCAGGAGCCTAGAAGCAACCTTTTACTTTATTTTAATTAAACCATGTTTCCCGCTTGTTTTTAGGGTTATGTGAGATGTTATGCACATTCTGCTTTTTTCACCTCTCTTTTTGCCTGACAGTGTTCCCATTATTTGAAATCTTTCATATAGAGTAAAATTCGCCAAGGCTGGTGTTATATTAAAGTGTCGAAAGTTTCAGCATTTGCTGTCCCTCCTCTCCCAGGGAGAACAGGTTTCTCGTCATGTTTGCCTGTGCGCTTTGCTATGAGCCATAGTTTAGAGAGACCCCCACATTCCTGTGCAACGAAAGAAACAGCATAATGATTTCAACTCAGTCAGAGTGGCCTGGAAACCTCGCCAAGTGCGGCTGGACCCAGCTGTGACTGCGCTTGCATTGGAAGCCTCTTGCATTGGTGTTATAGCAATGGATGAGCTTCTGCCTTTGTGTTCCAGGGTTTCTTGAGAGCTACCTGATTTCCATAGTCACAGGGATCCAGAACGAGACATGTGGGCCCTAGCCTACGGTGGATGCTGTTGTTGTGAGCGATTCCAGGGGAGGAAGCTATCTGTGGGGTAATCTAAATGTTATTCTGAAAAGCCCCATCTCCCTCCCCTTCGCAGCTGCTGAGACTGAGGACCAAGAGTTGGGATCCTCTAAAAAAGTATTCCCAGACAAGGTGGGCGACTGTCCCTCAGCAGGGATGTAAGCCCATACAAGGGGCAAAATGATTAGGTGACCTCTTGGGCCTGGGAGGTAGGTTTGTCCTGCTGGTAGCTCAGTTTAACTCCGTGGTTGTCATCGCTTGGGACGAAGGGTAGGAGCATGTGAGAGAGACAGTGTACCAGGGAGGCCAGTTGTCATGGTTGCCAGCTCATAGCACCTGCTTCCTGAGACTTCATCCCTTCTTCCTTTGCAGGGCTGGTTTGACCAGGGTTTTGCACTAATTGAAGTGCAGTCAATCCACAGACCGTCTGATGACTGATGACTTTTGTGGCTGGGCTTGAAAAGAACTTGACTGTGGGGTTTTGTGTTAGAAATCGGATAGGATTTTCCAGTTAGCCTAGTTGATATGGGAGCTGAAGGGATGCGGCCAGAAGCTGATCAAGGGAAGTCTGTGGGTGGGGACAGTGGGGTGAAGACTCCAGAGGGAGGCAGAAATAAGAGAACATGGAGAGGGGGAGACAGAGACAGAGAGAGGATAAGAATACAGAGGTTTTCCAGTGGCAGGCTGCATGTGTCCTTACAAATAAACAGGTTTTTTTTTTTTCCTTGAACTAACTGGGATGGGTCTCTTTTTTTGGCAACCCAAAACACCTGCATAGGAAGAGGGAGGGGGAAAAAAAGAGATCATGAGTGTATTTCAGACAGGAGATCTGTTTTCCCATGTGTTTAAATGTGGAGTCTTTCTGGTCTGCTCACCTCCCACCCATCCACCCACCTACATACACACTCTCTCTCTCTTTCTCTCACTTAATGAATTAAAAAAGAGAGAACTTTTATCAGGAGGCAAAATTCTAAGACACATCCAGAAAATTAATGTTTCATGAATTAGGAAGCTGAGAAAAGTGTCCACTGGCATCAGGACCCAGCAGAGTTCAGTAAGAGAAGGAGGCCTGAAAAAGCGATGAAGTGATTAATTGATCAAGTTGGGGAGGTGACCTCAGGTTACACCAGGGCTTTTCACCCTCAGTACTATGGCCATTTTGAGCAGGAAATTCTTCATTGTGGGGGCTGTACTGTGTATCGTAGGAGGTTTTCCAGCATCTCTAGCCTCCACCCTCTAGACGCCAGTGATAATCCCCGGTTGTGACACCAAAAATGTCTCCAGGCATTGCCAAATGTCCTCTGTGGTGAAATGGCCCCTAGCACTGGGTTAGACAAAAAGAAGGCCTTCCTTCCTTCCTTGAACAGGTTATTTCCTTTCCTGTTAAATCTGCTATTTGTGAAATGTGTGGAAGCTATAGAAATGAATAAGGCACAGACTCTGACTCGTAGGCACTAACAGATTCCTGGAAAATACGAATGAGAACAGCTGATCAAATAAAGCTGGAACATCCCTTCCTCTTGGTTTTGAAGAACAGCAAAGATATCCATTTGTGAGGAATGGGTGAAACACATTCTAATTCAAAGTACGTAAAGATAATGGTAGAGGCTGTAATAAAAAATACCCAGAATTTCAGTGGTTTAACACAGTAGAAGTTTGTTTCTTGTTCATGTAACAGTCTTCCTGACTGGTGAACGGCTTTCCTCCACATGGTGATTCGGGGACCCAGGCTTCTGCCACATTGTGGCTCTTCCAATCCCCAAGATCTCACTGTCCTCTGTTTCCAATCAGCAGAAGGAAGAATAAGGAGAAGGCATGCCCTCTTCTTAAGAGCCTCGGCCTGGATATCACTTTATTTATGCTCACTTCCCATTGAAAATTAGACTCCTGATGGTTTCTGATCAGACAGAATGAATCGGTATTGAATTGCTCATCTTGACTCAAACTCTGTGATACTCTCTGGTCAGGAAAATTCCCTAGGAGCCTGTTGATGTAGAGTGCTTTCTTCAACATGGGGGGAGTCTTGCATAGAGTCCTCCTCTATGTGCTGTTAGAGTGGGAGCTGGGGTAAGAAGCCAGGTCTCTGTGTTCAGCAGTCTGTCTCTCTTTGCATTTCTTCTCTCCTTTACCAGGATTGGAGACATGGATGGTACATAGTTAATTTCTCTATCCCCAATACCTAGCACAGGGTTGGGCACATATAAAGCATTCAGTAACTGTCTGCAGAGGGCATGAAAGAATGAGCAATATTGTTCACACCTTTAGAAGCACACATTCAAACAAGGTTTTACTTGTTAACCTGAAAATTACAACGTATGTGCTTGTAGAACTGTACCCCCAGCTCTACGCCGATGTCAGGTCAGGACGAACTCCAAGTACTGCATTGGGGGTGATCATACTTTATTAGCCAGGGATCTAAGTGTCAGAAGTACAGCTCAGAGAGCTTTAAGATAAAAAGGGATATTTATTTGATCATATAACTAAAAAGTTCAGGGTATTTGGTCTCCAGCAGGGCTGAGTACAGATGCTCGACAATGTGATCAGAACCTCTTTTTCTCTGTTTCTTGGTTCCGCCTTCCTCTATGTCAGACATTCTTTGGCGGACTCTCTTCAAGTGATGGCAAAGATGTCACCGGCAGGGGCAGACATTCATCATTCAGCTGAGCCACCTCAGGGGGAAGGGCTCCAGAGAATGTCACAGGGTTGAGTTTCATTGGCCAGTCTGGTGTCATGTGCACATCCTTGCACCAGTCACCAATAGCTTCCCTCTCATTGGCTGGACCAGGTCACATGTGCACTGCTGGAACGAGGGGTTCCCAATGCACATGGATTGAGAGGTAGAGAGGGACAGTTCTTTAGGGAAAACCTGGAAAGCTGTTGCAAAAAGCTTTGTAATGCCTGGAAGGTGGTGCCGGATGGGCAGAGATACCCGATGTCCACTCTATTTCCAGTCCTCTTATACAGTGGAACCCTATATTTTGCACCTCACACTCATGAACATTCTTCTGGCAATTGTATCTGATTAACCTCTTTTAAGTCCCTTCCCTGCTGTGGCCCCTGAGCTTCTTAATGGAGATTTCCCCCAGTTCAGAAGTGGAGCATATGGCTCAGGCCTGGGCCACTGGGGTGATTATATTCCCCTGGTCACAGTGAATAGTTCAGGGATGGTTAAGTGGCCCAGGAGTAGCCGATGAAATGAAATCAGACGTTAGCTCAAACTTGAGCGAAAGAGATCCTTTTTTCAAAATTAACTTTTATTTATTTATTTATTTATTTATTGCGATACACGGGCCTCTCACCGCTGTGACCTCTCCCGTCGTGGAGCACAGGCTCCGGACGTGCAGGCTCAGCGGCCATGGCTCACGGGCCCAGCTGCTCCGCGACATGTGGGATCCTCCCAGACTGGGGCACGAACCCGTGTCCCCTGCATCGGCAGGCGGACTCTCAACCACTGCGCCACCAGGGAAGCCCCCCAGATTAACTTTTTACTATTAAAACTTTCCAGCATACACAAAAATAGAGGTAACAGTATAATAATACACAGAGGAAACTCATGTATCCACCACCCAGCTTCAGCATTTATTAACTTATGGACAGTCTTGATTCATTATATCACCAACCACAGTGGATTATTTTGGAGCAAATTCTCAACATTGTATCATTACATCTATATATTTTTCAGTATGTATCTCTAAAGGTAAGAGCTCTTGGGGGAAAAGATGGTATTTCCAGTTAATAAGGGAATCTAAAAAGGTGTAGGGAATAAAGTTACTGCCGCCATCTTCCTTCCACTTGGAGGCAGTGACTGGAGCCAACCAGAAGATGGCAGAGTAGAAAGAAGGAGAGTACCTAAGTCCTGATGACAGATTTTGGGCCCTGAATTCAGCAGTGCATGAAGTCAGCTTTACCACTGTTTTTTTTAAGTTGGGTGAGCCAGCATATCCCTTTTAGCTATGTTGTTGGTGTCCTGCCCATAACGTCTTGGACCACCCTGAGGGTCATATGAAGCTTAGGTGGACAGTTCCCAAAACAGTGATGGCTCCTTACCCTGAGCATGGGTACCTCTGTGCCTAACGGCTTTCTCTGGCCATAGGATTGTGCTTGGCTCCTGCATATGGCAGACCAGAAGTGGAAGGGACTAAATGCTCCCCAGAGCCACCCTCAACCATGGGGAGCAGAAGTTGGTGTATAGATATCTTGGCTTCCTCGTGGCTCAAGGAGACAGTACTGAGGCATGTTCTCCACTGAGTGTCAGAAGGTCCCCTGTGGAATTGAGTCCCAGTTGCCGCAGCAGTAACCCTCCCATTAATGCACCTGTGTTGGCTTCCTTCCCCTTCCTGTCTTACTTTCCTACTACATCACCTGTGGTCACCTCCCAACTAAACCACATTCCCATGATTTCTCATCTCAGGGTCTGCTTTAGAGAAAGCCTAAACGGAGACATTCCCTTTTCCTCCAGTCACTCTCAAAAAAAGCAAAAAAGAGTACTAAGTATTTTGCCCCATATTTCCCACCCTCAATATTTGCTTGGAATATGAAATAATGGATACTTTTGGGAAACTGTGTCTCCCCTCAATGCCTGTGACCCAGTATTAACACAAGACGTTTCCAGTCTTAGGATCCAGTTGCAGAAGTCAGGCCTCAGGAATACCAGGTATGCAGTGAATTTCACCTGCAGCATAATAAGATCAAGGTGCTGTTGACCTGGGCACAACTGCCAGACTGTGGTAACTAATATGGATACCCCAGCAGCTTTGCCTGATGGTTCAGATGATGATTTGCAGGGGGAGCTGCCCCTGGGTGTGCACATGGCAGGATGCTCTGTTTATCCTCCTGAAGATAGATTTCTGGCATTTTTGATGGGGGAACACAAAGAAGAGCTACTGTCTCTGTGAGACATTTTCAAGTGTCTTTCCTACTACCTACAAATTAAAACACATATGCAAACAAATACTAAATTGGTGATAAAACAAGTAGCTTCAATAAAGAGACTTGGCAGTGTTTCTGGAGACCAGTTGTCCGGCATCTTGAACCTATAAGGAAATCACAAAGTAAGCTGAGAGAAAAAAAATCTTAGATCATGCAAACAACAGTCTCAAAGTCTGTGTGCTTTATTCAAAGGAAAATCCTCTTAGACTCTCACTCAGGGCTAGGTTACTCTTCCTCTGCACACAATTCCAACAGGATTGGAAGCCCCACATTTGAAGCAGAAGGGAACATCAGTAGTAGGGGCTTCAAACTCAAAAAATTAAAGGAACCAGCTGAGAATTATAAACAAGTGAAAAAAGGCAAGTGAACTGATTAACGCTACCTGGAAATGTGTGGGTCCATTGTTGTCAGCTTGTCCAATTTTTCAGGGAAAACTGGAAATTGGGATTTTTCAAATAAAAAAAAAAACCCTTACTTTTATATAAGAAATATTTAAACGAAAAAGTTTTAAAAACAATGTGCAGGTTTGATGCCTGGGCGGGGTGGGGGCTGACTTTGCCCCATCAAATGAAGCATGAATTCTCCATTTTGCCACTGTTACTTCTTCTTGGCTCCTGTAGGACACTTTAGTTTGTGATTCCTGGGTGAGATCACTACAGCTTTGAGCACAGGGTCTGGATTAGGCTTTGGAAATACTTGTTGGAGGAATCAGTGGATGCATAACTGTTTGCAGAGGTCATTCTTATTTTGGTTGAGTGGGCAGTGTTCTTAACTCCCCAAAACAAACTAGCTGTGGACATCCTGGGATCCATGTGGCAGGTGCCTGGGGACTGCTGGGGACACATGATACATCTTCCACCTCCCTCTCCCACGTTTACACAATCGGCTTTCAAAGGTCATGATTACTCTGTGGGCGATGGGCCGGCAGCCTTCGCTCTCTGCTTGTCTTGATTTGGTTCATTTCATCCAGGCTGGAACCTCCACGTCTGGAGTTTTCTCGGCTTTGCACAGCCATACCCCATTGGGCAAATGGAAAACAACCCCTTCAACTCTCTCTCAAGTAGCCAAGCGGTTCCCCTGTGGGGCTTTCCTGAGACCGTATTTCAGCATCGGCATTGCAGAGCACAGTCCCATGAAGTCCTGGGGTGTAGTTTGATGATTGAACCAATTCTCCTTCTTAAGGTGTTCTTCATTCTTCAAGACCCTACTCTTCAAGGTCATGAGATGGGCTTTTAAAAATTTAAAAATAGGGACTTCCCTGGTGGCGCAGTGGTTAAGAATCCGCCTGCCAATGCAGGGGATACGGGTTCGAGCCATGGTCCGGGAAGATCCCACATGCCACGGAGCACCTAAGCCCGTGCGCCACAACTACTGAGCCTGCACTCTAGAGCCCGTGAGCCACAACTACTGAAGCCTGTGCACCTAGAGCCCGTGCTCTGCAACGAGAAGCCACAGCAAGGAGAAGCCCGCGCACTGCAACGAAGAGTAGCCCCTGCTCACCACAGCTAGAGAAAGGCCGCGTGCACAGCAAAGAAGACCCAACACAGCCAAAAATAAATAAATAAAAACGAATCTTCTTTTAAAAAAAAAACTGAAAATAATCTTTGTTGTATTTATTTTTATCTGATCCCAATGTTATATGCCCATTGTTTGGGGAATATAGAATAAAATTAAAATTATCAATAATCTTGTCACGTGTATTAAACACAAAAGTATTTTTCCTTCAGTTTTCTTCTATGTACGTGTACATTGGTGTGTGTATATATGTGCTTTAGTCTCTTCAACCTGCTGTGAGAGAAATACCATAAATTGCCTGACTTATAAACAAAAAACATTTATTTCTCATAGTTCTGGAGGCTGGGAAGTCCAAGATCATAGCACTGGTAGATCTGGTGTCTTGTGAGGTCAAGCCTTCTTATTCATGGCGCTGTATTCCGTGTGTCCTCACAAGGCAGAACCAGGAAGGCTCTCTCTGGGATCCCTTGTATAAGGGCACTAATCCCATTCATGAGGGCTCCACCCTTATGACCTAATCACCTGCCAAAGGCCCCACCTCCTAATATCATCACCTTGTGTGTTAGGTTTTCAACATATGAATTCTGGGGGGACAGGACATTCAGTCCATAGCAGTGTGTATATGTATGTATGTGTGTGTGTGTGTTTATGTACACACATACAGAAACATATAAATATATATCAATAAATGATAATTGAGAAAAATTTAAACATGGAGTTCGTGTCTGCATTTTTTTTTTTTTTTTACTTATTATCAAATTCTCTGCAAGCATCATTTTTAATGCCTTAATAAGATCATATCATCATGGTGCTTATTTAACCACTTATCCAATGTTGGATATTTTGGTTGTTTTCATGGAAAGTTTTACTAATATAAATAACATGGTGATAAACATCTTTGTGCATAAATTTTTATATTTCTCATGATTTTCTCAGCATAGGTTCCTCTTTTTTTTTTTTTTTTTTTTTTTTCGGTACGCGGCCCTCTCACTCTCCGGATGCACAGGCTCAGCGGCCATGGCTCACGGGCCTAGCCGCTCCGCGGCATGTGAGATCCTCCTGGACCGGGGCACGAACCCGTGTCCCCTGCATCGGCAGGTGGACTCTCAACCACTGCGCCACCAGGGAAGCCCCTGTTCACGATTTTGACATGAATGGCATGGGATCATCTGAAACATTGCTGCTAAGAGCTTATGACTGAGGGCGCCCGGCTGAGCACCCAGAACATGCCAACTTGATGTGCATTGGGGATCTCATGTGATTCCCCTGACAAGCCACAGCTATTTACTCCCAGCTTACAGAATGCTGATGCCAAGGATTCCATGCTACGATGAGGGTCACAAGTATCGTGAATCACAAAATCCTCTCTCAAATGAATGCTGATTCGTTTAGAGATGAGGGCTGTGCATGCAGTGGCTAAGAGTCCCAGCTCTGTGATCTGGAGGCCTGGGTTTGATTTCTGGCTCTCCCACTTGGCAACTCTGTGACAGTGGATGGCTTGGATGAGGCATGCATGAGAAGGACCTAGCCCAGGGTCTGTCTGTTGCAGGTGGAGTGCTCCCTGAAACTCTAGTATTATCCCCAAGAACATCAGCTCTTCCCACCAGAAGGATGTTACCATGGGAGGCACTTTGCGTGTTTTGTTCACCTGTATCCTCACCACCTAGACCAGTGTGGTCAGATAGCAGGCAGTTCAAAATACTTGTGAAATTGATTCTTCTTCTTCTTCTTCTTCTTCTTCTTCTTCTTTTTTTTTTTTTACGGTACACGGGCCTCTCACTGTTGTGGCCTCTCCCGTTGCGGAGCACAGGCTCCGGACGCGCAGGCTCAGCGGCCATGGCTCACGGGCCCAGCCGCTCGGCGGCATGTGGGATCTTTCCGGACCGGGGCACGAACCCGCGTTCCCTGCATTGGCAGGCGGACTCTCAACCACTGTGCCACCAGGGAAGCCCCGATTCTTCTTCTTCTTGTTTATTAAATCTGTGCCTCTGACTTCGGTACTCTGAAGCTCAGCAGCAAAACAATATCCTCAATAATCTAGGCCTTGGTTATCTCAGCTGGCACCTGCTCATCTCAGATGAGCTGCTAATTTTCGTCTCAGGAATCTTCTGGACTGCCAGGATCCCCTGGGAGGGACAGGACTTTCAGGGATCTTCTGAACTCCGGAAAAAATAACAGTTCTTGTTCACAGACGCGTGTCCCCCTTCCTTTGGCTCTGGTTTGCAAATTCCAGAGATGGTGCTGGGCTGCTGGCTAAGCTGGGCTGGCAGGAGTGTGGGCATTTAGTCAAAGGCTACAGGACACAGGCAGACTCAGCAGGACCCCATGAGTACTCCCCGTGCAACACCCTGCAGTGAATTTAAAGTTGGCTCATGGTAGTTTCCATACGAGAGTTGCAGGAAAGAGGTTGTATGTATCATGTTCTCTGGGGGCTGCTGTCGTTTATACCCCTTGGTTTCCTTTGGTGCAAGCAGATCCACCTTTCTTTTCTTTTCCATCTTCTGACATGAACTTATCCTGTTATGTAGTGATGAAGCAGGGGATAGTCAAGGCCATAGGCTCGTGCTGAGATTTCCTGCCTGGCTCTTCCCAGTACAGAGAGAACTTCCCTCTGTGTGGTTAGGATTGAAGTACACAGGCTTGTACTTCAACATCCCTTCAATAAGAAAGTCTGGTCCCCACCCCCCTCCTGCCACCCCACACCATGCTCGCTAGCTTCTCAAAGTCCCTTTAGGGGTAGACTTCTCTGAGTTCGAAGCCAACTGACCTGTTTTCAGATCTCCACATGTCCATTTGTAAATGTTATGTTTTTAGTCCAGTTCCTTTGTCTTAATTTCTTTACCTGAAAATGGAAATGAAGGCAGTGTCTACCTTGGGAGTTTCCAAGGAGGAGAGAGTGATGCATAGGTTTAGCTTTCTATACACGGCCCATCTTTCCTACCTTCTTCCTCTCCCTTCAGGAGTGCCCCCATCTCCCACTCTGCCCGTTGCATTTCTGTTCACAAGAGTATTTTGCATTCCTGCTTCATTCTCCTTCTTTCTCCGGAAGTGAAGGAGCTAACTTCCCAACATTTCTTGGAATGCCCTTTTACTTTGTTAAAAAATTCCATTTCTTCCTGTGCCTTCACATTTGTTCATCTAACAAACATCATCTGAGCACCTTTTTTTTTTACATTTTATTCATTATTTTTGGCTGTGTTGGGTCTTCCTTGCTGCACGCGGTCTTTCTCTAGTTGTGGCGAGCGGGGGCTACTCTTCCGTGCAGTACGTGGGCTTCTCATTGCGATGGCTTCTCTTGTTGCAGAGCCTGGTCTCTAGGCGTGCAGGCTTCAGTAGTTGTGGCACGTGGGCTCAGTAGTTGTGGCACATGGGCTTAGTTGCTCGGCAGCATGTGGGATCTTCCCGGACCAGGGATGAAACCCAAGTCCCCTGCATTGGCAGGGGGATTCTTAACCACTGTGCCACCATCTGAGTACCTTTTCGGTTTCAGGCTGCTTCCAGGCACTGGGAATTCAGAGACAGACTAGTCATGCTCCCTACCCTCAAGGAACTTAGCATCAGCCACAGAGCAGGAGACTATAGCAATGCCATGTGTGATGGTAGGGTCAGCATGGTGGTGTTAAGGTGCTGGTGTTTGGAGGGTTTTCTTATTTTTAAATAAAAATTATTTTAACCGGAAAAAAATTTTTTTAATTAAAAAATTTAAAAAAAAGTTTAAAGAAGCCCCCAAATCAAAAAAACCTCTTCCACTAATTTCTGTCCCTACAATGTGCATCATCTTGCATATTTCAGGTGGGGATTTATCATGCCTCATTTTATCTGTGCTGTCTAGAGAGCTTGAGGGTACAAGTCTTTTTCCTTACATGATTCCATATATAATAGGTGCCAAAAATTTTAACATAATGGCTGGTTATTTTGCTTTATTTATTTAGAATGTCATAAGGAATTCCTATGTCCTTAAAATTATTTATGTTTATAATGGCTGCCAGATGCTCTATCGTATAACTTGTTTCACATGCATCTAAACCCTCCCATTGTGATTTTCAAATGTGGTTTCCTTATGTTTGTATATTTTTAATATCTCTATTAATGTTGGGTCAGCTGGTCTTAATGCCCAGGATTGAAAGCTCTCCTGGCCCTGATATGACCTTTAGATTTCCCCTCTCATTTTTCTGTGTCTGCAGAAAGACACAGTACAAGCTGTTAACTTTGGAGGGTTTTGGCAGCTTCACTAAAGGGCAAGGCTTTTTTTCTCTGGGGAATTGGCTTCAAGCTTTAACTGCCCCGGTCAGCATCGTTGGGTAAAGACCCTTAGGCCTTTTGTCAGAGTTTCAGAACCTTCTCACTTCCACTAAACTCTTTCTCTGGGCTTCCATCCATGGAAAAGATTCCGGATGAACTCTGGCTCCTCTGGGACCACGACTACAGGCACCAGACCTAGAGCAGCACTGCCTCAATCTTGGCAGAGAAGACCAAAGACTTTTTTGGCAACGAATTAAAAGTTTACTTTAGACTTCTTTTATTTTATGCCTCTTCTGTGCCCCGTTGACACTTAGCAGGTGCCTCTGTTATATCGTTTATCACATTGTATTGTCTTTTTATTTTATCTTATTTTAGCTTGTGCTCATCAGTCTTACTTATAGACTCTGATCTCATGAAGGATGTGGAAATCTGATCCGTTTCTCTTCCTGGCACCTAGCGGAGTACCTGAATATACAGTGGTGTCTAAAATGCTGACTTGATTGGAACCCAGGGATCATTGTATTGATTTTTAAGGCTGGGCATTTATTTATTTATGGATATTCCTTGCACTTTTCCACTAGGGAATCAGGACTCAGTGTAGAAACTTGGCATTGTCATGTGGGTGCCCCAAAGAATCCAGTAATTGGAAAAAAATATATATGATACCATTCCTCCTTACAGCTTGGTGAAATCACACTCATGTATGGTCCCCAAACAAAGGAATGCGTTTGACCAAATGGAAAGCCAGTGGCAGAGCAGAATTAATGTAACTTCCATATTTATTATTTAATTACTTCATCAAATCATTTATTCCGGTCGTTTTTTATTGGATTCCCACGAACTTTGGGGATAAAAAGTTGAAAAGACTTTGTTCTCATCCTTATGCAGTGCTCACATCTGAAATCATTCTTTTAGCAAATATTTATTGAGTATCTATTGCTGTTTGAGGTGCTGGAGATACATCAGTAAACAAAACAGACAAAACTATTGAGTCTCGTCCACAGCGGGAGTACAGAATGATGAAGGCATGAGCGGTACTGTCATGCACGGTACTTGGCAAATGAACAAAACAAAACAGACGTCCAAGCAAACATCGTGTTGTGGGTTCTCTTCCCACTTTGCCCTTCCTTGTATTTTCCTTCTTACCCATCTCTTATTCTCTTTCTTTCTGGAGATTGGAAGAGAATGGGGAAAGAGAATTTCTTTAGGAGCTCTGAAAAATGGATGTTATATTTGGTGAGATTCCTTTGAGAGTCTAAAGTTGAAATATAAATAGTTCACACCATGTCTGAATCACTAATCAAGGCTGTGTCTGTCTATATGCCTAAGCTGGTTAAAAGGAAAAGTTTCAACTCAAACTTCCTTACCCAGTTTTTGTACTCCACAGAACCATTTTTTTCCTTCCAGTTTTATTGAGATATAATTGAGATATACAGCATTATGTAAGTTTAAGGTGTTCAGAATAATGATATGATTTACATACATTTTGAAGTGATTATCACAGTAAGTTGAGTGAACATCCATCATTTCATAGAGATACAAAATTAAAGAAATAGGAAATTTTTTCTTGTGATGAGAACTCTTAGCATTTACTCTCTTAATAACTTTTATATATAACATACAGCAGTGTTAATTATTTATCATGTGCATTACATCCCTAGTAGTTATTTATAAGTGGAAGTTTGTACCTTTTCCAGAAGAACCATTTTTGATGGAATTCAATCACACTTCTTTTCCTTGTCAACATCTGCCATGTATGGCTGTCAAAATACAGCCATATCTGTATTTTCCGACTTTGCACCCCAAGTTATCCTTTTATTGATCACCTGTTTTATACAGTGCAAGGTGCTAGCAATGAGGAATGTGTAGGAATGCAAGACAGGTGTAGTCTCAGGCTTTATTACGCTTACAGTCTCATTGGACAAAAACACCAAATAATGAATGAGGCATCAAATTATATAATTGTAATTGCCAAAATTGCAATGACTGCTAATTACAGGCTGCTATCAGAGGGGCCCTCAGGGTGGGGGCAGTGCTCAAGGAAGGCTTCTTTAAGATAGTAATTGTTTCTGAAGGGTAATGAGGAGTTAGCTAGGTGAAGACAGACAGGGGTTGCAGGAGGGAGTAGCAGAGGAGCAGAGCATTCTAGCATGTGCAAAGGCCCTGTGGTTGGAAGGACTATGGGCTCTTTAAAGAACTGGAGGAAGGCCAGAATGATTATACACTAAAGGTCCAGGAATGGGAGTAGAGGAATGGAATGATGGTGGTGTTGTTAGAAGAGGTGGTGTCAGAAGAGGCCGTGCAGGGGAAAATAGGCTACTTTGGGGAGATCCATGAAGGGTTTTATTTAGGTAGTAAATAGACATGAACAGGTTTTTGTTTTTTTAAGAGAACTCTCTGGCTGCTGGATGGGGAATGAATTACAGGAGGCAACAATGGAAGCAGGAAGAAAAGCTAAGACGTTATTGAACTTGTCCAGGTAAGAGATTACAGAGAGTTAGGCCAGAAGAGAAAACAGAATAGTAGATGGATGGATATAAATAATGTATCGGAGGTAGAGTGACCAGGCATAGGGTGTGAGGGAAAGGAAGGTGGCAAGAATTCCAGAGTTTCAGCTTAGACGTCTCGGAGGGTAGTGGTGCCATGCACCGAAGGGGAGCGTGAGTCTGAAGAGGGAAAAGTAATGAGTTTTTTTAAAACACGTTGGGTTGGAGGAGCCTGCAAGTCCTCCTGATGGAGATGTCAGGGAAGCAATCTAGAGCTGGGGGGCAGGTGAGTATTTGGGAAGCTTCAGCCTTGAAGATAGATAAGATCACCCTGGGAGAGAGAAAATTGTGGGAAGAGAAGAGGGCCATGGACTGAGCCTTGACTGATTGCTAAAGGGTAAGAATTGAGTTTATTTACCGTTATATGCCCAGCCCTTCTCTTAGGCCATAGTTTTAGAATCAGCACAGATCTGTGAAATGAATGAACAAATGAATGAATGATGAATTTAATAGTTTTTTCAAACTAGTTTGTGATAAGAGAACTGTAGTTTATAATTTTGCTTGGTTCCAGAGAGGGGGAAAAATTCCTTTGCTTCTGCCTAACATATTATGGTTTTTAAAGCCATCTCACAAATATTTTTATCATTGGCTATGCTCACGTCTGGGTTCCATATTTTAAGAAGGATGTTGATAAACTGGGCTTGTTAAGAGGAAGATGACTAGGGGAGGTGCAGGCTGCTGGAAATGGTTCACTAAGAATATCAATGGAAGGATAAGTGTGTGTGTTTCTGGGAATAGAGAAAAATGGGGAAGGGAGAGGATTTGGTAGCTTGCTGTATACAGTTATTTGAAGGGCTTCCATGCTGAACATGGAGCAGATATGTTCTGTGTTGCTCTAGAATCTAAAGAGGTGGAGTCCAGAGGAGACAGAATCTGTCTCCAGAAAGAATAAGGAAGAGCAATGGGTAGACTCATTAGGTGTGAGTCCTTTGTCATTGGAGGGTCATCAGGCAGGTTAGGCATATGTCACAGAGAATCCAGCAGGGATGCTTGCACTAGGCTTGATGGGTGTGTATGAACTTTCTTGTCCTTCAGGTTCTGTGAGGTTACTAGGACTTCTGGCAACAGTCCCATGATATAGATAGGTATCTCTTCAGCTGCCTAAACTAGCATCTCCTTATACCCTCTCCCAATTCTAGAAAAATTTTTAAATTAATTAATTTATTTTTGGCTGCGTTGGGTCTTTGTTACCGCGCGTGGGCTTTTTTCTCTAGTTGTGGTGAGCAGGGCTACTCTTTGTTGCAGTGCGTGGGCTTCTCATTGCGGTGGCTTCTCTCCTTGCGGAGCACAGGCTCTAGGCGCTCAGGCTTCAGTAGTTGCAGCTCTCAGCCTCAGTAGTTGTGGCTTGTGGGCTCTAGAGCTCAGGCTCAGTAGTAGCGCACGGGCTTAGTTGCTCCGCGGCATGTGGGATCTTCCAGGACCGGTGATCGAACCCGTGTCTCCTCCACTGGCA
Organism: Tursiops truncatus; assembly: GCF_011762595.2. NCBI lineage: Eukaryota > Metazoa > Chordata > Mammalia > Artiodactyla > Delphinidae > Tursiops > Tursiops truncatus. Next base: position 29,765,779 of record NC_047048.1, read on the forward strand.
GGTGGATTCTTAACCACTGTGCCACCAGGGAAGTTCCTTGACCATCGGATTTTAAGAAGAAATATTCTGGAGGTTAGTTAACATCCTGTTAGAATTGGCTGTTAGAATTCTCTGAGGCTGTGATTCTCTTTGTATCTATTCTGGTCTCATGATGGCTGAAATGATTGATCACTGCCCTTCAGATACATTTTCTGTATGCATTTTCTCATACATTTTCTGCTCTGAAAAATGTCTGCAAATTGCATCCTGATTGGTGCAGTGTGTATTTTCTTGTCTCCATTTGATTTCTTTTAGCTTGAGACCCACACTGATTTTCAAGGCAAGGAGCGGTAAAGTGGACTGACATCTCTGGGTTTTCCTTGCTGGAAGATTAGGCTCTTGTCCTGGGTTTATAATTGGTATCCAAAATAATGGATTGAGAGGTGCTGGCCAGAAGGAGAGGAGAACAGGCTAAATCACAGGCCCGAATGACCCCTGGGATTCCGGCCAAAACCAGGGAGCAATCTTTCTTGGAACCCCAACATCTGCTCTTATTCAGAAAGCTTCCTGGTAATTTGAGCCACCGTAATTAGACCATCTCTTTCATAGCTCTTAGAGTTTTTAATCCTTTGAGATAGCAAACAGCTCTGAGTTGCTTAACTTATCTCTGTTTCTTTTATATGCTGCTTCAGGTAGTAGCTTTTAGTTCCTCTTCTCTCCAAGGTGTGCCCGTTGGACCCTCCAGGAAGCAGAGGGACTCAGGAGTGCAAGAGGTTTTAGGGAGCAGGGAGAGGGAGTGTAAATGCCTGTGGAAAATAAAATGAGGGAGGGAGGAAGCAGGATCAGGCAAGTGACAGTCTCAGACCACAATGCACAGATAGTGAAACCCCACACTGGGCAGAAACGGCCAGGCCCCGGTACCTCCACCATGCTCAGTCACTGGCTGGGCATCACTTGGGAAGAGTGTGGCCTCAGCTCCAAAGCTGAACCCGATCCTGAAGGCTATAGTTGGAAGCTGTCAGTGACGTGTGTTCTTAGTGGCCGAACAATACGTTCTTTCTTGAAGGAAGATTCCACGGAATGGTACCTCCTGGAGACCAGCACGTCTGTGATGGATACAAACTCAAATGATGAGGGAGCCTAGCTGAGTGCCATCAGCTGGGCCGTTCAAGTCGGTTCTGTCCACAAATATTTATTTACACTTTCTGGATGCTGGTCACCCTGCTCAGCAATCTACTTTGCAATGTGGTGAATCCAGCAGGAACCATCCCTTCAAGGAACAGAAGGCCTTGCAGATGCAATGAGAAGTGTGGACAGACAACCATTTCAAAAGATAAAAATGGACAAGGGTCTTAGGAGAGGTGCAGAGAAGATCGTCATTATAACAATAGCTGTCATTTATCGAATCCTTGTGATGGGCCAGGTGCTTTCCATGTGTCCTCTCATTTCATTAAGAGGTGTGGGCATTATTATTCCCATTTCACAGATGAGGAAGTGGAGGTTCAGAGAGTGGAAGTGACTTGGCCGACATCATGCAACCAGTAGAAATCCTTCTCTCCATCTCCGCTGTCACCTCTGTGCCCAGCACTCAGCATCTCTCGCCAGGACAACCGCAGGTCCTCAGGCTGCCCTCCTGCATGCATCTCAGCTCCTCTCTCAAACCTGTTCTCTCCACTGAAGCAAGCCCATGGGATCTTTCCAAATACAATCTGTGTCTCTCCCCTGCTTAAACCCCTTTGCTGGCTTCCTTTGCTATGGTGGTTAGAGTAAAAATCGTCTCTATGATCATCGAGGCTCTGCTTGGCTGACCTCAGCTACTTCTCCACCTGCCTTTCTTACCTGCCCCCCACTCACTGCACAAGTCCCGTGGGCCTTCTTGCAGTTCCCCACGTGCTCGTCTGCTTCTTTCTGATGCAGGCCCTTTGCACCTGCTGTTCCTTCCACTGTCACTCCTGACTAGTAAATTCTTTTCCTGTGATTGAATAACACTTGCTACAATTTGTGTCTATTTGCTTCTGTGATAATTAAGTATCTTTTATACTGAATATCGTCTCAAAATAGGTAGTTGACTTTCATAATGGTTTTGCAATTACCCTTAACGATGCCCTTTATAAGTCTTTAAGGTCAAGGAGGAAATCTTTGGTCAGATGCGCAAGGAATTTTAGAAATCTCTTTGCTTTGATCCAAATTCCTGTGGATGGGGGAGTTTAAGAAGGAAAGTGCAGCTTAAGGATCTAACCATGTTTATCAGCCATTTCCTGTCTCCACTGCTGCCCATGTCTGGCTCCACAGAATCCAGGATCTTCCCACAGTGGCAGACTTGGTCAGGGTCCCTTTCTAGCCCCTGAGTTTCAGAAAGATTTCATGGACCAGAAGGAAGGGAGAAAGCTGGTTCTACTGGCCCCTCTATTGGGCCTAGTGTTCCAGTTTGGCTAGAGGCTCTGTTCCTTCCCTGATGCCTCATAGATTTGATCATGGAGGATGCAGTCTCCAAGACGCCAAGATGATATGTGTGATGTGAAAATTTCACAGGGAAGAGGCCCGAGTCCTCCTCCTCTAAGATTTCCAACTTTAAACATCTCCTCTACGATTATTTGTTTAATGTGTGTTTTAAATCACTCCCTTTTAAATTTAAGTACATTTGTTTTAAAAAAGCAACTTGGCATCAGAACCATAAATGGAAAACCAGTATCACTTCCCACAAATAGAAAGTAAGTGCAAAAATAAATACAACGAAGACCAAACAGTGCTTTTTATTTCTAGCTGGAGACTGCTGCCTGCCTAAGGCTCTGAGCCCCAGGCCTGATCTCTTAAAAAGGGAGATTAGCAAGTGTTGTATGGTGTTTGGGACATTTTCCTTGACGTTTTCAGGAGGGTTGAAACAGACTTGAAAGGGAGCCGCTTTCTCACTATGTGATTTGATGTTATTTAATTCTGTATCCTTGTACCAACCACCTAAAAATCATCACAGTTAGTACCACTATTACAGCCTCACACTTGGGAAAGAGTTGCAGCCTTTTTCTAGCAGATGCCCTTGAATTAGTTAATTTTGTAGATTGGTTATTTCTTTCTAGGCTCCGGGGACCTGGCATGAGAGTGATGTAGGAGAGAGAGGTTAGTTCAGTGAGTTAGCGGTGGTGGCAGCAGGGCTGTGCATGTGGTGCTAACCTGCAGGAGAAGTAAAAGAGACGGGGTGTCTGGCAAGGATAGAGGATATCGGGCGTGGCTTGGAAGAGTGGAGGTAAAATCCACAATTTCACTGTTGTTCCTGGACTTTGTCCTTTGGGGACATTTAGGGAAGGTGATCTGGGGCTTGATGTCTACACCGATTTAAAACTTTTCTGAGTTCCTTTCTCTCTTCTCATTGGGTCTAGACCTTTGCTATTCAAAGTGTGGTCTGCAGACCAGCAGCATCAGCATCACTTTGGAGCCTGTTAGAAATGCAGAATCTGGGAGGTCCCTGCCCATACTGTGTATTTTAACACTATTCATAGGTGATTTGTGTACATACTAAAACTGAAGTTGCTTACTCAGGATCCTGGCAGCATTACTCACAGTAGCCAAGAGGTGGAAACAACCCAGGTGTCCATTCATGGATGAATGGATAAACAAAATGTGGTATATACGGACAGTGGAATATTATTCAGCCTTAAAAAAGGAAGGAAATCCTGTCACATGCTACAACATGGATAAACCTTGAGGACATTATGCTAAGTGAAATAATCCAATCACAAAAAGGCAAATACTGTATGATCTCACATGTATGAGGTCATCAAGTTCATAGAAACAGAAAGTACAGTGGTGGTTGCCAGGGGCTGCAGGGAGGGGGAGATGGGCAGTTGTTTAATGGGTGTAGAGTTTCCATTTTGCAAGGTGAAAATGGAGATCCACTGCAACAACAATGTAAATATACTTAACACTACTGAATTGTACATTTAAAAATGGTTAAGATAATAAATTTTGTTACTTTTTTTTTAACCACAATTAAAAATAAACTAATAATGAAAAGAGGAACACTATTAGTCACTTTCAAATAATTGAGAAGCAGTGTAGACTGTGGGTCTCAAACTTTAGTGGGCATAACAGCCCACTTGAAAGCTTATTAAAACACAGTTGCTAGCCTTCCACCAGAGTGTCTGATTCATTTTGTCTGATGAGGCCCAAGGGTTTCCATTTCTGACAACTTCCCGGGTGATGCTGCTGCTGGTTGGGGATGTGTTGTGAGCTGTACTGCACTAGACTATTCACCCTGGTGCTCACCAGTTCAGAGAATGTCAGAATATAATTTTCTTCTAAGACCCATAGGAGTTCTCAACCCAAGAAGCATGTTAGAATAACCTGAGGGGCTTAAACAACAAAAATAAAAACAAATACATGAGTGCCTGGGCTCCACACCTAGTGAATCTGATTTTATTAGTCTGAGATAGGACCTGCCATATACTTTTTTTTTTATGTTGGGTGTAGGAATTAATTAATTAATTAATTAATTAATTAATTAATTATTGCTGTGTTGGGTCTTCGTTTCTGTGTGAGGGCTTACTCTAGTTGTGGCAAGTGGGAGCCACTCTTCATCGCGGTGTGTGGGCCTCTCACTATCACGGCCTCTCTTGTTGCGGAGCACAGGCTCCAGACACGCAGGCTCAGTAGTTGTGGCTCACGGGCCTGGTTGCTCCGCGGCATGTGGGATCCTCCCAGACCAGGGCTCGAACTCGTGTCCCCTGCATTAGCAGGCGGATTCTCAACCACTGCGCCACCAGGGAAGCCCTGCCGTATACTTTTTTAAACTGTATATTTTGATGTAGGTCAAGTTTATAGAAAGTCACATACCAGGTGAGTGACGGAACTGAGCCTACAGCCCTTACCTCCTGACTCCAAGTCCTGTGCTTTTTAAGACCTAAATCCTGCTCTCCCCTAACTGTTTCACGTGTAAGTGTCTCATTGTTTCAGGGGTCTGACTCACTCACCCAATCACCGGTTAATGTGGCAAGGGCTGTGGGGGAGATGCCAATCAAGAGCATGACTGGCTCCCTGATTATAATGTGCCCCCTGCATCACACTTGTCACAGTGCTGAGCAGAGGGTAACTTCTTGTTATGGGCTGAATTGTGCCCCATCCAAATTCGTGTGTTGAAATCCTAATCCCTGGGACTTCAGAATGTGACTGTATTTGGAGATAGGGTCTTTAAAGAGGTAATTAAGTTCAAATGAAGTCCTCAGGGTTGGCCCTCATCTAATCTGACTGGTATCCTCAGAAGAGAGGATTAGGACACAGAGGTGTACGGAGAGAAGAGCATGTGAAGACACAGCAAGCAGGCAGCCATCTGCAAGGCAAGGAGAGAGGCCTCAGAATAAAGCAACCTGGCTGACTCCTTGATCTTGGACTTTGAGCCCCCAGGACTGTGAGAAAAGAAATTTCTATTGTTTAAGCCTCCCAGGCTGTGGTACTTTGTTATGGCAGCTCAAGCAAACTAATACACTATTCAGTAAGATCTTGACTTTTCAGATTATTTGACTGACATCTGGGCCTCAGATCTTGGGAATCTGGGCTAGGAAGACAGGAGATTTAGGTTTCCACCACACCTCTAGCACTCACTCACTGGGCAGCACATCCGTCCTCCTTTTTAGGCCACATTTCTCATTTATAGAAGGAGAGAAGCCAAAATACATGAGCTCTGTGGTCAGAGGGCCCCAGGACCATCCCCTCTCTGGAGTCTTGGGCCCCCTAGGCAAAAGCCACATTGTAACAAAGTGTATCAGTTAACTATTGCTGTGTAACAAACCACCCTAAAATTCAGCGGCTAAAAACAATAATGATCTGTTATCACTCACACACCTGTGGGTTGGCAGGAGCTGGCAGATCTTGGCTGGGCAAGCTCCTTGACATTTCAAGTATGCGGGTGGCTGGCTTAGCTCCTCCTTGAGCTTTGGGCTCAGGTCTGCTCTGGTGTGTTTGTTCTGTGACTTCGGCTGAAAAGGCAGCAGCTATCAGGGGAGGTTGCTCTTGTGATAATAATCGTGGCTTAAGAGAACAAGCAGAAACATACGAAGCCTCTCTTTTTTTTTTTTTTTTTTTTTTTTTACGAGGCCTCTCTTGAGGCCTAGGCTCTGAACCCGTCCACTGTCACTCCTGCCTCACTTTATTTATCAAACCAAGTCATGTGACCAAACCAAAGGAAAGAAGAGGGGAAATATGACCTGTTTGCTCCTTCCATGGAAGGGACCCCAGAATCGCATGATAAGGGATACAGTAAGGAGTGAAGAATTGGGACGGGGCTGCAATCTCCCACAGAAGACTCCCCCCATTATTTTGGTTGTTAGGGTATCCCCTAAAATAGCCAGAGACTGTAGATCTTTAAATATAAAGCCCGTTGATGCCTCTTGATTGTATTATAGTCCCTTGAGCTCAGGTGTCAGTGCTGTATGGCAAAAGGAGGAATGACATTGAATTTTAGCTGTGTGCCCGGCGCCTCCCACAAGTCAGGACTGAACTCAGTGGTCCAGTAGATGGGGAGGCCTGATGAGAAACAGGAGACACATGTGCAACATGCCTCTGATACTTGAGATCTTCTGACAGAGAGGCCGTTCTTTTCAGGACCAGGCAAGAAGAAAGGATACAGTTTCCTTTGGGACCTGCAGGCTGCTAGAACAACTGTATCCCACCGCCATCTGCCATTATGACACAGATACTGCCTGCGGTGGAAAGAAACTGTAACTCTTAGCTCCTTGCTTTTCTTCCTCTCAGGGTCTCAGAAGAGTGGGAGATGGCATTAAAATTTACTTCTCTTTTCCCCAGACCTTGCTATTTGGTGCCTTTGAGTACAAGAGGAAGAGGGCTTAAAAGAAGGGACTCTAAAGTTATCTGAAAAAAAAAAAGGAAAAGTTATCTGCTTTATTTGAATCCTAACTCCATTATACTAACTTGCTGTGGGATCTTGGGCAAGTCACTTAACCTCTCTGTGCTCGTTTCCTCATCTCTAAAAGGGGAATAAAAAAGAACTGACCTCATAGGATTGTTATGAGCATTAAATTAGTTAAGACACAAGTGCTTAGAACGGTGCCTGGCACATGGTAAGCAGTTCCTAACAGTTAGTTATTATTGAAGGCCAAATTATTGAGAGAAAAAATTGCCCATTTCTACTTTTCCCTTTGGTGCTGGGAAGCTATTATTTTATCAGACAAAGCAGCGTTCCTTCTGTTCTGACGTTGGAGAGAAGTGAAGACACGACAGTTTCCATCTACTGCTGCCTCATTTGCCTGGAGGCGCAGGAGGCGCTGCTGTCCCCGGGTGGCCTAACTGCTAACGTAGGAAGGTCTCACAGGACAGTTCCTTTCTGCTGAGATGCAAATTTATTATTCAGCATAAAGACCGATTTTCCCTGGACTGTAAAGACTCCCGTTCTAAAATTGAAGAGATTAAAAATATATGCCTGTAGATATTGTACTGACACTATCGTGCTGTTTGTGTCACTTTATTTTTTTTTTAACTCTTCCTAAATATTGCTTGGGCAGGATTATTCAGAGAGAAAGAGGTTAGAACCTCTCCAACTTCAAACACCACGCCTCTGACCAAACTCTTCTACCTCTTCTTGAAAGGACCAGGTTGGTGGTACAGTGTTTGTATGTGACTAGACTATCGGGTGGGCTGGTGGGGGCATAATTACTTTATTTTGACAGTTTTATTGATCCATAATTTACAAATCATAAAATTTACTTATAAATTCAGTTATTTTTTAGTAAGTATGCAGATTTGCAACCAGCACCACAAGACAGTTTTAGGACGTTTTTTTATCACTCCTACAAAATTCCCTCAAGCCTGTTTGTAGCCAGTCATCTCTCCACTCCCAGCCCCAGGCAACAACTGATCTGCTTTCTCCGTAGATTGGCCTTTTCTGGACATTTCACATAAATGGGTCATACAATATATGGTCTCTCGAGTCTGGCTTCATTCACGTAGCATAATGTTTTTGAGGTTAACCCATGTTGGAGCATGTATCAACGTTTCATACCTTCCTATTGCTAAATAGTATTCCATTGTATGGATATACATCACTTTGTTTACCGTTCACCAGCTGATGGGCATTTGAGTTGCTTCCACTTTTTGTCTGTCATAAGTAATGGTCCTGTGAACATTCATGTACAAGAATTTGTGTGGACATAACGTTTTAATTTCTCTTGGGTAGAAACCTAAGAGTAGGAGCTGCCAATCTGTCTTCCAAAGTGGCTGTTACCATTTCACATTTCCATCACAGCAATGTATGAGAGTTTCCGTTTTTCTATATCCTTGCCAATACTTGCTTTTTAAAAATTTTTATTTTTTTTATTTTTGGCTGCGTTGGGTCTTCATTGCTGCATGCGGGCTTTCTCTAGTTGCGGTGAGCGGGGGCTACTGTTCGTTGCAGTGCGCAGGCTTCTCATTGCAGTGGCTTCTCTTGTTGCGGAACATGGGCTCTAGGCACACGGGCTTCAGCAGTTGTGGCATGCGGGCTCAGTAGTTGTGGCTCGCAGGCTCTAGAGCACAGGCTCGGTAGTCGTGGCGCGTGGGCTTAGTTGCTCCGTGGCATGTGGGATCTTCCTGGACCAGGGCTCGAACCCCATTGGCAGGTGGATTCTTAACCACTGTGCCACCAGGGAAGCCCTACTTGTCCTTTTAGTAAGCCATTCTACTAAGTATATAAGTGATATCTCATTGTTTTAATTTTCATTTCTTTAATGACTAATGATGTTGCACCTTGTCATGTACTTAGCCATTTGTAGGTCATCTTTGGTGAAATATCTATTAAGCCTTGTAACCATATTTTAATTGAGTTGTTTGTTTTCTTATCATAGAATTGTAAGAGTTCTTTATGTATTTCTTAATATATGTGTCCTTTATCATATAAATGATTTGAAAATATTTTCTTCCAGTCTGTGGCTTGTCTTTTCATTTTCTTCTTGTGTATTTTGGAATGCAAAAGCTTTTAATTTTAATAAAATCTTATTTACCCATTTCCCCTTTTATGCTCATAAAAAAATGGTGCTGTGTCTACGAACTCTTTGCCTAACCCAAGGTCATGAAGATTTTCTCTAATCTTTTTTTTTTTAAAGATTTATAGTTTCAGCACTTAACGTTTTGAGTTAATATTTGTGCGTGATTTGAAATAAGAATTTATGTTCACTTCTTTACCTATGGATTTAAAGTTTTCCCAGCATCATTTGTTGAAAAGATTAACCTTTCCCTATTGAACTGTCTTGTTATCTTTGTCAGAAATTAATTGACCTAATATAAGGGTTTATTTCTGAATCTTTAGTTATGTTCCATCGATCTATATGTCTGTCCTTACTTTAATATCTCACTCTCTTGATTACTGCAGCTTTATAAAAAGTTTGAAATTGGGTAGTGTAAGTCCTCCAACATTGTTATTCTATTTCAAAATTATTTTGGCTCTTTCATATCCTTTGTATCTGCATACAACTTTTAGAATCAGGTTGTCAAATTTTACAAGAAACCCTGCTGCTGGAATATTGATGGAGATTGTATTGAATCTAATGGTCTTCCAATCCATGAACATAGAATGTCTCTCATTTTATTCAGATTTTCTCTGATAATTTTGGAGAATGTTTTGTAGTTGTCAGGGTACAAATCTTCTGCTTCTTTTGTTACATTTATTCCTAAGTATTTTATTCCTTTTGACGCTAATGTGAATGGACTTTTCTAAATATAGTTTATAGTATTTGTTCATTAGTTCAATTAGTGTTTTATGGATTCTTTAGGATTTTCTACATATAGGATTATGTCACCTATGAATAAAGAAAATTTTACTTCCTTTCCCACCTGGATTGGATGGCTTTAGTTAATAAACTAATTCATCAAGTCATTTATGTTTATTTACTAAATCTCACTGACTAGAATCTCTAGCACAGTATTGAATAGAAATGGTAAAAGTGAACACCCTTGCTCTGTTCTTGGTCTTAGGGGGAAAGCAGCGTCTTTTACCATTGAGTGTGATGTTAGCTGTGGGTTTTCAGTAGAAGCCTTATATCAGGTTGAGGATGTTTCCATCTCTTCAAAATTCCAATGGCATTTTTCACAGACATAGAAAAAACAATCCTAAAATTCTTACAGAACCACTAATCCAATCTGAGCCCCAAAGTTCTGCTACAGAGAAAAAGTGAGTTTCTGGTGCTACAGGGCCTCTTCCATCTCATCGAGAGCATGGTGTTCCCTACTAAACTGCCTTTATTTTTACTTGAATGCTTCCCCTGCTGTTTACTTTAATCTTATTTGTTGCAGCTATTGGAGACCATTGCCCCCAGTGTCTGTTGAGGGTTTGGGGTGGGTGTGGGTAGAGTACAGTGACATTTGATGTGACCCCAGAGAGTCTATGGTGGCAGTTTCCATGCTGAAGCTTAGGGAACCTACTTCAGGATAGTAAGATGAGTTTCTCAACCTGGGCACCTCTGCCAGGGGCTGTGAGCGTTGGGTGTGTGAACCACCTGTGGGTGGATGCATAGTTGTGTCTGTGTGTGCATTTCTCAAGGGAGAGGGTAAAAGCGTTCATTAGCTTCTCAACGAGGTACGTGATGTCTCCAAACAGGGTGAGAGCCAGTGATGATGATATTGATATTAGTAATAATAAATAAACTTTACTGAATGCTTAGGAAATGCTAGATATGTGTTAGTGTATTATACAGATGATCTCATCTAATCCTGGTATCAGTTGGTGTTTAAGCTTTTTTATGTTGCAGTAACAAACAACCCCCAAATCTCAGTGGCTTGCAGAACAAAGGTTTATTTCTTGCTCATAGTTCATGTTAGGTTAGTTGTGGCTCTGCTTTATCTCTTAGAGCCAGGACTCAGGCTGAAGCAGCAGCCTCTATCTGCGTCATTGCTAGTCTCATGGCAGAGATAAAAGAGAAGGGTGTAGTCCATGAGATGGGTCTTAAGGTTCTTCTTGGAAGTGGCACACCTCACATTCCACTGACTCTGAGCCTGGCACCAGTGGGGACTCCAGTTGCCCAATAGGGGGGGGATCCTGCAGAGAGGGGCAGTGAATATTTGAACAATAATGTAATCTACTAAATTTTTTATGAAAGTCGATGAGGTAGATGGTGGTGATTATTATTAATGTTCCCTTTGCACAGATGAGGAAACTGAGGCTCAGAGAGATTAAATTTCCCCCTAGTGCTACATAATTATTAAGTAATGGATCCAGGATTTAAGTGGACTCAGTCTGGCTCCAGAGCCTGTGGCTTTAACCCCTGCATGATCCTGACCTCCAGGGCTATAGTAGCAGCAGGCTTCTTCTCTCCTCTCTCCCCACCCCTCAATCCCTGGCAAGCCAAACACACCAATCTCTTAAAGCTTCATCACTCTCTGACAATGCTCAAGAGAAAACCACTTCCCTAGCTGGGTTCCCCGTTTCCCTGGGCCCCAGCCTTGGGACTCAATCTGGAGTGTCCAGTTAGGCATTTGTTTGGCAGGATTCCTGTCCGCTAAGAGCTTACCACTCATGCCATGTTGGGAATGTGCTGAGTATTTTTAGAGCTCAGCAGCCTTGCAGTGCTGCTTGCTCTTCCCCGCGGCCCGTGGATTAACCCAGGAGTGGCATATGCCCACGCTTTGCCTGCCTGGTCCTGGTACACAGTCCTCTGTTGCTGTTGAGAAAACAGATTGTCCCAGGTAGATACGCAGCCAGGATTTTTTTCTCTGCTTCCTTCCTCTTCTGAGCCGCTCCTCCCCTTTGCATGGTGTGGCTTCTCTTGGGGACCCACCATGATCTGGCAGCTGCTTCTGAGCCACCGAGGATGCTGGGATTTGCTCACTTGCAGTTAAGTCTGGCCAGGAAGCTGCTGGTTCTTGCCACAGATGTCTTATGTGTTTGTAGCTTTGCCTCCTCTCCTGGGCAGCGTAATAGAATTCAGAGGGCTCAAGAAGCAGTGATTTCTTTTGGCATCAGTGCTCCTCCAAACTCATTATCCACATGTACCAAACACTCATGGCCCAGAAACTGGTGGTAGTGCCACCGTGAGGCATGGTGGCTTTGAATTGCTTACTGTCAAAAGCTCCCAGTAAGTGTCAGCAATGTTGCAATTTGTTACAGAGCTGTAGTGAATCTCCTTGGGAAGGAAAGCTGGGGATTTGCATGAAACGGTACTTAGAGTATCCGGAAACATTAACTCAGGTGTGATTCAATTCAACAAATACTTCCTAAGCACCTACTGTGTGCAAGGCATAGGATTTTGCTTCATGTAGAGGTTACAACGTTCCAGGACATACATGGGCAGCAGATGCGCATACCCTCCAGTATAACCCTAGACTTTACATTGACAGGAAATTAACATTTTTCATTCATTCATTCATTCGTTTGTTCATTCTAGTGTTGTGGTTAAAAGCATAAACTTTGGAGCCTGACTGCCTGAGTTTGAACCCTTGCTCTGTAGCTCACTGGCTGCATGACAGGACAAGTAACTGATATGCTCCATACGTCAGCTTCTTCCTTTCTAATATAGGTCTAATGACAGTACCTAACTCACAGCGTTGGTGTATGGATTGAATGAGTTACCATACGTAAGGCACTCAGAACGGGTCTCGGTGCATAGGAAGTGCTATCAAAGCATTGGTTACTTCACCTCTCATTCATTCAACAGATATTTATTGAGTGTCTACTATATGCCAAGTACTGACTTAGGCCCTAGTTACAGAGCAATGAGCCAAACCCAAATCCTTGCCCTTGTGGAGCTTATGTTTCAGAGGATGGAGACATAAAACAAACAAACAAATATATCAGGCATCAGCTGGTGATGAAGTCTTGGAAGAAAAGTGCACAAGAGTCAGATTCTAGAGAAGTCAGATGAGGAGAGGTTAATTCCTAATGATCAGAGATTATGAAAACTTCCCCAGAGGAGATGACATCTGCTGAGATGCAGATGTGGTCGTGTGAAGCATGCACACAACATCCAATTCCAAAACAAGATTTTGCCGGGACCTTGAAATATTCTCCTCAGGAGGCGTGTTTGTCACATCTCCCTTTTTCTTGCTTCCTTTAAATAGGGATTCCAAGTGAGGTCAGAAGCCAGGGCTTATTTCTGGTCTTAATGATCTGGGTGTTAGGTTCAGGGTTCCAGGAAGGCTTTTGTCCCACCGACAGATTCCAGGAGAGGACTGATGTCCTTGCTAGACTGACATGAAAAGGGGCTTGCCCTATAGGAGGAACTGTACCAAGCCCCCACTCTTAAGGCGCTGGGGAAAAGGTCAGGGACTGTGCCTGTTTTGCACTCTATCTGTCCACATGACTTTCAGTACTGAGTAGGTGCTCAGCAAACAACAGAAAGATTCACTGGGTTCTTGTTATGTGCCAATGACATGTTGCCAGGTTCTAAAGCACTTGATGTATGTTAACTTATTTAATTTTTACAACCAAAGTTCTGTTTTTATCCCCGTTGATCAGATAAAGAGACTGAGCTCAGGCTCTCCTGGGATATCTAACACACCATAGGAAGAGTCAGAGAAGGCTGCCTGGAGGCAGTGACTTTGAAGCATATCTTGAAAGACAAACAGTAGCTGTCCAGGTAGGAAAGGGGGTGCAGAGAAGCAGCTTAAAGAGAGAGATTGGTGAGTCAGCAGTACAGAATAGAGGTTGGGGAATCGTGAAAGATGAGGGTGGAGAGGAGGGCACGTTGGACAGCATAAGGGGCTATGTACACCTTGTTCAGTAATTTAGATTTTTATCTTAATGGCATTGGGTAACCATGCAAGTAATTTCTGAAAGGGAAGGGTCCCATGATCAAACTGGCTTTACATAAAGTTTACCACTTAAACCCAGTAACCAACAGTTTAACACTTAATTAAATACTGTCTTGTAACGTTTAATCCCATCTCCCAGCAGCCAGGCATGTCTTCTCATTCTCATGTGCACTAGCACCTGTTTGGGGTCTGGGATGGTGGGAATTAACACAAGGAGTGTTGTGCCCTGCACACCTGTCAAGAGATTTGCACACCCAGAACTAATTCCCTTTTGCATCATCTCTCCTCCAGCTCCTGCAAATGCCAAATAGTGGGAGTTTCTTCTTGGCTGAAGTTGTTGTTTTTTTAGGTTTGAGACTCAAACGTCTCCTTTGAAAAGATGGTTGTTTTTTTTTTTTTTTCCTCATAGAGCAACTTGTTCCTCCTATGCCGGCAGAGTCCTCTTTTCCTTAGCACTTGGAAGCTTATCTAATCATGGTGTGATCACGTCAGCCCAGGGTGCCCATGGAGGCCTTTAACTTTCAAAAAGTGAATGACAGGCAAAGGAAATGGGCCAGTTAGGTTTTGAAGTCTTTTCTGGTTTATTATTATTAAAGGAGGCCCACATGGTAGAATGTCTAGTGCTAGTTCCTCATTTAGCTACCACTGACATCACCCCCACCGTGACCTCTTTAGGAATTGTTGTTTCTTGGCTGTATATTAGCTGTGTAATGAATTACCCACAGATTAGTGACTCACACCTACTTCTTATTTCCCAGATTTTGTGGGTCAGGATTCCGAGTGTGGCTTAGCTGCATTCTCTACTCAGGGTCTCACAAGGCTGCCATCCAGGTGTCAGCTGGGGCTGGGGTCTCATCTGGCCTCAGGGGTTCTTCCAAGGTCTCGTGGTTGTTGACAGGATGCATGTCCTCGAGGCTGTAGAACTCACAGAGCCTTCCTTGTTCAAAACCAGCAATGGAGGGAGGGATGGGGGAGAGAGAGCGAGAAAGAGACTGACTTTCTCACTGCTTCCAGTCCCCGAGCACAGGGAAAGTCTCAGCCCACTTTTAAAGCTCTCAACTGATGAGGTCAGACCCACCCAGGATAATCTCCCTTTTGATTAACTCAGCGTCGACTGATTAGGGACCTCAGTGACACCTGAAAACCTCTTTGCTGTTATTGCATAGTGTAATATCACAGGAGTGATGTCCCATATATTCACAGATTCCACCCATACTCAAGGGGAGGAGATCATATAAGGGTATGGGTCATTGTTGGTCATTTTAGAATTCTGCCTACCGTGGCTGGTGACCCAAATCCAAGTGAGAGACTCTATACTGTTCTTCCTGATCTTTGGATTCAGCTTATGGGCTTGGAGAACAGCTGTTTTCCAAAGCCCTCTTATAATTTCATTTAAGAGGAGGTGGGTGTGACCATATGACATTTTGGATGTTTCAAGTCTGGGTGAAGTGGAACCACTGGATACAGGAGAAGCATCCCTTGTTTGCAGAGGCAGGTAAAAGCCACCTGTTTCTAGGTGGGCTTTGTCAGAACTGATTTCTCTGCTGGATAAAATAGACTAGCAGATTCATAGCTCTGTGGAAAAATAAGGTTTCTGGACGTTGACAAGTTCTGGAAGTGACGCTAACCCTAGACCTTCTGATTCCAGGTCCTCTTCTTTCATTTTCTTTCTTTTTTTTCCCCTTTCAGTTTTACTGAGATAATTGACATACAGCAATGTATAAGTTTAAGGTGTACGGCATAGTGATTTGACTTACATATGTTGCAAAGTGATTACCACAATTACTTAACATTTGTCATCTCATAGGTACAAAAAAAAAAAAAGAAAGAAGGAAAAAATGTTCTTTTCCTTGTGATGAGAGCTTTTAGGATTTCCTGTCTTAGCAACTTTCAAATATACCACCCAGCAGTGTATACCCCCCAGTACCTCTTTATCTCATAACTGGAAGTTTGTACCTTTTACCACCTTCCTCCAATTTCCCCCCACCCCTGGTAACCACAAATCTTACCCCTTTTTCTATGACTTCGAGTTGTTTCTTTTTTAAGATTCCACATATAAGTGAGATCATATAGTATTTGTCTTTCTCTGACCTATGTCACTGGGCATAATGCCCTCAAGGTCCATCCATGTTGTTGCAAGCTATTTTCTGTCCATAGGTCTTAGCTTCCCAACCTGAAAAATGAGGGAGTAGGGTCAGAGAGTCTCTGAGGTTCCCACTTGTCTTAATATCAGTTCCACAGTATGACTCAGATCCAGGGAACATCACATTTGGAGTATGCACCGTTTAAGAAACAGGCAGGTGTGGGGAGAGATTCCTTAGCACGTCTGAAGTATGTTCCCCTTCCAAAATAACCAGTTCTGGCTAGACGCTGTGTCTTCTTCTGCCTTCTGGGCAGAGAGAAGTTCTATTTGTATTTATAACTGTCCTCAGTTGTATTTGAAAATGGAAGAATGTGGGGCTTAAGGGCCCCCTGGGTTCACGGTGCTTGCTTTCTTAATGCCTCGATCGTACTTTTAATCAGAACAAATTTTGAGCATTAATCTTCAGTGCTTGTGCCTGCCATTTCCAGCCACTCGACACTTTTTCATAAATAAAGTGACAGTTTGATTGAATATGGTTTTTAATTAACTTGCCTTCACTTGGAGCAACTTTCTGGGAGCATATGTAAGGAGCAGAACTTCAGAAAGTGTGAGCTGAGGCTGACTTCTGAGAAACATCTCCAGGCAGTTCGGGAAGAACAAAGGAAGCCAGGCGAGCGGAATTAACCAGGTGCCAGGAATGCGGGGCGACAGCTCCCACTCCATCCCCACTCGCTGTCCCTTGTAATAAGTGTGCAAAGGCTCAGCAGTGGGTCCCGTTGCCTCATGGTGAACTCAGAGCGTGTGAAATCTGAGGAAATTGCCCCACAGCGGCTATTTATATTATTGGCGTTTAAACTGTTTATGGCATGTCACTCTCTTTCACAGTTGGGACTTTGCAAAAACAAAATGAAATAAGACCTCTGTAATTCTGCCTTCAGGCACAGCTCAAGTTTTATGAGAAAGGGTGAATTCTGTAATACAAGATCTTCCAAGATCTTAGATGTAATAGAGACAAAGAAATTCTTGGGGACGGGATACACAAGATAAGAATTGATGAATGGGCTGCCCAAGCTTGGAGGGTGGAGAGGGGTCTGGGAACCACTTTACAAGCTCTTCCAAGGGCTGTTCAAACATGACAGGGGACAGTATGTCAAGGGACAGTGTTTGACCTCCTTGAAGTGGGAGTTTGCATGGTGAGAGGGTCCCAGCGTTATCATCTGGTTACGATGCAAGGATGCAGGTGGGGGTGATAATGTTTTAAGTAGCATCAAGTCAGAAGCCCATCCCTCCTCTCACGTTCTGTGTTCTGTGGTCTAGAGATGTACCCTGATAAATAGCTGCCACCGTGGAGAAATCCATCAAGCCTTCACCCTCTGCATGACTCATCTCCCTGTGGCAGGCATGGCGCTCAGCTTCCAAGAATAGCCTAGCCTGAGGGATCCAAGCTCGGAATCCCTTCCAACTTTCAGGGCTCTGAAATTCGGCGCCCACAGAGGTCTGTGCTTAGGTAACGGGGTGCAGATGGCTTGGTGTTTGCAGAGACAGTGGTTAATAGTCATCTCCCTTCCACCTTTCTTTTCTGCAGAATTCCAGGAACATAAAATTCCAGGCCAGATCACATTGCTTATAAAGGAAACCTAATCCTAAGGAGGCCTGACAGTGCATTTCAGTGGCTCAGAGATAAGGGAACCAGGAAGCCCACTCATTCATTTATTTGTTCATTCAACAAATATTTGCTGACTGCCTTGTGAGTGAGAACCCCAGTAAGAAACGCAACGTGGGATCTTGCAGAGGCGAATCTGATCTAAATGCTCAGCCCTGAATGTACTCTTCGCTGCTGAATCCTGGTAGCCAGGCAGGGAGATGATTAAAAATAATAGCTGACATTTATTGAGCACTTACTATATGCTGTGTCTTAAGCACTTCACGTGAATCAACTAGATTAATCTTCCCAATCATTCCATGAGTTAGATTCCATTATCACCCTTGTTTGTGAGCATTATGGCACAGAGAGCAGCTTTCTCAAGCTCATACAACCCGGTAGGTAGCTGTGTCAGGAGTTGAACCTGATATGAACACACTTAAAAATCACAGTGCTACCCAGTGACCTTCTGTCACCTCCCAGAACGTGCCAAGCTCTTTCCTCCCTGTGGGCTTTGCACTTCCCTCTGCCTGAAACATGATTGCCTTGGCTCTCATCCTTCAGGTCTCAGCTTAACGGCCAGCTCTTTAAGAGGCTTTTGCTGTCCACCCAGTAAGTTCTCTCCTCTTATTCTCTAGCCCAACACTTCATTTCCTTCACGGTCCTTATCATATTGTGACATTACCATGACTGTCTGCTTTTATCCATATGCCCCTCCCCACGGATCCCTTCTAGAATTTAAGCTCCCAAAGCCATGAAACTTGTATGTCTTATTTGCCTCCATGTCTGCAGCCCTAAGACAGAGCCTGGCACCCGGCAAGTCCTCCGTAGATATTCGCTGGGCGGTCAGAGGAGGCACATAGGTGCGGAATATCCCTGATGCCTCCTTGTTAGAATGGATGAGGCCATGAGTGCAAGGCTGTGTGGTTATTGTTATTACTGTCATTACCGTGGCTGGTGAAGGGGAAAGACACCGGAGATGCAGAACGCACAACTTAACACTTGTGATTGCAACGCACCCTCGACCTGAGAGTCGCTCAACGCCGGCCCCTTTCAGGGGCTCTGTTTCGGGAGGTTTCTGCACAGATAACAGAGGCATCAGCTCCTGGACAGCTCCCCTCGCCCACCCCAGCCACCTCTGTCGACTGGAGGGGGCTGTGCCCTTTGTTCCCCGCAGCTGCTGCAGGCACAGAAAGGGAGCAGATCCGGACCTGGGGTGGTGCCTCTGCAGGGCAGTAGTGACTGAGCAGAGAGTTGAGGATGCAGGCTGCGTCCTCCTCGGGCACATCACTGTGGCCCAACGTCCCCTCCTCCCAGGAGCTCAGAGAATTCCCTCATGCTGTTGGCTGTCTCCCTCTCAGGGCCTCCTTTTGCCTCCCCTTCGATTTGCTTTCTTCTCCTCTGCCTGGCTTCACCTGCCACTAGTGCATGCTTGTTCTAGAACATTCTACCTAGGTGGACTCTGAGTCTCACTTTGTTCCTGTGTGAAATTGGGATTACACTGACTGATGGGGTGGTCATGAGGATTAGATGGGGCTGTCATTTCCCCGGCACAGTTCCCAGCACTTAACAGGTGAAACTCTGCTGTGCTGGCCCCATCCCACTAATGACAATAAACCAAAAATATCTTACATTTAATGAAGATGTTTCAGGCGTTAGACTAAGCACTTTATAATTATTATTGCCATTATTATTGTTACTAAAATGTGCATTTTTACAGCTTGATTGAGACCTAATTGACATTGCAATAAACCGCGCTTAAGTATTGACATATGCATAAACTGATGAAGCCATCACCACAGTTTTATTCAGTTCCTACCACATCCCCATTTTACAGATGAGGAGACAGAGGCTTAGAGACATAAATACCTTATCCTGGATCCCAAGGACAGCCAGAGGCAGAGCTGTCTGATCCGGGCCTGAGCTCCTAGCCTCTGTTCCACTGCAGCGGACGTTTCCCTGCTCAGGGATGTTGGAGGAGGCCTGACTGCGCACACTTTGGAGGTTTGCAGAGCTAAGGAGCCAGACATCCTGAGTTGTGTTAACTGGTCAGCTCACCCACAGCGAGACTCTTGCCCTGCCCCCTCCATGTGTGAAACCATATCACGGAGCTCACTTGACGACGGGATGGGCAGCTCTGTGAGGATAGAAGGTAGCTCACCAAGATGGACAGCACCCAGTCTTCCAGAGGGTGATCCACGTGCTGGATGCATTCACAACCCAGAGACCAAAGCCAGTCCCCTCAACTCAGGGCCACGTGGGAACGTTTCGGAAAATCTCATGGATGTTATTAGATACAGTGTCCCAGTCCTCAGAGACTCGGAATGCTGGACATGGGCGGGGGTCCTGGAAGCTGCAAAAGCATGAGACCTGGGCCCCGTCCACGGTTAGCTCCCCCCTCCCCAAAATCTCCTGACTGTACTTCGGCTCCTTCAAACCTTGCTAGTTTTTGGAGGCTTTCCTTAGACTCCATGTGTTTGCTTAGATTGTTCTCTTCTCCACAGTGTCTTTTCTCCGTCTCCTCGACCTGTTTCATCCATGGAGTCAAGCTGCCTGGTTTAATTCCCTGCCTGCTGCTTACCAGCTGCATGATCTTGAACAAGTTACCTAATCTCTGGGCTCTGCATTTCATCCATCATGTGTGTGTGTTGCATGCATTAAATGAGGCAGCACATGGCAAACGCCCAGCAAGATGCCAAGGCCAGAGCAAAGCACCCAGGAGATAGTGATGCTGTCACTGTTGCTATTGGTGGTTGTTTTTCTTATTAACACCACACTTTGCCTAGCTGGTCCCTTTTCTTAGACCTGTCCTTTCGTCCTCTCTTTCTCCTCCTTCTCTACCATATGACTATCTTATTGCTTGCCCTTCAAGGTATTACCTTCTCCAAAAGCCATCTCTGATATTGTTGCAGGAAGGGGGACCCCTTCCAGGGCCTGAGAGTGGACTCTTGTCTAACACTCGGAAATGAATTGTTGGAGGAGGTAACATGTGCTGACAAAACAAGAGACTTTATTGGGAAGGGGCGCCCGGGTGGTGAGCTGTGGAGTCTTAACCCAGGAGAACTGCTCTGCCTCGTGGCTCGCAGTCTTGGGTTTTATGGTGATGGGGTTAGTTTCCGGGTTGTCTCTGGCCAATCATTCTGACTCAGGGTCCTTACTGGTGGCACACACATCGCTCAGCCAAGATGGATTCCAGTGAGAAGGATTCTGGGAGGTTGGTAGGACATATGGACTGGTGTCTCCTCTCTCCTTTTGACCTTTCCCGAATTATTCCAGTTGGTGGTAGCTTGTTAGTTCTGCGTTCCTTACCAGGACCTCCTGTTGTGAGATAACTCACGCAAGTGGTTACTATCGGGCCTGGCCAGGGCAGGTGGTTTCGGTCAGTGGTTCCCCTAGCAACGTGACCAACCCTTTGGGTTAAGACTTCCTCTTCTGAGGCCCATTTATTCCTTCCTCCAACACGTATTTATTGAACAACTACTGTGTGCTGGGGAGATGAACAAAATGGACAGAAATCCCTGCTGTTATGAGTAGGAGGAGGGGAAGAGGCAGATGATAAATAAGATGTATGAGTAAAATATGTAGTTTAAAAGTAGCAGGTGCTATGGAGAAAAATAAATCAGGGAGGGAGGGTTTGGGGTCTGTCCCAGTTTAAATCTGCTATTTCAGGGTAATTACTGATAGTTTCAAAACCATCTCAGTTTGGACAATAATATGTTCACCTTGGAGACAAGGAAAGTCAAGGATGAGACTGTAGCCTTAAATACGATGTCAAGGAAGGCCTCACTGAAGAGATGATATCTGAATAAAGGCCCAAAACAGGCAAGGGGATGGACCATTCATGTGCAAAGGCCCTGAGGTAGGGGCATTTGGGGTGTGTTTGAGGAACACTAGAGAGACAAAGACGGCTGGGGAAGGAAAGGAGCTGACGGCAGAAAGGTGACTGGAGGCTGGCTGGACTGTGAAGGGCCTTGCAGGACAGAGTAAGGTCTTGCCTGGGAAATCATTGCAGGGTTTTGGGTAAAATAAGGGAGGCGAACTAACAGGGTTGCTGTGCTGGCCTCTGTGTTGATACTGAAGTGTAAGGAGGCACAAGTGGAACCGGGGACAGTCATCCAGGGGAGAGGGGACGGTGGCATGGACAGGCTGCTGGTGGCGGTGGTGAGAGTGGGGTGGATGGATGGGATTCCAGGCGTGAGCGGGAGAGAGGAGTCAGAGGTACCTCCGAAGTGCCTGGGCTGAGCACCTGGAACTGCTATTGACCGAGACAGATGGTAGATTTGAGATGCTCGTCAGATGTTGTGTTAGTTTTCTACTGCTGCCCTAACAAATATCCACAGACTTAGTGGCCTGAAACATTTCATTTCTTATCTCCCAGTTTTGGAGGCCAGAAGTCTGACCCAGGTCTCGCTGGGCTAAAGTCGAGGTGTCATCAGGGCTGTGTTCCTTCTGGATGCTCTGGGGAGAGCCTTTTCCAGCTTCTGAAGTCTGCCTGCTTCCCTTGGCTCATGGCGCCTTCCTCCACTTCCAAAGCCAGCAACATCGCATCTCTCTGTGCCTTTCTCCTGCAGTCACGTCTCCCTCACACCAAAGCTGGGAGAGGTCTTCTACTTGTAGGAACCCTTTGCTTGTGATTATATTGGGCCCATCAGGATCATCCAGGATAATCTTCCCATCATAAGAGCTTTAACTTAATTGCAGCTGCAACTTCCTCTTTGCCACGTAAGGTAACAAACTCACAGGTTCCAGGGATTAGGGCCTGTCTGGGAGGCTTTCCTCTGCCATCTGGCACATACATCCAGCTGGAGGCGCTAAGAGGCAGTTGGATGTTTACATCTGGATTTAGCGGGGAGCCCACAGTCCTCTGGACTCTTCCAGACTCACACTTTGTGTTTGTTCAGTCCCACGGCTCTTTCTCCTCCCGCCTCTGAGCCCTGGGAGGCCAGAGCCTTTTTCCTCTTTGTGTTTCTCAGAGCCACACCCCAAACAGTTCTGGATAGTCTGTGACACGAATATAGTTTGAAACCAAATTTAAACCAAACTCATCTCTTACGCAAGGACCATGACATAGGTCCTTGCTCTCAGGATGTCCACTGACCCCTGTTCTCCGCCCTGCCTTGCGTTCGCCGGCCTCATAATAGCTGACGGCAGACCCCCTCCACCCCCGCCCCAAACTCCTGTTGCAGCTTCCAGGTCCCCACCTCCGTCACTCTGGGTGTGAACTTGGTACGTGGTTTGGGGTTCTGTGGGCTGGAGGCAGCAGATCTTGCTGCGTAGAACATTCTCCTGTGGATGGTTTTTGGGTCAAGGCCCAGTTCCACAGCCCCCTGGATCCCAGAGTGAGTCAATTTGCAAAGCTTAGCAGTGCCTAATGCAGCAGAGAGGGGAAGCAAACCCAGGCAGCAAGGAGAAACTTCCTGCCGGTGACTCAGAGGAAGGCCTGTGGGGTGGGATCCTCCACCCACTTTGCTTACTCACATCCCAGGTGTGGGGCTGGGAGAAAGGTCTGGTCAGTTCTGTGTCTGAACACGGGGAACGTTCCCGTTTTTCTGTGCCTTCTCACGGGCAGCTCAACGGGCACATTTCTTACTTTTGCAGATGGGTCTCAGAATGAACTCTGTCGGAACAAATGGGGAAAAAGGGGATGGCTTGAATTTCCTCGCTGTCCTTTTAGGAGCCTAGAGACTGTGTCTGGTTCATAGCCCAGCTACAGGACCTTAGACAGCTCGTCTCTCTGGGTCTCAGTTTCCTAATCTGATTGTGTGTGATTGTGAAAATAACAATAGTCAACATCCTAGGTACTTACTATGTGCCAGGCACAAGGTACGATTATTTTCCCCAGTATATGGAAAAGGATACTGAGGTGCAGAGACATGAAGTGACCAAGGTAAAGCCCCCCAGCCAGCAAGGTCAGGGCTGAGATTTTTTTTTTTTTTGCCCAGTTTTTTGTTGTGGTAAAATGCGCATAACATAAAATTTACCATCTTAACTGCTTTTTAAGTGTATAATTCAGTGTTATTAAGTACATTCATTTTGCTGTGCAACCGTCGACACCATCCATACACAACTCTTTTGTTCTTGCAAAATGGAAACTCTGTACCCATTAAACACCAACTTCCCATGACCCCCTGCCTCTAACCCCTGGCAACTAACATTTTTTTCTTTCTTCTTTTTAAACAATCTTCCCTTTCCCCTCACACCCTTGCCTCTGGTAACGACCATTCTGCTCTCTATTCCTATAAGTTTGGCTTTTGTTATTATTATTTAGATGCCTGTAAGTGAGATAATGAAATATTTGTCCCTCTCTGTCTGGCGTATTTCACTCAGCATAGTGTCTTCCAAGTTCATCTGTGTTGTCACGAATGGCAGGATTTCGTTCTTGTTTAGGCTGAATAATATTCCATTTTTAAATCCATTGATCCATCGATAGACATTTAGGTTGTTTCCATATCTTGGCTCTGGGGAATAGTGCTGAAGTGAACATGGGGTTGCAGATATCTCTTCAAGATGCTGATTTTATGAGATTTTAACCCAGGCGGTCTGGCTCCAGAGCAGTCTCTCAGCAATAGTACTTCAGAGGATTCTTTTAAGAGTGAAACACGATATTTGATATATGTATAAAACTTAGCTCAGATATCTAGTATTTTTTTAATGTTTTAAAAACTTTTCTTAAAAATCTTTAATCAAGACGTAATTCCCATAACATAAAGTATACAATTTTAAACTTTTTCATCTCCAGTGGTTTTTTATTATATTCACCATATTGTACAACTGTTACTGCTGTCTAATTCCAGAACGTTTCCAAAAACTCCCAAAGAAACTTTGTACCTATTAGCACTCACTCCCTGTTCCTCCTCGTACACCTCTGCCCCAGCCCCTGGAACTCACTAATCTACTGTCTGTCTCTTGGATTTTTCTGTTCTGGAAATTTCGTATAAACGGAATCATAAAATATATGGACTTCTTTCACACAGCATGTTTTCAAGGTTCATCTACCTTATAGCATGTATCAGCACTTCATTCTTTTTTATAGACTAATAATACTCCATTGTTTGCACATAACCCATTCTGTTTATTCATTCATAATCCATTCATGAGTTGATGGACATTTGGGTTGCTTTCACCTTTTGGCTATTGTGAATAATTCTGCTATAAGCCATTCACGTGCAAGTTTTTGTGTGGACACGTGTTTTCAGTTTTTTCGGTTGTATACCCAGGAGTGGGATTGCTAGGTCGTATACTAATTCCATGTTTAGATTTTGAGGAGCTGCCAGACTACTTTCCACACCAGCTGCACCGTTTTATATTTCTGCCAGCAGTGCACAAGGGTTCCTTTTTCTCCACATCCTCATCAACGTGTATTATTTTCCATTCTGCTAACCTTACCTGTTTGCAGAGAAGTGCGGGTGAAGTTGCATCTTGCTGTGGTTTTGATCTGCATTGCCCTAATCCCCAGTGATGCTGAGCGTCTTTTCATGTGCTTAATGGCTATTATTTATATATCATCTTTTAAGAAACGTCTATTGAAGTCCTTTGCCTATTATTTAATTGCCTTATTTGTCTTTTCATTGTTGAGTTGTAAGAGTTCTTTATATGTTCTGGATAGTAGACCCTTATCAGATATGGTTTTCAAACATGTTCTTCCATTCTGTGCGTTATCTTTTCACTTTCTGAGAGTGTTTTTTAATGCGGAAAGTTTTTAATTCTGATGAAGCATGCCTAGCATTATTGTTTATGATCCATTTCCCCCTCTAGCCCACATTTTTATCCTCAGCCATCACAGTGGTTTAGGAATTTGTTAGTGCCATGCTGGTTCTGGGGGTGGGGAAGAACAGACCAGCCCTCTGTGCTTTGTCAGACCCCTGACTCGGGGTGAGAGGGGAGGAGGGACAAGGACCGTCAAGCAGTCAGTCGAGGCTGGTGATCACTCTGGTGGTCACCATCACTGCCCCTGGCTTCAGGGTCCCTTTCCCGGACCACCCCTACCTGACCTCAGTGTGTGATGAAACAGCCCATTTGAATCTTTAGAGGCAACAGTCTATAAATTTTTTTTTGTCTCCCCTGGGCCTTGCCTACAAGAACCTTCCATCTCTCTCTAGGTGTCAGGAATGCTCAAGAATTATGGGGTCTTGTCCCCGAGTTCCCTGAGCCTGCCTCTGCCTCTATCTTAGCTCATTTTTCCTCCTGCTTCTCCACCGCTGCCTTGATAAAAACCAGCTTCAGGCTCTGACGACACCCAATTCTGGAAGGTCCCAAACTTCAGAGTGTCTCAGAACCACCCAGGAAGCGTGCTATCAAACATGAGGATTCCTGGGCCATTCCCCAGTGACACCGAATCTGAATTTCTGGGGGTAGGACCCAGGGATGTGCATTTTTTAACCAGATCTCCAGATTATTCAGTTGTTGGGGGTCCACAGACCACATCTTGAGAGGCACTGCCCTAGCCTAGAAGCCTTCCCACCCAAATCTGAGATCCCAGCAGTTCTCAAACTTGACTGCATATTAGAATCACCTGGGGAAACTTAAAACCTCTCCCCATCCAGGTCATACCGTGGACCAGTCAAATCAGAATCGCTGAGCCTGGGACCCAGGCATCAGTCGGTAGTATTTAAAGCTCCCCAGGTGGTTCCAAGGTGCAGCTAAGGCTGGAGCGAGAGGTTATATAACCACCTGGGACTGGAGGCCATCGCATTGCACGTGCTGTTTCCCTTTGCTGAGCCCTCTAACCCACTCAGGTCAGCTGGATTTGGTAGTTCACTCCCTTCTCTTTCCCCCGTGCTGCAATTATTTTTCTATTCTCTTGCTGCACACTGAGGGCACAGAATTGCAAGAGTGGAAATGTGCACACGTCTCCAAGTTCGCTACAGCGGGGGTTGGCTGACCACACAGGACACAGACTGAGGCATCTTTGCTCACTCTCATGATGATGCTGGATTGACCTGGACTTATTAAGGGAGCCATTGATGTCACAGGCCCCCCAAATAGAGGGACTGTCACCTTCTGATCATGAACCTGTAGCACCAGGGTCTTTCTGGAAATGGTTGTCCTACAAAGTGGTCAAGAGTGTGGGCTTTGGATCAGGTGGCCTGGTTTGAATTTTAGCTCTACCACTTGGGTGGGTGAGCTACTGGCCCTCCCTGAGCTTCCCTTCTGATCAATACCACCCATTGCTGGCCAGGGAAGTGTTGGATAGATGACAGTGGTTACTCTGGGAGGGTGCAGAGTCCTGTGATCTCCAGGGCAGGGCTCCCAAGTAGTTGCCATGTGGATGCTAGCTGCTCTCCCAAACACAGAGATGTGGGGAGAGGAGGAGAAAAAAGGAAACCAGAACAGACAAAGGGAGCTGACTCCTTGGAGGGGAAAGGGCCCCGGAGAAAAGCAGACAAGGGAGAGGGGGCACTTGGAACACGTCTCTCCTATAAACCATCGGGTCCAGATGACCTGTGTATGAGGTGGCCTGCAGAGCTGGCTAACCCCGCTGCCGAATGATTTACAGCCAGTTCACAAAATCTAAACGAGGAGCCACAGAGGTCCAGACAGGAGTAGAGGGAAAAGAAGCGCCTACCTAAAATTTGCTACCCAGAAAATCTGATGATCGGTGATCACGGAGCACGAAGGGGAGACGTTCATAAATATCTCAGTGCCGCCAGGATCTCGGGCGCCAGGTGGTGCTTGAGGTTTAGGAACAAGTCATCTCAGGCCATGCCGGTAGCATTTTTTTTTTTTTACTGTAATTACAAAAAATTACCATACGGGAGTGTTACGGCTGGCTGCCTTCTGAGCTGTAGACCGTTGTTTCTCAGACTTTCCTGTGCACATGAATCACCTGGGATATGGTTCAAATGTAGATTCTGGTTCAGCAGAGTGGAGGGGCAGCCTGAGACTCTGCATTTCTAAGAAGCTCCCAGGAGATGCAGATGCTGCTGGTTATGGACCACACTGTGAGTGGTGGGGCTAGAGGAATGCTTGGTAAACAGATGTAGGGAGGCCTGAGTGGAGGTGCCTCCTGGTAGCGTGGAAGCTGCTGGAGTGTCGAGAAAGCACTGCCGGCATCTCTGGGGCCTGCGTCAAGGGGAGGGCTTGGGGGTCCCCCTAGGTGACAGCCTTTCTGTCTGTGTCTCAGGTAGAGAAGAGAAAGATTGCAGTTACGAACCTTGTCATTGAGCTTTGAGAAAGGGAGGAGGCGGGGTGGGGAGTGGACAGGCAGGAGGGAACCCACAGGTATTGAGTGTTTCTTGACTGTTTTTCCTCTGCTTCCTGCCCCCAACTGTCTCCTCCCAAGTCTTTCTCTCCTTAATAATTGCACCCACCAGCCACCCAACTGCTTAAGCCTGGGAGCTGGGAGCTGTCCTTAGATTTTCCCTGTTGGGAAAGGCAGTTGTATGCAGCTTGCGTAACCCCTGCATGGCTGCTTAAGAGCAGCCTTGGGCCTCGAGTGTTTTCCTGCAAAGAGATAGCAAGACCTTGCAGCCTGTGCTGGACATACGTACTCGCTTGGGCATATCTTTCCCAGCTCTGAGCTTGACGTGCACTTCCTTGTTTTGCCTGGGCGTGTGTGTTGTGTTGGCACCTGGCCAGCCCCCGCCGCTGTATCTGTTCCCGCGGGGAGGGATTGGGATCTTTCCACTGCAGCACGAAGTGGGGTTCATGCGGCCACACCACTGCACGGACTTCGGGGTGGACCCCGGACCATGGGGCACCAACCTATTGCGAGGGATTGGATCTTGTGTGTTCTCACTCCTCTTCTGCAAGTAAGCGCTGGACCACACGAGCCCAGTGTGTGTGTTGCCTGTTCCCAGTGACCTCAAATCATGCACTGATCTCTTCCCTGAGTGTTACTTATCTGTCTTTCAACCTTGACTGCACAGCCTGACCCTAATGGAGCAGTAGACCATTCCCTTCTCTCTAACCACATACCCAGCCTAGTGCAATTTATAATCATTCTCCTTCAAATGCTTCCCCACCTCCACTGCCACCACCATCTCCCGCCTGACCTCTGGAACAGCCTTCTAACTGGTCTTCCTGCTTCCACCTTCATCCCTCTCCAATCCATCCTTCCCACTGTAGCTGGGTCACTTCTCTCCTTAATAGCCGTCAAGGAGACATCTCATGACATCTCGGCTAGAACCCAGGTACCTTCTCAGGATCTGCAAGGCCCTGCCTTTCTCATCCCTCTCCCCGCTGCCAGCTGAGTGCCACCAGGCTGCCTGTTCTGACACACCCCATGTATTCTGAGTCTTTGCATATTCTGTTCCCTCTTCCTGGCACCACCCCTCCCCCACCCCCAAATAAACCCTCCTTTTTCATTGCTTCCATGAGGGCAGGGATCCTGCCTTTCTTCTGTACTGCTGAATACCCAGTGCCCAGGTCCAGGCTCATAGTACACATTCAATGCATATTAGTTCAAGAATGAGTGAATTAAAGAATAAATAAGCTTCAGGAAAGCAGAGGGCAGAGAGGAGTGCGTAAAAGAGGCTAACATTCACTGAAGCACGTGCTGTGTTCATTGCACACCTATCCTCTCATTTACTCTATCCCACTGATTGCTACAAGATTCATCTTGCAGCTCAGAGATTTGGATTCACCTGCTGCAGCTACACAGCCACTGAGTAGCTGGCTTGCACCCTGCTCGAGCTTAGCCTAGGGTTTCTTGACCTTGGCATTATGATGTTTGGGTCAAATAATCTTTTGTTGTGTAATGGGGGGGGGCTGTCTTGTGTACTGTAGGGCATTTAGCAGTATCCCTGGCCTCTACCCTCTCAATGCTAGTAGCACCCTCCCCAACGTCTGGCAACCAGAATGTGTCCAGAGACTGCCAAATGTTCCTTGGGGACCAAGCCAGCCTCCAGTTGAGAACCGCTGGCTTGGCCTGTGGATAACTTCAGCCTCCCCTGTGCTCCTCTACTTCGATCTTCACCATCTCAATCCTCTCGGAGAGCTGCTGTTTTTCTCGTGGACTCTCCCTCACCCCATCATTTCCCACAGTCCTCCTTGTGCATCACTCTGGCAATGAAGCAAACGGATGGTGAAGTTCCAAGTGTTGCAACAAACATTTGCTCTTCTGGTTTATTTAGTGTCAGCCCCGTGTTTCAGATGCTTGTGTCACTGGCATGGATGCTCACAGGCTGTCTAGAAAATGTGCAATATATTTTTTCCCTTTGCCGAGATAGCACATCTGAATGTTTAGCATGAGATAAACTAGTATGTTTATGAGGAGATAACTTGTCACAACAGACTTGTGGCTCCACCGCTGGAACAGCCTGGCCTCCTAGCCTTTCTTCATTGAGAGACAGAGTGCGAATTTTTCTTGGGTGTTTTATGTGGATTTAAAGTAAAAATTTACTTCCCACCTTTTTTTTTGACGGAGAAAAAGCCCTAAATGCAAGTGTCTTTTTAAGCACAAGGGATGAAGAGAGAGAAAGGAATAGAAAAGAGGCATGTGTACATTAGAGAAAAAAAATCCGGGTGAGTTCCTAGCCAGGAGATCCACTTAGAGGTAGGGCTCCCTTTTTGGCTTATTCATCCACCCACCCATTCCCTCCATCCATCCTCCCATCCACTCATCCATCTACCCATCCACTCATCCATTCACCCACTTATCCATCCACTCATCTCCCCACTCACCCATGACCCCATCCACTCATCCATCCATCCATCTGTCCATGCACCCATTTATCCATCCACCCATCCATCTACCCATCCACCCATCCTCTTATCCACCCACCTATCCACCCACCCATCCATCTGTCCATCTGCTCATCCAGCTGTCTTTCCATCCAGCATATTATGAGCTAGGATGTGTGCTGGTGCTGGGGGCTGGGCACAGATTTGTCCCCACTCTCTAGGTGTTTTTGTGGAAGACACACAAATCAACAATCATTACATTACAACACAGGGTGTCACGTGCTGGCACAGAGGGAAACACAGGGGCTAGAGTAGCCAGAGGAAGACCCCTTGGCCCAGTGTTGTGGAGGGGTGGTAATCAGGGAAAACTTCCTGGAAGGAGTGAGCCAGGGATTCCATAGCAATCCTCATCCTTCCTTCTAGCCACAGCAAATGCATTTGAGTGGAGAGTTGTTCACTTCCAGCAGGCAACTTAGAAGAGGGCAGAGGCTGAGATGTGTGTGCTTACTGCGACCATTGCTAGTTTCTTTAGAGCTACCTGTGTGCTCTGCATGCTCGTGGGTAGTCTCACTCAGCCCTTACAGCTGCCCTGTGAGGTCAGCACTATTCAGAGGACGCTGAGGCCCAGGGAGGTGGGGGATGGCTGCACCTACTTTTAAGATTGTTATAGCAATTCGGGGTAATGTATTTGAGGTTTCTGGTACCCGGCACCTGCTCCATATCATTGTTACCCACGCGGATCTCTCCTGCTAACGTAGCGACAGTTCCTTGGTTTTGGGCAAAGCCAGTTTCGGCCTCCATCCTCCTCTTCCTCCTCTGAAGAGGGAAGTGCCTCCTCTCCTTACGCCCTTCATGAATCAGCCTGAGGATCCCTAGGCTAGAGTTTGGGGTTGTAATTGATTTGCTTGGGTGGGGCCTGAGCCATCCTAGTAAGCATTCAGTGGTGGTCATCAGTTTCAGAATACACCACCTCTCCAGCTTTGACTGTGCTCTGCATCCCCCAATCATGACCTTAGGTATCTGCATCTTTTCTGGTTTTCTGAGTGAGTATTTTGGTGAGGGCCACGTTCCCATTGCTTTAGAGCTCAAAGTGGACGATGAGGAGAGAGCCCTGATGCTTCCCCTGTCCCTCAGTTCTTGCCAACGTCTAGGGGTTGTCTCAGACTCCTTGGACTTCCCCCGCTTTTTAACCATTTAAATATCTTTTAAGTGCACTACTCAGTGGCACTAAGTACAGTCACATCATTCTGCAGCCTTTAGCATCACCCATCTTCAGAACTTTCTCATCTCACAGAACAAAACTCCATATCCATTAAACTGCAACTCCCCATTCCCCGCTCCCCGAGCCCCCCGGGGACCTCCATTCTACTTTCTGTCTCTGTGAATCTGACTCTGTTAGGTACCTCCACTAAGTGAAACCATAAGTATTTATCCTTTTGTGACTGGTTTACTTCACTTTGTGTGATGCCCTCCAGGTTCATCCATGTTGTAGCATGTGGCCAGATTTCCTTCCTTTTTAAGGCTGAATAATAATACTCCATTGCCTGGATGGTCCACATTTTGTGTATCCATTCACCTGCTGATGGACATTTGGGTTGTTTCCACCTTGTGACTATTGTGGATAGTGCTGCTGTGATGGGCTGGCCTTGTAAATCGGTATGAAAGCCAAGAGCTACTAAGTGCCTACTGTGTGGCCAGGACTGCGGTGGACGCGGCACACACATTCTCTCGTGTAATTGTCTCAATCCCGTGTGAGGTTGGCCTTCTGATCACGTGTAACAGACATTGGGAAGGGGGGCCTAACACGGTTCAGTCACTTGTCCCAGGGTCTCCGAGTGATAGATCCTGGGTGAGAACACCTGTCCCTTGGAGGCTCATCATTTTATAAACAGAGTCAGTGATTGTGAGTGAGGTCTTATTCAGTGAGGAAAATGAGAAGGCCCATAGTTTGTCTCTGCTGTGCTACCCCCTGTATTTGCGTAGCACTCCTTCAGCATAGCTACCTTCAGCAGGCCGTTTGTACTGCACAAACATTGGCTAACCTTGAGACTCTGCTGCTCCTTCCCTCTCTCCTTTTCATGACAGAGAGATAAATAAGTAGGTGATCTCTCCAGAAGAAGGACATAATGAGACAGACAGGATCCAAGTCTGGGAAAGACCCTGGGGGCTGCTTCGTGAGCCAGTGCACAGCTAGCCCTCCCTAGAAGTGCAGCGCAGCAGAAGTAAAGACCCCCGAGAGGCAGAGAGGGACACACATCCCAAACTTCAAAGGCTGTCAGGCTTCTGCTTTGATGCCGGGAGAGATGAAGTCCTGTGTCAGGACAGAGCAGCGTCTGCTTTCTAAAGCCTGAAGGACGCTTCCACTTAGCTCCTAATACGGGGCTGCAGTGTGAGTGGCTGGGGTGTGAGGTGTCAGGAGGACAAGGAGGAATGATTTCTGCTTCTTGAAGCCGTGATGTCTAAATCCATTTCCCAAAGCTCTCTCTCAAGGAAGAAACTTTAAGGTGTGGGCAGGTAACTTAACAGCATGCTATTAGTTTAGTCTTGGTGTGGGATGGGGCTTGAGTAAATGATGTAGCTATCGTTCTTCCAGCTTAGCATTCTACCTGGTGGCCATTGAGATCTTCCACAATTATTAGCACTACTGAAGACCTGCTACATTCCAAGCTCCATGCAGGGTGTTTTATATCCATGATCTCATTGAATCCTTTTAAAAGCCCAGTGAGGTAAGAGCTATTATTAGCCCCGTTTTACAGATGAGGAAACTGAGGTTGAGTAACTTGTGCAAAGTCACACAAGGGAGCAAATGACAGCAATCTAAACATACATTAAATGCCCTTTGGGGGTGGGTGGCTCCTCGAGGCACCTTGGAGAGATGGGTAGTGATTAGCCTGAAGCAGAGAGACCTCTGTGACATTCGTATTAAATCCTCATAGATGGGGAAAGAAAACTCTGGTTTTAACAAGGAGCCCTAAATAGAAAGTCATAAGGGTAGACACTCTGAGTTTCAGGCTCATTATTGTGCTAACAAGTTGCTTCTCATGTGGGTACCTCCACACAGTGGGCTCCTAGGTGGGTGGCAGAAGGGACATATTTATATAATGACGGTTAATAATTCTCCAAACTAATGCCAGGCAGGTGGGTTACATTAAAGTAAAGCACAGAACTCATTGGCATCTATGAATCACAACAGCACCGGAGATTTATTAAATTCCTACTTTGTATGAGATGCAAAATATGAGATGCTGTGTGGAGAGCCTTCTTATATGTTATCACCAGACTTTGATGAATTTACATGTAATTTTTTGCATGGTCTTCACCCTTCTCTTTCATTTAAATTATTATGGAATTTCCAATTTATGTTATCTTCTGGTCTCTGTAGGTAAGTGATATTCAAAAAGTTTGACAATTGGTCAGGTGTAGGTGCTGGTCAGTCTGGATGGATGCACTGGCCAACTGAATGGATGCCAGCCATCAGCTACTGGCTGGATATCAATCCTGCTGTGAGGTATTGGAGGTTGCCCCCTGGTTTAGTCCAAGGGATCAAATAGTAATTTGTGTTTCACCAGAGTGTGTGGAGTCCAAACAGAGACTGAGCCAGCAAGAGTCGGAGATTAGCATGTGAAGCAAAGATTTTCTTTTGAGACATATGTGTATAATATTCCTGGAGCGGTGATAGCAGGGCCCGCTGAACAATGACACGACTTGATATGTTTTAGCTGCAATATTAATTCATCTCAAAATTTGAAATACCATTAGAGGAAAAGGCAAGTTTAAAAATATGTGTTAAGCTAAATGGGTAATGGAAAGGCAGTATATACATACAATGGAATATTATTCAGCCCTAAAAATGAAGTCTTGTCATTTGTGATGACATAGATGAACCTGGAGGACATTAGGCTCAGTGAAGTAAGCCAGTCATAGAGGGACAAATATTGCATGGCGAATTTTTTGCAAGACAAATTTTATGCAAGGCACCTAAAATTGTCAAACTTATAGAAGCAGAGAATAGAGCTGTGGTTGCCAGGGGCCAAGAGGAGGGGGAAATGGGACTTGTTCAATTGGTATGGGTTTCAGTTGTGTAAGATGACTGCATTTAGAAGTCTGCTGTATAGGGTAGTGCCTCTAGTCAACAATTCTGTATTGTGCTAAACATTTAAGAGGGTAGATCTTATTTTAAGCGTTCTTACTATGAACAAAACGAAACAACACACACACGGAACCTCAGAGTGACACAAGGAAACTTTTGGAGGTGACAGACATGTATGTTCCCTTGATATTGTGGTGATGGCATCATGAGTGTGTGCATGTTTCCAAACTTATCAAATTGTATACATTCAGTATGTGCAGTTTATTGTATATTACTTATATCTCAGTAAAGCTGATTTAAAAATGTTTATCAAGGAGGCATGGGTTATAAGAGCTTGAGAAGGACTAATGTGAAGGCATGAGCAGAAGTGAGCATTGGTTCAGTGTTGCTTTTAGGATATTATGGAGCAAAACCGTTCATCTTTCTCTGGTTGATAAATAAGGTCCTCACTGAAGCTGTTTGAGGATCTCTGTTTCTGGGCTTTGGGAATCAGGCCAGGTCTCAGTCCCCAGAAGGTGAGAATGAGGAGGGGCCAGGGTTGATGCTGTTCCTGATGCATCAACATGGGCAGAGATGGGGAAGTGCCTGGGACACACTACCCAGTATTCATGGAGTGTCTGCAGGTGCGGGGCTCCTGCACGGTGTTGGGGCTAGTGGGGGGTTGTTTGAAAAATAGAAAAGTCAGCCCCAGCTTCTCAAGACATTTCTGTTCTAGCAGGAGAAAAAGACACTCACCGGTGAAGTGAGTTCAATTCCACAGGTATTGATTGAGAGCCTACCATGGGTAAGAAAAACACTCTGCTTGAGAAGTAACTTGAGAAACATTGCAAGATGACACATCAGTGTGAATCGAATGAAACGGGACAGAACAATCCTATACATTTCGCTGTGAGATGCAAACCCCCAGAACGCTAGGCCTGCTCTGATTAGGGAAGGCTTCGAGGAAGAGGTGACTGTGGGTCATGGATATGGTGGCTGCCTCCTGGGGGAGCCTGAGAAGTGGGCTTTTGCTCCATTACCAGCTAGGCTTTGGGCAATGTGAGAAATGAAGGCTACCATATGTATAGAAGTTTCTAATGTTTTCACCACCTAATGTGGTTCTTTTTATTATTTTGGCCCCTACGGACACTGTGTTCGGAAGAATTGTTTCTACTAGTCAAATCTACCTGTAACTTGAGACCCAGATCTTATTTGCTTGCAACTGATGTATTCATTCAAAAAATATTCACTGGACGCTGGACCAGTTGATATAGGTTTGGTACTTCATGGCAGAAAACTCAAATTAACAAATGGCTTAAGTGAGACAGAATTTTATTTCACTCTCATATGAAAGAAGCCTGGCAGAGGACAGCTCAATGCCTGTAAGGTGGCTACACAATGAAAGGACACAATTTTCTTCTCTCCTGTTCCTTACTGGATGGCTTCTATGCCCCCACCCCGGTCACCTCATGGTTCAATATGGTTGCTGGAGCTCTAGCCATTATGCCTACATTTTGGACAGCTGGACAGAGAAAAGGGGAGAAAGAGGCAATAGGTGTATATAAGCTGTCTTTTAATGGAGGTCCCCAGGAGCTGCCACATATACTTATCTTACATCTCACCGGTCAAAATTTAGTTACATGGCTAAACTTAACTGCAAGTGCGCCTGCAAAGTGTAGAATGTAGGCTTTGTTCTGGGTAGCCATAAGTCCAACTGAGACTGGGGATTGTATAATAAGGAAGTAGAAGAGAACAGATTTTGGGGTGGGAAGCTAGTAGTTGCTGTCAAAGGTGACTACTAGGAACCACACACCAGACCACGTGCTAGAAGTGGTATGTGAGACAGTGATTTGCTCTGCTTCTACCTCAATGGTTTTTGAACTTTAGTGTGTGTCAGAAGCACCTGGAGGGTTTGTGAAAATAGGTTTCTAGATATCACCCCTGAGATTTCTGATTCATTAGGTTTGGAGGCGAGAGACTGAGAATTTGCATTTCTAGCAAGTTCTAGATGCTGCTGATGTTGCTGGTCTGGGGATCACGTGGATACAATGCCTTAGGTAAGGGGGTAGCAACCCATGGCCCACGGGTCAAATCCAGCTGAGTAGTTTCAAAAGAGACTCTGTAGCCTGCAAACCCAAGGTATCTATTATCTGACGCTGTATGGAAAAGTTTACCAACCCCTGCCTTAGATAAAAGCTGATTCTAAACAATCCCTAAGGAAGTGTGTATGGGACCCAGATTCCCATCCCATCCCCGCCACTAAATTTCTGTGTGCCTTTGGGAATCAACTTCCATTACCCTGTCTGAGACTCAAGCGCCTCACTTTATACTGGGGGCAGTGGGAAAATGATTTCAAAAGCTCCTTCCAGCACTTCTCTGATGCTGCAGAGAAGCTGATTTTACAGCTTTGCAAAATGGCAGGCACTAGCTGAATACACTCCATTTTGCTGCCGAGCTGGAGTTATCTTTGTGTTGTTTGTAAAGGTGTCCCCTTCACTACTTTTGGAGGAAACACATTCCTTTATTTCTTTTTTTTTGGCGATACGCGGGCCTCTCACTGCTGTGGCCTCTCCCGTTGCACAGCACAGGCTCCGGACGCGCAGGCTCAGTGGCCATGGCTCACGGGCCCAGCCGCTTCGCCGGCTGTGGGATCTTCCCGGACCGGGGCACGAACCCGCGACCCCTGCATCAGCAGGCGGACCCCCAACCACTGCGCCACCAGGGAAGCCCAACACATTCCTTTCTTCACTTTTTTTTTTTCGGTATGCGGGCCTCTCACTGCTGTGGCCTCTCCCGTTGTGGAGCACAGTCTCCGAACGTGCAGGCGCAGCGGCCATGGCTCACGGGCCTAGCCGCTCCGCGGCATGTGGGCTCTTCCCGGACCGGGGCACGAACCCGTGTCCCCTGCATCGGCAGGCGGACTCTCAACCACTGCGGCACCAGGGAAGCCCCCCTTTCTTCACTTTCGATTGACAGTTGACATTTGTCGGAGCCGACATTCATTAGTTCCTACTTTCCTCAGCCAGCTTCCAACATGTTCTGTTCATCACCGTGACTTTTTGGTGCCTTTGCCACTACTAGCCTTCTCAGAGTCAGAAAAGAAGCACTTAGAGTTTATAATGGCATATAATATCACACCACCTCTCTGCTCCAGAGTTATTTCACTGGATTTGAGAGTCTTTTTCAGAAACAACAAGGGAGAAAAGTCTCCTTTTGATGGCACCTGGTCAACCAAAGTGAGACACACAGTCGACTGTATTTAAACGAGAGTGAATGAGTGGAAATGAGTATATAGAGGAATCTATATTCATTTGGATTTTAGTAAGCATTGTGGACCAGTTTCTCCATTGTTTAGGAATTGTGTTTGCCAGTAGACAGGTCTGGAAATGAGTTGCTAAAGCAAAATAGAAGTTTATTTCCTCCTGGGTTAAAGCAGTCTGGGGGTGCGTGGTTCAGGCTGGCAGAGTGGCTTCACGGTGTCATCATACATCTAGACTCCTCTGTACACTCTTCTGTTCCTAAACGCACGGTTTGCATCATCAAAGTTGCTTCATGGTCCAAAGGAGCTGCTGGAGCTCCACAGCCTTTTGTCAGGACAGTGCATAAAGTTTTATTTAATTCTGTGACTCTTAGCTACAGGAGAAAGTCAAAAGTCCTTCCTCTGTTATTCATACCCTCCACAGTCTGTTGTGTAAGCTCCTTCCTAAAATTATTACTCACTACTGAACTTTAGACAGTCTTAGAATACATTTTTTTCTGTCTTGCCCATTATCTCCAAAAGATATCTTCAAACTGCCCACCACCACTGCAAGCTGGGAAGTGAGTGTTTCCTTAACTTTTGTACCCTAGATACCTCACCCTAACCCAGCCCTGACCCAAGTCACCATTGCCTCTCACTTGGGTGAATGCTCTGGCCTCTAAGCTGGTTGCTTCTGCCAACGACCTTTTCCTCTACAATCCATTCTCCACTCAGCATCCAAGGAAATCTTTTAAAACAATGTAATCAGATCCTGTTATTCTCCTGCTTAAGCTGCCTCAGTACTGCCCCCTGGACTTAAAGTGCGACCCCAGTGACCCAGGGTCTATGAGGTCCAGCATAACCTGGCAGCTGCCCCATCTTTGCTTTCATCTTCTACCTCTGCAAGCTCCTCTCTGGTCATAGGGCCTTTGTGTTCTGAATTTTCTGCATTGGGGTTCCCCAGGCTCTTGCGTGGCTTGCTTCCCATGGATTGTCATGCCAAGGGTACCTCCCCTCTCCCAACCACGTTTATTTATTTCTTTATTTGTTTATTTATTTTTGGCTGTGCTGGGTCTTCGTTGCTGCACGCGGGCTTTTGTCTAGTTGCGGCGAGCAGGGGCTACTCTTCTTTGCAGTGCCTCGGCTTCTCACTGCAGTGGCTTCTCTTGTTGCAGAGCACAGGCTCTAGGCACACGGGCTTCAGTAGTTGTGGCATGCGGGCTCTAGAGTGCAGGCTCAGTAGTTGTGGCGCACAGGCTTAGTTGCTCCACGGCATGTGGGATCTTGCCAGACCAGGGATGGAAGCCGGGCCCTCTGCATTGGCAGGCAGACTCTCAACCACTGCGCCACCAGGGGAGTCCCCTCACCATGGTTTATCTCTACCATATAGCCCTGTGGACTCCCTTCCTGGCAGTTATCTCAGTCTGTAACTGTCTTGTTTATTTACCTGCTTCTTGACTATTCCTGCCCACTAGGATATAAACTCACGAGGGCAGAGACCACATCTATCTTTTTGCCCAGTGTGTTCCTAGCACTTACCACATTGTCAAGTGTGTCATAAGCACTCAGGATTTGGGGAACGAATGAGGGAATAAATGAATGAATCAGTGTATAAAGACTTAAGCAGATAAATTAGGAGTTCTTATCCTGGGGTTCATGGGCCCTCAAAGGGTCTGTGGAAAGAATTCAGTGGTCTGTAAACTTGAAAGTGGGAAAATTACCTATTTTTACTCACCCATAACTGAAAATTTTATTTCCTTTGATTTTGAATGGTAGCAACGAACCACACTAATTTGAGCAGTTCTCTGATTTTTTTTACCAAGAGAAATCACTTATATTTTCATATCACATTACCATGGTTGCAGATATCTTAGAATTATTGTTTACTTTCATCAAATTACTTTGAAATGACAGTAGTTAGTAAACATAGTATAGATCTTGTTATCTAACATTTCAATGGGAGCTTATATACATATCACAAGTTTGTTTAAAAATATTGTTATGACAGTATTTTGATATAATTGGTTTCCTTTGTAATTCGGCAGATTTTCAGTCATCTAACAGCTTTGTTCTGGGAAGGAATCTGAAGGCTTCACCAGCCTGCCAAAGCGGTCCTTGGCACAAAAATGTCAAGATCTCTTGGAATGAATGAATGACCTCTGTACTTTTGTTTATTGAGAACCATTCTAAATGTAGACCCCTACCCCCCTTCCCTCGCCAAGCACCGATTACTTAAATCCCAATTATCCAATAAGCCTTTGAAGCCTGCGCTGGGCTCCTACTGCTCTGAGAGTGTCTAGTGTTTACTCATTTATTTGGCAAACCCAGTAAATCCCTCATCCTGCATTAAGCCCCTTTGGGAGGTGATGTTTCACTTCTATGAGCCTTCCCAACCATAATTAGTGCCTTGGCCCCTGCAGTGTTATAGTCTTCTTCATAGAACTGAGTTTTATCCTTCGTGGAATTTAGCGCAACTTATAAATACATATTTATTTGTATGATTATTTGTTTAATGTCCATATATACATTGGGGAAGAGACTGCTTATCACCTAGTGGAGGCTTCAGAGCTTCTATATTGAAAGGGCCTAAGTGCCACTAATAGGTTGTGGGTGGCAGGGATGGCTTGGGAACTTGCCTTGAAGCTCAATTTTCTCAGCAAGCCCATTGTGTTTATTTAGATTATATTTATACTTGGAGTCTGGTGATATTAATGGGGATATTAGCATGCATGGGAGGCAAAACCCATGACATTTTGCTACTGCCATTGTTACCATTGTATACCTAGCACTCAGAGCCATGCCTGGCACGTCGACTCTAAATAAACCATGGATGGATGGAATGAATGGTTGATGAGGTGGATTCTTGGGGGTTGGTTAGTTGGAAGGTTTACCCGTTGGGGCTTGGAGAGGTGGAGAGGGGTGGTTGGTGGGAAGAGTTCCGTAGGGCTGCCAAAACAAAGTACTGCAAATGTGGTGGCTTAAAACAACAGAAATTTGTTTTACCAGAGTTCTGGAGGTAGGAAGTCCAAAATCAAGGTATCGGTAGGGCTGTATTCTTTCTGAGGCCTCTAGGGAAGGATCCTTCCTTGCCTCTTCT
Source organism: Tursiops truncatus (assembly GCF_011762595.2). Classification (NCBI taxonomy): domain Eukaryota; kingdom Metazoa; phylum Chordata; class Mammalia; order Artiodactyla; family Delphinidae; genus Tursiops; species Tursiops truncatus. The sequence goes on from NC_047048.1 coordinate 29,806,233, forward strand.
AGCTCCTGGTGGTTGCCAGCAATTCTTAGCCTTCCTTGACTTGTAGATGCATCATTTTATAATCTCTGACATCATTAGATGACATTCTGCTGTGTATGTGTGTCTCTGTTTTCTCCTCTTATAAGGGCACCAGTCATTGAAATAAGGCCCACTCTCATTCAGTATGACCTCATCTTAACTTAGCTAATTACATCTGCAAAGATCCTGTTTCCGAATAAATAGGTCATATTCTGAGGTTCCGGGTGGACATGACTTTTGGGGGGAACACTATTCAACCCAGTACAGGTGGTTAGAGAGTTGACGAGATGGATGTGTGGATGGAAGGGAGGATCAAGGTCGTTGGAAGTGTGGAAGAGTGGATGGGTGAAGGGTTGTTGTATGGATGAGTGGAAAGATGTAGGATTGAAGGGATAGAGGGTGGAAAGTTGGATGGGAGGAAAGGTGAGTGGAGGGCTGGATGATTGGCTGGTTGGATAAATGTAGAGGTGAATTGATTGGATTATAAACATCATAGTAGAATTCGTGGCATATATGTTTATCTTCTCTTTATTACCTAGTATGGCAGCTTGCATTTAGGAAGTGCTTGTTAAATATTTGTTATCTGGTTTTCTCTGCACAATTTCTGTTCATTGGAATGACTACTGACAGCTCTCCTAGGCTGTGAACTTCCAGGGGAGAAGGGTATATGTGTGAATTTACTTGATGCACCGTCCACTCTGGGTCCATGTCCAGCCTAGAATGTGCTTCTGGTGCCTAAAACAACTCTAAGAAAGAAATAACATGTTGGGTATAATTCCCGCTGTTCAGGAATAAAAAAATATACAAACACCACTATTTCATATCTCAGTATATTTTAAAATCTTAAACATGATGTTAGATAAATATGCCTTAGGCATGTACAATTGCTTTCATTTTTTCAGATTGGACAGGGGTAATGTTATAGTGTTGGTGATTCTAAAGTTTGGGTATTGATTTCTGTTGAAGGTTTTATTTTGTCTAGGGAAGGGCTTAGTTGAATTGCAAGGCAATGATTCTGGTTTTGTCTATGTAAGTGATTGAGTTTGCCAATGCTCTTTTAATAAGAGGTTTGCATGTTGGTGCCAGATGGATTCACTTCATCAGATGCCAAAGATCTTCTCAGATGCTTTGTCTGCTCAGAGCATTCATTAGTGTTGGTCCAGATATCTCTGATGAACTCAAAAGTCTCAGAGGAGTCATATCATTGTGGTTGAAAACTTTTCTTTGTCCTTCAAAAGAAAAGATCTATAAATGCTAGAATATTTCAGAGGTACAGAGAAGCAAAGAAAATAAAATAACAAACACCCACGTACCAAACATTCAGATTTAACAAATGTTAACACTTCTATCACGTGTATTTCAGATTTTTAAAATGTAAATAAAGGTGTTGTCAAATCCTGCTACCTTGGTTCCATTCCCTTCTCTCTCTCATCAGACGAAACCACTAACCCGAAGCTGACAAGCATGTTTTTCCATATGCTCATGCAAACCTAAAGAGTATATTGTATTCGTATTTTCAAGCTCTTTATAAACCGTACTACATTGTATATATTCTTCTGCAATTATTTTTTTTATTTAATTGTATCTTATTGAGATTCATCTATATTTAAAAATATAGCTCTAGTTTATAGCATACATTGTACAGATGTATACAGTTTTTACTTACCCTTAAACTGAATGTTGGGTACCTTTTTTCTTTTTTTTTTTTTAACAAGAAACAGTGAAGCAGTGAACATCCTTACACATATGAGAGGTTTTCTTAAGAATATATCCCTGTGGGCTTCCCTGGTGGCGCAGTGGTTGAGAGTCCGCTTGCCGATGCAGGGAACACGCGTTCGTGCCCCGGTCAGGGAAGATCCCACATGCCGCGGAGCGGCTTGGCCTGTGAGCCAGGGCCGCTGAGCCTGCGCGTCCGGAGCCTGTGCTCCGCAACGGGAGGGGCCGCAACAGTGAGAGACCCGTGTACCGCAAAAAAAAAAAAAGAATATATCCCTGTAAGTAGAGTTTCTGAGTCATAGGATGTGGGCATCTTCAGTATCACTAGAGATTGCCAGTATGTTCTGCAAAATGACTGAGCCAGTTTATGCTCCCACAGCCAAGAAGGAAAGACCCAACTTTTTCATATTTTTTTCAAATCTTGGTATTATTAATCTTGTCCATTTTCGCTTATATGATAGGTGTGAAATGGAATCTTATTATTGTTTTCAATTTGCATTTATCTTATTACTTGGGAAGTTGAGCATATTTTCATGTCTGTTGGCCATTTAGGTCTTTGTTTCTATTGGGGTGATCATTTTTTTCTTATTGAGTTGAATGTATTTTTTTATATGTCATGGATACTAATTTTTGAATCTATTAAAAGTATTGCAGAATTTTTTTACAATCTCAGCTTTCAGTTTGTCTTCCAATTTTATGTATTGGGTCTCATAATTTAAAAAATTAAAAATTTTAACAGATACAAATTTATTGAACTTTTTCTTAATAGATTTTGCTTTTTGCATCTTAAAAAATACATTCCCTACCCCAGTGACATAAAGATAGACACTTCAGAATGTAAAGTTTTGCCTTTTACATTTAGATATTTATTCCACCTGGAATATATTTTGTATGTGTTGTGAAATAAGGATTTAATTTTATTTACTTTTCATGTGGAGAGCCAATGACTTCAGCACTATTTGTGGAATATCTCACCATTTTCTCCCAATTTTCAACAACTCCTCAGTGATATAATTCTTTCTGGATTCTCTGCTTCGTTCCATTGGATTATTTGTTTATCCTCACACCTTTTTCATACTGGTTGGGTTTTTTTTGCATTAATGTAGCTTTATAATAAGATGATTTCTGAGAGGGTAAGTGCTTCTGTCTTGTTTGTTTTAATCATAATTTCCTTTTCTTTTCATAGGCCTTTATCCTTAGCTATAAATTTTGCACTCAGTTTGTCATAATCTATAAAAAATTCTATTGATTAGCTTCATTAATTAATGTGGTATTGAATTTATAGATTAATATAGAGCAAATCAGCATTTGATAGGAAATCTTCCTATTCATGGACATAGTGTACAGCCTTTTCACTTGTTTGGGACATATCTTAAGTCATTTAGTGAAGTTTTAAAACTTCAAAACTGTCTCACATATTTTTGACATTCGTGAGTGCTTTATAATTTTTTAAAAAGTATTTTCAGTGGGATAGATAGCTCTAGCCATAGATAAAACATTTTCTATTTGATAGTTACTGGTGTGTAGGCACATTACTGTTTTCTGTGTATGGAGGTTATTTTGAAAATATTCTGAATTTATTATTAGTTCTCATTATTTACCTGTAAATTATCCTAGATATTTCCATGTAGGCAATCATATTTTCTGTGAATGTTAATATTTTCTTATCTTTCTAATGTTCTTATTTCTTAAATAATCTTTCTTGACTGATTACACAGACAAGGACTGCCAGTTCAGTGTTAAGTAGAAGTAAAATTTAAGGACTTTATATGCATCATCTGATTTAATCCTCACTATTGTCCTATGAGATGTGTCCATTTTACAGATGGGATAAATGAGACTTGGGCTGATTATGTGAATAGCCTAAGGTTACCCAAATAGTAGGTAGGCTTATGGCAGCCTGGCTCCAGAGCCTTGGTTCCTAACTACTATGTAACACTGCTTAAAAAAAAAAAAAAAAGGCTGTATGGGGAACTTCCCTGGGTCCAGGGGTTAAGACTTCACCTTCCAATGCAGGGGGTGCAGGCTCGATCCCTGGTCTGGGAGCTAAGATCTCACATGCCTCGTGGCCAAAAAGCACAAAAACAAAAAAAACCCCAAACATAAAACAGAAGCAATATTGTAACAAATTCAATAAAGACTTTTAAAACAGTCCACATCAAAGAAATCTTAAAAAAAGCTTTATTTAAGTGTAATTTATATGTAAAAACTGTACATATTTAATGTACACAATTTGATGAGTTTGGAAATATGCATACAACTCTGAAACCACTAACACAATCAAGGTAATAAACATATCCATCACCTTCAAAAGTTTCCTTGTTCTCCCCTTTTTGCGTGCAACACTGCCTTATAGTCTTCTCCTTTGTACCCCTAACCCTATGCAGCATGCTCACCCCAGAGTAAGAGCTCAGTCCACCATGGCTGAGTCAGGAGATCTGGGTTTGAGTTATTTCTGTGTCATTTAGCCAAGTACCTTTTGTCATTTGACCACTTGTGACTCAGTTTCCTCCTCAGTTACCAAATGTGCAAGAAAATCCTTGCCCTTTCAACTTGACAGTCTCAGTTCTACCTACAGAATTAGTCCATGTCTCTTCATCCCCACTGCCGGCTGCCCTACACTGGGCTACCCATCATCTCTTACCTGGACTACTGCCACAGGGACTAACCGATCTCCTTGTGTTCTCTCTGCTCATCCCAAATTCATCCTCCACCCCTGCTGAAGGGAACACGAAGCTTTTCTCAGACAGCTGCACCCAGGGACTCTGTACGTCAGGCCCCTCACCTCTCTACCCCTGTTCTCAGATGTTGCTGCATAAGCAATTATGTTCTCTTTAGAATTCTAGGTGATGCAAAGACTAGCATAGCATACAGGCAAACAGGTGACCTAGCTCAGAGCTTAGATTAAAACACCCTTTGTCTTTTAAGGGCATGAGGTTGAGGTTTTTACCTAGAACTCTTTGAGGAGACCTCTGGCTCCACTCCTTCCTGGCCCTGGCCCTGATCAGCACTACAGGAGGTACGATTTAGATGAGGTCAAGGGGTCTAGTCTTGGCTCCATTCTCTCCCCAGGCCAATCCAACTTAATGCATGTTTTGGTCTCTTAAAATTCCCTGTGAACTTGTTGCTTTGCCTGCTCCAAAGACATCAGTGACTCTACTCGGCTTGTGGCTTAGAGTCCATAGGAGAGATGGGATATAGCAGGAAAAATATAGGCTTTAGAGGTACAAACATTCAGACTCTGATCCCAGTTCTTCTCTTATTAGCTGTCTGTCTCTGGGCAAATTAAATTAAAATGGGACATCCTTGTAGGATTTTTGTGAATATTAAAGCGATATATGCAAAATGCCTAGAGAATCTGATATGCAGCTCAATAAATATACATTACATTCGTTTTAGCCTCCTGACATGTAAAGTCCTCTAAGTCAACCTAAGAAAGCCTAAATGAGCCCTTCAATGGTATCCTCTGCTACTCACCTATGGAAACCACCTGTCCCAGTCCATCTGATTTTCTTGAATTTGGAAAGTTCCAGGTGAAATGCCTCTACCCCACCTGTCCCCATCTACTCTTTCTGCAAGCGTGGGCCTGAGCTGTATCAGAATCACCTGTGGGGCTTGTTCAATGTGCAGATTCTCAGGTTTCACCCAGACCCACTGTCTGATTTTACTGGTAATGGGACCCAGTGTCTGCATTTAGTAGAAGCTCCCAGGTGGAGACTTGCTGCCTTAACAAACCCTTCTTTACATCTAGCACGTGGCCCACGTCTTCCAGGAGGTCCTTCCCACCAGCCAGCCCTGGGTGACCTTGCCCTCCCCTCCAACTGTGAGACAGGTTGTGTCTTTGCCCACTCCTCTCCCGGGCAAGCCAGTGTCATTCCTGTCCCCTCAGGCAGATGGTGAGCCAGCTGGGCTGGTGTCTTGTTTCCAACTTGACTCTTCCTGTTGGACAATAAGTAGAACTTAGCAAGAGCGTGGCAGGGAGCACAGGCTTCGTACTTATCCAGGTTCGAATTCCAGCTCTGATCTGATACACCTGGCTCAACCTCCTCAGTCTATTTTATATATATATATATATATATATATATATATATATATATATGTGTGTGTGTGTGTGTGTGTGTATATATATATATTTTTTTTTTTTGCGGTACGCAGGCCTCTCACTGCCATGGCCTCTCCCATCGCGGAGCACAGGCTCTGGACGCGCAGGCTCAGCGGCCATGGCTCATGGGACCAGCCGCTCCGCGGCATGTGGGATCTTCCTAGACTGGGGCACAAACCCGTGTCCCCTGCATCGGCAGGTGGACTCTCAACCACTGCGCCACCAGGGAAACCCTATATTTTTAAGTTTATTTTTATTGAGAAATAATTAACATATGACTTTGTGTAAGTTTAACGTATACAACATGTTCATTTGCTACCTTTATATATTGCAATATTGATTATCACCGTAGTGTGAGCTGACACCTCTGTCACCTCATATAATTATTATTTCTTTTCTGTGGTGGGAACAATAAGACCTAGTCTGCTAGCAACTTAGAAGTTTATAATACAGCATTGTTGTCTATAATCCTATGCTGTGTGTTATATCTCCAGGACTTATTTATGTACTGGTTCCAAGTTTGTATCCTTAAACAACATCTCCCCAGTCCCCCACCCCCACTTCTGGTAACCACCATAGTACTCTCTGTTTTTATGAGTTTGGCTTTCTTAGGTTCCGCATGTAAGTGATATCATACAGTGTTTGTCTTTCACTGTCTGACTTACCTCACTTATAATGCCCTCAAGGTTCATCAGTGTTGTAGCAAATGGCAGGATTTCCCTTTTTTCCACGGCTGAATAAGAGTCCACTGTATGGATAAACTACATTCTGTGTATCCGTTCATCTGTTGGTGGACACTTAGGTTGTTTCCACATCTTGCCTATTGTGAATAATGCTACAGTAAGCATGGGAGAGCATGTATCTCTTCAATACACTGTTTGCATTTCCTTTGGATAAATATCCAGAAGTGGGATTGCTGGATGATGTGGTAGTTCTGCTTTTAATTTTCTGAGGCGCCTCCACACTGTTTTCCATAGTGGATCCTCAGTCTTAACTTTAAAGTGGTGTTAGCTTTGTCCACCTCGCAGGTCTTGAGGGGAAGACTAAATGTAATAGGTTCTTTGAAAAGTACTTTCCTTTTCTCTCCTATTCCATATGCGGAATAGCTTAGATCATCATGAGAATACATCTATCATTAGGATTATATTTGTGTTATTTTCCTCCACAGTAAGATTTAATAGCCTCACAAATTTCCTGACAACATTGTTTTCGGTGTGCGTGATATCTTCTGGCCTCAATTCTTGTCCTTTAGGGACTTATCTTTTCAGTCCATTATGATTCTGCAGTTTTCCTACTGAAGTCATCAGTAAAACAAGTAGCTTGGGATCTCTCAGTACAAATGAAAGAGGTTTTGTTTTGTTTTGTTTTTAACATTTGATGGTGATCTGAGAAATGAAAATGCATTGTTATGAGGTCCACATTGCTGCAAGTGCAGTCTTTATAAGATACCCATCTAACTATGTCACCCCTCTGCAATGTAGACAGGTTTTGGGAAACAAAAACCCTACAAGGTTGAAGTGGAGAGAAGAAGTGAGGAGAGAAAGTCTTTATGGATTGAGATATTTTGGGCCACTTAGAGCACCAGCCCAAGGGGGTATGGACTATTGCTTGCCCATTCCATAACCTGGGGAACGCGCGTGTCTGCAGGGCACAGTGCTGGGGTATTACAGCATTTGGGACACTGATGTCTCAGTCTGTTTCCCAGGACAGAGGGACTATTCAGCAGGTACGGATCTATCCAGGTATAGTTTTTGAGTATTAATTCAAGTTCAGAAATCCAGGCAGTTTGCAAGCAACACATCCCCACATATGTCTTCACCAACGAAGGCTGGGCTTGTGCTTGGGGCAAGTGGGAGAAGCCTCCTTCTTGCTGTTGTTGACTGTGTTTGGAAATTGGTGGGCGACTGAAACTTATTCCTGCAGGAAAGTTCTAGGAATCAATGCAAAATACATGCCTGAGAATTATCCCTACTGAGGAATGAGGTAGCTGGGCTATTTATACTCCCGCGTCCATTAGGCATCAGTTAAAGGCTGTTCCAGGGTGGAGTATGCATGGTGGATCAGAAGTGTCCAGGCAAAGAGGGGCCTAACATCTGCAGAGTTGCTCTCTAACAAAGATGCAGGTGTTGGTTCTTGGAAGTCAAGCTGGCCTTGCTGAAATGGTAAGAAGATCTGAGGGCATTTCAGTGGAGAACCAACAGCATCTGCATCAGGTGTGGGACTCAAGTCTGTAAAACAGTGGAACAAAGTGAGGAAGGCTAACAGGAACTAAGGTCCTAATTCCTAAAACCAGATAATAATCTTTGAACCAGGAGCACAATTATAAGCAAAGCTAACATGTATTAAGTACTAATGGTATGCCACGCATTTTGTTAGGCTTTTTGCACTCATTATCTTATTTAAGTCTGAAGATGCTCCAGAGAGGTAGGCTTTCTCATCCCCGTTTTCTGGATGAGGAAGCTGAGACTGAGACAGTAATGCCCCAGGCAAGTAGAGAGGGGAACCTACATTTGAATCTAAATCTGTGATCTATCTGCTACCTAATAATGGTTGTGATAGTTTTACAGTTAAAAAAAAAATGATTGTTTATGTAAGAATGTAAATTCCTTCAAGTCATGGAATAAATCTTTTCGTCTGTATGTCCCCATTGTCTACACCGGTGTTTTTCAATGAGGGGCAATTTTAAAAGTCCTTCGGGGATGAATGTCCCCCCTTTGGCAGTGTCTGGAGACATTTCTGGTTGTCATGACTGGCCGGGCATGCTGCTAAATATCTTACAGTGCACAGGATAGACCCCGCAACACAGAACTGCCCAGCACAGAATGTCAGGAGTGCTGAGGTTGGGAACCTGATCTACACACGCTTAATATTTATTGTCCATCTTAGTGGAAGGTCTGACTGTTGGGTGGTGACCGTAGATGTGCCGCTCTTCAAAGGGTGGAAGGGGCTGAAAATGAAATGGTACTCGTGAAGACTGTAGAGTTCACCAGGCATTTTCATATGCACTGTCTCATTTGATCATCATAAAATCCCAAAGGAGTGCAGAATTGATGGGATTACAGTTGTAAAGATGAGGGAAATTAAGTGACTTCTGAAGATGCCAGAGCTGTGTGTGTGGAGCTGCTGCTTGAACTTAGCGCTGTCTGACTCAGAATCCAGGGCTCTTTATCCCACACAGCTTCTCAGTGCATTTAAGGGTGATGTTTTGATCTACTTATGAGTGAGAGAGGCAAAGTGGGTGGTTATGGAGAAGACAGAAAGATGTATCAGTTAGGATGATTGTGGCTGCAAGTAATGAAATCCCAACTCAGATATGTTTTGTTAATAAGGACATTGTTATCTCATGTAACAAAAAGTCTTGCGGTATGGCGGCCCTTGGGTTGGTTAAGTCACATTGGGGAGCCATGACTTAAAAAAAATTTTTTTTCATCTTCTTCATCCCTTTTGTTGGCCGGCATCCTCAGGGTGTTTATAAGATGTGTGCTACAGTACCAGGTGTCAGATCGAGACATGTCAGCAACCAGAAAAAGAAGAGGGGCCTTCTATTTCATAGCTTCTTAAGAGTGAAAAAACATTTCTTAGAAGCCCTCAAGGTGCCTTTCCCTTGGGTCTCATTGGTTTAAACCAACCAATCACTGACTAAGGCAATGGGGCTACCATGTTGGTTTAGAGCAGTAGTTCTCCATGGGGGCAGTTTTGTCTCCCTCTACCCTAGGGACAACGTCTGGAGATATTTTTGGTTGTCACAAAAATGGACGTTGCTACTAGTATCTAGCATGCAAGGGCCAGGGATACTGCAAAATATCCTACAATGCACAGGAGAGTCCCCACAGAAAAGAATTATCTGGTTCAAAATATCAGTGGTGCAGAGGTGGAGAAACCCTAGTGTAAGGCAAAAAGGATTTCTTCCCGAGCTTCATGGAGGAGAGGTAGACATCTGAACAAAATGGAAGCCCCATCAACATTGAAGATGGAGGGGCATGGAAGTTGGAAGGACCACTAAGATGATCTGCTGCAGAAGGACTTTTTGCACACTTTTTATGACTAATGTCATAGGAGACATGTGCAGCTCTTTTCTACAAAACATCTCTGGATGCCTCTGCCAGGCAGTGCCATGGCCTGAACAGGCCATTGGTCTGACCCAGTCTGGCATTTCTTATCTCCATCAGGCTTGCTGCCAAACCCTGAGGATAGGATGTCACCTCTGGCAGGAGATCAGTCAGGATTAATTGATGGTGAAGCTGTGCCCCACTTTGAACCTCTCTCTTCTGCAGTCTGAGCTGTGCAGACCAGTTTCCAAGAGGCCTGAGATGAAACCTGTGATGCAAAACGATGTGAACTAGCCAGAGACCCCTGGTGAACAGGAAGAACGGTTTTAACTTACTTCTTTTGGGTGGAAAGAAATAATTTCCTAGGAGAGGGTATCTTTATTATTATTATTATTGCTATTACTGGTGTCTGTATTTTTAAAAATGCCCCTTTGTCATATTGAACTCCTGGGATACATTTTCATAGGCCAAACCTTATCAGAAACCCTGAGTCAGGTCTGCAAACTTGCAATGCAAGGCACCAAAGGAAGCTTTGACCAATTGGCAAGGAGCTGTTGCCAACTTGAAGAAGACTATGACATCAACTAATGGTGCCCAAAAAATGTTTCTCAAAAGAGTAATTTTTGTACCATTTTCTGCCAGATGATTATGTATAGTAAATGTTTAATTCAAGACCAGTTTCTTTGCATTACTCAGGAATTCCATTGGTCGTTGATTGGGGAATGGGTAACCTGTTTAATGCTTAACTGAACATAACAGTTGTCACACATTCATGTACAAATATTTAAATGCTTGCCTTGAGGTTAGAGACACAATGGTGAAGAGAATCCATTCCTTGCTCTTGGAAACTCACAGTCCAAAAGAGAAGACAATTTCAAACATACTATTGCAATGTAGTGGGCTGAGACCTGTGATAACTGTTACAGAAACACAGCAGACATTGGGTATCATTTGAACCATAAATGTACTCATCCATTTCATCAAGATTTATTTGGAGAACAGTATAGAGGTTCCTTAAAAAAACTAAAAATAGAATTACCATATGACCCAGCAATCCCACTACCTGGCATATACCGAGAGAAAACCATAATTCAAAAAGACACATGCACCCCAAAGTTCATAGCTATTTACAATAGCCAGGTCATGGAAGCAACCTAAATGCTCATCGACAGACGAATGGATAAAGAAGATGTGATACATTTATACAATGGAATATTACTCAGCCATAAAAAGGAACGAAATTGGGTCATTTGTAGAGACGTGGATGGACCTAGAGACTGTCATACAGAGTGAAGTAAGTCAGAAAGAGAAAATCAAATATCATATATTAACACATATATATATGGAATCTGGAAAAATGGTACAGATGAACCAGTTTGCAAGGCAGAAATAGACACAGATGTAGAGAACAAACGTATGGATACCAAGGGGGGAAAGCGGGGCAAGGGTGGAGGTGGGATGAATTGGGAGATTGGGATTGACATATATACACTAATATGTATAAAATAGATAAGTAATAAGAACCTGCTGTATAGCACAGGGAACTCCATTTCACTGTACAGTAGAAACTAACACAACATTGTAAAACAACTATACCTCAAAAAAAAAAAAGATTTATTGAACTTCTACTAATACCAACTGTTGGTACTTGGGGACTTGAAAGTATGTGATTTTTTACATAGCTGATTTCCCAAGGGCTTTTCAAGAGCAGTTAATCATAAAGCAGTTAAGTTTCTTGTTTTATTAAAGATATTTACAGAACACAATGATAGTCTAAAAGCAGAGTGACTTAATTTGGGGGTTTTGAGATGTTGTTAAGAAAGACTTCACAAAGACTGAGCAAAAGCATGAAGGAAAGAAGAGGTATAAAAGCGGGCAGGCAGGTCAAACTTGCCAATGCAGCAAAAAGCCATATCGACATGATTTCAAAAATAATATTGCAGCCCCTGCCTGTTGATCAGACAAGAGGAAACTGTATATTAGGCACCCACATTGTGCCTAATACTTTGAGCTGAGCAAGAGAAGAATTTGGCACAGGGATGTGATCTTAAGAAGCAGACAGCTGGGCTGGTGGGGGCAGGTTAGGATGCTTGAAACAATTTGAAAACCCTTTAGCATTAAACTGTATGGTTCCGGTTATCAGTGCAATAGGGGTTCAGAGCAGGGAGCCTACACCATGGGCTAGAATGATTGCAGAAGTGTTCCCAGCTGAGATAATTGAAGGTTGGTGGTGCCTTTGTAGGATATTGAGAAATAATACCTTATACAGTGAGAAGTGGAAAATCACATCAAGACCTGTCCAGCCTCGGGAGGCTACATGGCAGAAGGCGATGTATGGCTCTGTGCAAAGCTAAGGAGTTAGCATTTAAGGTTTGGACTTGCTGCTGATGTAGTCCTGGCTGTCTTCCTGAGTGAATCTTGGGGCGCTATCTCAGCATGACATTTTCGTTGTCAGCGTGGTGTGTTGGAAAGAATGTGGACTTAGAGTTCAACAGGCATGTACTGAATCCAATCTCTCACTAGCTATGTGACCTGAGACAAGTTATTCAACTGCTTTGAGCTTCAATTTCCTCATTTTTAAAATAAGGATGAGAATACCCGAATTGTTGGATCCTGGAGAGATTAGAAATCATCTGCAGGAAGTGTCATAGATAGTGCTTAATGTAAAATGCAGGTAGCCCATTAAATGTAACTCTTTGAATGAGTTGGGATGTGTTTACCTACAAGTAAGAGAATGTGTGTATAAGTTTATTATCGCACATGACCAGAAACTCTGAAGTAGATCAGGCTTTGGAATTGGTAGATTCAGTGGTTCAGTGTCATCATCAAGAACACAGCTGCTTACTTTCTCTACCCTACCGTCCTTGCTGTTGGCTTCACTCATAGGCTGGTACCAAAATGATTTCTGAGGTTTGGGGCATCACATCCAGCCACAAATGTCTGGTAGCACAAGAGAGACTTTGTCTTCCTCTGGCCCCCTTAGGAGTGAGTAAGTAAGCCTTCCCTAGAACCCACCTTTCCCTTAGCAGCTTCTTCTCACTGTACAGCTTTCCAGGATTGGATGAAATTCCTGAACCATGTACCAATGGAGTGTATTAGTTAACTATTGGTGTATAACAAATTATCCCGAAACTTAGCATTTTGAAACAAGCACCTTTATCTCACAGATTTGGTGGGTCAGGAATTCAAGAGCAACTCAGTTGGGGGATTCTGGTTTGGGGTCTTTCACAAGGTTGCAGTTATATAAAGGCTGGACTGAGACTGGAAGATCTGTGGCCAAGATGGCTCGGTCCAGTGGCAGTGGGCAGGAGGCCTCATTTATTCACTCTCTCCATGGGTCTACTTGAGTGTCCTCATGTTCATGGCAGCTGGATCCCTCCAGAGTGAGTGATCCAAGAGAGACAGATGGAGGCCACGGTGCTTTTGTTGATTTCATCTCAGAAGCCACCTACTTTCACTTCTGCCACATTCCATTCATTAGAAATGAATCACTGAGTGCACAGGAGGGGATCAGGCTCCACCTTTTGAAGGGGGAGGAGTGTAAAAAATTTGTGGACATATATAAAAACTACCAAGTGAGTAGTGCAACAGAAATTCCATATTGTCTGAGAACAATTTTCTCAGGTCAGGGGTAGAAGGCATGTTGGGGAACCAACCACAGGTCTGCCATGCTGTCACTGTTACTCACATAAACAACCCACCGGAGTGCCCACTGTGTTCATCTCATTGTTCTGGGTGCCGAGGAGCACACAGGGATGAGTTAGACATGGACCCTGGTAATTACGGTACAGGGGGAGTACAAGGTGTGCTGGAGATGACATTACAATACAGAAGCTAAGTGGGCCCCAGGAGAGGGACAGATAAAGTGCCAGAAGGTGGGGGTAGATCACAGGCGGAAATGGTTTACTTCCAATGAGCACATTCACGGAGAGACTTCATGGAGGAAGTGGGATCTGAACTGAGCTCCACGGAAAAGGTCAGAGTTACACATGGAGAGATGGGGATTGACATTGGGGAAGAGCATGATCATACCAAAGGTGTCAACTAGCATTTATTGAGCACCTAATAGGTACCACATTCTGTGTATGTGTGTGTGTGTATCTTTTAATCCTTATAACACTCCTGGGAGGCAGGCAGTATTATCCCCATCTTGCAGATGAAGAAACAAGCTCAGAGATGTTAAAAGTGATCCCCCAGAGGACCTGTAGGTAGTAAGAGGCCCCACTCAGGTGCTTGCCTAAGGGATAATTGTGTTTCAGAGAACTTGGGGGACAATGTCTTGCCTTAAGAAACTTGGCTATCTTGTTCAAAGTCAAGCTTTTATATGATAATTTAGCTTTAGGGAGTAGGTACAGCAGAGTGAGTAATCTCTTTACAAAAGATTTTGTCATTTTATTGAAACTTTACTGAATATTCTCCCTAATTATCAGGCCCACACCCCACCCAGTGCTTTGAAAATATGATTCAAAATTTATTAAGATTAACTTTGCATACCTCTCCCCCTGGAATTCCTACTCTGCATTATACCTCTTGTAGGCTGGGTTGTTGGAACAATTAGCTTGTAAAAATTCACTTGTAAAACTGGAACAGTCTCGTGAAAGAAGTGAGGTCTTTAAATTTGCTTTTTGTTTATTATAAAAGTGATGTTTTATTGAAGTAAAAATTAATTGTTGTTAATTAACACCTGGAACTCCTCCCACTCAGATAAGCGCTGTGTACAGGAAGTGCACATTGGAGGGAGAGGGGAGTGAGTCAGCCATGGTTACTTTGTCAGGATGGTTTGGTGTCAGGTAGAGGCTGGGAAGGGCTTACAGGAAGCAGAGAGAAAACTCCCCTCCCCAAACCTGAGACACAAGGGAACGTTTCAGCCTGAGATTGCTCCTGCCAAACAGTCAGGATGCTTCACCAGGGGCACTGTGGGACCTCCCAGTCTCTCCCCCATCCACAGCTGTATCCTCCCCACAGCTGCATCCTTCCCACAGCTGCATTCTCCCCACAGCTGCATCCTTCCCACAGCTGCATCCTCCCCACAGCTGCATCTCCCCCACAGCTGCATCCTTCCCACAGCTGCATCCTCCCCACAGCTGCATCCCCCCACAGCTGTATCCCCCCACAGCTGCATCCTCCCCACAGCTGCATCTTAGTCTCCAGAATGGCTTTTTGAGGAACAGAGGCAGATGTAAAGAGAATTAGAGGCACAGATGTATGAGTGTGTTGTATGTGTGTGTATCTAGGTGAGCGTGTGTGCAAAAATGTGTCGTGTTTTGCCTGTGATATGTGTGTTTATGTATGCGTAGTGTGTGTGGTGTGAATGTGTGTGAGTGTGTGTGTATTTGTGAGTCTGTGAGTTTGTATATATGCTGTAGGTAGGGTTGTGTGTTTGTGTGAGGGTGTAAAAGCACCTATTTGTGTGTGTGTTTGTGTGTGTGGGGAGTGCATATGGTTTGCCTATGGTGTATGTGTTTGTGTATGTGTAGTGGGTGTGTGGGTGGTGTGAATGTATGTGAGTCTGTATGTGTGCTGTGAGTGTGCGGCCCGTGGAGAAAGGACTTCTTTCTCCTTCAGCCCAGCTCCTTCGCAGCTGAGAGAAGGGACCGATTTCTGTCTGGCGCCGGTTTCTCAGAGCTCTTGGCAGAGACATTCTCCTCCCACTGGCCAAGGAGCCAGGAGCTGGGCCCTTGCGCTGACCCCTGGCCCTTCTTCTGGAGGTGCCCCTCCCCTGCCCCTCCAGCCTCTTCCCTCTGCTGCACTCAGCTTTAGGTGCCCCACTGCTCTGTAGGTGGCAGCGTTGGTAAGCCTGGCTCCCATCCTTGCTTCTGGGACGATTAGCTTTAGTAAACGTCTTTAAGACTTAAGCTTTCCAGCTGCATAGCACAGGGAGATCAGCTCGGTGGTTTGTGACCACCTAGAGGGGTGGGGTAGGGAGGGTGGGAGGGAGGGAGACACAAGAGGGAAGAGATATGGGGGTATATGTATATGTATAACTGATTCACTTCGTTATAAAGCAGAAACTAACACACCATTGTAAAGCAATTATACTCCAATAAAGATGTTAAAAAAGAAAAAAAGACTTAAGCTTTCTTGCCTTAAAAAAAAAAAAGTCTATCTTTTAAGGTTTAAAAAAGAAACCTAGAGAGTGTGGTTTTAACAAAACAACATCTGAGACCCCGGGGATGGAGAGCGGATTTGGTGCCAGGCTGGAGTGTGAGTCATATATGCTCCTTCTGTGTTTGTACATTCTTATTCATATTCACCTTTGAGTGGTGAGTGTGAGAACAACTGAGAAAACATGCTGGATTCAGGGAAACCTCTTTATGTCCTGGCACCAGGGGGCAGGACCACCCTCTTCCTCTCTCTTTTCCACTCACTTGCTTTTTCATTTACTTGATCCACAAACAGAATGGGAGGCCCCCTCCCAGGCAGGCCCTGTGCTGGCACCAGAGGCACATAATAGAAGCAGACGTGGTCCAGGCTAATTTGGGGGAGACCCAGAGTAAACGCACAGTGAATTTGCACTGTGAGCGATGTGGTGAAACGTGGACGTTGCACCATGCAACCTGGAGGAGGGGCCAGAGAGCCTCCTGGAAGCTCTGCCCTGAGTTTTAAAGGATCAGTTGGAATTATCTAGGCCAGGGGACATTTGACAATGTCTAGGGACATTTTTGGTTGTCAAAACTGGAGGTGGGGAGGAATTTCTACTAACATCTAGTGGGTAGAGGCCAGGGAGGCATCTACCCACTGCACCCTGCTACCTACCACTCTGACCACCCTGCAGTGCACAGACAGCCCTGCACAAGGCAGGATTATCCCAACCCCAAATGATAGCGGTGCCCTGGTCCAGGCAGAGCAGGAGGGAAAGGCATTCCAGGGAGTGTGATGGGGACTGAGAAAAGCTGCAGGATGCTGGGCTTGCCTGGGAGGACGGCTAGGTGGCGGGTGAACTAAGAAATGGGAATCGAGACATTGTTATATGCAGAATAATGAAGACCCTTGAATGCCCTGCTAAGGAGTTTGGACAAGGGGGAGCATTAAAGTGTTTTAAGCGGGGGAGTGCCATGGTCAGATAAGCTTTTTAGAAAGACCAGGCTGCAGACTGAGAGGCAGGTGAGATGGAGCCGGGCAGGGCTGGGCCTGTGCGGAGGCAGAGTGGAGGCTGTTAATGCAGCAAGTGGAGAGGCCATCACTGTGTTTCCACAGAAGGGCTTCAAATCCATTTAGTTAACTCAGTGCGGTGGAATGTGGTTATATAACAGGGTTGTTTTTATATTTCATGAAGCAAGCTACGGGAAGAAAAGCCTTGGTGAGATGTGTATCCAACGTTTCTCATGGCTACCAGTGCCCTTTCATTTAAATTACCTGCTAGGTCAGCACATTGCATAATGACATGAGCCATTCACTTTTGCTCACCAGAGCAGAATTCTCCAGTAGCCTAAATTCTGATGCTTGGATTGGTGACGAGGGACATCTATGAGATGATGTGTCATCAAGGCAAGTGAGTTGTTTTTCTCCACAGTATGGATCCTCCAGGGATCAGAGGTTACCTGACAGGGTGTCAGGAGTTGCACTGTGTCCCCCTCCCAAATATATGTAGAAGTCCTTAACCCCCAGGACCTCAGAATGTGACCTCATATGTAGATAGTGTCTCTACGGAGTTGATCAAGTTAAAATAGGGTCATCAGGATGGACCCTAATCCAAAATGAATGGTGTCCTTATAAAAAGGGGAAACTTGGACACAGAGTCAGACACATACACAGAGAAGATGATGTGGAGACACATATAATTTTTTAAATATAGTAAGTACTAATGTTTTTATTATGGCATAAACGGGAGAGTGCTATCTGCAAGCCAAGGGACACTTGAGGCTACCAGAAGCTGGGAGAGAGGTATGGAAGAGATTTTGCCTCATAGCTCTCAGAAGGAACCAACCCTGCCGACACTGTGATTTTGGACTTTTCACCTCCAGAGCTATGAGAGAATAAAATTCTTTTGTTTAAACCACTCAGTTTGTGGTTCTTTGCCACATCAGTCTTAGGAACTGTTTACAATCAGAGTAAGCAGAGTGATTAAAAAGGGGGAGGGCCTCGTGTATTGCAGAGAGACCTCTTGCTCTCAGTAACACAAGGGAGGGGTTATTCGTGGGGAACCTAACAACCATTCAATCACCACTTTCACCTGAAGCAGGAGGCAGAAAGGAAATTAAATTCCACAGAAATCTGTTGATTGCCTAATGCAGTCGTCCTCAAAGTGTGGTCCCCAGACCAGCAGCATCAGCATCATCTGGCAGGTGGCGCTGATGGACACTCAAATTTGAGAGTCACTGGCTTAGGTGTGGGAGACCCTGGAGAAGGCAGGGGGTGCTTCATGGGGGAGGCGACACCTGAGATGTGCCTTGAAGGATGGGTAGGGCTTCGGGAGGAGCCGGGGAAGGACATTTCAGATGGAGCAGAGGCAGGGAGGTGTGGAAGCATGAGGCTTATTTAGGGGAAGTGGAGCAATCTGGTTTGCCCAGGGGTAGAGTACATATACGAAGAGCAGTGTGAGAAGAAGTAAGTACAGACACACAGTGGGAAGTGAGGAGGAAGCCAAAGATGTTATGTTGTATGGGATATGAAAGCCAGGATGAGTTTATGCCTAATGGGGAGACCTGGCAGGAGTTTCAGGACAGTTACTAGGATGCTGCATCCGTGTGTGATTTGTATGTGTGACACTCAAATCCTTGTTAGGATGCGCCCAGCCAGCAAATCACTGAATACTCGACCAGTGTTTCTCAAAGTGTGGGCTGCACACTGGTGCTTCTTGAGATGAATGGAGGGGTCACACCAACACCAAGTTAAATGGACTGAATCACAGACCCCCTTTTTAGTTCTCTTCCAGTTTTCCAGGTTATGTCAAGGGGAAAGTCTTAGCTGGAGGTATCATTTCTCCAGCACCAGCTTTTCTCCCTTCTTAACAAAATCTCTAAGTAAGTCTCTGGCTAAAGGTTTTCTTCAGGCTCCTGTTTCCGCTAGAATTCACCAGCATTATTTTGTAATTCATTGTATTTATTTTTGTAGCTGCCTTTATGTCACGATGAATGACACTGGTTTTACGCTTATGGTGCTACAAATAAAGTTATATTTCAAAATAAATTAAGTGAAAACGAACTTAATTTGTAAAATATTAAGTTACCAATAACGTAGGTGGCTCGCAGATAAGGCAAAAATCACAAAGATGGTTTTGGAATGATGGAAGCTGGGAAAACACCAGTGTAGAATATGAAAAGAAAAGTGTAAGTGGTAAAGAAGGGCATGGTTGTATGTAAGGAGGGTGAGGTCAAATTATAGGGGTTTTAGGGTTAGGATAAGTTTATTCTTCATGCAGAACCACTGAAGATTTTTTTAGAGTGAATGTGATGTGATATCAGCAGTACATACGTGCATCTCTGTGTACATACATGTGTGTCTCTCTACACACATATATGTGAATGTGTCTCTCTCTGTGTCTATACATCTGTATATCTCTATATTTACATGTTACATATGTGTCTATGTATGTCTCTATTATATATGTATACATGCATATATACATACATGTTTGTGTCTATATATATGCATGTCTGTATGTGTAACTATATGTGTGTAAGTATATACATATATATGTGCCTATATATGTATATAAAATATATGTGTGTATGCATATGGTGCGGATACCTCGAACTTGGGGCCCTTTAAGAATGCCAAGGGGCTTCCCTGGTGGCGCAGTGGTTGAGAGTCCGCCTGCTGATGCAGGGGACACGGGTTCATGCCCCGGTCCGAGAGGATCCCACATGCTGCGGAGCGGCTGGGCCCGTGAGCCATGGCCGCTGAGCCTGCGCGTCCGGAGCCTGTGCCCCGCAACGGGAGAGGCCACAACAGTGAGAGGCCCGCAAAAAAAAAAAAAAAGAATGCCAAGGGCCAACAAATCTCCTGAACAGATATTTCAGTTTTCTCTCACCTGGGGCTGTTAAAAGACAAGTGACTCCTTTATCTCTTGACCTTGCCCATTAGCCAGCAAGTCATGCTTCTTCTCCCCAGAGCCTGGTTCCGTCATCTCTGAGCCAGTTTTGACCCAAGTTGCTAAGCTCCCCTGATTACCAACCCAGCCTGAAGGCAGAGAATGATGGGCCAGTTGTCTCTGGGAGCAGTATGATTTGGTCAGATAGCATGTAGAACTGTCTGCCCTTTACTCCACTAATCTCGGCTCTCATGGCAGCCTGGCTTCGGGAGGCCATCCATCTATGCCACGGTTCTGGCCCATCCTGCAAGCTCTTCCAGCCAGTGTTTCTTGTTTCTTACGTGCCTGGGGCAATAGGAAAAAATAAAAAAGAGGCAGAAAGTGGGCCCATCTGCCTCTGTCTCCTCTTTGCTCAGTGACCCGGCAAGGTGGGAGGAGGAAGATGCCTCCTGTCTGCCTTTCTCACCGTTGGCCGCTGGGCTGGACAGGGCTGCAGGATGTGCCTGTCTTGGTGGGCAGTGAACAAGCATGGACTCAGTGCACAGAAGGCTGCGTCAGGAGGAATGGGGCGGATTGCACATGATGTCTTGTTTACATTTGAATACCTAGCACCTGGCTTAACAAAAGCAGAGCTTTCATTTCTGAGCATTTTACATATGGAGTAGATATGACCATCCCCATTCATGGATTTGAAAACTGTAGCTTGGAGGGGTTAGGAGACTTGCCCAAAGGCATGAAACTTGTCAGGGGCAGATCACGGCCCTGGTTTAAAGGCCTCTCCAACCCTCTACTCTCAGTTTTATCCTACCATATCTCCCTATTTATTTTCGTCATTGAATGTGTAGCACAATTGCCAATTTTCTTACGTGTTTAGTGTCTTGGTGTCTGTCTGTCCCACAGGCTCTGAGTGCCCCTGTCTCTTGGGTTCACCTTGTATCCCGAGTACATGAGCAGCCCCGTCACAGAGCCAGGGCTCCACAATATTTGTTAACAGAATGAATGAATGAGTGAATGAATGAATGAGTAAGTGAATGATTTGAACCCAGGCCTGTCTGACTAAAGCTTCACTCTGTAACCTCTGCTCTCTGCAGAGTTCCATGTGGTAGAATCTTGGTAAATGCTGATGGAATTGACTTACAGCCCAAAGTTGGCCTGTCAGGTTAAGGGCACCAGGTATATGCACCTGAGAAGGTCACCAGAACTCATCCATTACAGGTATAAACATATGCCCAGGAGTGT
This sequence comes from Tursiops truncatus, assembly GCF_011762595.2. NCBI lineage: Eukaryota > Metazoa > Chordata > Mammalia > Artiodactyla > Delphinidae > Tursiops > Tursiops truncatus. The sequence goes on from NC_047048.1 coordinate 29,827,330, forward strand.
AGGGCAAACTGCACCCCTAGGTACAGCCCAGCTGGGGCTTCGTGTGTCCTGGGAGCCTGGTGTGCTGGAGGACATGACGTGATGATGGGTTCAAGGGACTCCTCACTGGGCAAGGACACTGGATATTGGTCTCTTTCATGCAGGTGGAGGCCTGGTGTTCAGAGTTTCAGCTGGGAGTCAGCAGAACATGCGACGAAATCTTTCTAGGCCTCAGTTTCCTCATTTGTCATTCGTGTGTGACTTTACCGCTGCTGCAGGATGGTTCAGAGCATGGACTGGAGTTAGAATGCCTGGGTTCACACTCGGAGTTCACCACTTTCTAGTTGTGTGTCTACTGGGAAGTTCTCTTTCTCCTCCATGCCTCAATTTCCCCATCTCTACAATGGGGAGATTGATAGGTTGCCAGGGAGGAATGTGTTAATTTATATAAAGCACTTAAAATACATAGTAAATGCCCAACTTGCTGATTTGATGAGACGATCCTGTGAGATACTAACTTTTCTTTTGAATTTTATTTTATTTTTTTATACAGCAGGTTCTTATTAGTTATCCATTTTATACATATTAGTGTACATATGTCAATCCCAATCTCCCGAGATACTGACTTTTAATAGTGCAAAGGCTACTAAAGAAAGTCAGCAGATGTGGGATCTGGATTAAAATGTCTGTGGAAGGTTTCGAATCCAGTGGATCAGATGAGAGACCTAGAGGTGGGCAGGCCCAAGTACTTAAACAACCGCCTAGTTTGAACAGACTGTGCGCATTTCTATTTACGAAGCATCATCCTAATTTATCTCATGGAGGCCTTCCATCCCTATGGTGTAGCTGTCATCGCCCGAGGCTCAGAAAGCTTTAAGTAGCTTATCTGAAAGTCATGTTCATTTAGTTATTTGTTCACGTATTTCTTGAAAACCTAACTGTGTGCTAGGCTCTGAGAGTAAAAATAGGAGTCAAAACTATGCTTTCTCTGCTCACCTGGAGCGTACAGTCTAGAGGGGGAGGGGCAGATATGAAAAATGTGTCACCCGCATAAATATCCAGTACCCTGTATTCAGAACTGTAGAAGCACGAGGACTATGAGAGCACATGCTGGGGGTTTGACCCACTCAGGGAGGCCAGAGAGATTGCCTGAGGATGCGGACTGAAACTTTGATATGAAGACTCAGAGAGGGGGACTGGGAGAGAGAAGAGTGTTCCAGAAGATGGGAACAATCTGAGCAAAGGCTCTGTGGCAGGAAGGACTGGAGCAAATGAAGGTCTGAGCAAATGCTGGCGATTCTGGAGATTGGAGGGTGAGGATGAAGGTGGGCAGGTGTGAGAGCATGCAGGGATTTGCAGGCCATGTTGGGGAGTTGCATCGTTATCTTAAGATCAGAGAGAAAGCAATGAAGATTTCCAAACCATGGTGGGAGGCGGTGGTAAGCGTCTGATTTACCTTCCAGAAGCCTCCTCTGACAGCCACATGGAAAACTGACTGGAGGGGAGCAGAGTGGGTGCAGTAAGTTACAGCTGCTAGGTGGCATTCATCATTCAGCCTGAGAGAGCTGGTGCCCTAGTGGAGGAAGACAGACGGCAGAGACAATCAGATGCATAGAGACTGTGTCACGGAGCAGTGTGGGCTGAGAAGAAACACTGAAAGCAGGTGTCTTAGTCTGTTCAGGCTGCTCTGACAAATGGACTGGGTGGCCTAAACAACAAACATTTATTTCTTACAGCTCTGGAGGCTGGGAAGTCCAAGATCAAAATGTCAGCAGATTCAGTTCTTGGAGGACCCTCTTCTTGGCTTGCAGATGCCTGTTTTCTTGCTGTGTCCTCACATGGGGGAGAGAGCGAGAGAGAGAGCGCGGGAGAAAGCTCTCTAATGCCTTTTTATAAGGGCACTAATCTCATTAATGAGGGCTTCACTCTCATGACCTAATTACCTCCCCAAAGCCCCACCTCTTAATATCATCACATTGGGGGTTGGGACTTTAACATATGACTGTCCCCCAGGACACGCAGTCTATAGCATCAGGGCAAAGAATAGAAAGTATGGGCTGCCGTTTAGATAGGAAAGACCTCTTGAAGTGAGGGCGGCAGCCATGTGAATGTCTAGGGGAAGAGCCATCAGGTGGAGGGCACAGCAAGTTCAAAGGCCCTGAGATGAGAACAGACTCTGTGTCTTTGAAGAACAGCAGAGAAGCCAATGGGCCGGAGAGAAGGAATAGAGGATGTATTCAGCGAAGTAGCAGAAGCAGCTCATGTGGGGGCTTGAAGGCCACGTTGAGAATTTGGATTTTATTCAGGGAGTGACGGGATGCCATTGGAAGCTGGAGAGCTGGGAAATGATGTGAACTGAGTGACAGAAGAAATCTTTTCCTCTAATTCCAGGGACCCAAACCACCTTCCCAAGTTCAGATGTCTCCCTGGCCTCATGAATGTTAGCATATTTTTATGTCAGCAGCCACTGTTGTAGAGCCCCCGCAGAACAGTGGATGAGACATAAAACCAAATAGGCTTTACTTAAAAAAAATCTTTGGAGACAAATTATAAACTTGTTTATTGTCTTTCCTACTAGAATGTAGGTACCTTGATGGCATCGACTGTGTTTTGCTCACTGCTAACTCCCTTGAGGCTTAAACAGTATCTGAGATTGTAGATGTCAATAACTGCTTGCTGAGTTAATAGATGATCACCCTGCACTTAAGTTTCTAAATAATGTCTCTTGGCCTGAGAGCAGAGAATCAGTGAAGAAAGAGGAGGGGGAAGGCTAGAAAGAAGAGAAAGATGGGAGAGGCCCTTCTGTAATTCACCAGTATAAAAGGCCAAAAGGAAAAACGCCTGATGCTGAAGGCAGAATGCAAGTAGGAAGTATCCATGACAGAAACCTTTCCGTCTGAAAATGCCAGGTCCTGTGCAGGACCTTCCCAGGACGTGTGGATTTCCAGGTGCCAGCTCAATTACCCACGGTAAGAGAAAGTGCAGGCCGGAGACCACAACTAATACCCTCTGGGTTTCACCCCCCCACCCCCACCCCATCCGCATGGCAATGGCGAGGCCTGAGCACATGGCTGGAGAGAGCTGTGGCCACACCACTTCAGTGCCTCCCAAAAGGGCAGCGTGTCAGTTGTAAGGATGCTGCTAATGCAGTCACATCACTGTCTGGTGCAGAGAAGCGGGGAGGAAACCCAGAATGTATCTATTATATTTTCTGCCGGAACTGACAGTACTATTGAGCGACAAGAGAAATGCCATTGTATAATATTTAATGGTTAAAACAATTCACCCAAGAACGTGAAGATGACTTGGAAAGTGTCTGAAATGGTTTCCTCTTGTCCGGCATAGCACCTTGCCCACGATCCGTTTCCACGACCAACAGTAAACCCCTAGAACCCAGCAGCCTCTGTGGAATTTCTACTTTGACTGGCTGCATTATGCAAACAATGAAAAAAGCCATTGCATGAATAAGGCAGGGAACCTTTTAATCACAGATGAGGTGAGACATATGCTTCATCCCCAAAATAAATGTTGGGGCATTAACTTTTAAGTGCTGCATTGGGTTTTTCTATTTAATGTTTTATTCAGCATTTCTGTCCTCCTTTTAAAATGCTGTTTTTCATTTGAATCTACATGACTGCAGCCTTTGGGAAGATGCGTGATTAGGCTAGGAAATGTCCTCTTCAGGACTCCCCCTTCTGATTTTACACAGGCAGTGAAGACTGTGGCCTGGATTCATGGCCCGCTCAGGCTTTGGGAAGGGAAGATGGGGTTGGGACCGGGAGATCCCTTCCTGTGTGTATGGTCATGGATGATCGGGGGACCAATGAGGACTGTTTATCATCGTTCCACTCTTCTCCCCCATGTTACTTGATTAACATTAGCTACAATGACAGATACTCAGCCACCCCCAATTTCAGTGGGTTTACCAGACTACAGCCCAGGGCCAAGTCTGGTTGTCTGTCTGTTCTATTTGTAAATAAAGTTTTGTTGGAACACAGCTACATTTGTTTGTTTACAGATTGCCTAAGGAAGCTTTCATGCTACAAGGGCAGAGCTGGGTCATCGTGACAGAGACTATATGAACCGAACCGTAAAGCTGAACATATTTGCTGTCTAGCCCTTTATACAAAAAGTTGGCTGACCTCTGACTTGGCAGTAAAGCTTATTTCTCACTCATCCAATGGTCCAATGCAGATCAGCAAGCAGGTTTTCACTGTGGGGCAATGAAAGACCCAGTCCCTACCATCTGGGGCTCTGCCATCCTCTAGACTGTTCTACCGCCAGCCAGTGGAGGCAGAGGCGGGAAGGAGAGAAGACTTTTCACCTCTTAAAAATGCTGGCTCACATCCTATTGGTTAGAACTAGTCACATGGCCACACCCAGCAAGGGGTGCTGGGAAATGTAGTCCCTGGCTGGGCAGCTGCCTCCCAGTGATAGCACCACACTATTTATGTAAAGGGGAGAGCACACATTTATTTTGGACAGATAGCTGTCATCTCTTATCCTTCTATGCTGGATGCCTAGCTTTGAATCATCACCCTGACACTTGTTTACTGTGAAACTGTGGAGAATTTAATTAAACATCCTGCCTCAATTTCCTCATCTCTGAGGTGGGTACGACACTAGTGCCTGCCTCATAAAGTTGTTGCGAGGAGTGAGTGGTACTACATGCTGCAGTCCATAGCACACGTGTGGCGTGGGGCATACAGAGGACAAATGCCAGTTGCCAGCTCTGATGATGGCTTTCCAGTGACTCCACAGACAAACAGAAAATCAGCAAGATCCTTTAGTAATAGTTCCCAACCACCTGCGCTTCTCTGGGGGAAGCTGAGTGGATGTGAAAGGGGATGCCTCCTGGAGAGATTTGTCCAGGCCAAGGCTGTGGGGACAGACAGAGGGTGGAAAAGGTCCTCTGTTCAAGGCACAATGCCTAGGAGGAGGGAGGAGAGAACAAGCAGACAGAGTGCTTTGTTTATGGGTGCAGCAGCATCTCTGGTTCTGTTCTTTACTAAGAGATGGCATCCTTTGCTTGTGACTCGTGGTGATGAGTGTCTGAATGGGAAGGCACAGAGGCACTGGGCCAGCCCCCGCTGGAACTTTAGCACTTCCAGTAACACACCACAGGGCCCCTCCTGTCTCACGAGGTACGCCTTTCACCATGGAAGCCAAATATTCTACTGATGCTCAGAGCAGCTCTGGTTGGTGGTAAGGGCAGGATTTATTGTTCCATTTTAGAGGTGGCAAGGTGGAGTCACTGAGAGACAGGCCAACCTCACACAGCTAATCATTGCAGACCCAGGACTGGAAGCCATGCTCCTACCCTGCTCTTGGGATTATGGAGGTGGTTTCCGAGACAAGGCAAGATAGAACATTCCTTGGAGAGGAAATTCATTATATTCTAACATTGATATTCTAACACGCATTGATATTCTTGCCGGCTGAACTGCTAAACTTCGCTGAGAAATCTTGGACAAGTCCCTTCTCTCTGGGTCTCAGTTTTCTCATCTGTAATATGGATGACTTCATTTTAATATCCCTTACACCTTCATGCATATGCCAGGGGTTGGGGACAGATATGAGCAACTCATTCTTTCATGTAACAAATACTATTTGAGAGACTTCTATAGGCTGTGAATGCTGTGAATACAGCAGTCAACAAAACAGGCAAAACCTTCTGTCTTCTTTGTGGCCACAATCTAGGGTGTGAAGCGGGGAGACAAAGTATTGATACGTAATATGTCAGCTGGTGATAAGCCCTAGGAAAAAACAGAGCAGGGAAGGGCAAAATAGAGGGTTAGGGTAGTGGTGCAATGAGGCTTCAATTTTAAATAGAGTCATAAGAGGGTTTCACTAAGAAGGAGCCATTTGAGAACAGACCAGTCACATAGGAGAGGGTTTGATCCCCGCCAGGAGCCTGAGGAAGAGCATCATAAGTGAGGGAACAGCATGTGCAAAGGTCTGGAGATTCCTCCAGCTGATATGAAGAACCTGAAATGACCTGCTTTCACAGTTCTGCAGTTTTTTTGGTGGGAGGAGGGAAGAGAGAGAAGAATAGATGTGGTTATTTTTCAACATGTCTCTAATTGAGTGGAGTTGGTGGTTTTTCCTGGGATCATTGTTAAGAGCTATCATGGCCCGTGTCTGCTGGGGGTGCTCTGCTTTCTCTGTAGTCCCTCCTGGCTTGACCATGTGCCGAGTGGAGCATCACCAGTTTCTTCAGTTGATAGAAAGGGAGAGTCAGAGACTGGTCCTATGCTCTTCTTGGATCAGGGGACAAAGTGATCTGAAGATTGAATTTAGGAAGGTTTTTTTTCCCCCCCAAACCGTCTAGAAAAATCCTTCTGGCTGTGTTGGGTACATTGCACAGATCACATTCAAATGCAGAGAAAAAAGATAGAATCCACTCAAATAACAATAATAAATAATAGCAATAGCTTCCTGTACATGGTAGACAGTGCATCAAGGATTTTGTTTTATTTTTTCACATTTTGTTACTTCTGTCATGCTGATGAGGTTCAGGAAGGTGAAGTTGACTTGCCCTAAATCATTCAGGTAGTGAGAACCTACGTCTGGATTTGAACCCTGCTCCCAATCACCAAGCAGTCCTTTGTCCTAGTGGCTGCCATTGGGTGGGGGATTCTGGAAGTCTTCTTTGCATCCTTCTGCCTTTGCATATTTTTTCTGTGGTGGGTGTACAGAGCTTCTATAACCAGGAAGAAGGTTGGACTGAGAACAGTGATGATGTGGAACCAGACAGGGTTGTGTGAGGCGGAGAGGCTGCTGAGGGTTGACTCCAGGACTCTGGCAGCCAAGCTTGCTTTGCCAGACTTGCTTAAGCCACTTGCCTCCCTTTTTCCTTTGGAGGAAACTTCCACTGCCTTGGATACACAACATCATTGCAACTCTGTCCAAAGCCCTAGTCTGGAAGCCTCCAGGGTTTGCAGCAAGATTTCTCTGAAGCAAGGCTGTATCTCCGCCTGTGAGCCTGTGCATTCCCTAGCCTGCCTCTCACTGCAGGGTGACACGCTGGGGGGATGGCTCTTGTCAGTACTCTTGGGTGGACCTTTCCCAAGAGGCTTGCGTGTTTATTTTCACCCCTGGCGCAAATTGTTTTCCTGGAGTCAAATAAGAAGGCACACTGGCCTCCCTGCTTTAACACATTCCAGGAGTCCTGCTGCTTCCCCAGTCTGGCAGGTTTGAGACCTAACACCTTTTGTTAAACCCTAGAGCCATGAGTTTCCTATAGACATGAAAGTTTTATGATTCAGCTGTACCACTAATAATTACCTTTCCTTCTTAGCCCCTCTAATTCTCTGCATATCTCTCAATTTCCTCCTCTACTCTCTCTCCCTGGTCTCCTCCCTTCTCTCCATAACCTCCCATTTCTCTTTCTACCCCTCTCCCCTCCTCATTCCCTCTCCTCTTCCTCCTCTCACTTTCTCCCCCCAGCCATATCTCTTGGCTTCCTCAGCCTCTGTCCATTTCAACTGTCAACTCCTGAAACTCATGGCTCATTCACTCTTGGATTATTTTGTGGGAGACTGTGTTTGAATTAAAAGCTCATTTCATTTCTTTAAAAAATGAGCAACAACCAACCAAATAGCTCTTCTGTGTCTACAGGTGGTCTCTCATGCCACTCAATGACACCTACTTGACATAAAATCATTGCTAAGCAGGGGGAGAGCTATTGTGCCTGCCTTCAGTGAGTGAGGAGTGGGGGGTTATGCTTCAACGAGGGTCTTTCCACTGTTGTTTAGTGTCCTCATGTTGATATCACTCTAACTCTGTGACTTGAATGGGATTGCAAAATGAGGGTCTGAAAACCATAGCATATTATGTGATTTCCAACAGGAAATAGGCAAAGAGGCAGTGAGGACATAGGCTATCTGAGTCTGAAGCACATCTTTGCTTTGAACTGTGTATGGCATCAGCAAAGTCTTCACAAGAGTCTATAATGAGTGACAAGTCCAAATGAATGGACAGGTATCTGATGGGAATCTGATGGGCTTAGTGTGAGCCCTTGTCTGTCCTGGGGAGAAGCTGGATGCCATGGTGGTTGAGAGTAGGCCCTTGGGTTTGATTATGGCTCTGATGACCTGCCATATGACCGTGGGTAAGTCATTTAACCTCCCTGAGCCCCAACCTGCTCTTCTGAACAGTGAGCACCATGACAGCTTCACACGAGTGGATTAAATGGCATAATGTGCAAAGTGCCTGGCATAAGGCCTGTGCTTAATAAATATGTCATCACTGTTTTGGGATCTCATTTGCTTTGTATGTAAAATTACACCAGTGCTCACTCCCAGGGCCATTGGGGGATTAACTGAGATGCCATATGTTGATGACCTCTTTGGAAGGCCTATGGAAATGAGTGGATCTGTTGCCACTTGTATTATTTCTGTCTGCAGGTTTAACTAGCAAGTCAAGAATGCCCATTTATATCAACATACGCTGAAAACTTTCATTTCATGAGAGATCATTGAACCAGGGCAAGAGGAAGTACCAGAAGGTTCTTTTGGGACCTTTAATTCCACCATACCTATTTCTTTTATCAATAGTAATTGAGGACTTTTCAGTTCTCACCATCAGTGGTAATAGTAGAAAATGGGCTCATGTTGGTGTTCCGATCCTGGTAAGCCCCCTTACTGGTTTAAGATCTGTGCCAGATTTCTAAGTAAATCTCAGCCTTAGTTTCTCATCTATAAAGTTGTAATCATAATACTGACTTTGAAGAGTCATCATGAAAACCATACTTACATGGACCCAGATAAACACAGACACAAGTACCATAGAAAATTGCCAGTAGACAATGTGACATCTGTCCAATATATTCTGCTTGGCTTCTCGTGGTGTTTATGGAGCCAATGCCTTAGTTGGCTGAATTACTCCTGATTTGGAAATACCTCATTCTGTAGCTTTGGAATGCAACTGGAATACCAGGAGCATCTGGCAATCATCATTTTGTTTGTTTACAGTGTGGTATAAGGTTAGCTTGGGAGAACTCAGTTGGAATCTACCATCTCAGTGTCTAGTGGTTGTTCTTTCTGCAGCAGATTGCTGAGATGAGAATCCTGGCTTCTCCTCTTACCAACTACTGGGATTTTGGGCCAGCTTTTTGGACCTCATTTTCCTCTTCTCTAAATGGGGATAATAATAGATCTTACCTTATAGGATCATCCAGAAGGGCTTCTAGGAGGGCAGAGCCTGACATACAATAGGTGCTCAATAAATGTTGACCATTGTTTCAATGAGTGCACTCACTTGCCTTTTGTTGTACCTCTCCCACCAGATTAAGCTCAATGAGGGCTATCTCCAGCACCTAGGACAGTGCTTGAAATATAGTAGGTGCTCAATAAATATGTGTTGAATGGATCCATGCTTGGTCAGTCTGTTCATGTAATCCGTCTTTCAATGCCTGCATACCTTAGAGCTGGGAAGGCACAGGTTTCTTAGAGGACCCGACTCTAGTCTCCCTTCCCCCACCCACTTAGTGGCTGGTCCCCATAGGCTGTGGATATGCTTCTGTGAGGATTCTGGCAGCCACCTGCCCCTTGGTGGACTTCTTCCAGAGCCCAGGCTGTTGAATCACAGCCAGTTAGGACTGATTAGATGTTAATGAGTCTGAAGCCTTGGTAGGCTGTTCAGCACATACTCAGAGGTAAGAGGGAGAAGTTTATGGGATGTAGTGGCATCATGCACAGGCTACAGAAGTGCAGGGGCCTGACCGAGACCCACTGTAGCTCAGTGACGTGTCTGGACTCTGCAGCTGTGGTCCTCTCTGCTGGGGCTGACACAGGTATGATTCCTGCTATACCTGGCATGAGAGTAGCAAGGATAATAATGATGATGATTATGAGAGGAAAATAATGCTATTTACTGAACATTTAATAGAGGTCAGGCACTGTGCATGGTGCTTTATGTGTACTTAATTTTATTTCATTCTTACAACATCGTGGGTTACACTGTAATTATTTACCCTCATTTTGCAACTGAGTATTGGAATACTTAATTAATTGGCCTTATATAAAACAGCTAGTAAGCACATTTGATCTTTTGGCTCCAGAGTCCACGTTCTCCTTGGCTATTCAGAAACTCAATACGGAAAACTCTAATCTTATATTATTGAGCATCTACTCTGTGCCTACACATTAAACTCCTACTTTGTACTGAAATCATAATATGCAGACCTTCAATTTTATATTTATTGGTCACGTACACCATGAAAGGTGTTTTCTACATAATTGATTTCTGGACTTCCTGGAAAAATAATGCAGGGCAGGTATGAGGATTCCCATTTCCTGGATGAGGAAACTGAGCCCAGAGAGCTTCAGTGAGCATGGAAGTGCATGCAGTGAATGAAGAATAGAGCCTGGGTTTCAGTGGAGGGCCACCTGACTTCAAGGTTGGTCCTGCTTCACTACACCAGTGCTTCTAAAACAGCAGCAGTGGTGGGATACACTTCTAAAAAACCTATTAATCCTTTATTGTCAGGTGCTTTTGTAAAATACAATAAAAATATTTATTAGAAAAAATGATCTTATAATACTTGGACATTGCAGCAATGCCAGATTGCTATAAACATGTCTAGACAGTTAACTCTCAATTCCTGTTCCTCTTGTCATGGACCCATAATAACAGGTCCATGGACCACACTCTGAGTAGCTAACACTTCTTGAGACACACACACTGCTTCTCCACTACATCCTCTTTCTCTTGCCCTGCAGTTGCCACCCCTACACACACATCGCATCCCCAGAAAGTTCTCTGAATTAATTGTTCTGGGGTGGGACCTATGCATCTGAATTTTTTAAAAGTACTGTACGTGGTACTAACATGTAGCCAGGGTTGAGGTGGCCTTTGAGTGTCTATGTCCATTATTTCACTTGAAACCTTCTTTTAAAGGACGCACGTGGGGATGATTCCCTATTTTTTCCATTTCTTACTGACCGAGAGCTGAGGGCCAGAGAGATTGGGTTCACGAGCCAGATCTAGTACTAGTGTCTCGAGTCCCAGCTCAGGGCTCTTGCTGTTCACTGGTACCCCAGAGAAAGCCCCCTTCTTCCTACAAGACCCTGGAAGCCCATCTGCTTAAGGCCTGATTCAATGGGAGTCCTCATGCACTCCCAAGACCCCTGGCTGGATGGTGGGAAAGGGAAAAGAATGAGGAAGTCGGTGCCCGGGCAGGAAGAAAATGTCTGAGCAGCTCCTTGAGGCCGAAGCTGCGTCTGAAATTGTAGGGAAGTTTGTATACATCGTGAGTGACTGGCAGGGAAGCAGGGCTTGGACCAGCCAGCCTGTGGAGGGTTTTGTGATTACAACATCACGGAGCTCAGCAGCCTGGCTGGCATGAGGCTGCTTCTCTCTCTTCTCCTCTTTGCTTACACACTACCGCAAACATGTAGAAAAATACAGAGAACTGTTTTACAACACTGACTGGCCTGTCTCCTAGACTGAGCATTTACCCTTTTCTGGCCCAAAGGAGAGTCTATTAAAAAGTTTCCTTTAAAATCGGAGACTAAATGTTCTGAACCAGCCACCCATGGGGGAAAAGTACAATTTGTGGTTTCAGATTGTGAGCCCAGAGCTAGAGAGGCTTTTAATTTCTGCAAGGTAATTTCCAGCTCGGCCTGGAAGTCAGTGCGAGGTAGATCCAGGAGCCGCTACTCCTGATGCCTGTAGTTCTGAGTCCTTTCTGGCCTGGGATGAAGCTGACCTGGCTGCAATCTCAGAAGAAAACATTTGCCAAGCAAATGTGTAGCAAGAAGGGAATTGGGGCATGGGGTAGGGGTGGTTTCATCCACTTGAGAGCAAATTCTTTTCTTGCCTTGGGTAGATAAATTGTTTATATGCAAATAATGCTGATTAGAAATGTGTTTTATCTTTACATTAAAGCGTGCCCACGGATTTCTGCTTAGAAATACTATTTTAGCTTTCCTCTCTGAAATGCCTCGCAGAGTTTACCATTTCCTCTAGGCCATCTTTGTGACAATACCTACCATTTACTGTGCTCCTGCCGCGTGCCAGGCTGTGATGGATGCTTTCCGTGCGTGATCTGATTCTAATCCTTACAACCAAATAATAACAATAATAATGACAGCAATGATTATAAAATGATAACAAACAATAGCTCTCATATATTGAATACTTGTCATATGCCAGGCATTGTGCTGAATGCTTGCTTTGCCTACACTATCTCATTTTATTCTCCTACCTGCTACACAGGAAAGGACTGTTAGTCTCCCTGTTTTACCAATAAGGTATCAGCAGTGGGGTGATTCCCCTCTTTTTATTGTTGGGGCAACTGAGACACATGATCTGGCAATTTGTTGAAGATCACAAGCTTAAATTGGGGTCCAGGTCTTTCTCAGAGGTCCAGGCCTTCCTTGGCCTTATCGGAGAATGGTCCAGGCCTTCCTTGGCCTTATCGGAGAATGGACCATCCCATCTCATTGGATCTTGTTAAAAACATGTTTTCTTAAAAATGGAATTTTTTTGTCAGGGCTTGGAGGGACTTGGGAGAAAAAGTGGGGTCCGAGCCTTGGTATAGTCCACAATCACTGAATGCAGGCCCCAGCCAGTGCCCAGACCAAGCGTTTGGAGCTGTAGCTCTGGATGTATTCTCATTTGTGACAATCAGGGTTTCCAAAGCGTCTGTGCTTACGAGTCTGGGACCTGGACAGTCAGAGCAGCCCAGAGATGAGAGGCGAGTTTCTTTCCTGCTCATCTTCACGGTGCAGCACAGAGCTGGGCACGCTGCTTACGGGCGAATGCAGTGACAGGTGGGCCGAGCGGAGTGCCGCAGCGCCAGGACAGCCACCTCCCTGACTGAGTTCCCCTCATGCAGCCTCAGCACTAGCGGGCCCGGAGGCTCCCCACTCCCTCTGTGAAGGTATGCCCCAGGTGAACAGCCTGAACAGCCTCCAGGGTCCTCTCACCTGTCTGTGAGCAGGTCTGGCTGCAGAGTGGAGCTGAGACCTGGACCACCACAGTGTACAAGCGCTGGCTGTCCCTTCCACATTTAGGTGAGCTGTTCTCCAGGGGCTGGAAGGCATGTCAGCTATGATGGGATTGATGTGTGCCTTCTGGTGCTACCTCCCAAACCCCACCTCCTTCTCTTCTGACTCTTTCTAGAAAACACCAGCCTTCCTTTCTCTCCCCTTGATCAGAATTCTTACAACATCCACCGATGTTTCACTTAGCAGGTACTTTATCGTGTGCTGTTTTATGGTTTTGTGATCGAAATGGCCCACGTTTTGCTTTGCCTCCCAAGCTGATTGAAGTGACTACTGCTCAAGTCTCCTTTTAACAATTCATCTCTTTAAAATTGTCATCGTACCGTTTTTTCTAATTATAAATGTGACGTATATTCATAGTACAATAGAAAAATTTGAAAGAAATGCATCAGGGTCAGGACTGGGTGAGCCGGTGAGGCACTCGCCTCGGGTACAGAATTCAAGGGGGCGCCAAAAACTTCTCAAAATAAATGCTATTTTAATGCAGTGCTTAAAAGGACAGAAATTAATGTAAAGAATTCTATGATGAGCTATATATTGAATTTTTAAATAAAAAGAGGATCCAACAGGACCAGGACTCAGCGCCAGCCAGGCGGGTCAGGCAAGTACAGGGCCAGATTCTGTCATTATTTCAAATTCTGATTATTTCTTTCACCATGGATTTTCCTGCATTTATTTTGATTTGTAAAAATGTGGCATTAAACTCTTATCTTTAGTGCTGAGTCTTTTGACACCTTAAATTTTGTATCCAAAGCAAGAATCTCATTCACTTTGCCCTGGTCCCAGCCCTGGTAATAATTAATGGCCAGTGTTTACCGAGCACCCACGGGGTCCCGAGCTTGTTCTCATGCCTTTTATGTGCACAGTCCACACAACAACCCCATGAACTAGGAGTTGATACCGTTCACGTTTCTCAGAGTAATCGTAGTAACTTGCTACTAACGCAGTTTGAAAGAGGCAGAACCAAGATGCTAACCTAGGCTGTTTGGCTCTAGACCATTCACTTGGGTGATCATACCCTGCGCAGAAGTAATTTCTAGTCCTGCCGTCAGGCATTGTCTCCCCCAGGTAGCTTCTGTGACCCCCAGACTCATCAGATGCCTTGTGATGGTGCCGTCCCAGCACTTCCAACAGCATGTGATCATTATCTATTTACTTGTCTGTCTTCCTCATGGAGCCTCTTAAAGATGGCCATTTCTTCATCTTGCCCTGGTTACTTTGTGGCCAAAAGAGGAGAAGTTCATGGCATGCTTTGGGCTTGCGTACGTGCTCATGATTGGCTCTGGACACAACCTCATTTGCCCCCATAGAAACACCTCTGCAAGGACAGAAGAGGCATCTTCCTGCATTTGTGTTCATCCATCATGGTCCATTAACCAACAGTGGGCTGGGGCCATTTTCCAGTATGACTGATGATATTTGAAGACTCAGCAGAGGAGGTGTGGAAGGCTCGTCTGGCAGACCAGCTCCATCCTGCCGCCTTGTGTAAGGGACGCTGGTGGGGTCAGGGGTAGTTCTGGTTGAGTCAGAGATGCATAAGCCTACGTTGCCCTAATGTGGCGGAGAGCAACATAATCACTCAAAGGGGGAGAGAACTTATTGCAAAACTGCAGCTCAGCTAAACTCCCAGCCTCTTGGTTATCCATTCATCTCATAGTCGCTTTGCCAGACGCTCTGGCCCCAGCAGTGACTAAGGAGGAGAGGGCTCCCTGCCTTCATAAGGTGCGTGATTTGTTGACTGCCATCTGCATTGTGCACTGAAATGGGTTTGTGATTGGCGCACAGCTGTAGCCCCTTACAAATACTAGCTGCGGCGCATCCATGGAGCAAGAGTCCTTTGCTTCCCCGAGCATGTGTGGAAACACAGTGTGCAGGAAGTAGAGGTCTGAACCTGTCCTGTCAAGCCGTATGTTGAGCATCGCCTGGGGTGATTGGAGGGAACACTCACCGTGAGAAGCCCACCGTCCAGTTGAGAAGCTGAACAACTCTCAAATATCCAAAGTGTCTTTCCTGACTGTCCCCTACCCTATCATAGGCTGGGTTAGGTACCCCTGTGACCCCCTGGGCTTCCTTTTCCCAGGGCATGCCCACCATGTTATTGAGCGACGGTCTGCATGGGTGCTCATTTCCTACATCAACCACGAGCTTCCTCAGAGCAGTGACAGAGTTGTTTTACCTCCCTGTCCCCTGCAGTTACCAGGGCCTGGTAAATAGTATGTGCTCAGTAAATGTTTGTTGAAGGAATATAGTGAATGGATGATTGAGCAGGTGAAAACACTTGAGAGTAAGCTTATGCTGCAATGTTAAATGCATACAAATTAATCTAGTGCAAACTGCGTACACAGGGCAAAGCAACTTCCCAAATGTAAGTATACTCGAAATTTGAAGTGCTTTCAGAATCAGCAGGGAGTCCTTTTTTTTTTCTTAAGTAAGCTAGTCATTAATAATTTGTCACTACTAATTTGAAGTAAGTCACCTGGAAGCAGGTCTCTGGTGGCGTGCCACAGGTCTCTATACTTGGGTCTGTTTTATAAAACATTGTGGATCTTTCAAGTCTATGGCTCTCTCTCTATCGTCCCTCCTGTCCTTTATAAGACTCCAATTATTTCTCATTTGGGCTGTTATAACACCCTTTGAAATGCCCTCTTACCTTTCTATCCGTGCATCTTCCCATAGACACTAGAATTTTTTTCTGAAATGCAAATGTCATGCTCCTATTAATAATCCATTACTTGTGGATAAAGTCTGTGTCACTTAATCTGCTGCCCAGCTCCCTCCATTCATAGCCTTCTAGGCTCGTCTCTCTTCACTTTCACCTATGTTTCAACCACTTAAAATACTTGTCACTTCTTGAGATACCTCCAGGCCTTTGTAATGCTTTTCCATTTGTCTGGGGCTCCTGTCCCATTCTCACCAGTTAAACCCTGCTATTCCCACAAAACCCAGCTTTCTTTAATAATAGCACTTAACACGGTTACACGGGTTACACGGTCATCTATTTATGTCTCTGTCTCTCTTACTAGATTGTGAGTGTTTTAAGGGCAGGGGTCATGCTTTATTCACTTGCTTATCTTCAGCTGCCCTGTGGGCTTGGCTCATAGTAGCCACTCAGGCTGTGTTTGTTGACTGAATGAAGACCCAGGGTTTTCTTAACAGATTAGTAAATGCCAAAGCCAGGAGGAAAGAACATATAAAGGCCAGTGAAACCAAGCTTCAAATATAGGTCACCGACCTAGAATGTGGAATAAAGTTATCATTCAAGTGACATAAGTACTGAAGTCTTGCATATCATTTACAAAATTTATTCCACAAGTGCTAGGTTGAAAAGGTGGTGGTATTCATCCATGAAAAAATGACCAAATGACATTAGTAGGCCGAAACTTCCATTTCTGTTAATAATAAGGCAGAATATTGACAAGTTAGATTCTCCCACACATTCACCCACCCACCCATTTATTAGCTGGACTAGGCACCAGGGAGGATGATGAGCAAACATAGGTTTAGACCCTACCCCCCCAGAGTTTATAATCTAGTGGGGGTCACAGACATTAAACGGCTAGCCATAGTAACTGTGCATACTTACGTAGAGAGTCTTCTAAAGGAAGAGGGCATTCAGCAGAAGAGTTTGACCCAGATTTGTAGCTGGTCAGGGAGGGCTTCTTTGAGGAAGTGGTGCTTGAGCAAGATTCGAGGGATGAGTAGAAATTGACTCAAGAGCTTGATAATTTCCAGGAGGAGAAAGGAGGCTGGAGGGGGTGGTATGCCAAACCACACAGCGGTCACTTTGAGTGATTTTCTCTTTGCTGGACAAGATGTCTTTACCTAGGAAAAGATTGAAAAATTTGAAGCATAGTTTATATTATCTGCATTTGAGAAGATACAGAAGAGAGGCTGCCATGGTTTTGAGTCCTTGGTCCTGATGCAGGGGGATGCTGGTTGGTACTGGTCACTACATTTTAGAAGGGCATGAGAAAACTCGGAATGTGAGCAGAGAGAACTGTGATTCCAGGAAGAGTCTCAAGAAGAATGGCAGAGGCCACGTGAAAGCAGTCTTCAGACATCTAAAGGACTATTCTGTGGGAGAGAGACAGCAGATCCTTCGAAAGATCAAAGCTCTTGGGCGTTGGGATGATGCTTAGGAAAGCGGTCAGCTCCCATCATGTGACATGTTTAGGCAGAAGCAGGATGACCATTCTCCATGATAACACAAGGAGAATGCTTTCACGGGAGTAGAGAAGAGGTTGAGAGGCAGCCTGTGAGCTGAATCTAGCCCACAGATATTCTCTGGGGCTCAGAGTGTTAAAAAGTCAAATTAGTTTTCATTAAACTATCTAGATTTGAGTTGCTTTTTAAAAACTAGAAGAACTGGCAAATTGGATCAGCATTCCAGAACTGCAACAGTTGTTTGAAGCTGATAATTGGGTGTATTAGTTTCCTATTTCTCTAACAAATTACCATCCACTTAGTGGCTTGAAACAACACAAGTTTGTTATCTTACATTCTATAGGTCAGAAGTCTGAAATGAGTCTTACTGGGCTATAATGAAGGTGTCAGCAGGGCCGTGTTCCTTCTGGAGGCTCTAGGGGTGAATCTGTTCTATTGCCTTTCCCAGCTTTTAGAGGCTGCCTGCATTCCTTGGCTCATGGCCCCCTTTCTCCATATTCAAAGCCAGCAACATAGCATCTTCAAATCTCTTTCTCTGACTCCATTCTTCATTTTACTCCTTTCTGATTCTTTTAAGGACCCTTGTGATTACATTGGATCCACCCAGAAGATCCAGGACCATCTTCCTATTTCAGGATCCTTACTTTAATCACATCTGCAAAGTCCCCTTTGCCATGTAAGGTAACATATTCACAGGTTCCAAGGACTAGGATGTGGACCTCATTATTTGGGGACCAATATTCTGCCTACCCACATGGCCACCCTCTTAGACTCTACTGAATGGGCTTTATGTGGTTTCTTTAACTGTCTCTCCACTGTAGACATTTGCATTTGTGATCCCTGAGTTAAAAGCCTTGGCTAGATGACTAGTCTTCTTACAATTATTCTGTAAATAGAAATGAGTTTAGCATATGAATGAGGGTTATCTGTATTAATAAAAGCTTTCTTTCTTGGGGGACTGGAACCAGGAGAGAAAGAGGTGAGGGAGAATTTTAAACGTTTTTTAGAAATATGATTTTATTGCTTGCAAGATGTCACGTAATCAATTCAAGTCAACATATTACTGAGCACGTGCTCTGTTCTTTACAGGATTAGAAAATATGGAACACAAAGCATAAAATAGAAGTCTTTTTCATTTCTTTCCCACTCAAGAAAACATCTCAGAACACAGGTGCACAAGAATGATGTGATTATAGAAATGACTTTGAATGTGCTATAATTTACAAAAAAGCCAAAATCACAAATGCCACTGTTTGAACTGGAATTCTAACAAATTAGTGGTGTCACACCTCATAGCTGACCACTATCCATTGGGATGGAATCTCTCAGTATGATATGGTCTCTGGCCTTCAGGAAGATTGTTGTCTGTCTGCAGAGATAAGTGTTACAGTGAAAGTCAGAGCAATATAGCATTGTGTGTGGTTAAGTACTTACATGCGTGGTCCAGACAATAGGTGCTAAGTGGCTTTGGAGGGCATGATGGTGAGCCAGCCCTGAAGGACGTTTGGTGAATACCACCCCATCACAAAGCAGATACCTGCTTTCTGGTTCTGCAATAGGAGAGCAGGGAGAAAAAACCAACTCTGGGTAACTTGGATTGAAAAATACTTCAATGGTAGGTTTCAGGGATGCTCTGGAAAAGCATGTCTCTGCAAGAACAGGAAGGACGGTCTCTCTGGGGACCTAGGAAGCAGGATCTGATGGGCAGTTATTTCAGCACAGAGCCAGGGTGAATCAGCTCTGACCATGGGCTGATTGCAATGAAGGGAATGAGTCTGATTGGTTTATCTCGGTCCCACCTTGACCTGGGGAGGGCACCTGCCTTGATTAATGCCCTCACCAATGTGACTGGGGAGAGTTAGTGATTCCCGAAAGGAAGTAGAATGTTGCTACCAGCAGGAGAAGGATTGGATACTGATGTCAGCAGTACCTTTTTACTTGAAATGATTGTTAGAATCGAGGCCCAGGCAATCGTAGGTCCCCTGGCACCTTGCTAAGTACTTAAGGGTGGACTGGAGATATTGATAGCAAAGAGCTGCTCATGAGCTGAACAAACTTGGTTGAGTCCATTTTCCTTTCTGAGACTCAAATTCTCTTAAAACAAATGACGGAAGCCTAGAGCATCTCTAAGTTCCCTCTCACCTCCAAACCTAGAATTCTATCTAGCATAAGGCCCTGGGCAGATAACTTTAGCACTGAAAAAGTTAGTTTAACATTTACCTACAATTAATGATAAGAACCATCTTCAAAGTAAAGGCACAAATATTTCCCTATAATTTCAAACTGATTCATGAATCAGAAAAAGTGGGGAGTGGTAGGTGGGCATCTCCCTAGTTTCTTGTGGGGGTGGCAGTTGCCAAGGAAGAGTGTGGCATTAATGGCTGGGTGTACTGGCCATGAAGAGGTGGAGTGGGATACCATGGAAACAATGCTACAGTGATTACCCAGCAAACCTGAAACTTTAGCACATGGGAGCTGCCATGTTGCTCAACTCCAGATGCCAGTGGGAGACTATGCTTATGGAATACAATATGAATGCTACCCCCTGTAGTTATGCAAAGTGGCAGTCCTGGCTGAGAGATTAGCTCAGTGTTAATACATGTCATCCCTGGGGACCAAGGTAAGAGCCCTAGACAGACAAGGTAAGACCCTTTACCACCTGGGGTTCAAGGTCTGCCCTTTTATTTAGTCATCACTTATTAATGCTGTATATCCATGGTCCTCATGGATGGATGATAATGATGGTCTGGAACAAACTCTGATCTTGAAAGTTCTGGAGGACTCAGAAAAATAAGCAGATGGGAATTCCCCTAGGTGGGCTTATTCTTGCATAAGCCTACAGGGTAATATAAAAAGCTAGACATATATACCAAAATGAACAGCTAGATAATTAATAATAAAATAAGGACACTAGCCAGGTAGGCCTTATTTTATCTGCCTGGAGGATGGAGGCTCAGAGATATTGATCAGTGTGCCCTAGGGCACAAAGCTAGGACGTAGAGAGCAGGAATTCGAGCTGAGTTCAAAGTTATACGTGCCTGCTCAGAGGGGACACTCAGAGAGGGCAGAGGGGCCTGTGTCTGGCCCAAAATAAGTGGCCACTCCATGCCAGGCCGACATCTTTAGGAAACTCAGTTCCAGTCTTTATGTGTTTGGCTGCCTCTTGGTTATCTCTGTCCCGTATGATCTCTTCCTGCTGGGTTTGCCTCTGGCCACGTGACCTAGCTTCTCTGTTCTGTGCTGGAATGATACACTGGCATTCATTTCCTTCAGGAAAGATCAGGTTGGCAGGTTTTGCTCATTTAGGGGAGACTCTGAGAACATGGAGGGTGGTGATGGGAAGTGGCCTTTTGTAATCCGTGCTTGTGTCGGTGAATTGAGTGCAGATAAGAAAGACCCACGAGGATCACCTGGGGCAGGTATGCTGGTGAGTCGAGGTATGGATTCCACTGCATCTCGTCCCATCCAGATCTCTCCCCGGTTTCCACTAGCTTCTCCTGATCTGTGTCTAGGAATTGTGCTATCCTTAGGGACTGAGTTGAATCAAAATAAATGGCCACTTATGGCTTCGAACTGAGCAAACCCTTCTATGGTATGTCACCTGCCTACTGTCACCTGGTTACTTTTGCATTAAAAAAAAAAATCTGCCTCCTCTTAGCTCTTAATCCTCACTCCATCCTTATCTACCTTTTGCCTCTCTCTGTGTGCCGACTTTATTGTGCTCTTACGGTTATATATTTAAAAATATTTATTTGTTTTGAATAAGCAGTACATGCATGTGATAAAAAAAATGAGTCAGCCCACCATGGATAGAGCAAGCATTTCCCTTCCTTAATCTGCCTTCCTGGAGGAACCACTGTCCGTTTCTTTTACATCATTTTGTCTGTGTATGTATTAAGTTAGACCTTATGAAATTACCTTGTTATAGGTCAAAGTGGTCGCATATTGGCGATATCACGTGGTTCAGAGAAATTCAAGCATTACTATGGGACCTGTATCTTATTGCAACCTGGTATGTAGCCTTTTGTCATGTGTATTATCTGTGTTTCTCCATCAGATTGTAAACACCATGGAACCAGGACTTGTTTTGTTCACTGCTGTGTCCCTTGTGCCTGGCACCTTAAGTGTTCTCAATCAGTAAATGAATATACCACTCACTCACACGCGGTGGTCATCTCTATACACTGTTCTGCAACTTGCCTTCCTCATTTGACAATTTGTGTTTCAAATTGTTCGTTGTCAGTACAGTTGACCTTCGGACAATGCCAGGGTTAGGGGCGCTGACCCCCACGCAGTCAAAAACTGAGTACTGCTCTCTCTGCCTCAAAAAAAAAGGCATTGATAAATGACTCACCCAAGGGCAGGAAGCTGAAACAGACTGGATAGAATCAGGACCCAAACCCTAGTTCTTGTTTTTTTTCTTTGTTTGTTCTGTTTTTTTTTTGCGGTACGCGGGCCTCTCACTATTGTGGCCTCTCCCGTTGCGGAGCAACAGGCTCTGGACGCGCAGGCTCAGCGGCCATGGCTCACGGGCGCAGCTGCTCCGCGGCATGTGGGATCCTCCCGGACCAGGGCACGAACCCGTGTCCCCTGCATCGGCAGGCGGACTCTCAACCACTGCGCCACCAGGGAAGCCCAACCCTAGTTCTTTTGATTGCACATATCATGATCTCTAATTGAGGCTGTGTTGCTTTTTTTTTTTTTTTCAAAAAAAAATTCTTTTCTTTTTGCATCTTTATTGTAGTATAATTGGTTTACAGTGGTGTGTTAGTTTCTGCTGTATGACAAAGTGAATCAGCTACACGTATACATATATCACCATATCTCCTCCCTCTGGTGTCTCCCTCCCACCCTCCCTATCCCACCCCTCTAGGTGGACACAAAGCACCGAGCTGATCTCCCTGTGCTATGCGCCTGCTTCCCACTAGCTATCTATTTCACATTTGGTAGTGTATATAAGTCCATGCCACTCTCTCACTTCGTCCCAGCTTACCCTTCCCCCTCCCTGTGTCCTCAAGTCCATTCTCTACATCTTTATTCTTTTTTTTTAAATATTATTTATTTGTTTACTTATTTTTTTATTTTTGACTGTTGGGTCTTCGATTCTGTGCGAGGGCTTTCTCTAGTTGTGGCAAGCGGGGGCCACTCTTCATCATGGTGCGCGGGCCTCTCACTATTGCGGCCTCTCTTGTTGAGGAGCCCAGGCTCCAGACGCGCAGGCTCACTAGTTGTGGCTCACGGGCCCAGTCGCTCCGCGGCATGTGGGATCCTCCCAGACCAGGGCTCGAACCCGTGTCCCCTGCATCAGCAGGCAGATTCTCAACCACTGTGCCACCAGGGAAGCCCTGCATCTTTATTCTTGTCCTGCCCCTAGGTTCTTCAGAACCTTTTTTTTTTAGATTTCATTTATATATATGTGTTAGCATACGGTATTTGTTTTTCTCTTTTTGACTTACTTCACTCTGTATGACAGACTCTGGGTCCATCCACCTCACTACAAATAACTCAGTTTCGTTTCTTTTTATGGCTGAGTAATATTCCATTGTATATATGTGCCATATCTTCTTTATCCATTCATCTGTCGATGAACACTTAGGTTGCTTCCATGTCCTGGCTATTGTAAATAGGGCTGCAGTGGACATTGTGGTACATGACTCTTTTTGAATTATGGTTTTATCAGCGTATGTGCCCAGTAGTGGGATTGCTGGGTCATATGGTAGTTCTATTTTTAGTTTTTTAAGGAACCTCTATACTGTTCTCCATAGTGACTGTATCAATTTACATTCCCACCAACAGTGCAAGGGGGTTCCCTTTTCTCCACACCCTCTCCAGCATTTAGTGTTTGTAGATTTTTTGATGATGGCCATTCTGACCGGTGTGAGGTGATACCTCATTGTAGTTTTGATTTGCATTTCTCTAATGATTAGTGATGTTGAGCATTCTTTCATGTGTTTATTGGCAATCTGTATATCTTCTTTGGAGAAATGTCTGTTTAGGTCTTCTGCCCGTTTTTGGATTGAGTCGTTTGTTTTTTTGATATCGAGCTGCATGAGCTGCTTGTAAATTTTGGAGGTTAATCCTTTGTCAGTTGCTTCATTGGCAAATATTTTCTCCCATTCTGAGGGTTGTCTTTTCGTCTTGTTTATGGTTTCCTTTGCTGTGCAAAAGCTTTTAAGTTTCATTAGGTCCCAGTTATTTATTTTTGTTTTTATTTCCATTTCTCTGGGAGGTGGGTCAGAAAGGATCTTGCTGTGATGTATGTCATAGAGTGTTCTGCCTACGTTTTCCTCTAAGAGTTTTATAGTGTCTGGCTTTACGTTATGTCTTTAGTCCATTTTGAGTTTACTTTTGTGTACAGTGATAGGGAGTATTCTAATTTCATTCTTTTACATGTAACTGTCCAGTTTTCCCAGCACCACTTATTGAAGAGGCTGTCTTTTCTCCATTGTACATTGTTGCCTCCTTTATCAAAGATAAGGTGACCATATGTGCATGGGTTTACCTCTGGGCTTTCTATCCTGTTCCATGGATCTATACTTCTGTTTTTGTGCCAGTACCATACTCTCTTGATTACTGTAGCTTTGTAGGATTGTCTGAAGTCTGGGAGCCTGATTCCTCCAGCTCTGTTTTCTTTCTCAAGATTGCTTTGGATATTCAGGGTTTTTTGTGTTTCCATACAAATTGTGCAACTTTTTCTTCTAGTTCTGTGAAAAATGCCATTGGTAGTTTGATAGGGATTGCATTGAATCTGTAGATTGCTTTAGGTAGTATAGTCATTTTCACAATGTTGATTCTTCCAACCCAAGCACATGGTATATCTCTCCATCTGTTTGTATCATCTTTAATTTCTTTCATCAGTTATATGATAGTTTTCTACCATATAGTTTTCTGAATACAGGTCTTTTGTCTCCTTAGGTAGGTTTATTCCTAGGTATTTTGTTCTTTTTGTTGCAGTGGTAAATGGGAGTGTTTCCTTAATTTCTCTTTCAGATATTTCATCATTAGTGGGTAGGAATGCAAGAGCTTTCGTGCATTAATTTTCTATCCTGCAACTTTACCCAATTCATTGATTAGCTCTGGTAGTTTTCTGGTAATATCTTTAGGATTCTCTATGTATAGTACCATGTCATCTGCAAACAGTGACAGTTTTACTTCTTCTTTTCTGGTTTGGATTCCTTTTATTTCTTTTTCTTCTCTGATTTCTATGGCTAAAACTTCCAGAACTATGTTGAATAAGAGTGGTGAGAGTGGGCAACCTTGTCTTGTTCCTGATCTTAGTGGAAATGGTTTCAGTTTTTCACCATTGAGGACGATGTTGGCTGTGTGTTTGTCATATATGGCCTTTATTATGTTGAGGTAAGTTCCCTCTGTGCCTACTTTCTGGAGGGATTTTATCATAAATTGGTGTTGAATTTTGTCAAAAGCTTTTTCTACATCTATTGAGATAATCATATGGTTTTTCTCCTTCAATTTGTTAATATGGTGTATCACATTGATTGATTTGCGTACATTGAAGAATCCTTGCATCCCTGGGATAAACCCCACTTGATCATGGAGTATGATTCTTTTAATGTGCTGTTGGATTCTGTTTGCTAGTACTTTGTTGAGGATTTTTGCATGTATGTTCGTCAGTGATATTGGCCTGTTGTTTTCTTTTTTTGTGACATCTTTGTCTGGTTTTGGTATCAGGGTGATGGTGGCCTTGTAGAATGAGTTTGGGAGTGTTCCTCTCTGCTATATTTGGGAAGAGTTTGAGAAGGATAGGTGTTAGCTCTTCTCTAAATGTTTGATAGAATTTGCCTGTGAATCCATCTGGTCCTGAGCTTTTCTTTGTTGGAAGATTTTTAATCACAGTTTCAATTACAGTGCTTGTGATTGGTCAGTTTATATTTTCTGTTTCTTCCTAGTTTAGTCTCAGAAGGTTGTGCTTTTCTAAGTATTTGTCCATTTCTTCCAGGTTGTAGATTTTATTGGCATATAGTTGCTTGTAGTAATCTCTCATGATCCTTTGTATTTCTGCAGTGTCATTTGTTACTTCTCCGTTTTCATTTCTAATTCTATTGGTATGAGTCTTCTTCCTTTTCTTCTTGATGAGTCTGGATAATGGTTTATCAATTTTGTTTATCTTCTCAAAGAACCAGCTTGTAGTTTTATTGATCTTTGCTATCTTTTCCTTCATTTTCACTTATGTCTGATCTGATCTTTATGATTTCTTTCCTTCTGCTAACTTTGGGATTTATTTGTTCTTCTTTCTCTAATTGTTTAGGTGTAAGGTTAGGTTGTTTATTTTGAGATGTTTCTTGTTTCTTTAGGTAGGATTGTATTGCTATAAACTTCCCTCTTAGAACTACTTTTGCTGCATCCCATAGGTTTTGGGTCATTGTGTTTTCATTGTCATTTGTTTCTGTTTTTTTTGGGTTTTTTTGTTTTTATTTTATTTTATTGTTTTTTTGTTTATTTTATTTTTATTTTGTTTTTTTTGTTGTTGTTATTTATTTCTCACTGTTGTGGCCTCTCCTGTTGTGGAGCACAGGCTCCGGATGCGCAGGCTCAGCGGCCATGGCTTACGGGCCCAGCCGCTCTGCGGCATGTGGGATCTTCCCGGACCGGGGCATGAACCTGTGTCCCCTGCATCGGCAGGCGGACTCTCAACCACTGCGCCACCAGGGAAGCCCTGTTTCTAGTTTTTTTGGTTTCCTGTTTGAGTTCTTCAGTGATCTCTTGGTTATTTAGTAGTGTATTGTTTAGCCTCCATGTGTTTGTAGTTTTTACAGATTTTTTTTCCTGTAATTGATATCTAGTCTCATAGCGTTGTGGTCGGGAAAGATACTTTATATGATTTTAATTTTCTTAAATTTACCGAGGCTTGATTAGTGACCTGAGATATGATCTATCCTGGAGAATGTTCCATGAGCACTTGAGGAGAAAGTATTCTGCTGTTTTTGGATGGAATGTCCTATAAATACCAATTAAATCCATCTTGTTTAATGTATCATTTAAAGCTGTGTTTCCTTATTTATTTTCATTTTGGATGATCTGTCCATTGGTGAAAGTGGGGTGTTAAAAGTCCCCTACTATTATTGTGTTACTATCAATTTCCCCTTTTATGGCTGTTAGCATTTGCTTTATGTACTGTGGTGCTCATATGTTGGGTGCATAAATATTTACAATTGTTATATCTTCTTCTTGGATTGATCTCTTGATCATTATGTAGTGTCCTTCTTTGTCTCTTGTAATAGTCTTTATTTTAAAGTCTATTTTGTCTGATATGAAGATTGCTACTCCAACTTTCTTTTGATTTCCATTTGCATGGAATATCTTTTTCCATCCCCTCACTTTCAGTTTGTATGTGTCCCTAGGTCTAAAGTGGGTCTCTTGTAGACAGCATATATATGGCTCTTGTTTTTGTATCCAGTCAGCTAGTCTATGTCTTTCAGTTGGAGCATTTAATCCATTTACATTTAAGGTAGTTATCAATATGTGTGTTCCTTTTACTCTTTTCTTATTTGTTTTGGGTTCGTTATTGTAGATCTTTTCCTTCTCTTGTGTTTCCTGCCTAAGGAAATTCCTTTAGCATTTGTTGTAAAGCTGGTTTAGTGGTGCTGAATTTTCTTAGCTTTTGCTTGTCTGTAAAGGTTTTAATTTCTCCGTCGAATCTGAATGAGATCCTTGCTGGATAGAGTAATCTTGGTTGTAAGTTTTTCCCTTTCATCACTTTAAATATGTCCTGCCAGTCCCTTCTGGCTTGCAGAGTTTCTGCTGAAAGATCAGCTGTTAACCTTATGGGGATTCCCTTGTATGTTATTTGTTGCTTTTCCCTTGCTGCTTTTAATATTTTTTCTTTGTATTTAATTTTTGATCGTTTGAGTAATGTGTGTCTTGGCGTGTTTCTCCTTGTATGTATCCTGTATGGTACTCTCCGTGCTTTCTGGACTTGATCGACTATTTCCTTTCCCATAATAGGGAAGTTTTCAACTATAACCTCTTCAAATATTTTCTCAGTCCCTTGTTTTTCTCTTCTTCTTCTGGGACCCCTATAAATCGAATGTTGGTGCATTTAATGTTGTCCCAGAGGTCTCTGAGACTGTCATCAATTCTTTTCATTCTTTTTTCTTTATTCTGCTCTGTGGTAGTTATTTCCACTATTTTACCTTCCAGGTCACTTATCCATTCTATTGCCTCAGTTACTCTGCTATTGATTCCTTCTAGAGAATTTTAAATTTCATTTATTGTGTAGTTCATCATTGTTTGTTTCCTCTTTAGTTCTTCTAGGTTCTTGTTAAATGTTTGTTGTATTTTCTCTATTCTATTTCCAAGATTTTGGATCATCTTTACTATCATTACTCTGAATTCTTTTTCAGGTAGACTGCCTATTTCCTCTTCATTTGTTTGCTCTGGTGGGTTTTTACCTTGCTCCTTCATCTGCTGTGTATTTCTCTGTCTTCTCATTTTGCTCAACTTACTGTGTTTGGGGTCTCCTTTTCGCAGCCTGCAGGTTCGTAGTTCCCGTTGTTTTTGATGTCTTCTCCCAGTGGGTAAGGTTGGTTCAGTGGGTTGTGTAGGCTTCCTGGTGGAGGGGACTGGTGCCTGTGTTCTGGTGGATGAAGCTGGATCTTGTCTTTCTGGTGGGCAGGACCACGTCCAGTGGTGTGTTTTGGGGTGTCTGTGAACTTATTATGATTTTAGACTGCCTCTCTGCTAATGGGTGGGGTTGTGTTCCTGTCCTGATAGTTGTTTGACATAGGGTCTCCAGCACTGTAGATTGCTGGTCATTGAGTGGAGCTGGGTCTTAGAGTTGCGATGGAGATCTCTGGGAGAGCTCTCGCCTATTGATATTACGTGGGGCTGGGAGGTCTCTGGTGGACCAATGTCCTGAACTTGGCTCTCCCACCTCAGAGGCTCAGGCCTGACACCTGGCCAGAGCACCAAGACCCTGAAAACTGGGTTCACCTCTTGGTGGGTGTTGAGCCAATAGACATAATCAAGCCAGAAAGCTGGAGGAGGACAGATTTATTACTTGCAGCAAGTGATCTCTTTTGCTATTTTGTGTAGATATTGCCTAATTGTTTCAATGGATGCCCAGAAAGGAATCCTCATTCTCATGGGGTGGGTATTTGATATTTTGGTTGTTACTGCTGGAAACAGCCCACCCACTTTCTTGGCTCTACAGAACACAGGGAGGGGGGTGTTATTGCGCACGCTTCAAGCTTCTAGAAGTCTATCTTGGTAACCCCTGGGGTCACTGGCAGTCCGTTCCTTGTGTGCTAACCTGCTACGTTTGTATTAGAAGATGGATTTCTCAGCATGATACATCCAAATTAGTTCTCCCGTTGGAAGCCAGCATAGGATGCTAGTTGGGGCACAGCTGCAGCATAGGCAGGAGACATCAAAACGTGGGAGGGGGGAGACACGGCCATGAAATCAGTCTCTCTTAGGAGCGGGAGCCGTCAGGGCTCAAGTGATCCGTTTTCCTCCATTACCTGCAGCCCCTGCCTTCTCTCGTAGAGTTCTTACAATCCCGCTCCCCAACCTGTTCAGGTTCAGCTCCCTTTCACAGAGTGCTTACTGTATGTCAGATGCTTCTCCCCAGGGTCAAGTTGAACTTTCTGAAGAGTCCAAGAACATTAGCTGCATCTCAGAGAGAGTGCAACAGAGGCTCAAAGAGGTGGAATGACTTTCAGAGTAAGCTTTTTAAAAATGTAAATAAGACTAAGTCACTTCCAGCTTAAGACCTGCCAATGTAAAGCCTTCCGATGTTCTCACCTGGCCTCTGCCCATAGCTCCAGTTTAATCCTAATCCCTGTCTCTTCCTCTCATCTCAGTACAGGAACCATAGCCTTCTTTCTGCCTCTTAAATATACAGTCTCATTGCTAACCCTGGGCCTTTGCATTTCTACTTCTTTCAGTCAAGAACATTTAGCCCCTAAGTGATAGGCAGTTGGTTTCTTCTGGCCACGGCACAGATGTCACCTCCTCAGGGGTGCCACATCTTTCTTGCCTCTCCCTTGCATCACACTCCCTCTCATTGCCCTGTTTTTTCCTGCAGACAGCTCTTCCCACAATCTGAAAACATTGTTTTTGTTGCTCACATGTTTTATTTGTTGATGTGGACTTTGGGGTTGCTTTTTTAAAAACTGTGTTTTAAAATCTGGGTAAACTGTTTATTTGCAGTTCCATGCAAGCCTTGACCTTAGCCTGGGAGGATGTGACCAGTGACCTCTCTGGTTGCAATTGGGATGGTGTCCCAGGTTCCTGGGAACTTTTTGCTTAGATTGTCCACTGAGGCTGGTTACACTGCATTTGGAGGGCTTGTCTTCTCTCACAGGAAGTAGGTAATTATTGCAACAACCTGCAGCCCTACATAGATCTTCACTGAAGGGAAAACAATTTGATGCTGGCCAAAGCTGTAAGATGAGGTTTAAAGCTATCCTTTAAGAACTTATGGTTTCAAAAATAATTCATTCACACAATCATAGGTTTGTGTAGGTGTGTATATATAGGTGCGCACACGAGATAAACATTCAATACAGATACAACCATATCATGCCGCCACTGAGTGAAACCTTCCCCCTTTTGTTCTCAGGTTGTAAAGTCAAAAGTACTTAACAACTTATAATGGAGTTTGCAAGGTGTCAAGTCACAGGTTTCATGAGCTTTATTTGGCCTGCAAAGTGTCCTGATTTAGCCCCCAACATTCTAAAATCTGGAAATACTACATGAAATTCTGGATTTTTGGCTTCTCTTAAAAATTTAAAAGTTCTGGTGATACTGCATTTTGAAACAGCAGTAATGAGACAGATGTGAGTAGTGGCTTCTTTATCTAGGAAGGGTCTGTACCCTTCAGGTTGCCACTTTTCCCATCTGAACCACTTCAGTCACTTATGTCACAGGATGGGAAATAGCAGGTAATGTGACTAATAAAAAAGGATATATCCATGTTTGTTAATTCATGTAATTGCCCAAGTTTACCAGTACAAATCTCTCTCTGAGAGAGAGAGAGAAGGTGAGGAATCAACATTTGAGATTACATTGGCTCAGAATAGTAGTAGCTTTTGATATCTAAATATTTCCTGCTACTTTATGCAGCAAGACTTACTTAAAATAAGTGCTTGCACAGAAGTAATTACTTAATGATTACTTTAAGTGATGCATGTTGCTGGCTGTGATATTTTTCAAATGATTATTTTCATTGATTAGTGCTTATAACCTACATACTGGCCAATGTCCCTTGTGGTCCAGCCTCAGAACCGTGTCAAATTGAGAGACACACAGTTAACAGTTATTAAAAAGAAATTTTCCTCTTATTTGTATCTTTCCAACAACATTAATGGGGATCTAGTTTATAATGCACTTTAAGTAACAATTCTTAAAATTGACTTTCTTCTCCACTTCTGCTCTCTTGCCCCATGTTGTAAGCTGGATAATAACTCACTAAGATATCCATGTCATGATCTCTGGACTCTGTAAATATGTGAATATATTACCTTATATGGAAAAAAGGACTTTGCAGATTGACTAAACTAAGGATCTTTAGATAGGAAGATTATCCTGGATTATTCAGAGGGTCCCAATGATATAATCACAAATATCCTTATGGGGATAACAGGGAGAAGGAGAAGATGAAAGCATTTGATGGCTGAAGGAAAATGCTATGCTTCTTGATTTGAAGATAGAGGAAGAAGCCATGAGCCAAGGGATGCATTGACTACAGCTCTAGGAGCTAGAGATGGATTTAGGGAATGGATTTCCCCCCAGAGCCTCCCTTACCCACCTGATCTGCAAATGTCTCTTTTCTATGTCTTGATACTGGTTATTTGGTCTCCAGAGATGAAGTGTTCATTGCCCTCCCACATAACTATTCCTTCTGTAATCAGTTCTCCCTGGAAGAAAATTCTTCCACAGATTGAAGTAATGTTTTCATTTCTTACATCATCCCACCCCTTGGTTGGAGTTACACTTGTGGGGCATCTATTTGGATTATTCTACTCCTCCCAAACTTGATTTCCACTGAATTCCCAAGGGCTTGGACCTACTAAGGGCTGTCAGTTCAACATTTGTACAGTGCTCCTTGTAAAACACCAAGAACCCTGATCCCTCCTCATCCTATAACATTCTTTATCTGGTTATTTGATGCCATTTGTAAGCTCATCTGATATGTGAGGCCATCTGAGAGATTTCTCAAGGCTCACTTGGGAAGACCCAAAGGAAGATATGTTAATTTTATAGTGATAATAATATTGATAACAATGTTGATAATAGTAGCTACCTTTTATTGGAAAATGGCTGCCAGGGTAAACCATATGCCAGGAAAAATGATTAATAAGCATCATTGTATCTAATCTTAGTTAAAGGTAGGTGTTATCCTAGTTTATAGATGAGTAAACTGAGGCTCAGAGAGGTTAAATATATTCTCAAAGGCCACAGTGTTTGTCTCCCCCAGATTCTTCCTCTGTCTTTTGGTAATTGCCATAATTTTCCTTTGGGTTTCCACCCCTACCCCATGCAGTTCGTGTCCTTTGGAAAAGGCAGGCCGTGTAACTCAGGCTTAAACCAATCAGAACAATTCCCATTCACTGGAGTTCACTGGTTTATTGATTAGTATGAGTCACAGTTAAAAACAATGAGATTGGAGAATATTTGGTTGGGGGAGCTTCTGAGAACCTTCTGAATAGACCCTCTTCTTATTACTGAGGACAAAGAAGAGCATGCATGTTGCTCTTGGAATGATTGACATGTTCCTATCTTGTGTCCATAACGTGGTTTTAACAGGGAATGCAGAACGGAGTGTTGGAAAGGACAAAACCTTGATGGCATCATTGGTCCAACGACTCAAAATAATCCTGAAGCCATCTTTGTCACCAGTCATTCTAGTCGCATTAGCTGATAATATCTCTTCTGAAAATTAAAAAAAAATTTTAATTTTTACTTTTTCAATTTATTTTATTGAAGTATAGTCGGTTTACACTGTTTTGTTAATTTCTGCTGTACAGCAAAGTGATTCATCTATACGTAGATTTGCCTTCTTTTTCATGTCCCTTTCCACTGTGGTTTATCACAGGATATTGAATACAGTTCCCTGTGCTATACAGTAGGACCTTGTTGTTTACCCATTCTATATATAATAGTTTGCATCTGCTAATCCCAGATAATATCTTCTCTATTGTTTAAGATAGTTTGAATTTTCTGTCATTTGCAACCAGGTGAATCCTAACTGGTAGATACAACTCAGCTAGTAAGTAATGAGGCCATGATTCAAACCCAGGACTGTCTGGTTCCAAAGTCTATGCCATTTCTGCTCTTCTACGCTTGATTTAGATAGACCTTCTTTTGATAGAATCACAATCTCAGAGCTGGAAGAGACCCATGAGATCATAACACTCAGCCTCTGATCTTACAGACAAGGAAATTGAAGCCAAAAAACGAAAAGTAACTTGTCCAAGTAAAGTGAGGTTCAAGTCTAAGGTGGGCTGACCCCAGTGCACTCCTCTTCACATCACAGCAACTTTATTTCTTTTTCTGTTAAATGGATTTTTCTCAGGGATTCAGATCCCTTGCCTGCAGATCATGGATACAGCAAGTGATGGGACAAACTTCTGGGGCCAACAGGAGTTTGGAGGTCACTTGTGAAGTCTGCCTTTTGTGTTGCAACTAAGACTAGGATCAAAGCCATTGGGATGAAAAGCTGAAGATACCCAGTATTATATCCATTTCTGGAGAAAGAGAGAGAAGGGAGTGAGCAAGGGCAGCAGGGAAGGGAAAGAGTAGAAAAAGGAGAGAGAAAGAGGAAAAAAGTGCTCATGAGATGCTGTCCAAAACAAAGGAAGCGTGATAAAGGAGAATAATCTTTGCCTTTCTCCTCAACAAAATGAAATCTGTGTAGATAAGATTGTCCAACGTATCCAGAATGCTGCTTCTCTCTTCCCTGTTTCTCTCAATATTCCATGCCAAAGTACCTTCAAGGACTTTAGGGTCACTTAATAGAGATTTAGCAACATAACTCAGTGCTTGATACTTCAAACAAGTGGCCCATTGGTGAAAAAGGAAAGAGATGTTGTATCAAGTAATTTTAGAGGAATTCTAATGAAAGGATATTGGATTTTTACCTTCTGTCTTGATAGCTGAGCCATGAATGCTTCTCATTTTCCTTTTAGAAGGACAAGAAATTTTCTTCTTCTGTACTAGTAGGAGTAGAAAAGAAGCAGCAGCAACTAATACATGAATCTTACCGCATGTGGTCAGCAGAATAATGGCTTCCCAAAGATGTACATGTCCTAATCCTCAGAATCTGTGCATGTGTTATTGCACATGGCAAAAGGGACTTGGAAGGTGTGATTCAATTAAGGATCTTGAGATGGAGAGATTGTCCTGGATTCCTCAGGGGAGCCCAATGTCATCACAAGGGTCTTCAGAAGTGAAGGAAGGAGGCATCAGGGTCAGAGACAGAGGAGGAGATGTGATGACAGAGGCAGAAGGAGCAGAGTCGGAGTAATGAGATTGCTGGGAGGAGACGTGTCCCAAAGGATGTGGTAAATCCTAGAAGCTGGAGAAAATCAAGGAAATGGATTCTCCCCTAGAGCATCCAGAGGAACACAGCCCTGTGGACACTTTGATTTTAGCCCAGTGAAGCCCATTTAGAACCTATGACCTCCAGAATTGCAGGATAATAAATGTGTGTTGTCTCAAGCCACTAAAGTTATGGTAATTTGTTACAGCAGCAAATGGAAAGTAATACGTCTTGTGACAGGACCTGTGCTCATTGTATTGCATATATTGTTGCTTAATTTTGATCAATCCCTCATTGTAAAGACGACAAAATACTGCTCAGAGAGGTAAGTTAATACACGTAGGGTCACTTCATTAGTTAAGCGGTTGAGTCAGGATCTGAACCTAGGCAGTCGGATACCTGAACCTGGGCCCTTAACCACTGCTCTCTGCTACCTCCGTAACACGGCTGGGAAGTAGTAGACATAAAAACGTCCTTCCTGGACCATCAGGTGCCTGGGAGGCTGCCTTAAGTGTAAAGTTCTGTGCTGTTCTCAACTCGTATCATAGGAATTGTGATACATTGGAATCGCTGACTTAACTTTGGTTGTTCTGTGGATGTAGTGCTTCCATTGGCTCTGACCTGACTGCAGGGATAAGGATTCCAGGCATCCTTACGCTCAGACCGCCCGCCCGCCCCCCCCCCCCCCCCCCCCCTCCAGTATGTTTGTGTTCCTCAGGTAGCCATCTAGGAATTCATCCCTGGGCAGCAGGAAGGGGAAAGCCATGCATGTCATTGGAACAGATACAACACCTGAATTGGGGGCAGGGGGGGGGGGCAATTGCGGGAGTATTGGTGACTATCATCAGAACCATTCGTGGAGTTGGAGAGGAAGGTCGGAAGGGGTTCCCCACAATCCTGAAAAGGAAATAGAGCCTCGAGAGGGCAGGGTGGGAGCAAGGGAGAGAGGAGGAGGAGAGAGAAA
This sequence comes from Tursiops truncatus, assembly GCF_011762595.2. Lineage (NCBI taxonomy): Eukaryota > Metazoa > Chordata > Mammalia > Artiodactyla > Delphinidae > Tursiops > Tursiops truncatus. Next base: position 29,861,954 of record NC_047048.1, read on the forward strand.
GAGGAGGGAGAAGGGCCGAGAGAGGGAAGAAGAGGGAGAGACGGATACCGAAATAAATTGAGGATGAGACATAGAAAGGCATATACTAGAAGTAATACAAACACAGAGAAAAGAAGTAAGGTTTTGCAGGGCAATTTGCTGTTCTTTATTAAAATCAAAAGAGCATCTACTCTGCGATTCAGCAGGTCTGCATTTGTTTTATTTCAGTAAAATGCCCATAATGTAAAGTTTACTACTTTAACTACTTTTAAAGTGTGTACACTTCTGTGGCATTAAGCACATTCACCATGTTGTGCAGCCATCACCATTATCTGGTTCCAGAACTTTTTTTTTATCACCCAAATGGAAACCCCATACTTATTAAGCAGGCACTCAACGTTCCCCCCTCCCCCAGCCCCTAGCAGCCATCAGTCTGCATTCCCTCTATATGGATCTACCTATTCTGGCCATTTCACAAATGGAATCATTCAATATTGTGTAAGGATTCTTTCATTTAGCGTGTTTTTGAGGTTCATCGTGGTGTGGCGTGTAGCAATGGCAACAAAAATAACCAGACATGTAGGTCTGTAACTCACCTGTACCATGAGAAAAAAGAACTTGATAGAACGAAATAGGGTCTTATACTGATATGGAGCGGTCTCTAAGACGTTGTTTTGGGTGAAAACAGCTAGTTATAGAACAAAAAGCATATCTGGTTATTTATGTAAAAAGTTATGAAACAGGGTGTTATAATTCTATATATAAATATAGGCTCATAAATGCACAGGCAGAGGTTTGGATGGGAACACAACAAACTTATAACACTGCAGCAGTTGCTCTGGGATTAGGGGTGATGGTCAAGGGATCAAGAAATCAAGGTCAAGAGATCAGTGTTTGGATTTGCCACAGGAGAATATGTTCATATATTGAATGTGTACGTATAAATGGATGGAATTGAAAGAAAACAAGAAAAAGAGTGAAAGAGAGAAAGAGACCAACAATGCTGAGAAAAAGTCACAGGGAGAAGGCCACAGTGGGGCAGAGAGGCCCTGGGGTGGAATTTGGGTGAAATTGTTCATCACAACATTAACTCTACTCTTGGAGCGTTCTGAACAGCATGTGTGGGGAGTGTTGAAGAGTGAGGGCTTTCAGACTCCATCTTCTCCCCATTGTGATAAACCGAATTTAACCATAACATCTCAAACGCTGGTGATTATTGGTTTGTTCCAGTGTTAGGACGTCTTAGAGGCCAGTTCAGGATGAAGCTACTGTGTTGAGTCTTACTCGGCAATCAGTGTTTCGATTTTAGAGAAAGTTTTTCAAGCTTAATCAAGTTGTTCTTTCTTTGTTGTCAGTATGATAAATTTTGAAGATGGTGGTGATTAAAAAAAAAATTGTGATTTGCTTAAAAGAATGGAAGAGCATAGCTTAAGGAATTGTGTAAAGATTGGTGTCTTTTGCTTGAAACTTCATAGCAGTTAACTATTCAATGCATGAGAAATAATTTTATGATTAAGAAAAAAAACCTGGTGGAGGAATTAGACCAGAAAAATGAGCAGTATTTTTTTCCTTGTTAAGAACTGTGAATTCTGGTTTGGGATCCTCACTCCCCCAATTCATTTACCCATTCTTCAGGATTATGATTATTTTTTATTGACGTATACTTGATTTACAATGTTGTGTTAATTTCTCCTGTACAGCAAAGTGATTCAGTTATATATATATATATATATTTCAGATGATTTTCCACTATAGGTTATTATAAGATATTGAATATAATTCCCTGTATTACAATAAATCCTTGTTGCTTATCTATTTTATGCATAGTAGTTTGTATCTGTTAATTCCATACTTCTAATTTATCCCTGCCCCCCATCCCTTTCCCCTTTGGTAACAATAAGTTTTTTTTCTATGTCTGTGAGTCTGTTTCTGTTTTGTATATAGATTCATTTCTATTAATCTTTAGACTCCACATGTAAGTGATATCATATAATATTTGTCTTTCTTTGCTTGACTTACTTTACTTACTATGATATTCTCTAGGTCCATCCATCAGCATTATTTAATGAGTGGTTATTATGCACCAAATGCTAGGGAATTAAAAAATAGGCATGGCCTGTTTCCATGGATGGAGTTTATAGTACACTGGGGGAGACAGATGTTCAACAACAACTAAAACAATTATGTATACGTGATGACAAATCCTGACAAAGGAAATTCTGTGTAGACAAATGAATTTGGAAAATTACTTACAGGTGTGCCCACCAAAATCCACTCAGGGACTGATCACTTGGGAGAAGATGTCTAGTTGGATTTCTACACTATGGCCTCAGGCAATTAATTTTTTCTCTTATTGATTATGGTAATGGGTAGTAGCAGGTCTTCTGAAGTTCAGTTTGCATTTAGTTGAACTCAATTTCCTTGTGTGCCTCAGTCTGAAAGAATCTCTGTTTGGGAGAGCACAGGGAGTGTGCATCATAGCAGTGGGAGCAGAAGTGCGTTCACACAGTGCAACATCGTGGAAGAGACTGAGGCTAGCTCCTTCTGCAGCTGAGTCATCAAGGCAGAAAGAAGCAAATGATGATGCAGTTGAATGTAATTGTTGGAGAGGACCTTCCACCTTGCATCACTCTGCCATTTTCTTGGTCGTCTTGCTTCTTCCCTTTCTGGCATCCTTTTCTTCCATCCTTTTATTACTTTATTCCCACACTTGTGTCTCCTTTCTTTCCTTTCTAAGCCCTTCTTTCTCATTCTGTTGCCTTCTGTTCTCTTCCTTCCTTGTCTCAACCCTCTTACTCCTTGCTCTCTCTTGGTCCCTCCTGTTAGTCTGTTATTTTACCTCCTTAGTCGATTATTTTACCTATTTGCTTGCTCTTCACTGTACTTCCAACTCTCCTTGTTTCTTTTATTTCTCTACCTCCCTACAAGCCCCTCCCCCATTATATCTTAGATCCATTGAAGGTGCCACGAGAATTCTACACACATCACTCCCTTATCCCTCTGTAAATGGCAGTTAGGGTCATAGGGACCGCTTACCCCTTGCACTGAAAAGGCATTCTGAGGATATAGGATTGGGGGAACCACTCAAAGGAAATTGACTGGGAGATGTAGAATGCAAGAATCATTAACTTTATAGGCACAGTGTATGGTGTGTGTGTGTGTGTGTGTGTGTGTGTGTGTGTGTGTGTGTGTGTGTGTGTGTGTGTGTGTGTGTGTGTGTGTGTGTGTGTGTGTGTGTGTGTGTGTGTGTGTGTGTGTGTGTGTGTGTGTGTGTGTGTGTGTGTGTGTGTGTGTGTGTGTGTGTGTGTGTGTGTGTGTGTGTTGGAGGTGGGGAGAAGACAAGGAAGTGGGAAATGTTGATATCAGATGACCAGGACCTTGGCTGTGTTTATCTGTTTGGGAGATTTCATTCTGGGTCAGACTGGCTTGAAGCCCTTCTTCATTTGCTCACATAATTTCAAGCTTCCCCCCCCCCCCCCGCCCCCCGCCTTGAACCGGTGCCAGTGTGTTTGGAAAGAGTGAGACTTCCTCACAATATCTCAGCAAAACGACAACAAAATTCTAGTCTTTATTGAACCTCCTGAGGGGTGAACACCTAGAAAGTCTTTAAATAATCCTAGTTCCTCATTTTCCCTTCCGTGAACCTGCTTAAAAATCTCTCGTCTTGGGCTCCCCTGGTGGCGCAGTGGTTGAGAGTCCGCCTGCCGATGCAGGGGACACGGGTTCGTGCCCCAGTCCGGGAAGATCCCACATGCCGCGGAGCGGCTGGGCCCGTGAGCCATGGCCGCTGAGCCTGCGCGTCCGGAGCCTGTGCTCCACAACGGGAGAGGCCACAACAGTGAGAGGCCCGCGTACTGCAAAAAACAAACAAACAAACAAACAAAACCTCTCGTCTTTTGTTTGTTCCTCAAATTCTCTGGACTGTTTCTTTATCACCTACATCAGCTTAGCCTTACTTTCCCTTGTCCCTTCCGCAACCCTCCCCAAGTCTTCACATGCCCAGTTTCTTCTTATCATTTGGGTCCTCAGAGTGGCCTTGTCATGATTCTCCCTTGAAGTTATTTCTAACCTTTTGTAAGGTGGAAAAGATACCTTGGAGAATCTGTTGAAAACCAAGGACTCTCTTCACAGGAACATGCACATACATATAATAGTTTTCATTTTCTCTAATCTCAGGAGATTTTTCAGCTCCTTGAAACCCATCTCTCTGGACCTTTTGGGCATCTGTACTGCCAGCTCAGTCGCCGGTGGTGTCCCTCCTTTGTCACATACTGTCATGTCAGCTTACATTTATCTGCTTCTTATAAAACTAGCTGAAATGAGGTTGTTTGTTTGCTTATCTATTGTCATCAAGATCTTGGCCAAGATCTTGGCCAAGATCACCTCCATTACCAGCAGCTGGAGGCAATAGGAAACATTTTCAGGATAAAGACAGTCCAATGACATGCAGATGTTGAGCCTAGAATGTTGCTTAATTTTTTTGTGTGTGCGGTGATGTAGGTGCCCCTGGCCTGAAACTTCATCCAGAAACTCTCGATGTTACACATGGTGGTTTCCATTTGTATTCAAATCCTCCCCTGTCTGTGGTCTTCTCTTCTATTTGCTCTCTGTCTATTTTGATAGAAGTCAATAGTCCCCTCTTCTTGCCCCTGCATTTAGAAAAGCGAATCAACTTTCTAGTCTCCCCACTCCTTTGACACACAAAGGCTAGCCTTTTGGGGATGTCAATCCTTGGGACAGAACTTAGTTGAGACAGTGTTTTCTTCCTAATTGATTGGATCCCGTTGCTGAGACCCTCTCATTCCACCTCTCACCTGGGATTGTGGAGGGCTCCACCATCCCCCGAACAATGACATTTTGCTTTATTGCCTCGGAGAGAAGGAGATAGAAAGCATGGGCACAGGCAAGATGAGACAGGTAACTCAAGTTACCTCCTCAAATAACAGAAAGAAACTCTCCAGGAGCTGATAAATGGGTTTTGTATTCTGACAGGGACAAGGCTCTCTTCAGCAGTTTGCCTTGGGAATTGGAAAAAAATGAATCTCATCATTGAAGAGCGAGAGTTTTCTTTTTTTTTTTAATTAATTAATTAATTTATTTTTGGCTGCATTAGGTCCTCATTGCTGCATGCAGGCTTTCTCTAGTTGCAGTGAGCAGGTGCTACTCCTCATTGTGGTGCGCGGGCTTCTCATTACAGTGGCTTCTCTTGTTGTGGAGCACGGGCTCTAGGCACATGGGCTTCAGTAGTTGTGGCATGCAGGCTTCAGTAGTTGTGGCTCGCAGCTCTAGAGCTCAGGCTCAGTAGTTGTGGCGCACGGCTTAGTTGCTCCATGGCATGTGGGATCTTCCCGGGCCAGGGACCAGGGCTCGAACCCGTGTCCCCGGCATTTGCAGGCGGATTCTTAACCACTGCACCACCAGGGAAGTCTCTTCATTTTGTTTTTTTAAGTGGGGTATTGCTGAGTATTTGTGCCAAAGATGTGAGATGATAGCACACAGGATCATATTCCGTGTAGTGAATTTCTTCTTCCCTTGCTCCAGAATGTTCAAGATTAAGTATCCATCTGCAATTCCTGTAAGATAGCAAATGGCTCTTTGCAAGTGAGTCGACATGAGCATGCAGCAGAACCAAGAGACTGCAATGATGCTTCTGAAATCTGGGACAGTAGTGAGAACAACTGCTGAACCCTTTCCTTCCACAAGCATCTACACTGACTCATGATGTACCTTGAGGTTTCTTGCCCCTGTTGACCTGGTACCTGGGGTCTTTACCAGGGGGTGGGAGTGGAGATGGGGCAGATTTAGGTTTTGGCCTTAGTTCTCCGTTTTGACAGAGTGATTGGGTGCCTTTGAGGAGGTCACCCAATTACTCTGTGTCTTTGGTTCCCCACCTTCAATACAGGATGGAGACACATCCCACGCACAGGAGAGGTTTGAAATGGAAGAGTCTCAATTCTTAGGGAAAACAACAATTTTTTTAAAACTATGAGAGTTTATCATCATTACTTACTGAAGGAAAATATAGTGTTGGAAGCAAGATTGAAAGGAGTTGTATTAGGGCTCGAGAATAGCTCCTGTTGTATTTCCTATTACGTACTGTCACTCAGTCGAGCATTGCCTCTCTGTCTCAGATTTGTTCAGTATCAACGTTTCCCTGTGAACTGCATTTCACGTGGTTGCTTTGATTCCTCTTTGGCCTGATTTATTAGCCTTGGTTGATGCAAAGCTAACCTCTGTATGAAATCAAGAACAATTTGTAACCTTGCCCATCAGCAAATATCCAGAACATCATTCACAATAAATGAGTTAGTTGGTCCTTTTCTTTGCCTCTGGTTGAAGAGGCTAAAGCAGGGCAGGTTATTTTAGCCATAGATACCTTCTCCCTAACTTCAGGCACTGAGAAATATATTGACCTGTTTCTTACTTTTTTTTTTTTTTTTTTTTTGCGGTACACATGCCTCTCACTGTTGTGGCCTCTCCCATTGCGGAGCACAGGCTCCAGACGCGCAGGCTCAGCGGCCATGGCTCACGGGCCCAGCCGCTCCGCGGCATATGGGATCTTCCTGGACCGGGGCATGAACCCATGTCCCCTGCATCGGCAGGCGGACTCTCAACCACTGCGCCACCAGGGAAGCCCTGTTTCTTACCTTTGATGGCTCAAAGAAATGGGACATAAACAGTTTGCAGTGAACTAGCAGAGTGCAGCTGGCCCTTTTTCTGCTGAGCAAATAGAATATCTCATCCCTATTCCATCTTCACATGGGAACATAAACTCCCAGAGCTTCTAGATAGATTTATCCCTCTCTTCATTCTTCCAGCTTTCTTTGTAAGCTGTCTTATCATCTGAGAGGCCTTCACATTAAGAACCATGATTACAAGTTGAAATCACATCATTTATTTTACCAATTGGATCATTTAGTAATTCAGAGCTAGACTTTGGGCTTAGATGACCAAGATTAAATTGTTTCTCCACCTTGGGGACGTCATTTCCTCTTTGGGAAGTATTTTCCTAATCTGCAAACTGAGTTAATAGTACCTGATACTACATTATTGGGAGCGTTAAATCTGATAACTCTTGTAATGTGCTGAGTGCAGTGCCTCATTAAGAAATGCCAGACATCTGCTTTTTTTCCATTTTGTTTTTAATGAGGACATTGGCATCTTATAAGTGTCAGGTCATTTGTTAAAACAAGAAAACTGTATTATCCAAAAACTACCTTACAAGCTCTGTTAGCCAAAATTTCCCTTACACTTGACCTTTATGAGAAAGAGACAGGTAAAAGAAATACCAATAGAAAGAACATTTTCAAAATTCTACCGCTAGGCAGAATCTACGATCAGCATTCATCTTTACCTCAACCCTATAATATTGATCTTTGGGCAAGGATTATTGATGTTCAGGGTGATGGTACCAAACCCCTGCCAAGGTCAGCATCACACATCAAGATTCAACACGCATCAAGATATCATCTCCTTATTAAGCAGAGAAATGGACCAACGGATTAAGTTTTCAACATTGACTTGAAGGGAAAATATTGGTTAGTTATAGGATGAAAACTGTTAGCTAGATAGGTCTATTGATTATACCTTTCTTCCTTCTCATCTTTCTGGTTGACAACATTGGATTCTTATTGATCTTGGGCTACATTATATAAAAAGTGGGAGTACTGTGGGGCTCTGTGGTATTGTGTAAAGTGTTCTTTATTCTTTGTCCTTGTTAAAAATGTGTGTGTGTGTGTGTGTGTGCGTGTGAGAGAGAGAGAGAGAGAGAGAGAGAGAGAGAGAGAGAGAGAATGGGAGAGGAGATAGAAGATAACCATTAGGGGGAATAGACTTGGAGGGAGGTTTCTGGTGATGTCCTGTACCTTGATTTGGTAAGTGGTTACATGGGTATGTTCAAATTGTAAAAGATTAATTGAGTGGTAATCCATAATGATTTGTCCACTGTTCTTATGTATTAAAATTTTACTAAAAATGTATCTGTGAGACATGCATACACACAAATACATATTTACAACAAGGGCCTCTATTTTTCCATGTCCAGTGGAGACACAGTCCCAAAACATCTTGGCATCTCCTTCCTTCCATGTTGATTCTTGCTGCCGACAGGCCCACGTTTCTCTGTGCACCTGGTATTCTTCCATTGCCTCCGTCAGGTGGTGCAGTGGGAGACATGCAGACTTCAGAAGCAGAGAAACCAGTGTCTGCATCTTGGGTGTATTTTTTTTATAAGCCTCAGATTTCTTGTCTGCAAAATGGTTGCTGTGAGAATTAGAGATGATTCAGGTAAACCGTTCTTAGTATTAGCCTTGCACTTTTTGGATTCACCTCTTGGGCAGACACAACTCCTTGCCCCCAGTCTGAAAAGACATTGACTTTTGTAGAGCAACCTTTTGATAGTTAGGAAATCGGTTCCATGCTTGGGAATTACCCCTTCTAGAATGGGTGTATCTACCCAACCTAGATCTGAGTTCACCAGGATCCTCCTAGAACTATTTAAGACCATTATCTCTGAACTGGGTAAGTAGAGTAAACAGATATCATGTAAGTGAGAACTTCTCTTTCTTTGCCTTTATTTAAGCCAAATGTATGCAACTTGAATGTCTAGTCATTTGCTTCTGTTTGGGGTCATTGGTTTTATTTTCTCAGCGTAGCTCAAGGTGGAGGTGACTAGGTATTTTTAGTTGCTGCTTTTTAAATATGTGTGGACACATTTGTTTACTTTCATATGCCCTCATTTATTTTTGCTGCATTTGGCCAAGGTATAAAGTAGCCATTATCAGGTAGATACTATTCTTAGTGAATAGGCGGAATTCCACAGGAGTGCCTAATGGTATACAAAGAAAATGACATTATTCTAGTTGCTTTTTTTCTTCTGAATTACAGATGGAAGTGAGTAGACTATGATACGCAACCACGTAACGAATATTTTTAAAAAAGGAAGAGGTAGCATGTGTTTGGGTCATCTTTATTGTTCTTTCACCAGTAAAGTTTTGAGAGCTCTGGGACAAGCCATGGCTGTTTTTTCCATAATTAGTAACCTGGTGGCAGGCACCAAATTATGTGCCCAGTGAAAAGTCAAGTCCCTAATACAGTGTCTCCGAGTGGGGTCCATGGAACAACTGCACCAATAACACCAGACATACGGGTTCAAAATACAATTCCCGGGCACCATATCCAGAGAATCTGAGTTGGGCTGGAGTGGAACTCACATATATGCCTTTAAAAAGCTCATTTAGGTGATTCTGATGCTCACCAAATTATCAAATTACTGCCTCCCGCACTCTAAAAGTTTGGAGCACGGAAAATCCCTATGTGAGATTGTAGGGATTCTGGAAGAGGAAGAGTGATATCTAGATCTTGCAGGATAAACTGACAAAACTAGCATATTGAGGGATGGACTGGGAGTTTAGGATTAGCAGTTGCAAACTGGTATATATAGAATGGAAAAACAGCAAGGTCCTGCTGTATAGCACAGGGAACTATACTCAATATCCTGTGATAAACCAGAAAGGAAAAGAATATGAAAAAGAATGTATATATATGTATAACCGAGTCACTTTGCTGTACAGAAGAAATTAACACAACATTGTAAATCAACTATACTTCAATTAAAAAAACTAGCACATTTTATTTCTTTAAAAAATCTTTTGGTTGTTTAAAATAGAAAATACTATGAAATGTAATAGAAAAAGATCACTTGTAATCCCATCACTACCATAATATTTTGTTTTTCAATGTATAGTTTTTCAACTTTTTTTTTTCCTCATGAGTATCTTTGACGGTCGTCTTTTGCGTGTTCGTGTCCTGCTTTTATTCACCCAATGTCTAAACTTAAACATTTCCCATGTTATTACAACCTCTCCATAAGCACTCTTTTCTTGGTTGTAGAATATTCTTTCTTATCAGTGTATCTTGGTACTCAGGTAGAACAGTGGTGTTGATGATTTCTGTTTCCAAAGAAAGATGAATGCTGTTTCTCCTTCAAAGTTGTTACTCCGGCCAAATGATTAAGAACCCTCCATTTGCCAGAATCTAGATGATGGTGATTACCTATGGTTTTAGCCAGATAATGACCTCATTTCAATGTATTTTCCTTTTAAAATACTGACTAATAATCACTTCTGATGATGAAGACAGATAAGAACCAGAAGGATAAATTGAAGTTTCTTCCCTTTCCATATGGAGAACCATATAGAAATGAACACGTAAATTATTTGGCCCCATAGCTGGATGTTGTAATAACACCATTTGGTTTATTCTTATTGATGGCAAGGGAATCTAGCTAGCCCACTTACCGGAGGAACATACTCAGAATCGGGCAAATCAGGCGACTTTTGCCAATAATTTAGTTTCTGGCAGAACCTCATGGAGAGTCAGGTTACTCTTTAGAGTGTGTGTGTGTGTGTGTGTGTGTGTGTGAACACATGAGTGTACATGTGAGGGAAGGCACACATACTGGTGTGTGTGCATTTGTAGCTGAAAGAATGTCTCATCAAGAATAAGCCTATCAGGGAAATCCTGGTGCTTCTTGGCTTGTGGAAGCATCATCCTGAGCTGTCTCTTCCTTCATCTTCACACGGTGTTCTCCCTGTGTGTGTCTGTTTCCAAACTCCCTCTTTTCATAAGGACAGCAGCCACCCTAACGACTTCACTTTAAACTTGATTTCCTCTGTAAAGACTCTGTCTCCAAATACGGCCACATTCTGAGGTAAGAGGGGTTAGGACTAAACATGGATTCTGGGGGTGTGGTGGGGGATACAGTTCAACCTATAAGAGGCATATTATTTAACAGTAACCCTCAAAATATAAAGATAAATCGTCCTACGTATGAAAATGTACACTGAATAATGATACTGAAAAAATAAGAGAATTACATAGTGAAAGAGTCTTTGCCTGCCTATTTATCTATCGATCTATCTACACATACACACACACATTGTATATGTATGTATAATATAGTGGCTGCCTATGAAAGAAGGAGGAAATAGGATACAGTGGAGTAGAAGCTAGACTTCTTTGAACGTATGCTATTTTTATAGATTTGATTTTAGAAATATTTAAATATTTATCTAATTATGAGAAATGAAATAAAAAGCAATTCCTAAGTACTAAAAGTAAAGTAAAACAAGTAAATCTAATTTTTGCAATAACCACGCAGAAAAGAACTATTCCAAATGACCTTAAAACAGAACTTTGTATATACGAGGTGGAATAATGCATCCTAAGGACAAAAGGAATAGCAAAAAATCTTGTTTTCAGTATTTTCAGGGATAGTAATAATAATATTGTTTTTCTGAGCCTTGTATGCGTATAGTGTGGGATAAAGAAAATTAGTAATTATGTTGATGATATGGAGAATGAGCCTTTTGTCGTAAGAGAAAGAAGAGATCTGTGAGATTGAATCCTGAACTTGAATAAAAGGTATCAGGATGAACTTATGATGTATTTTAACTTAAAATACATATACTCTGGAATACTAGTCAACCTCGTAACAATAAGCGCCTCTAGAATCAGATTTTGGTTTCAAATACTATTTTGCATTGAGAGAAACCACTGGGAAAGTAGCTCTTTCAAGGTGTGGGGACTGATCCTTCCTGGAGCATCATTTCAGAGCAGAGAGCAAAGCAGTTAGACTGAAGGTCAAAAGAACCCAGAAGCCAACCCGAAGTCCCCAATGGCCAGAGATGGAACAATTTGGGCATTAATAAGGATACTAAGAGCAATATCATCAGATTTCACTTTCTGTGTGGGGTGTGTGTGTGTGTGTGTGTGTGTGTGTGTGTGTGTGTGTATTCGTATACATACATATATATATCAGATGTCTCCTCTATGTATACAGAACTTTATAGTTCCCAAGTGTGTTTGAATACATTCATTCATTCAGTGACTATTTATTGACTGCTTAGATGCCTGGTACTGCACCAGATGATGAGGATACAGTATGAAAAGACCCCAGCTTCAGACACCGATATACAGGAGAAAAAACTAATCATAGATTTTAAAAAGTGCTATGGAGGAAGAAAAAAAGCAGAGAGCCATGGTAAAGACTAATGGGCAAAGACCCTTCTCTAGAAAAGGAAGATGTCTCAGTGCAGATGACACTTAAGATGAAAGATGAAAAGGAGCCACTAAAGATGGGAAGAGTCAGGGGAAAAGCATTCCAGGCTGACGGAACAGCAAGTACAAAGACGCTGAGGCCAGAGAAAGCTGATCACAGTCTGGAAACTGTCGAGGTCTGTTGTGGTTAGGAACAGTGAGTGAGAGGGAGAGTGGCCCAAGGAATTCGATCTAATTTGGCTTTCAGAATAACCGTGTCGTCTGTCCTTATTGCTCCTCTCATTTCATAGATGGGAGAACCAAGGCAGCCCTCTTGTGTCATTGCTAGTAAGTCACGGAACAGAAGCTCGGATTCCTTTCATCGGACTGCAGAACTGGTGTTCCTCCAAGCAGATAAACTAAAACCTGTTACAGTCGAATGAGAGTGGTGAGAGTGGACATCCTTGTCTTGTTCCTGATCTTAGTGGAAATGCTTTCAGTTTTTCACCATTGAGTATGATGTTTGCTGTGGGTTTGTCATATGTGGCCTTTATTATGTTGAGGTAGGTTCCCTCTATGCCCATTTTCTGGAGAGTTTTTATAAATGGGTGTTGAATTTTGTCAAAAGCTTTTTCTGCATCTATTGAGATGATCATATGGTTTTTATTCTTCAGTTTGTTAATATGGTGTATCACATTGATTGATTTGCGTATATTGAACAATCCTTGCATCCCTGGGATAATCCCACTTGATCATGGTGTATGATCCTTTTAATATGTTGTTGGATTCTGTTTGCTAGTATTTTGTTCAGGGTTTTTGCATCTATGTTCATCAGTGATATTGGTCTGTAATTTTCTTTTTTCGTGATATCTTTGTCTGGTTTTGGTATCAGGGTGACGGTGGTCTCATAGAATGAATTTGGGAGTGTTCCTTCCTCTGCAATTTTTTGGAAGAGTTTGAGAAGGATGCGTGTTAGCTCTTGTCTAAATGTTTGATAGAATTCGCCTGTGAGGCCATCTGGTCCTGGACTTTTGTTTGTTGGAAGATTTTTAATTACAGTTTTCAATTTCATTACTTGTGATAGGTCTGTTTATATTTTCTAATTCTTCCTGGTTGAGTCTTGGAAAATTGTACCTTGCCAAGAATTTGTCCATTTCTTCGTGGTTGTCCATTTTATTGGCATAGAGTTGTTTGTAGTAGTCTCTTATAAACCTTTGTATTTAAACCTGTCAATAGTCTTAGTCTCCTCTTGCCTCACTCTTCTTACAACCAGAGAGGTCAGTTTACGCTGTGCATGGCACGACCAGCAGGAGGGACTTGTGTTGAAAAAAGAAGTGAGATTCCATCTGCTTCTCAAACCGATGTCAGCATTACTTCACAGGTTTTGCTGTAGGAGTAGGAAATGTGGGTACAACTTTTTTAATGTCTTACAAGTGTCTGTGGGTACATAGCAGAATTTACTGTCACATCCATCTGCTGCTCTCCCTCTGTCTCACTGAGTAACCTGCCATTTGAGATGGAGAACCAGAGCCACATCATGTCATCAGCACAGAGATTAAGACATCACTGGTTCCGGTGGAACTCGGCAGCTCAGAATACGAAGCGAGTTGCTTTCATCTTCCGAGAGACGCCTACTCTTGATTCCCTGTTTTCTCTTCTCCAAAGAGAAAAGTAATGAAAAGCCTTCTGGAGGAGTGTTCTACTGGCACAGTTGTTTTCATGGTGAACTTGACCCAGGTCACAGAGTGGGAGAAATTTGATGTTGTCATTGAGGATAGATCTTTTCTTGAGGAGGAGGGGGAGGGGGAGAAGACCTATGGAGCGCTCTGCATACTCATGATAATCCTTACAAAAGCCCAGCCAGTCTAGGAATTGCCAGGCTAGGAATTATAATCACCTTTCTACAAATAAGCACACTGAGGCTAAGTGAGGTTAGAAGACCTGCTCAAGTTCACACAGACAAGAAGCTGAACCAGGCCTGTGCAGCCCCATTCCCTGAATCACACAGCTTCTCCATGGATGCTTTGACATGTGAGTGGTTGGTGCTTTGCAGTGTTCTAGAAATGTAGCATCCAAAAAACGTAGCATCCAATTGTTTCACGCTGCACAGAAGAGGCTCAAAGGTGAAGAATGTGTCCAAGCTCACGCAGCTAATAAGCAGCAGAGCCAGGATCCAAATTCTAACTCCAAGTCCACTGCCTTCTCAAACCATTGCTGCCTTGTTTTTGCCAAAGCTCTTTTTTCTTCGATACCTCTGTGGTCAAGGTCCAGGATCAACATAATTGAGAACCTCCTTCTTTTGTGAATTAGAAAGGTTTTTCAGTTTGCTTATAGTTGGGACTGAGATTATAAGAGGTATATATTCACCAAAGTGTACTTCCCTGGGGAAAGTCAACAGACTGAACTGAAGTGTGTGTGTGTGTGTGTGTGTGTGTGCGCGTGTGCGTGCACGCGCACGCACATGCGTGTGATGAGGGATAGAGGTAGGACTGAGAACATTTACATATGTGCTAGTGTTGGGGAAGGAAAAATTCTCCTCTGCTCTTTCTAGGTTCTTCGGGCTGGTCTAAGAATTAAATTGACATGAGACCCATTAACAAGAGAAAACCAGATTTAATTGCATATGTACGGGGGCTCCATAAGAATAAAGGACCCAAGGACCAGTCAGGCAGTTGACGCTTATGTGTTATCTGAGAGGAGAAGAGGATAGGGGTTTGGGAGGAAGGCAATTTACAGGAAGATGCAAATGAGCAAATGTTTGGTAAACAGATGTTTGCTGGGCCACCTACAGACAGAGCGAGGACTTTGATCAAACCAGCCTTGCTAGGTTCCTTCCTGTCTAGTACACCGAGTTCATATACTACCATACACCGAGTTCATAATTATCTGTTGTGACAGTTCTTTCTGGAATAGGTGCTCTATCTAAATCCTTTTAGGCGGTTAGGAGGAAGGTCAAAGGTTCTTCCTGAATCTTTGGGCCTTGATTGCTTTAGCTTGAAGCAATTCGCATGCCAAAGAGGCACGTTTGGGGGTGGCAAATTTTGCTCTGCTACGATAGTTAAAATTCAGTGGCAGAGTTGCCCAAACATGTGCTTGAGCTCTGCCTTCAACTCTCAACCCTGGAGTGGGTGGTACTCTATACACTGAGCAGCTAGACGTGCACACAGCTCTTCTTTACAGCCTACATACCTGCTCCAGGACACATAAAGGGCTTTACGCAATACCTGGCAGATGGCATGCCGTGAATGCTATTAATTTTTATTATAATTTGCTCACTTAGAATGAGGTAAAGAATATTTCCTCAGTTTTACAGATTAAAAAATTATTTAGAGATTTAACTAACTTCCTAAAATCAATCAATTAGCAAATACCCAAGGACTCAAATCCAGATCTGTTTAAGGTTTGAAACTGGGGTCTTGCAGGCCAGCTTCATGTTGAATGGGCGCCATGTAACACACTGGTCGATTAGGGATTAATCACTGTGCTCAGTTAGGGAATGCAGAGAGTTAACTTCTTCTTTGTTGTTGCAAGCAGAGGCAAAATTGGACGAAGTTCATTTACAGCAATGAGCGGAGCCTAGGCAAGATAAACTATTTTGTATTCCATTAAAGTGGCAGCCTTTCCCTGATAACACATGGCTTTCGAGATCTTATTCCTCACCCAGTGTGCTGCCAGGCCGGCCACCTGATGGATAGTGGCTTCCCTCCAAGGGATGAATTAGCAAGTGGTACCAGCTGAACAGCTTCAGAGGACCTGCATCCTTTGTGAGACTCCTATGAGGTGGGGGGGTGGGTGTGTAGGGGCACCTGCCTGAGATTCCATTACTGGAATTAGAGTACTCCCTCCCAGTTTTCTGTAAATCTGCTGATGACATCAGTCGTGTTGGACAAACAAACGTGGCTCTGAGTATTCCTGGATGCTGACTGCTCTCAGCACACTGGTCTGGGTCTGGGTCTTAATTTCTAAAGATGACTGATGGATGACATGGGAATGCCAGTGCCATTGAAAGAAAACTTTCATGTTATTCATGGTTCTCCTGAAACGAGAGACAGCACGTCCAAGGGAGGAGAGCACCTGGTTTTGGTCGGGAAGCGGAAGCTGGGAGGAGTGAAAACTTTAGGGCAGACCTTTTATTGGGGTTTCCAAGGGAAAGGCAAGACAGTGTAAAACAGCTTGGGACTAGCTACTTTGAATAATTTTGGCGGGCTCTACACTATGGGGGTGGTGTGTAGTTGCTCAGCACCTGGTCCTGGGATGATTAAGGCAATATTGCCTCCTGGAATTCATGGGCCAGATAGAGGCTGTGTGGCTCCAGATTGGTTTTGTTTGCATCAAGGGTGTGCTCCTGAGTCCTTGCCATATCTGAGAATTGGATAGCCCCAGAAGGTGCAGTTTCTCCCATTAAAAAGTCAGAAAGGCTTTTAAGGATGTCAAAACATCATAATATAGAGAGAATTAAAAATATGTATAATATACACATGTAACTCTGTGAGTTGGTTCAGGATTTTGGATTTGGGTTTTCTGTTGGGTTCTAGCAAAGGATCAGAAGATGGGGCGTCTGATAGTCCCTTGTTTCGTGACACGAGACCAGTTAATCTCCCTTGCACATATGAGAGAGTTGGGTTGCATCAGTGTTTCCCAGAATGTGGGATGCGTCAGGTGAATAAGATGCTTTTAGGTGGTATAGCCCCAGCATGAAAGAACGTGGACTCACAGAGTGGGCATGCACTAATGCTGGGATATAAGAATATGGTTTGTTTTATTTTTAAGGTGATAACTTATGTAAGTGACAGAGTTTCTTATTTATGCTAGCTATAAAATTTCCCTTAAAATAGCTTAATTACACTTCAAAAGTTGAGTTGATTTATAGACAAATAATAAGTAATCCCAAATATCTGTGATTGAAGGGAAACTGCGATTATGGAGTTGTCTGTCTTCTCCTTTTCGTACTTCATATGTTTGGGGATTCTATTATTAAGGGTATAAGCATTTATGAATATTCTATCTTCCTGATGAATTGACCCTCTTATCATTATGAAATGTCCCTGTGGTAAACACTCTGTGTCTTGAAGTCTGTTTTATCTGATGCTACTACGGACGCTCCAGCCTTGTAACGCTTACTGGCTGTGTGGTATCTTTCTCCATTAATTTACTTTCAATTTGCCTGTCTTTATATTTAAAGTACATCTCTTAAAGATAGCAATAGTTGGTCTTGCTTTTTCTAACCCATTCTGATAATCTCTGCCCTTTAGTCCAGTACCACTAAAGGTGACTGTGGATGTGTATGGATTAGGTATACCATTTTATTACTTTGTCTTCTGTATTTCTCCCATTTTTTATTCTTCTCTTCTCTCTTCTGTATTGGCTTTCTATTGTTGCTGTAACAAATGACCACAGACGTAAGGGTTGCAGGACTGAGGTTTGCATTTCCTTGCTGTCTGTGGGTTGGGGGCTGGTCTTTGCTCCCAGAGGCACCCACTTTCCTTCTCAGGCTTCCTAGGTGTCCCCCTCCAGCACTGGCTGGTCTTGTCCCTCTCACCCTTTGACTCAGTGAGTCTGACTCCTCTGCCACATCTCTCTGATTTCAGCTGGAGAAAGTTCTCTGCTTTTAAGGATATGTGATACATTGGGCTCAGTGGGCTAATCTCCTTTTTTTAATGTCCTTAACTACTTCTGCAATCTTTTTTTTTCATGTAATGATATATTCATAGGATCTAGAGATTAGAGCATGGGCATCTTTGGGGACTATTCTGCCGGCCACACCTACCTTAAACATTTTTTTTAGGATATTTTAGAATTCCGTCTTAATTTACTTATTGGTTTTAGCTATGTTTCTTGCCTTTTTAAAGCGATTGCCCTGGGGATTACATGAAACATTCTTAGCTTTTCACAGGCTACGTCAGTTTATATTGTACCACTTCAGGTAAAATGCAGCAATCTTTTACTGGATGTACCCATTTACCACCCCTCAACATCCTTTAGGCTGTGGTGTGATGTCCACGGAATCTATATACATTAAAACTTGCAGGAGACAATGTAAGAATTTTTGCTTTAAACAGGCATATGCATATGTATTTTTTAAATTAAGAAGAAAAATAATCTTCTACACTTACCCAGATATTTACTGTTTCTAATGCTCTTCATTTGTTCCTGAAAGAATCTGGGTTTCCCTCTGGTATTATTTCCCCTCAGCATGAAGAACTTCCTTCAGCATTTCTTGAAGTATTGGTCTATTGGCAATGAATTCTCTTAGTTTTCTTTTATTTAAAAAGTCTTTAACTTGTTTTCATTCTTTTTTATTTTTCAAAACCTAAGACTCATTTTATTTTATTTATTTTAAATTTTTATTAGAGTGTAGTTGATTTACAGTGTTGCATTAGTTTCTGCTGTACAGCAAAGTTTATCAGTTATACATATATCCACTCTTTTTACTTATTTCATTCTTGAGAGGCGTTTTCACCCAATACAGAATTCAGGAGTTTTCTTTCAGTGCTTTAAAGATGTTATTCCACTGTGTCCTGGACTCTATAGTTTCTGTTAAACCTGTGAAACTTTTGAATCATCATTTTCTGTATATAATATGTCATTTTTTTCTTCCTAATTTCAAGATTTTATTTTTCTGATTTTCATTAGTTTGACTATGATGTGCATGGTTTTCTTCACATATATTCTGTTTGGGGTTCACAGAGCTTTTTGAATTTAGGTTTTTCACCAAATTTGGGAAGCTTTTAGCTGTCATTCTCCAATACTTTTTTCTATCCCATTTTCTCTCTTTCAGAGACCTTGCTCTGCTAATTTTTTAAAGTGTCTCTCGTTCATATTGAGTCATTTCTACTGATCTATCTTGAAGTTCTCTGATTCTTTCTAACGTCATCTCCATTTTCATATGAAGTCCACCCAGTAAATTCTTTATTTCAGATACTTTCTATTGGCCACACAGTCATGAGACCAACTAGATTCAAGAGGAGGAGAAAGGACCCATCTGCCATTGGCGGAGGGGGGGGGGGGGGCTAGCAAGAAATGTGTAGCCACCTTTAATTCACCCCACTTGACCCTGCCTGCCCCCCTCTATCCTTGCCACCATGTCGTTTGTTCATGCCCTCATCATCTCCTTACAGGACCTCTGAAATAGCTTCTAACTTGTCCCCTCCTTCCTCCAGTGTCCCTCCAGTCTTGCTTCTCTCAAAGGTCTATCTGCACAACTCCTTGCCTTCTTGAGAAAGCCTTCCTCTGTCTCCCAGAGGGAATGACCTTTCCATCTCCATACTTTAGTATTTACCACATCGTCCTGCAATTGTAAGATCTGTTTGTCTTCCTCATCACCTAGTCTGAGTTTCTCAGGGGAAGGAACCATATTTGATACATCCAGTGCTTCTCCCATTGAGAGTTCACTGGCTGTGACCCCCCTAAGG
Organism: Tursiops truncatus; assembly: GCF_011762595.2. Lineage (NCBI taxonomy): Eukaryota > Metazoa > Chordata > Mammalia > Artiodactyla > Delphinidae > Tursiops > Tursiops truncatus. The sequence continues at coordinate 29,881,384 of NC_047048.1, forward strand.
TTGGAGACATTGACTGCTTTGTTTACTATATCCCCAGAGCCTAGCTTCGTGCCTGGCTCATCACGGATGCTTAATGTATATTCCTGAGCTAGAATGATTTTTTTTTTTAATTTCACACAGTTAAGGCAGGACCAGAACTGGATTCCAGATTTGTTTTCCCTCTAGGTTAATGCTTCCTAGGGCTCGCCAGCAGCTGAGTGAAATTCAGCAATCCTCAAAGCCTCTTTTCCTTAGTATATCCAGCTTATATCTTTATCCACATATCTCGAGATCACTTTCTTTCATGTTTTAAAATATAAACTGAGTTTAACAGAGTGAAAAGGGTTGAGGATTTTCCTGCATTGGTCTCTGCTCCAGTCTCTCTAATGGTCAATGCAGCAAGCACTGCTCTGTTTCTTAGTTTCAAACTTGAAGAAATCCACTCTGAACTCCAGGAATAAGAAGCATACTGTGTATCGTATACTTGTTGCTTTGGACCATGAACTTTATAGGTTAATTTCTTCTGGAATAGTGTAATAAAGGGAGAAAAGAGTTCAATGATTCACCTGGGGGCCCAGGAGGTTGGATCCTGAAGGCTGAAGTCATGTGCTCACTCAGACTTTGAATTTGAACTTCTTTTTCTGTATCAACTATTCTGTTGCTTACACAGAACAAGAACTCAATGGATGTCTTTGGCATTAAAGTTGTCTCTACCTAGAGCAATGATTCTCAAACTTTAATGTATGTAACAATCACCTGGAGAACTTGTTAAAACACGGATTCTGGGCCCCACTTTAGAGATTCTAGTTCAGTAGGTCTGGGTCCAAGAAGATGCATGTTTATTAGGCTCCCATACGATGCTGATGCAGCTGGTCCATGGCTACTGTTTGAGTGGAAAGGCTTTAAAGCAGTGTTTCTCAACAGTGGAACTCGACATTTTGGACTGGGTAATTCTTTTTTTGTTGTTATTACGGTAAGAACACTTAACAAGAGATCTAGCCACTTAACAAAATTTTAAGTCTGCAATACAGTATTATTAACTATAGGCGTTATCTCGTAGGCAGATCTTTAGAACTTATTGATCTTGCATAACTGAATATACCCATTGAACAGCGACTCCCCATTTCCCCTCTCCCAACCCCTGGCAACCACTGTTCTACCCTCTGCTTCTGTGAGTTTGACTATTTTAGAGTTCTCATTTAAGTGGTATATCATGTAGTATTTGTCCTGTTATGTAGCTTATTTCACTTAGTGTAACGTCCTCCAGGTTCATCCATGTTGTCACAAATGGCAGAATTTCCTTTTTCAAGGCTGAATAGTATTCGGCTATATGTATATGCCATATTTTCTCTACCCATTTATCTGGTAATGGACATTTGGGTTGTCAACATATCATGGATATTGTGAATAAATGCTGCAGTGAACATGGGAGTGCAGATATCTCTTTGAGATCCTGATTTCAGTAACTTTGTTCAGTTTCCAAGAAGTGGGATTGCTAGATCATATGGTAATTCTATTTTTTATTTTTTTGCAAAACCTGCATACTGTTTTCTGTAGTGGCTGCCTCAATTTACATTCCCATCAACAGTGCACCAGAGTTTCCTTTTCTCTACATCCTTGTCAACACTTGCTATCCTTTGTTTTTTTGATGACAGACATCCTAACAGGTATGAGGTGATACCTCATTGTGGGTTTTTTTGTGTGTTGTTTTTTTGCGGTACGCGGGCCTCTCACTGTTGTGGCCTCTCCCGTTGCGGAGCACAGGCTCCGGACGCGCAGGCTCAGCGGCCATGGCTCACGGGCCCAGCCTCTCCGCGGCACGTGGGATCCTCCTGGACCGGGGCATGAACCCCCGTCCCCTGCATCGGCAGGCAGACTCTCAACCACTGCGCCACCAGGGAAGCCCTCATTGTGGTTTTGATTTGCATTTCCCTGATGACTAGTGATGTTGAGCATCTTTTCTTGCGCCTGTTGGCCTTTGGAGAGATGTCTTCTTTGGAGAAATGTCTGTTGAAGTCCTTTGCCCATTTTTAAATCAGGTTATTTAGGATTGTAGGATTTTCTTACATACTTTGGAAATTAACCATTTATCAGATATAGGGTTGGCAAATATTTTCTCCCATTCTGGAGGTCGCCTTTTCACTCTGTTGATTTTTTTCCTTTGCTATGCACAGGCTTTTTAGGCTGCTGTAGTCCTATCTATGTTTGTTTTCATTGCCTGTGCTTTGGTGTCATATCCAAGAAATCACTGCCAAGACCAGTGTCATGAAGCTTTCCCTCTATGTCTTCTTCTAGGAGTTTTACAGTTTGGGGTCTTACATTTAAGCCTTTTATTCCATTTTAAGTTGATTTTTGTGAATGGTATAAGATAAAGATCCAATTTCACTGGATAATTCTTTGTTGTGGGAGTTTTCTTGTGCACTGTAGGATGTTTAATAGTATCTCTGGTCTTTACCCATTAGATGTCAGTAGCATTCTCTCCTCTGAAGCTGTGACAACTAAATATGTCTTCAGACATTGCCAAATGTCCCCCCGGGGGGGAAATCACCCCCTGTTTAGAACCATTGCTCTAGGGTTTTTGGTCTGGGTGGCCCATAGATTAATGTATCATTCACTGAGCAGGTTCAGGTGGTGGATTATAAGCCTAGTTTTAGAGTCTGTTGAATTCAAGTGGCTTATACGGTACCTTGAATGCCCAGTCATTTGTATACAGAAGCCAAATGGAATGATCAGGCCTAGAAATATGGATTTGAGATCCATCAGCATATAGTTAAAATCATAAGGAATGTATAAAATTTCCAAGTAAATGGTGCACTGAGAGAGGATAGAAAACAGAACCTTCGGGAACACCAACTCTTGAAGAGTTAAGTGAAGGAAGAGGTGCCCATGAGAAGGAATGATCAGGAATGTAGGAGAAGTACAAGGAGAAGAAAGTGTCTCGGAAAACAATGGAGGAGAGTGGGCAAGGAGGAAAAAAGAGGTAACAGTCGGCAGAAGAAAGATTCACTAACACCAGGTCTGAAAGACTGGTGGGCTATGTCTACCAGACATAGACTCCTGGGCTGTGTCTACCAGAAGGTCATCTTGAGCACAGAGCCCTATGCTGTCACTGACCACAGGTGGCTACTGAGCAGAGTAAATGCAGCTAGACCGAGCTGAGGTGTGCTGTGAATGTAAAATTCACACTGGATTTCAGCTTTACTATGAAAAAGAAAGAATGTAAAATACCTCATTAATCGTTTTCATAGTGATGGCACCTTGAAATGATAATATTTTGGATCTGTTGGGTTAAATAAGATACATTATTAGAATTGATTCCACCTGTTTGTACAATAAAATGTGAAATTACCTATGTGGCTTGCATTGTATTTTATCGGACAGTGCTACACCGAGCAGAGTTTCCATGGAGGAGGAAGGACTAGGAACAGCTGGTAGTTGAGGAGTGAGTGGAAGCTGAGGAGGCACAGTGGGAGAGCGGACTGCTCTTTGGGCAAAAGGGAGGACAAGTGGTCCCACTGGAGAGTGTGGATTGCTTGCCCTTGGGCAGAAAAAGGGAAGATGAGTGATGGCATTGTTATCTAGGAGAAGACACAGTGCCTCAAAGGGTGTATTTTTAGGAAGGGAGAGACTTGGACAGGTTTGAGGCCAAGTGTAAGAGAGTCAATAGAGGAGAAGAGGTGGTAGATAAAGAGAGGAAAGAACAAAGCAGGACGGGGCTTAGAGAGATTGTCCTTGAACAGGTGAGTGCAGTGGAGGGAGGAGGAACTTATCTCTGTTTTTAACCCCCTGAGCCTCATTCTTCTAAAAAATGGGGGCGAGGATTATGTCATAATAATGCCCCCCCACAGGGGTGTTCTGGGGTCTAAATGAGATAGTAGATGAGGAATCAACTTTGTAGGTGATGAAACACCGTAGAAAGTATTTCAGCCACAGTCACCAGTGCCACAGTCACAGTGGCTTTCTCTCTGACAGCTTGCTTCCTTGGCCTCCTAATGCATTCACAGTTCATATTCTTTATTGCCACAGCATTGCAGGAAGAATTCATCCCAAATTTCCAAATGTCGGACATACTCAACCCAGAATCTACTGCTAACATGTGGAACACAAGTGACTTCTAAATAGTGATGGGCGTTGGGTAACCCTTGTGCAGTGGTTCTCAAAGTGTGTTCCTTGGACCAGCAGCACAGCATCACTTGGGGATATGCCTAGAAAGTGGACATGCTCAGTCCCCTACAAGCCCTACTGAATCAGAAACTCTGGGGGCAGGGCCTGACAATCTGTGTCTTTAACCAACTTTTTGGGTGATTCTGGTTCAATCTAAACATTTAGAACACTGCCCTAGTGAAATCAAGTCACTACCCTTTTAGTGCAAGGATTCTCAAACTTTGGGAAACTAGTTGAAATTCAGATCCTGGGCGTAGGAAGCTGCATATAAAAGATCCCAGGATTATTCTGATGAGCTACCATATATATTGTAAAGCAGGGGTCAGTAAACATTTTCTGTAAAAGGCCAGTTAGTAAATATTTTAGGTTTGGCAGGCAAGGAGGCCACATGCTCTGCTCTTGTAGTAGAAAAACAGCCACAGACAATAAATACTTTAAGGAATGAGTGTGGCTGTGTTTCTGGGGCCATATAAAATGGTCTGCTTGGTGGATTTGGCCAGTGGGCCATAGATTGTCAACCCCTGCTTTAGAATCTAAATATCACCCTTGGTTGTGATACTGGTTTGCTCATCTTCCCATCAGTCATTCTCTTTCCATTCAATCACTCATTCATTCATTCATTCATTCTTTAACACTTCTTATTGGATCCTGACTATGTGCCAGACACTTAACTAGGCACGGGAGGGTGACAGCTGATTTCCTTGCTCTCATGGAGCGGGCAGTCTCACCTACTGTGGGGGGATGTTAAACAGTGTCAAAATCTATGCCATGTCTGGTTAAAATGGGGGAGAAAGTTTACTAGCCATCCAAAGAACTTCTATTCCATAGCCCCAGTCCAATATACTTTATGTTTAGTTTTCTGGCTTTCTAGCTGCCCAACTTTTAATAAAGTTGAGGCAACCTTTGGGATCATTTTTGGTTCCACCCCACCAGTTTCCAGGAGTTCTTTGCAAATGATTTACAGAACACTGATCACCCACCACCAGGTGATAGCCGTTTATGAGCCAGACTAGACCCCTGGTTGATACGACACAGAGGGTTAGGAGAGGAATCTGTTCTAGCTGTTGGTATGGAAATGCTGAAACATCACGCAGTGTTTGTTCTGCCAGCATACGAGCATGCAACAGATAGTGTTTAGTGAGAAAGTTTTTATTAGAAACTTTTGCCCAAATGGGAACTCTAGATTTGTGTATCTTTTGGAGCAGTTCCTTAAGACTTGAGCATTCTCAGGATTTACAACTGATTTGGTTCAGACTTGCATGCCTCCTGACCCCAGAGGTTCTGGCATTTTCTTCTCATATTCCTTTGAATCTGCTGTAATAATAACAATAGTAATATCATAGTAAGTAACCATTCCGAGGCACGTACTGTAAGCCAGGCATTGTGCCAAGTAATGATGTGTGTGTGGACAGAAAACCAGCTCCCCAAAGATGTCCACATCCTAACATCTGTGAATATGTTACTTTAATGGCAAAAGGGACTTGGCCATTGTGAGTGAGGTTAAAAGGACCTTGAGGTGGAGAGATTATTCTGGATTATCCAGATGGTCTCAATTTAATCACATGAATCTTTAAAAGTGGGGAAGCTTTCCAGGCTGTGGCCAGATGTGAAGACAGAAGAATGGTCAAGGAGATGCTACCCTACTGGCTTTGAAGGTGGAGGAAGGAGGAGCCACGAGCCAAGGAACGCAGTGGCCTCTGGAAGCTTAGAAGCTGGAAAAGGGCGCGGATTTCCTCCTAGAGCCTCCAGAAAGGAATGCAACCCTGCTGGCACTTTGATTTTAGCTCAGAGAGACCCCTTTTTTTGGACTCTGACCTCCAAAACTCTAACATAATAAACTTGTATTATTTAAGCCACCAAGTTTGTGGTAATTCGTTACAGCAGCAAAAGGAAGTTAATACACCATGATCTCATTAAATCCTCAAAACTATTTAGTTAACTACTGAGGATTAGTCACATTTTGGGGAGGAAGAGGACTCCAAGGCTGAGTAATTGCACAGAGTCACATGTTTATGGAGTGGTAGACCCAGGACTGGACCGTTGGCTCTAGAGCCACAGACTTCACGTCAGCTCCACAGTATCAAGCCCTACGTGGATCTCGGAGCATCCCCTGACATTTCATGCAGCTCTACTTCTGCACCCATGCCTTTGAGGATGCTCTCGCCTCCTCCCAAGATCCACCTGGGAGCTCTGCCATGTCCTTCAACTCTCAGGCTGTGTATGTCTCTAAATTCACAGTCATGCCCCAGGGCCCCTTCCTCCTGTGCATCAGCAGCACCAGCGAAGTCCACACACCGCATCTCAGCACTTACCGCACAGCGTGGTACCGACTGCATCCGTCTTCCCACCAGACTATGAGTTTTCTCAGTTCCTGCATCACACTACCTCTCTTTTGTTGCAGGAAGGGGAATCCCTTCTAAGACCCGAGAGTGGGCTCTTGTCTAACACTTGGAAATGAATTGTCTGAGGAGACACACGTGCTGACAAAGCAAGAGACTTTATTGGGAAGGGGCGCCCGGGAGGAGAGCAGCGGGGTAAGGGAACCCAGGAGACCTGCTCTGCCACGTGGCTCGTAGTCTCGGGTTTTATGGTGATGGGGTTAGTTCCCAGGTTGTCTCTGGCCAGTCATCTTGCTTGGCCCATAGTTGGTGACTCAGGGTCCTTCCTGGTGGCACATACATCTCTCAACCAAGATGGATTCCAGCGAGAAGGGCTCTGGGAGGTTGGTCATCTCTTCCCTCTTTTGGCCCCTCCCGAATTCTCCCAGCTAGTTTTCGGTGGCAGCACCACATTTCTTATTGGGTCCTTCTGTTGTGAGACAACTCAGGCAAGCGGTTATCGCCATGCCTGGCCAAGGTGGGTGGTTTCGGTCAATGGTTCTCTAACACTTTCACCAGGATGTAACACTGTGTCTGGCCCGTAGCCTACTGAAATGCAAGCCCCATGAAAGCAGGGAGATTTGTCCATGATTGCTGTGTTCCAGTGCCTAACACAGTGCCTGGCACATAGTAGTTACACAATAAATATCTGTTAAATGGATGAATTAATGAATAGCAGGTGCCCAATAAACATATAGAGACTGAGAGTTAATAAACCTGCAGTAATTGTTTGAGTCTTTTATTTTTTCTACCCGTACTTTATGGAGGTATATGTGGTGGTATAATTTACATATAATATAACGCACAAATCTTACATGTATGACTCACTGAATTTTTACATGTGTTTCCAACTGTGAAATCACCACACAGATCAAGATGTAGAACAGTTCCAGTGCCCCAGAAAGTCCTCTTTTGCTCCCTTCCCATCAACCCCCAAATGACTACCTTTTTGAATTCCATCAGTGTAGATTAGCTTTGACTGCTCTTGAACTTTATATAAAATTTCTGTTCTGTTACGTTGTTGTAAGAGGGATTGTATAGTATGCCTTCTTTTGTGGCTGGCTTTTTTCACTTAGCATAATGTTTCTGAAGTTCATCCATAATGTTGAGTGTAGAATGCTCTTTACCGCTGCATTTCACCTGTGACTCCCATACCATTAGATGAGTTCCCAGCCTGGCGGGTGGGCCTCCAATGGAGGATGGTTCCTTATTGACATCTGAATGGTATCTGGTGATTCAGGCTTGGAATGCCTTCCTCATGGTCTACAGCTTCAGTGAGAAAGTGGTTCTTTGTACATAGTAGAGAATTAATGAAGGACTATTAAGTAAATGAGTTCATGACAAGTGCTACTCCACCTACGTATGTTGGGGGTTTACTATATAGCAGGCACTACAGAGCTGAGCATTTTGCATTCATTATCTTATGTAAATGAAAACAACAACAGCGGCAACTCACTTGAATGGTAGATACTATTATCTCTAGTATATAAATCAGGAAATTGAGACCCAGAGACTTACATATTGGGTCCAAGTCATATGTCATGTGATCAAAAAGTGATAGGTTAGTTGATTCCAACAAATACATTCCCCTCACTTGTCTGGGCTATATTTAAAGTTAATTGATTTTTCCTTTAAAAAATAAACACAGAAGTTAATTATAGAAAATTTGAGAAATACAGAAAAGCCGAAAGAAGAAAACATAAAGGCATCCACGTGCCACCACCCCAGGACAATCACTATTAATATTTTTAGGTATATTATCTTCTTGTATTATTTTCTATGTATAGTGTATTATTTGTTTAATATAGTTATGATCACGGTACACCTGCAAAATTATATCTTACTTTTTCATGTAACTTCTTTTTCCAGCTTGTTATAAACTCAGTGGTTGTGATGATTTCATTCAGTATTCATGCAACTGATGTTTATGAATTACTTGCTGTATGACATCGTTTGTTGAGCCTCGCTTGTGTTCCTTATCCTTAGGGTCTACTGTCTCCTACCTGAGCCAGGTTAGTTGGGTCCCAACCAGGAAGCCACACTGTTGCCCCCTTAACACTGCTGCGTTATGTGCCTTTAATAAATTCCTAGGTTTGCTGCTTTGTGCTACTTTTCTAATTAATAAAAGAAGAAAATCACAAGAACACCATCCACAATTCCCTGCAGATTCCCTGGGCTCCTTGCTTTAGTACAGCAGGAATCCTGGGTAACAGATTGGAGCAGGGACCACTGGAATACACATCACAGGAGAGAAGTTTGGATATCACATACCGAGAGCTCTGGTTGCATATTAAAATACTAAGGAGGCTTGCTCTGCAATTAGATTGAAGGGATTCCAAAACCAGAGTGCCATAACTTGATTTTCAGAATCAGGTGGAACCTGCAAGCCTGTTAAGAGCTCTTATTGGGGGAGGTGCAGGGCGTGAGGAATTGAAATAGGAAGAGGAGATGCAATGTCAGGTAATTTCACCCCAGGTTCAGAGATGAGAGCTGGGGGGTGGGTCAGGGATGGGCAAATGAAGCCGGATTGTATATCTCTTGGGAGGTTGGACAAGAGATTGTATATCTCTTGGGATGTTTTCTAGAAGGCTGTGAATTATTTGAGGCAGATTTCAGAGCGCTGCAACAGATGAATGCAAATCCACCCTGTTTCTCTGGTCCAGATGTTTACTCATCCTTGTGATGCTCAAAATCAAACATTTGAATGGAAACAGTGCTTATGGGGCAGTATAGAGCCAGACCACACTGCTCCTAGCAGTGTTTCAGCGGCCTGATGGAAAGATAATTTTAAAAATGCGTGCTGTGGGGCATAGGTTGAACATTTGTCTGTATGAACATAAATCAGCACTGATTCTTTTCTTATTGTGCCTTTTCAGTACCAACTCCTCTATGTTCATTCATTCATTCAGCAAAATTTTTCCATCGCCTCCTGTACGTCTATGCAGGTGATACAACAGTGGGCAAAGCCATGCCTATATGGACTTTATAGTCTGTTGGGGGAGTTTATGCTTTAGATATTTACTGAGAACCTACTCTATGCGGCTTGGGAAGAGGTGGTACTATGAGCTATTCAAGTTCTAAGTTCTGCCCTCACGTAGCTTGTAATCTGAAATGAAAGTTAAGATATGCAACAGATACCTATTACATAGCAAATATTCTTCCCCCAACTCACTGTAATTCTTGATAGTTCATTTTGGCAAAATACTTCCATTCCTTGGGTCTGTGCTAGGGCCAATTTGAGGACCAGGTGACTCAGAATCTGCTTTAAAAAATACAGATTCCTGTACCACATCTCAGGCAGTGCACCAGATAAAATCTCTGGGAATAGGGACCTAGATGACCATGGGTAAAAGCATGGAGCTGGGCGGGGAGGAGGCGTGGAATTGAACTTATATGTGTGTGTGCACATGTGCGTGTGTGCACGTGTTTGCATGTGAGTGTGTGTGTGGTCATTGATAGGTGTGAGGGGCCATCGATAATAAGTTTGGCAACTTACAGTCTGGTTTGCCAGTAAATATGGATTTAGAAGCTCAGCATTGCCCAGTTTGGCAAGGGGGAGCCATAGTCCTGTGGCAAGCCAACTTTCAAGGAGGGTGTGTTTGGTAGTAAGTTCAAGGTGGGCTGGATGATACATAATGGCAATTTCAGTAACAACTAAATGTATTGGGAGCTCGTTGCTTGCCAGCTGCTTTCACATCATCACCACCTGTAATACTTGTAGCCTCTTACACAGAAGGTACAGTTGTCGTCTTTAACAGAGGAGGAATCCAAGACACAGAGAGGCTAAGCAACTTGCCCAAAGTGGCCCAGCTTGGAGATAGCAGAGCTGGAATCCTAATGTAGTTTATCACTGCTCTTCCTTCCCGGTGTAACTGAGAGGAAAGACTAGACAGGAAGCACACACTATCAATACGAAAATTGAGCTGACCTGGCCTTCGGGGAGGATCTTCATCTCCTTGGCAGATGTTGCTCATGAGGGTGACCCATGTCACACTCTGGAGCCTAAGAGTGTGGTTGCTGGATCCTCCAGTAAGAGGTTCAGGTGATGTTCTCCTGCCCAGGTCTACAGACAGTTCTTAGATGAGGTTCAAAGAGGTCCAGGGACTACCTCTCTGAGCCACCTAGCCCTTCAGAGTTGTCACTGGTCATCTTTGGGTTGTTAAATCATTCAGTTAAGGAGTTGGGATTGCCCCATCCCTTTGCCCCCTTTCCTGTGCTTGAGAATTCTGGCTGCATCTCTAGGTATTATGTGATTGTATCATTCTAGTAATGTCCTTCGGTCTAGGAACTGCTCTCAGGGTATTTATTTGCTTCATTTCTGCTATTCCAGCTGCCCAGTGTAAGCAGAGTACAGTTGTGGATTGCAATTTTGTTCCTGATAATGCCTTACAAGGTGAAGTGGAGTTTCACGAGGGGAGGCATGGAAAAGAAGGTTCCTTGAAGGAAACCACAGTGTCTGAACCCAAACGCTGAGGAGTGCTTTTAGAAGTGAAAGACCTTGTTTCTCTTTGGGTGACCCATGGGGCAAGCAGTGGCCGCATGGTACAGCAAAAGCAGCCCTGGGTTTGCAGTTCAATCCTGGATACACCATTTATGAGTTGACCCTGGGCAGTCTTTTTAACTCATCTTCCCCATGAATAAAATGAGAGTCTGGTGGCAGGTAGTCCTGGTCCCGTGTGCTGAGAACAGGCCAAGGCAAGGAGCACACAGGGCCAGAGTGACAGGCAAATGGTATTCCCAGGTTAGAGGAAGTTAAGAGCATTTTGTGATCACAGAGAAGCAGAGGAGTGCTAATAAGGTAATTAGCACCTTTCCTCTGATTAGCAGCCAGGGAATTACTGAAAGAAATTAAATAGAAACTGTGAAAAGATTCCTGGGCAACTGAGAGGTAAGAGAAAGGTAGTAGCCTGTTATATGTATAAAGGGATAAAAATATGTTTTATAAGCAGGGAAGGGGTCTTTCCCACCCTCACCCTGATGTCTTCCATTGAGACCATCACAGTTGCTTCCTACCACAGGGCCTTTGCACATGAAGCTCCCTCTTCACGAGAGGCACTCTTCCTTCTCCTCTTTGCTTAGGTCACTCCTACTCCAGCATCCCTTCCTCAGGGAAATCTCTGACCATCTAGATTGTTCAGTTTCCTTCATTGTGGGTTCTTAAAGCACCATAAACTTTTCCTTCGAAACCTGAATGTCAGTAGTAGCAATTTTACATTCATGTAACAGTTTGATTTATGCTTGTCTCCTGTCTGGACCATAAGCTCTGTAGGTGCAGGTCCCATGGCTGTTTTTATTCACCATTGGATCCCCAGCCTTTGGCACAGTGCCTGATACAGAGATGAATTAATAGTAGGATGAATGAACAAATGAATTAAAGAAAGACACAGTTAAGTGATACTTGGCATCTGGTCCTTTGTAAAGTTCTAGGAAGTTGGTAAAGCTGGCACTATTTGTTATTCCCATGAAGAAACTGAGGCTCTGAGGACCAGTGAACTGAAGTGACTTTCCCAAGACACACACCCCAGAAACCAGGATTTATATAGAGCCCTTGAGAATCCAGAATTTTATTCATCTTTGCTTTAAATGTGGGCATTATGTTGCATATTGGTAAAAGTAGTTTAAAAAATTTAGAAATTAAAATGAGCAAAAATCAACAACAAAAACAAAAATGAAAGACAACAAAGCCCACAGGACAATGGATTCTGTTCCAACTCCTCATTCCAGCATCAGGTGATGTTGGAAAAGCCCTAGTTCTGCATCCTGATCACCACTTGGAGCAAGAAAACCTTCAGAAAAACTTTCCCAGGACGACACAGACAACGTTAAGGAAATACGTGGAAGTGATGGTAGGAACAGACTCAGTGCCTGTATGAGAGTTGTCAGTGTGATACACAAGCTGCCCCGCATTTCTGCGCAAAGGTCGTGCAGGCTACTAAGCTTCCTGGCTTGTTGAAGTTGGAGGTGGAGATAGAATCTGAATCAGTAGTGTCTTCCTCGGTGCTGTGTGACTCAAGGACCTAATTCATGTGGACACACCTGGGCAAGACTCCTGACCTCATTCAAAAGAAGCCAGTAGGGCTTCCCTGGTGGCGCAGTGGTTGAGAGTCCGCCTGCCAATGCAGGGGACACGGGTTCGTGCCCCGGTCCGGGAAGATCCCACGTGCCGCGGAGCGGCTGGGCCCGTGAGCCATGGCCGCTGAGCCTGCGCGTCCGGAGCCTGTGCTCCGCAATGGGAGAGGCCACAATAGTGAGAGGCCTGCGTACCGCAAAAAAAAAAAGAAGCCAGTAAACCAAAACAAAACCAAAAATTGAATCGGGCTTCTCCGTGTGCTAGGGATACAGTGATTAGTAAAACAAAGCAGAAAAAAAAAAACAAAATAAAATATCACACATAGTTCCTGCCTTTATGGAGCGAATGTTGCAGTGGGGGACACACACACTCAAAAAAGCCTATGAATACATATTGCAACCATATTAGTGCTATGAAAATGCAAGAAAGAGCACAGAAGAGAGGAAATTTACCTAACCAAGGTGATCAGGGAAAGCATCCCTTGAACAATGATGATCTGGCTGTGAAATGAAGGATGAGGGAGAGATTGAGAAGGAGGGAGCATCCCAAGGGAGATGGACCAGCACAAGCAAAGGCCCTGTGGTGAGCATAACGGGGCTGAGAAGTCACTGAAGAGGGAGGGGAGGAAGCAAGCCCACGTGTGGCCTGATTCGAGCCTGCAGAGGCAACAGGGCCCAGACTCTTCTGGAATCTACAGGCCACACTGTGGTCTGTGTCGTTTGTCCTAGGAGCCATTTGACACTGAGTGGTCAGTGCCAGAGTGGAGATAAACTCCCGGTATTGAGAGGGTGAAACCATCTTCTGACTCAGGCAATTGGCTGTAAGGATTTATTGAGTGCTCACAGGGATGACACCAAACTCATCCCCAATCCCAACCAGACAGACTGCAGAATGAGTGCATTGTGATCCCGGGTGAAGGAAACCGCATTGTCACAGTCACTATTTGCGTAATAACCATGGAGCAAATCTACTACCACTTGCTACAAAGTTACCACTCATTGCCAAGATGAGCAGACAGGACACTGGCCTGGAAGAAGGAGGGCTTGGACTATTAGCGACTCCTGGGGCTCGTCTCACAGTCTATCCTGCTTCATGGATGCATCTCACCTGAGTGTGGAGAGAATTTGCGTGTTGGGCAGATAGATTCATTTAGAGGCAGAAGGCTCATTCAAATCCCAACTTTTTTGTACCTGCAGTGCCTCTGTTTTTCTAATTTGTCCCCTGAAAGTCTTGCTTGGCAAGGGATTTTTAAAAATGAAGAGAGTTGGCATTTTTATGCCAGGACTGGCCGATCACTGTTGTCATATGAACTTTAGAAAAAGAAGCACCTTTGTGGGTTGTTAATGAGCTGAGTATTCAGTAGGCCCTCGGTACTCTTGTTCTCTCTGTCCCGTTCAAAGGAGAGGGTGTTGGAATAACCCCCCAGAAGAAGGCAGCAGAAAGGCATGCGGAGTGTGTGAGTTGCAAAGAGCAGCCTTCTCGACTCCGGAGAGTGTCCGCGTGGCTGTCTGTCTCAATCTGCTGACTGTGCTCAACCTTCACTTCCTTTACGTTCTTGGGGGGAGGACATAGCTTTATGCGTTCTCTGCAAAGAAGGGACACCCAGAGTGAAGAACTGAGGGACCCCATTCTTCAATATTGGAGGTCTATCACAAGCATGCATTTCGGAATTATACACAAAGGAAAACATTCAGTTCATCATTCTTTAGCATGCAGGAAGTTATTTTGGGACTTCCTGTGTTGTCCTGTGTTTCTTTGTCCCACACGGGAGGAAAGGTGTGGAGGACCTGGTGGATGGGAAAAGAGAAGAAGGCAGGGGGAAGGGCCCCCTGACCCCACGTTGAATTCCAGCATCAAAGGGATTCTCCTCTTGGCCTCAAAATACCTTTGTGCTGAAAAGAAGCATCGTTTGCTTAGAAAGTGCTGTGCTTCTTCCACTGTGTCCTTCACTCCTGTGGATGGCTCTGAGGTCTGGCTTCTACTCCCTCCATTCGCTCTGGAGCCCCCAGTGGCCCTCTCCGGGCCCTGTGCAGCCATCCTGTTCTGTCTGTGTCCTCCTGGACACTTCAGAGGCCTCCCATCCCTCCCGCCATCATCAAGCTCTCTACCCTCTTGGCTTCTAAGACTTCAAACTCCCCTGCTTTCTCCTTGTACCTCACCTGCATGCCCACTCGGTCTCCTTTCCATGTGTCTCTCTTTCTGCTAGCTCAGGCTTTCTGATGTTTTCCTTAAGTCTTCAAGGCTCTTCTCTTTCTGCATATGTTAGGAGATGTCAACACAGCTGTCAACCCCCTGCAGGTGGACGATTCCTGAATCTCACACCCCAGCCCTAACCTCTTTCCTGATCTGCCTGCGTATCCGGCTGCCTGCTAGGCTTTCCGACATGGAAGTCTCACACTCATCCAGTCCCTAGCTGCATTCCGTGTATATTTCCCCCTTCTCCTCCCAGTACCTGCTTGTCCACCTTGCTCACTTGTTCATTCAACAAACGTTTACTGAGCCACTACTCTATGTCAGGCATGGTGCTAGGTGGCAGGGGTACAACTGAGAGGAAGAAAGCAAGGTCCCGCACCAGTTCCCCACCTGGCCATCCTCCTCAAGTCCTCCCTCTTCTCCACACCCCTGACCCCACCAGTCCCATCAGTTTGTTGCCAAAGCCAATAGGATCTGTCTCCTAAGCATCTCCCGAATCTTCCTCCTCCTTTTAATCTCCACTGCCGCTATCCAAGTTCACATCTTTCCCTCCTTTTCTGGGATTGCTTCTGTGGCTTCTTGACCTGCTCTTCCTGCCTCTATTCTCTCCTCCCTCCAAGGCGTTCTTCATGCTGTAGCCAGGGTGGTCCTTTCAGAAGACAAAAATCTGATCATGTCACATTTCTGCTTAAGATTCTTCAATAGATTCTTCTCATCAACCACAAAAAACCTTAGCTCCTCATCTCTTTTTTTCACTCCATTTCTGTGTCGCTGCATCCTCCCTTCCTCCCTCCCTCCCTCCCTCAATCTGCTGACCATTACTTCCTTTATGTTCTTAGGAGCAGGCCACAATTAAATTTTATGTGTTCTCTGTAAAGAAAAAGGGATGTCCAGGGTGAAGAACTGAGGATCCCCATTCTTCAGCATTGGAGGTCTATCACGGGCATGGCTCTCTCTCCCTCTGGGTGAGTCTAGGAGGTCAGTGAGCCTCCCCCACCCCAAGCCTCAATTTTCTCATATATAAAATGGGAAGAAAGAACTGTCTTCTGATTTCTCATCGTTTCCACGAAGGTTGCAGAAAGTATGAAATACATGGGGGTGAAGGGCTGGACGGTCAGTGGGCGAAGTGTGTCAGGGCTCCCCTTGCCTTTGGGACCCTGAAACAGGAGTCTCTTTTGTGTTCAGTGATGTTGGAGAGGACAGACCTCCCTGAGCTTGAAGAGCTGACTTGGGGTCCCGTGGAACCTGCACTGGTTGTAGCTGGGAGGCGCCAGGGCTGAGCAGGAACACAAATGGACCATCATCAATTGTGTTTTTCTTCTTTCAAATAGTAATTTGGAACCCTTTTCGGAAGCTGCCATTCAATTTTCCCTTTTATGTCACTTCTCCAGAGAACACTCAACCCATCAATTTTTCTGTTAAAATATCTCCCTTCTCAGCCCTTGTTTCCGTTCCTAATTCCTTTTGTGCTTGGAGTTCAACTGTGATGATGAACTCTGGTCGCATTAATTCATACTCTTTTTTTGAGCTTCAAAGAGGTCTTCACTTAGCCCTTGTCAGGAGGGAACAAACAAATGTTACCTTTTTTTTTTTTTTTTTTGCGGTACGTGGGCCTCTCACTGTTGTGGCCTCTCCCGTTGCGGAGCACAGGCTCCGGACGCGCAGGCTCAGCGGCCATGGCTCACGGGCCTAGCCGCTCCGCGGCATGTGGGATCCTCCTGGACCGGGGCACGAACCCGTGTCCCCTGCATCGGCAGGCGGACTCTCAACCACTGCGCCACCAGGGAAGCCCCAAATGTTACCTTTTTGTCGTGCGCCTGTACAGAACGGTGCACAGGAGAACTTAGCATTGCCCCGTTAAAGAGGCCTCTGGTATTCTGTGTTTGGTCTGCTGGTCTCCAAGGGTATGAGAGATGAGTAAGCCCGATGCTCTTAAGATGCCTGGGTCTACATACGGTCCAGGAAACTCTGTATTCTGTTAGCTTCACAGGGAAGTGATTAGTAAGCAGAATATTATACCCAAGTAAAATGGGGTAGATAGGGTTGCTAAATAACTTGGCGTTAGTTCAGGGCTCATACATCTGCTGTGGAAACATTACTTCCAGAGGAAGAAGACTGCAGTGACCAGCACTGTGCTGAGAAGGGGTGATCTTTAGGCAATATCTGAATGTATGCACAGGAAAGAAGGCAAACTTTGATGAAGAGGAGGGTGCACATTGCCGGCGGTGGAGAGCAAGGGCTTTGGAATCCAACAGAATTGAAATTAACTCACTTCGACATTAATACTGCCAACTCCATGGGCTTGTGCTAATGATTAAATCAGTTGATGTGGAGAAAGGGAATAGCATGGAATAAATTAACCAGTAGATAGCGGCCACTGTGGGGCAGGTGCTGTGCCGACAGGTCTGCGTACAGGACCTAATCTAATCCGCCAGGGAGGTGGCAATTGCTTTTCCCGTCTCACAGTAGAGGAGATGGAGACTTCATGATGCAGAGTCTGTTTCTCAAGGCCACAGAGCTGGTCTGCTGCAGAATAGAGGTTTGAACGCGGGTGTGTCTCATGCCCCAAACCTTGTGTGCTGTCCACTGCAGCAGGTCACCTCCTGCCATTCTACTGGGTCTGTACTCTTGCAAAACAATTATACCATCCTGCTTGAGTGTGTTAAAGAACCGGAAGAACCAAGCCTGCTTGCTAGCCCTGTCTAGAGAAGGCTGTTGTCACAGCCACTGAAGTGTATGTTCCATGAAGTCGGGGGTGACTGATGACCACAGGGCTGCTGGGGGATTTCGGATACCCGGGAAGGGCAGGAACACGTGGAGGGCCGCCTGCACCCTACTAGACTCCCAGGAGGCCCTTGCTTCCAGCTGGGCCAGTGCCTCAAGCGACCGTGAGGTCCGAGGGCTCCCTAGGGGACCCCCTCACACCAGCTGCAAGATTGAAGGGACCTAGGAGAAGCATCCAGCCTCAGCTGCAGGCCCTGCTTGCTTGCTTTATTTATTTGTCTTGGTATTTTTAAAAATGATGGTAAAAATACACATAACAAGATTTATCACTGTAATTCTGTTAAAGTGTGCAATTCCGTGGCACAGCTGCCTACAGTGTCATACAACCACTGTCTATTTCCAGAGCTGTTCATCACCCCAGACGGAAACCCCATGCACATTAGCAGTCCCTCCCCATTCTTCTCTGTCCCCAGCTCCTGGCAGCCCCTCACCTGCTTTCTGTCTCTGTGGATTTGCCTGCTGTGGACGTGCCATGTAAATGGAGTCAGACAGTAGGTTGTCTTTGGTATCTGGCTTCTTTTGCTGAAGGTCTGTGATGGTGGAGAGGGCAGAAAAGGGGGCTTGGGAGTGAGGTGGGGATTGGGAAGGGAGACAGTGCGTTCCTGGGTTTGGATAGAGAGGGTTATCATTTTGTCTGAATCTGTTTGGTTCCTGAGTTCTGGAGAGCAAGTAGCAGGAGTTCAGACAACATGAATACCAGCCCAGTTCCCCACCACCAATTTGTGTTCTGCTTCAGATCATGAGAGTTCGGGTAGCAAAGGACCCCTGTACTTCAGACACTCAGATTTGCCTCCCAGTTCCCTCATCTCACCCCCCATTCCAGCAGGACCCACTTAAACCCTGCCTCCCAACTCCATGGCCACGCCCATGAGTCAGCCACTCTTTCTCACTGAATATTCCTTCCTTCCTTCCCTCCCTCTCTCTTACCCACAACCCCCCTTCCTTCCTCCCTTCCTTCCGTCCTTCCTTCCCTCCTTCCCACCCCCTGCTGACTTACACCTGCAGCCAACGTGTTGTGTTCTTTTTTTTTTGCGATACGCGGGCCTTTCACTGCTATGGCCCCCCCCAGCCGCGGAGCACAGGCTCCGGACGTGCAGGCTCAACGGCCACGGCTCACGGGCCCAGCTGCTCCGCGGCATGTGGGATCCTCCCGGACCAGGGCACGAACCCGTGTCCCCAGCATCGGCAGGCGGACTCCCAACCATTGCGCCACCAGGGAAGCCCACGTGTTGTGTTCTGAGCCCCACTGTGTACAGGAGCTGGCCTGGTGCTGTTCCTAAAGAGAGGAATTGACATTAATCGAGTTGCGTGGAGACAGATATTTAAGTAGACACTCTGAATGCCTGGTGACGAGATCAACAATTGAGGCCTGGACAGTGTGCTCTGGGAGCGCCCTGGGGGTGAAGGGGGAGGAGGGGAGGGCGGAGGCAGCAAGGGCTCGCTCTCCACCCACGGGTGGCACACCTGTCCCCACCCTGCAGTTCACAGAGCTCTTTTGAGTCACCACGTCACGGATGGCCGGGCACCCCTCCAGGAAACCAGAGTCCCACTAGGTCCATTTTATAGGTGGAAACACGGAGGCTCAGAGGGACTCAGCCACTCACTCTAGTGTGAGAGCAGCAGGGCCAGCGTGCAGGAGGGGGCGGCTGCATCCCAGGGGAGTTGGTTCCCACCAGTAGGTGGGCGTGGGCAGCGCCTGAATGACAGCGATCTCTCTGTGCTCGCCTGGGACTCGCCTGGGAGCGGGGCGGCTCTCCCGGCGCCTCCCCTCTTCCTCCTTCCTGCACAGAAGCTGTGGCTCACAGCCTCTCCCTGAAAGTGCTTTGTCGGATAAGATGATGGGACGGACAGGCTGTGACATGTGGCTGTCTCAGCCGGCAAGGCCGATGGAAACACACAGGGGTGAGGATGTCAGACAACAGACACCGTCTTGCATCCCTCCTCACTGTTCCCTGGAAGACAGAGGCCGCCTGGCATCATGGCTGCAGCCTGCTGTGAGGTCAGACCTGTAGGTCTGAACCTCTGCTCTGCCAGACCCTGGGGGACCTTGGACATGTGACCGACCGCTGCAGCATTGCTACTCAAAGCTTAGTCCATGGACCAGCAGCATCAGTGTCACCTGGAGCTTGTTAGCAATGCTCCAGTCTGTAACCACTGAGTCCAAGTCTGCAGCGGAACAAGAGCCCGCAGTGGTTCCTACGCTCGTTAAAGTAAAGAAGCATCTCTCTATATCCTCAACTTCCTCAACTGTAAAATGGGAATAGAAATATTAATACCTTTCCTGAAAGGTTAGTGTGAGGATTAAATGCACTAAAAGCTCTCTGCTTGGCCGAGGAGTCATCCTGATGTGCCCAGGACCTAAGGGCCTCCAGGGATGTGGGACTTTCAGTTTTAACACTGGGATGAGTTGTCACCTGCTCTCAGCTCATGCCTGGCACACAGTAAGAGCTCCTTTGAAGGGGTGGTGTCATTATTAGGACGTTTAGGAAACGGGGGAAAGAGCCACAGGGGAATGTTTGTATTCTCATTAATGCTATGCTCGTGGGTTGTAGTGTCTTGGGGCTTGGGTTTCATTGTCGTCATTGTGGTTGATTTTTTCCTGATGACAACAGCCACAGTAATCCCAGCTCTCATTAATCAAGCTCTTGGTATGTGCTGAGAGCTATACACGCATTATCTCAATCACAACAACCTCTTTAAAGTAGGAACGAAAATTCCCTCCATTTTGAAAATGAGAAAATGGAGGCTCGAAGATAGGACATGTTTTGCCCAAGATCCTGACATTAGCAAGAAGAGCCAAGACTTGAACACTTGGTCTATTTGGCGTCAATGTCTGTGCGTTTAATAACATGCACATCCAGATCCCCAAAGGAAGAAGCAATTTCCTCTCGAAGCTCAGCTTTCAGAGTTGTTTGTAGGCATTTCTTAGGGAACAGTGGGGCATTCTGAAGAGGACGTTTCTACTATAATGTTTACCTCCGGGGTCTGCCCCTACCAAGTGTTATGGGAAAACCTGAGATTCTCCTATTTCCAAAAATAAAGCTGCCTCGTTCAGTCCCCTCTGTGTGTGACAGCCAGAGACGGGAAGTTAATGAAAGGGACCTGTTTGCTTTTTCTCCTCGCTGGAACGGCTTAATGACAAGCGATTATTATTGGTGGCAACTTGTCATGTCTTTCATCTGGGTCATGGCAGCGTGGCTGTCAGACTCTCTGAGAGGAAACCAATCTCAGCAGCATACGAAAGAAAAATGAAACAAAACAAAACACCCCCAAAATAAAGGAATGATGAATAGCTCATGCAAGGAAGGGAGAGATATGTGGAGAGAGGCAGCTGCCCTGGGGAAGAAACAGTATCAGAAAAGAGAAGAATGGTGAAGGGAAACGCTCCACTCTGTAGCTTGGATTCTTCTGATTTAAGTTCAGAAGATGAGTGAAGAATGAATCACGTTATTCTCCATTTTTTTCCCTAGCTAAAGTGACGTCAGAAATCTTTGGTTGCCAGTGACAGAAAAGCTAATTCAAATTGGCTTAAGTAAAATCAGGTAGTTAATTGGCAATTAATTGGGACATACAGTGACAACAAGGGTATTGGCTTCAGGTATGGCTTGAACAAGGTGCTCAACAACGATGTCAGGACTTCGTAACTCTCCATCTTTCACCTTTGCCTTTGGCTCTGATGACTTCCTTCTCAGGATGGTGTATGGTGGCAGGATGGCTGCCAGAAACTCTGGCTGAACATCCTTCTAGGTTCAAATCTAACAATAAGAGAAACTGTCTTTTCCTAGTCACTTTTTGCACAAATCCTAAGAATCACTCTGATTGTACCAGTTAGGACATGTTCCTACCCCTGAACTAATTGATGGCACTACAAGAATTGGATGGGCCAATTGGTTTGACTGAGAAAGGGGAAAGGATGCCTCCCCATGGAAATTCACTATGACCAGTAAAGGAAGGACAGATGCTCAGTGGCCAGAATGACACATTACCCATGATGTGGCTCAGGGAGGCTGCTTGTGCTTCCTTAAGAAAAGGAATCTGAAAAAAAAATAGCTTCAGGTGCACAGAGAAAGTTCAGTAGCCCAGTGACAGTTGGGACCTCCAAAAAACGATGCTCTCATGTACTTGGGTTTATCAGCTCCTTGGAGACCTGACTCAATGATCTGATCAGGTAGAATTTCCCTCTGGCTTTCTCTGTGAGGATGGCTGGACCTAGCCTCCGACAATCCATATTCGCTAATGACCCTGTTTAGAAGCCCTGAGTCAGATGCTCACCCGCAGTTTGACAGAACCCCAGGTGAAGCCAGCTTGGGCCTTTGCTGTGTGCTTGCATAGAAATAAGGGCCTGAATCTCAGCAGGTGTCTCTTCTTGTCCTGCCCTGCTAATGATCTAGGAAGCAGGACTGGGTCCAAGAGCAATCGCCAAGTGGTTCTGATGACTGTAGAGGATGTTGGGCTGTCCTAAGCTAGTTGCAGCTGGAATCAAGCACTACATCTCTCCGTGCATGTGTGTATTCTCTCCTCCAGCATTACGATATATGTTAGAGGGAGGGCTTGACTCTGGATGATGAACTGGGACAAGCTCTGGAAGGCCCAGGCAGACGTGGGAGTCCTAGCCACACTATTCAAGGTGAGGGTACCAGTTGACTAAACAATATAGCAAGCATTTATGTGCCTTACTGCATCTTCAAGGGAGGCTCCCCACTTGGCACAGATCAGAATTCCAAAGGGAAGAACAGGGCTAGCTCACATGAAATTCCAACGTCCCCAGAGTCCCAGATCCTGTCCCAGCTGCCCTGCTGGGAGATACTAATGGTGCATTTAGCAGAGGAATTGTTTGGAATAATATTACTCAGCCATAAGAAAACGAAATTGAGTTATTTGTAGTGAGGTGGATGGACCTAGAGTCTGTCATACAGAGTGAAGTAAGTCAGAAAGAGAAAAACAAATACCGTATGCTAACACATATATGTGGAATCTAAAAAAAAAAAAGGTCATGAATAACCTAGGGGTAAGACGGGAATAAAGACACAGACCTACTAGAGAATGGACTTGAGGATATGGGGAGAGGGAAGGGTAAGCTGGGATGAAGTGAGAGAGTAGCATGGACATATATACAGTACCAAACGTAAAACAGAGAGCTAGTGGGAAGCAGCCGCATAGCACAGGGAGATCAGCTCGGTGCTTTGTGTCCACCTAGAGGGGTGGGATAGGGAGGGTGGGAGGGAGGGAGATGCAAGAGGGAAGAGATATGGGGATATATGTATATGTATAGCTGATTCACTTTGTTATAAAGCAGAAACTAACGCACCATTGTAAAGCAGTTATACTCCAAAAAGATGTTAAAAAAAAATTGATCTAGGAATTAAATCCAGACCCCTTGCCATGATCTTCAGAGCTCTCACTGTGCTATGGCCTCTGCTTCCTGTCCTAACTCATCTCACCACCCTCTCCTTTGCTGATTAAACTGCAGCTGTTCTGATCTTCCTCCTGTTCCCTTTCCTCCCTTTGTACATGAGGTTGCTTCTGCCTGGATGGCTCTCCTTACCCCCACCTCACCCCTCAGCTTTGTCTGGCTGACAGCTCCTCCTTCACATTCTGTTGATCAGCTCTGACGTATCAGACCAGATGATCGGAAGGGGTGCTCCTCTCCACTCCACCCCTGAACTGCTGCATCATCTGATTTCCTTGAAATCATCCTACTGATTTCCTTCTTCCTTGTCTGTCTCCTCCCGTAAGAATGTAAACTTTGTAAAAGTGGGGATCTTCACTTTGGTCGCCTCCTTCCCTAGATTCCCTTCCCTAGAACAATGCCTGGCACATAGTAGGAGTTTGTTAAAGTGACCAAATGAGTGAAAGGCAATTAATAGATGAATGTCTCTTCCTAGAGCAGAAGTTCTGGCAAGTCAAATACTTAAATACTTAAAGTACTAGTCTCACTTTCTGCCCACTGGCAGCCTTGAAGACTCCGAATGCTACTCCCAGTTTCATTCCCAGAGCTGTGGCTTAGTGCCATGCAAGGTGTTGGGGAGGACTCAGAAGGGCGTGGGGTCCTGCCCTCAAGAATTCTAGCCTGAAGGGCAGGCGAGATGCATGCTTCTCAGCAACTAGGCAACCACACACAGTCAGGGCTGAGGGCTGGGCTGTAAAGATCAAGGTGCTGGAAACTCAGAAGGTTAGGAATATGTAGGAAGTGGGGTAGTAAGGAACCCGTAGTGGATGTGAGACTTGGGGCTTGACATTCAAGGCTGCCATCTCCACCACTAACACCAACTCAACTTGACTGAGCCCCTCCTATGTGCCAAGCGCTTTATGTACATTACCTCTCAAAATACGCACAGCAACCCTTTAAGGTGGTGACTGTTATTATCATTCCCGTTTTTCAGATGGGGAAATAGAGGCTTAGGTTAAAATACCCACTTCCAGTAAGAAGCAGATCCCAGGCAAGCTGTCAGCAAAGCCATGTTCCTCCTGCACATGCCCCATCCCTTGTGGGTTCACTTTGCAGAAAACACTTCACACACGATGGCATCATGACACAGCAAAGAGAGCACCAAATTAGGAGGTGAGAGACCCACCATGTCTGTTACTGCTGTCCCGCTGATTTATGTGAAATGTGGAACAAGTCATCCAAGATTCTGGAGCCTCAGTTTCCTCACCTTGAAAATAGGGGAGTTGGACTTGGCAGTACCAAGTCTTGCTGTTCATCCGCACTTTCAGGGGCAAATACATAACCTCAGGCTCCTCAACGGAGATTCTGATTCAGTGGAGATGGCTTGGAGCCTGGAAATCTAAAGGTACAAAAAATTCCCCAGGTGAACTGATACATAGCTACAGGGTTGGATACTGAAGGCTTGCATTAGTGTTTTCAATCCTGGCACATTAGACTTAACCCAGGGAATTAGAAATATCCTGGATTCCATCTCAGACCAACCGGATTGGCATCTTTAGGGGTAGGCCTGGTAGGGGTGGGAGAGCATCAGCTTTAAAGTTTAAAAACTTTTGGGCTCTTAAAATGTGGTTAGTGGGCTTCCCTGGTAGCGCAGTGGTTGAGAGTCCGCCTGCCGATGCAGGGGACACGGGTTTGTGCCCCAGTCCGGGAGGATCCCACACGCCGCGGAGCGGCTGGGCCCGTGAGCCATGGCCGCTGAGCCTGCGCGTCCGGAGCCTGTGCTCCGCAACGGGAGAGGCCACAACAGTAAGAGGCCTGCGTACTGAAAAAAAAAAAAAAAAAAAAAAAATGTGGTTAGTGTCACTGAGAAGCCAAATATTTAATTGTATTTCATATTTTAAATTTCAGTGTAAATAGTCATATGTGACCAGTAGGTGCTGTATTGGAAACCCAGGATAGAATGAGGTTGAAGGCTTGGTAGCTCTATGTGGTTCATTCCTTGCTCCACCCCAATCATAGTACTCTTCTTTGTAATTGTCTTGCCTAATACCCATCCTTCCCACTCTAGTCTAAGAGACTATTGCACGGACTCTGAGTTAAGCCTGTGTTTAACTCAGGTGTTCTCCTGGTCTCTGAATCAAAGCACTTCCGCTACCTTGGACAGCTCCCCTACCTGGGAACCCAATAGTCACCAGAAACCTAAGATTAAACTTCTCATTTGAAGAGAGAGGAGGATAGAGCGGAGAAAGATGTTGTTAGGTTATTTCAGACAAATGCCAGTGGATTTGCTCCTGAGAGAAGCAAAATGGGAAGTAGAACACACATCATAAAATGGTCCAATGAGTGGAGGTTGCTTGGAGTGGAATTTTGTGTTTGTGGGTGATGGAACTGATGTGCTTTTGGGGAATGGCACCTGGGTGTGACTTCCTCACTCTGTTCCAGTCTCCTGATTGACAGTTGATGTGAGATCATTGCTGCTGGTTGCCCATTTCTGAGGGATTTTCTTTTCTAGTTGGGTGCCTCAAGAAAGATTAAGTGGTGATATTCATCACACACACACACACACACACACACACACACACTTCTTCCTGATCTGCATACCTGGAATCAGTATTTCCCAGTAGCTAAGTAACCAGAGTTTGGATTTGGATCACCTAGTCTGGGATCCTCCCTCTGCCATGTACTATGTGGGTTAGGCAAGTTACATTCTCTGAGCCTGTGTTTTTAATCTGTAATACAGGGGTCATAATAATACTTCCTACTGTATGCCACATTGTACTACATATAGAATAGACCAAATTAATATTAATTTTGATAGTGACCATGATGATGGTGATGATGACGAGGAGGAGGAGGATGGGTGGATTTGATGGCTGTGATGATCATGGATGATGACGATGATGATGATGATGATGATGATGATGATGATGATGATGGAGGGGGTGGAGGATGGCTGATGAGGGGATAAAGATCCTCTAGTGAAACAGATCCAGCTTATATGTATGTGAGAATGCTATTCATCTGAATCCTCAGGCTCATCAAGTTTGACACTTTTACTTTTCCTCTCATCCATGGAAAATGAAATCAAATATGTTTAAAAGCTCAGTTAGTACACAATAAGAGTAGCAGAAGGTACATCGGGGCTTAGCAAGGCAAAAAGCAAATTCCCAAGGAGTCCTGCAAGACCTTTGTTGGGTCCCTTGTGAGATTATCCTCTTTTTGGTGCTCACCCTGACAGGCAGAGGAAAATAAGCTAAAATAAGGGTGCAGGGTTGATAGCAGCAGCCAGTTCTGTCTTGCTTCCTAGGGATGAGTTTCCTGCTCATTTATTTTCTCACCAAATATTTCCTGGGCCCCTACTGTGTGTCAGACATGGTGCTAGGCTTTGAAGATGCTAACTTGAATAACGCTCATCCTGCTGTTGAGAGGAGACAGAGAAAAACAAATAAATCAGCTTTGGAGTTCATGTACTCAGGTCACAGAAATTCAGTTTCAGTTGGACTGGCATGGAGCACGAGCATTGGTGTTGTTTTTATAACTCTCCAAGTGATTCTGTTGTGCAGCCAGGAGTGAAAGCCACTGGTGTGTGCAAAGGAACATTGGATGACATCTTGCAGTAACTGAGCTGTTGTCGCATGGGGCCATGTGGATTTTAAGGAAATCATTTAGCTTCTCTTCCTGTGTCTTTATGAGAAATGCCGTCCATAAGGGTTATAACCACCGGCAACACCTCATCTCTTAGGTAGTTGGAATTAAAGGGATAATGAGTGTGGGTGTCCTTTATAGCCTTATAAATGGGTAAGTGAAATTAAAGTTGGTTTTAGACTCTATTAAACATCAGACCTTGATACCCATGGAGTCAGGTCTCACCCTGGGGACTCAGCAAGATCTGGAAAATTCTAGAACCTTACTTATCCCAGGACTGGAACACAGAGTTGAAAGCAGACACCCAGAATCCCACACCTGCCTTCCTCCCTGACTCTGTGTTTAAAACAGTTTGTTCTGCTTCTGCAGAGCAGTGAGCTTGGGGAGGGCACTGCTTTTGCTTCAGAACCAAAGTGGGTGTCTGAAATCTGTTCCTCTCCCCCGGCTGCACACTGCCAAGGAAGCTGGTGCCAGAGGTGGTCAGACTGATCTGACCACGAAAGGGCAGGCTGTCATGGCAGGAGGAGGTAAGTGCAGGAGGGTCAGCCTCTGCTATCCAGCTAGGAACCGGGAAGAACGTGCAGGACCTCGAAACAAAGGGCCATTTGGCATGTCAGATGCCAGGTCCTGGGAGTGTGGCCAAACTCCCCCATCACCTCCTGCCAGTCCCTAAAGCCACCTTAGAAAATCCCAAAGCTAAACGTGAGCCTCTTCAGTGCCTCGCTGTGCAATTATGTTTTGCAAATAACTACTTGCTTTCATCCCTCCGAGGGGTATACAGTATACACCACAGCGGTTTTGGAAGCTTAAGTTTCAGATGCCAGTGGAAATGAAGGTGGCGTAGGGTAACTGCATGAGGTCCATAAAGGACATTGGCGATGTTTTCTCTCCAAAGCGTGACTCATCACTTCCTTCTCATGCAGCTCCCTTGGGCTCAGGATGAATGGGCTGGTTTGAGGAGGGAGGAGGGAATGTGAAATTAGCATGTCAGTAGATCTGGAGATACCATTTTTTACAAAGGATAAGGATCCGATCCCCTTAGGTTTGTGGCAGTGTCCATGTGGTCTAGAGGACAGAGAATGAGGAGAGGGGTCCCTAAACTGTTGGAGTCAGACATGGATAAATGAGCCCTTTACTCCTTGTAGTTCATCCTGTCGTCACAGCAACCCTATGGGATGGTGCTCACGATTCCCATTCCATAAGCAAAGAAACTCATGTCCAGAAGGTTTAGGTAATTACCCATGGTCACATGGCTAGTTAATGCAGAACCAGGACGTGAGCTCAGGTCTTATAGACCCCAGAGCCCATGTTATTCCAGCTATGAAGTTTGACTGGTGTGCATGGAGGGGTAAACTGGAGAGTCTGAACTGAATGTGATAGGCCTAGGGGAGCCACTGGTGACTACAGAGGAGAGGAGTGGTGTGATTAAAGCTGTGCTTTAGGGATTTCAGTCAGGCAGCCGTGAACAAGGCAAGTTGTTGAGATGCTCAAGTCAGGAGTGAACTACGTCTTTTAGAGGGACAGGTATCATAACCCCCTGATGTGAGACACCAGAACTCCTGACCCAGGGGGAAAATATTGAATAATAGTGGGTGAAAATAATAGTGACGTACACTTGTAGAGCACATGATATTTGATGGGTACTGCACTGGGTGATTTTATACAGAGAAATCATTTAATTCTTACAACTTAATGAGGAAGTGCTATCATTGGCAATAGGGTAGTGAGGGGTGAAAAGCTTGGAATCTTTCAGGCAGGCAAACCTGATTCGCTACCTGTGTGATTCTGAAAAAATCATTCTACCTCAGAGTCTACTTATTCATTTGTAAAATGGGGATAATACTAGTACCAGTTTGGCAAGATTGTTGGGGGTGGGATTAAATGAGCTACAACCTAGAAAGTGTTGAGCCACATGACTCTTACAAAGTACTCCTGGCATGTTAGCTGGTATAATTATTACCATTGCTATACCCATTGTACAGATGTGGAAACTGAGGCCTGGAAAGATGAAGTGATTCTTCCCAAGGCTACACAATTTGGATTGGTACCTGGGCAGTCTGATCCCGGAAGTTACACTGCTATCCATTCTGGGGGGAAGAGATTAATGGGGATCAGAAGAGGGTAACAAGAGAGATTCAGCTTGGGCAGGACAGTAGGGATGGCACAGGGCAAGGGGTTTGTACGTACTCTTTCACAGGGGGCTTGTGCCAAGCCAGCTCTTGGCTATTGAATGGCTATCCCTATAATTACCTTTCTCCTTTCTGAAGTTTAATGTGTAGCCATGCCCTCCTTTCTCTACGTAGAGAGCCAGATAAGGCTGCATTTGCTTACAGTTCTGCTCTGTGCTCATGGGTACACGTACATGGATATAATCATGTCTAACTCATAGTACATAGAGCAGAGGTGTTGGAGCATCCCAAACACCACCAACTCCCACATCTAGCATGTTTGACCTCCACCTCTTCACCAATACCAGTTATCCCAAAGAAATGGGACAACTGGTAGTAGGTTGTCTCAGAGATCCTTTTTATTGGGTTCCAACTGTGCCCTTAGCATACGTCCACCTGAGAACTTTCTCCATTCCTCATGTGCTCAGGGCAAGATGCTGATTCCATTGCCTTTTGCAGTCATAATGTAAGTCTAGTGACCGGCTTCCTCAGAGGCATCTTTGCTCCATGGGAATGATTACATTTCTTTTGTAAGTAAGGTTGGAACTTTTCAGTCCCATCCCAAAAGACACCTGACAGTGCTTTAGGTTGATGACTATAATTGTCTTGAGACTTCACTTCTGTGCCGCCTTCTGCTCGTGGATTCTTTATATTGTTGCCTTTCGGGGTATTTAATGAGGCTCTATGGGCAGCTGTTGAGGCTCACAGGACTTATATATTCTCCTTCTTATCAATAAAGGACACACTAAATATATCTGGGCCTTGGATGGTGACGTGGTTCCTCAGGATAGGGGGATGATAATGTTGAACGTTTTTATTTTTTGGACATGACATTCGAGAGCCGTATAAAAAAAATACAGCCTTGGATACTGAATCTCCCCTTTCACTTTGTGTTTACACCAAGGACATTTCTCTTGAGCTTCACTCACACATTCATTCACTCATGCACTCCCTCACCCTCCTTCTCCAGACGGGTCGTGTGCCAAGACTCCTGCCAGATTTTGGGGACAGAGAGATGAGGCCAGCAAAATCTCTGCCCTTAAGCAGTTCGCCACCTTGTTGAGGCGTGATAGAAAGTGATTAATCAATCCAAGAATATTGGATTTCTCCAAAAGCTACTGTGGGGGAAAAGATAATTATCCCAAGTCTTTAAATGTTACCCCATTTAATTGATTTAATGATAGGTAAAATTCATAGAACTGTAACGTTGGAAGCGGCCCAGAAGGCATTTATTCCTGTTTCTTCTCTCTGCCTTCAGGCCGTGCTGCACTCAGATTACCCCCCAACCTCCATGCACTTTAGAAAAGGGGGTTGTTTCTAAGAACGATAGCTTTTAGCCCTTTCAGATAAAACTTCCTAGTCAGTGAGCATCCACAGGGAAGACTATGCAGACTTGTTGAAAGACTTGACATGCACAGCTACTAAGTGTTGTTCTGAAAGACATGAATGGAATCACCTCCTCTTCATGCACACACGCACACACACACGAAATGGAATCCTCGTATTTGTACACTTGAGGGTGTATTAAATGCACATGGTACATACGGAATGCAACATGCAAGCATGGCTGCAATATGATAAGGACCCTTGGAGAATTCTTTCAGTTCCCAGAAAAAAATATATCTCTGCATTTGTCAAATCCTGTTTTGCTGTAATACAGAGCCATACTTTCTGTTTAGTTGGCATTTTTGCACCATGCCAGTGGGTCCACAACATGGTTTAAGCGCCTACTCTATGCAGATCTTCAGTGATCCCAGGAAGGCTGTGGTGGTATGTTGGGAAAGGGGCTGGAAGTGGAACCGGAACCTGAGTTTGGACGCTGACTTAGCCATGGACCATTCTGAGCCTCATTTTCCCCAACCAACAATACCAACTTCATAGGATCATCACGGGATTTGACGAGTTAAGGAGTGTGAAGGTAGTTTGGAAATGGTGCCACTGTGGGCACCACCCACTTTTTTTTCTAAATGGAAGTTTGTTCTCATGATCAGATCATGACTTGGTGAGATGTTAGGACTATTAGAGACCCTTTAACCCAACACAAGTAACCGTGTCACTTCCCAGTGTAAGAGCATTCGGCATCTTGCCCTTATGCTCAGAATAAGGTCTAACATAGCCTCTGAGGCTGTACGTGATGGGGTTTTTGCCAAGCTCTTCAACATCATCTCACCCCCCCCCTACATCACAGGCCATCATGCATTTATCTCCAGTTCCTGGAATAGTCAAGATGTATTCTCAGGGCTTCTCTGACTATACTGTCCACTGGCTTCCCCTCTTCTGTACCTGGGTATTCCTTCAACACCCCCTTATGCCTCTCTCAGCCCCCAGTCCATAGACGTTGCTCTTCTTCACTTTCCTTCCAGGTCTATGAAGGCAGAGGCCATGTCTGTTTGTCTTATAAATCATCATTTCTGCAAGCTCTAACATGTTGTTGCCATGTAATTAGGCGTTCAACAAATATTTATTGACTGAACAGAGAGATGTCCACCTAGCATTTATCATACTCTATATTACACAGGAATCTAGAGTTCAAGTGAATCTAGAGTTCAAGACTTTAGAAACACTCCTAAAATTGGCTTAAGTGAACATGGAACTTGTGGCTTACATAACCAACAGGTCCAGAGTAAATGGCTCCAGGCACGACTGACTCCAGATGCCCCAAGTATGTCATCGGGAACCTCCTTCTATTTCCTGTTGTTGTTTTATTTCTGTTGGCTTCATTTTCCAGTCATGAGCTTGGGGGCCAGATAGAGTTCATTCTATTGGACCCATCTGAACCCAGAGGGGTGGTGGTGAGATGAACTAGAGGAAAAATGAAGCTGGCAAAATAACAGATGTCCTTCACTCTTCCGGGCTGTGGGCTTCAAGTTCAGGGACCTCTCTCATCCCTGTGTTTCCAGTATCTGTTCCAGAGTCTGGCATACGGTAGGTGCTCCGGAATGTTTGTGAATGAACAGATGTGGGATTTATTTTCCCTCACTTCTAGGAAGGAGCTTCTTTAAGCCAACAAAGGCAGATGGTTGTGCATAAACTGCCTTCGGCCTCATCCTCTGTTTTGCTTTCTTTTTACCTGTTGGCAGGATCCAACGTCTACCTTCTTCCAGTTTGGAGCGTCCATCCAGCAGCAAGTCACCGTCATGCTGAAGATCATGCAGGATTATGACTGGCATGTTTTCTCCCTGGTGACCACCATCTTCCCTGGCTACAGGGACTTCATCGGCTTCATCAAGACCACGGTGGACAACAGCTTTGTGGGCTGGGACATGCAGAACGTGATCACACTGGACACGTCCTTCGAGGATGCAAAGACACAAGTCCAGTTGAAGAAGATCCACTCCTCCGTCATCTTGCTCTACTGTTCCAAAGACGAGGCCGTCCTCATCCTGAGTGAGGCCCGCTCCCTCGGCCTCACTGGGTACGATTTCTTCTGGATCGTCCCCAGCTTGGTCTCGGGGAATACGGAGCTCATCCCCAAAGAGTTTCCATCGGGACTTATTTCTGTCTCCTACGATGACTGGGACTACAGCCTGGAGGAAAGGGTGAGGGACGGCCTGGGCATCCTGACCACTGCTGCATCTTCCATGTTGGACAAGTTCTCCTACATCCCCGAGGCCAAGGCCAGCTGCTACGGGCAGATGGAGAAGCCAGAGGTCCCACTGCACACGCTGCACCAGTAAGAGGGGCTCTTTGCTTGTCCGCCAAAGTGGAATCAGAGTTTTGTTGTTGTTTGTTTAAATACTAAAAACGATATGTACTCATTGCTGAAAATGTGCACTGAAAATAGAGAATGTTGTGTGTGTGCCTGTGGGATTTGTTGGTTTGTTCTCTCCCCTCTTCCTCTCGTCTCATCTCCTTTTGTTGTTAAGTAACATCATCCTTGGTTTTCTGCAACTTACTTTTTTTACTCAACGTATACCCTGGAAACCTGCACCTGAGATCTGTTTGTCTGTCTATCTATCTATCTATCCGTCCTCTATCTATAGCTATATCTTAAGTATGTGTGTATATATAGATATATGTATGTATATACATGCCTATCTATATACACATGTATGAATATATGTAGATGTATGTATACATACATGTGCATGTGAATATGCACAGATATATGTAGATATACATATGTATGTGTATATATAGATATGTATGTATGAATATCTACGTTCTTTGTAAACTGCACATTGCATTCCTCAATAGGGATATACCATGATTTATTTATCCAATCTTCATAATAATAGAAATTTATGTTGTTTCAGCTTTTTTTCCATTAGAAACTAAACTGCAGTGATAATCATCCTTACCTGTCTCTTCGTGCACATGTGCAAATGTTTTTCTAGGGTTGATTCTAAGAAGTAGAGTTTTGTGGTCATGGAACAAGTGCATTTTAAAATTTAAGTGTCTATTGCCAAATTGTCCCACAAAGTGACTATATATTTTATGTTCACACTAGCATTTTGTGAAATCACTCGACTTCCCACATCCTCACCAACACGTTACATGTTGGGGAAAGTGCCCACACTGGTGCTCCTAGTCTCAGAGTTTGTATCTGAATTTCCTTCCTTCATATGGCCTAAGTGTTTGTTTTTTTGTTTTTTTTTTTTTTGCGGTACATGGGCCTCTCCCGTTGCGGAGCACAGGCTCCGGACGCGCAGGCCCAGCGGCCATGGCTCACGGGCCCAGCCGCTCCGCGCCATGTGGGATCTTCCCGGACCGGGGCACGAACCCGTGTCCCCTGCATCGGCAGGCGGACTCTCAACCACTGTGCCACCAGGGAAGCCCATGGCCTGAGTGTTTTTGTAGGCTGTTGGAAATCTTGGCAGACATCACTTTTAAATCTGCATTGTATTCCATCATATGGCTGTATCATAATTTAGTTAACTACTCCCATCTTGGTGGACATTTAAGTTAAATTTGATGTTTCCGAGAAGTGTCATTGTTCTTTGTGGGCCATCATTATGGCTCAGCTGTTGAGATTTAGAATGATCACTCCTACACCCATTCTGCGTGTGTTTGCCTGATGTTCGTTGATTTAATCCATGCTCATTCTTCAGATAAGCAGTGTAGCACCATGATTAAGGGACTGGGCTGTGGAGTTGGACTTGTTAGGGTTCAAATCTTGTCTTGTCCACTTTCCATGTGACTTGGACAATCATTTTATCTTTCTGGGCCTCAGT
This sequence comes from Tursiops truncatus, assembly GCF_011762595.2. Lineage (NCBI taxonomy): Eukaryota > Metazoa > Chordata > Mammalia > Artiodactyla > Delphinidae > Tursiops > Tursiops truncatus. Next base: position 29,915,328 of record NC_047048.1, read on the forward strand.
TGTTCATTGCAAAATGATGGGGTGTTTTTTGTTTTTGTTTCTTCTTTTTTTTGTAATTTTTATTTATTTTTGGCTGCTTTGGGTCTTCGTTGCTGTGCGCAGGCTTTCTCTAGTTGCGGCCAGCGGGGACTACTCTTTGTTGCGGTGCGCGGGCTTCTCATTGCGGTGGCTTCTCCCGTTGTGGAGCACAGGCTCTAGGCACGTGGGCTCAGTAGTTGTGGCACATGGGCTCAGTAGTTGTGGCTTACGGGCTTAGTTGCTCTGCGGCATGTGGGATCTTCCTGGACCAGGGATTGCCTAGATGGTGGTTCTTTCACTTCAACATGCATGAGAGTCACTGGGAGGGCTTGATAAAACAAGACTGCTGGGCCCCATGCTCAGAGTTTCTAATTCAGTAGCTCTGGAGTGGGCTCTAAGAATTTGCAATTCTAGCAAGTTCCTGGGTGATGACGATGTTGCTGGTCTGGGGAACATGCATTGAGAACCAATGTTCTAGGGGTTGTCCTGAGTATGAAATGAGGTGATGCATGAAGAGTGCCCCTTAGCATGGGTGCCTCGCACCTGGCAATTATTTAATGACTGTCGGAGTGAGCAGTGAAGTTGCTTTGGTCATCAGAAAGTATAGTCAGCAGACCAGGTGAGTTTATTATCAGTAGAATAACATGTCACTCTAAAATGTCTCTGGAAGGTTTTAGGACTCTGAATCTGCTACAGTTCAGGGATAATCTCTGGTCTGCAGCTAGTGGGGTGTCTGTGTGTGTGTGTGTGTGTGCGTGCGTGCGTGCGTGCGTGCGTGTGTGTGTGTGTGTGTGTGTGTGTGTGTGTGATGGAGGAGGCTTAAAGATTTTACCTGAAACTGACATTTATCCGAAAAATGAACTCTTAGGTTAGGAAATCATGGTCCTTTGAAATTTTCCCTTCCTCTCTCCTCTTTCCCTCTTTAATGATCTTGTTTCTACGTTGCTACTTTCAGCATTTTTAATAATTGTCCAGGTATCAGGAAGGAACTAGGATAAATTGGTATGAGTCACGGGAGTGTCTTACAGAGGCAGGATTGCTGCCAGCCCAAATGAATTCTCACTTCCCATAATAAGTGCCTTGCAGCTGGAATATTCGTATAATTCTGATGGAAACATAACTCAATTGTAGGGCAATTGAAATATAATATATACAGGAAGAGGAACTTGAGAAGGATAATTGGCAAGACATTCAGATCTCTTTCTAGTGACCACCCTGAATTCCACTCCTTAAAAAAAAAAAATTCTACTCCTGTGAAATCCTGGTGTGCTCTTTCCAGGAGTTATGCTTTGAATGCAGCAATGTTGTAGGTGGTATTTCAGCCGCAGAGAAGTAATGCATTAAGTGTGGTAAGCCGTCATCCACCGCCTGGTTTTTTTTTTGTTTTTTGTTTTGCGGCATGCTGGCCTCTCACTGTTGTGGCCTCTCCCGTTGCAGAGCACAGGCTCCGGACGCTCAGGCTCAGCGGCCATGGCTCACAGGCCCAGCCGCTCCGCGGCATGTGGGATCTTCCCGGACTGGGACAGCGGCCGTGGCTCACGGGCCCAGCCGCTCCACGGCATGTGGGATATTCCCGGACTGGGGCATGAACCCGTGTCCCCTGCATCGGCAGGCGGACTCTCAACCACTGCGCCACCAGGGAAGCCCCCACCGCCTGGTTTTAATGAAACATTTCTCCACCCTTGGAGCACTGGTGGCGCTCAGCCACAGTGTGTAGGGCTCAACCAGTATGTGGGTTCTTCGCCACACTTCCCCACTAGCACAGTGTTCCTTAAGCCCACCCAGGAAAGAGTGGGACCTTGCGAAGCAAGACAAGGACCAGGAGCTGGAGAGAGCCCCAAGACGCAGTTTTTAAGAAAAGGATTAAGGGCACTATATCTCTATCCTCCATCCATCACTCCTTCTATCCAGCGAACCCTGTGCTAGCCTCTGGAATCATACATGAGTTAACATATAACTTCTCAAAGAATGTACAGTCTGATGAAGATGGGGGAAATTCGTCTAAAGACAAACTCAGGTAACAAGGGCTTTTTTTTTTTTTTTTTTTTTTTTTGCGGTACGCGGGCCTCTCACTGTTGTGGCCTCTCCCGTTGCGGAGCACAGGCTCCGGACGCGCAGGCTCAGCGGCTACGGCTCATGGGCCCAGCCGCTCCGCGGCATGTGGGATCTTCCCGGACCGGGGCACGAACCCATGTCCCCTGCATCGGCAGGCGGACTCTCAACCACTGCACCACCAGGGAAGCGCAACAAGGACTTTTTTTAACATAGAAAAGAAAAGAATAGTAAAAAAAGTAGAGTCTAGCAAGAGGGAGAAGATATGGGAACATATGTATATGTATAGCTGATTCACTTTGTTATAAAGCAGAAACCAGCACACCATTGTAAAGCAATTCTACTCCAATAAAGATGTTAAAAAAAAAAGTACAGAGTCTGATGAAACACCCACCCCCATACTCACCCCAGAGAACAAAGTGAACATGTCATATTTGTTTCAAGTTTTTAAAAGAAATAAAACATTTCTGATAATGTAGAAAGTCCTGATTATACCTCTCCCCAGCCCCACTCTTCTCCCTTTCTCTCCATGAGAGAGAAAAACACCACAGTGAATTTGGTATGTATCTAAATCCATGTGCATGTTTTGTACTTTTGATACAGATACAGTGCGACCTTAGACCCAATGGGTAGTTCTTTTTAATATCATAAGTGGTATCTAATGTGCTGGAATTTCCTTTACCTCAACCTATGGCTCAAGCATGATCTATGAGGACACATATAAAACTAGTGTATTCATCTTAGTTGCTTTTTTGTATTCTGTTGTATGTGTTCTATCTTTTATTTAATCAGCCCCCTTTGATGGACATTTAGGTTGTTGACAGTAAGGAATCTTCAGTCTGGGTAGCTCAAGGCAGAGAACACATGTGTCTGCAACCTGATTCGGACCCATCAGCTTGAGTTAGGAGTTCTCACTTAAAGCTTTAAAAAGTTACATTTTCAGCTGGTTTAAAAAGTCTCATTTTGCAAAGCATCTGTAAACAAATAGCTCTCATCACTCCCACTCTGCAGTAGGGAGGATGCAAATAGCTTCAGAAGAGGTTCAGGTGAAGTCACGCCTGATGGTTTCATGGTGAGTTGCTGAGGGATCGGGGGTCCTGCTTTGACTGGTTGAGTTCTACATCTTGGGGCTAACTAGGTGTGTCCCTCAGTGGCCTTCACGGACGTTGCTTGTAATCTTATACACAGAGTTTGTACAGTTAAAATATTGTCACAGTGGTTTACTGCTCACAGTGATGGACCAGGTACAAAGGGTCTGCTTGCCGGGTTAATGATCCTACCATGGACCTGTGTCTGTTCTTGTTTCAGAAAAAAAAAAGTGGGGAAAAGGGGAAATGTTCTTTATGTTTAATATTCTGGTTTTACAGAAGGCACTTTGAAAAGAGCAGTCAGCGTTTTCCAAAGTTCAAAAATAGCTCAGCCATGTTATGTAACCGCCTCCTTGCTACTGCAGAGTTATTAAACATCTGTTCCTTCACCAAGCACAGAGCACATCGCTGGCAACTCCTGGATCTGTGAGGGTAAACCATTACCTGTTTTGTTGGCATGGAACTTAGGCTGCTCTGTCCAGTTCTGTCCCAAGAACATCTCCGGTTCACTAGCGGATGGGGCCCCTCCGGAGGCAGCACGACATCATGGTCAAGAGTGTGGGTACTTGGGAGTTCCCTGGCCGTCCAGTGGTTAGCACTCCGTGCTGTCACTGCTGAGGGCCCGGGTTTGATCCCTGGTCAGGGAACTAAGATGCCACAAGCCGTGGGGTGCAGCCAGAAAAATTTGATGAAAAAAAAGTGTGGGCACTGGAGACAGGCTGCCTTGTTTGAATCCCTGATCTGAACTCTCCTAGTTTCAAGACTTCGGCCAAGTCACTTGATTCCTCCAAGTCTGCTCCCTCGGATGTAACCTGGGGATAAGAAAACTGTTGTCCTGTAGGCTAGAGCCTGGCATATGGAAAGCAATCTGTAGATGGTTACCATTGTTGGTAAAATGTGTGTGCACATCTGTGTGTTTCCTCTTCCACTTTTACATTTATGAAGGAGGAGGTCATAGAAGGGAGACGGTGGATGCTTTTAAGACTTAAACGCTCTTGCCAAAGGATTAGCTTGGGAGGAGCGTGGCCAGTGGGAAGAAGGGTAGAGAAAAAAGTGGAGAAAAGTTCACGGGCTGAGTGCCAGCTTGGTTTTGAATTAGCCACATACTTACCAAGTATAAGTTACTAACCACTCCGAACTCAGGCTTTTTTCCTAAAATGCCCATGTGTCTGTGTGTGTGTGTCTGTGTGTCTGTGTGTGTGTGAGAGAGAGAGAGAGAGAGAGAGAGAGAGAGAGAGAGAGGGAGAGGGAGGGAGGGAGGGAGGGAGGGAAGGAGGGAGGGAGGGGGGGGGAGAGAGAGTCATTTCTTCATACTGTAGGAGAATTAAATGAAAGCATATATGTAAAACAGTTATCATTGTGCCTGGCATGTAGTAGGCATTACACAAACAACTGTGAAGTCATTATTCTTATGATGATGATTATCATCATTATTATTACTTTAATTTATACGTGTTATACTGCAAGCTGTACAGAGACAAGGAAGTGAGAGATGGAGGTATATTTCAATCTTGTTTGTTACCGATTGAGTTGTGACTCTGTGTCCTGTAGCTCGGCTCCCCTTTCAGTTGTGGAGGAGGATGTGGCAGTCGCTGCACTGGAAGTCAAATAGAAGCGCTCAGGTAGATCTACAGCCCCAACCAGGGGAAAAAGAACATCTTCTTCGGGAGAGCTATGAATCACTATTAAAGGGAAGTTATTTGGTTTTAATTGATGGTACCTGGCTTGACCATTTATGTGTTTTACATTAACTTCTTGATTTATAAAGTCCAGCTTCTGCTTTAAGAAGCAACAGCATTGTAAATTATCACCCTGACAGGAAGGGAAATGGAAGGAAGATAAATAAGGGAGAGTAAATTTAATTCATATCCAATTTACATTGATACTTTTTTCAATCTTCCTTTCTGAAATATCCATAGGAAAACTTCCTGGTTTAATGACCCGTTAAGAGACTGATCTGAACCTGGTTGGCATATTTGTATTTGATAATCAGAATTATCACTGTTGGTTTTTTTTTTTTTTTTTTTTTTTTTGCGGTACGCGGGCCTCTCACTGTTGTGGTCTCTCCCGTTGCGGAGCACAGGCTCCGGGTGCGCAGGCTCAGCGGCCATGGCTCACGGGCCCAGCCGCTCCGCGGCATGTGGGATCTTCCCGGACCAGGGCACGAACCCGTGTCCCCTGCATCGGCAGGCGGACTCCCAACCACTGCGCCACCAGGGAAGCCCTGGTTTCTTTTTTAATGCCAATAAAGAGGCCTGCGCAGTTATAATTCTCTGCGTTATAACGTCCCTGGGTGAATGTAATAACTCTGCAAATATTTATCTGTGGGATCAGCATATGCTCAACAAACATTTCTGGCGATGACACCAGGTACCCAGGAGACCAAGCCATCCTCTGGGCCTGTGCTGTAAATCTGATTGGGAGTCTGGACTCAGGAAAGGGGGAAAAGACTGAGTCTCAAAGAGATATGTAGTGAGAGAATCCAGCAGCCTGTACCACATTAAGAACCCAAAGCGTATTCCACGAGGCTGTGTGACTTTGTGGAATGTGGTTTTGGATAGTGCTTTGTTCAAACCCTCTCATTATCTAGGCTATCCTGGGCAAGTTACTTAACTTCTTTGAGCCTCCATTTCCTTGATTATATACAGAGATAATTCCAACCGTACAGGATTATGGTGACACTTAAATGCACATAATTTACCTAGCCAAGCATCTAGGATGTAGTTGGCCCCCTGCAGATGTTAATTCTCCCCCTTCGCTCGGCCAGATGCACAGCTTGATCTGACACCTCTTGTGTCCTGATGGACCCACGAGAGGTGGGCTGTGCTCCCTGGGTGTTCAGCCTGAGAGTGAAGTCAACAGCCTCTCCTCAGCCTCATCTCTGTTTGTGGCACCTCTCCTGGAACACCGCCCTCTCTTTTTTGGCTGGAAGTCAAGAGCACCGTATGCCAACCCAGCGATGCAAGTCAATCATTTCCAATTGGCATCCAATGAATAGCTCGACAAATGGTGGAAACCCAGTGCTGGCAACTTGAAAGGGTCAGAAATTGTCCGTGCCTCTACCTTGAAGGAAAGGTGGTTTGGGTTGTTTTGGGGTCACACATAAAGCATAAATATTGTTCAAATTTGCCTTAGGCCAGATTCAAATCTTCGGATTTTGGAACCAGCATGCCAACAAAAATACGTATTGATCTTTTTCCTACGTATTTCCTTTTATCCTTTTTTGAATACTAGGGAAGCTTTCATTTTGAAACTTGTTAATTTGGTGACATATACTAATGATTTGCTACAGCTTCCTTCTGTGAAAGGATTATGCGAAGAAAAGCACCATTTTCACTACTCTGGTGCCTGCTAACAGAGAGTATATTGGGAGCAAGGGGTTTTGATGTGTAAGCACAGGGACCAGTTAGGAGATTAAGACCTAAATCTGTGTAATGCTATAGATTCGGAGGGAAGTGGGTGGGCTTATGCATGTTTCGGAAGTAAAATTAACAAAACGTGATGGATGGATATGAAATGATAGAAGAGATTCAATAATACTTCTTCACTTGTACAGCTGAATAGATGGCGGTACCTTGCACAAAATTGGAGAAGAAACAAATTGGGGGAGAGTGAGACAGGAACAGCATCTAATTTCAGACATGTTCAGTTGAACATACTTTGTAGACATCCAAGTGGAAAGCTCAAGTAGGCAATTGGAGAAAAGAGTCTGAGTTCAGGCTGAAAATCTAACACACAGGTTTTGAGCTTACTGATGCCAGTTAAAACCTCAGGATTGGGTGAGATCATCTAGGGGAGAATGAAGACTCAGAAGAGTGATCAGGTTCCAACCTTAAGGAACTTCAACATTAATTGGTAAATAATCCCTGAGGGGAAGGAGAATACTGGAGGAAACGAGTTGGGCTGTGAATTTCGGCTGCCTTTTCTGCCTTGGAGACTCTCTATTCTCAGCCTTGATTTTGTTGTGGAGCCTAGTGGGTGTCTGTACAATGTCTGTTATATGCTAGACATCATGATGGAGGCTATGGACCTCCCAAAGATCTATAATCTACAAGCATTGTTAATCTATCTGGGCTTAGTGCAACCTAGGAGAGTTAAATAATCTGACCAGAAGTTTTAACCAATATGTGGAAGAAGTAAAATTTTATCACATGATGAACTGCCAAGCAAATCGTCAGAGCAGTGAATGCTTTGAGTTAAAGGAAACCAATACCATACTGGGCTGGATCCATGACATAGGTGGCAAGCCAAGCTTTGGGTCTGAAGAGACGAGGAGGTCATACTCAGGAAGGGGGAAAAATCCTCTGCTTTTGTTTCATTCTTGACATGATCTGGAAAACATCTGATGCCGCACAAAACAAGTTAAAAATCCTTTCCACCACAAGAGAGGAGCATATGGCAAGGTGTGAAGGGCCAGTTCATTTATAAGCTGTCCTTTGCTTTCCTGGAAGGGTGTCTGTCTATACCCCTCCTCCTCGTATGTCGGACAGAAGCCCTCCTTGTCATTCCTTCCAGGTGGGAGCTAGACAGCCAGAACGGGCCTCTCCACCTGTTCTTTGCCTTTGTCCTCTTGCTTTCCTGCTCCCCCCTTCTCCTGCCTCCGTGTAGATGTTGCCTGCCTGCAGGTGTGACTGAGCCCCCGTGCAGGCTCCTGGTGCCTCAAAGCCTGGCATGGATCGCAGGGACAGAGGAGTCACTGTCAGCTTGGTGATGCTAACTGGGTTCTGCGTGGGCAGGGGAGGCCAGCCATATTGCTACACAGACCTCAAAGTGTGGTGAATGAACTGGCTGATCTGCTGATGTCTGGTATACTCTTGTCCAAATCCCCATAGCCAGTTCCTGAGGGTTTGCATCATTTGATTAAATCCTATCCAAACACAAGGAATAAACATATATCACTGTTTCCTACACAGTGGAGGACAGCTGTCCTGAGACACGTGCTCATTTCCTTTTCATTTCCATCCCTGTTAATAAAAGGAAGTTTCAACAATTTAATTAATACATCATTATGTGTTGGGGGGGAAGGGAAACTTCAAGTTTCATAAGTTACATTATGGAAGCATAGATAGATAGATAGACGTATAGTTGATTCACGATGTGTTATTTTTTGGTGTACAGCAAAGTGATTAAGTTTTATATATATAATATATATATAAAATACATATATTCTTTTTCAGATTCTTTTCCATTATAGCTTATTACAAGATATTGAATATAGTTCCCTGTTCTATACAGTGGACCTTGTTGTTTAATTTGCAGCAACATTGGATGGACCTAGAGATTATTATAGTAAGTGAAGTAAGTCAGACAGAGAAAGACAAATATCATATGATATCACTTACATGTGGAATCTAAAAAAGTGATACAAATGAAACTATTTACAAAATAGAAATAGACCCACAGACATAGAAAACAAACTTATGGTTACCAAAGGGGAAAAGGGAAGAGGTATAAGTTGGAATCATATATATTTTAAAATCGGATGTAATGGAAATGTTAAAATACTCTAATGATACAACCTACCATGTATTAAGTCCCTCCTATGTGCCAGTCACTTTAAATACATTATCTTTTATCCTTAGGTATGAATTAGGATGTTTTTGCTGCAGGTAATAATCAACTAAATTCAGTTATGTGATTGAGTTATTTGATTGGAATTCTAGACACAGGGTGGACTTCAGATGCAGTATGCTCAAGGTTCTGGTTCTTTCCCCTGTGATCTCTTGACTCTGCTCTTTTTTTTTTCAAGATAAATTAATGTCATAATAATTTATTTAAAATCCATATGCAGTCACACAACTAAACTTCATAATTATCTCTTCTTGGATAATAATAAAGAATTTGTCCTGTTAAACTCTTCCCTTTGGTTGTTTAGAATCTAACATCCTCTTATTGGATGCTTAGGTAATTAAATGACAGCTTCAAATATAAGATCTTATCATAAACATATATTAAATTTAGTTTCAATTTAATGAAATGCAAACATTTGTAATTTGGGATTTAGGACAATTCAACTCACGGAAATATTTTTTTAAAAACTTCACACTCCGGGGCTTCCCTGGTGGCGCAGTGGTTGAGAGTCCGCCTGCCGATGCAGGGGACGCGGGTTCGTGCCCCGGTCCGGGAGGATCCCACTTGCCGTGAAGCGGCTGGGCCCATGAGCCATGGCCGCTGAGCCTGCGCGTCCGGAGCCTGTGCCCCGCAACAGGAGAGGCCACAGCAGTGAGAGGCCCGCGTACCACAAAAAAAAATAATAATAATAAAAACTTCACAGTCTGTATTTTATTATGTGAAAATTAAACACAATTTATCACAACATACAATACTTTAACTGTAAAAGTGTCTCATGCCTACAGAATACTAGAGGTTAGTAAGAATCCTCTTCCTACACAAAGAGACCTCTAAATGGCTTTATATTTTTCTACTTAGGATATGAACTTGACTCTGCCCTTTGAGGAGTATAGTCCTTGTTCTCAAAGTGCTTCCTTCATGACCTTAAGCTTGCTGTCAGAAACATCTCAGATGACTTCTTTGTTCGTGGCCAAATTAGGTCATGTGCCCATCTTTGGGCCAGTAATAACCATTTTGAAAATGCCATGTACTGACCGGCTTAATTTCAGACAGCTAACCCAATCCCTGAGAAGGCAAATAGGATTAAGTTACACCAAACCAGACCTACTCTTAGAACTGAGATGGGGTAAGCTTCCATTCCTCCAAGTCCCATGGATTCTTATAGGACACATGAAGTCTCAACAAATGTGATTTCTATTAAGAATGAGGAAGAGGGAAATGGATGCTGGATAGATTACCAGCAGGTCAATTATAAATCATAACTCATATTACAGGTGAGGAAATCGGGGACTAGAGAAGTTACATAACTTGGCCAAAGCCATACAGCTAATACAAAATAAAGCCAGACTTCAAATCCAGTTTTGTTTGGATCTAAACTCCACTACACTACTTTAAAAGCTTGCAAGTTGACTTGAAGTTGCGGTATGTCTTTTTTGACTTCAATGTTTTTACTGTTTTCAAAAATTGAATAAATTCCAACATGTAAAACTTGTAAGATTTCACAAAAAATTATATGTTTAGCTAATCTTGAAAAATATGAAAAGTTGATAATGATAATCCGACATTCCTATCTGGAAGTCTTAAAAGTTGGGACTCTAGATGTTGGGTCCAAACCTTCACTCTTCAGGGAGAAGCTGGAAGTTGTAAGTTCCCTCCTGATTGTATATTGCTGTGCTGGGGGTAGAGTATATGGTGAGAATGTGTCTCAGCCTTTCCTACACATTTGGATGTGGGTATTTTGTTGTTCACTTGATGTGTAGTTCGCTCAGCTAGTTTCTGGATTTCTTTCAGAAAGAATTGCTTCATAGCTGTAGATTCAGTGTACCCATAGGAGGAAGTGAGTTTGGGAGCCTCCTATGCTGCCATCTTGTACCAGAACCTTCCTCCTACCTGGAGATGGTCAACTGGACATGGGAAATGACCTTTAGATCAAGAAGGGCCTTCCCAGTTCACTTTAGTCCCCACCTGGACTACTTATTCATATTACCTCCATAGCCTCTTTCAGTGTTTGTTTTATCATAAGATGTGTATTTATTACTTTTATCATAATCATCATTATTTATAAGCATTGCCAAAACAAGACCTTGATGAGCCTTAAGACTGGTAGATGTTCAAATGAGTGATGACAGGAAGTTTCGATATCTCACTTACAAGGATCACCTTTGGGACTAAGTGGTCTTTTTTTATGGCCCTAGATCATAAATCTACTTCTCTGTTCAACTTACAGGTGAGAATTTGAGTTGTTTGTGCCAAGTGGCTTGCCCAAAGGCAAGAACTTATTGAATTACCTAAAGAGAGTTCCCACTCATCAGATTGGATTAATTTGTAGATGTTCCTCTAAAACTGGAAGAAAACATTTGTTCTGGTAGGGGGTGGGGATAGGTATCCAGCTTTTCTACAGTATCCTGAAATTTGTCAAATAAACAGCAGACGAGGGAGTCTGATGGAACCCACGCTACTTGTGAAGGATTGTTGCTGAAAATGTCAGTGTATCATCTAAACCTCGTGAAGTCTATGGTTCAAATCTGATTTTTCTTTTTTATGGCTCAGATTCATAAAATATATTATTAGTTGTAACAAATTATTTTCAACTGGTGTTATAACATTAAAATGTAAATTCTCTATGCTTTATTACAGATGAGGAAAGTGAGGCCTGGAAGACACAGGGCTCATTTTTCATTAATGAGAGACTGGCTAATGGCAAAGACATGCTAAGCCTAAGTTTTCTTTGCCCCAGACCCAGATGTGTCGCTCCACTGAATCAGTCCTCTTTCCTTCTAGGTCCTTTGTGATTAATGATAATAATGTGGTGATGAGAATGATGACGATGGTGGTGGCGGTGGCGATAATGATGGTGGTGATGATGATCGTGAAAATGAACTCCAGGGACTTTGTCCATTTTACTGGTACACCAGTACCCAGAATAGTGTAGACACTTAAATATGTGTTGAATGAGTGAATCATATAATTGCTAACACAGCGCTTGCTCTGATCTAAGAATTTTTACACACATTATCTTGTATTCTCACAACTCCATTTTTGCTAGAGAAAAAAAAATCTCAGAGAGAAGATTGACTTTTCCAGTGTCACTTAATGGTAGAGTCAGGATCAAGATTGCCTCTCTGACTTTAGCATCTGATCCTCTGATTCTCTGGCCTCTCAGGGAAAGAGGACATCCTAGGTGTGCTTTCATGAGACCTTAGAGGTCTTACATTGTCGTAAAGTGCGTACAAAGATCCTTCCGTTGTGGGCGGGAGTCATTTTGCTTTTCTTAGAAATTAATTTATCACAAAAATGTGATGCATGGGATTTCATTTTATAAACCACAAAACCTTCCTGAAAATGTTAATAATATCCTCACCATCAATATCAGTTATTATTATTGTCATTATCATAGAGATTGATATTTGGCATTGCCAAGAATAAAGCAAGTGGAGAACAAAGGGGAGAAGCTGATCTTTCTTGGGAGAATTTTTATAAGAATAGTCAAAAGCTCAATTGCAGAGTCATCAACTCTCTTTAAATTAGTTCTAGAATGAGTCCCTTCAGATTTTGTGCCTCCCTGAGGAATGCCAGTAAATATTAATTGGATGCAAAGAATTGAGCAAAAATGTCAGCAAGGGAATCTCAGTAATTCTGACTAGGCAGAAGGAAGGAAGTAAAAGGTAGAAAGGAAGAGGGAAGCCAATATTTAATTTTGACACTGGGTGCATGCCAGGTCATAATGGGGTTATCTGCCTTGATTTTTCTTTTTTAAATAATCTTATTTGTAATAGGATCCAATTTTTTAAAATGAATTTATTTATTTTTTGGCTGCGTTGGGTCTTTGTTGCTGGGCACGGGCTTTCTCTAGTTGCATCGAGTGGGCGCTACTCTTAGTTGCGGTGTGTGGGCTTCTCATTGCGGAGCACGGGCTCTAGGTGCATGGGCTCAGTAGTTGTGGCTTGTGGGTTCTAGAGCGCAGGCTCAGTAGTTGTGGCGCACCAGCTTAGTAGCTCTGCGGCATGTGGGATCTTCCTGGATGACCAGGGATTGAACCCATGGCCCCTGCGTTGGCAGGCAGATTCTTTTTTTTTTTTGTTTTGGAAAGCAAAAGGGTTTTTCTTAACGTCTTTATTGGAGTATAATTGCTTTACAACGGTGTGTTAGTTTCTGCTTTATAACAAAGTGAATCAGCTATACATATACATATACCCCCATATCTCCTCCCTCTTGCATCTCCCTCCCTATCCCACCCGTCTAGGTGGTCACAAAGCATTGAGCTAATCTCCCTGTGCTATGCGGCTGCTTACCACTAGCTATCTATTTTACATTTGGTAGTGTATATAAGTCCATGCCACTCTCTCACTTTGTCCCAGCTTACCCTTCCCCCTCCCCGTGTCCTCAAGTCCATTCTCTACGTCTGTGTCTTTATTCCTGTCCTGCCCCTAGGTTCTTCAGAACCATTTTTTTATTTTTAGATTCCATATATATGTGTTAGCATATGGTATTTGTTTTTCTCTTTCTGACTTACTTCACTCTGTGCGACAGACTCTAGGTCCATCCACCTCACTACAAATAACTCAATTTCGTTTCTTTTTATGGCTGAGTAATATTCCATTGTGTATATGTGCCACCTCTTCTTTATCTATTCATCTGTCGATGGACACTTAGGTTGCTTCCATGTCCTGACTATTGTAAATAGAGCTGCAATGAACATTTTGGTACATGACTCTTTTTGAATTTTGGTTTTCTCAGGTATATGCCCAGGAGTGGGATTGCTGGGTCGTATGGTAGTTCTATTTTTAGTTTTTTAAGGAACCTCCATACTGTTCTCCACAGTGGCTGTATCAATTTACATTCCCACCAACAGTGCAAGAGGGTTCCCTTTTCTCCACACCCTCTCTAGCATTTATTGTTTCTAGATTTTTGATGATGGCCATTCTGACTGGTGTGAGGTGATACCTCATTGTAGTTTTGATTTGCATTTCTCTAGTGATTAGTGATGTTGAGCACCCTTTCATGTGTTTGTTGGCCATCTGTATATCTTCTTCGGAGAAATGTCTATTTAGGTCTTCTGCCCATTTTTGGATTGGGTTGTTTGTTTTTTTAATATTGAGCTGCATGAGCTGGCAGGCGGATTCTTAACCACTTTGCCACCAGGGAAGCCCTGCCTTGATTTTTTTAAAGTGTTCTTATCACATATATGCAGGAAGGCTAAACCATTGGCAAACATCTTCCACTCAGTGTAGGAGATGGGGAGGAAGCCATCATGCATGCCTCTAAACCATAGTTCTTGAGTTTAATAAATCTTCTGCCTTCAAAACAGAGCATTTCTTAAATAGACTCTGAGCACTGAACACAGGACTGGGAGAAAGTGTTTGTCTTCAGCCAACTAGGTGAAAACAAAACAAAGAGAATAAAAACAATCCCCTGGCATCAGTTACCCATGTTCATCTACTGATTGCCTGGATCTCATTCTTTCATTTGTTCATTCATTCACTCATGCATACATGCGTTTGTTTTCATTCATTTACCCTTTCATGTATGCAACACTTAATATCTGTCTCAGTCCCACAGTATGTGTGTCATACAGCGTCATACAGTGATGGACCAAACAGACAAAGGCTCCCCACCTAAATCTCCTGTTCTAGAGGGGAGACCAAAAATGAGTGAATAAACACATAATATCAAGTTGGTATTGACATGAGATGGGAGGAAAAATAGGGTAGGGTAAGGAGATAGAGGTAGACCAAGTTCTGTAAGATCTTAGGCCATGGTGAAGGTTTCAGGTTTTGTTTCAAGTGTTATGGGAAGCCACTGGAGAGTTTTAGCAGGGGAGTGAGGTAGACAGCTGCAGTGACCCCTGAGCTTGCACAGGTTATCTCTGGAGCCTCATTTGCTTTTTCTTTGCCCTGTGCCATTTCATTTCCTATTACTAACAGGCTTTGCTCAGTGTGGAGCGTAGGTGATTTCTCAGATTCCATTCCTCTCTTCTCCCATTATGAAGGCTGTGGTGGGTGAGTCCTATTTGGCCACAGCCAATTTAAAAAAAAAATCCCATCCATCTCATTATAGCAGTTGGTTCAGGAATGGACATGTGATCTAAGTTGGTCTAACAGAGAGAACTTTAGGACTATTTGTTGTATGGTCATTGTTCAGATGTGAGGCCCGGAATTTCTGCTGCCGGTTTTTTACCATGGAAGAAATCAGGCTGAGAATAATGGTGACTCATACATGGGCCTGAACTAGAGAAGTATGGTATGGAGAACAAGCCAGAGCCATGATCAAACCATACCTGAAGTCCACCCTATCACTGATCTTTTCAGATATTAACCACCAGACTTCCTTAATGGTTTAAGTTGGTTCACGTTGGCTTCTGCTAATTACAACCAAAAGAACTTTGATGAATATGCATATTTGGCAGCTAATCCGTAATATTATGCTAAATAGTTGAGGCATTGTACCCTTTAATGTGGTTGCCTTTCTAAAGCTGAGTTTGACCAACAAGGGGATATTATAAATAAAAATCTTAGATTGTTTTACCCAGACAACCATGACTCTTTACTTCCATACAGAAGACTCCTTGATGGGCATAATTTGTGCTTGGTTTATGTTTGTAGTCTTTGGAGGATTCCAGTCTGATAAATCCCACAGAATTTGGAATCAAATTCTAGATTTTTCTGCCACTTATTAGCTGTGGGACACTGAACAAGTAACTAAGTCCATCTAGACCTCATTTCGTCATCTGTAAAATGGAGATAATGCTGGTTCTCAGAGTGGGGAGTCTGTGAAAATTAAATAAAGCATGGAAAGCATTTGGCTCAATGTATGATACGTTTTAGTTCTTGTATAATAATATAATTCTCAGAATGACCAAGAAAGTGGAACAAAAATGCCACCTAGATGGCAGGATTGCTCTGCATATAATAATGAAGTTTCATTATTCTAACTCCCTAGGGCTTTTGAAAGAAAAACAGATTTTTAAAAATTTAGGAAGGCATTCTCATTAACTAATAGACTGGGGAGGAACAGTCCTTAGAGAGGAAATGAGAGGGAGGCAATGGTGCAATTGTGGAATAGAATGCATTAGTATTGATGCTGACTTGCTCCTATACAGTAAATAGACACAGAGAGCCACATAACCATGTCTTTCTAGAGGATTTTTTTTTTTAATATAAGAAGACCTTGAGTCCTACATAAGAGTGAGATGTTACCATATTTTATATAATCTAAGACTCCAACGATTATAAAATGATCTTTATTTTAAAAAGGATAAAATGCAAAAGTTGGGCATCTTAAAACTGATGTGGAAGAGTAGCAGTGCCTGTCAGTTCCAGTGCTCTTAACTGCTTATAAGGCAGGTGAGACCCTCATATTATGTATGAGAAAAATGGGACTCAGGAAAGTTAGGTGGCATTTCAAAGTCATATCATTAATGGGCAAGAGTCACAGTTGCATTTGTCCATTCATTTGAAGCATTTATCTCGTGTTCAGTGTCAATCCCTGCCGGGGATACACCAGTAAATACAAGAGTATGGTCCCAGTCTTCAAGAGGTTGCAGTCTAATAGGGAGTGTAGAGAAAATTGAGACAAAATGCTGTTATTGTAGACAAAAATATTTATAAATGATTATGAATAAAATGATTACACTATATTATGGCTGCTGAGAAGGAAAGATAGTAGACACTGAGATGGAAAACATCAAGGCGTGCAGACAGCATGAATCTCATGGAGGATGAAGAACTAGACATGCAAAGAGCCAGGGGAAGTCATGCCAGGCAAAGACATGAACAGAGTGTGCCAAGTGCCTGAGATGGGAAAGACTTTGAAGTTTATATGGAAATGAGAAAAAAATGGTATCCTGGTGGACTCAGTTTCAGATCTTTCTGACCACTAGGTCACACCGCCCTTGAAGAACAGGCCATTGAGGATTCGAAGGGCAAGAAAGACCATGGAGCAGTGGCTGTCCAAGGGATGCTGATCACCTCCTCACATCAATGACTTAATCCTCCAGAAGAGAATCATTTCGAACATTATCTCACCAACCCCATCCCTGTCCTGTTAAAGCTGGAGGAGATATTTGAAGAGCTTCCATACGAGACGTGTGGGGGAGGGAGAACCACCTTCATGATATTGCAAAAGGGACGCTGATGGAAGAAGAGCTGGGGGTGGACAGTGCTTGTTGACTTGAGCCATCCCCTGGTCAGAGTTGCGTCACGGGCCGGCTCTCCCTGGAACACTAGGTGTCTCTGTTAATCCACGTGGCGGAAGGCACATTGCTCTTGTCCTGCTATGGCAGCAGCTCTTAAAGTTGCGCCTTTTTGTCCTGAATGGCTTCACCGTAGAACCTTCCTTTCCACCAGGAGGTGATGAAAATAAGGGAAGAATGAGAGAAACCTCCATTTATAAATGCCTGCAAATTTAGGGTGTATGAAGGGCTCCTAGTCTCAGCCTCTTTGTCCCCGTGAGAAGCTGGGTGGCTCTTCAATGTAACATTCCATTTTTCTTTTTCCAAGGACTTGCCATGAAGCTTTGGTCTCTGTGGGAGGATCTGTGGCTAATAGGACCATCATTTTGCTTGGTTCCCCTTCAACATGGACATAATGAATAGTTACTACAATAGTATTGTATAGACCTTTTTAGATTCAAATACAAAATGTCCTTTAATCTTCACAACAATCCTGTGAGTCACATGAGATTATTCTCATTTAACAGATAAGGATAATAAAGCTCATAGAGGTGATGTGATATAATCAAATCACACAAAGCCATTGACCTAATTCTTTTGCCTCCCAGATCCAGAAGATAAAGGTAGCTGAGGATTGGGAGATGTGATGCTCTTCTACCTCTCTCAGCAGTCTCAGGGGGGAAGTGGAGATGTTGATTAATAACTAGTTCTCCGACACTGTGCTAGGTTCTTTCTGTTTATCAACCAATTTAACCCTCACAACAACTTCATGAAGTAGGTGCTGTTATTATCTCCATTTAGCAGATGAGGAAGTTGAGGCTCAAAGAGGTGAAGTAACCACTTACCCCACTTTACCTAACCAGAAAGTTGCAGGGAGAGTCCACAAACCCTAACAGTTTAACTCCAAATCCAGTACTTGTCATCACCACTTAAGTTGCCTCTAGTGATGACATACTTCTGTTTTATAGGAGTCACACAAATTTGTCGCATTGAGCACACTTCTGCTGTGACTCCTGGTAAAAAAAAGAAAAAAGTAAAAGTTTTAGGATGCTGTCTCTTACCACATAGGCAAAGACAAGCAAGTAATTGGAGCAGTTGCCTTGAAAAATAATCAGACTGTAAAGCTGCCATCATAGAAAAATTTGTTCATGTGTATTTTCTACTTTAATCAGAATGTTTGGATGGTTGCCTGGGTCCATGCTATTCTTCCTAAGGAAGGGTGTTGCTGTTATTAAGGATAGTAGACTCCGTTCCAGCTTCCCAATTTTGATATGTTTCTTAACCAGTTGATTCCTATTTTCCTGACTCGTGTTTTGCTGTCAGTTTCAGCTTCTTCCACTGGCCTTCTTAAGAATTCTGCATAGTCAATAGGATGCAAATAAATGGAAACATATGCACCTCCCTGCATGTGGGAAATGCCGCTGTTGGCTGTCCTGCTGCTTAGCTGCCTTTGCAGTGGGATGCTTCAGCTTCCAATTGAGGCTTTGCATCTTTGGGGGCTGATCTGACTGCTACTGACAGATCCAGGTGATGGAGCTAATAGGGCATTCACGGCAAGTTCGGTTCACAGGCTCCTCCCTCAGCTTTGGATCTGAAAGCCCCTTAGGCTCCAGCTCCTTTCACTCTGGGCCCGTTTATACATCTTCAGTGAACCTAACTTCTGTGCCACAGCTGATCGTGTGCACTGGGGCTGGTTGCTGAGAGTGTAGGTGGGGAAGAGGTTCTACTGTGGTTTACCATGGTGGGGACTGGGTTAGACTGTGCTGCTCAGAAGCCAGATCTGATGTTGAACGCAGGTGCAGACCTGTCAGCCACACAGCTAGGTGAGTTAGCTCCACTAGACAGTGTTGGTCAATTCTGTTGTCTGAAATAGAAACCAGTATGGTGGCAGGCTGTCCATGTGCCACATGGTACCCCTGCTGTGCTGGTTTAGGTCTGCCTTTCTTGTCGGTGCATCCGCTGGGCTTGGCTGCCAGCATGTTGGAAAGTGGCAGTTCTGTAAAGTTTTATTTTCTTTCTAGGTGTTTCTGTCAAGGAGAGAAATACTAAAATTTGCCATTTTTAAATGATGATTTGGCATTTTTGATTCCTGGCTCTACTTCAACTGGAAGAAATTAGTCTCTGTTATTACGTTAATATTGGAAGTGCATTATCTTTTGGACTAAGAACGATGTTCTACTTTTCTTATAAATCATAGATTCTCAGGAGCCTCTGTTCTGAATTGTTTCCACACACTTGGTTCCAATGCCCCCACAGAATGGATTTTTGTAATTTTTTTCCTTTCTTTTTTTCTTTTGAAAATCAGCTGCAAGTAGAAAGGACCCCAGTGGATGAAATACAGTAGCCCTCCCAGAGAGGCGATGGAGAAAATGTTTTCTCAAACTTCAAGCCCACACGGATGTGATCTGCCTTCCACAGGTTCAGCAGGCTTTGAGGACTGAGATGGGAAATGCAAATGTAACCTCTTAGTTAAAGGCAAAGCTAAAACAAAGGAACCTTGTACATCAAATAGTTCTTACCAAAGAGCGTTTTTATGAGTGAAGTGCAAATGGAGCGTAGAACAGAGCTCCTTTATGGGATATGAGACCCAGTTTCTGAAACGTGTGAACACTCTCTTGACTGACTGTATTAGCTGCTTCGTTGGGGTGTGAAATGCAGTGACTTACGTTCAGCACGCAGCACTGAGCCTGGCACATGTTGAACTCCCAATTTCATACCATCGTTAATAATTCCCAGGTAGAGGGGAAACATAAAGAAACTGGTTTCGATTACTTCTTTGACTTGAAATACAGGATTGCCTGCCTCATTGTAGTGAATGCCTATCCATCTTTACACAAAGCTTCCTGGGATAGGATCTCCTTCTGAACATATTCCGAAAATCCCACATTCTGTCTGGAGAAAAGAGAGAAGAATCTACAGGTGTGCTTTTGAATGGAAAGGAGTCTTTGTGTCTAATATACATGAGCAATGGCTGAAGAATCCCCGGAAGGGACTTTCAAGGGGGACACAATAATACTTGTCTTCAGAGTTTTAAAGTTTTTTAGTCTCCTTTGCTTACAGTGGAGAATTAGAGCCAGCAGGTTGAAGTTCCAAGGAAATAATTCTGGTTCAGTGGAAGGAAGTCTTTGCTAAACACTTATTTGGAGCTGTCGGTGAAAGGGACCCTCCTAGGAAGTGGGGAGGTAGCACTCAGACACTGGGACCTGCCCAACAGTTGGGCAGCTGTCTGTCAGGAAGGGGTTCGGCAGTGTGCTGGGGTCAAGTGTGAAGGCAGGCCGTTCTGTCAGTTTAGATAAATAACCTTAAAACCCTTCTACGTGGAGGCCATTTGGTCCATTGATTTCTTTGCCTTAGAATGTTCTACCCACTTGTGCTGAATGTTCCACCCACAGCCATTGCTGCCCTGTAGGTGTGGAATTCAGTAGACTTTGTCCCTTGGCTCAGATCCCCCCTTTCATTGTGCCTGTTAATGCCGGTGATAACTAATGTTTATTCTTCAGTTACTATGTTTCAGGATCTGTACGAAGTGCTTTCTGTGCATTGCTCTTTAAGACTCCGTATGAGATGAGTATTATTTTAATTAAGGTGTAATTGACATATTACATTGTGTTAGTTTCAGGTGTACAACGAAAGGATCCGATGTTTGTATATATTGCAAAATGATCACCATAATAAGTCTAGTTAATGTCTGCCACCATACATAGTTACGAAATTTTTCTTCTTGTGATGAGAATGTTTAGGATTTACCTCTTAGCAACTTTCAAATATGCACTACAGTATTGTTAACTATAGTCATTGTGCTGTACATTACATCCTCATAACTTATTTATCTTATAACTGGAAATTTGTACCTTTTGACCCCTTCACCCATTTTGGCCACTCCCCACCACATGCCTCTGACAACTACCAATCTGTTCTCTGTATCTATGGGCTTGGTTTTCTTTAGGTTACACGTGTAAGTGATATCATAACGATATTTGTCTTTCTCTGTCTGGCTTAATTCACTTAGCATAATACCCCAAGGGCCATCCATATTGTCACAAATGGTAGAATTTCCTTCTTCTTTATGACTGAATAATATTCCATTGTGCGTGCGTTTTGTGTGTGTGCGTGTGTGTTTAAATTTCACGTTAAAAAAAATCCACTCATCTGTAGATGCACACTTAGTTTGTTTCCATGTCTTGGCTATTGTGAATAATGCTGCAAAGAAGATGGGAGTGCAGATACCTCTTCCAGATCCTTTTTCCTTAGGATTTAATCCAGAAGTGGGATTGTTGTACCAATTTACATTCCCATCAACAGTGCACCAGTGTTCCCTTTCTCCACATCATTGCCAACACTTGTTATCTCTTGTCTTTTTTGTCTTTTTGATGATAGCCATTCTAACAGGTGTGAGGTGATATCTCTTTGTGGTTTTGATTTGCATTTCCCTGAGGATAAGTGATGTTGAGCATCTTTTCATGTACCTGTTGACCGTTTGTCTTCTTTGGAAAAACATCTATTCAAGTCCTTTGCCCATTTACAAATCAGATTATTAGTCTTTTTGCTATTGAGCTGTGTGAGTTTCTTATTTTTTTTGATATTAACCCCTTATCTGGTATATAATTTTCAAAGATTTTTCTCCCATTCCATAGGTTGCCTCTTCATTTTGTTGATCTTTTTTTTTTTTTTTTGCTGTGAAGAAGCTTTTTGTTTGATGCAGTCCCACTTATTTATTCTTGTGCTTTTGGTGTCTAGGCTGACCTTTCTGCCAGAGTGGTTGTAGAAATGATTCTTGGATAGAAGCTTAGATCTAAAAAACTCTGGGATCTCTGATAAACCTCATATCCCAATTCAGACTACTTATTGTATCTTTTGAATTAGCTCAGTCTTTATTCAACCAACTACTTATTTTCTTTGTTACTTGTTTAAAACCAGTTTTTTATCATGTTAAAATACATATAACATAAGATTGATCATTTTAAACTGTACAATTCAGTGGTAATAAGTACATTCACAGTGTTGTTCAAACATCACTACTGTCTAGTTCCAGATAGTGGTTCCACAGATAACTAGTTCCTCTATCTTCTTCATTACCCCAAACAATTCCTCTCGTAGTTATATACCCCAAAGAATTAAAAACGATATTCAAACAAAAACTCGTACATGAATGTCGATAGCACCACTACTCACGATAACCAAAAGGTGTAAGCAAATGTCCCTCAACAGATGAATGGATAAGCTTAATCTGTATATCCATAGAATGGAATAATATTCAGCCATAAAGGAGTGAAATGCCGATACATGCTCCAACATGGATGAACCTTGAAGACATGATGCTAAGTGAAAAAAGCCAGACCCAAAAGGCCACACATCGTATGATTCCATTTATATGAATATGTTTATTACTTTTTCATAACTCTAAACCCACTGTGATATTTTTCACATAGTACTTTTTATTTACATTGATTTACATTTTTAGAGATAAAATTTCACTATAGTTTCTTCCTAAGCAATGATATCTATGAAATAATGTGTCTGATATGCTAGTTCCACTTTCAGATATATATTAAAATAAACAAATTTAATCCTACAAATAAAGTTAACCCATGCACCGTCGAAACGAATCTGTGTGCCACCTGAAACGTACACTTATGACATTTCACAAAACAGCCTTTTGGTTCCTCTTGGCAATCAGTTCCTTCTTGAATGTGATCCACACGGCTTTCAGACTCAAGCTGTCCAACATGGCAGCCAGTAGCCATATGTGGCTCTTTAAATTTAAATTCATTAAAATAAAATAAAATGGAAAATTCAGTTCCTCAATCACACTCTCCGCATTTCAAGAGCTCAGCAGCCCTAGGTGGCGAGCTGCTACTGTAACGGACATCACAGATGTATGAATTTCTATCCTTGGGAAAAGTCTATTGGATGGTGCTGTCTAGAATTGGCTTTCATTCTTCCCGTTGCGCTAGGGAGGTGCCCCATCTCCCAGGTCCTGTGCGTAGGTCAACCTCTCACTCAGCATCCGCACTTCCCACCACTGTTCTGGCTGACCATTCATTCCCCAGCCAGCTCTGAAAGTGACCTACTTTTCCAGTGTCACCAGGGAGGGCTCGGTGCCAGACCACAACATGGGACCTCTTCCCGCTGGTCCCCTTCCTGCTTGCTGCGCGACCAGCTCTGGACGCCCTCCATCTTGCCTCTCTCTCTTTCCCTCTCTCTTGCTCATCCTACTGCTGTGAGGATCTCCTCCCACAGAGTGCTTTCCAGCTTTCCTGAAGGGCCCTGCTCTGCTTCAGACTCCATTTTGTTTTATTATTCAAGTGGGAGAAAATATCATCCCTCCTTTTCCCAGGCTTCTCTCTCCACTCCTTTCCCTGTCTACCTTTCTCTCCCTTCCCCCCCCCCCCACTTTTCCTTCTTTCTAACTTCTCTTCCTTCTTTTTCTCCTTACTACTCTTTTGTTTCATCTTTTTCTTCTTCCTACTCTCCCCACAATTATTTCCCCATAGTTGTAAAATTAATCCTTTAAAGCGATGTGGTAAACAAATAGGAAGAGGAGTTATAAAAAAAAAAAGAGCTTTATTCTTTCTATTATTTATTTTAAAAACCCAGCCATCATTGATATAGCAGTTCTTCTTTGCTCTTTAGGAAATAATTACATTATTTTCTTTCCCATCAAGAAAGCAATCTAGCAGTTATGGGAGAAGATAGGACTATCAGGGCAGGGCAGGATTGCGGAGCTGAGTCTTCTGGGGGGCAGATTTCCACACCAGAAATCCATGGCAGGATGTGAAACATTATTACTGCTGAATTTACACAGGGCCTTCAAGTTTCATTATGAGACTGGGGAGCATTTAGACTGCTGTTTAGGCCAGGACATACTTAACCCTGTCCTGATGGTTCTGAGGTGTCATCCAGCACCCCAGAACATTCTCTGTGCTGCTGAGACCTCCAGCTCTGGCCAGATGAAAATCTGATCCTGTTCATTCAGCAAATGGTCACTGATCACCTACCATACGCTGGACGCTGTGCTCAGGGTGCAGGGCGTGTGGCACCAACTCAGACAGGGCCCATGATCCCTGGGGGAGTTTACCCTCCAGCAAAGGAGATGATTTGTAAGTGTGTGAAAAACTCTGCAACAAGGTAGAAAGGGAGCTGCAGAGGAAGTGATGAGAGTTCCAAGGAGGGAGCTGAGGCTGGAAGCTCAGTGAACATTTTGGAAAGAGGTGAACTCTGTGCTCAGTTCTGGGGAGTCTGAATATATGAATATTCAGGGGAGAAAAATCTTTGTATTCATTGAGACTTTTATGATATTAAATTATAGAAAACCAATTCTCATTAAGTTAAAAAACAAAACAAAAGGATGTATTGGTCTATTCTACTGGAAAGGCATATATGGGGTGTACGTCTTAGCTGCCATATCTTGATCCAGGTGCAAATGATGTCTTCAAAGCCCTCTCTCTCTCTCTCTTTCACTCTTTTTCCCTTTCTCTCTCATGTTTCTCTCTGTTATGGCTCACTGTTTCATCCCATTGAGATGGGAAAGAGCACATTTAACTAGGTGTGGGTTCACATACTTTTGTCACGGTATTTCCTTAAGTCAAGAGAGGCAGTATTCTCTCTAGCTGCAACAGAATATTCCCAGAGAAGGATTCTGATTGGATGAGGTTGAGTCATGTGCCCATCCCTGAACCAATCACTGTGGCCAGTGATACTCCTATTGGCCAGGTAGGGGAAAATCTATCATCAAGAAATGGTCATAGCAAGAAACATCAGCTTTTACTGTTTTCCCAGTGGAAGAAAATGTAGGAACAAATAGCCAAGAAGTGGGAAATCACAAGGACACCATAAGTGTTTGGGTCTGCTCCAATGCAAGGTATGTAAAGAGCAGTTTTAGAAAGTAAGGTTGAAAGTTAAAGTTGGCTGAGGAGCATGGATTTTAGCTTTGGACGTTAGGGAGCCATTTCAAGCTTTTGAGCAGAGGTGTATATAATCGGAACTGAGGTTTCCGAACATTTACCTGGCAGGCAGGCTTCAAATGAGTGTAAGGGATGCTATACAGCGAGTCTAGAGACCGGGTAAGATCTTTTAACAGCCCAGGTAAAATGTATTATTTAAAGTATTTAGGTAGTAAGTAACAAATTAACTCTGACTAGCTCAATTAAACAAAAGGAGGTAATGAACGAGGAATGATAGAAAACACATTGGGACTTTACTGGGGTATCTTGAAAAATCGAAGTAAATATTAAGCAGCCAAGGTTTGGAAAGGTCAGAAGGTGAGGCAACATTTACTGATGAAGGAAATTTACTCTCACCTTTGTCCCGATCAAATAATTTCTGGTCTCTGTCTCAACCATCACGTTTCAAATTTCAGAAAAGAGAATCTGATGGTTGCAGCTTGGGAGAGGTGCACTTCCCTCTCCCACCGGATCTATTTTTTATGGCCAAAGGAGAGGAGAAGAATAGATATTCTGGTGTATATAGTGGGCGGGGTGGGCGGTGGGGGAGTTGCTGCTTTTCCAAATAAGGGAACTTATTGTGTGTCAGTAAGCCACCTACAAAGGATGCAATCTTTTTTTTTTATTGGAGTGTAGTTGCTTTACAATGTTGTGTTAGTTTCTGCTGTACAGCAAAGTGAATCAGCCACACGTATACATATATCCCTTCTTCCTTGATTTCCTTCCCATTTAGGTCACCACAGAGCATTGAGTAGAGTTCCCTGTGCTACACAGCAGGTTCTCATTAGTTATCTATTTTATACATAGTAGTGTATATATGTCAATCCCAATCTTCCAATCCATCCCACCCCTCCTTCCCCCCTTGGTATCCATACATCTGTTCTCTATGTCTCTATTTCTGCTTTGCAAATAAGTTCATCTGTACCATTTTTTAAATTCCACATATATGTGTTAATATACGATACCTGTTTTTCTCTTTCTGACTTACTTCACTCTGTATGACAGTCTCTGGGTCCATCCACGTCTCTACAAATTACCCAATTACATTCCTTTTTATGGCTGAGTAATAGTCCATTGTATACATGTACCACATCTTCTTTATCCATTCCTCTGTTGATGGACATTGAGGTTGCTTCCATGTCCTGGCTATTGTAAATAGTGCTGCTATGAACATAGGGGTGCATGTATCTTTTCGAATAATAGTTTTGTCTGAGTATATGCCCAGGAGAGGGATTTTTGGGTCATATGGTAGTTCTATTTTTAGTTTCTTAAGGAACCTCCATACTGTTCTCCACAGTGGCTGTATCAATTTACATTCCCACCAACAGTGTAAGAGGGTTCCCTTTTCTCCACATCCTCTCCAGCATTTATTGTTTGTAGATGTTTTAATGATAGTCATTCTAACTGGTGTGAGGTGATACCTCATTGTAGTTTTGAATTTCATTTCTCTAATGATTAGTGATGTTGAGCATCTTTTCATGCGTTTGTTGGCCACCTGTATGTCTTCTCTGGAGAAATGTCTATTTAGGTCTTATGTGCATCTTTTGATTGGGTTGTTTGTTATTGAGCTGCATGAGCTGTTTGTATATTTTGGAGATTAATCCCTTGTCAGTTGCTTCATTTGCAAATATTTGCTCCCATTCTGAGGGTTGTCTTTTCATCTTGTTTATGGTTTCCTTTGCTGTGCAAAAGCTTTTAAGTTCCATTAGGTCCAAGGGATGCAATCTTGTGAGCTATATGGGCATAGAAGGAAGCAGGGTTTTTGCTGGAGGAAGGAATATGAATATTCCTAAGTTTGAATTTAGAACAGAGAGTTCAAATGAGTGGTTAGTAGATATGCTACATTTCATTTACAGTATTATTTTAAAATTAATTTACTGAATGCCTTTAGCTGGGGTTTTCATCATTCTCTATAATCTTGTATCTGGTCCGTTTCAGCCCTTGATGTTATCTGTCCTGTCTCATACCTGGAAAGCATGAGAGTTTTTGATTCCTTCCAAGAGCTCAACTTGGTGTTTGCCCAGAAAAAAAGCAAGTAGAAATGGAGCAATGGAAGACTAATCAGTATTCTGATAGATTAGGTCCCCCTGCTAATGTTCCTATAGCATCAGTGAATTTAGTTGCAAATATATTACCATTTATTGGAATTATGATATAAAACCTACTTTCTCCCTAAACTGTAAGTGACTTCAAGGGAAGGACCACAAGTTTTTTACTTACCATTTTATCTCCTGCATGTTGCTGGCATATAGTATAGGTACTCAATTAATATTTATTTGAATTGAGGATGTGTTTGATAAGAAATGAATTGGAGGCCTTTCGATAGATGTGCTTTTGAGGTGTTGCTTACTGGACCAAACTCTTAATTTATGGTCCATAACTTATGATCTTGGTTTTAGCACTGAATGTTCCATGCCCCGGGAAATCCCTCAGTTCTGGGAAAACTGAGATAGTTGTTCATACTACTTACAGATGGCAATCCTACCTCTTAGCCCTAGCACCGTAAAACTTCTCATTAACGCTGTGTGGTTGTTACGTACTGAATGTTTGCATTCTCCCAAAATTCACATGCTAAAGCTCTAATTCCCAGTGTGATGTTATTTGGAGGTGAGGTCTTCAGGAAGTTGTTATGGTTAGATGAGGTTGTGAGGGTGGGGCCCTCATGATGGAATTAGTGTCCTTAAAAAAGAGGAAGAGACTAGCGATCTGACTCTTTGGCCATGTGAGAACAGAGCAAGATAGTGTGTAAACCAGGAAGAGAATCCTCACCAGGATTCAAATCTGCCCAGGCATGACCTAGGACTTCCAGTCTCCAGAACTGTGACAAATAAGTGCCTGTTGTTTAAGTCACCCAATCTATGGTGTTTTGTAACAGCAGCCTGAGCAGACTAAGACAGTGGTGTTTTACCCCATTGACATAGGAGTGAGGTGAGACTCAGAGGAGTTGGATGATTTGCTTAAAGGCACAGCGCCAATAATGGAGGGTTTAAAACTCAACTCTAGCTTGCAAATCCCTAATCTGCTCTTCTCTCTACCTGACAATGTTCCTAGAGTTCAAAGAACTGAGTTATGTACTCTTGTCCTCAAGTACTTTGTAACCCGGCAGAGGTGATACAGTTGTGCAGGTTATGAATAACGCAGGGGGGACCCCTTTGCATCGTATTCACTGCAGATTTGTGTTTTGTTTTCACAGTTCCTCTGGCAGATGGTAGTATCAGGTTGTATTAGTCAGGGTTCTCCAGAGAAACAGAAGTAGTAAGATATTTATATAGAGAAAGACATTTACTACGAGAGATTGGCTCACATGATTATGGAGGCTGAGAAGCCCCACGATCTGCCATCTCCTGGGCCCCAGCCTTTCTCCTCTGCCTTAGTTACCTCTTCGGGTCCCCAGAGACCCACCGAGCACAGGTGAACACGCTCTGAACAGATAGAGAAAGTGGGGCTCATTGTCAGAGGGCTAGAGAATACGATAGAGACCTGAGACTTTTCCTTCCCTCAGTAAATATGTACTGAACAGCTTCTCTCTGCCAGGCACTGTTCCAGGTTCTGGAAAGGGGGAACAGCCAAGAACAAGATAGACAAATCCCCTTTTCTCATGGGGCCTAAGGTTCCAGGATAGGGGGATACCCAGTGATTCTTGGATAAAGTTGCACTTTGAATTGATTCACACCATCTCATTCTGCACATTTGGGGAAGGTGAGGAGTCAACATCCATGTACATCTGCCTGTTTGAGATCCTGAATAATTTGATAGCATAGACACAGGTGATCCAGGGAGTTCACAGAAACTGCTTGTCATGTTGCCTACTTTTTTCCAGCTCTCTTGGAATAGATGCTTATTGCAGGGGATGAATCCATTGACCCCTGTGCCAGCCAGTTCCAAATGGTTAGGTGAGGCAGAGCCATTAGAGGTTCATGGTGATATGTTCAGTACTATTTTGATAGTGTTACAAAATACTATCCAGAATTTCAAGAATTTCCACATCCCCCATCATGTTCCTGAAAAAACCACACATATAAGGAGCAAGAGATCCTGAGAACTGCTTTATTAATGGACACTCAGGCTTCCAATAATTCCTGATAAAGTAGAATTAGGGCATGCATCTTAGATCCTACTATAGATCCTGTTCCCACTGCAGACCTTTGGCCAGATGGGTCAAGCATGTTGTCTAGTGATGGGGTAGATAGAATGGTCACACTTACAGAGAAAGCTTTGCCCTAACTTACTCCATGTTTTAAACTTAGAAATTGTATTACAAAAGTTAGTTGGCGGGGCATGTCCTCAGAAAGTCACCTTGGCTCAGGTGTGCTCACCAAGCAGAGATGGGAAGCCCAGGAGTCATGAAGGGCAGGCTGGCACCTGGGTCAGCACTCTTGCACCATAGCCTGGTCCAGGGGTACCTGGGGCTCTGAGTAATCAGATTAGCTTGGGGTAGGGGCCTACAGGGTTCATTGCCTCCCTTGGAAAACTGGGATTAGCAGTCAAAATGATCCTCGAGCATCTAAGAGAAAGCCTTTTAATTTCAAATTTTAGAAGGAAAAAAGATAAATATGTGAAACCGTGACACCTACTACTACCCCCGCTGTCGTCATTTACCAGACACCATTATGTGCCAACACTCTGCTGGTCACATTACATACCTCTCTCATTAAATGTCATCTAATGTGATCCCTATAATTACACAGAGATGTGGCTATCATAACTTGACTTTTACAGAAGAGGAAATGGATGCCCTGAGAATTTAGGAGACTTACCCGGGACTGGGAGCCACAGAACTGCATGCTAACCCAGGCTTTCTGATTCCTAAACTAAACAGTCGTCTTGCAGAATTGCTTCTCTGCGGTTGTTGCACAGGAAATAAACGTTGAATGAGCAAGTTCCCAGCAGCCTATGCCTGCTCACTCATTTGTTCGGTTATTCAACAAATACTTTTAAGCTTGTACTGCAGGACACTCTTTTAGGTGTTTTAGAATCGCAGTGATCAAAAGAAAGATCTCTGCCTTTTTGGAGCTTACCACTCCTGTTCTAATTTTTTTTAATTAGTATTGCTTAGCCAAGACAACTAACATTATTATTATCATTTTTTAATTGGCCACAATGGAATTTGAGAAAGAGTAAATACTCCCCTCTCTTTTTTTAACCCAGTTTTGTTTCTTTGTTTTGGGTTTTTTTTTCTTCTTCTTCTTTTTCATTATGCTGCAGTTTCTGAGTCCGTTTTGAATTATGCTGGCCTGGATTATGCAGATCTATGTGTTGGAGTTATTACATTTCTGTCCTGACATTTAAGTCTCAGCTCTTCGGTCATGCCTTTGGTAATCATTCAGGGGAAATGAGAAACCACCAATGAGTATATGAAGTTAAGAACCGGGGCAAAGAGGAAAGTACACTCATTAAGAGACTTGCTGAAAAGAAATGGTGTGAGGGCGTATTCGGGGAAGGTGTGGTGCAGGA
This sequence comes from Tursiops truncatus, assembly GCF_011762595.2. Classification (NCBI taxonomy): domain Eukaryota; kingdom Metazoa; phylum Chordata; class Mammalia; order Artiodactyla; family Delphinidae; genus Tursiops; species Tursiops truncatus. The sequence goes on from NC_047048.1 coordinate 29,945,624, forward strand.
GTTGGGAGTCGAAAAACCATGAGTTTGCTCTAAAGAGAGGATTTGTGCCCAAAAGGGAATGGTTAATGGAGGATGAGAGGGTGCTGAGAAACACATCAAAGTGGAAGGGATTTCAAACCACCAAGAGGAAGACGGAAAGCGCCAAACTATTTTGTACAAATGAGAGTGTCTTGAGAACTGAAAAAGGGTAAAGAAAACAGTGACTCTGTTTCCAAAAACATGTAAATTAAATGACAAATGAAAAAAATGGTGACACTAAAGCAGTTTGAGGAGGCATTTAAGGGCTAGTGTGATTCAGGAAAAGGCCTGGGGAACATGAGAAATAGCAAAGCAGATGGAAAATTAACTGAAAATTGAGACACACTGAATGGGTTCTGGTGGCATTTATGAGACAGTAAGAGAATTACAGTCTGAAGGGAAATAGTGAATAATAATATGTCTAGAGAACATTGTGAATAATCAGATTTGGAAAGTTAAAGGAGACTTACGAGGCAAAAGAGAGAAAATAGAAATCTGGAGGAATGAGACACTTTAAGTAATAGTTGAAAGAGCTTATGCAGCCCATATATGGTTGGCCTTTGACAAAAAGAAAGAAGGATCCTGGCAATGAGTACCCAGAATGGCCGCAATAAGCCCGGCTTTAAAAGGATGAGGTTGCATTTGGGGTGGGGTGTTAGGAAATATGACAGGGTGGAAGAAAAAAATACATGGAAACTTTATGTAAAGGTTAGCTACTATTTAAGCAACAGCTGTGTACCAGGCATCGGGCCGGACATTTTATGTGCACTATTGCTAATTCCACCCACACACCTGGGAGTGCGGGATCTGTTAGGTTAAACCACATGAAACCATCATGGTTACTTCATACGGTTTAACCTGATCTGTTTTTACAAAGAAGGAAGTGGAAGCTCAGAGAATTTTAAATATATGACCCCAAGTGGCACAGCTGGGGAATAGCAGAGGCAGGCTTTGACCCCAACAATTGCTAGCAATAGCAATTCATTCTCTAATTCACTCTGCGCCTATCTATTTTAGCACCAGCCATGTGCCAGGCACTCTGTTCGGCACTAAAAATACAATAGAAAACAAGGCATAAGAGGTCCCTGCCTTCATGATGCACACCGTCCATCTGCTGGTTAAAAAACAAGATGAAACACCAAAGATGGTCCAGGACAGCTGTCCAGTAGAAACATAATGTAGTCACTTATCATCTCAAATTATCTGGCCACACAGTGAACAAGTAAAAAGAAGATGAAATTAATTTTAATAATGTATCCTACTGCGACCACAATGCTTAAATTTTTTCAACATTAAATGAATATAAAATTGTTTATGAGATCTTTTACACTATTTTTTCATACAAAGTCTTCCAAATCCAGTATGTCGTGCCCTTACGGCACATTTCTATTCAGACTAACCACACTTCAAGTACTCCATAGCCACCGGTTGGTGGTGGCTACCATATTAGAGCAGATCTAGAAAGACCTTGATAATTCTGGCCCAATTTCTTTGCAGTCATAAAATAGGGAAAACAGTCCACCTGTTTTTCCATGTTACTTCTGATCCCCATACGCCAGCATTTCACAGGGCACAAAATGCAAGCCGTAGAGAAATGTTTCTTTCACCTGGACTTCAGCTTCATACACGTGAGGCTGTAGATACCAAAGGAAATTTGTAGGTGTGTGCATCACATAATTTACATATTTTCTGTTATGTATTTCACTGATTAAAACAACAACAACAACTTGACACTTTACCGTCAATGGACGATAATAACACAGAAGTGGACCCTCTGCAAACCATCAGAGCCTCCGCCATGTCCACGTTTTGCCAGCATGTCTTCATGTGTTTATTGCTCCTGGTGGAAACATCGAAGATGTAATTTGAAGCTTAGCAGCAGCCAGAATTTCTGATATTTCATCTGGTCACTAAAAGTTTTGTAATCAATTTTCAAGAGATAAACAAAACAGTGATAAGATTTTACTGTTTAATACAAGTGCCCAGCAGGTGTTAATGGGGACCAAGCAGTGGGGTGTATAATGGTTTTTCCCTGGGTAAAGAATTCTGCTCTGGAGTAAGTTTAAGTGGGAAGAAAGCCTGTGGAAATATGGATCATCCTTCCTAGAAATTAGATGGGGGAATTGAAGGTAATGGGTACTTGCTCCCTGCCAACTTCATAATGAAATTACTGTTCAGCAAATATTCTTGTTAGAGGTTTTTTTTTTCTCCTTCCCAGGGGACTGAAGACTTTTAATGGGAAGGGAGGGAGGGAGGGAGGGAGGGAGGGAGGGAGGGAGGGAGGAAGGAAGGAAGGAAGGAAGGAAGGAAGGGAGGGAGGGAGGGAGGGAGGGAGGGAGGGAGGGAGGAAGGAAGGAAGGAAGGAAGGAAGGAAGGAAGAAAGAAGGAAAGAAGAAAGGAAGGAAGAAGGAAGGAAAGAAAAGAAAGAAAGAAGGAAGGAAGGAAGAAGGGAAGGAGGGAGGGAAGGAAGGAAGAAAATAGACAATATTAACATAGAGTATATAGACTCATTGGTCCAGAATACTGATTTTTAAAGGAACACAGAACAATGTGGAGTGTGAGAATTTCCATATAGACGTTTCCATATAATCTGAAGAAGATGGATTGCATCTAAATAATGTCCCTGCTGACTCCATCTGATTTCACTACAAAATGGGAGAAAAGGAAATGAGCAGGGGAAACAGAGATGGGGAATTAAACAAGAGGGAGATTTAAGTAGATTCAGCTGGCATATCAGAAGAAGACTGGGTGCTCAACAGGGCATGCTAGCTCCTAGATTAAAATGGTGACCGTGACATCGGTTCACACCACATAACCCTGTGAATGGCTCTCCCCGGGCCAGGGGTCCAAGTCAAACCCAAAGCATTCGTCCTCTGGTCTGCCGTTTCCAAACACATATCAAATTGGATATTTTCAAACCTCTTGCTAATGGACTAAATTTTTCAGTTTCACCCACATTTGGGGTGTTAGATTGACCCAACGTGAACTCTATTCACTTCAAATTATTGTATAATCAAAACTTGGCTTGAGAGCTTTTATTGGATTCAGTAAAAAACAACAAACAAACAAACAAACTAAAACCCTCGATGAATCAGCAGGCCTAACTATGAGTTTTGGACTGCAGAGACAGAATGACTTGGTTACAAATTTCCTGCCAGCCCAGGTAAAGTCCACTGGTGGGCTTCGTCTGCAATTTTTATGCTGAAATTCCATGGACAGTGTTCCATCGTGACATTTCATGGGTCTTTGCCCTTGGCCTTGAAGTTTCCTCCATGCGGTGAATCACTCCTCTACTTAAAACCTTTTGTGATCCTCATGGCCATCTGCACAAAATCCAGACCTTTAGGTCCCTTATGATCTAGCTTAAGGGATGCTCTCCAGACACATCCCACTGCCTGTCAGCTGTACTAAGCTATTTCCCCTAGCGTGTCACTTCCTTTGCTGACTCTTCCTTGTTTAAGATGACTCCTCTGCTCTGAATGCTCTTCTCCACCTCTCCTCAACCCCTTTACTCTTGCAGATTCCCAGGAAGTCCTCCCTACGTTGCAGAGATTGCGTTAGGGACCCTTCCTCTACATTCTCATGACTTATACTTACTGTGCATTGGCGCACAAGTGGCCTTCTATGTACTGTCATTGTTTATGTGTCTATGTCACTGAATTGTGAGGATGTAAGAGGGGCCACAGGCACTGTGTTTTTTATTTCTGTATTTATGGGACTCACCATAAGGCCTGACACACAATAGACATTCAGTAAGTCGTTGTTGAATCGGTAAATTATCTTCCTAGGAAATGATCAGCGATGCCTCAGATGTGCCAAATAGAATCGTGATTACCCTTTGCTTCTTCTAGAATAGCAGTGTTTGATTTTTCTATTTTTAAACAGTATTTTGTTAAAAATAAAAACTATCTGCAGAAAATTTGGAGAATACGAAGATACACAAAAGAAAATGGAAAGTACCTGGGATCCTTCCATGCATAGACAAACCCTATTTTTATCCTCTTTTCTGCTTGTTTAACATTAAATAGCAAGCATTATCTTCATGCCATTAACTTGTCTCAAAAACATGATTTTTTAAGGACTCAAAACAGTCCATTGAATGGATACACAAAAATGTTCTTTGCCTTTTCCCCAATTTCTTAACCTTGTCCTTGGAGACCTGATTCTTCCCCCATAGGACACAGTCAGGTCTTCTGCACTGTGGCTGTCCAGGGGCAGACATGTGATCAGTTAGGCCAATCTCTCCTTTTGGAATTATTTTTGTAATCTAGTCCTCTTCCTTAATATTTTACTTCTTTAGCTACTTGTGTTGTTAAAGGAATATAATGCAAAAAAATGCTATGACTTTGAGGTACCCTGTCTTTCTGGGGAGGTCTCTGAATGCTTCTAACCACCATACTGTATTTACTGAGTGTCTGCTAAGTGGTGTGTTTTCTTGGACGTCTTTAACATCATATTTTTCTCATGCTGCAAGGAGATGTGAACCCCTGAGAAGCCTCCCTCCCAAATCCTGGGAAATGAGCTCTGGCTTGCTCTGCATCAGAGCCGAGTGTGACTACAGGCGAGGTGGTTTGAGGCGGGGGTGTGGGAGGTAGAGATAAGAGTATCGTAAACAGACAGACATCACTTGTGACGAAGACAACTGCACAGTTGTTGTATAGGGCAGACATCGAGGAGCCATCCTTGACGCCTCTCTCTCCACCACCCTCATGTCTAACCCATCACTGAATACCTGCTCAGTATTTCTCCACTTGTGTTGCTGCTCCTACTCTTCCTTCTCCTCCTCTTTTGGGGCCACAACGGGACCAAAGCCAACACCATCTCTCACCTGAATAATAAGAGCACTGTGACCAGCCCCCCTCTACCTACTGTGGTCCCCTGCAAACCTATTCTGTACACAACATTTAAGTCATATTATACTGATACAAGAAAAGTCTGATTATATCACCTCCTTGATTAAAGTCTTCAATGTCTTTCTATTGTTTTAAAATGAAGATAAAACTCCTTAACATGGCCTGAAAAGCTTTGCACTGTCTGCCCCTATTTACCTTCTCACTCACACCACAGCCCCCATTTCCCTGTCTCTCTCTGCTTTGGCCTCACTGGTTTGCACTCAGCCCTTCATAAACACTACCACAGGACCTTTGTACATGCTGTCCCCTTTGCCTGGAATGTGCTTACATCTTTTCTGATCTAGTTAATGCTGAGTCATCCTTCAGGTCAAGCTGCACTTCCTTATAGAAGCCTTGCCTGACCCCTGTTTCACTTTCACATAGCACACCCTGCCCCCTCTATTGTAGCACTTTTCATAGTTCAGCGATTAACCAATTAATACCTGTCCTCTCCCTTAGACTATAAGCTTTAAGAGGACAGAGATCATGTCTGTTTCTTCTTTATTGCCAGCCAACTAGCTGAGTCCTGACATGTAGCAAATATTTGATAAATATTAGTTGAATGAATAATGAATGAATGGGATATCATTTCTTTGACGTTGTATACCATGTGGTTTATGAGCAAGCAGTTTCCTTTAGGGAAGCTTGTTAAAACATGCTTTCAGATCCTCCTGTAAGAAGATCATTTGAACAGAAGTTCAATGTTCTATAGTCTGGCAGGACAAATGTGTTCTATCCCCTGTGCTTTCTGCAATAAATTACTAATGCCTGTACAGGATTGGGGATTCTGGGATTGATTACAGGCTCATGAAAAAGAATGCATGGAAGTTAGCAGAGCCTGTGTGGGTACTGATGCTTCCACAGATAAGAGGCTCCTTCTGATGAGTTTACACCTTCTCAGTTTTATGCTGATGGTGGCATCCACTTATTTGTTTGAAACCTCTTTAATTCTTCCCTAAACATTTGTTTTTCTCTTCCTCTCTCTAGATTTATGGTCAATGTGACATGGGATGGCAAAGACTTGTCCTTCACTGAGGAAGGCTATCAGGTGCACCCCAGGCTGGTGGTCATCGTGCTGAACAAGGACCGCGAATGGGAAAAGGTGAGCATCCTCCTGTGTGCCGAATACAGGGGAGGCAGGACAGGTGTGGGCAGCAAGGGAGCTCAAAGTACTCCTTTTCCCAAAGTATTTTCCTCTGAGCAGCTCCACATGTCATTCCATGACCCTTGATGGAACAAGGCAGACAGATACTGTAAAGTGGAGGTGCTTTCCCTGGGTGAACTGTGGCAGTTGTGTGCTGTTCGTTGTGTTGGGTTCTCAAATCTGAGTAGGTAGTGTCCTTGAAAGACTTAAGGTAATTTAAAAGCAGTGAAGTTTGGTTCACATCATTGCAGTAGCAAGTGTTCACTCTCTGGCAATGATCACACCAGTTTGCCTAAACCTCATAATGGGGTACGATATTCACACATTTTGCCCTACGAATGAACCCCTTGTATTTTCATGTACTTAGTCTTTTGCTTTGAATCAACTCATTTCCAAAACTTAAATGTATCGCTTCTGCAAATCATGGATTGGAGAGGGTTGTATTTCTTGTAAAGCACATTTTCTAGAACATATATAATAACTATAAAAAATCAATGTTCAGGAAAAGCTCATCTGAGGTACGGCACAGGGGACTTTCTAGAGTTATGGCAATATTCCTTGTCTTGAACATTTGTCAAAATGCATCAGACTATCACACAAGATTTGTTTCATTGCATGCCATTGTATCTAAATTAAAAGATATATTTTGAAACTGTTCAAATTGAGATTCCCTGCACAATTAATTACCAATGTTTACTGAGTTTTCATACTTAACTCCCTGACATGAGTACTAGTTATGACAACAATAGCCATTGTTTATTGAGCGCTTGCTTGATTTTTGCTTTAGGCGGTACACCCAAGCTCTGAGTGACGACTTGGTTTATTCATTCATTCCACAAATGTTTATTCAGTGCCTGCGATGTGCCAGGCACTATTCTTGATGCTTGGAATCTATCAGTGAACAGGAGAGACAAAACAACAATTTCTGATTCATGGAACTTAGACGCTGGTGTGTGTGTGGAGAGGGATGGGTTGGGATTTTGTGCACTTTTGTGATGCTTGCGGAAAGCACTGGATTCTGTCCCCGGGTGTTACCTCTGCTCTTCCCTCTGGTAAACCCTGCAGCCCACTGTCCTAAATGGCTCACATCTCCATGTCTGAGCTGGTTCCTTTATGTATCTGGGACTTTGAACATGCTTTTTTTTTTTTTTTCTTTCCTGTAATGCTTCCCTGTATCCTTACTTACTTTTATTCATCCTTCAAATTCTGGCTTCTCTCTCCTCTTGCAAATGGAAAGTCAAAATGCAAGTTATTTTTTTCTTGTCCATAATAAGAGGTAGAGAACTTGAGCCTTTCTGCCTTTTGTTATTACATTTTGGAGTTATTTTTCAACCTTTTGAAGTTACACAGTCTGAGGATCACTTTTGGAACTGTAAAATCATTCTCGTTGGTTGGATTTAACCAGTCCTGGGTCAGGCTTGGCTCACACCTGTGGATTCTCTGTGCTGCCTTTGGACGTACCTCATTTGCCAGGGAGCCTGTTTACAGGGAGGCCACTGTAGTGCTGGTGATAACATTGCATAAAAGAAGGCGGCCCTTGATAGGCTTCATTTCCACATACAGAAAATACCCTTTTAATATATTGTGTGTCCTCCTTCAAATTTCTGTTGAAATATAGCAATTTCCCAAAAAGGCAGCTCCGGGAATTGCTGCGGAGTTGAGCTTAGAATGTACAAATGCTTCCTGTAGTTGGTCTATTCTCTCAGCGCTCAGGGGAACCAGTGCTTCAGAAATAACTCCTTGTGCTTCTGTCTCGAAGAAAGAGGAAGCCAATGGAGCAGGTAAATACCAGTCATGTTATCCTTAAAGCCGTCCCCCAGCAGCACATGCTGGTACAGCCGGTCAGCAGAGGGGAAGGTCTGCAGAAGGAGGGAACTGTTATTCTGGGACTCGGGAGATTTCTTTTCATCTCTGAGGTCACTCAGTGGAGTCACTAGAAGCAGCATGTAATGAGGGTGTCTTGGAAAACACGACAAGCCCTTAGAGGGACATTTCTGCTGGGCCTTTGTGTGCAGCTGGCGTGGATTAGTCCGGTGCTGTGCACAGTGCCTGCTTGTGTTCGGCAGACATAGAACTCAGGTCTGAGCAGACTTCCCTCTTGTAAACTGGGACTTCCATGCCCTCCGCCTCTCCTTTTTTTTTCGATGGCTTTGCTCTGCATTAGAGCTTAGTGGGTCCAAGCCTTCCCAGAGATGCTTGGAAATAATACCCTGGTTACAAGCCAATTGGCAGCCCAGGCCGATACAATAAACACCCTCTGTGGGCCAACTCTATGGCCAACATTCCATCTGCACCAGAGTGACGCAAGGATGAATGGGATACCACCCCTCTCCTCAAGTAGCTCATGACTGAGCCATGTCTGGGGAGAGAGGGGTGGACTTGACTTGGTCAAATGGGTAAGTCTTCACGAGGGTGGGGACATTGAGTAAAAGATTGGATCTCTCCATGGTGAATCATCTTAGTAACTACTTGAAAAAATGCTTTGGGAATAATTCTCTTTACCATTTTAGGGTTACACCAGTCTAAAATGAAAAAGTGTGTGCGTATATGCACATGCGTATAACATACATACAGACTAGTTTTAAAAAGCATATATATTTAGAGAGAAAGAAAGAGGGAGAAAGAGAGGGGGAGGGAGAGAGATTTAAAGAAAGGTTTTTAAAGCAGTTTTGACTTCAAGCATGAATGGGACAAAAATCATAAATATTAAAGTAAAACAACCCTCTTCTCTTCTAGAGAAGCTCTAATTAAAGATGGTAGAGATGCCCCAGAAGACAAAAGGGAGACCCATCATTACGTCTTCCTGAATGAAGGGCCCCATTCCCGTCTCTCTGATGTGTCTGCTTCCCTCTTTATTCTCACCACTCTGTTTGCATTCTCTTTGGTGCCCTTGATCTCAGTTGCTTTCCACACTGTGATGACTCCCAGATCCTCTCTCCAGCCCAGATCTCCTGATCTCCAGACTTGGCACCAGGACTCCCTTACACGGACAGCCCACAGACCTCCACTTCATCTTGTCCAAAGCCAAAGTCACCATCTTCTTCTCTCAAATATGGTTTTTCTCCTGTGTCCCAGCAAAGAAAGCTTCATTCTTATCCTCCCAATATCCTCCAAGCCCTCATAGTCACTTGTCATCTGCTCATTCTCTGTCTCAGTTCCTGTCTCTTTGAACACTTTCCTCTTTTTGCCAAGGGCACCCCTTCCATTGATTCTACATCTGGATAATCCAAATCAGGCCATGTCCTTACCACTTTGTACAAACCTGTATACTAACTCCTAAGAGTGTTAGCAGCTTGTGTTATAATTATTTGCTTGCATGTTCATCTTCACTTGGACTGTGAGCCCCATCAGAGAAAGGTCTGTTCCTTCCACATGTTTCTTTGGCTGTACCACAAGGTGCTATTTCTTTTTTTTTTTTTTTTTTTTTTTGGCGGTACACGGGCCTCTCACTGCTGCGGCCTCTCCCGTTGCAGAGCACAGGCTCCGGACGCGCAGGCTCAGCGGCCATGGCTCACGGACCCAGCCGCTCCGCGGCATGTGGGATCCTCCTGGACCGGGGCACGAACCCGTGTCCCCTGCATCGGCAGGCGGACTCTCAACCACTGCGCCACCAGGGAAGCGCACAAGGTGCTATTTCTAATGCCTAAAAGGGCCTCTATACAATCTGCTGGTAATGCTGACTTCAATCACCATTTACTAAGAGCTACTCTATACCAAGAACTATGCTGAGAGTTTTATGTCCATGAGCTCATTTAGGCATTTCAACAACTCATCTACAGTAGGTATTCTTATCCTTGCCTCATAAATGGAAATTCCAGTTCAGAGAAGCCAGGGACCTGCTTCAGATCCTGCATGTGGTAGAAGCAGGATGTGAATGGAGGACTGCCTGACCGCAGGCTGCATTCCTAATTCCTACATCGTACTGAATTACAGCTGGTGGGAAAGGAATATTTTAGAGGAGAAATTAAGGGAGTTCCTCCTGTCCTTAGAGTGACACCCACCTCCTTATTCTCACTGGATGCAGCAGATTTCACTCAAACCCAACCAGTTGGAACTTGGGGTATAAGCATTTATCTCGTCGCACAGGCCGTCTCTTTTGTTCTATAGAAGTTCCACCTTCCAGTCTGGCTCACTGAAGAAGGGGTTGTACCCTGTTCCTGTGTCTTGTGCATAATGAAGCAGATGCCAGTTAAAGAATTCCTAGTACAGATACGATAAAGGAGATCTTAGAAAAAGCTAAGATTGATCCCCAGTTCTGGCTGTGGCATATCAGTGTGTTACCAGATCTATCGAGGCTTTCACCCACAATGGTGTATGCATGGGGTGCAGTTTTCCCATGGTGGGGTCTCTAATTAGAGAATGTCACAACTCCCTCCCTTCTAAATCATTGTATTTTAACTACCCCTCCATCACTTTCCCGCCACATTTAACCTAGATGGCTTGGTGAGTCTCAGGAACTCATGTGCAGAAGATTTCTAGTGTGTGTGTTTGCTTGTGTGTATGTGTGTGTGTATGGTATCAGTTATCTGCCAAAAGGTTCATCCTGCTAAAAGATGGAAATATTTATGCAAACATTATACTTGGCATCTGCGTACACATACTCCAATGATTATGTTAAAGAAAATCACGGAGGAAAATTATAATGGAGAGGACACCAGTAAGTTACAGTTGATAGAACAATTGTGCGAATTGCTAAAACTGAAGTGCATTGTTTATACGTCCTACAAGCAGCCAGAAATACATTATGGCTTCTACTATGTGCTTGCTTTGCTTAGAAAAACGATGGCAGTGCATTGATGAAGCCATGAATTCTGGCTATGACTAGCACTGAGAGAATACTGTCTGTTTTCAGGTTTTCACTTTTTCCTTTACCACTATATCTCTGGTGCTCAATAGCTGTGACTCAATAAATATTTATAGAATGGATACGAGAATGAAAGGATTTTTTTTCACGAACTTCCCCAAATGAGGAACAGCTGTTATTGTGGTCATTTTACATGTGTGGTCCTGTGGGCTACCCATATCAGAGTAACCATGGGAGAGATGTAAAGGCTTTTACGGTACTAGCACTACCTCAAACCTACAGAATAATCATTTCTGATTCTGCTTTTTCATAAGCTCCCCTAGCAATGCCCATTAAAGATATAGAACTACTGCTTTAGGACATGGATTTACTCTTTGTTATCTTGAAAAAATGGTTTCATCTAGGTCATCCTGGCTATCAAGATTTCCTGCTTCCTGTCTTTGTCCCTCTTTCTTCCTTTGGAATACACAGCTTAGTAGCAATGCTAAAGAGCAGTGGTACAGGAGAAAAGGAAATAAGGAAATTGGAGTCCTGTAGCACCTAGAGTAATCTCTGCTGAATGAGACAGTAACAGTGCCAAGTGAAATGTTTATGGATGTAGTATAGTTCCTATCACCTGGTGTGTCCTCAACAAATATTGAGTTATTAAATAACTGGTATTTTAGTTAAATCTGTCCCCCTTAAGCAGAGATGGTTGAATTTGGGATATATAACCCTTATTTATTCACACTTTTATTCTGTCAAGCAAAATTTCCTGAGTACCTACTATGTGCAAGCCATTGTTGAGGGTTGCAATGAGACATGTACCTGCCTTAGAGTGTCATAGGGCATGAGGAGATGCTCGTAATTGCAAGACAGTATGAAATGTGCCACAGAAGATGCTCTGATAAAAGTCTATGATGTTTGGAGAAGGGATATATTACATGTAGGCTGGCTGATCAAGGGCATCTATACAGAGGACTTCTAATTTGAGCAGGGTCTCAGATGAAACCTTCTGAATATGTGTGGGGAGGCCATTCCATGCAGAAGGACCATTGAAAGCCAAAGTCCAGAGGCAAGCGTGCTCAAGGCTCATTTGAGAAAGAGTTCAATGTGTTTGAAACATAGCTTGTATGGTAGGCAGGATTCTAAGAATGATCCCCAATGACCCTCACTCTTCTATAATCCTCTCTTCTAGGAGGATGACCTGTGAATATGACGAGATATGCCTTCTGTGATTGTTACGTTAGATAGCAAAAGGAGTTTTTCAGTGGACTTTGAGTTAATCAAAAGGAGTGTTATCAGGCTGGACCTAACCTAATCACATGGGCCTTTTTTTGGCGGGGGGGTGTATAGTTGTTTTACAATATTGTGTTCGTTTCTACTGCACAACAAAGTGAAGTAGAGTTCCCTGTGCTGTATAGCAGGTTCTCATTAGTTATCTATTTTATACATATTAGCTAGTGTATATATGTCAATCCCAATCTCCCAATTCATCCCACCCCCCCCCTTTCCCCCCTTGATGTCCATAGGTTTGTTCTCTACACGTGGGCCTTTTAAAAGTAGAGAGTTTTCTGAAACTAATAGCAGAAGAGGAAGTCAGAGAGATTTGAGCATGAGCAGGAATTGTCTGACTGCTGGATTTGAGGATTGAGAGGGCCACATGACAAGGAAGCAGGTGGCCACTAGGAGATGAGTTTAGTCTCTGGCCAACAGCCAGCAAGGAAACAAGGGCTTCAGTCCTACAACCTCCAGGAACTGAACTCTGCCAACAACCCGAATGAGTCTGCAAGTGGATTCTTCCCAGATCCTGCAGCTATGAGCCCAGCTGAGTGACAGCTTGGTTTTGGCCTCATGTGACCCTGAGCAGAGAACCCAGCTGAGCCCCGCTGGACTTCTGACCTACAGAACTGTGAGGTCATAAGGGAGCATTGTTTCAAGTGGCTATGTTTGAGGCCATTTGTTACATGGCAATAGAAGACAAAAGCAGATTGTTTAAAGGGAAAATATGGGAATGAAGGACCATACTGGAGTTTGAATTATACACTGTGGGATTTTATTCAGTCACCTTTGGGGTACTGTTGAAGACCTTGAGATGGGAGAACAACATAAAAATAATAATAGTAATAGCTAATACTCGTTTAGTATTGATGATACACCATGCAGGGTGCTAAGCGTTCAAATATATAAACGTATCTAATACTCACATGAACACTGTGATGCAGATACTATTACCCTCTTTTACATATGAAAGGGATAAATAAGGCCCAGAGAAATTCAATAACTTGCTCAAGATGACAGAGCTAATAAGTTGCAAAGCCAGGATAAGAACCCCATAGCCTGTTCTCTTAGATAAAAACTAAACTACTTCTTCAAAAATAAAATGGTGATTGGCATGGATCTTGGGGAAATTTTCTAAGGGACTATTTAAGTAGCTCAGGTTGAAGGGAATGTAGGTGTGAACAAGAACAGTGGCAATGGCATCTGAGAAATTTCAGCAACAGAACTGAAAGCACATGGCACTGACTGTATGATTTGCTGAGAGATTTGTGAAAAAGAGAAGTCAGAAAGATTTAAAAAAAATTTTTTTAGGCATGGGTTTGTGTTTAGGCATTTCTGGACTGAGCACTTCCAGAAGAAATTTGTCATGCCTGTAAATGACATGGTTCATCTCTCATCCCTTCCTCTCCCTCTCTTTCCCTTTCTCTGTTTCCTTTATTCTCCAAAACCCACAGCTAAAATCAAGTGGCCTTTTGTAAAATGGGTTTGGTAATATCACCACCTTAGCAGAAGCTGTGTGAAATTTAATTTGTTTCCTTATATAATGATCATTAAGTTTCTCAAATGATGTAAGCCACAGAGAGGGAAAATTAAGCCATTACAAAAGATTTAAAATTATCCTCTGACTTCCCTAGAGTCATGCGTGGTGACTGTTTTAAATGCCTACACGGTACAATTTGTTAGGTCACAGTGGGGAAAGTACAATAGGTCTATAGCAAATGAACACATCAAACTGAAATGAGTAATGCCACCTCCGTGTGTGTGTGTGTGTGTGTGTGTGTGTGTGTGTGTGTGTGTGTGTATCTGTTTCTGTCTTGCATGGTTCTCTTTCTTTCCTTCCTTCTTTCCTTCCTTCCTTCCTTCCTTCCTCCCTCCCTCCCTTCCTCCCTCCTTTCTTCCTCCCTCCCTCCCTTCCTTCCTTCCTTTGTTCCTTTCTTTCTTGCAGTTGTAATATAAGCCTAACTCCAAAAAGAACAGCAATTGAACCATGCTTTTCTGCAAGGCAATAGTCTGCTAATAGTTTTCTAGATTTCTGAAATTTAAAAAAGAGCAGTTCATAGAAAAGACATCTCTATGGGAACATGCCTTGATGGGAATGTTGATGACAAAGATGATTGATGGCAATGATGATGATGGTTCTGTTGATTGACAGGGGGTCATGATGGCAGCAGCTGTCATTTGTTATACTCCTGTTATATGCCAGACACCAAGCAGAGTGTTTTCAATACATTATCTCACTTAAATATCACAATATTCTCTGCACTTTCTCATATATAAAAGGGAGGTAATAATAGTACTTACCTCATAGGGTTGTTGGGAAAATTAAACAAAATATTATGTCAAGTGCTTAGAACACTGACTGGCACATAGTAGATGATCAGTAAATGCCAGCTCCAGTTATCATTAGAGCTCCATATTATGGGAGAGAACGTGAAAGCTGCATGGAATGAATGACTTGCCCAAGGTCATATAATGGTGAAGGCAGAATTTGAACATAAACAGTATTACAATAGAACCAGAATCAACCAGTATGTCATCTGGAGTATCCATCTCTACCCAACTCACAAACCCAGTTTGATAAGGAAGCTGTCTGAGAGTGAAGGGGCATAATTAAGCTGACAGATGGTATAAATGTAAGACAAAAGCTGTACCCTTGACAGCTTGCCTTGCCATCAATTATGAAAATGAGTGAATAGATTATTGAAATGATCTCAGATGAGTAAATTATTCAAAGAGCCTCTCAGTTGGAAGTATTTCTAGAAACTCCTGAACAGACAGATGAAAACCTTTTTTTTTTTCTGACTGGGTCATCAACTCTTCAGTGTTGTAAGTGAATGCAAAGCCCTGAGCTCCTGTGATAGAGGGGAAAGAGAGGGAGGGAGGAAGGGAGGAAAGGAGAGAATGAGAGGATGAACACCAGGCTTTAGTCTCAATGCTGCAGAACGTAGAATAGACTTCCTCCATTATCTAGGAGAAAGGTTTTTTTTCTAACTATGTTCCCTGGAATGCTAGCTTCTTTCATAGTGCCACAGGGGTCTCTGACTGGATAGGGGTTAATGAGACAAGATCCAGCTATAGCCAGAGATGGTAAAGCTTTATCTGATTGGTATATTGGTGCTCCAAGCAAGCTTTTTCAGGGAAAAGATACAAAATTTCTAAAATAATTTTGAAAGTGAGTAGAGTAAGGGGATTGAATTTAGACATCCTCTGAATATAAGGCAAATAAATGGTAAGCATTTGTTGAGCACCTACTATAAGCCAAACCTTACAACATTGGCTTTATATTTATTATTTCACTTCAGCTACAGTGATAACCCTATGATGTAGGTGGTATTCTCTGATTGTTGAGTAGGGAAGACCTGGAGATATTCAGTGACATTTTTTCAATAGCTGAGAAAATATTCAAATTTAGGTCTTGTGAGTCTCCCAGTCTGGTGCTCATTCCGCCACTTGACACAGTTTCTAGGATGAATGATGGGAATTTTCATAAAGGACCTAGAGATTCTTGTGAATATTATCTTCCTTGGAGGTTGAGTGGAGGGAATGAATGACAATACCTAGCCCTTCTTGTAGACTTAAATCTTACTCTTTAGGATACATTAATTATTAACAACGAATGTCCCATGTGATTGATCTATATGTTTATTTATCTGTCCACCCAGCCAATCATCCAGTGATCAGTCATCTACATAATAAACCATCCGTCCGTCTATCCATCCATCAACCCATCTGACCAACCAACTTCCATCCATCCACCTGGTCAGCCACTCTCGACGCCCCCCCCAATTACCCACTGCTGATCTGTTTGCCATGTACCTACTCTGTGCCAGGCTGGGGGTAGGTGTGGGTGAAGCCAAATTGAATAATACAGTGTCCCTACCCTCAGGAAGGTCACAGTCTAGTGGGAGAGACAGAGAAATGAACTTTCAATTGCAACATAGATGGGTGTTAATAGTAGAGGTAAGCCCAGGGCACTGCAGGATACCTACCCAGCCTGGGTATTAGGAAAGGGATGAGAAAAGGCTTCCTCGAAAGAGCTAACATATGTCCTGAGTCCTAAAGGATGAAGAAGAGTTATCTAAAGTGTGAAGATCATTTGGCCCATTTTATTAACTGAATCACAAACATTTGAAGCCCCTTATTATTTGTTCCTCATTTCACAATTTATCCAGTTAGCTAGCTGTAGCTGGATTGCTTCCCACCCACCTACAACCACCAGACCTCCATGATTTGCTGTCTGGACCTGCTCTCTACTTTCTCAGCGTTGTGTCTGTCATGTTTGTTATTTCCCTCATTTACATGCTGATGGTGCGGACAGGAATGACATTTGTCTGTAAGAAAAGAGGCAGAACAGTGAAGAGTACTCTACCCCAGCAGTCTGCTTCTGTCTACAAGTGGCTGTGTCAGGCTGCCTTCTGTAGCTGCAGCTTGGTTTTCTCATCTGTGCTATTGGCAGCAGAAGCTGCACTTCCCACTACGCTGTTTTTCTTGGCTTTGGAGCCTGGGTTGGGCCAGAGAGAAAGGCAGATAGAAAAAGATTGAATATTCTGAGTGTTGATCTCTAACCTGTGAAAGACTTACTGTGCTTTCTAGATGCTGAAGACGAGAAAATTGGCTATCTGATACCTTGATATATTTCCCCACATTTTAAAAATCATTAATAATAAAACATAATAATTTCTGCGTCCTAGTTATAGCCTAGGGGCTTTATATTCATTACTTTGACCCCTTTTAAACAGATACTGACATGAGTACTATCATGCCTTCCCCAGTTTATATATAAAGAAAATGAGGCTCTGAGAAGATTGATGACTGGCCCAAGGTTACAGAAGCAAGTAAGTGGCAACTTCTAGATTCCAGCTCAGGTCTGTCAGATGATAAAGTCAATTTTATTTTGACAACACCATATGGTAGAGTTGGGGGTTCTTTGTATATTGATAGTGAAGGTTGTGATTGCTTTAATTATGAAAACCTACCTTGGGAGCCCCCATCCCTGCATGGTGGACATGATCTCAGTATTTGCAAGATGGGCTGTTAGAGGTACAAGATTCTCCACTGAACCAGGCATCTCTTCCTGATCTTAGCCCAGAACATTCTACTGAGTTGCATGAAAGTCTGCCATATAATCAGCCTCTCGCATCTTTGTGCAAAACCAGTCAGCATTCCTCTGCCAACTTAAAGCTGTCAGTTGCCCTCCACTCCTACAATATGCTGTGTGTTCATTCCTCATTACTCCATCATACGTTCATTATCTGTAGCCGTTGTCTTTTGAAAATGTGTTTTAAAACTCATTGCAATCATATCTATAGAGTTCTTGGAGTCTATTTTCCTTCCATTTGAATTATAATTCTGCAAATTAGAAAGATGGAATGGACCTGTTTGAGAAGGAAGGAGGTAGGGGCTGAATCATCTTGATTTCTCTCAGTGTGCAGATGAAGACTCCATTGGAAATGCATGTAAGGGAAAAAATCCTGAAGTTGGGAAAAGACGAGAGAATCAATTCTCATTCCCTTGAAGGGAGTTGTAAAATGACTTGAAGAAAACAATGTCTCCTTGATTATGCTGTTTTTAACTTTAAAGTTGAAACAGACAATCTGAGTTGGAAGAATCCTGATTCTCCATATCATTCCCTACCGTACTGGCCTCTATGTGCACAGTAGATTATAGTTGATGGCATATTTTTTCTTTCCGTGATTAAAGTGTGTTTGAAGAAAACAGGACAGGCAGATACCAGGTAGAAAAGGAGAGCAAGAATTGGATTTGGATAAGAGATCCTGACAACCACCCTTCCTAGAGGAAAAGCAGGAACATTTACCTTGTTTTAACAAGTGAGGAGCTGAGATTCAGACAGAGTAAGAAACTTGACCAGGGTTCCTTGGCAGGGACTGTACACATCTCTCTCCACAGATGGTTTCGAGTTGGTGCCTTGAATCAACACAGAAGGATTTGAGTTTCATTACCAAAATGACACCCTGACCTTTGCATTCAGAAATTGTCACCTCGTTGAAACTGGATGAGGATTCAAAAATGTGGGACACCCATCCAGTTATACTATAAATCAATCAGGACAGAAGTTGGAGACAAAGATGTGTCTAATCCAGAGCCCAACTCCCAAATCAGTGTCCAAAGATAAGAGAGTGGTACATGCAGGCAAAGCCAGGTCAGCACCATTGTTAGCAGAAATGGGCTGATGCCCTCGTTCCCGCTTCATTGAGCCTGGCACTGGTTAGTAGCTGAGACAGTTAGGAGAGAGGGGTATTTGATCAATTTCACAGGAGTTGATAGTTCTGAGACCCAAGTCAACCCTGAAAAGTTGCCATTCTTTGTATTTCTCAGATAATCAGTGTCTCCATCCGTAAAATGGAGCCAATGGTAATACCTACCCCGTGGGGTTTCTGTAAGGGTATTAATCCTAGCATTTATTAAATGCTTCCTGTATGTCAGAAAGAGCTTTAGATACATGATTTCTCCTAATTCATACAAAATCTTATGAGATTGGTACTATTAATATCCCCATTCTATAAATGAGAAAACTAAAGAATACAAAGAACTGGTTAATTTCCAAGAATCTGAACCGAGTTTTGAACCCCCATTTTTCTGATTCTGAAACCCATGCTTTGACCACTAAGTTCTGTTATATTCCTCAATCAAATTCTAAAATGCACGGGACATCACCCAGTGCTGTGGGAGGTAGAGGATGCAAGTGGGAAAAGCACGCAGTTTGTTTTTCTGATATATAATAATTCCAAATAGTGAAAACAAAGAGCCTAACAATTGCTTTTTTTTTTTTTAACATCTTTATTGGGGTATAATTGCTTTACAATGGTGTGTTAGTTTCTGCTTTATAACAAAGTGAATCAGTTATACATATACATATGTTCCCATATCTCTTCCCTCTTGCGTCTCCCTCCCTCCCACCCTCCCTATCCCACCCCTCCAGGCGGTCTCAAAGCCCCAAGCCGATATCCCTGTGCCAAGCGGCTGCTTTCCACTAGCTATCTACCTTACGTTTGGTAGTGTATATATGTCCATGCCTCTCTCTCGCCCTGTCACAGCTCACCCTTCCCCCTCCCCATATCCTCAAGTCTGTTCTCCAGTAGGTCTGTGTCTTTATTCCTGTCTTACCCCTAGGTTCTTCATGACATTTTTTTTCTTAAATTCCATATATATGTGTTAGCATACGGTATTTGTCTTTTTCTTTCTGACTTACTTCACTCTGTATGACAGACTCTAGGTCTATCCACCTCATTACAAATAGCTCAATTTCGTTTCTTTTTATGGCTGAGTAATATTCCATTGTATATATGCGCCACATCTTCTTTATCCGTTCATCCGATGATGGGCACTTAGGTTGTTTCCATCTCCGGGCTATTGTAAATAGAGCTGCAATGAACATTTTGGTACACGACTCTTTTTGAATTTTGGTTTTCTCAGGGTATATGCCCAGTAGTGGGATTGCTGGGTCATATGGTAGTTCTATTTGTAGTTTTTTAAGGAAGCTCCATACTGTTCTCCATAGTGGCTGAACCAATTCACATTCCCACCAGCAGTGCAAGAGTGTTCCCTTTTCTCCACACCCTCTCCAGCATTTATTGTTTCTAGATTTTTTGATGATGGCCATTCTGACTGGTGTGAGATGATATCTCATTGTAGTTTTGATTTGCATTTCTCTAATGATTAATGATGTTGAGCATTCTTTCATGTGTTTGTTGGCAGTCTGTGTATCTTCTATGGAGAAATGTCTGTTTAGGTCTTCTGCCCATTTTTGGATTGGGTTGTTTGTTTTTGTTATTGAGCTGCATGAGCTGCTTGTAAATTTTGGAGATTAATCCTTTGTCAGTTGCTTCATTTGCAAATATTTTCTCCCATTCTGAGGGTTGTCTTTTGGTCTTGTTTATGGTTTCTTTTGCTGTGCAAAAGCTTTGAAGTTTCATTAGGTCCCATTTGTCTATTTTTGTTTTTATTTCCATTACTCTAGGAGGTGGGTCAGAAAGGATCTTGCTGTGATTTATGTCATAGAGTGTTCTGCCTATGTTTTCCTCTAAGAGTTTGATAGTTTCTGGTCTTACATTTAGGTCTTTAATCCATTTTGAGCTTATTTTTGTGTATGGTGTTAGGGAGTGATCTAATCTCATACTTTGACATGTACCTGTCCAGTTTTCCCAGCACCACTTATTGAAGAGGCTGTCCTTTCTCCACTGTACATTCCTGCCACCTTTATCAAAGATAAGGTGTCCATATGTGCGTGGGTTTATCTCTGGGCTTTCTATCCTGTTCCATTGATCTATCTTTCTGTTTTTGTGCCAGTACCACACTGTCTTGATTACTGTAGCTTTGTAGTATAGTCTGAAGTCAGGGAGCCTGATTCCTCCAGCTCCGTTTTTCGTTCTCAAGATTGCTTTGGCTATTCGGGGTCTTTGGTGTTTCCATACAAATTGTGAAATTTTTTGTTCTAGTTCTGTGAAAAATGCCATTGGTAGTTTGATAGGGATTGCATTGATTCTGTAGATTGCTTTGGGTAGTAGAGTCATTTTCACAATGTTGATTCTTCCAATCCAAGAACATGGTATATCTCTCCATCTATTTGTATCATCTTTAATTTCTTTCATCAGTGTCTTATAATTTTCTGCATACAGGTCTTTTGTCTCCTTAGATAGGTTTATTCCTAGATATTTTATTCTTTTTGTTGCGATGGTAAATGGGAGTGTTTTCTTGATTTCACTTTCAGAGTTTTCATCATTAGTGTATAGGAATGCCAGAGATTTCTGTGCATTAATTTTGTATCCTGCTACTTTACCAAATTCCTTGATTAGCTCTAGCAGGTTTCTGGTAGCATCTTTAGGATTCTCTATGTATAGTATCATGTCATCTGCAAACAGTGACAGCTTTACTTCTTCTTTTCCAATGTGGATTCCTTTTATTTCCTTTTCTTCTCTGATTGCTGTGGCTAAAACTTCCAAAACTATGTTGAATAAGAGTGGTGAGAGTGGGCAACCTTGTCTTGTTCCTGATCTTAGTGGAAAAGCTTTCAGTTTTTCACCATTGAGGATGATG
The DNA here is from genome assembly GCF_011762595.2 of Tursiops truncatus. Classification (NCBI taxonomy): domain Eukaryota; kingdom Metazoa; phylum Chordata; class Mammalia; order Artiodactyla; family Delphinidae; genus Tursiops; species Tursiops truncatus. The sequence continues at coordinate 29,966,796 of NC_047048.1, forward strand.
TTGAGCCTAACAATTTCTGAGCGTTGACTGTGCCACAGGCCCTGAGCCAAATATATTACATACATTATCACGTTTTATGTTCACCAGAACCCTAAATGGTAGATTTCATAATTAGTTTTATTTTACAGATGAGAAAACTGAGGCTGGAGAAGTGAATTAATTGCAACACGGTCACCCAGCCACTTCATAACTTGAGGGATTATAAATAACATATGTGAAATATCCAGCAAAGGGCCTAGTACGTAGTAGAAAAAGTTTAACAAATGGGAGCCATTATGCAAAGTACAGTGTGGATTTTTTAATGACAATCATCAAGGGTTTTTTGCTGTTTTTGTTGTTTGTTTGTTTTTGCATTTTGAGTGGGTTTCTGGAAGCCTACTGCTGGCATTCTCTTTTCTCAGAGGAGTTGGGCTTCAAGTTTAAAGATGAACATACTAAAGAATCATTGTATTTGTTTTCTCTTTGAGTCCCGTGTAAGGAGTTGAATACTGAAACATAGGCAATTAAGCAAGTCCTGGGCCAGCAGACAGAAAACTGTCTCTAGTTCTTTCACCTATTTGCTGTCCTTATCTGGTCCACGTTACCTGAATGAACATTAGTTTACTGCTCTGAAAAGTTGTAATAATATCTCCACCTTTGTGTGACTCTCTGCAATGAAGGCCAAATGAAATGAGATAATAAATAGCAACTTGTAACCCACAAAGGGCTATATAAATTCTGGGGATTTTATATTATTAACCTCATAATGACATTTAGCACTCTGGCCAGGATGATTCTTCCAAATGTGTCTTGGAAATTTATCTGAAATTTCCTTTTTCTACTTCTTTTCTTTTTTCCCACAATACAGCTTCTTAACCAGTTGAGAACTCAAAAGTACATTCATAAGGTTTCATTTTGGGGCATAAGGATCCAAGAAAGCTTGGGTTACATTTATAGTTATGAAATTAATAGTGTGTATTAATTGTGCATAACCTCAAGCCAGCAAATGGAATTAAAAATAATTGTCAGGCCTTTGGATTTATTGATAGAGCTAAAGTAACACCAGGCTGCTTTTGGCAAGACCTTCTCTGTGTGCAGAATTATATTAATAGGCAATATCAGTTCTATCTAAAATAGAGAGAGTAAGTGAAGAACTTATCTGTCTCCCTTTGGGGGAAAAAAGCAAGTGCATTTCCTAAATGACATCTTGGTATATAAGACCTGGGCTTGGAGTTTTAATAAAATTAATGAAAAAATTGAAGGTAAGATGATGAGTTCTGCTCTGAGCCTGTTGAGTTTGAGGTTTCCTGGAGGCAGTAGAGAGGAGCTGGTGAAAGACAGCCATGTCTGAGAATGGTCAATATAGAGATGATAACAGAAGGGTGAATAGTAGATGCCTGAGCATGGAGGTCTGAGGACAGGAGGGAGGGTCAGGACATGTAAAACGTGTGCAAAAAAAAGAGAAGCTTGTATTTTGGCGGAGCTGGAGAAGTCAAAGAGGTAGGAACGAGCCTGGAAAGGGTAGGATCATGACTGTCTAGGGCAGGGAGACTCAGGGAAGATGGGAGTGGGTCTCAGTGTCAAATAGATGCACCTGTTAGCTTTAGTAATGAGAGGGCCACTGGTGATCTTGTTGAAGCCAGTTTTAGAGGAGAGGTTGGTGCAGAAGAGGACTGTGTCCTGCTCACAGATGATGGGATTAGTAGGAGAGAGGCCTCTGTCATCAGTGGAGGAGGGGAGAAGGAAGACGTGTGCCAAGGCGGGTAAGTTTGTAGGGTATGCAGGTTGTCCATAGACTGTGAAGTCAGAGGCAGATTCATCAGCTGGAAGTGAGGATGGAGCTGTCAGAGTTGCAGTTCCTCATGGGCAGGTGTGAAGGTTTGAAATACTTCCTAGGGAATGTAAGATGGCCAATCAGGAAAAAGGAAAAGAATTTTTGGTCAGAGACGGGGTCCTTACATTCAAAAGAGTATTCAGCTATGCGGTTACGTGATGTTTTCCACCTATACTCGGTGGTTTTCAGGTGAGGAAGTGTTTGGATTGACTGAGTTGGCAGAAGGTGGTACCAGGGAGGTATGACAGGAAGACAAAGTGGGGGCAGGGTAGTTACGGATATGGAAGAACATGTACTGATGTGGTAGATGAAGAGGCCTGGGTTGGAATGGGGAGGAGGTGAAGGCATGAATGAGTAGATCAACTGGGAGGAAAGAGAGGGCCCTGGGACCATGGCCAAAATGATGTTGGAGAAGAGACATGAGAATAGCAGTGTGAGAGCACTGTGGGGTTTTCTAAATTGAGAATCATTGAATCAAGCAATTCTAAGTGAATTACCCCTCATGGGAATGAGTGGCTAAAGTGGGCTGGAGGTGGCCTGTGGAGAGGAGGTCAATAAACTGACCTCTAACTTTATCCAGATAGTCTGGCAAATATGAATGTATTTATGAAGGATATGATACAATCATTTGAAAACAGGACAATTCCAAAAGATGTGGGAGCTGACAAATACCAACCATACATGTATGAAATCACCAATATTATCCCCAAGTGCTAAGTCATCAAGGGATCCCAAGGCCAATTGCCAGTTTGAACTCAAATGCAACCAAATTGCAATGTGCACATAGCAATTTCAGCTTACTATCCAGGGGCTGCTATAATCTTGTCCCACTGTATCCCTTTATTCCTCTTTCTCTCTCATCCTCTTTGTACATTGTGTATTTCATCCAATTCGGGCAAATTCCTAGTCCACAAACATGTCCCTTAAGCTCAACTGCTATGCTTTTGTCCACACTGTCTGTTCAACTTAGAAGTCTCTTCTCTCCACACTGATTTTCCAGCTCCTCTGCCTGTTCTACAACTTCCCTCAATTGCCGTTCCTCTCATAAGGTCTCCCCTCTCTCACCAGATCTCCTCTTCCACTTCTGATGCTCCCTTGCATCTACTTCACCTTTCCTTTTTTTGGCACTTGTCATTTTCTGTTTTATTTTATAACATTCTGAGAGCATTGTATTTTATTTTCCCTATTAGTAGGGGGGTTGCTTACACACAGAGACTTAGATCAGGGCTTGGTAAACATTTTATACAAAAGACAGCTAGTAAATATTTCAGGCTTGGTGGGCCATACTGTCTTTATGGCAAGTACTCAAACTCTGCTGTTTTAGTGTGAAAGCAACCATAAACAGCATATAAGGAAATGAGCATGGCTGTGTTCCAATCAAACTTTATTTATGGACATGGAAATTCAAATATCATATCATTTTCACATGTCACAAAACATTATTCTTTCCATTGTTTTCAACCATTTAGAAATATAAGATCCACCCTTTGCTCATGGGCTGTATAAAAACCACTGGCCCTTGGGACAAAGTTTGCCAGTCCCCAGCTTAGAGTCCTTTTGCTGCTGTATCACCAGTGCTAGGACAATGTATGGCACATAGTAAGCACTCAATAAACATTTGTTGAGGAGATTAACCAAAGAGTCAATGTAATCCAACCTTAACTGACCGAAAGCCTAGAGAATAGCTTTGCTTATTGGTTGTTAACACTCAGAATCAACAGGGATCTTGGGCTTCTACCTTTGGCTATACTTTGTGTGAATCTGAAAAGTTTTGATTTAACTAAGGTGACATAGCTCACAGGCATCATCACGGAACTTGAGTTTGAGTCTTCTGACTCCAAGTCTAGGGTTCTTTTGAACTATGAGTTTGCCAGTATGATTCAATAAGAAATGCCAAGTAGCTCCCTGGATGGTCACCAAGATTTTCATTTCATCCGAGTAACTCTGTGGGGCTCTGGCATTGTTAATTAGTGTCCAAGATGAGGATAATCAGTTTGAATGAAATTGGTTTGACAGTGGAGGGCTACTTAGGCTCAGTTTTCTGAAATAGCAAGTCTTATCTGGCCCATCCCAAGGGGATCCTTGTCTCCTGCACCGCCTTCTAATAATCATGTTTTTAACAGTGGGCAAAGCTGTGGTTAAGCTTATTACTGTTCCCTCACCATTAAATCTTCCGTTGGCTTTAGTGTTTCAAAGGATCCTCTCACTGGAATACTTTAGGACTCAGACAAGCCTGGAGCAAAGTAGTTTGGGGCCCGAGCTGAGCAAAGAAAAACGACTGTCAAAATACCATCTTATTTAAGGAGAATTGAAATTCTGATCCGGGTGCATTTCATCACAGGGATGGATTTCACCCATGCACAAGCGTTTTGTTAGCATCCTTGTAATAACCAACAAGGCCTCAGGCACCAACCCCTGGCTCGCCCTTTCATTTAGAAGGAGGAAAACGTCCATCTCAAAGACTTAAATGTATTATTTTGCCCCAGATGTGAAAGAACGAATGCCCATCAGAGACCTGACAGCAAGTGTTCCAAACCCTTCAACTTTCACAACCCAATAACTTTTCACCGGTGAGAGAATTAAATACTTTGCAACTGATCAATACCCCCAGGTCTTAAAACCTTATTTTAAAACTCTGCAGACACTGTCAATGAGGTTAACTTTGAAAGTTCAGGCTGAGATCCAAACGGAACTGGCTTTTTTACATAACACTGAGTGAGGAAATCAACAAGCCTTTGGCCCGTTCTATCCCCTGTCAGGTTTGATGCATTGAAGTCTCCTGTTCCCTTAGTCTCCAATTTAATTACCTGGAACTTATCTCCTTTTATAAACTGTTACACACTCAGCCCCCAGTTTTTTTTTTTTTTTTTTTTTTTTACCACTTTGCAAGGTTTTCATGGGAAAAAAAAAAGCTGCCCAAGAGTAAGAGGAGGAGTCACACCTGTATTCATATCCAGCCTCGTCATGATTTTCGGGCTGGTAAGAATGACTTGACAATCCCAATGAATGAAGGGCCCTCTCAGCTATCAGCCCAGCTCTGGAGGGCTCCTGACCACCTCCTAACTCTTACCAACTCTGCCAAGGGAGCAAAGAGCTGCTAAATATCCTTCAAGTAAATATTCAAAAAAGAGCTATTTACTCTGCCGGATCGCAAATGGTATTTCATTTATCTTACAAGTAGAAACTACACCGATCTTTGAAATTTACTCAGAAAAGTACATTAGAAGGTCAAAAGAAAAACCTTCTCCGTATTTCTAAATTGTCTTTGCAAAGGTGTTAAAAAAATAACCCTGGTTATCACTACTATTATCATAGAGGACTGTCCTTAGGTCAAGTTCTCGTTCAATATTAGGTGCTTATCCCCCCCCTCACTCCAGGTCCTGTGTTTATCCCATTTTCCTTCACATCTCCTCCTGAAGTGTTTTTGCAGACCTATAGGCTTCCTGGTTTTCTTCGCCAAGGCAACAGCCTTTTCAGGAGTTCAACCAAGTTTAAGTCCAAATTTTAATGATAACAGATGCAGCAATGTAAACAGAGTCACATCGTCTTGGCCGTCAGCATCTCAGGTACAATGTGTGACAGAGGCAAGATGGAATCCTCCCTTCTAAGGCCCCTTACGTAATGGATGGAGATTACCACAGAGGCGAAGAAAAAGTCTAATCAGCTGTTAGAGCCCTAAATTACATTCCTCTTGGTTGAAATCCCAAAATTACCTAATTGTCACACAGTTCACATTTGAGCGGCTGATTTTTTCCCTGATCTATTATTCTAATCGCCTTTTGGATGTCGATGTTAGCAACCTCAAGCCTGCAAGTGCTCACTGCAGCGCTGCTGTCAGAGACATGACCCAGGGTGGAATTCAAGGTCCTTAGAAGAATCAAGTCACAGGCGCACTGAGGAAACAACTGGAAAACATGAAAGAAAACCACAAGATAGCCACCTCTGGCTGTTCTCTCTCCTCCTCCTGTATTTCACAGGGAGAGAGCACCTTGCCCCTCTCCAAAGGGGACAGGCCATGCATCTGGGGAGGCTGAGCTCAGGTATCCCAGCTCCTCAGGGCATCGCTACTCGCACCAGGGTCTTGCCAGTTGATCCGTAGAATGTTCCCTCATTTCCCTTGTTTGCCTTAATATTTCCCAGACCAAATCTGATGGCAACCTTGGGAATATCAAACAGTGGTGATGACCCCAGTCTCTCAAGTCAGATGGCCTGAGCTCAGCCTCCAGATGCTCTCTCTTGCTTTTTTGATCTTGGGCAAGTCACATCAGCTCCCAGTTTCCCAATCTATAAAATGAGGGTAATGATGACCTTTTCCCTACAGGGATGTGAGGGTAAAATGAGGAAGTGCGTGTTGGGGTGATCACAGTGTCTCAAGACATGCCAGTTATTATACTTATTCATTATTTAATAATTATTAAAGTCCATTGGAGGGCTGACTGATACTGACACAGAAGTTACATAATGAAGGACTCCCAGGAGAGGGTTCAAAAATTAATTAGTAATTGTGAGAGGGATCCTTTTTATTTTTTGCTGATTTTTCAAGTCTCTAATGTTAAATGATTCCAACATGGAGCCAAAGGAGAGAAAGAAAACACTATTAACTGTTTAGCTAATGACCAGGACACATCACTTTTTAAGATCACATAAATAATTAAAAGTAAACCAAAGAAGTAGAGCTTCTCTCCATCCCCAGGGACCTGGGAACAGAGGAACTTTGTAGAACTGAAGATAATAAGTGAACTTCTGAAGAAAATGGAGGCTCATTGTTCCAGAGACTTGCACTTTTAAATCTGAGCTTGAACGAGCATTGAGCTCTTCTCGTGTTGAATGAACCTCAAGAGGAGAATGGAAGCAATAGGCAGGTTGTTCGAGGAAATAACGGTGATCAAAACACGTCTCCATGAATTACCAGATCAGTGCTGAGTCCTAAGACAGCCGATGTCACTATCCATAAAGATATTAGATTATCCTGAGAGCAGTTATTATAGGAGAAAAAAAATCAACTGCTCCAATGTGAGCTGTATAACAATCAGGCAATTCTGAAATTTCAGCTGAGAGGAATTTAATTAAGGCTCTAACAGCTGATTCAACTCATTTAGATCTGCTGGCAATTGCTACTGGTTACATAAGAAACCCAAGAAGAAAGATTCCCATCTTTTCCTTATGCTGTGTTTAATCCTGCTGGTAGCCATACATAGGATCCTTTAGGTGCGTCTCTTAGATCACCCAGAACAGAATGAGCTGGGATCCTGGTTAAAAAGATAGGTTCCCAAGCCTCATCCCACATTTACTGATGCATACACTCCGGCGATCTAGGAGTCTGCATTCATTCACTCATTCATTTATTTTAATTGAAGTATAGTTGATTTACAATATTGTGTTAGTTTCAGGTGTATAGCAAAGTGATTCAGTTATTTATATATGTGTATTTTCAGATTCTTTCCCATTATAGGTTATTACAAGATACTGACCTATATAGTGCCCTGTGCTGTACAGTGAATCACTGTTGTTTATCTATTTTATGTATAATGGTGTGTATCTGTTAATCCCATACTCCTAATTTATCCCTCCCCCCTCTTTCCCCTTGGAGTCTGCATTCTTAATCAGCCCCCAAGGAGAGGTTCTTACTCCTGCTAAAGTCTCATAATCCCACTACCTTCAGTAACCGCATTTAAGACAGTGCATTCAAAGGAAGCAGGTGCTTTACTTTAACACCTGAAAAGCAATTCTTAGTTTCACTCTGCCAGTGGCCATCTGAGACCCCATGGCACTGAAGATAAAGTAGGTTTGGTCCACACCTGCTTTTCAGCAGTTTTATTGTAGAAGCTTGTTTGAATATACCATGCAGGGGAAATCTGGGGTGCAATGTGACATCTGGTTTCAGCAGACTCTAGCTGTCTTGAACGAACTTTAGATCGGGTTTTGGTTCACAAAAAAGTCACGACTCAACTGCAAACTACTCCAGATAGAGCACATTTCAACTTAATATCAAGTCAGGGTTGTGGCTCAGACACCTTTGTTGTAGTTTCCAGGTCAATCAAATTCAGATCTACTTCTGGCTTCGAGCAGCAACCGAAGACACAAAATTACTCATGTGTAAGCCTGCTATCAGCTCTGCATTTGCATGCAGAGGCATGGAAGTGATGCCAACCGGTGATGCTATTTAAGCTAAATACGGACTTTAAGTCATTCTAAATTTCCTTCATGGACATTTATCTTATGTCCTTTAGAAGACTTTATATTTCAGGTGGAGAGAAATTGGCCTCCTGTTTGCTTTGTTTTTCTCCTGAAATTCATCTTCCTGAAGAGTTAATTACTCGCATTTTCTCCACCTAGGGAGTAAATCCCTGCTTATTATCTGGAATGTTTTCCGGTGTTTTGCACATGAGAAGTGTTTGTTTTAGGACCTGTTTCCCCCTTGGTTATGAAATCACTCAAAGAGCTAACCAGGGCCAGTCAAGCTGGAGCACAGGCAGCGTGAACTCTGCTTTCATTGTCGGTTTTGATAAATTTCATCTCTGATTTTTAATTTTACAATCCCTATTGTCTTGTCTCCAAGGAGAGGATCTGAGTAAACAGGCAACTCTCCTCTTTTAACTTTGAATTCTAAGTAAAAATTGATGCCAGTGCTGTCTTCTGAATTGAGTTCAGTTCAGCAGATATTTATTGAACTGGAATGTGGTGAACACTGTACTACAGCCGACGTGGGTCATGTTGTGTGAAAGGCTGGCCAGGCCAGAGATTCTATAATACAGGGCAAACTGAGCCCTTAATCCCCACCCCCATACAGATACACAATCGGTCTCTAAGTTGTATTGATTCCACCACTTTGGGATCCTGTGAGTTCATGCCCCCTCCCCATGCGGCCCTATGCCAGACTCATCCAGGTTAATGCAGCTGCCTCCTGACCCATCACTCTGCCTTCAGAATCTTTTAGGCACAAACCCTTTCTCTGCACTGCACTGGGAAGAAGTGTCCTAATACGTCAGACTGATTGTATCCCTCCCCTAATTAAAAATCTTCAGTAATCCCCATCTCCATCTGCCATGCTGGTATGGCTCATGGTTGGAAGTCAATTCCTTTAGAAACATATTTGGTTTCCTTGCAGAGCAGGAAGCTCTCTGCTCCAGTAGTATCCTGTGCCCACCCCAGCATGGCAGTTACCGCATTTATTATCTCATGTTATCTCATGGCCAGTGTGCTTTAACTCCTCTTCTCTAACCAGACTAGAAAGTCTGAGCACTGGGACCAGCCTGCACTGTTCACAGTTGTAGCCCCAGAGCCTCCTGCAGTGCCTGGCACAATGTAAAGCCCTGGACGCATGTGTATTGAGCTCATGAATGAACAAGCGAGAGAATTCAAGGGAAAAAGAGAATGCTCAAAACCGCGTTCCAGGACTTCCCTGGTGGCGCAGTAGTTGAGAGTCCGCCTGCCGATGCAGGGGACACGGGTTCATGCCCTGATCCGGGAAGATCCCACATGCCGCGGAGCGGCTAGGCCCGTGAGTCATGGCCACTGAGCCTACGCGTCTGGAGCCTGTGCTCCGCAACGGGAGAGGCTGCAACAGTGAGAGGCCCGCGTACCGCAAAAAAACAAAACAAAACAAAATGCATTCCAGCTGGAGTATTAAGCTGCAGGGGAGAGACGGTATTTGAGCTGTACCTGGAAAGAGTGGGTAGGATTTCAGTCAGTGGAGATGATAAGGAGAGGAATTTCACGTAGAAGTAGTGCAGGCAAAGGCGGGGAAATGGGTGTCATTCAGGGTATGTGTGGTGAGAGTGAAAAGCATCATTGTGGCTTAGTATTGTGCATGTTTGTAGAGGTGTGAGTGTAGGTGTGTGTTAGGCATGTGTGTGTGTGTAGTTGTACGTGTGTGGAGGTGAGTGTATATATGTGTGTATTGTGAATTCAGGTAGGTACGAGTGTAGCTGTGTGTTCATGTATAGATGTATAAATATATGATATATATTTGTGTACGGGTTTGAATCCACTTATATATGGATTTTTTTCAGTAGTAAATACTGCAGTACTACACGATCCCCAGTGGGTTGAATCTGCAGCTATGGAGGAACCATGGTTATGGAGGACCAACTATATCTTATACACAAATTTTTGACTGCACGAAGGGTCGGTGCTCCTAAACCCCACGTTGCTCAAGGGTTAACTGTATACACATATGCACATACATATATATGTATATACATGTGTGAGTATGCGTAGGCGTAAGCGTATGTGTGTTTGAAGGTGTAGATGTATATGTTTTAGTGTGAGGGTGTGTATAGGGTGTGCAAAAGAGAAATCAACAAAGTGATAGAAAGAGAGAGAGGACAGTGTATTGAGGTTGATGGGACCTATACTCTAGAGTCCATTAATGTAAGAGGAGTCTGACTGATTTTGTGGGCAGTATGAGTCATGGAAGGATTTGAGTAGAGGTGGATCTATGATTTTGGTGTTTAGATACACGTTTTTAGGGAGTGGCTTGGGAGAGAACAGTTGTGAGGTGATTTTAACTGTGTCTTGTAAGCATTTCATGAATAGATCAAATACAGTCAAGCACTCATACCTCTGAAAGGAGAGTCACAAACATCTATTAACCTCATTTCTTCCAGCCTCTCGCAGCCTCTGTGACATCGCTATGGATTTAACCAGACCTTAAGGGATGAATATTAACTTCTGACAGTTTCTGGAGATGAAATTATCTTTTCCTCTGAGAAAATATTGGGTGAACGTTTTGATAAGTAATCACTGCTCTGTCACAAAACACTTCCTAGGAGCTGAAGAGGAATTAGATTTCTAAAAGCACAGCGTTTAAATTTTATTAGTAAGAACAGATTAAAAAATCATTACAAAGTTAATTTCCCCTTTCTCCACTTCTTTTAACAAAATCACTTTCCTCCATTAGAGGTCAATTATTTTTCTTGGTCCTCAAAACTTCAGTTTATTAGCTGAAAACATTTAAAGGTTTATCACCAAAGTCCAGTTTATTTTGAAGATAAAGGTTTTTTTTCTTCTCCCACACAGCCTAGTTGGGGGAATTTGGGACTGTTTTCAAGTCCAAAATTCATGATAGAGATAAAAATCATCTGCCCACACCTTCTTCTTGTGTATAGGGTGTTTATAAGAATGAAAATAGTGCTAAGAATAGTGCCTAATAATCTCTGGACCTAGAGGTTATCGTACTAAATGAAGTCAAGTCAGACAGAGAAAGACAGATGTCATCTGATGTCACTTATATGTGGAATCTAAAAAAAAATGATACAAATGACTTAGTTACAAGACAGAAATAGACTCACAGACATAGAAAAGAAATTTATGGTTTATACCCAAAGGGAAAGAGAGGGAGGGATAAATTAGGAGTTTGGGATTAGCAGACACAAACCACTGTCATCAAATGTTACAGACTCTGCTAAGTGTGGTGTGTTCATTCATTCCATCAACACCTATCCAGCTGTGCCAGGCCCTGAGTTAGAAGCTGTGGACATAGAAACCAACTAATATACATATATATTAATATATATAATATAATATATATATATATCCCTGCTAGACTGAGGAATCACAATCTAATGAGTGAAACATATACACAAACACATAGGTTGTTGAGGTATAATATTGTTAAGCAAATGAAAATTAGGTATTTAAATCAAATCAAGGATTTGTGAACGAAATGTTATGATGTCTGAGATTTCCTTCAATATAATATGGGAGGAGTGGTTGGGAGTATAAATGAAACAGGATTGACCATGAGTTAGTCATTAATGAAGCTCGATAACGGGAAGATGGAGATACATTCTAGTATTTTACTTTTGTATGAGTTAAAGTTTTTCCATAATAAAAAAAAGAACAAAAAGAATGGAGGGGGCAAGAAGCTTCCACTTTTGGGCAAGTTATATATGGACCCATGTTCATGATGATTTCTTCATCTCTTTTTCCATTCTGGATAACAGACTAGATTAACTCTTACGGCAAATCTCAACTCCTTAACTGGACCTGCTAGGCTTTGCGTCATCTGGCCCCTGCCAGCCTGGAGGGCTCTTCCTGCCTCTGCTCCCTCTACCCCCTCATCCACTCATCTTGGATTTCTAGTCTCAGCTTAAGTGCCACCTCTTGGGGAAGACTTATGTGATTTCTTTCCCCCTTTTTCCAGTCTTAGACCCATATTTTATTTCTTCCTCCCAGTTTGTACGATGTATATTTTTATGTGGTTATTTGACTCATGTCTGTCTTTCCAATTAGCATAAAAATTCCTTGCAAGTAAAAATTGTGCTGCTTGCGCTGCAGTACCCTCAGTGCCGAGCGCAGTGCTTGCACCTAGTAGCCACTCAGTAAACATTTATGGAGTAAACGAGTCTCTATTAAGCCTGTCTACAGACTCCAGACTCAGTTATGTAGTCCTTCGTAAATAGAAACATAGAAGGGGAAAGCGAAGGATGTCTGTTTCTCCCCTATCTGGTATATAAGATCCTGGAGTTGAGATTTTTGGCGTTTGGAACAGGAGCCTGTCAGACTCAGAGAAGGAGGTAAGAGCTCTCAGGATCTAGGGCGGTGTTTACACAGCAGCTTCAGCTCCTGATCAAGTTTTCCCGCCACCACTTGCTTCCACCCTCCTTGGCTGACCCATGGGTGCTTACTTAGACGTGTTGGGAAGGGAGAGAGGAACTCAGAGGAGATTCAGGAAGTTATTGCACTCTGGGAACCCATAAACCTTTGCAGCCTCTCTCTCCATGAGTCAGCCTTGGGCTGGAAGCTTTGCCTGCCTCCCATGGTGTAGGGTATGTGACATGGTCAGTGACATCACCAAAGATTCTGCTGGCTAAACGGGCTTTGCCTCTATTTATGTTACCTTGGGACTTAAGGAGCTGTCTCCGAAAGGAAGAAAGGGTCTTGGAGCAATAACATGATTACTGCAGATCAATTAATAGAAACACTAGTGGGAAAGCACCTTTGGATTCACATAGTTCCATGGTATAGCTCTGGATCCACCACTTACTAGCTGTGCAAGTTTGGGCAGTTTACATAACCTCTCTGTGCTTCCGTTTGCTGAAGTGTGACGCTGGAATAATAATCCTTACCACGTGGAATCTGTAGGATTAAACTAAGTGGTAATATTGGCACATTTCCCGACGACACAGACATGCCCAAAAGTGACATTATTATAAGTATAACATCAAATGCTGTGGTGGAGATGCGAGCAAAGTTCTCTGTTACCAGGGAAGACAGGAATGCTTTTACAGATTAGGTGATAGTTGAGCTGTATCTTAAATGCCACCTACAGTAATAAAATAATAGCAGCTGCCACGATGTTACAGGTTAAGTTCTGTGCTCAAGGCTTCAAGGACATTTTTGGCTCATTCAAATCTCACTACAGTTCTGAAAGCATATCCTGTTGCAATCCACATTTTACAGATAGAGAAAGCAAAGCTCAGAGAGGTTAAGCAACTTTCCCAAGGCTGCTCAGCTAATGGATGAAGCCAGGATTAGCACTTAGTTCTGTGTGACTCCAAAAGCCATTGTCTTACCCACTGAACTGCCCAGGCTCTTTTGAAGGCTACGTTTGAGTTTTCTAAGGGAGATGAAAAAGAAAGAGATGGGTATAACATGTTCCAAAAGGAAGAGCTTGGATATCTCTTTATCTATTTGCATGTTTATTATTATTGGCTTGGTCTTTGTCCAGCAGCTGACTGATGGTTCCAACAAGGCAGGAATCGTTCTGTTTTATCCCTCATTGTTCCCGGGCTGGTGTCAGCACACACATAGCTGGTGTTCAGTAAATCTATGTTGAATGAATTAAGAATTTGATGGGCTCCACATTCTCTCCAGCCTATGTTACATCACAGCCTGAGGAGATGAACGTGTTTGCTTGACCAAATTACTCTACTGCCCTTCCTAACTTAAAAAGGAAGGTATCAGTGAAGCTGGACAGTTTTGTAATTGGCCACGTGGCATGTTTCTCTACAAGCAGCAAACATTTTCCAGTCCAAATGATGATGTCATCTTCCAGAGCACTGATTGCCTTCTCTCCTGCCACCTATCACCTCTCCTGGTGTCCAGCGTGTCTGAATTCTCTTTAAGGGCCTGAGATTCATTTCTGGTGACACATTACAGGAGGAGAGGTGAGTGGGTCATGTGAACACAGACAAGGCTGGACTTGGCACTTTGCTCTTCAGACGAGGTATTTTCCTTGAGGTTTGTGTTACAAATAAAGCGCTGCTCTGTGGTGTCGAGCAGTTGCACTTGGGAACGGGAGGAGGAAGCACAAAGTGCGGTGCTGGGGGCAGTTTTCTCCCAGTGTGTGTGCGAGAGTGCCAAGAAGCTGTCAAATAAAATTAAGGTTCAAAACATACAGCCTTCAATTTGATTTCACTAAGATGCCGACAGCTGCTCAGAGGGAACACAATCGATTCTGTTTTGACAGGTCTTGATGTACAGTAAGCAGTAAAAGTCTCCACTCTGTGCTGGATTAAGAAAAATTCACCTTAATTTCAACTTAAATAGAACCGTATCTGAGCTTGAAGGGAGGCTTCTCGTCTGCTCACCTGCTCTACCCCCTTGTTTCTCCTGCCAATCCTCCCTCTTTTTTGCCCTTGGACTTCATCTTCCTCTCCCCTTTCCTCTTTCTTTTTCTTAGCACTTTTAAAATCCCTCTCCCTCTCACTGACTCTCTTCTATACTTAAAAGGGAGAGTTTGGAGTCCTTACTACGTGCTGAGCACTGCCCTATATGCTTTTCTCGAATTGCCTTATTTAATTCCCACGACATCCTTATAAAGTAGGTGGAATTGTGTCTATTTACAGATGAGAAAACAGATGTTCATAGTGATTAAAAGCCTGCCTGGTGTTGTACAGCTAGTAAGTGGCAGATCTGGGGATTCAAGCCTAGACCTCTGATTCTAAAAGTCCTTGCTCTTTTCGTGACATTAGTGGGCCTGAGCTCTGGCAGGACATCACAATCACTTGGGGATCTCCAGCGGCATCAGTGCTTTGTCACCACCCCCGTATTTATTAGTCTGGGGAGAGTCCAGGGCATGGGAGCGGCCCAGTATTCTGCTTTCCCTTTGTCCTCATCTTTCTTAGCATATAAACAGAAGTGTACGTTGAGGTAGGTAGCAGAAAAACCCTGAAGATGATGGGGTTCTTCTCCCATACCTCTTACGGGGGAGGACTCACCTTTCTGGAAGCCAGTGGTGCCGGAAAGCACAGGTGTGTCTTTCTCTTTATACCAGGTGGGCAAGTGGGAGAACCACACCCTGAGCCTGAGGCACGCCGTGTGGCCCAGGTACAAGTCCTTTTCGGACTGTGAGCCAGACGACAACCATCTGAGCATCGTCACACTGGAGGAGGCCCCCTTTGTCATCGTGGAAGACATAGACCCGCTGACTGAGACGTGTGTGAGGAACACTGTGCCATGTCGGAAGTTCATCAGAATCAAGTGAGTCCAGGGATGCTGTCGGTTGAATGTGCCCAATCCTTTACAATAGCCTGTATCACTGATAACAGTGGTATCTCTACAATAATAATAGAATGTAATATAAAATATACTCTATTATAATAGGTGGGTATAAAAATAGATTTGTTTAAAAGACCTGGAACTACACCAGGTGGTTTGCATTCATTTGATTCCAACAACAGCAATACGAGGTGCATGGTTTTGCCCATTTAAAACATGATAAAAACTGAGTTATGAGAAGATTAAGAAGCACGTTCAAAGCCACTTAGCTAGTAGATGGAAGAGGCAGGACTCAAGCACTTGTCCATCTGACTCCACCACCATATTCTTAACCAGTATGGTAAGTCAACCCTCCCCTTCAATATTTCCTAGAATAATTATTTCTTTTGTATTTTTCTGGTTGCTCCCTCCCCCAAACCATATCTACCACTTCCTTCCACCTCTCTTTTATTTCCCAGATCCAAACTTTTCAGAATTTTCAAAGCTTCTCTCCATTTTGGGGTCAACATCCACCTTACAAGTGACTTTCTGATGTGCTTAAGGTGGAGCTGATCTCCCGGGGATCTCCTAGGTCACCAGCAACAAACCAGCATTGCATCTAAGTCATTTCCTCTTTTATTACGATTGAAGAGGAACTGACATTTTTTATCAGATCCCCTGGTGAAGGGTTCTCCCTAATCTATAAACCCTTTGGAGATACATAAAGCTTCATGGCCAAGTCCAAGGCCCTGAATTTTGTCTTTGTAATGCAAACATAAACACAAATACCACCCTTGTGGAGGATTCACAAAAGGAAAAAGCCTACCGCTAGGTGGAAATCTTTTTTTTTTTTTTCTGAATATTTTCTGATTGCCTCCTTTCACCTGGACAATTTTTGCTTGCCCTTTAAGTCTTAAGCACTCCCTCCACAAGCTAGGTTAGTTCTCCCTACTTCCACAGTACCCTGGCTATGTCTCTATGTCTTAATCAGTTCAGGCTGCTATAACAAATTACCATGAGTGGGTGGCTTAAACAACAGACATTTATTCCTCACAGTTCTGGAGGCTGGGAAGTCCACGATCAAGGTGCTGGCAGATCTGGTGTCTGGTGGAGACCCTCTGGTTTGCAGATGGCTGTCTTCTCCTCACCTGGTAGAGAGCAGAGGGAGAGGAAGCAAGCTGTCCTGCTCCTTCTTATAAGGGCACTACTTCCATTTAGGAGGGTTCCACCCTCGTGACCTAATTACCTCTCCAAATACCATCACATTGGGGATTAGGGTTTCAACATATGAATTTGAGGGGAATATAAACATTCAGTCCATAGCACTCTCTAGCTGTCTTTCTCACTTGTTTTTATGGCTTACAGTTTGTCTGTATTTCCCCCAGAGTATTATCTGCCTAAATATAGGGAATGTGGCTTATTAATATTTGTGTCTTCAGTGACAAGCATAGAATATGACACCCCAATGTTGATGAAACTTGAACGGAGGGTGAATGGATACTTTTCCTCCCACATTCCAAATTCCAGCCTAAGTTCTTATTATACAAGATGCAAATCGCCGTGGCTCAGTGCTTTGGATAAAGATAATTTTTTTTTTCCGGTACGCAGGCCTCTCATTGTTATGGCCTCTCCCATTGCGGAGCACAGGCTCCGGACGCGCAGGCTCAGCGGCCATGGCTCACGGGCCCAGCCACTCCGCGGCATGTGGGATCTTCCCGGACCGGGGCACAAACCCGTGTCCCCTGCATTGGCAGGCGGACTCTCAACCACTGTGCCACCAGGGAAGCCCAAAGATAATTTTTTAAGAATATGATTGCTAAGTGTATTATGAAGGTGCATTTTGGTTTGGAGAAATTTTTTTATCAATAAGCAGCATTTTTGGAGTTGAAATTCTTATGGATTATTCAGTAAATAATCATCAGCTTTTTTTGGAGTCATCAGCCTCTTTGGGGTTGAAATTCTGAATAGATTAGTCAATAAATAAATACGCATGAAACATAGTTTCTGTGTTAGTCACAGTGCTGGGCATGGGGGATGCGTCAATGAACCGGGAAGGATCTTGCAGTCAAGGGGTGCACACGGTTAAAAAACTGCTCAACTAATAAGGGAACAGGGCAGCTCCACATTAGGATAAACCCTGTGAAGGATCTGAATAAGGTGGTGTGATAAGGGAGTCACTTGAGGTATGTGGGGCTCCTGCAGCTCACACAGGTAAGATTTAAGGTGACATGTAAAGGAGGAGAAGGAGCCAAACATGTGAAGAACTAGGGAAGAGCCACCCAGCTAGAGGAGCAGGTGCAAAGGCCCTGAGGGAGGAAAGAGATTGGCGAGTTTGGGATACAGAAGGAAGCCTAGTGCAGTACTTGGAAGTGATGAACTGGGGGAATGACAGAAGGGGTAATGTGGAAAAGTTGTCAAAGGAGGTTTTGACTTGGGTGGGTGTCCTTTGAACAGAACTTGGTCAGATTAAGAAAGCAGAGTGGCTGGCACAAAGCAAAGAGTATAACCCCACTGGGGCACCTCTTTTATGATAACAATATCTTCTCTGATTCAACAGGGCCAATCAAGTAGGGCATCTTATGCTTCACACTCAGTCATTGGAGATTAAAGTCTTTAAAATCAGAAGACTTGGAGCCGAAAACAATAGATCACCAAGTGCTGAGTCACACTGGTCTGGAGGAAATGAACCTCCAAATAAGTTACTGTCTTTAAAAGAATTGACTTTTCAACTGAAGAATAGAAACAGATTAACAAGTTCAGATTCACAATTTGGGTTCCTGTGGGAGGGGGTGGCTTGCAATTTTCCTTTTCCCACTTGGTGACATGAGAACTGTACTGTGCTTCTAGGTGAAATTAAAGTCTTTGATTTACCTGAAAGCAATAGAAAATTACTAGGATCCAGTCATCCCAACATTAACACAGTTTAGATCAACTGCATTTCCTAAAGGTAACATCTTTGAGGCAGGCTGATTGGTTCCAAAAAGGATTCCTGTTGGACAACATGATTGTGTTTGTTTTCTTGATGATATTCTTTCAGGGAAAACCCTTTGTCTCTCACTTCTGGCAAACGGTGGGGTCTTGAGGGCACACATCATTCTTCTAAAAAAATCAGGTAGTAGGAAATGGGCTGAGAAATCAGACTTTTCTTCTTACCTGTTAGTTGAGTGTTAAGACGTGAAGAGAAAATTGAGGAAAACTTACCTGTTTTGATCTGTAAGGATAAATGGCTATCCTGCCAGTTAATCCCCTAAACTGTCAAATCATTGGTGAAAAGAGAGGAAATATATTTTTAAGCACGTATGTGAGGGGTGCTTTAGATACCTTATTTAATATTTCCAACTATCCTGCAAGGTAAGTATCAGCCTTCTCAATGCACGAATAAGTAAACTGAGGTCTGTGAATGAAGAGACCCGTCCGAGTTTCCATGCTTGTCAAGGGCAGACCCAGGATTTGAAAGCAACTCTGTCTGACTCGCAAGGCACATCCACTGGCCACACTGGGAAATTATACAGCCAGAGAATTGATGACTTACTGGATCCCTTTCCCCATATTTGTTTTTATGAGTCTCCCTTTCTTTTGGGTGATGGTGGAGAGCAGAGAGATGACATGGGCACCATTTCTCAGATGTCTGGGAAGTCGTCATACCCCCTCCTCCACACACACACACACACACACACACACACACACACACGCACACAAGGTTTGTGATAACAACCAACAAAAGTTCCCAATATGGTCTGTGTTTCCAGATGTGGAAACACAGACCAAATGATGTTAGATAAACATCATTTTAGTGCTTAGATAACAATTCAGTATGTAGATGTGTCAACAATGGAATATTGAGGCAGCACGTATCCTATGAAATACGTGACTCAGCATCTGACCATGGTACTAATGGATGCCCCAGGGCAAGGTGGAACCAAGTGCAATGCCCAGAGAGGTCTTGATCTTCCTGTAGCAGTGGTTTAAATAGTTTTCGTTATCACTTGGGAAGACCCCTGTTTCCTTCCCTTTTAAAAGCACTTCTGGTTTTTCTGAGTGTCCTTTGAGTATGACTTTGTCAAGTAAATAAAGGAGAGTGGCTGACACAAAGCAACAAATGTAACCTTGGTAGATTATGATAGGTTTTACGACAGCAGTGCCCTCTGTATTTTAATAGGGCTTTTTCCTGATCAAGGACATTGCTATTTAGTAGTGTCACCTCTTACACTGCCTCCACGTAGGTAGGGAGGGAAAATGTTATGAATGAGCCTTCATTTGCAAGACGACTCGATCAAGAGACATTAAGTTCACAGACTCAGACACAGAGTAGACCCCAGGTCTCCTGATTCTTAGCTGATAATTCTTAGTTCTCCTCAGCAAGGAGAGTATCTTTCCTAAGTAAGTAAGGCATCCTTTCTTCTTCCCTTTGGTTGCCAACCTCTATTTTCAGTGAAAGGATAAAGCAAAACTCTCCTTGCTCTGAGAATTTCACATCTTCCTCTCCTCCATTTTCCAATAAGTTTTTATAATTCAGTTTAGATTAGATGACTAAACTCTGATCTAAAGAGGTTGTATGTGTTATAAGCTTTAAAAAAATAAGACTTAGTAACTCTCATCTGTATAATGGGGATCTGAATACTAACTAATTAAGAAAAATGTTGTGAAGATTAATCCAACAATTAGTATAAAGCATTTATCACAGTGCATAGCAAATAGTAATTACTCAAGAAATGTTACCTGTTGTCATGCTTATTGTCATAATTAAGAACACTTTCTACTGTTGCTGTCATAAACTCACTGAACATCCTTGTAGAAGCCGCTTCCTCATTTTGGGCCTCTATTTCCCATGTGAAAAATAGTAGAAGAGTGTAGATAATGACTGAACACATTTTCCAGTACTAATACTCTACCATCTTGGGATTTTCTCTACAGCAATTCAACCAATGAGGGCATGAATGTTAAAAAATGCTGCAAGGGGTTCTGCATCGATATCCTAAAGAAGCTTTCGAGAACAGTGAAGTTTACCTATGACCTTTACCTGGTGACTAATGGGAAGCATGGCAAGAAAGTTAACAATGTGTGGAATGGAATGATTGGTGAAGTAAGTTATCTTTTCATCCCAAGGGCCCTCATTCAGACTTAGGGCCCAAGGTCCTCAGGGATGGTGGGAAGGATAAGTAAAGGGACGGTTCTTTTTTTTGCCTTGTGTCCAGGTGGTTTATCAACGGGCAGTCATGGCAGTTGGCTCACTCACCATCAATGAGGAACGTTCTGAAGTGGTGGACTTCTCTGTGCCCTTTGTGGAGACGGGAATCAGTGTCATGGTTTCAAGAAGCAATGGCACTGTATCACCTTCTGCTTTTCTAGGTATGTGAACTTCACAGTCACTATTGCTTTCCTATGAGGAATTATAGGTATTTTGTCTTGTTTGCTCAAAAGACAGGACCAGATAGGACCTAGTTCAGTTCTAGGTAACCACGTCAGCATATTGAAAGCATGTTGCATTGAATTACGCAAATTTTCCCCCAGTTAACATCTTTCATTTATCTTTAACTTGGAAATAGCTGCTAAAAATACAATCACATATTCAGATACCGTCCTTGATAGTGCAGAATATAGATTAGTAGATATATTGCTTAGAGCCTTGAAAGCATGTAAAAAATAAACCTGTCTGTCCACAGTTAATTTAAATCAGCTCATAAACTTTTATTTAGCAGCCACATACCCATCCTCCATCCCTCACTAGAATGACAGTCATTTATTTACTGGATGTAAGAGTAAAAATAATGATGACTGTGCAATGATTTATACCAGTACTCTGATAAACAAAACAGAAGCAGTCTGAAGAGGATACACTGTTTTAAAATTAATGGAATCATATT
This sequence comes from Tursiops truncatus, assembly GCF_011762595.2. NCBI lineage: Eukaryota > Metazoa > Chordata > Mammalia > Artiodactyla > Delphinidae > Tursiops > Tursiops truncatus. The sequence continues at coordinate 29,987,898 of NC_047048.1, forward strand.
TTAAATGTGCCTATCCTTTAAGCTGAATGGTTTATAAGAGAAGAAATTCTTCTTACTCTCCTTTTAACTGTTTCCTAGATTTATGTTTTTACACAGAAGGTTTTTATTTTTTAAAGCAAGGTAGTTCTGTTTTTTTTCTGTCATCTGGTTTTCTTTAGCAGCTATGCATTAGGTAGCTTGGCTGGTGTAGCTGAAACTGCATGGAATATAGCCAAGCATTTTTAATTTTTTTCTTTAAAGGAAATCATCGTGTTGAGTGTTTTGTCATCATAAATAGTTTTTGATAGTGACTGTCTTGAAGATCGTGGGATTCAGATTAACTTCCCCTTGGCATTCCCATGTCAGTGGGTTTGTCCCAAATTGGGAAGGTTAAGACAAACATTGACCCCTAGAAGGAAACTGCAGGAGAGAGTGAAAACAGTTAGATTAGGGTCAACTGAATTTCTTACATTTTTCCAAAGACAAAAAAACTTTGTTTATTAGAGAACTAAAACTGCAGACTAGGGCCCATTTGTGGATGCCAGCCCCAAGCCCATAGCCTTACTCTTCCACTGTCTTCATTTATATGTGGTGTTAGCATCCACTGAAGCGTTCTCTGCTTCATTCTCATGAGTGAAATGTTGACTAACAGGATTTTGGATACTGCCTTACTCACAGAGACATATGGATTTACTGTTTTCATTTTCCATAATCCATTGAAGCTGTTGAAATCCTTACCACTCACTGGATTTGATTTTGCACTCGCTTCCATTTTTGTAACCTTTGTTGGAGTAATGTGGACCTTGACAAATACACACCTCACGTTCCTTCTGTGCCTGTGTCTGATATGGATAATGATGCCCATATCTTAATAAGGGAGCCTCACTGGATCATGAAAAGTACTGCTTACTGATATTGACAACACAAGCAGAAAGTTAATAATTATTGGATATACTCTCACTCACAGTCACTCGTAATCGTCTTTTTCCCCATTCCCTATTGGAACCTTTAACAGAGATCTTGGGTCCTAGAGGTTGGAGGAAGGGAGTTCGTGGAAGAAATGGAAAGAGAAAGTTGTCCACTTATCTTCTTAGTGAGCTAGAGAGAACTTCTCGTCCAGTTCAATCAAAGAGGAAAAATATTTCCATTGACTTGTCTCATAAATATGAGTCACTGATACTGAATCTGGCCTCAACCCAGTTTCCCTAGATTTTTATCTTATCTGTGTTAGTAGAACATTTCCATAAAAGTCAAGTATTTTTGCTAAATTTAGCTAAACCTCCTTTCCCCCTACTCTTCCTACTGTATCTTTAAGAATAAAATAAATTGTAGCCAGAGGAAGCTATTTTTAAAGCTGTTTTTACACAGAAGGCTTAATACTTTTCCTAGTCACTGAATTACATCCCTATTCGATTGACTGTGCACCCCCTTATTTACGGTCATTATCTGCAGGTTTTGAAAGTCATAATGAACCATGCTAAGCTACATTTTTCCATTCACTGGCTCAGTCATCTGGAAGAGCCAAATATTCAAAATCTGATTGCATTGCTCTTCATTATTTCCTATTCTCTCTCCTCTGCAAAATCCATTAACTCACATCGGAAACACTTGCAGGTAACGCCTCTGAGCTTTTGTATCAAAATGTAACCAGCGACTCTTCAAGGACAGAGATGATGTCTCTGGCAATATTCAGTTAATTCTTAAGACTTTCCAAGTAGGTTGGAGTCTTTGATCCAAAGAAATGCTGAGCTGGGGTCTCTTCTAGATTAAAGTTCCTTCACAGACAGATGTTGAATCTGTTGAATCTGTCCAGTAGAGGATGTAATCCAGAGCTATCTAAAAATACTTCTGGGTCACATCTTAGACACTACAGACAGTAGCTCATCATTGTTCTAATGACTTTCTTTGTTGTGGGGTGTGTGTGTGTGTGTGTGTGTGTGGTGTCTGGGAATAGCCATCCTTCATGGCACTCATAGGTACCTAACTTACTAAAACCAGAATACTACAGCAGAATCTCTCTGCCATCCTCACAAGTCAAGGGACAGATGTTGTCACTTCGAAGTGAGAAAACATCTGGGATCAGTTTCTTGATCGTTTCCATCTGATTTTCTGACCAGTTAGTGACTAGGACACATCAAGTGCCCAGTGAAGTCCACTGAAGGCTTACAGATTCTGACATGTGAGTACAAGAATTCAGTAAGGATTTACCCTAATATTTTTAATAATGTCATCATAACCTGCAGAGAAAAGGAGTTATCAGATTAATAAGTGTGCGTGTTTTAAACTAGAACGCCTTTTTCAGGACCCTGGACAGCACACCACCACCACCAATTCTGGCTTTAACCACGGAACCCAGCAGCTATTCCATTTAATTTATTATGTGTATGCAGTGTGCAAAGCACACACCAAATACTTTACATGTATATAATGCTCCTTTACTCATTACAGTGATCCTCCTCTGCTGAGACACACTATGCCATCAGCACATCCAACCTGGAGAATTACTTTAACATCTCTATTTTTGAATATTAAGTAATTTTTAATCTCCTAATTATTCATTTCTTTCTCCTGGATACACCTTACTACCAAACTGCTGCTTTCAGGGACACGATATTGTTTGCACTCAAGTTAAATTTAACTAAGATAAATTTCAGTTTTAGTCTCATTGGTTTCTTTGAGCTCATCTTGGCTTATTTAAGTCAAGTAAGTTGTCTTGGTACTTGTTGCTTCTTAAAGTATTTGCACTATCAAAACTGCATTACAAAGTATTCCTTCAGGTTTTAAAATTATCCAATATCATTAAAGCTTCGGACATATTAGTTTCTTATTATATATTAAGCTCATTACATTGGAATTTGTGATGAACTCTAGCTGTGTTAGGTAGTCACAGACTTTAATAAAAAGGTGGCCTGCTCTCAGCCTAGTTCTTTATTATTATTAATAACTTCATCAGAAAAAAAACATTTAAAAATAATAAATTGTGTACTATTCAAGAGGTATTATTGGGCTTCTTATATTTTATTCTTAGAAAATGTTTGCTCATGATGAAAAGGATTATAAGTTCATTGGTGTCCAAGGGCAGTTTCTTCCCAATGATGCAATCAGGTGGAGCTATGTTCATTTTAAAAATTTTAGTCTCTGTTGATTTTCTAGCAAATCTATGTCATACATGGATAAAATAGCTCCTTTCAGCTCACTTTCACGTCCTCAATCAGTTTGAATAAAAATGTTAATTTGTTTTACATAGTATCTCTTACCTTTCTAAAATGATCTAAGATTTAGAACCTTGTGTCTTGGCCTGCCCTTCTGAGACACCCACATGAAAATGAGCTGATGAAAACTATTTTTAGGGGAAATAACCATCTATCCATCTACTACTTCCTTGCCTCTATCTTTAAACGATGCATTTTCATTGAATTCTCGTGTGAATGTAATATCCTCAAATGACTTGTCAATTGCGTTTAACCATTACCAACCTCGACAAGATTTTTAAATTGTAGAGATCCCATCTGTCCGAAGCAGTAGGTGAAATGGAGAGAGTGGTAGTATTGGGGGCAGACTATGACATTCCAATATTCCTGTCAATCCCACGATTTTACGATCCTTTTCTACCAGGTTATAATTCTCCCTTTACTTCTAGAATTCCTGCACGTCCTCCCTCCAGCATGTCAAGATGAAAATGAAAATAAAAATAAAACTCATGCTGATTCGCAGGTGCCTTATGTTTGACTATTTGAATCTAGTCTTGTTTCTCTTTAGCTTTGGTCCCCTGGATGATTCTATAATTACAGAGGACCCTGTAGCCTCTTGGTTTGCATTTTAACTTTCTCCCTTGGTCTTATCATTATATTTTGTTTTTATTATCCTTGACCTGATTTGTAAAATGTCATATGCTTTTCTGTTTTTATCCTATGATGTGCATTCTTATAAAACACCTCAAATATTTTGTAGAATAGAGAATGATTTAAATGTATGAATAAACAATGACTAGCTTCTTTTGAATGATCAGATTCACATCAGAGCGGGTTTCTCAGTGAGTCTGCAAATGGTCCTCTAGGCTTCCTGCTAGCCCTGGTTGTGAGGAGGCGCTCACTGACCATGTTTCCATCCCTCCGGCCTGTTTACCTGCAGAACCATTCAGCGCCTCCGTCTGGGTGATGATGTTTGTGATGCTGCTCATTGTATCCGCCATAGCTGTTTTCGTATTTGAATACTTCAGTCCTGTTGGATACAACAGAAACTTAGCCAAAGGGAAAGGTGAGACTAGCTTCATAAGCATGATTCAAAGTCAATGCTATGTAATTTACTTTCAATGAAGAGTTCAGATTTAGAACACATTATCCTATATTGCCTTGCTGTACCATCGTATAAATCATGCTGGGTCATTGATATTACTTGCAGTGCCATACAAGAATGGGTTATTCCCTTCTACTGAAAAGAAGGATAAAACTTAAAAATGAGACATTTTAATCTTGCTGTAATGTGGAGTCGGTAGTTAAGTGAAAAACTACCGATATCTGCTGAGAAAGCATATTTGAAAAAGTTTTCTGGCAGTTGTCAAAATGTGCATCAAAACAAATGTTAAAACTACTAGTGAGTCTCAACGTCAGTCTATGCAAAGAAAATGGTTTTATAGAATCTAGGCTAAGAACATTCTCCAAACTGCCAAATCTGCTCACATTCGTTTGATGATAAATATATAAATATATGATAAAATGGTGACTTTCCCCAAACAGTTACATTTTCCTCTTGACAGTGCCTGACCTTAGTGCATTGTACTTGATAAAGTGGCAATCAGTAAATAGAAAATTGAATTGGGATGCATTCATTGGCCATAACTTTTTTTTTTTTTTTGCGGTACGCGGGCCTCTCACTGTTGTGGCCTCTCCCGTTGCGGAGCACAGGCTCTGGACGCGCAGGCTCAGCAGCCATGGCTCACGGGCCCAGCCGCTCCGCGGCATGTGGGATCCTCCCGGACCGGGGCACGAACCCTCGTCCCGTGCATCAGCAGGCGGACTCTCAACCACTGTGCCACCGGGGAAGCCCGGCCATAACTTTTTAAGAGGCTCCCACATGAACCATATACATAAACACATTACACAATTTTGAGTGAATTTTTCTCAATGCACAACACATTCTAAGTAGATGGTATCAGAAGGGTGCGAGGACGAAATCTCTTTCCTGAAAAATGACTTTAGATGATGGAAGACGGCAGATCTTCAAGGTACAGTTATTCAAAAACAAGGCACTTTAATTTGCCATATGTTCTTTTTGCTTGGAAGATTCAGTATTGGAAAGAGCCAGCAGGTCACAGGAATCTATTGGGAACTTAGTTTTACTGAAATCCTCCCGCTTCTTCTTAACCACTGTTACCACATAAACCACCTGCCGTCAACCAAATGTAGTTAAAATGCCACAAGTAATCACGTTGTGTTTAAGTGAGAGAGTTGCCAGCATTTCACTAAATGGGTAATGTAATTAACTAGTAAGAAGCTTTCCAACAGAGTGGGTCCTGAGGCAATGTTCTATGGGTGATCATACTGCAGGAGAGTAGATATTTACGTTTGCAAAATCAGAGCTTGTGTTGTTTGTGAATTCGTGCGTTTATTTGATGAATATTTCCGGAGTACCTGGTACCGGAGCAGGGGTTTAACGTGGTAAATGGGATGGAGATTTCCTCATCCTTGGGCCACAGCAAATTTAGTTGTGGAGACAACACGTAAACATATAAGTGAATAATCACAGATTGTAATAAATCTCAAGAAGAAGGGAGAAAAACCAAAGTGAAGTGATGGGATATGGGCGCTTCTTAAGTATGACGGTCCAGCAGGGAAGGGCTTTAGGAAGAGATGACGCTTGAGTTCAGACCTGAAAGATGAGAAGGATTCAGTCCTATGAAAAACTGAGGGAAAAGCATTCCATGCAGAGGGAACAGCAGATACAAAGGCCTTGGCATGGGCTCAATCTTGATATGCTCAAGAAACAGAAAAGTTATGAGTAAGTGAGGTAGACAGTGGTATAAGATGAAGTCAGAGGGATAGGCTGTTGACTGTGGTAAGCATTTCAGCTTTTCTTCAAAATACAATGGCAGGGAAGAGGCAGAATACAAACCTGTACGGTGTGGAAAGGTCACTTTCTATCTATCTGTCAAGACGATGGGAGGGGTGGCAGCAGTGGAAGGAGGGAGACCAGTTAGGAAGGTGGTACAGTTTTCCAAGAGAAAGAACTGCAGTGCTTTAGACTTGGATGGAGAGAATGGAGATGGAAAGAAGTGGATACATTTGAAATGTATCTTGGAAGATAAAAAGCTATCCAAAGGCCACCACGTGCTGAAGCACACACTATTGTGCAGGAAGGAACCTAGCATGCAAACTCCTTCCATCACCTGGAGCCTTTTTGTTTTCTACTCATCCGCATGTAGAAACCCTCAGGAAATGACAGCTACTTATTTCCTTGCACAAAATAGCTTTCTGTTACATCTCATTGTCCTTTATGGGGAAAATTATATGACCCAGTAATAGTCTTCATGAATCAGGAATTCCCAAACGTCTTGGACAGCTCCCTGCAACTGCCCATTTCTGATTCCCAAATAGCTATCACTTCTGATCAACATGCATCCCTAATAAAATTAAGTAGTTCATGAAGTTTACTGGATTGACTCTACTTTTTTACTAAGAATTCTCAGCCTCTTGGGAATAAGCCCAGAAGATCATAAAATTAGGCAAAGAAAAAGAGGAGAGCTTGAAACTGAGAATAATAGAATTAGTTGCCTTCTCTCTAATGTGTTGTATATGGATATTGTAAGTATCGCGATAGCCTGAATTTGGCCTCCCATGTGCGGAAAGCTTGCTTCCCAACTAGGCTCTCTGCCCAGAACTTCGTAACTTCCATCAATCTGGATTCACTGCTGCCACTTTATTTATTGCCCACTCTGTGTGCATCGCCAACTGAAGTCTAAGTAGATCATTTTTTCATATCTTCATTTACTTAAATGACATAAAAACCTTCTGTTAAAGGAAGACCCTTTTTCCCATGAAATGAGGGCATAAATTGATTTTTTTCCCCTTGCACAAAAACAGACTTGAAAGCTCTAACATGTGTGTTTTACAGCCTGCATATTCCCCTGCCCAATAAATTTTGGCATATTGTTCTGCCTCTTTAGTTAAGTCTGTTGCAAGGAACACTTAAGAATCTTAAAAAAAAAAGAATCTTAAGAATACGCTGAGGGAGAAAAAGTGCTGTGATATCAGAGTTCATTTTCCATGACCCTGCAACCAAATGTCTTCCATCTGTGAAGTGTTAGAAGAATTACGCTCTATTGTTCTGTTCCTTAATGTCTCCATTTGGAGAGCGTTTTAGTTTGGTTTAATCCCTACGTTGTGCATATCTTACATCTGAGTTTGAACAGGAGCCATGGCTAGGAACAATCAGATTAGAATATCAAGCACCAGTCCCTCTGAATTGCATGGTTCTTATACGAAAGCACATCTGACGAATACCGAAGCAGCCCCCATGCACATGTTTTTGTAAAGCTCTGCTTCCCCAAATGGAAATCAAATCCACATTTAAAACAGGTCATAACACTACTTCTAATTCAAACCCATGTTTTGCATAACCATTTTCTTCCTTCCTCCCTCCCTCCCTCCCTCCCTTCCTTCTTTTTTCCCTTTTTCTTTTTCTTTCTTTCTTTCTTTCTTTCTTTCTTTCTTTCTTTCTTTCTTTCTTTCTCTCTCTCCTTCCTTCTTTCTTTTTTCTCTCTTTCTTTCTTTCTTGTTCTTTCTTTCTTTCTTCCTCCCTCCTTCCCTCCCTCTCTCTCTCTTCCTTTCTTTCTTTCTTTGTCTTTTTAGAAATGTGGCAAAAAGCCAAATATATAGAAATGTGGGAAGAATGCTAATTTTTAAAGAGAAAAGGACTCCTTGTGTGTGTGGTTCTGGGGCAGTGATGGGACACGCTATGATCTAAGTCCGTCTTCTGGCAGCCTTCAGTGTTGCTGGGGCCACTGCATAGTATCAAACACTCACCAGTGTGCATTTTGAGGAGGCGCTGAGAATGTCCTTCCTGTCATTTGCAGCACCCCATGGGCCTTCTTTTACGATTGGAAAAGCTATATGGCTTCTTTGGGGCCTGGTGTTTAACAACTCCGTGCCTGTCCAGAATCCTAAAGGGACCACCAGCAAGATCATGGTGTCCGTGTGGGCCTTCTTTGCCGTCATATTCCTGGCCAGCTACACGGCTAATCTGGCTGCTTTCATGATCCAGGAGGAGTTTGTGGACCAAGTGACTGGCCTCAGTGACAAAAAGGTAAGGTCACTTCGCTTTTGTCTCTGCCTGAGGGGTTGATCTTAAACGTTCTCCCCTCAGAGGAAGTAAATCAGACTCTCATCCAAACCCATCAACTCTAAAGTACAAAGCCAGAGGATTTTTTTTTTCCTCTTAACTCAAATGGGCATATTTCTAAAAGTTCCAGGAACGGAAGCTTAAGCTTAGCTCCTAAGTCTTAAAGTGTCTAGATCTAACTTGGAAACGAAGTTTCCCCCGTGGTCGTTTCTCACACTTACATGACTGTGTTGATGCTTCCTGAGGTCTGTGACTCATGTTACAGCTTAGGCTAGAGCTCGTCTTGCCAAGGAGAGTATGATGTTGAGGGAGATCCATTAGCCTTGGATCAGGAGAAACTTGGGGTGAAGTGAGATGCTCTTGGCTGTAGGTACCTCCTAGTTTTGTGACTTCGTTTGAGTCTCTTACGTGCTCCATGCCTTGGATTCTCTGACTTGAAAACAAAAGTCCTCTGTAAGCCCTACCCAGAGACAAAACTGACAGCTCCTTTTTACTATGTAGCCAATCAGCCCCATCACCAGCACTCCTGACTCACCTGAAATTTCTTCAAGGGACGCAAACGGAGCAGGGAGGTTTTTCATTTCCCACCGGTTCCTTTTACTCAGACTCACCTTCAATCCTCCCTCCTGGGGCTGTGCTTCCCACATCAGGGAGATGGGAGTGTTAACACCTGCGCTCTCCATTCTCCGCTGCCATGGAACGAAGTTTGCAGGGTGTGAGTAGCTATTCAGAAACCTGCAGGGAGGAAGAGGTAAACTGGGTATATCTTCCTATTGAAATTTTAGTTTCAGGAAACAAACCCTGACTTGCTAAGCTCAGCAGTGTGGGGACTGCAGCACTGCAAAGATTTTCTGTCTTGTATGTGGGGATAATTTGTCTCTTTATAAAATCTCAGTATCATGTCTTATTGGCATGAGTCTGCATATATCCTTTCAGCATTCATCAACAGACTGCTGAATAGAAAATCAGCCCATGAAAAGACTTAACAGCTTATCCGTGACTTACACGGTGGTTGAAAGAGGTACAGAGGGGCCTGTCATCAGAGAGAAGGTGAGGGATTGGAGTCAGTCACCATCACAAAAGCGCCACCAACCTTATGAGCAGGTGGCCTCTCTGATGGCTCCTCCTTGGAAATGCCACTTGAGTAAATGCCACTCTCTGCGTCATGGCGACAAAGCCCTGCATTATCTGGCCCATCCCCCCATGTCCCCTCCGCCTTGCTTGCTGAGGCCCTCTCTCCGTTCCTTAGACACTCCAAGTGCATTTCCACCACAGTGCCCTTGCACTTGCCATGTCCTCTGCCTGGAATGTTCTTCCCCCTCTGTTCTCATGGCCAGCTTCTCCTTGACTTTCAGGTTTTAGGGAAACTATCACCCCTTGGGAGAGCCTTCCTGGTCACCATGGTGAACTTGGCAGCCTGAGCTTGTGCTCCCATGAAACTTAAATTCCAGTAGGAAGAAATAAACGACACACAAGTAAACGCAATGGAGAAGAAAATTCCAGGCAGGAATAAGTGCTGTAAAACTGATGAGATTAAAATTGACTTGGGGGAAGGGGATGTCAGGGTTATCTGACACTTAGTAGATGCTCAGTGCACACTTGTTGATTGAACGGGAAATGCACGGTGTTGGATGCTGCGGGCACCCTGCCTGGGGCCTCGGATCCCTTTCTCAGTTCTGTGTGCCCAGCCTCGCCTTTGCTGACAAAGGTTCATACCAGGGACCTTCAGAGGATGATTACCTTGGGGCACTGAAATGGTAAATGCCTGGATATTTTTATGTCCCCCAAATCTTGCAGTTGCCTGTAACCAATGGCTAACCAGTGTGAGAGTACAAAAGCCCAGCTGTTCTGTTGCTTCTAGGCAAACTCGGAGGTGCAGTTTACTCTCCAGAGCTCCCTGCAGGATCAGGCCGAGGCTGAGACTTTGCTCACAATCACACCCTTGGCTGGCTTCCTCACCTTCCCTAACCTTCTTCCCCCGTGTCCTTCCTGGTTTCTCCTGGAGCCCTGCCCTAATACATCATGCTCACCCAATTCCTTGGCTCACCTAAAGCACATGGCATCTGGGAGGCAGCAGAGAAAGCCCTACACTCAGAGTCAGGAAAGTTGGGTTCCTTTTCCTCTCTGCTGCATACTAGTTGTGTGATGCCTTTATTGTTGGGTAACCTTGCTGGGCCTCCTAGTTCCTCTCTGAACATTTGGGAATCATAGTTGTGGTAAGGATGGAAGGAGGCTGCACATGTGAATGTGCCCGGTTGCCTGTAACTGTTATGCGATTCCATCACATCATGGGAGCAAACGTACAGTTCCTAGAATAAGTGACCAGAGATACATTGGAAGCAGTGGGAAACCAAGTTTTGGATGAGAAGATTCTTCAAGAAAGGAGTTGGCAGCGTATTTTGCTTTTTGTTGCTATTTTCAATAGCAAGGGGGAAAAATCCCTTGCTACCTAGTTTTGGGTCTAATAACATGACTGCTTGCGGGAAAACTAATTAGAAACACTAATAATTAGACTGACCTTCTCTGATTTGGAAACATCTAGTAACAGATACCATATCCTCATGAGATACAGCTCAGTTTCCATGCTCAGAGTGTTAGCAGCAAGCAGATAGCTCTTTTAATTAAATGTTTGATACAATTAGATAAACAGCAAAATTCCTAGAGTAAATAAGCTAAATGCTCCCAGAAGATTAATGGCAAATATACCAAGAAAGTCTGCAAAATCAAAATCTATATTGAATCAATTTATTTGAATACTGTATACAAGTGTTCTTTCTTTCTTTTTATCATGAATACCTATGTAACAGCTCAGGTTTATAATACTTTTAAGCCATTTGCATACTTGCTGTGAAAGAAGCACCTTTGGAGCCCACGGTGTGCTCAGATGAGCTTGGGGTTAAATTATACGTAGGTGAATTCATGGGTAGATGCTCCCCTAGGAATTATTAAAGAAGTTGGAATGTTGGTGGCAACCCTTTCCAAAATGTTGGGTGTTACTGTGGTTGGTGAAATCCATCCCTGGGAGGCAGACTAATGTAGTGGAAAAAGCAACACCATAGGGGTCAAATGGATCTGGATTCAAATCCTGACCTTGCCATATAGTAGTTGTATGGCCTTCAGTGTGTCAGTATCCCCACAGCTTAATTTCCTGATAGAGGGGGTTTAATACCATTCTGGCAAGGTTGATACGAGGATTAGGAATAATCCTCACACCGTGCCTGGCACATGGTAGATAATCCTATTATAAATGGTATTTCTTCCCTCAAGCCTCCTCCCACCCCCTCCACTACCTCTCCCCTCTCCTCTTCATCTCCCTCGGCTCCCTCCTCATGACCATCACTATTGCCTAATTCGAAGCATTCCTCACTTCTGGGGTCTGAAATATTATTGCACTGAGTTGGCCTTTTGTGACAGCAATAGAGGAAATTCAGGGCATGTACCTTGTGGATGAGCCCATAAATGTGTTCTCGGGGAGTTGTGCTGGGTGAGCCTTGTCCACCATTCTTATTGGTTGAATGGAGGCCTCTGAGCCTCTCCTTCCTCTTAAGGACCACAGCAGTTTGATGCTACATCCAGAAGCATGTGGAGCTCACCAGTGGGAGAAGACCTTACTAGAAACAGGGGCTTTAGTACCAGACATTCCTTACTTATGTCCACAGAAGATAGATATTTTTAATAATTGTGTATTTTTTGGTTCATAAGAGAAATAAAGAAATGTCCTGATTAATTGCCGCATTTTTCCTAGAAGTTTTACTTCCCAGACCTGTATCTCTACTCCGTCCGTCATAATGCACTTGCTATGACTTATTCGCTGGAATGACTCTCAGACCTGCTCACATACCAAGTGGAAAAAAGTGTAGAATACACTCCTCTGATCTTCTGTTCTCTACATTGGAGGGAAACTGGATCCTTTATTTGACTAAAGTCATGCTGGGTAACAACAGGTGATGAGGTGGTGTTTATCAAGCATTAGGGGATGCCATTAAACACTCTAATTGCAAAAGCAGTCTTCAGTTTACAGATGGAGAAACAGAGGCTCAGAGGGTTTAAGCAAATGCCCCAAATGTCTCAGTTCTAAAGTAGCAGATGAAAAGCCCAAGGCCAGGTGCAGCCAGCTAATATGAACCATGAGGGCGACCTTGAGAGAGAAGCTGTGAGGAGTTCTGCTGACACTGGGCTTCATGATTACATTGCCCTGTGGTCTTGTTGATGGGGGAGACCTCTGCACCACCCCTTCCTGCACTGGAGCCCACATTCGTTTCTTCCTGCTTGCACATGGAACTCTCTGGGAGAATGTTGCATCAGAAATCATTCCCCTAAGAAACACAGAGTGTGCCCTCCACCCTAGGCCCTGGGATTCCGGCGATGAGTCATCCTTGCCCCTGTTTTTCACACTGTAGGTCATGACTCTTTAGGGAGTCATGAAATTAATTTAAGAGTTGTGACCATTAAAATAGTAGATCACCATGGATTACATCAGAATACATCCTAAGTAGAAAGTGTGTCTTTACAGGGTGGAGATGGAAGATGTATTGTGAGTCATGCTTTTAAAAGTCTGACAGCCTTTAGTGGAGCGGGAAAGGTTCCTAGGTCTGGGTGCCAGGCTGAATTTAGTGTGGGTGAGGGTACAATCAAGGCCAGAGAGGTGTGGAAATTCATCACCGAGGCCGAATGTCTGTCTCTATCGCTGTGCAAACCAAACGCAGGGAAGGAAGGGAATCTAAAAGAGCTGCGTGTCTCCTCTGCTACAGATGGTGAGTGAAGGGGAAGGCAGTTAGGCAAATAGGCCATCAGATGTCTCGGGAGGTTGGGAGCGGCTGCTACAATGACTAGATTCATGAGCAGTGCTGCTGCCTCTGTGCCCTGAGCAGACAGCTGCTGTGCAAACAGGACTGGGCTGGTGCCTCCCCCTTTTAGGTGGTGAGTTGAGGCACTGCTTGCCTGAGTGAGTGCAAAGAGCATTTTCTGTTCACAAACACACACTTGTACATACACACACGCTCCCAACACAAGGTGCCCAGCAGGAGGATCTCACTGGGACAATGCATGGCCACTTCCCCCAAATCCAGTTATGGCTGCTTATTAGGCGGCAGCGTGCCTAATTTAAGGGGAGCAATCTTCAACTGGAAAGTTTAATTAACAGTGAAAAGAAGTGTGTGTCTAGAAAGAAGAATAGTGTTTCTGATTAGCCTGACTCTTGGGTAAACTTGGACACTTCCTCCGGCACTTCTCAGTTCCGTGGAAGACATGCTGATGTGGAAATCTGAGAGACCTCTGGATCCCAGCCTTGGTTCTGCCAGAGATTTGCTGGTTGTCCTTCCCTCTCTGGGTCTCAAGGTCCTCACCTCTAAAAGAGGAGAGGTCACTAGTAATGGTCTCGGAGGAATGATAGAGTTCAGACCTTAGGTTTGAAATCTGGGCTGCTGTTTACAAGGAGCGTAATCTTAAGTAGGTCATAGAACCTCTCTGAGCCTCAGTTTCTTCATCTGTAAAATGGAGCCTCAAAGATTAGCTACCAGGCAGGGTTGTTGTATTAAATGAGGCAGTGTTTGTAAAGTTTTCAGCACAGTGCTGGCCCCCAGCAAATCCTCAAAACATGTTAGTCACTATAATCATCACTTTCTAGTTCCAGAATTCCATATTTCATAGAAAAATGAGGCCCAGGTTACTTTTTTTGCCCACGATGATGGCAGAAATGACGAGTAAGAGTAGTTTTATTTTTGAGTGCTTACTCTGTTGCAGGCACTATTCTAATTACTTGACAAAAGTTGTAGTTTTAGGTCTTCCCATTGACCCCACAAGGGAAGTACTCATGTGTTTCCCACTCTGCAGATGGAAAATAAGTGGAGGCAGCGGGAAGTAAGGTGGCTTCTCTAAGGCCCCACAGTCTGTAAGGAATAGAACCTGACTTTGGAACCTGTGAGGCTGAGCTCACACTTGTAACCATTGCCTTGTGCTGCCTCTAGATTTTAACTGTATTTCTGGGACTTAGACCTAGTTCTCTGGACTCCCAATCTGGTTAGGTTGCCCCAAACACTGAAGGTGTGAACAGATGGGGAGCAAAGAAACTTTTCTCTACCCTTCTAGATGGTTCTGCCTGGTCTAAGAATTAAATTGACATGAGGCAGATTAACAGGAGAAAATCTAACTTAATTTCATACATATGGGAACCCCACATATATGAGAGGTTCAGAGACAGAAAGGTAAAATGAGGTAGATGTGCCGTCCTGAGCTAAGGAATAGACTAGGGGCCTGGGGCTCCAGAGGGGAGGAGGGCAATTCACAGGATGATGAGAAGAGCAGACGTTCAGTAATTAAATGTTTGCCTGTCACAGGTCATAAAATGTTATTTCTGGTAATAACTCTTATTATGGGCGAGGCCCCCAATTTAAATTCTTTAACAGAGCAGAGAAAGTTCCTCTTGAGCCCACAGGGTCTCAATTGCCTTCAGCTAAAAATAAATCATGTGCCAAAGTGGCACAACTAGGGGGAGGGATAAATTAGGAGTTTGGGATTAGCAGATACAAACTACTATATATAAAATAGATAAACAACAAGTCCTATTGTATAGCACAGGGGATTATATTCAATATCTTCTAATAAACTATAATGGAAAAGAATAAAAAAGAATATATATATTCTTATATATATATATCCATATATATATATGAATCACTTTGCTGTATACCAGAAACTAACACAGCCTTGTAAATCAACTATACTCCAATAAAAATTTTTTTTAAAAAGAATAGAAAAATTCGGGCTTCCCTGGTGGTGCAATGGTTGGGAGTCCTCCTGCCGACGCAGGGGACACGGGTTCGGGCCCCAGTCCGGGAAGATCCCGCATGCCGCGGGGCGGCTGGGCCTGTGAGCCGTGGCCGCTGAGCCTGCGCGTCCGGAGCCTGTGCTCCACGGCGGGGGTTGGGGGGTGGGCATGAGGGGGGCACACAGCGGTGAGAGGCCCACGTACCACAAAAAAAAAAAAAAAGAACGGGCCCAGCCGCTCCACGGCATGTGGGATCTTCCCAGACCGGGGCACAAACCCGTGTCCCCTGCATCGGCAAGCGGACTCTCAATCACTGCGCCACCAGGGAAGCCCCTTCACTGGTGAAGTTTACCAAACAGTTTTAAAGGAGAATTAACACCAATCCTTCTCAAACTCTTCAGAAAAATAGAGGAGGAACACTACCTAACTCATTCTCTGAGGCCAGAATTTCCTTGATACCAGACTAGACAAAGGAATCACAAGAAAAAAAATGATAGACCAGTATCTTTTTAAAATATTGATGCAAAAATCCTCACCAAAATACCAGCAAACCAAATCAAGCAGCAGCATATAAAAAGAAAAATATGCCATGACCAAGTGAGATTTATCCCAAGAATGCATGGGTGATGAAACGTATGAAAATAAGTCAATGCAGTACACAACGTTCATAGAATGAAAAAGCAACCACATGATCCAAGTGGCACATCCTGGGGAGGCCTGTTCTGACCCCCTTCACAGACAACATCAGCCAAGCAGGGAAACCCAGTAGAGCATGGACAGTGAGCCTTTATGGAGGCTCAAGAGGCCATACCAGACATGGGCATCACCGGGAAGCTAATGGTTAGTATGGACTTCAGCTCAAGAAACGTTCATGGAACCTGCCATTATGCCTGGGTTGTGTTAGGACCACAATAAGTATTGCATGCATGCATGAGCAAATGAAT
This sequence comes from Tursiops truncatus, assembly GCF_011762595.2. Lineage (NCBI taxonomy): Eukaryota > Metazoa > Chordata > Mammalia > Artiodactyla > Delphinidae > Tursiops > Tursiops truncatus. The sequence goes on from NC_047048.1 coordinate 30,003,924, forward strand.
GAATGATGGCTGGAGGGTGAGTGAATGACATAGAGTCTTTGTACGGGAAGAAAAATGATTGTCCCTCTACCCTTCCAGGTTCTACCCTCCATAAGAAATGACAGATTTAACAGGAGAAAAACATGTATACCATCTGTATGTATGGGAGATACCCAAGAAAACTGAGTAACTCCCCGAAATAGCCCAAACCACCAGCTTAAGTACTATCTTCAGCTGAAGACAAAAGGAAGATGTAGGGTAATGGGAGGCGTGATGGGGCGTGGGGGGAGAAGGAAAGGCCAGTTCTGGGAGGAGACCAGGAAGAGCACAGTAAGCAAGGGCATGGTAGTGAGGCAGATTTAAGTTGCTGCCTTTTCCATGGATAAGAGTTTTAGAGATTTAGTCATCCTCTTCCAGATACAGAGAGGAAGACACCCTCACAAATATAAGAGTTTGCCTCTTCCAAAAGAGTTAACTTCTACTCAGTTTTCAGAGTTTCTCCTGTGTCTGCTGTTTCTTAAAAAAATACCCAGCCCCCAGATAATCCGTATGCCAAAGAGACATGTTTCAGGAGTGGCAAATTCTGCCCCCCTTTGTCATTTTCTGGGTGAGGTGAAAGAAATTGTAAATGGGGTCCAGAGAAGGGAGTGATTGGTGAGGATCTCAGAAAATTTCATGATAAGGCAGATGAATGAACTGAAGTCATACATTAATTCCAGCTTAATCAGCATTTCCTGAGCACTGCCTGTGAGCCTAAGACTAGGCTGGTCTCTATAATGGAGACGAAAACTTCCATCCAACGGATACCTATCGCACACCCAGCCAGCCCCTATGCTGGGCACTGAGGAACAGTAAGGAAGAAGACAGACACTGTTTCTGACTTCCTGGAGCTCCCAGACCAGTGGAAGGTGTGATTAAGTAGAAAGGAAGCACAAAAATGAGTGGGTGTTTACTGTCCTGCGCTAGCACGTGCCTATGTGTAACTCCTGAGGCAAGACAGAATGACGGCTGATTCTTCCTCCTCCTCCTTCTTTCTCTGTCTCTCTTCAGTTTCAGAGACCTCACGACTATTCCCCTCCCTTTCGATTTGGCACGGTGCCCAACGGCAGTACGGAGAGAAACATTCGGAACAACTACCCCTACATGCATCAGTACATGACCAAATTTAATCAGAAGGGAGTAGAGGACGCCTTGGTCAGCTTGAAAACAGGGTAAGGATGACGGTTTCTTTTGCTCTGCAGGCCTGCCCATCCACACACCTCACAGAAAATGACTGCACGCCTTGCCTTTGTGCTTGTCTGCCCCCACTGTTGTATGTTCTCGAGAGCCGAGCTGGAAGTCAAGAAGGCCCCCAGTTGAGGGCTGCTTTTGCTAATCTGATGAGTATCACAAGCTTCCTTCTGAACTGTGTTAAGAAAAAGCAAATCCAGGACACTTTGAAATGCAGAGAACCAGAGGGGTTTCTTAAACTGATAAAGAAGTTGGTCCAACTCAATGGGATATTTTAGCCAATAGGGAGATCTAAGGAGATGGAGTTTATTTAAAGTGGTGAAAACAAAGTACTGTAAGTTTTCATCTGATTTTAGATAGGAGTTTATGGCATGTAGCTTTCTGTGAAAACTAAGAGTGTCACATTGAGGAAGGAGAAAGGAAATACGGAGAGAAAAGCTGGGAACTCAGTCTCTCTAAAGGTACAGCTAACGTTTCCGTCTGCCTGTTGGCATTGTGGAGGATAGCAGACACGAAATAACTGAAGCTGTAAACAGAAGACCTGTTTTATGACCTTGGACAGTTCTTCAGTCACTCTCATCCTCATACATAAAATGGGAATAATGATAGGACCTAATTCATAGGAGTTTTATGAGGACTAAGAGAGAAAATTTGCGGTAAAACATTTCGGACAGTGCCTGGCACAGAGATAGGACATAATTGCTAGTGTTGTTATTTGCTGTAAAGGTTAAATTCTATTCCATGGACTCTTCAACTTTTTGAAAAGTCAGGGAAGTGTGAAATGTGTTTTTGAAAGGGTTCCATTAAAAAATATTCTGGGGCTTCTGTGGTGGCGCAGTGGTTGAGAGTCCGCCTGCCGATGCAGGAGACACGGGTTTGTGCCCCGATCCGGGAAGATCCCACATGCCGCGGAGCGGCTGGGCCTGTGAGCCATGGCCGCTGAGCCTGTGCGTCCGGAGGTTGTGCTCCGCAACGGGAGAGGCCACAGCAGTGAGAGGCCCGCGTACCACTAAAAAAAAAAAAAAGATTCTGTTTTAAATGAAAGGATTGTTTATTAAGGAAAGTTTTGCTTATCCAGAAAATTTGCTTACGTGGACCATCCCAATCGTCAGGGATCCCTGGCAAGTAAAGCGGGATGTAGTGCACTCTCCTTGCCGATTAATGCGCAGCTTCTTCCTGTGGGCTGTTCTGCAGGCCCACTGCGAAGGCCTTGCTGCTGCTTTGTGTCTGGTGGGGCAGAGGGGGCCCCTCTAAGCCATCAAGCCCGGATCTCTGCATAATTTCCAGGAGCTTTGGCCAATGACATTTTGTCATTTCAGTCTCTTTGGAATCTCTTCGGTATCCCAACACGGGCTGGGACAGCATTTATTTAGAAGCTGAACCCATTTCTTATCTAAAACTCATTCACACACTGCTCATTCTGGCTTGGAATGACTTTTTAAAACTCTTTACTAAAAAGCATGACAAAAAATGCAGAAAAGTACAAGTATTAAGTATACCGCTGGATGACTTTGTCCAAACTGATCTGACCATCCAGTTCAATTAACAAGATGTCACCAATCCCTACAACCCCCACCACATACACACACACACACACACACACTCACACACACACACACACACACACACTCTCTCTCTCTCACACACACACACACACACACACACACGCCTCTTCCAGTTACTATCTTTGTAGATCATCCTCGCTTCTAAAGCAGTAGATTCTTTTGCCCTGTTATTCTAACATATAATAAAATCATACCGTATGTTTTCTTTTTTGTTTGTCTTTATTTGACTCATCATTCTGTTAGTGAGATCACTGTGTGTCATTCCAGTTCTTTCATTCTCGTTGCTGTGTAGAATTTCGCTGTGGGGATATACCAAAATGCACACATCTTTTCTAATCTTGATGAATGTTAGGGTAGTGTCCCATGTGGGGCTATTATGAGTAAAGCTCCTAAGGGCTTTCTCCTACATGTCTTTTGTTGTACAAGTGAGTACATTTTTCTTGTTATATACCTAAGAGTGGAAATTGCTGAGCTATAGAATGTGGTATGTTCAATTTTAGTAGATACCAGAAAAGACAAATTTTTGATGACTTTGCAGCTTAGCCATGGGTATGGGTTTCTGTTTGTTTTCACTGTGGTCTTTTCATCATATATACTGTTGCTTTGGACAAACCATGAGCATAAATGTGATGACAATGGTTAGAAAAAATGCTTGAAGGCTGGCTGTTTCCCTCCTCATCCATCTGCCACCCAGAGCACAAAATGGGTTGTTTTCTTTCTTTTTCACTTTTTTTAAACAATGCAAACAAAAAGGAGTAGAGAAATAGAAACCATCCCTGGCCATAAATTATACAAATTGTTCTCGGGAAGCCATATAATAGTTATAACATCCATCTTAGCAAACTTGGGCAGATGGTGGGTTTACCCTATATTCAATCTCCCATGAGGGGGATGCATGACACATTACTTTAAACTCAGAAACTAGAGCTAAAGGGGTGTGAGTCTTTTCTTTTTAAGAAATAACTACATGCACCCTTAGGGGTGAGGACGTTCCTGCTCATTCCGGGAGATTCTGTCTCAGTGGAGTTAATATCAGGGGAAAACACTTACATGTTTAACAGGTTCCTCAGTGAATTATTTAAGTTATTTAAATTAAATTTTGAACAGATAGTACATTTACACGATTCAAAAATCAAAAAGTAGTATATAAAAAGATAAACAGTGAAGAGCCTTCCTTCCACACTGTTCCTTATTCGCCTAGTACCCTCCATAGTAACCACATTTACTACTTTCCTGTGTGTCCTTCCAGATCTTTCTCTATCAAAGCATAAATAGCTACAGAGTTAAGTTTTAAAGATTTATAGTCTTTCATCGTGTGAGTGTATCACACGGTGTTTAATCAGTCTCCGACTAATGGATATTTAGGAGCTCATTTTTTCTTGTTACAAACAATACTGCAGTGAATATCCTTCCCTATGTGTCACATCCAATGTCAAATAAATTTCTCGGACTGCTGGGTCAAAGAGTACACGTGATAGTAATTCTGACAGACATTGACAAATTTCCCTCCCAAGGAAATTCACCTTTACCATCAATGAATGAGGCTACGTATCTCCCCAAAACCTTTGCCAACACAGTGTATCATCAGTCTTCTAAAATTTTGCTAATAGGTAAAACGTGACAAAATATTTTTTAATATGCACCATCTTGTTATCAGTAGATTTTTACCAAATGTAATGAAAAGCCTTCTGCAGTTCCTTTTTTGAAAGTGTGCCTTATTTTTTTCTGTTGATTTGATGGTTTTTCTTATTAATTTATCTGTTAGAGAAATGAGCCCTTTATTTGTGATGTGATTACAAATGTTTGTCCCAGTTTTTTTTTTTTTTTTTTTTTGCGGTACGCAGGCCTCTCACTGTTGCAGCTTCTCCCCTTGCGGAGCACAGGCTCCGGACGCGCAGGCTCAGCGGCCATGGCTCACGGGCCCAGCCGCTCCGCGGCATGTGGGATCCTCCCGGACCGGGGCACGAACCCGTGTCCCCTGCATTGGCAGGCGGACTCTCAGCCACTGTGCCACCAGGGAAGCCCTGTCCCAGTTTTTTTGCTGCTGTTAGTTTGTCTTTTGAGCTTGTAGATATTTTTTTCCACAGAGATCTATGTTTTTTGTGGTCACACCTATCAATCTTTTTTATGGCTTCTGGAGTTTGAGTCGTAATTCAAAAATCCTTTTCACTCAGGTTACAAAATAATTTTCTCCTGTTTTCTATTTTGGTGACATTTTTAATATTCGGAATTTTTCTTGGTGTAGAGTATGAGAGATGAATACAACTTCTCAAATGATTATGAGAACCAAAATTTAAGAACTGCCACCACTGAACTGCACCAAGATCTGACAAACTCTTTGTGTTGATCGTATCTGCTCATCATCCCGAGACTTCTGTCTTTCAAGTGTCTACTACACCACACTTAGTTGCCTTTTCCCTCTCCCATCTCATTTGCTTCTAAAATTTTTCATTATGAAATACATTACTTTAAAATATGCAATGTATTATGAAATAATTTTACAAGAGTAAATATCATGAGGGTGTAAGGAATAATAAAACAAACTTCTCATGTAATAATAATAATAAACTCCAGCTTTAAAAAATAGTTATTCCCTTCCTTCACCATGTACAACATCTCTAGAAGTTTCTATCCCTCTGGAAGGTAGAGGGAGGTACCCTGTGTGTTTCTGAATTGTTGAATTTCAGGATATTCCTACCCCCAATACCCTTAAATCCAGTGAGGCTTGGCTTTAAAATCCCAGAGCATGTAGCTCAGCTACTGGGTCCTACCCCTCCACCCACAAGTCTCAGTGATATCTGTGGCTTAGTGAATATATGTTCGTATACACCAGGGTCAGTGAAATGGGGAAGCTTCTTTATGGGTTGTAACTTCCTGGAAGAGTCTGGGACACAAGAGGGATTTTGCATTATGGTTGAATGAGGGTCCCAGCTTGGTTTGAGTCTGGGCTCTATCATTAGCTAGCTGTGGCCGTAGACAAGTCATGTCACCTCTCTGAACCTCAGTTTCCCTATCTAAAAAGTGAAAGGGCTGGATTCTCCAATCTCTGAAATAATTCTGAGATTCTTTTACTTGTGTCAACACTCGAACACTTATTTAGAACTTTCCAAAATACAAAATCCAGACAAACCACAATTATAAACAGCTGTCATTTTTGCAGAAAGGATTTAGAGTAATTCTCCAAAGCTGGGTGTCTCCAAGCCTGGCCAATGGACCAACTCTACCTGAATCAAATGGTTACTTGTAAAAACGCAAATTTCTGGACCCAACACAAGACCTTCTCTTTAATGATGGAGCCTGTGAATTTGCATTTTAACAAGCATGCTGCTGCTCCAGGTGATTTTGATCCAAGCTAAAATTTGAGAACTACTATTCTAAGAGTTCAATAAATACATTACGCATATAAAGAGTAAGCCAGCCAATATAAACATGTAGCTTATCTTCGGGATGCAGAATCACCTAAGACCATAGGGACAGAGAACTTGAAACTGAGTTGTTAAGTGTCATTGTTTGTTGAACTGTGTAATAAATGGAGATAAAGTATCCCAGAAAATATCAAGTAAATCAGTGAGAAAATAGGATTTGCACCGAATGTGTGTTGTACAAACATTGATAGGTAAGGTTTTCCAGGAACAAGTCTGTTCTGACATGTGGGGTTCTCCCTAACCAAAGGCGGACGGGCATTTCATGACCCCAGGTTTCTACACCAGCGTTTCGCAAAGCGTAGCCTGAGTCTGAATCAGTAGGGGTGCTGATAAAGATGTGCATTCTTGAGCCGCACTGAGCCAACAGAACCAGAATCGCTGGGGCAGGGGCCTGGGAATCTGCATGCGGTAACAAGCGCTTCAGGCGATTCTGACGCACACTAATCAAATTTTGGGACCATCTGCTTTAGAAGAGGGAACTGCAGCTGAAATGAGTGGGGAGAGTTAGGTTTATAAATGCTCAGTCATCAGAGGCTGATGTTCTCCAAGCAGTTTTGGCAAGTAGGCCAAACTGCAAGCGTAGCACTTACGCCAGATTTCAATTAAACAGTCAACATTCCTACGACTCTGAAGAGGCTAATATTTGAAGACATAGTGGGATGGTTTATGTTTTTTATTTTAACTGGTTTTCATGTCCAATTATGTGTATATAAATCTATGGAAAAGTCCCAGTTTCCTTTAGAAGCTTTAATTTTCGGCATCAGGCCCCCCAGTCCCCTGTCTGATTTCATTTTCAGCCCAACAGTGTTGGGAAACAGACGGGCATCTTTTGCCTTCACTTACATTGAGTAGTTTGGGAGAAGACTTGGAAAGGAGGGTTGCCTTTTGCCAGTAGGCATTTTTCTACAAGGCCCAAACTGTATAATGTGTCTGTAAAAATCAAAGGATGAGGGTGGTCACATCTATTTGCAAGTGTCAGAACTGTCTTTATAGAAGAGGTGAGCACTGAACCCCTCTGTTCTAAGACACAGCTTCTCCAAGCCTGTAGGGATGAGGAATCCCTGTTTTGAGAGGTTAATTCATTGAATATTGAGAGATGGTGTCCTGTGAGGAATGGACAGGACCAAGAAGAGGAAGGGCTCAGAATGAGCAGAGGCGTGGAGGAACACCAATTTAGGTTTGGATGAGTTAAGTCGGCAGTGCCTTTGGGACAACATCATCATATTTCATCTCTGCATTGATAGAAACCTAACAATCTGTGAGATGCAGCTCCAGGCGCTTCACGTGCATAATCTCATTTAATCCTCAGAACACTCCTAAGAGCTGAGTACTATCACTCCTATGACCTGAGTATTATTATTCCTTTGAGCTGTGTACTATTACTCCTATGCGCTGGGTACTTTAAGCGATGAAGAACCTAAGGCTCTACAAGTTTAACTAATTACCCAACACGCTATTTAACTAAGAACTTACATTGTAGAATTATTGACTGTAAGAGTTGGGCTTGCTTCCCAACTTGGCAATGCCAGGGAGGCAGCTGGATATATGAGGTCAGAGCTCAAGGGAGAAATGGAGACCGAAGTTACATATTCTATTATTGGGGAGGAAGAAATGTTCCTCTACCCTTCTAGATTCTTATGGCCGGTCTGAGAATTAAACCGACGTGAGGCATATTAACAAGAGAAAATCAAACAGAAGTTTAATAACCTGTATACACGAGAGAGACCTGAGTAACTCCAAAATGGCCAAACCCTCACCTTAAATACCATCTTCAGCTAAAGACAAAAGAGGATGTTGAGGGTAGTGGTTTGGGACTTCAGAGGGGAGGAAGGCAATTCATATGGAGATGGGGAGCAAATGTTTGGTAAATAAACACCTGTTGGACCAGGCAGAGACAGTGTCGTACACTCTGATCTCTAGGCCCTGCCTAGAGTTTTCCTCACCACACTTAGCCCACCGTATTCTCTGCTGGTAGCTCTAATCTGGGAACAGGCCCTCAATCTAGTTCTTTCAGGCAGTTAGGAGGAAGGTCAGAGTTTCTTCTTGAGTCTTCTGGGCCCTGATTGTTTTCAGCTTGAAGTAATCTGCATGCCATAGAGATTCTTTGCGGAGGTAAATTTTATATATATGTGTATATGTATTTAATATTGTATATAATATACATGTATTATATAATACATAATTATCAATTGACAATCTGGGAGTTGATAAGATCATAGCATCCTTCTTTCCATCCTCAAAGGAAACTGGTCCAGGGATGTTGAACTTGCCAAGGTAGACCAGGAAGGCATAAGGATGCTCATAGATGTTGAGTTGCCATGCAGAGCAAGTTCTTTCAAGGGTGCCATCTGAGCATGATTTATGAACTATATTTTGTCAGTCAAGCAGAATCCCACTCAGAGGGTTCATTTCCAGATGCTGAGTTCGATAACAGGTGTAGACCTCAAGGTTCGGTGAGCTGTTCTCTTAACTGGAATAGCGTCGTCTCCAGAGGACATCAGATCTACAGTGACCTGGTTTCTGAGATCCACCCCCACACTGCAAGTAAAGCTCAGAAATAATTGCTACCACATCAGAGAGGTAGGAATTTTACCCTTAATAAAAACTCAAGGAAGCAGAGACATCTTTTTTGTACTTGAAATGATCTCTTGTGAAACTCCATTAAAACTATATGAATGGATGTTCAAGGCCACCCATAAAGTATTAAAAATAGAAAAAAATGGGAGAAAAGTTGAATATAGTGGGATCCCAATTCTGTAAAGATGGAAAGAGAAGGAAAGAGAAAAGAAGAAAGGAAACTGAAATGAAATACATCAAAGGTTATCAGAGATATTGCTAGATGATGAGGGTTGTGGGCTTCTTTCTACCCCTTTTATACTTAACACATTTTCTGCAACAAAAGTATTACTTATAATAAGAAGAAAAAAAGTTTCTTCTGAACATAATTCTTCAGTTCTTCCTGCATTTCCTTCGGAGATTTGTACACATGTTCATAGTTTACACACAGTGAATCGGTGTCCATGCAAATCTATTTGACTTTTCTCAGTTAAATCTGTACGGTTTTGTTGGACAACTATCACATTTAATGACTAGGAGATATTTCACTGAGCTAGAGGAAGATTGATTAATTTAACTTTTACTGCTATGCATTTTCATCATACCTTGTCTGGCATTGGAGGGCCCTCCGAGAAATAGTTATTTCAGAAACCTTGCTGATACCATTACTGTACCAATTTGTTCACAATGTCATCCTACCTCATTTCTCAGACTTCTGTACAGTAAACAGCATTGTCTTTCTTCACTGTAAGGTTCTTTTATCTTGTGGACAACGCAAGTCCTGTAACTTCTTGTAGTGTTCTTTTTGCTTGGGTTTCTACATAATTCGGAGCTTAATTTATGATCTTCTGTTAGCAACTGCGGAGAGCTTATGGCCTGAGTATCTGCTTTCAGACTTTCCCTAAGCCCTTACCTGCTATTCCATCTCAGAATTCAGTTCACTCAAATTGTTTTATCGATATGTTTAAACCTTCTTCTACTGCAGTTTGAATAACCTGCCTGAATTGTTCTGGGATCTAAGAGAGGTATTTCAAACTGATAGATACCATTTACTGGGAGCTTACCTATGTGCCAGGTACTGTTTTGAATGCTTTGCCTGCAGTATCTTATTTAAACCTCATAACAACCCTACGAGATAGTGATTTACAATCGAAGAAATAGGCACAGAGAGATTAAAATAGCTCGTCTGTGGTCACACTTGCTCCAGAGCCTATGCTTTGACTCACAACTTAAAATACTAAATATGAACATTCCCGTAACAGTGCACAATTAGCCTATTTCTAATTACGCAGTATTATACAAAACCAAGAAGTAATTTTGTTCATAATTCAAAATGTCTCTTTTTCCTTTGAAAGTCTTGATACTGCTTTTAAAACGGTCAATATTTCTTCTTTTGTTGAAATGGAGAAAAAAAATGAACTCACAGAGGAAAACCAACCCAAAACAGGATGTACTCCTTGTATTCAGATACACGTGGTTAGGAAATTCTCCCTGGGGAGACTGAACAAGCAGGAGCTTCCTGGCAGATTCCATCTCCTTGTCTCCTTAGGAATCACCTCTGCTTATTGATTGTCAGATGCACATGGAGACTTCAAATGTGTCATCTCATTTCATCCTGATTCAACTCTGCCAAATAGGTGTTCTCTCCATTTTGCAGAAGGTGAAACTGAGGCTCAAGGAGCAGAAGCAACTTGTTCAAAGGTTACGTGATTGGCAGAGCTGGCATTCAGACTCAGCCCATCATCTCTTTCTACTCATGACATCTAACTGTCTGCTTGTCCTGACAAGTGAAGGATTCTGGGAAGGGTTGGACATCTTTGTTATGAGGCGTATGAGGCTGGGGGGCGGGTGGGGAGGTAGAACCAGGGAAGTTGGCGCTCCTGCCCATCAGTGGCTCAGGTTTGGAAAACCTCAGTAGTGTGCTTCCTTTCTCTCCACTGTGAAAACTGTAAACAAGCTCCCACTGACCCGGGTGCTAAATGGTCTCGGTGTTGAAGCATCAGCCCCGTGTGTTCTCTTGCTCTAGCAGCAGGGGGAGGAGTGAGTTTTCCTGGTGCTGGGCTAGCTCAGGCCATGGGAGGCCTTAGCACAGGTTGGGAGATGCTGTCCATACCCCGTGGTGAGTGCTTGGGGCCTAGACAGCAGCCTCTGCCTTAGCAAGTCCAGCCTCATTCCATCGAGAGAAATGCAGGTGGAAGAGCAATAGGAATTCAGGTACCACACCTCAGCTTTCCCCACTGTGGTAGTTCCCTGTGGCTGCCATAACAAATAACTACAAACTTGGGGGTTTAAAACGAGAGAAATGTATTCTCCCCCGGTTCTGGAGTCCAGAAGTCTAAAAGCGAGGTATTGGCAGGGCCGCGCTCCGTCCGAAGGCTCTGGGGAGAAATTCCTGTCTCTTCCCGTTTCTGGGGCCTCTTGGCTTGTGGAAGCATCGTTCAGATCTCTGCCTCTGTCTCCATATGACCTTGTTCCTTGCGTGTCTCCTCTTTTTTCAAATATATTTATTTATTTATTTATTTTTGGCTGCGTTGGGTCTTTGTTGCTGCATGCGGGCTTTGTCTAGTTGCGGAGAGCCGGGGCTACTCTCCGTTGCAGTGTGCAGGCTTCTCATTGCGGTGGCTTCTCTTGTTGCAGAGCACGGGCTCGAGGCGCATGGGCTTCTGCAGTTATGGTGTGTGGGCTCAGTAGTTGTGGCTCGCAGGCTCAGTAGTTGTGGCGCACGGGCTTAGTGGCTCCACAGCATGTGGGATCTTCCCGGACCAGGACTCAAACCCGTGTCCCCTGCATTGGCAGGCAGATTCTTAACCACTGCACCACCAGGGAAGTCCCTCCTCTTCTTATAAGGGATTCTTCTTCTAAGTCATCAGATTTAGGACCCACCTAAATCCAGGATGATTTTGTCTTGAGATCCTTCACTAATTACATCTGGAAAGACCCAATTTCCAAATAAGATTACATTCCCAGGTTCTGGTGGATGTGAATTTTGGGAGGACACTATTCAACCCAACACACTCCCTTAGGCACCAGTGTCCGACAGGTGTCCGACGTGAGCACTGCCACAGAAGGCCCACCTCCGGGGTCTGTGGGGGAGGCCTCACCCCCCAGCGCTCCACCCGAGTATGCGCTGTGGGGAGTGACCTTGTAGTGCACCCCAATGCCCAGTGCACATAAATGCAGTACGGGCTCCTGGGTGTAGACCGCCACCGTTGGGCAATGCGATTATTCTGCTAGCTAGTGTCCATCCCTGCTTCCTAATCTCAGTTGCTTAGTTGTCCTTGCTCTGTGCCAGACGCTCTTGTAAGCACTTTACCTATAATTCTTCATTTAATCTTCACAACCGCCCCGTGAGGGTTGGTACGTCCAGCATCTCCACTGTGTACACAGAGAAGCTATTGCTGGGAGTGGGGGAGAAATTTTACTCTACTCTTCTAGCTTTTTCCTGGCTGGTTGAAGAATTAAATTGACAGGAGATAGATTAACAGGAGAAAGTCAAACAAAACTTTAATAACATATATACATGGGAGAGACCCAGGAGAACTGGGTTACTTACCAAAATGGCCCAAGCCTCACCTTAAATACCATCTTCAGCTAAAGACAAAAGAGGATGTTGGGGGTGGGAGTTTGAGACTTCAAAGGGGAGGAAGCTGTTCACATGGAAATGGAAGAGCAAATGCTTGGTAAATAAATGTTTGCTGCACCAGCAGAGACAGTGGGACACAGAGAGGAGTCTGACCTCCAGGCCCTGCCTGGTTTCCCCCAACACACTTAGCCTGTATTCTTTGCAGACATCTCTGGTGGTAGCTCTCTTCCGGGAACAGACCCTTCATCTAAGTTATTTAGTCAGGTAAGGAGGAGGTAAAAAGAAAGGCTTCCTGAGTCTTCGTTTCTTAAAAATAATCAGCCTAACTTAGTCTTCATGCCTAAGAGACACAATTTAGGATGGCACATTTGGCCCCTCTGCGCTGTCATGCAGAGGTTAAGTCCCTGGCCAGGCAAGTAAGCTTCAGAGCTGGGATTTGAACTGGCTGTAGCATTTATGCCCTTAACCACTATGCTGCATTGCTTCTCATTAAAAAATATATTCTCATTGTAAAAAATGCAGCTAAATAAGCATCCATTTGACCACGTCCCAATCCCAAATCACCCCCACCCCCAGCAGGTAAGCACTGTTATCTGTCTGATATACGTGCCGTTTCTCCTAGACCTTTGTTAAATGCATTTGCATATATTTATATGTTCACACATAATTATAAAATTTTGTTCTGTGGGATGCTATCAAACTCTGTGCAGTAAGGCACAGTTTGGTTTTCAATTAATAATGTGGGTTTTTTTCCAAGAGAAATTAAATTTATTTTGAGCTAAATTGTGAGATGTAGCAAAAGCAGTGCCTACCGTGAAATTTATGCCATCAACCAAATACACTGGTAAAAAAATAGATGGGTAAAGCATAATGCAAGCATCTACCTTAGAAAAAAATAGAAGAGAATATAACAACGAAGTAAGCAGAATAAAATTATAAAAACCAGAAACGAAATTAATGTAATTGTGGAGAATTGAAGGAGAAGAAAAATTTTAAGCTAGTTCTGTGAGTTTTTTTTTTTTTTTTTTTTTTTTTTGCTGCGTTGGGTCTTCGTTGCTGCACATGGGCTTTCTCTAGTTGCAGCAAGCGGAGGCTACTCTTTGTTGCGGTGCACGGGCTTCTCACTGCGGTGGCTTCTCTTGTTGCAGAGCACGGGCTCTAGGTGCGCGGACTTCAGTAGTTGTGGCGCACGGGCTTAGTTGCTCCGCGGCATGTGGGATCTTCCCAGACCAGGGCTTGAACCTGTGTCCCCTGCATTGGCAGGTGGATTACTTTTTTTTTTTTTCACACACACTGTATTTTATTTTTACAAGCGGAAAATAGACTGACACCAAGCATTGTAAATGGATGGCCACAACAAAAGCAACAATGATTGCAATTACCAAACACGAAACACACTCATACTGTGTCATAATATTGACATTCAGTCCAGTAATCCTCCACTCTAACAGCTCCTTTACTTTGCAGTGAAAATTGATTTGTATATTTTTTGCCTCTGAGTCCTTGTGGGATTTTTTTTTTTTACTCAAACAGAAAGTCACAAAAATTATAATCATCCTCATCAGTTCTCTCAGTCCCATGTAATTAAATTTTTTTTCATCTTGATCTTTTGTTAGCACTTTTATGAAGTCATGCTATCAAACAGTAAGGCACAGTTTGGTTTTCAATTAATAATGTGTTTGAGGCGCCTTCCATATCTGTAGGTGTCTTTTGCCTTCATTCTCTTTGACAGCTGGAAAGAATTCCATGGTTTGCATACATCACAGTTCATTAGACTGTTTCCCTCCAGGGAGCTCTTAGTAATATGGGCACGTTAAAACTCCATGATGGGGCTTCCCTGGTGGCGCAGTGGTTGAGAGTCCGCCTGCTGATGCAGGGGACACGGGTCCGGAGCCTGTGCTCTGCAACGGGAGAGGCCACAGCAGTGAGAGGCCCGCGTACCGCAAAAAAAAAAAAAAAACTCCGTGATGAGTTCTCTAGGCACTTCTGCAAGTAATTCTCTAGGAATGATCTCAAGAAGTAGAATTTCTGGGTCAGAGTATTTATATCTTCTAGAAGAGGTTAGTCTTATTCAACTGATTGATTGATTGATTGATTTACTTATTTTCTGAGTGACCCCATGGTGCAGAGCATCAACTTTGAATTGAGAAATACCTAGCTTCATATTCTGACTCTGATAATTACCAACTGTGTGACCTTTGGCAAATTAAATAACCTCTCTGAGACTGTTTCCCACATCTTTCAAATCCTGTCTCCCAGATTCCTTTGAGAATTAAATGAATTGACTTAGGGAAAGTAGCCGGCACTGTATCAGACACGTAATAGGGTTTCATTAAATATTGATTCTTTTTCCAGTCTCTCACTTTCGTATATTTTCTGGCCTTTGAGAGTCCCTGTCTTTCAGTCCTAGTGTGCGGCAAGTTTAGCAGGATCATTGTCACTACCAGGAGTAGGTTATGGTGCTTAAAAGCCAGCATCCTGGATTCGAATTCCCTCTCTGCTAACATTCAGCTGTGGGACCTTAGACAAGTTAATTAACTTCTTAGATCTCATTTTTTTTGTTTATAAGATGATGGTAAGTATGATTTCTTCGCTTCGGAAACATAACTTAGGAACTTGCACTTAGAACTGTTGTAAGGATTAAATGAGATATGCAGGCAAAGAGCAGTGTCTGGCACGTAGGGAACATTCAGGAAAAGTCTGAACAAAGAAAACATTCTCTGTAACATGAGCATTTTTCATAATACGCTGTGCACCATGGAATACCTGCAGTAGAATGTTTACTCTGATCCCCACCCTTGAAGAGTATCTACTAAGAAACTCTATAAAAGATTTACGTGTCAGCTGGAATCAATACCTTTCCTATGACAGAACATGAGTGGTAACATGAAGAAAGAATAGCATTTGCACAGTGCTTTATAATTCATCAAGCAAATTTATAGCCATCCCTTCCTTCAACCAGAGTACGACCACATGGGAGAGGTTGTTTTCCTTCTGGTCAGATGGGGAAATCAAGGTTTGGATATGTGCACAGACTTACCCAAAACCCCACAGTAGTGCTCCTCTGACCCGACATCCCACCTGAGGACATGCGCTCAGATTTGGGAAGCCCTGCAGCAGTGCCTCGAGGATGCGTTGCTTTGGCAGGTGGTAGACAGGTCTGGGAGCACTGACTCTGCGGAACACCCAGGACTGAGACCTCCAGCCTTCGGTTTTCTCTTCTGAAAAATTAAAAGATTGCATTACATGATCTATCACCAACTTGGACAAGGTTAGTTTGTTAAATTCCATGTTAAATTCAACAGTAACGAAGAGGGGATTTTCTGTATCACTTTAACCTTTTCCTGCTTTTGTGGTTGTTAGTCAGTAGGCAAACTGTATGTTTGTATTGTGTTTGCCCTTGTTTCCTTCCCTCCTTCCCTCCCTCCCTCCTTCTCTCCTTCCTTCCCTCCTTCCCTCCCTCCTTCCCTCCTTCCCTCTTTCCTTCCCTCCCTCCTTCTTTCCTTCCTTCTTCCCTCTCTCTCTTTCTCCATCTCTCTGCCTCCCTCTCCCTCCCTCTTGTCTCTTAGTCTCTCCCCGTAAGTCCATCTCCCTCTCTTCATTCTCTCCCTCTCTGTCTTAACCTCTTTCTCCTTCTCTGTCTCTTTCCCTCACTCTCGCTTTCCTGTTCTTTCCTTTCTCTCTTTCTCTCTCACTGTATTCCCATTTTCCTTGGAGCCTGCTTCCATCTGTATTTTTCCCTCCCTCGTTTCCTCCCTCCTTCTCTGCCTCTCTCTGTCTCAGTCTTACGGTACTGCACAGAATTTTCTCAGTTAAAAAGTAAATATTCACCATCCATCTTTTTTACCCAATTCACAGTGAATATTACTGGAAGAATTAATCAACACAAATTAAACTGACAACAACAAAAAGCACGCAGAGTGAAATTTGTTATTGACTACAAAGTCATAGACGACTTGAATCTTCTTGGCCACTTTTGCCTCTCTGAACAGTTTTGACCCAGAAGAATTGGACTTGGTGGCAACCATACCCACAAAAGAAAACTCAAAATGGCAGAAGTTATAAATTAGTAAAATGTATTATGGTCCAAATTCTGATCAATGAATCAAATCCTTATAAAATTCCAACACAAAAGAATTGATCCCAGTGAAAGTAGTTTCCAAAAAACTTGGAAACAATTCAACTATGCTATGCGAGACATGGATCTAGGAATTAAATTAATGTAACAGACTTTGCTCTGAAAAATGCTTCCTTAGTGAAAGTGCATCAGTGTGGGTACAATTCTGACTTTGAAGTTTGTATTCACAAACTCAGAGTCATAATGTGATTCTAGGCCATTTTCCTGAAGCCTATTTTAGACCATCCCGTGCTGATGTCAGGTACAATCTCTGTATGTATTGAGTGTCTCCTGCCCAAGCAGGCACATTCAAAGGTATCCTCAGGGGTACCACTTCTTGGCCCATGAATGCCCTTCACCCACTAATAGCCCTGTGTCTGGGTGCTTGACGATGACCTGCACCATCGCTTCTGTGCGCAATGACATCATCACTGCCCCAGCAAAGTCCTGAATTTGCACCAGGGTGTGCAATTTCCAAAACACCTTCACTCCCGTTTCCATCCATCCAATATCCAGCCCTGTGAATGAGCTATTCCCCCATCTTACAGATGAGAAAACCGAAGCTCGAAGAGGTCCCATGAGTGGGTCTCATTCATAGAGCTGGCAAAGGTGGACCTGAACCCCGTCCACTGTTCCACAGTTGCCCAAACGTGCTGACTGGCCTGAATTACTGGCTGACGTGCTCCTCCTCCTAGCGAGGCTTTGATGTGCCCTAAAGAAATACATTCAGTTCTCATCAAAGAGATTCGTTCTTTTTAATTAATTAATTTATTTATTTATTTGGTTTTGACAGCGCTGCGCACAGGCTTTCTCTAGTTGCCGTGAGTGGGGGCTACTCTTCGTTGCGGTGCATGGACTTCTTGCTGCGGTGGCTTCTCTTGTTATGGAGCCTGGGCTCTAGGCATGCGGACTTCAGTAGTTGTGGCTCACGGGCTCTAGAGCGCAGGCTCAGTAGTTGTGGCGCACGGGATTATTTGCTCCGCGGCATGTAGGATCTTCCCAGACCAAGGCTCGAACCCGTGTCCCCTGCAACGGCAGGCAGATTCTTAACCACTGTGCCACCAGGGAAGTCCCCAAAGAGATTCTTAATTCTCAGTAATGCTTTAGACTAGACCTCCAAAACATACACACATAACACACACACACACACACACACACACACACACACACACACTCTGGTTTCATTAATTCATCAGAGCGAGTCAATGTCTATGTCTAGTTAAAGACTTCTTGAATGTTAATGAATGAATAATTAATTTTAACTATATAATTAGCCTTTAAATGTGCTGAGACCCCCAGAGAGCATCTGAAAACATGCATGAGGAGATGATGAGCTAAAGCCGGAAACTTTTGATTAGGAAATGTCAAGCCACTTGACAATACAAGTCCCTTTCCCCAAAGGGGCCATGCCTTGACTGGGGGCCATGGTGTCCCCTTTTGTAGGGAGAATCAGCTTTGCCGGTAAACAGTCTTGGGGCCAGGAGTGAACATTCAGGCCATCGTGTAGGTACAGGAGAGACCAACGGAAGTAACAGGGTCAGATCTACACACTCCAGAAAGCTGTGGCAGCTCTTCAAAGCTGTCAAAAAATCTGGCAGGAAACTGCTGGGTTAAAGTGGCATGGAGCGCACATGACAGTCCTCCTTACTTTGCTTCTTGGCAAATTTGCAGAGAGGAGTTCTTATTTCCCCCTCTCATTCTGAATTACTGTCATTTTTTATCGTTTGCTTTCCTTGAGGGCTGCGGGTGACAGGGAGAGGGTGACAGCACCCACACAGCCTCCGTGATGCCTGGCGGGGGGTGGGCACATCACACAGCCAGCACAGCACAGCATGAATTTTCAGACTCCGGTTCTGTTCCAGCCCTTGCACTGGGGAGCCGAGATGTCGTTTCATTTGTCACAAATGTTTGGAGCAGTGCTCGCCCTTCTGTAGGGAGCAGAGGCAGAGAGGCGGGCTGGGTAGGGCCTCTGTCCCCATCACGGTTCTCAGACCGGATCTTTGAGCCTCACCCACCCAGTGGAAGAAGCACTGAGCCAGTGACAGCCAGTGGCTTGGTAGGAGCTGGGAAGGCAGAGACATAGATGATCTCCCCTTGAAAAGCAGGAGAAGAAAACACCAAGCAGAGAAGCGTCACTGTGTTCCCTCCTTGTGAGCCCTTAAGCTTCCAGCTGATGGCTCTGAGTTCTGAGGGGCTCTTCCCTCCCGTGCCAGCCTGTAATCTCTGTGTTGTTCCAACTCCAGTGCTGCCAATTACGCTGCAGCCTAAGATGTCACTCGGTCTCCCACCATCGCAGCTCCAATCCCCCGAATGCTTTTGGTCTAAATTGGGCTTCAGGTGGCCTTTTTCTCTTTCTGACCCCCTACCCTCAACCAGAAGCTGTGGCCATCTATGCCTAAATGTCTCCCAGACATGTAGGATAGGATGTGTTGAGGGCAAGAGATGTTTTCTGTGGAGGTGACTCCAGACCTTACAGGGTTGTGCATCTCCTGGGAAAGAGACAGATGAAACTGAACGACCCACCAAGTCTTTTAAAATTGACGACTCTGGTCTGATCCTTCCACTTTTTTCATAACGCTGGGCTTCATGTAGAGCTGTAACCCCCAGTCTGAATCTCCAAGTAGTAGACAGAGCTGTTTCCATTTATTCCACAAGTCTTATGGGTAACATGGTCAGAGTAGTTAGGTCTGTGACCTCTGTCAGCAGACTGTGTCAAGTCCAAATGCTGCTTTGACGCTTACCTAAGCTGGTCAGCTGTGTCCCTTACTTTACCTCTCAGTGCCTCCGTTTCCTCATTCCGTGGGGACGGCAGTAGTGCATCCATCTTTGCTCAGTTAAAAGGACTCAGTGAAATGAGATAATGTGTATAAAGTATTCAGGACTGGATCTGTCCCACAGAATGCATAAACGTTGTAAGCTCCTTTGCTGTAACATCTGAATTCAATTGCACACATCTGTGTGTCTTGAGCATTTGTTATGTGCCGGGCACTGCGCACACATCTCCTTATATAACATCGCTTTATTCCCAACAGCCCTCGAAGGGCAGGTAACGTCTGCTCCACTTTGCAGCGAGAAGAATGAAGCTCAGAAATACAGGTGCCTTGTTCCAAGTCTTTGAACACAAAGCCCACTCTTGAGGATGTCAGTGAGTTTTACATCTTTTCTTTTCAACAATGGGAACATTTTTCCTTCAGTGGGAAAGAGATCAAAGGCACAGGTCTTTGAGTCGGAGCAAGGAGAGCCCAGGGCCCTCGCTCCCTCCACCTCCCCCGCCCACCGGGAGCCACCGTGCCGGCCACTTCAGTAGCTGCCGGCCACGTGCGGCCATTTACACCAGAATCTAAATTAATGAAATGAAATAAAATTTAAAACTCAGGTTCTCAGTTGCACTAATCACATGCTAAGTGCTCAATAGTTCCATCATCGTAGAAAGTCCTCCTAGACAATCCTGCCGTAGAGGGTTTGTGTTCAGAGTTCAGAAATACTGCCGATGAGCTTCAGGCTGCCTTAGCCTCTCAGAACCTCACCTGCTCATAGACAACATAGGAGAAAATAATAATAATAAATTTCCCTACTGGGCATTTGTGAGGCCCCGGTGGGACGATGTATGTAAAACGCTGTGCACTTTTGTCAAGCATTGTGCAAACAATGGCCTTGTCTATCAGAGGGCTGTATGAGCCCCAGGATGTTTTTAAACATGCAGGTATCTGTGGCCATTGCATTTAGACCCCAGCTCTCTAGAATCATCAATGAGGGACAGAAGTCACAGTCCACATGGCCCTGTGGTTTCCTTCATGTGTTGTCCTCACTTTGGTCCTGACGTGGCCCTGAGACCACAGAGAGTCTCCCTGGCCAGACCGCTCTAAGAGCGTGGCCGCCAGCCACCCAGACAAGCCAGCGTGTGGTTGCTTTGCTCAGAATTAACTGTCTTTTGCAGCTGTCCTCGCTCTGACTTGATGGCATCTTGCATTTGCAAACTTTGTTTTCCGAGAAAACTTCCCTTTTTCTTTGGGCTCATCCGGCTGTTTTTTGCTCAGCTGAAGATCTGTCATGAAATATGGTAATGATTTGCAGAAATCTGTGCCTGTCCGTAAAATATGAATTTAAACTGCTGTTGGGCAACTCTCGTATGAATGCCAGGTACAGTTTTAGATTTCCATTGCAGAAATGCATCAGTGTGTGGTGGGTTAACAGGATGGGGAGGGCTTTCACCCCATGAATACCAACAGGTGGCCTTAACATTTGAATGTACCTAAACGCACCTGTGTGTGTATTTGTTTGGTTTTTGAGGAATTGAGAGAAGAGAGTTGCAGGAATCTTAGAAAGTGTTACTAAAACCCCGGTTCTCGCCATCTCCATGGCAACATGAAGTATTGAGGTGGCAAGCACCCCAACTTCATTAAGAGTACACATGTTGTCCATTTGTCCTGAAGTCCTCAGGGTACACACGTTATCCAGAGTCTCACTTTCCCTCTTGAGATTGACAGAAGGTGACTCTTGGCTTGCAGAACCGTAGGATGCCACAGTTCAAAAGGACCGCAATGACAACCTCATCTCACAGATGAGAAACCAGCAGTGCAAAAGAAGGAAGTGACTTTCCAAGGTGGCACCATCATAGACGTAAATGTAGACTAGAACTCAGATCCCTTCCACCTGCTCCCCCGCCGCTCCTGTCACACGCCGTACTGCCATCATAACATAAACCAACCTTTAAAAGCCCCCCAACCTGTATTTGCATGGGTCTCAGCACTGCTGGCTGTCCAAAAAGGGTGTTTCCTCTTGGTTCGACAGCTCTGTTTGCCATTTCTGTTGACAATGCCCAGTTTTTCCCCCTCTTCCACTTGGATGATCTGATCCCCTTTTAATACTCTCAGAGTATAAAACTAAGCCTCCAGCCCTACAGCCCTGAGATGAAAGCTTCAGAGTCTTTCTGTTGGTGAGACAAGCCTTGTAGTCTTGCCCCATCTCTAACCATTACAGAAGCAAAAAATTAAAGTGAAGAACACAGCTGTAAACCTTCCAAATAGTTTTCTTCCCATAGGGAGTCCTTCAGCAGCTGTCTTTGGAAGGATGCAGCGTTTGACATCCTCTTCCTGCCACTTTTATTTTATTTTATTTTATTTTATTTTTGCTTCACTGTTGTATGTCTTCTTGTTAGGGAGTGAAGGGCAGTAAAGTTGAGGAAGTGTCAGGAAGTTGAGAACTCTCCCATTTAGTTTTCCTACCTACATTAGAGTTGAGATATCCATCCCCTGTATTCAAGGTTGATCATTTCAGCCTTGTTAAATAACTTTAAAAATTGGAAACAACATACATGCCCACCAATAAGGATGTAGGTCATGAATTAGACACAGCCGTGCCTTTGAGGGGATTACTGGGTGCTTGCCTTTTGGAGGGTGCTGACTGGGAGGGGTAAACAGGACTTCTGAGGTGATAGTGATGTTCTCTACTTCAGTCTGCATGGTGATTTCAAGGATGTACACATATGTAAAAATTTATCTAGTGCTTTATTCCATATAAGGTATACCTCAATAAAAATAAATGTACCAAAAAATTAAAAAGAGTGCTGTACACTGACATAGAAATACATTCACTGTGTGTGGGGTTAAACGAGAAAAGAAAGCCATTGGTGAAATGGTTTGCGTGGTGTAATTATATTTGGAGAGTTGAAACAGGGTTGGCAAACTATGTCCCATGGGCCAACCTGTGTTTTGCAAATAACCTTTTATTGGAACAGAGTTGAATTCCTTCATTTATGCATTGTCGCTGGCTGCTCTCATGCTGTGTGTTAATTTCCTAGGGCTGTCATAACAAAGCATTACAAGCTGAGAAGCTTAAAAGATAGGAATTTTTTGTCTCAAACTTCTGGAGGCTGAAACGCGGAGATCAAGGTGTCAGCAGGGCTGTGCTGCCTCTGAAGGCACTTGGGAAGGATCTGTCCGGGCCTCTCTCCTGGCTTCTGGTAGTTCCGAGGCTTGTGGCAGCATAACTCCAACCTTCACCTGGCGTTCTCCCTGTGTGCACGTCTGTGTCCAAATTTCCCCTTTTTATAAGGACATCGGTCATATTGGATTAGGAGCCCACCCTGCTCCATATGACCTCATCTTAATTACATGTGCAATGACCCCATCTCCAAATAAGGTCATATTTGGAGGTACTGGGGGGTTAGGACTTCAACATACGAATTTTGAGGAAACACAGTTCAGCTTCATGCTACAACAGAAAGCTGAGTAGTTGCACCAGAGACCAAGCCTAAACTTTATTATCTTGCCTTTATAGAAAAAGTTACCAACCCCTGTTTTAAAAGGAGTGTGTATGTGTGTTTGTGTGTGTGTGTATATGAGGTGTGTGTATACACACATGCATAAAAAATTTGGAAAGTTGTTCACAAATTTATTAACAGAGGTTGCCTCTGAGTTATGGAATTATAGGCAATTTTAATTTTAATTGTATTCTTAATATTTTCTGCATTATTTGGGTTTCTAAAATTTATTATGTAATAATTTTTATAATATAAATGAAACATGTTTCATAAACATGTTTCTTAGGGCAGGAAGAGACATCATTCCTATTTAGTCTCTCTCCCCTTCCTGCACGAAACCATCTGATTCTCCTGTCCCTTAATGGTTTATTTTGTTCTAATGCAAACCTTTCTAAATAGGCCACTGCTCTTCACTGTTGGGAGTGCTAAGGGCAAACACTTGCAAACCAGCAAATTCGACTGTTTACTCACTTGGGCATAAGGATTCTTCATGTCTTTATTTAACTGCCTCTTGAAACTTCGAGAGAAAAGGTTCTGGCTTTTATCTCCTCATTAAAAATAGATCCTTTTATGCTGATGGGATGGAGCCATCATGAATCATCATCTCCCATGTGAAAGAAAGTGTGTGATGCTGGATCAGGCCTTAGGAGCTGGGCCCTGAGACGGTACCTCGCCTTCCCCGTGACTCCCTGGTTTCTTGTCATTGCAGGAAACTGGACGCTTTCATCTATGATGCTGCGGTCTTGAATTACAAGGCTGGGAGGGACGAAGGCTGCAAGCTGGTGACCATCGGAAGTGGGTACATCTTTGCCACCACTGGTTATGGAATTGCCCTCCAGAAAGGCTCCCGTTGGAAGAGGCAGATTGACCTGGCCCTGCTCCAGTTTGTGGGTGATGGTAAGACCTTGGTTGACCCCCTACTTCTGAGGGACTTGAGACCCTCACATTCTCTGTTTTCTAACTGGCTTTCCGGTAGATCTTTGGGTGGTGAGTTTGCTCACCAAAAGTATTTATTGAGTGCTGATCACATGATACCACAATTCTCGTAATGGAAACCAATTACAGACAACTCAGTAAATTAAAAGGAGTTTATTTTAAGGATGCAGAAGTGTCTATCTCAGTGAATTTAAGAAAGAGTTGAGCAAATAGGTTCAGAGGAAAAAACAGGAACCAGGAAGGACAGTCCTGGGGCCTCAACAGCAGGAATTCATAGGTCCTCTCTGTAGAGCAGTGGCTCTCAGTGCGGGGCAGGGATTTTGCCCCCCAGGGGATATTTGGCTGTGTTTGGAGATATTTTTGATTGTCATGACAGGGAGGCTATTTGATACCGGCATCCGTGGGTAGAGGCCAGGGGTGAGGGATGCTGGCAAACATGCTACAATGCCCAGGACAGGCCCCCACATCTCAAAACACAGAATTAATCTGACCCCAAACGTTAATAGTATCAGGGTTAAAAAAACTCTGCTCTAGAGCAGTGACGTTATGTAACAAGGCTACAGTAAGTCCCAATCTCTATTTGCCAAATTCTAAATTTCAAATTCCAAAGGAAGGATTCCTGATGCATTTTGGGTCAAGCACTCTTTCTTGGACCCATCAGGAGTGAATAAGGGGTGGGGTTACGTTGTACTAACACAACAGCTCCAACTATTATCCTATGGAGGAATGAAGGCGAGCCAATCTCTATAAAGGGAACAGTGAGCAGAAATCCCATGGGTTTCCTCTACAGTCCACCTCTCGGCTGCCTATCGTGCAAAAAAAGGCTGTTTCCACCCTCACGGGGCTTACAGTCTAATGGGATGATGGTACTTCTGTACTCATAGCTGGTGATCTCACCGCAGCCCATTGTTCCCTAGCATGGGTTTTAGAATCCTCTCATGGCTCACGTGGCATGCTAGTTACCCTTGGACTTGCCAAAACTGAGACAGGAAAAGCAAAGGCAGCACAGATGGCAGGTGAACCCTTAAAACTTGAGTAAGTGTGAGTAGGCAACAAAAGCTCAGGGCATAGGGCAGAAGCTGCCTTCAAGAACGGTGGAAGCTATATTCGGAGATGGTGCCAGGACAGCTACGCCTGTCTAGAGCTGGTAGAGGACAGCCTGGCAACCACCATGGCCAAATATGGTACTGAAAGGGGCAGAGGTTAGTGCTGTGGTTGGTGTGAATTTGAACAAAGTGCATAATGCCTTACAGTCTCTACTCCCAGAATTAAACCCCGGATTCTCACAATGCCATCAAGAAATCTAAGTGTGCTTTATATTTCTCTCCCAAACGAAAGCATCTGCTTCTTTGAATTCCCTATAGGGCATTTGTACCTTCCTCAGATCAAGAGCCGTGTTCTCTGCTGTGTCATAGTGATTTGTGGCTGTGTTGCTCAGCTGTTGCTGTGAAATCTTGGAGGTACATGACAATAGCATGTATTTTGCTCATGCGAGCACAGATTGAGTGGAAAAGCTCTGCCTCAGGCCGTGGTGGCTCCCCTGATGCTGCAAGACCATGGGTCATCTCTGTGGTCTCTGTTCCACCTATGTTTATTCTGGGTCTCAGGCTGAAGGGGCAGCACCTACCTGGGACAAGCTCTTCCCTTGGCTATGATGAAGGCAAAGGAAAAAACACCTACCTGCACGTGCACATTTCAAGTCTCTGCTTTGTCAGATCCACGTCGGCTAACACCCTTCTGTCCAAAGTAAGTCCTGTGGCCAAGCCCAAAGTATACTCTGGAGGTATACTCTGCCTTGTGTGGAGGAGTTTGGGAGTTAGATGACAAGGCCTGTGGACACAGAGAGGAGTGAAGCGCCCCTCCACCACAGTGCTTGACTAAGCACCTCCACGTGGGGTGCAGTTCTCGGTAAACGAGAGTCTTGTTTCCAGCAGTAAACACTACAAAATCTTGGGCATGACAGGTAACTGGTCAATGAAGGATTGAATGGATAAATACATGCATGGATGAATGGTTGGTGTCAGGATGCATTTCATTTGACAGGAAACTTTTAAATATGATGGGTAGCTGTCAAATAAGTCAGTTCTAACTCTACTCCTACCTACCACTGCTGTCACTCTTGCAGCATCTATTATGAAATAGCAACATATTTGGGGAATAGAATATGCCAATCACCATACCGGATGCATTACATGTGTTCTTTAATTTAATATTCGTTAACAACTTTATGAAGTTAAATATTGCTTATACTCATTTTACAGAGGAGGAAACTTCAGCTCAGCGGGCTTGTGAGTCCCCTAGTGAGTAAGTGACAGTCTTACTTAAGGGGCCTTACTCTGGACGGGGGTCGATCATGTAAGACTCTTGTTTCATTCAGTTCTCTAGGACGTCTATCAAAGTTGGCTAATCAGATGCTTGAGATATATGGAAACTTTAGGAAAAAGTAATTGTGTATGTGTGAACAATATCTATTGTCCCATTTACAAATGCTTCTGTGAAAGGGGTAATTTTTCTTAGCCTCAGTTTACTCATCTTCAACTAAATGCAGAAATATTTACCTGATAAGGTTGTCATGAAGACAAAATGAGAGGTTCTATGTAAAGAGCTAGCTAAGTACAGCCACCTGGAAATAGAAATGGTTCAATCAATGCTAGCTGTTGCCATCGTCACCCCCAGCGCCATCAACGCCATCATCACCCTGCTCCCCCTCCCCCTCCTCGTCGTTGTTGTCCATCCACAAATCCAGCATTCAGCACAGCCCGGTTAGCGTCGTGGTTTTGATAATATGGTCAAGTTAGCATCATGGAAATGCGGTGCTGAACAGAGAATGTCCTCTTTGTGGCAAATTAAAAAAAATAAAAAGTAAAGGCAGCCAGATAAGCCAGAGGTGTGTTCTTTGTACGAGCAGAGCATCCAGATTCTTGGAGATATTTTCTGTCCCGACTCGTGGCTTTTCTGGTCAGACTCTCTGGGCTGGAAAATGTGTCTTCACAGCTTCATCTTTAGAGACCACCCGGGGGCAAAGACATTGGAGAGAAAATGACGTTGCTCCAGGGGGCGTCTTAAGATAATCTTCTCGGAAAGCGTGTCCAGTTCTGAATATCTCTCTAGGAGTAAATACATGAATTAACACATCTGCGTAAATATTTCACTTATCTCATGCAGCTTCAGCAGGATTAATTATGCTTTGAAATTAGACCTGGAAAGAGCACAGTGCTGAGCGGTCCCCAATTATTATTCATCCTCTGGAATGGAGTGTTTATCTCTTGTTATAGAGTAGCTTCGGTGGACGATTACAAGTCTAATGAGTGTCAAAAGTATAAAAAATTTTCCTAATGAGCTGTGTAAATATAACCTTTGAATGGAGTGTTTGGTTATTGTGAAACCTCTTATGTGAAGCCTGCCAGGCATTTCCCTAGGAAACAGGCTACTGATCTCCCTTAAGAGACGCACAGGATCCCAGTAAGACCTTTCCTTCCTTTTCCTGTCTAACTGTCGTGTTCTTTCTGGAACAGTGGAGTGCACCGTGGGGACACTCAAAGGTACTTTTCAGCATTGATCATCAATACCCAACGTTTACTGAGAAACACACATTCTCAGGCACTGATGTTCCAAGAAGGCGATCTCATGGTCTTTTCCTTCTTTCTTTCAAGGAGCTTACAGTCCAGTTGGTTGCCAATGTATGAAACTAAAATATCTAATCTCAAAGTATGAACATATTTGTAATAATGCGTATATATCTATGAGTTCATATATACTATATATGTGTTTATATATATACACAGCTATATATACTCTTTGGTATCTTGGGTAGGTGAGAGAATGCTCAAGGAGAAATATGAGATAGATCAGCTTTTTTTTAAATGGAAGAATGAAAAGACAGAATAAGTCATAAAGAAAACAAGTAAGATCTAGACAAAGATAAGAATAGGCCAGAGTTCACAAAGCCGCGTTCATTAACTTATCCTGCGACCAGCAAGTAACTGGTGGGTCCCTGTTATCACCCTGGCACCTAAAAGCTGACAGCTGAGTGAGAACATAAAGAATGAGTAAGTCTGGGACCTAAAAAAAATGGCATTTCTGGTTTCAAAGGGGAGGTTGAACAGGAGATCTCTTAGGCCCCAGCAATCTCATGGATTTCGTAATTTTTTATGTGATTCTGGGATTTGAAGAGTCAGAAGGAAGATCATAGAGGTTAAAGCACTTTCGATGTATAGAGGCCAGCCAAAAGATATCAGGGAGAACAAGATGATATAATAATATTATTCAGAAGCAAGCGATGCTGAGAAAATAGAAGGAAACCATCGTTTTTAAAAATTTATTTATTTTTGGCTGCATTGGGTTTTCGTTGCTGCGCAGAAGCTTTCGCTAGTTGCGGCGAGCGGGGGCTACTCTTCGTTGCGGTTCACTGGCTTCTCATTGTGGTGGCTTCTCTTGCTGCGGAGCACGGGCTCTAGGCGCACGGGCTTCAGTAATTGTGGCACACAGGCTCAGTAGTTGTGGCACACGGGCTTAGTTGCTCTGGGGCAGGTGGGATCTTCCCGGACCAGGGATCAAAGCTGTGTCCCTTGCATTGGAAGGTGGATTCTTAACCACTGTGCCACCAGGGAAGCCCTATCATATACTTCTATAAATTATTTATATGGTGTATTCCATTGCACTTATGTTTAGGTATATATGATAGATATCATATGTAAATATTTGAAAGATATGACACATGTATCTGTTGTATTCATATTGTATTCTAGGATAACCAACTCAACCTATTTTGCTGGGACTCTCCCAGTTTTAAAACTAGCTAGTGACCCCAATTATATCATACTTGGGCATATATGATAAATATCATATATGAAATGTTTTCAAGATTCCATCTATATCATTTCAGTTGGATAGGTGCATTGGGTTCCCTTTGTCCCTTTTGTACTGCAACTTTGCAAGCAATCGCCTTAAAGACTCATTCAAATTGGTAACAAATCAGAAAGAACCACACCCTCTGCTCTTGTGTCAATAAGGAACCTTGCAGCGATAGACTCCAGAGCTTTGGAAAGCACCACGCCAGGGTAAGATGCTCACAGGTCTTGGAGCGGGGGAGTGCTGGGGGGGTGGTAGTCAGTGGAGAATCCCCCTCCCTGCTTCCGGGTGGGTCAGTGTTAGTGTTCCTGATTCCTTTATTTGTTGGCGGCTCTTCCACTAAAGCTCGCAGGATGGCTTTTGATGGTGAGAGACCCCGTGCTGCCAGCCAGAGTCGAGGGTGTTTGTGTGATTGCAGAAGTTCTTTGTGTATCTAATTAGGATTCTCATAAATTGCTCTGAGCCACTGGATGGGTGGCTAACATCCTCAGCACTGTCCTCATCCAGCTTCCCAGCTTAATATTTTGGGCCAACATCCGAGTCTCAGGGAGAGCTCGACACCCCTGCAGCCTGGGTGGTGAGGCACCCACGCTTCCACTCTGAGGATGGGCACATCTCTGCGTGGCTTTTGCAGCCCGTCTTCTTAGGGCTGGCTTAGGAAAGGTATGGCGTGTGGGTTGAGGAAATCACTGAAGGCCACTTCACTCCTAAATATTTTCCCTGCTCGGCTGCCTACAGTATTTGAAATTCCACCATTTGGAATTTTTTTCAGGTAAGCGTGGATTTTTCCATGCAACCCCCTTTAAAAATGGAGTCCCTTCTTACATCTTCTCCTGAACCCATTTCCTACTCTGATATCTGACCCATCCTTCAGCCCATGTACTCCTCCATTTCCTTAAAGACTACAGCTCTAGATATGCTTATAAACTATAAACTCCTTTAGCTCCATGCTTACAGCATTCTTGTGGCATTTAGCAAACCAACACATAAAAGGGGTGCAATGGAAGGTTCTGCAACTTCCTAGCTGCATGGCCAATCTATTTCTCTGAGTGCCAGGTTCCTCATCTTTAAATTGGAGTTGTTTAAGGATTGAGTGTGAGAACAAACATAAAGAAACTAGGCCGGTGCTTGGCACACACTAGACGCCTACTCCTTGCTGTCCTCTCCACGTCCCCTGTCCCCTGCCGTGCCCTGCACTGTCAGTCCCTGGAGGGCACACTCTTTCACGTCCATTCTTGTTGCCCTTTCGTTTCCCCTAGGACTCGTTCCTGAGCTTCGCACATAGTAGGTGCTCAAATAAAACTCCGTGGATGAATGAATAAATGAATGAATGGATTTGAAAACACCACAGATATACTTTGGGGGGGCTTATTTCATTAATTAAATATCTTCTCTGATGAAGGGGATGTTTTCTTCTTTGGGAAGGACATCAGGTGTCTCTAGGGAAGAGACCCAAAGAGGTAATCACTAAATCACTGTTCAGTCTGACAATCTTCCCAAACCTCTGACCCCCATATTCACTATGAGACAGGCAAGTTCTTCTGTTGTCTAATTTGTGTGCTATAGTAGGCAAATATCTCTGTTTTACTTTTTCTTTTTAACGCAATTTTTCTGGGAGAGATAATCAGCAAGATTAGATATTCCCTGGCTTTTAGAACCGGAGTGGATCGTAAATCGTTGGTGAGTTTGTGGTTTGTAATCAAGGAGGTGAATGAGAGAAGGAGTGTTTTCCTTAGGGTTTGGCAAACTATGACCACGTCTCCAATCCAGCCACTGCCTGTTTTTGAAAGTGAAGCTTTATTGAAACACAGCCACATCTGTTCATTCAGGTATTGTCTGTGGCTGCTTTCACTACCATGGCAGAGTTGAGTTGTTGCAACAGAAGCTATAGGACCTGCAGAGCCCCAAATATTTACTATCTAGCCCTTTATAGAAAAAGTATGATGACCCTGGTCGTAGACTGTCTGGAGAAAGACAAGAAAGGCAGAGAAGACTTGAAATTGTAGGTTCTTCCGAGGGAAGGGAAAAGATTTAGATGGAAAAAGGAAGAAAGAGGCAGATAGGAAAGAGGGACAGGGAATATGAGGGGAAGAAAGGAAAGAAGAGCAGGAATAAAATGATAAAGGGATAAAGGAGAAAAGAATGGTCCAGAACGAAGGACAGAGGAAGAGATAGGGAAAAAGAGGAGGAGAAAAAGGAGAGATGAGAGGGCAAAGAAAGGCAGGATGGGGAGAGGAGAGACCAGAGAGAGCAGTGTGCTGGGACTAGTCAGGCAGTATTCAGCCTGGGCATCTAGAGCAGGCTGGTTTGTTCATCTGAGCCATTAGCCATATTGAAGATGACACTGAACAAGCTGGCAGCCGTCCGCTACCCCTTCTCGGCTCCTTGGTGGAGCTGGGCACATACCCCCGGCTGACTCACTCCTGCCTCGGAGAAGTCTAATCTGTCTCCTGCTGGCCTCCCCTGCCCTCAATTCTTCATGACATAGGCCCCTGTGTCCTCAGATGACTCAGCAACACCCTATGTCAACCAGTAGCCTCGGACCATTTTAAGAGATAAACACCAAAATAAGGATGGGGGATGTGTGGGAGAGGAGGTGCCGAGAATCTGGGAACTTACTTGGAGGGGGAAGAGACAGTTTTCCATGACTCTAAATGGAAGTCATTCAAAGCTACCATTATCATTGTTATGTTATTTTTATGGACGTTTATAATGACAGGTAACACAGAGGGATAACTATGGGTCATAAAATAATCTGTCTTTATATGTATTAATTTCATACAGTCCTCACGGTGATTCAGTGACCTGAGTTATGATTACAACTCGCTGTCTACAGGTTGAGGAAACTGAGTCACAGGAAGGTTAAGTAACGTGTCAAGCTAGTATGTGGCCAGTCTGACCTGGGCAAGCAGGCTCCAGGGCCTTCGTTTGAACCATTATGCTGTATGGCTTCTCCTTTATCTGCCGTAACCCTCCCAGACATCTCATAAGGCAGGCGTTACCACCTGGGAAGGGGCAAAGCTGTGATTTAAACACAGGTGGGTCAGCATCCAGCCTCTGTTCCTTCCTCTTTCACTGAAGGAACAGCATGGTTCGCCTTTAGGTGATACTGGGCAAAATAACTTGGCGACAGGGATTGAGGGTGGGAGAGAAAGTGACCTATGTTTTTTCCATCTTTCCACGGAGAAGGAGACTTGTCCATGCCCCAGGCACTGGCACCATGGGAAAAGACTCAGCCTAATTTTTGAGATCATTCAACCCTGGCAGTTTGGGGAAAACTCAGGACCCAGAAGCAAGAGATGAGAAGGAATGAAACAAGGACAGGATGTAATTAAGAGGAGTCAGATGTTTGGCCCCAATACAGGCTTGCAGAGCAGCCTCTCCAGGTTCACAAGGACCGTCTTGGTATTTCTTGCTGGTATTTCTTGCTCCCCACAGAGGTCCTCGGAGCTGCATAATCCCCAGCATTTCAGAAAGTTGTTGTTCCTTGCTAAACGTATTTTAATCAAATTGAGACTTCAAAAGTGGAAATCACAGTTTGGGCTGAGCAAGACTACTCTGTAAATCACAGACTTTGTAATCAAGTTAGCAAAGGCCAGGGACCATAGACAGAGCCCCCCAATTTATTCACACATTTGCTCATTCATTCATTCGTTCTCCCTCTAGACATTCATCAACAAAGAATAACTGAGCAGCTTCCAAGCTCCAGGTGGTGGGACATAAAAATGCTTAAAGGCTTTTGCTCTGTTGCCTTCACAGTCACCTTACTTACAAAGATGCTTTTGGCACTTCTGTGTTCGTCAGACTCACTTGGGGAGCCTGTTGAAAGTACAGATACCTAATTTTTCACCCCACAGGGCATTTTTACATCTTCTCTGGGTGATTCTAATGCACAATAAGACTTAAGAACCACTCTTTAGAATAACAGTATTTAGCATTTAGAAGCCGCTTATTCTCTGATTAGCAGGTACTGGATATCAATGTCAGTGGCCAACAGACCCCACCCATTTGGAGTCTATGAAGTTGGATGTTGGCCCTGTGTTTTATTCATCCTCCTTCTCTCAGGTCTCTTACTTGAGTTTCCATATCCAGAGACCTTGGTGATTGTGAAAACCCAAGGAAGAAATGGTGTGGAGCTGTGTCAGCCTGCACGCTGACCACAAAAAGGAACATAGGAGATACTGGGTTAGACTGTTAACAGAAGTAGTCAAATAGGCTTGAATGTTTCTCATTCAGAAAGGAACAAAATAGACATGAAAGTGTTTGTTGCTTCCAAAGATTTCGTTGTCATGTATTGACTATAATAACAGCATTAAAAAAAAAAAAAAAAGCAGGCAAGACTGAAAGACCCACATTTGGGCAGAAAATGAGCCAGTGTTTCTATTGATTAAATTAGATCTGGAACCAGGTTTGGATTGGATGGTTGTCCTGATTCCTTACACATGCAGATGTGGTCTCATTGGAAACCACCAGGGACATGTGGCCGGAAACCATTACTGATGAGTTGACTGAGTCTGATTTTTTCCTATGGATTTCATTAATGCTCCCACTCTATGTGGGTGACTTTTACATGTACCCAAACCTCATTTATACACAAAATAGCAGCTTTGATGATATATACCCAAAGGCGGTGATGATTAAAATGAACGTTTGATGCCCAGCAACTAAGTCACTTTGAGCCTCCTATGACCTAAAAACGAAGTCCAGGGCAAACTACTCATTCGGAAATAAAATGTTTTCAAAGGAAGAAATGTGTCAATCCTAAGCATAGAGTAGCAATAAAGGACTTAACTGCTCCTTCACTGGCCTGTGACCAGATGGTACCATAGAAATTAGACTTGTTTATCTCCCTACTAATTTTAACTAGAGACATATTTGGAATAATAATGGAAGGGCACTTACTGAAGAAACAGATAAAATCCATAAATATCCTGGAGAGCCATTGACTCTCCCTCTCTGTTAAAGCTCTGAGGGTTTTCATCTGTGTAAGTTCACAGTGAATTTCCCGATAGGTCTCTTGAGATCCAGAGTTGCAGTGTTTATTATCAATCTGACACCAGGATTAGAACAAGGTCAGCGGTGCCATATTCCTGCCTGACAAGCAGTGAATCAGTCAAACCAGGGAAAGTCAAATGTTGACAGAACCATCAAAGGTGAAATGAAACATAATGAATGGTTTGCTGGTAAGTCAAACACTGATGTCACAGACCCTTATGTAGGATTTACGGGATGGATAAGCAATGACCTCAAATCCCTCTCGGTCTACATTTTTTTAAATAAATTTATTTATTTTTGGCTGCGTTGGATCTTTGTTGCTGCATGCAGGCTTTCTCTAGTTGCGGCCAGCAGGTGCTACTCTTCCTTGTGGTGCGCGGGCTTCTCATTGCAGTGGCTTCTCTTGTTTCAGAGCACAGGCTCTAGGCGCGTGGGCTTCAGTAGTTGTGGCACGCAGGCTCGGTAGTTGTGGTGCATGGGCTTAGTTGCTCTGAGGCATGTGCAATCTTCTTGGACCAGGGATCGAAGCCGTGTCCCCTGCATTGGCAGGCGGATTCTTAAACACTGTGCCACCAGGGAAGTCCCAGTCTACGTTTTTTTGAACACTTTAATTTGGAAAGGCAACATAATATACACATAAAATCACCCCAACCTACTACCTTAACATAATCGTTTTCAAGTTATATATTACCTTCTGAACCTTGTTACTTACAGACACATTTCTTTAAATAAGTATAATTATTGGTTATATACACTTTTATGTTCTACTGTTTTCATTTACCAGTATATTTTAAACATTTTTGCATGGCGTTACATAATCTGGTCCTCACAGTTATTTTAATTTTTGCCTAAAATACCATAATCATTATTAAGCCATAATTCATTACATTATTTTCCTAACGTTAAACACTTCGTTTTTTTCCTAATGTAGATAATGCTGGAATGAACATCTTTCTGCCCATTGTTTTTCTCTTTTGAATTGTTTATTTGTAACAATCTCTTAGATGTAGATTTTGAAGGGTTAATGGCTGTAAACATCTCTAGGAGCCTCACTCTGTAGTCTCATATTAATGCCCCAAAGGTTTGTCTCCATTGAAAAGTGCTTCTAATAATGAATCAATGGACCAATTTTACAATAACCTAGCAGCATCGAGTGTTACCATTTGTTTTGATATTTTAGGAGGTGCAATGTTGCCTTAATTTGAATTCCTTCAAATACTGGTGAAAATGGGGGAAAAAAGTGAGTTGTCTTTTCATCTTTTGGGGGCATTTAACTATTTTTACATACAAGTTTTAGTGGACATTTTGTATATCCTGGTAATTTATTACAACTTTGGTGGTACCATTTCACACACAAAAAAATCATAAATGTAGCAGCTTGGCATGCAGTTAAGAACAAAGGCTTTGGGTTCAGATATAAGAACTGACCTTTACCAGTTCTATGACCTTAGGAAATTTACTTACCCTTTTTTTTTTTTTTTTTTTTTTTTTGCGGTACGCGGGCCTCTCACTGTTGTGGCCTCTCCCGTTGCGGAGAACAGGCTCCGGACGTGCAGGCTCAGCGGCCATGGCTCACGGGCCCAGCCGCTCCGCGGCATGTGGGATCTTCCCAGACCGGGGCACGAACCCGTGTCCCCTGCATTGGCAGGTGGACTCTCAACCACTGTGCCACCAGGGAAGCCCTACTTACCCTTTTTAAGGGCCAGTTTCCTCCTCTTTCAATTGGGGATTGTAATGGCACCAATCTCACCAAGTTAAATAGTATAATTGGTATATACCCATCAAACAGTAGGTACCCACTAAATATAATAGATGATAACAATGATTAAATTGGGATTTATTCTTGTTCATATATATATTATTTTGTAATCATTTTATTTCCATTTTTGATTGCTTAAATCAGGATCCTGCAAATTATGGCCCACATTAGCCCATTGCCTGTCTTTGTAAATAAAGTTTTATTGGAACACATCCCATCCATTCATGCACTTTGTGTTTTTATGGCTGCTTTCGAGCTGCAAGGTCAGAGCTGAGTAGTTGTGACAGACACTATATGGCTCGTAAAGCTGAAAATATTTACTAATTAGCCCTTTACAGAAAAAGATTGCTGACCTCTGGCTTAAATTATAAAAGTAAAACATGTCTTGTTAAATAATTCCAATAATATGGAAGAATTTGACATAGCTCATGCCCCTTCATCCTTTAAGACATTTTTGTTAAAAAAAAAAGTTCATATTTCTTTAAAAATGAGGTTTTTATTGTCTGTTTAGAAAGTCAGCTTCCTTCCACTTTCTTGTTATTCCCTCTTTTGACCCCCAAAGTGGAAGAACACCTTAGACCTCTACTATGCCACTCTTCTTTTTTTTTTTTTCCCCTTCTGTGGACTGTAATACACAGTCAACCTTGGTATCAGTGGGGACTGGTTCCTTTGGTTCCCTCAGTTACCAAAATCCACAGATGTTCAAGTCCCTTATATAAATGGAGTAGTATTTGCATATAACTTATGCACATTCTCCCACATACTTTAAATCATCTCTAGGTTACTTTTAATACCTAATACTATGTAAATGCTATGTTAATAGTTGTAAATACAATGTAAATGCTATGTAAATAGTTGCGGCTGCACTGCAAATCAAAGTTTTTCTTTTTGGAACTTCTTGGAATTTTTTTCTGAAAAATTTTCAATTTGTGGCTGGTTGAATCCGGGGATGCAGAACCCGTGGATACAGAGAGCTGACTGTACATTCATTATATTGCACAGATCTCAGTGCCCAGTTAAATTTTTGTATATCTGTGTAACTACCACCCAGATTGAGACCTAGAACATGACCAGCACCCCAGAAAGGTCCTTCGTGGCCTCGTACAGCCAATATCGCTCCCAGAGGTAACTGCCATTCTGCCCTCCATGGTCATGGGTAGGTTTTGCCTTCTATTTAACTTTAAATAAGTGGTGGAATCATACAACATATATTCACTTGTGTCTTTTATGACTTGGATCTGTATTACTGCATTACTAATCAGAGCTTACTGTTTTTTTCATTACTACATGGTATTCCATTGTACAAATACACTGTAAGTTACTTATACACTTGCTATTCATAGACATTTGTGTTATTTCTCATTTTTGTCTTCTTTGAACATACTTGCACATATTTTTGGTGCATGTAGGCACTTAATTGTTGGGGAATACACCAGGGAATGAAACTCCTGGGCCATAGGATGTACATATACTCCACTTCAGTAGATACTTCTAATTTTCAGAAGAAGTACAACCAATTTACATTCCCACCAGCAGTGCATGTGGCTCCCCTAATTTATTTTGTTGTTGTTCTTTAATTTTTCTAATTTAATTTTTATTTTATATTGGGGTATAGTTGATTTACAATGTTGTGTTAGTTTCAGGTGTACAGCAAAGTGGTTCAGTTATACATATACATATATCCATTCTTTTTCAGCTTCTTTTCCCATACAGGTCATTACAGAATATTGAGTAGAGTTCCCTGTGCTATACAGTAGGCCCTTGTTGGTTATCTATTTTATATATAGTTGTGTGTTTATGTTAATCCCAACCTCCTAATTTATCCCTCCCCCCTCCTTTAGTTTCTGAGTGCCCTGTTTCTACCTTCCGTGAGAGAGGTAAAGCAGGCTTGTATAACTGAATTCTCGGTGTGTTCCTCAGGGTCTGTGTGGTTGGTTGTTGTATGATCATAGCCAATAGCTGAAAGACCCAGATTCCATTCCCAGCTTCTTTATCTTGACTTCAGCTGCATCGTAGCGGAATGGGACGAGAGGATCGTCACGTCTGTCCCAAACACTCTCCTGCGTTGGAATCTGAACCTGACTACTCCCCTACCCCACACACTCTCCCAGGCACCTCTGGCCACGGGCTCACCCCCGTCTGGTACTTCAGACCTGGGATACAGGAGAGGAAGCCAGAGGAGCACCACCACCATTAGTAGGGAGAGGAGGCTGTCATCAAATGGGATGGGCGAGCTCTCGTAGGGCCCAGCCCAG
Organism: Tursiops truncatus; assembly: GCF_011762595.2. NCBI lineage: Eukaryota > Metazoa > Chordata > Mammalia > Artiodactyla > Delphinidae > Tursiops > Tursiops truncatus. Next base: position 30,041,437 of record NC_047048.1, read on the forward strand.
CCCTCCAAGTCACCCCACCACGCTCCACAGAAAGAGAAACCGGGTCTTCTTCTGCTTTAGTTGTGGATAGCTCTGACAACAGGTACAGGATCCTCCCTATAAGGGCTTCATTTCTCCCTTCTGTTCTTCTCTTTCCTCTTTCTTCCCTCTCTGCTCCTCCATTTTCTCTCCTCTCTTCTTTCCTTTTTTCTCTCTCCTTCGCTTTCTCCTTCAAGCCACAACCAAGTCTTGAGTGCCCACTAAGCTCCCTGCACTGTCCTAGGCATTTAAATGCAGATAAATGGACAGTGGGTGTGATCGCTTTGCTTAAGGATTTTACAGTCTCAGAGAGCTTGTTGGTAGCACTTCAGTTAAAAAGGAACTGAAAGGCGGTGATGTCATGTTACTTGCTGAAAGAAAGAAGATATTTCTTGGCACGGGTTGTAGGATTATTGCTATCTTTTTCTTTTTTTTTCCTTACATTCCCAGCCTTTTAAAACACAAGGATCTTTCTGTGATATTAAAAGGCCCTCACACTCTTACACAGTGAGTCATAGGATTTTGAGGACTATTGATGGAGAAAATGTACAATGTCAGAAAGCTACTATGAATCCACTTACGCTCGCAAATGCATACTCCTTTACCTTTATAGCAACTTGACCGTCTACAGGCGTGTGAAGCTGACTCCAGAAGGGCTTGGTACGCAGGATTTCCTGGACTTCTTGCCGTTTTTCTGCAGTCTTCCTCCAGAGAGTTATATTTCGCCAACTCCACCCTCTAATGGAAAATTGTGACCATGTACGTTGTTTGATGCTTGATGGAGTTGCCCAATCCTCTCTCCTCTTTTTCCTTTTTCTTCTTCGAGAGACACAGGTTGGGGACCTGTGTGCATAAAATTCCCCAACACCAACTTGCACGGCTGATCAGGTGGCCTATGAAATCTCAGCCAGATGGCGACAGGCAGCAGTGAGTTCTGCAACACTTGAGCTCCATCCGCAGAGCAGAGACCTCAGTTGGAAGGTGGTGCTAAAACCTTTATGGCAAAGACAGCCCGTGTCTGCATCTAACTGGGTACATTTAAGCCTAGCCCTATTTTTATTTTGGTTTTGTGACTTCTCAGCATTATACAGAAATGGAATATTCTGACATTTAAATAAGGGAGATTTATCTTCCAAATTCAGTCTATTTGTGTCCAGAATCTTGTACTATTCCTCTCCTCCCCCCAAAGGTACTTTTTTCTCTCTAGCAAATTGTTCAATTTAGAGATCATGGATACAGAGGTCCTAGGCTCTGGAATGCCATTATTTCCAGATCCAAGGTCATCTGGCTTTTAATCTAGAGTGTGGTAGCGAAGCAAGGCCCCAAGGTCAGTGATCAGAAGGTCTGGCTGACCTCACTCTGTTCCAAAGCCACAGACTACATCCCAGCTCTGACCAGCAGCTTCCTTCCAGGGCAACTGGTAAGGAAAGGACTTGGTCTCAGTGCTGCAGCCCCCAACCACCATCACTCCCAGGACCACAGCTCAGAGCTCACAGAGACCGGATCTGTTCTCACTGAGAACATAAGCCTGTTGATGAGGGTGCCCTATATTTTCTACAAAGAAAGTTGTTCCTTTGCCATTCCAATTCCATTCGGGCTTCTCAGAAACCCAAAGTGGCCGGTCCCTGGGGAAAGACATGAAACAGGATTGAAACGGGGTCAGTTTCCCTCTCAGTGTTCACAGCAAACCCTAATGGGATCAGCAGCAACATCCCCCTGACGCCTTTAGGCTGTAGACGGAAGGTGCACCTCTGTGGGGGCCCACTGGACTCTATCACTGGCATCTTTGATTGGAACTTGCTTTCCCCAAGAGTCAGCCTTGATTTCTGTGTTTCAGAAACTACCTGACCCCTTTGCCTGGGGTTTCACAGATTCCTTCCTCTCCCTAGCTCTTGCTGATCCTCGGACCAGTAGATCACAAGCTGATCAAGGAGAGGAGACTCGTGTCATCTACAGTCAACACAGTTTTATGGACCACCTACTATGTGCCAATTCCTGTGCCAGGGACTGGGGATACAGGAAGAATAAGACAAGATCCCCACCCTGAATAAACTCACCTCCTAATGGGGAGAACTTAGAAGCAAGTGGCAGTTATATTCCAGTGTGACAGGTTCTCTATTGAGGAGATATCCAAGATGTCATGGAAGGAGAAAACATAGTCTCATACTCACATCCCTGTGCATTCAGGGAAGACTTCCTGGAGGTGGAGACCTCTGAGCTGGACCCCAAAGATAGCCATTGCCAAGTTTTCAGCACGATACCATGCAACTGGTAGATCCAGAGTAAATTGTTATGGGTGGTGGTGATATTAATAACAGTTTACAATGGATCCTCATCAGCAATTTCTTACAGGTGACTTTCTCCCAGTCACTTCAAAGCCTGGGAGCAGGAGAGTTTAGTCTGCCTGTACTGCCTGCCTCTGAGACCAGGGGAGGACCCTGACAGATCTGTATCACTGGGATAGAATTTACTGGTGACCTTCTTGCACACTATAGCACCATTGTTCAAATTTGCCATTCCTCACCCACCTGTAACAGCCAATCTTTTTTTTTTTTTAACTTTTTATTTTATATCAGAGTATAGCCGATTAACAATGTTGTGATAGTTTCAGGCGCACAGCAGAGGGACTCAGCCATACATACACATGTATCCATTCTCCCCCAAACTCCCCTCCCATCTAGGCGGCCACATAACATTGAGCAGAGTTCCCCGTGCTATATAGTAGGTCCTTGTTGGTTATCTGTTTTAAATATAGCAGTGTGTACATGTCGATCCCAAACTCCCTAACTATCCCTTCCCCCCACCTTCCCTCCTGGTAACCATAAGTTTGTTCTCTAAGTCTGTGAGTCTGTTTCTGTTTTGTAAGTAAGTTCATTTGTATCATTTCTTTTTAGATTCCGCATACAAAGGGTATCATTCGATATTTCTCTTTCTCTGTCTGACTTACTTCACTCAGTATGACAATCTCTAGATCCATCCATGTTGCTACAAGTGGCATTATTTCATTCTTTTCAATGGCTGAGTAGTCGTATTCCATTGTGTGTGTGTATATATATATATATATATATATATATATATATATATATATATACCACATCTTCTTTATCCATTCATCTGTCAATGGACATTTAGGTTGCTTCCATGTCTTGTAACAGCCAATCTTACACGTGGTTTCCAATTACAGGCCAGGACTGCAAAAACATGGACAGCAAGTGAAGAATCTTGGGTCTACCAGGCATACAGCTAGTCTCATCCAATGGCTCCACTGTTCCCAGGACACCCCAGATCCTTTAGCACAAAAGCTGAGTCCTTTGCCATCTGGCTCCTGCCCTTCAGGCCTCTCCTTTGATGGCTTCTTTCTTCTCCCAAATTTTGAACCATCCTCTGATGGCAAAACATTCCATGTTTCTTGCTACCTCCAGCCCTATGCAAATTCAGTCGTCTCATTTTGCCATAACTACTGGTTTGCAGGACTGTCTCTCCAGCAGGACTCTGAGCTGATAGAGGCCAAAGACTATGTGTTATTCATCTCTGTGAAAATACAGAGATGCCGATCTCGCACTAAGTGCTTTAGTAATGTTCTTTTTACAATGGATGAACGAGTGAGTGAATGAATGAGTGAGGGAGTAAGGCACAACCCAATGAGGTCCTCAGAGACCCCCAAAGCATTCGCTTCCTTGACTGGGAATGAAACAGAACATCAAACCCAGCTTCTCAAAACCACACACTGTTCCTTTCCATACCATCACTGCCTAGGGTCAGGGGCTTTGGCCAGAAACCAAGAAAAAAAAAATGTAGATGTGTGCCTGCAAGGGTATATGTGTGGGCTGATTTTAGAAGATGTATTTCAGCAAATTCTCAAGCCCTGGACAAAACCTAAGGGGTACAGGTTCAAAATGGACTTTTTACAACCGACCTCGGGGGAGGAATGCTGAGGCAGTCTGAAGGCTAGTCCATTGCATGCTATAAAATCCTTTCCCGAAGCAATCCCCTTAGCACTCACACAGCCTCACAGACTAGAATGAAATCTAATCTGAAAGACAACTGCAGTCCCTCTGGAAGCAGAGGACGAGTCTGAGGGCAGAGAAGGAACTGATTTCTCTGACTTTGGACGTAGCAAGTTCCTATTGGAGAGCTGAGCCTTCTCTCTGGATATGCATTCTTGGAATCACAGACTCCATGACGGGAAGGGCTCAGGGAGGGGTGTGTGATCCACCCCACCCACCAGTTCCCTGGCTTCAGGCAGGAAATAAAGATCTCTCCAGGGATACATACTGAGTAATCAAGGTGTGCCAGGTACGATGTACGCATGCAGCCCCGCTTAATTCCAACAAAACTCCTATAGGTAAATACTGTTGTGTTGCATTTGGTAGATGTTAGGCCTGGAGCTCAGAGAGACTGAGCAAGTTCCTTAACCGCTCTGTGCCACATCTGTAAAATGGGTGGGACAGTGACACCAGCCACATTACGTTGAGATGAGGGCTGCCTGGGTTAATCTGTGAAAACTCTAGTATAGTGCCTGAAGCAGAATAGAATTTGTGTAACTTTGTTAACTAAAAGACTAGAAAAATAGGTAAACGAATGGTTGAGTGGATGGATAGAGAAGCAGAGTATCGGAACCAAGATCAAATGGGTAGTGAGTGTCGAAGGCGAATTGATTGCAGGCGGTCTGACCCTAATTCCACCTCCGGTCACTGTCTAGACCTTACGGGATGATGCGCCACACTCCCTAAACCCTTCAGGGAAGGGTACTCCCTTTTGTAGTTTATTCTAGTGTTTTCTACCTCAAACATTCTTTCCTGTGATTTGCTGGATGATGTCTATTTGAATCTTCTTTTTTTTCAAATATGAAACCCATGGCTTCGACCTTGTGAGTAGATAGATAATGCTGTCTGCCGGAGAGAGAAAGACAGTATGGCCCTGGCTGCAGACCCAAAGCTGTGCAGGCTCCCTCTGCCCCCAGGAGCACGTTTAGCTTTTGTCCTCCCAGCAAGAATCAGTCTCCTTCAGGAAAGACGTTTAATTTTCCCATTTACCGGCTCCACTTCACAAGATCACATTGACAAAGATCATGGCCTCTTTGTAATGGGAGAAACGGACATGGAAAGAGCAGCACAGGGCTGCTTCCTGGAAAAAAGTGACATTTGCTTCTTCTCCCTAGCTGAGGACATGCAGACTTCCCAGCCTTTCACTCTCAAGCCACTGCAAGTTCCCTTTTGCTCTGTTATCTCCTCTATTTATGTGGCAGAAAAACTCACCCAACATATCTGGCCTTTTTTTCTTTACAATGCTGCCCAATTAAAGCCTGGAGATATAAGGAAAGAAACAGGAACAGAAAATATGGATCCAATGCTTGCTATGTGCTGCAGGCCATGAGAAATATCAAAGTCAAAAAACGTGGTTCCTGATCTCCCTCAAGGAGATTACAATATACTTGAGTAAATTAAAAAGGAAATCAGAAAGTATTTGAACTACAGTTCAGTGCACTAGTAGAAAAGGCCACGAGGCAGGAAATGAACGGCTGGAAAATGATTGGAACAGGTTGGAACTGGTGTTGAGAAATGTGCGTTTGCTTCCCTTTCGGGACGTGGGCCTGGGGTTTGTGCAGAGGTGTGCAGAGGTGTTTGCACAAAGGGCAGAGGGAAAATCTTTATATTTACATCCTGAAAGAAATCAAAATGATGTTCCTTCTACCGAGACTGACCCTGTTACAGGCATCCAAACCTGGGTCTCTTTGGGACAACACCAAAGGGAAGACTTGCTGGGAATTTGACAAAATGTGGTGAAAAGACCCATTTTTGAGTCCTCACAAACTCCAAAGGGAGGGAGAAGGTCAACAGCATGTAGTATTTTTGGAGGGATGGCATCGGTGTTTTGGGGCGAGGAGGAAGCCATCATGTAAATCTTGAAGCACATGGTGGGCAGCGAATTTGGACGAGTCAATTGTGGTGTTGGGTGGAGAGTGAGGTCATATTGCCAAGTGTCCCAGGACATTTGTGACTATATGAAAGCACTGCAGGCTGTTGGAAGGAAAGGAATTGAAATCAAGATATCCCTTCCCACCTCTTTGCCTGCACCACTGGTCAACCAGCACCCTTCCTTGTGGGTCAAGAATTTATAAGAGGATACATTTCCTATTTTTTCTCCCGTAAATATGCATGCTTTTAAAAAATCATTATTACAAAAGTTATACTCGTACAAAGGGTGGTGGCACAGTGGAAAACTGACTGATATGGGACCCCTTGATGCTACAAACGCATAAAAATGCAGAATTGAAGGTGTGTGCGCTCACACACACACACACACACACATACACATACACAAACCCACAATGCACAGCCAAGGTCAAAAGAAAGAGAAATCCTTAGGTGTCAGAAACAGAGGGGAACGGGATATTCTCATGGTACGTTTCAGCTGAGGTGCCTACAGGGATACAGGCAATAGGGATGGAGCCTGGGGCTTTAACATCCACGTGGGGACCCTGAACTGTGCAAGGAGGGTAGAAAATGATACCACTGCATAAATCTGAGACTGTCAATGAGTCCATGAAAAGGAAACTAGAAAAAACTGTCCATCAAAGCAAAGAAAGTACAAGGAGCTTGCCATCCATTTGAAGCTGAGTGAGAAATTAAAACCCAAATGAGTATGGAGATCTAAGTGTATATTACTTAAATGGTGCAGTAATTACAGTAAAATTTATTTTATATGAAAACTGGTACTTTGAAGGGCCCTGGAACCATGGCGGAAGCAAACCCAGGACCCCTCTGTAGGGACATGCCTACATGTAGCCCAGGATGCTCGGGAGTCCCATGGGGTTTAGGGGGAGAACAGCTCTGCTGAAGATTAGCTCATAGTCAAAAGTTACAAATACCACAAGAAAGTAGTCCACCATGAAGGTCAGCATGAACAGCAAACAGAAGAATCAGAATCCCAAGAACTAAGGGGGCAGGGATGGGGTGTGGGGCTGAGAGTAATCTGAAAGAATGTAGGTGTGAAATTATTAAATGTATCAAAGTTTTAAAAGTCATAACAAAAGAGTAGGACTTTATCATAAAAAGAATAGGCAGAATTTTAAAAGAGCCAGATGAATGTCACAATTAAAATAGATTAAAAATTAAAACATAAAGCCAAATATTACTAATGAAGGAATTCATGAACTGGAAAATAGATCTGTGGGAATCAGCTAACTGCCAGATGGAACAATAAAGAAATGGAAAATAAGAAAACAAAGTTAATAACCTGGAAGATAAAATGAGAAGATCTAGAATATTTTAAACAATTTCGGAAGAAGAAAAGATAGGATTATCATGTGTCATTAGGGAATTGAAAATTAAAACGATGTGATACCACTACACACCTTATTGGAATGGTCAGAATCCAAAACACTGACACACTAGTCAATGCCGGTGAGGATGTGTCACATGGACAGGAACCTCATTCATTGCTGGTGGGAATGTAAAATGGTGCAGTCACTTCGGAGGACAGTTTGGCAGGTTCCTGCAAGGCTGGACATAGTCTTACCATATAATCCAGCAGTAATGCCCCTAGGTACTTGACCAGATGAGTTGAAAACTTATGTCCACACAGAAACCTGAACATGAATGTTTATAGAACTTTGTTCATAATTGCCCAGACTTTGAAACAACCGACATGTCCTTCAATAAGTGAATGGGTAAACAAACTATACATCCATGCAATGCAATACGGTTCAGAGATAAAAAACAAACAAACAAAAAAAGAACCTATGAAGCCAGGGAAACATATAGAGGAGCCTTAAATGCATCTTGTCAAGAGAAAGAAGCCTGTCTGAAAAGGCTACATACTATATGGTTCCAACTATATGATGTTTGGAAAAGGTCAAACTGTAGAGATGGTTAAAAGATCAGCGGTTGCCAGGAGTTGGAATGAGCGGTGAGGAGGGATGAACAGCTGGAGCCCAGGGGATGTTTAGGGCACTGAAACTGTTCTGTATGATGCTGTAATGGTGGGTACATGACATTAAGCATTGGCAAAACCCACAGAACTGTACAGCAAAGATTGAACCCTAATGTAAACTGTACACTTTAGTTAATAATAATGTATTTGGTTCATAAATTATAAAAATGTGCCACATCAATGCCCGATGTTAAAAAGGGAAAACAAAGGAAATGGAAAGACGGAGTGTATGGGAACTCTGTACTTTCTGCTCCGTTTTTCTCTAAATATAAAGCTATTCTAAAAAATAAAGTCTGTTAACTTAAAAGAAGGTAAGATGGGGAGAGTTAAGAGCTGAAGCAACAATGGGTGAAATTTTTGCAGAATTAAAGTTATGAATCATCAGATTGAAGAATCACACTGAGTCCAGAGCAGAACAAATAAAAACATTCACACCTAGATTCCACACCAAAGACAAAATGAAATTCTCAAAAGCAATTAGAGAGAAAATACAGATTGCATAGAAAGTAATGACAAATAGATTATAAGCTGACTTCTCAACAGTTACAGTCCAGACCAGAAGGATGCTTAATAACATCTTCAAAATGTCAAGGAAAAATAATTGTCAACTTAGATTTCTGTGTTCAGCCGAATCCTTCAAGAGTGAGAACAAACCAAAAGCAATATACACAGATTTTACAAAACCTAAAAAAGAGAGCAATGTGAAACCAACAATTATGATTACTAACTTCAAAAGAAAATCAAACATTTCGAGTATTTCCTTTATTTTCTCTACAGGGTTTTTTTTTTTTTTTTACATCTTTATTGGAGTATAATTGCTTTACAGTGTTGTGTCAGTTCCTGCTGTATAACAAAGTGAATCAGCTATATGCATACGTATATCCCCATATCCCCTCCCTCTTGTGTCTCCCTCCCACCCTCCCTATCCCACCCTTCTAGGTGGTCACAAAGCACCGAGCTGATCTCCCTGTGCTATGCGGCTGCTTCCCACTAGCTATCTATTTTACATTTGGTAGTGTATACATGTCAATGCTACTCTCTCACTTCGTCCCAGCTTACCCTTCCCCCTCCCCATGTCCTCGAGTCCAACTCCACGTCTGTCTTTATTCCTGTCCTGCCCCTAGGTTCATCAGAACCTTTTTTTTTTTTTTTTTAGATATATATCTATGTGTTAGCATATGGTATTTGTTTTTCTCTTTCTGACTTGCTTCACTCTGTATGACAGACTCTAGGTCCATCCACCTCACTACAAATAACTCAATTTCATTTCTTTTTATGGCTGAGTAATATTCCATTGTATATATGTGCCACATCTTCTTTATCCATTCATCTGTCGATGGACACTTAGGTTGCTCCCATGTCCTGGCTATTGTAAATAGTGCTTCAATGAACATTGTGGTACATGACTCTTTTTGAATGGTGGTTTCCTCAGGGTATATGCCCAGTAATGGGATTGCTGGGTCATATGGTAATTCTATTTTTAGTTTTTTAAGTTACCTCCATACTGTTCTCCATAGTGGCTGTATCAATTTACATTCCCACCAACAGTGCAAGAGGGCTATCTTTTCTCCACACCCTCTCCAGCATTTATTCTTTGTAGATGTTTTGATGATGGCCATTCTGACTGGTGTGAGATGATACCTCATTGTAGTTTTGATTTGCATTTCTCTAATGATTAGTGATGTTGAGCATCCTTTCTTGTGTTTGTTGGCAATCTGTATATCTTCTTTGGAGAAGTGTCTGTTTAGGTCTTCTGCCCATTTTCGGATTCGGTTGTTTGCTTTTTTGATATTGAGCTGCATGAGCCGCTTATATATTTTGGAGATTAATCCTTTGTCAGTTGCTTCATTTGCAAATATTTTCTCCCATTCTGAGGGTTGTCTTTTCGTCTTGTTTATGGTTTCCTTTTCTGTGCAAAAGCTTTAAAATTTCATTAGGTCCCATTTGTTTATTTTTGTTTTTATTTCCATTTCTCTAGGAGGTGGGTCAAAAAGGATCTTGCTGTGATGTATGTCATAGAGTGTTCTGCCAATGTTTTCCTCTAAGAGTTTTATAGTGTCTGGCCTTACATGTAGGTCTTTAATCCATTTCGAGTTTATTTTTGTGTATGGTGTTAGGGAGTGTTCTAATTTCATTCTTTTACATGTAGCTGTCCAGTTTTCCCGGCAGCACTTAATGAAGAGGCTGTCTTTTCTCCATTGTTTATTCTTGCCTCGTTTATCAAAGATAAGGTGACCATATGTGCATGGGTTTATCTCTGGGCTTTCTATCCTGTTCCATTAATCTATATTTCTGTTTTTGTGCCAGTACCATACTGTCTTAACTACTGTAACTTTGTAGTATAGTCTGAAGTCCAGGAGCCTGATTCCTCCAGCTCCGTTTTTCTTTCTCTTGATTGTTTTGGCTATTCAGGATCTTTTGTGTTTCCATACAAATTGTGAAATTTTTTGTTCTAGTTCTGTGAAAAATGCCATTGGTAGTTTGATAGGGATTGCATTGAATCTGTAGATTGCTTTGGGTAGTATAGTCATTTTCACAATGTTGATTCTTCCAATCCAAGAACATAGTATATCTCTCCACCTGTTTGTATCATCTTTAATTTCTTTCATCAGTGTCTTATAGTTTTCTGCATACAGGTCTTTGGTCTCCCTAGGTAGGTTTATTCCTAGGTGTTGCAGTGGTAAATGGGAGTGTTTCCTTAATTTCTCTTTCAGATTTTTCATCATTAGTGTATAGGAATGCCAGAGATTTCTGTGCATTAATTTTGTATCCTGCAACTTTACCAAATTCATTGATTAGCTCTAGTAGTTTTCTGGTAGCATCTTTAGGATTCTCTATGTATAGTATCATGTCATCTGCAGACAGTGACAGCTTTACTTCTTTTCCAATTTGGATTCCTTTTCTTTTTCTTCTCTGATTGCTGTGGCTAAAACTTCCAAAACTATGTTGAATAATAGTGGTGAGAGTGGGCAACCTTGTCTTGTTCCAGATCTAGTGGAAATGGTTTCAGTTTTTCACCATTGAGGATGATGTTGGCTGTGGGTTTGTCATATACGGCCTTTATTATGTTGAGGTAAGTTCCCTCTATGCCTACTTTCTGGAGGGTTTTGATTATACATAGGTGTTGAATTTTTTCAAAAGCTTTGTCTGCATCTATTGAGATTATCATATGGTTTTTATCCTTCAGTTTGTTAATATGCTGTATCACGGTGATTGATTTGTGTATATTGAATAATCCTTGCATTCCTGGGATAAATCACACTTGATCATGATGTAATATCCTTTTAATGTGCAGTTGGATTCTGTTTGCTAGTATTTTGTTGAGGATTTTTGCATCTATGTTCATCAGTGATATTGGCCTGTAGTTTTCTTTCTTTGTGACATCTTTATCTGGTTTTGCTATCAGGGTGATGGTGGCCTCGTAGAATGAGTTTGGGAGTGTTCCTCCCCCTGCTGTATTTTGGAAGAGTTTGAGAAGGATAGATGTTAGCTCTTCTCTAAATGTTTGACAGAATTTACCTGTGAAGCCATCTGGTCCTGGGCTTCTGTTTGTTGGAAGATTTTTAATCACAGTCTCAATTTCAGTGCTTGTGATTGGTCTGCTTATATTTTCTATTTCTTCCTGGTTCAGTCTCAGAAGGTTGTGCTTTTCTAAGAATTTGTCCATTTCTTCCAGGTTGTCGATTTTATTGGCATATAGCTGCTTGTAGTAATCTCTCATGATCCTTTGTATTTCTGCAGTGTCAGTTGTTACTTCTTTTTTACTTCTAATTCTATTGATTTGAGTCTTCTCCCTTTATTTCTTGATGACTCTGGCTAATGGTTTATCAATTTTGTTTATCTTCTCAAAGAACCAGCTTTTAGTTTTATTGTTCTTTGCTATCATTTCCTTCATTTCTTTTTCATTTATTTCTGATCTGATCTTTTTGATTTCTTTCCTTCTGCTAAGTTTGGGGGTTTTTTTTTTTCTTCTTTCTCTGATTGCTTTAGGTGTAAGTTTAGGTTGTTTATTTGAGATTTTTCTTGTTTCTTGAGGTAGGATTGTATTGCTGTAAACTCCCTTCTTAGAACTGCTTTTGCTGCATCCCATAGGTTTTGGGTCATTGTGTTTTCATTGTCATTTGTTTCTAGGTATTTTTTGATTTCCTCTTTGATTTCTTCAGTGATCTCTTGGCTATTTAGTACTGAATTGGTTAACCTCCATGTGTTTCTATTTTTTACTGTTTTTTTTCCTGTAATTGATATCTAGTCTCATAGCGTTGTGGTTGGAAAAGATACTTGATATGATTTCAATTTTATTAAATTTACCAAGGCTTGATTTGTGACCCAAGATATGGTCTATCCTCGAGAATGTTCCACGAGCACTTGAGAAGAAAGTGTATTCTGTTGTTTTTGGTTGGAATGCCTTATAAATATCAGTTAAGTCCATCTTGTTTAACGTGTCATTTAAAGCTTGTGTTTCCTTATTTATTTTCATTTTGGATGATCAGTCCATTGGTGAAAGTGGGGTGTTAAAGTCCCCTACTATTATTGTGTTACTATTGATTTCCCCTTTTAAGGCTTTTAGCATTTGCCTTATGTATTGAGGTACTCCTATGTTGGGTGCATAAATATTTACAATTGTTATACCTTCTTGGTATATACCTTGATCATTATGTAGTGTCCTTCTTTGTCTCTTGTAATAGTCTTTATTTTAAAGTTTATTTTGTCTGATATGAGAATTGCTACTCCAACTTTCTTTTGATTTCCATTTGCATGGAATATCTTTTTCCATCCCCTTACTTTCAGTCTGTATGTGTCTCTAGGTCTGAAGTGGGTCTCTTGTAGACAGCATTTGTACGGGTCTTGTTTTTGTCTATGTCTTTTGGTTGGAGCATTTAATCCATTTACATTTAAGGTAATTATCAATATGTATGTTCCTGTTACCATTTTCTTAATTGTTTTGGGTTTGTTTTTGTAGGTCTTTTCCTTCTCTTGTGTTTCCTGCCTAGAGAAGTTCCTTTAGCATTTGTTGTAAAGCTGGTTTGGTGGTGCTGAATTCTCTTAACTTTTGCTTACCTGTAAAGCTTTTAATTTCTCCATTGAATCTGAATGAGATCCTTGCTGGGTAGACTAATCTTGGTTTTAGGTTTTTCCCTTTCATCACTGTAAATATGTCCTGCCACTCCCTTCTGGCTTGCAGAGTTTCTGCTGAAAAATCAGCTGTCGACCTTATGGGGATTCCCTTGGATGTTATTTGTTGCTTTTAACATTTTTTCCTAGTTTTTAATTTTTGATAGTTTGATTAATATGTGTCTCGGCATGTTTCTCTTTGGGTTTATCCTGTATGGTACTCTCTGTGCTTCCTGGACTTGATTGACTATTTCCTTTCCCATGTTAGGGAAGTTTTCAATTATAATCTCTTCAAATATTTTCTCAGACCCTTTCATTTTCTCTTCTTCTGGGACCCCTATAATTCGAATGTTGGTGCGTTCAGTGTTGTCCCAGAGGTCTCTGAGACTGTCCTCAATTCTTTTCATTCTTTTTTCTTTATTCTGCTCCCTGGCAGTTATTTCCACCATTTTATCTTCCAGCTCACTTATCCATTCTTCTGCCTCAGTTATTCTGTTATTGATTCCTTGTATTTTTTTTTTTTGTGGTACGCGGGCTTCTCACTGTTGTGGCCTCTCCCGTTGTGGAGCACAGGCTCCGGACGCACAGGCTCAGCGGCCATGGCTCACAGGCCGAGCTGCTCCGCGTCTTGTGGGATCTTCCCAGACCGGGGCACGAACCCGTGTCCCCTGCATCGGCAGGCGGACTCTCAACCACTGCGCCACCAGGGAAGCCCCCTTGTAGAGTATTTTTAATTTCAGTAATTGTGTTGTTCATCACTGTTTGTTTGCTCTTTAGTTCTTCTAGATCCTTGTTAAATGTTTCTTGTATTTTCTCCATTCTGTTTCCGAGATTTTGGATCATCTTTACTATAATTACTCTGAATTCTTTTTCAGGTGGGTTGCCTATTTTGTCTTCATTGATTTGGTCTTGTAGGTTTTTACCTTGCTCCTTCGTCTGTAACATATTTTTTTGTCATTTCTTTTTCTTCTTTTTTCTTTTTTTTTTTTTGCTGTGTGATGCTATATTCCTGTTTTACTGGTTGTTTGGCCTGAGCCATCCAGCACTGGAGTTTGCAGGCAGTTGGGTAGAGCTGGGTCTTGGTGCTGAGATGAAGACCTCCGGGAGGCCTCACTCCAGTTGATATTCCCTGGAGCCTGAGGTTCTCTGTTAGTCCAGCGGTTTGGACTCGGAGCTCCCACCACAGGAGCTCGGGCCCAACCTCTGGCCTGGGAACCAAGATCCTGCAAGCAGTTAATCACCACAGACTGGGAATTGGTAAATGCTCTTCTAGGAAAGGATGTGTTGTCTCATTTCTCCTTTTGTAAATTATACTACTTTCTCCCAGAATGAAGTCTGAAGTGGACACTTCTCTGGATTTGAATCCTAGCTCTTCCACTTTTGAGCTAACTGGCTTAGGACAAGTTTCTAACTGTCTTCATGCCTCCCTTTTCCTATTTCTCCAGCAACTGAGCATGAGATTTTTTCTTTCCCTGTATTCCTGCCAGCATTGGTCTCTATCCTCACCAGTTTTTGCTGTTTTATAATCTCCGCTAACCCAAACAAATCCAGGGCCCCGAGCCCAAGCTCGGCAACGCAGGCCTTGCCCTTCCCCAGGCAGCTTTAGTGCCCTCACTTAGGTGGTTAGGCTCGCACCTAAACAGCGTTCTTCTCTGGGCCAGGACGTCCCTGCCTCAGGGACTAGGTGCCAAGGTGGCGCATACTCTGCGCCCAAGGGTCCTGCGGGCGGCTGCAGTGGCCGCAACACCGGTCGCCTGACAGGCTGCGGTATGAACACCCGGGCGAGGACCTGTGCACATCACGGTGGCAGCGGCGGCGGCAGCTGCGACTTCCCAGCTCCAGACCACGCCCGCTGCATGCCTCTGCAAGTGTTCTTTATTGAAGTATAGTTGATTTACAATATTATATTAGTTTAAATTGTACAACATAATGATTCAATATTTTATAGATTATACTCCACCTAAAGTTATTACAAAATAATGGCTATATTTCCCTGTGCTGTACAATATATCCTTGTTGTTTATATATTTTATGCAGAGTAGTTTATATTTCTTAATCCCATACATCTTTTATGTCTTAGAGATCGTACGTATATACAATGTAGTCATACTATTCATTTAACATTCTATGCATCTTCCTTGATTTTCACTGTTTTCGAAGGATAATTTTTAAAGACCTGAATCATAGTCTAGTGAATTGCTAGACAGTTAGTATAATTACTAGACATTTAGACTAGAGAATTTCCTCCTAAATGACAACTGGATAAAATGTGCATAAAAAAGAGACATAATAATGTCAACCGTGCCTACTTTTTTTTCCATTGCAAACCCCACCTGCTTCTTTAGCTGCCTACTGAAGTGGGGAGGTGTTTAGTTTGCAAGGGGCCATTCAGAGCCGACTGGGATATTTCTTGTCAAGGAACACTTTGTGCTCTAAGCGCACTACTTGGGGTGACTTTTTGGAATAATATTGGATGTTCTAAAGGAAGAGGAAAGAAGAAACAAATATATTTGAGGACAGCTGTGTACCAGGCAGTGTGCTAGGCACTTCCTTTACAGCAGCCCACAAAGGCTCCTATTTAGGAGAACTTACCATGAGCCAGGCACTACGTTTAGGAATTTTGCATATGTGAGCTCATATCCTCCCTAGAACTCGAGGGAGTGTACACTATTATAATACCCATTTCACAGACAGGATCACTGTGGCTCTGAAGTCACACAGCTAGTCTATGACGAAGCCAGAATGGGAACGCGAGTCTTTCTTATGTAGGCTTCGGCCAGCTTATCCCGTGTCCTGTTCCAGGCTTGGGTGGGTGTTGGGGCCGGGGATAGAGAAAAGAGGGGTGGGGAGAGCATAGTAATGATGACCAAGAAAAAAAAGGCAGGGCCTGAGCCAGATTCTCTCTATACGTGATCTCACTTCATCCTCCTACAGCGATATTACATAGATGCTGTTGTCATCATTCTCTTCACCCCGCAAGTGAGGGAACGCAGACCAGGAGAGCTCAGTCACTCTCACTGAGGTTGCACAGCTATAAGTCACACGTGTCTGTCCCGAACGCAGGCGTGTCCGCCCCACAGTGCGTGCCCTGCTCCTTACTGCCTGTGGCTCTTGTCTTCTGTCCAGGGGAGATGGAAGAGCTGGAGACCCTGTGGCTCACGGGGATCTGCCACAACGAGAAGAACGAGGTGATGAGCAGCCAGCTGGACGTCGACAACATGGCGGGTGTGTTCTACATGCTGGCGGCCGCCATGGCCCTCAGCCTCATCACCTTCATCTGGGAACACCTCTTCTACTGGAAGCTGCGCTTCTGCTTCACGGGCGTGTGCTCCGACCGGCCAGGCCTGCTCTTCTCCATCAGCAGGGTCAGTACCCCTGGCGGCTACTTCCCTCTGAGTCAGGCAGGTCCAGAAAAGCACAGGGCTTCCAGAGAATCAGGGATTCTTGACTCCTGGGTGGGGGTGTGGTGTCTCCACACCCTCCCCTCACCCATTAACCCTTCTTGGATTTGTCGGAAGGGCACCAGTTTCTGTGTTCATAAGCCAGATGCAAGCTAGAGATGAAGGTGAATAGGTAAGGCAGGCCGGGCGTGAGAAAAAGAGCAGAAGTGAAACTAAAAATAGCAGCTGAACCCTGGTGTCAAAGGGAGGGAACAATGGAGAATGTGGAGAACTAAGACACATTGCGTAAAACCCACCACACCCAAAGGGGGCAGTCGTCCTCCACTCCTGCTGAGTATGGTTTTAGCGGAAGGCAGAGCCAGTCTTATCAGGTCTTCCAGTTTTTCAAAGAGAAAGCAGTCATCTGATTATATGTGAAAACTTTCAACTTTTGAATACTAGTAACTAATTCCATTGACAAATAGAAAAACACACGGACCAAACACAGCCAGTCTGTGGCCTCCCTCATGAGCACCCAGATATGCTCTAGGACATTATTAAAATTCCTGTGTAGGATGTTATGATGTTTGCATGCATTCCAACAGATCACGTGTGACAAAACGAAATCTACCTGCAAAGCCATGTTGTGTGTGTGAACGCAGCTAACTAACCACAAAAGCGTGTACGATGTAACAGAGCCTGAAATGAAACACAGGCAGGAAGAACCACGAGAAAATGCACACACATCAAACAGGAAACAAAATATACATTCAACACGACATAAACCACAGCACAGAATACACACGCTGCAGTAAGTGCACTCACGTTCGAGCCACGGAAACCTCATTACATGCTACACAATATGGCGTGTGTGTGGCCATAAACAGGGACACGTGTCATATTCATCAATAACGATGACAGTTGTGGAAAATGCTTATATTTGTAGGTACATGTATGTCCCTGGCACCATATAAGGAATTTATACTCATCATTTCATTTAACCTACAAACCAATTCTGTGAGGTAGGTTCTGATATTGGCCCAGAATTGGGGAAACTCAAATTTATGAGGTTAGAGGAATTACCCAACACCACACAGCCTTGCTGGAGCCAGGATTTGACTCCAGGTGGTGTGGTAGCAGCCAGAGCCCACACTCTTACACAAGCAACAAACATCAAATACAAGCAACGCAAGAGATTTGATACAAATCATACTACACAACGTGTATGTGCACACAACTCATATAATATATATTTTTACTTTTTTTTTTTTTTTTTTTGCGGTACGCGGGCCTCTCACTGTTATGGCCTCTCCCGTTGCGGAGCACAGGCTCCGGACGCGCAGGCTCAGCGGCCATGGCTCACGGGCCCAGCCGCTCCGCGGCATGTGGGATCTTCCCGGACCGGGGCACGAACCCACGTCCTCTGCATCGGCAGGCGGACTCTCAACCACTGCGCCACCAGCGAAGCTCTATTTTTACTTTTTAAATACAAGCTACTCACTTACTTGCATCACAATAAAAGCACATACGTACATATCGTTCACTTGTCTTCCAACACAGTATAACATTATCTATCTATCCACCTGGCAATCAGTCAATCAGTCATCCATCCATCCATTCATCTATCCATCTGTCCATCTATCCATCCATCTATTTATCTACCTATTTCTTCCGTTTACTCACCTTGGAATTTTTTTACTCTGAAAGAGTTTAACATATTAGGATTTGAAACATGGTGAAAAATATGTGGTTAGAAACATCTAATTTTATATGCTAATGTTCATTGGGAAAATGAAATAATCATCTAAAGAGGAACTTGTGTATTCTTAGTATTTGGTGGTTTTAAGACATCCAGAAGGTACACATGGGCTTAGCCAGGAGGATTGATTTTCTCCATTCAGTGGCGCTCTAAACTTGAGTTCTATGCAAATACATGTTTCCTAATTAGCTTGATGGCCTCTAAACACACAGATTGCTTAAAATAACAGCGTGCATACAGCTAGGTATTAAGCCAACTTTAAGCTAATTCTCTTCACCAGTTACTAGAGGCTTTCCATATCCAAATGATTCTGAGATTGCCATGAGCAAATGCACACTATTGCCTTTACTCGTAAATCCTGCTTGTTTTTGCAAGAGTGTTCCCTCTGTCCGAGATACCATTAAAGAAGCCAAGTTAATAGGATCGTCACTATGAGAAATGGACTAAATCCCTCACTCCCATTCCAAGCATCTTGAGGGACGGGGGTAAAGTGGGGACTGGGCACAGCATTGCTGTGTTGTGCCTTGACAAGCTGGAACTGGAACTTCTGTCTCCCCCTCCCTAGAGGAGAGAGGACCCCATGTCCCATGGGACACAAATGCAAACCTCAGATGCCTGCCCTCCTGGCACGGCCAAGGGTGAAGGTCAGAGTTCACAGAGTCATTTATTTTACATTAGAACCAAGTTTCTCCCACAGCTGTGGCCTTTGTTTATTACGACTTACAGAAATGCGTCCTCTCTTCTGTGGAATGCTCTTAACTTTTGTCTTCTCTCCGCAATGCTGTCCCTTTCATGTTGAAAAATATATTCACTGTCACCAGTAAAAAAGAACCACCTCGGTTGTCTCCAGAGACGTGAGGAATGGGAGATGTAGCAAAGCCAGAGGCCAGGGAGGTGGAAACCGTGGCATCTTCCCAACGAGCCCAGAGGAGAGCTTGCACAGCTTCTGGCTGACCCACAGTGGGGCCCAGCAGAATGGAAGTCAGATACTGTCTTAGTGCATTCGGGCTGCTATAACACAATGCCACAGACTGGGTGCTTCATCCACAATAGAAATGTATTGCTTACAGTTCTGGGGGCTGGAAGTCCGAGATCAGGGTGCCAGCGTGGTCGGGTGAGGACCCTCTTCCGGGCTGCAGATTTCCCCTTGTGTTGAAGGGATGAGGGAGCTCTGTGGGGTCTCTTTTATAAGAGCGCTTATCGCATTCAGGAGGGCTCCTCCCAAAGGCCCCATCTTGGACCTCATGACATAAGCACTTACCTACCACTGATACCATCACCTCTGGGACTAGGCTCTCCGCATATGAATTGGGAGGTGGGGTACACAAACATGCAGACCATAGCAGACACTTTGGGGATCAGGCCCAGGCACCAGGGAACCAAGGAGGACAGTATCGCCCCAGTGAGAAAGGGGGCGGGGAGTGGAACAGAGCAAGCTGTCTGGAACGGCACATTGAGTCTTCAACGCTAATTTCATCTGAGCCCATTATAGGGCCGAGAGGGCATCTTATTTCCACAACCCATAAAAGGTAGCCGGAATCTATGAATAATAGAGAGGAGGAAAGAAAGAACTCTGCAAGGAAGAAAGAAACTCCAGCCCAGGGATTTGGCTCCCGAGGTAGGATTTAGGCAACTTATCTAATTAGAAAGCCGCAGTGGCTTTCCAGAGCAAACCTCCAGCTTCGATCAAACGGGCGCTGTGTGCTCGTACTCGTGTGAGGAGAGAGAGGTGAGGTGACCAACAGGGAGGGCACATGGGGGATGACTGAGCAGCTCACCCACTAGCATTTATGGAGCCCCTTCCATGTCAGGTGCTTGCTTGCATTATCAGGTCTTGCCCTTGTACCCACCTTAGAGTGTATGATTCCCATCTTACAGATGTGGAACTTGAGGCCCAAAAAGACGTAGTTGCTCAGCCAAGGTCACAGAGCTAAAAAAGGATGGAGCTGGGGCTCATTTCCAGTGGGTTCCAGGTCTCTGGCTCTTCCCATCCTTCTGTAATACACATCCCACCTCCTCACCAGCACATCTGGAAGATGGGTCAACTTAGTTGGTGAACACTTTCATCCAAACCTGGGGTACAGGCACCACGTTGACTCCTTCCCGAAGCTTTGCCAGGCAGATCAGCACCTGGGAACGGCCTTAGCTGTGTTGTGTGAGTCCCAGCGGAAACCAGGGGTGAGAAAAAGCAGTCAGCAGCCATCCTCTCTGCTCCTGAAACATAGCGCAGCTCCCTGGCCACTTCTGTGGGCCTCCTGCAAATACAGAGGCAACCAGCTCATCCTGGCGGGCGAGAGCACACTGCCCTGATGGCGAAGGGTGGAAGCAAGTTCTCAAAGTCTCTAAAAGGAGGAGGGGAGCTCATTAAAATAAAATTGCAAAGTTAGAAAAAATTTAAAGACTGGTGTTTTTGTAATGCTAGCAACAGGAAAAAAAGGCTATGATCTTGGCTGGTTCAAACGTGTAGGAGACACACTGATTTCCACCCATAGTAGCAGAATCCCTCTAGGTCATTGTAGGAGATTATTACATTACTCAATTGGACAGGGAAGGCATACGTTAACATAAAAGATTCAAAAGCACGGTGCTATGTGAAATACACGGTGTGTGTGTATGATTTTGACGTCCAGCAGCCCTGGAAGCAAAGAGGAGACACTGCTTCCTGGGAGGGAACAGGGAAGGAGACCACACAGCATCGAGAAAGAGACTAAAGGTAAGGCTGCAGCAGGTGGGAAGTGCCCGATGCCAGGGCCTTGGCCTCAGGGAGCCTTCACCGTGCAGCCTGGGGTTGAAGGGGGTCAGAGAAAGAGAAGCTCAAGTATACAACTGTAGGCTTTTCTGTTTACTGTTCCTCGACGGAGTGGAGACTGTCTCTAGAAAACTACAAGAAAAACGCAGCAGTGCAAACAGGTTGAGGCTGTCACAGTTCTGTGAGCATCCCTGCAGGTTCAGTGCATCCCCACCATGGGGAATTGATGGAGCCGCTGTAAGAGTCCAGAGTTACCAACCCATAGTCCCCACTAGTTTATGCCAAAGTCAGCAGCAGCTACCGCATCCCTTTTACAAACAAACCCCTTCTTGGGCCGGCTCCCTGTCAGTCTTGGGAGGACCAGGTCAAATCCTGCAGCCTGGACCGAATTGTTCCCTTTAGGTACCGCGGCCAAAATCTGGGGGCAGGAGTGGGGAAGGGAGGAGCACGAATCACAACACCACTGACGCTCTTTTGCCTGTTATTGTAGAACGAATCGAGAGCTCTGCCCCTGAGGTACTTTCAAGGAAAAGTAAACAGTTTTGGTTTTTTGTGGGGTTTTTTTGCGATACGCGGGCCTCTCACTGTTGTGGCCTCTCCCGCTGCGGAGCACAGGCTCTGGACGCACAGGCTCAGCGGCCATGGCTCACGGGCCCAGCTGCTCCGCGGCATGTGGGATCTTCCCGGACTGGGGCACGAACCCGTGTCCCCTGCATCGGCAGGCGGACTCTCAACCACTGCGCCACCAGGGAAGCCCAACAGTTATTTTTAAGACAGGAAGAAGGTGGAGTGGAAAACAAGAGATGTATGGATGGGGTGCTTATATCTGAGCTACCCCCGAGTCCCTCAGTCATTCAGTTCCCTGGATGGACTTAAATGCAGCATCACCGCGTCATCAGGACTCTCCACTCTTCTTAGTAACTAAAACTCTAACTATGCTCAACAAATTCTCACACAGCCAAAACACAAAGAATATATATATATATTGAGCGGGTAAGTGAAAAGTCCAAGAAGGGAGCTCCAGGGGTTCAAACCATATGATGTTTCTTTATCCCACCATCTATGTCTATTCCTCCAAAAAATGTCTGATTGACCACACATGGGTCTCAGGTCTTCTTCTTCTTTTTGTCGGGGGGGTGGAGCTGGGAGAGACTGTTCCAGAGGTTTTAACTTGAAGTATAATTGGCTTACAATATTGTATATCAGGTGTACTACATAGTGACTCAGTATTTTTATACATTATGAAATAATCACCATAATAACTTTAGTTACCATCTATCACATACAAAGTTATTAGAATATTATTGACTATATATTCTATACTGTACATTATATTCCCATGACTTATTTATCTTAAAGCTGAAGATTTTACCTCTTAATCCCCTTCACCGGTTTCACCCATCTGTCTAACCCCCTCCCCTTTGGCCACTACCAGTTTGTTCTCTGTTTCTGTTGAATCTGGTTTTGTTTTGTTATGGCTGTTCATTTGTTTTGGTTTTAGATTCCACATATAAGTGAAATCAAATGGCATTTGTCTTTCTCTGTCTGACTTATCTCAGCATAATACCCTCTAGGTCCATCTATGTTGTCACAAATGGCAAGATTTCATTCTTTTTTATGGCTGAGTACTATTCCAGTGTGTGTCTGTGTGTGTCTGTGTGTACATACCACATCTTCTTTTCTATTCCTCTATCAATGGACACTTCAGTTGCTTCCATATCTTGGCTACTGTAAATAATGGTGTGATGAACATTGGGGTGCATGTATTTTTTTTAGTGTTTTTATTTCCTTCAGATAAATATTGGGTCTCATGCTTTAATTGATGGCTTCAGTGTAGGGGTAGCAGTAATTCCCCAGAGGAATCAATGATTGGTGATCCTTGTATGCTGACTCAGTTTGTTTGTCAATAGCTGACTCTCTGGTATCCAAAGTCCAAAGATGATCCTGGGAAACTTTAATAAAAGTAAGGGTTGGTGACTGGAGTGTTGGGAGGGTCAACCAAATCCTTACACGCCAGTTTGGAGGTGCTGAGACCCTTAGAGTTCTTTGAGGATTAGTGGATATTTTTTCTCAAACTCTATGTATGACTATTGGCAAAAGTGTCAGATAATCTTGATATCTTGTGCCAGAGCGACAAGATACGCCTGATGCTTTGCCACTGGTCTCATACATTCAGGAAGCATTATCAGGATTCAGATTGGATCTCACTGTTTCTCCAGGACTCCTATAAGAAGGTCATGTCTCACCTTTGCAGGTACAGTTCAGGTGTGAAATGGTTTCATGTCCTTGCTGCTGAGGATGGTGTTTTGTGCTCCTCCCCACAGGGCATTTACAGCTGCATTCACGGGGTGCACATTGAAGAAAAGAAGAAGTCTCCAGACTTCAATCTGACCGGATCCCAGAGCAACATGTTAAAACTCCTTCGGTCAGCCAAAAACATTTCCAACTTGTCCAACGTGAACTCCTCAAGAATGGATTCCCCCAAAAGAGCTGCTGACTTCATTCAAAGAGGATCCCTCATCATGGACATGGTTTCAGATAAGGGAAACTTGGTATATTCAGACAACAGGTCCTTTCAGGGGAAAGAGAGCATTTTTGGGGACAACATGAATGAACTGCAAACCTTCATGGCCAACAGGCACAAGGATAACCTCAACAACTATGTGTTCCAGGGCCAGCACCCTCTGACTCTCAATGAGTCTAACCCTAACACAGTGGAGGTGGCCGTGAGCACGGAATCCAAAGGGAACTCCAGGCCCCGGCAGCTTTGGAAGAAATCCATGGAATCTCTACGCCAAGATTCGCTGACCCAGAACCCAGTCTCCCAGAGGGATGAGGGAACCGTGGAGAACAGGAGCTACTCCCTAAAGAGTCCTAGGTACCTTCCAGAAGAGGTGGCCCACTCGGACATCTCAGAAACTTCGAGCCGGGCCACGTGCCACCGGGAGCCTGACAACAGTAAGAACCACAAGGCCAAGGACAACTTCAAAAGGTCAGTGGCCTCCAAGTACCCCAAGGACTGCAGCGAGGTCGAGCGCTCCTACCTGAAAACCAAAGCGAGCTCCCCCAGGGACAAGATCTACACCATTGACGGGGAGAGGGAGGCCAGTTTCCACCTCGATCCTCCCCAGTTTGTCGAAAACGTGGCCCTTCCCGAGAACGTGGACTTCTCCAATGTCTACCAGGACCATAGTGACAGTTTCCGCAAGGGGGACTCCACACTGCCCAGGAACAGGAGTCCCCTGCACGATGAAGATGGGCTCCCCAACAATGACCAGTATAAACTCTACTCCAAGCACTTCACCTTGAAAGACAAGAGTTCCCCTCACAGCGAGGGCAGCGACCGGTACCGGCAGAACTCCACGCACTGCAGGAGCTGCCTGTCCAACCTGCCCACCTATTCAGGCCACTTCACCATGAGGTCCCCCTTCAAATGCGACTCCTGCCTGCGGATGGGGAACCTCTATGACATTGACGAAGACCAGATGCTTCAGGAGACAGGTAACCCAGCTACCCAGGAGGAGGTCTACCAGCAGGACTGGGCACAGAGCAGCGCCCTCCAGTTCCAAAAGAACAAGCTGAGGATTAGCCGGCAGCATTCCTACGATAACATCCTCGACAAACCCAGGGAGCTGGACCTTAGCAGGCCCTCCCGGAGCATAAGCCTCAAGGACAGGGAGCGGCTTCTGGAGGGAAACTTGTACGGGAGTCTCTTTAGTGTCCCCGCCAGCAAACTCTCGGGGAACAAAGGCTCCCTTTTCCCCCAGGGTCTGGAGGTCAGCAAACGGAGCAAGTCTCTCTTGCCAGACCACACCTCCGATAACCCTTTCCTCCACTCCTATGGGGATGACCAACGCTTAGTTATTGGGAGGTGCCCCTCGGACCCTTATAAACACTCTCTGCCATCCCAGGCAGTGAATGACAGCTATCTCCGATCGTCCTTGAGGTCGACGGCATCATACTGTTCCAGGGACAGTAGAGGCCACAGCGATGTGTATATTTCGGAGCATGTTATGCCTTATGCTGCAAATAAGAATAAAATGTACTCTGCCCCCAGGGTTTTAAATTCCTGCAGCAATAGACGCGTGTACAAGAAAATGCCTAGTATTGAATCCGATGTTTAAAACCTTCCATTAATGTTTTATCTATAGGGAAACATAGTTAATGGCCAACGTTCCGGAGGATAAAGTTGGATGTCCAATAGTGCCCTGCAAGAGCAAGAGGATTTAGGAAGGTATTTTTCTGTTGGTTCTTTTGCACATGGCTCCATGCCACAGTCTTCCACTCAAGGAATCTTGTGAGGTGTGTGCTGAGCGTGGCAGATACCAGATAGGTGAGTCCTTAACCAAAAATCAACCAATAAAAGGGCAAGTCTCCTGGACATGCCCGCTAGGTATGTTGGCAATAATGACGCGTTGGATGCCAATGGTGATGTGATGATTTCCTATATTCCAAATTCCATTAAGGCCAGTCCCCCATGTAATTTCCTCATCAGAAATGCCTAATGGTTTCTCTAATACAGAGTAAGCAATATGGTATGCATGTAAATCTGACACAGACAAAACAAGAATGCATCTGCACTGTAGCGGGATTGACACGTGCAAGAGATTAGGAAGTTTGGATTTATAACTGGTCCAGCTTTATTGTTATGCCTTCCATCACAGCCCCGGCCCAACCCCAGAACTCCAGGCTCCCCCAAGGAGTAGCAAATCAGTGTGTTTGTGGTCACTCTGCTAGCTTCACTGTAGTCCATTTCCAAGACACATCTGGAGTAAAAGGCCAGAAGGGCCCTCAGGCAGAGAGCTACCGGAATCCCTTTGGATGTCGATTTGTGTATTTCACAGACACTCTCTCACCCTTGGCTTCGATGGTCTTGTTCAGAGCTGCATAAACTCACACATTTGTGTCTTCAATATCGTGTAAGTGTGGATCTTCTGTCTATGACACAGCGGCCGTTGTAGTTTATCCCGAAGACTCCTGTGTACGTGAGTTTGCATTTCCCCCTTCTGGTGATGACTCAGGGTTGTATAGTATCTGTTACCCTTCCCCCGCAGAGTAACCATCACTCGTTCAGTCCCCGAATCACCATGGTGGCGTTTCATTGCGTGTTGCTGTTCCCAGTGTGGTGAATGTGGTGGCATGTGCCAGCAGCCATATGTGTACTGCGATCCTTAAGAAGTAAAAGGCCATCCGTCTGCTGAAGGCCAGCATGGCTGTAGGGTTATCTTCCTTAACGTCCTGAAATTCAGCTGGACACTCGTCTCCAGCCCCACTTCCTTAAATCAAGAGCCTTCAAAACATGAGAGACACTCATGCATCTGCCCTGAGCAGCCTCCAAATTGTGGATAAACTTTAGTGGGACAAGTGATTTCTCTCTTCTGAAATAGTCACTCTATTGGAGGCAAACTGCCTCACTAGCACCAACGGGAGGTGAAAAATTCCTCGAAGCATTTGTCATTTCCGAGCAACCTCCATTCTCACTCTACTCAAACCTGTGCATAAATGATATGAGATGATACTCATTTTGTAAACCTTGGGGGAAGGGTAGGGACTCTTTATGCGTGAGAAGCTTAGCACAGTGCCTGGTACATGCAGTGTGGCCCCCCAGAATTAAGGCAGTTGTTATGATACTTCATCAGACAAGAATTTTCTAGTTTAAAAATTAAATATGATGAAACCCACAGCCATATTAATTGAACACTTTATATCGTTCTAATCCAATAATTAGTGTGTTTTAAATACATGAGTATCCCTGAAGTGCTTGGGCTAAGTAGCCACCCATTTTGCAGGGCACCTGGGTCTGTTGTGGTGTCATGTTACAGAAGCCCTAGGCTAATGTAAACGAGCCTGACCATTTCCTGGTTTGCTCCTGCGTTTTGCTCGGGTTCCCAGAGGAGGGGACAGAATGGCAGGTTGAAAAGTTATCCTGTTTCTTTTAGTCATGCTGTGTTCTGTTTGGTAGGCAGTGCTTTCCCATGAGTGGGCAGGTGCCAGGAATAATTCTCTTAGAGCTTGAGGATTCACTGAGTGGCTCCCTCTTTGAGAAAGTGCACCTGACCTACAATATTCCTATAATGATGAAAAGTGGTTGCGGTAAAGTTCAGGGTCAGTGGTAGAGAGGCAGAGGGAGGCAGTGGGTGAGAAAGTTTTTGAGGTGGAGAGGCAGAAGGGGCCAACCAGGTGCCGAGGAGGAGCGCACTCGAATGTTGCGTTTTATTTCTTGGATGTTCCACCTTTACTGCCTCAAGAGAATGGAGAAGCCTAGATTGAAAGACCCGGAATAGTCCCCCCAATTTCTAATCTTAGACACACCTGTGACCATATCATTTTTTAGAATTTACTGCCTTTGCCCTTCCACTGCATTCTAGACCTATACAGCCCCAGCCAGGATCACCTCCATTTCCTCACAAGACTGGCATGTCTTGACATGAAATGAATTGAAAAGTCTCCCCAGAATACAGAAGAGCGGTACATCGCCAGCCTAAAGAGGCTGTCTGTCTTCCTCCAGTGTCCTCCAAACCAGGGAGCTGCCAAATATGGCAGAGATCTCCAGGGAGGGTGAGAATTACACTTGGAATGACCCCATAGATCAAAAACCCTTCTAATACCAGCATTCGTTCTGCTGTGAACCCCATGCCTCCCTGGGTACAGAAACTAAAAACATGGCTTTGGGAAGAACCGACAGTAATGTAGTGAAAAAAAGTATACACTTCCTTTAATGCCTAAAGTGTTTTAAAAAAAATAACTAGGATTGGATGCTATGTAATAAATACCATTTCCTTCCTCCACAAATTCACTGACTCCTAATAGTGATGATCCCAAACTTCAGACAATCGACCGTTGATGAGACGGTCACTTTCCAAGTGAAAGGTAGTGATGTTGAGCTATTCAGAGGTAATCCAAGTCATTTCAGTTCTTTGGAGAAAGAGTAGCAGGAATATAACATCCAACAGTAAATCACACCTACAGTACGGGAGGCGATGAGAATTACGTAGGAGGCCCTGAACTATGGGTTCGTGACAGAGGGTTCCTCTGACACGTCTAGGCTCTGAGTCCTTAGATTTGTTGATGCCAAGGGTCCAGAATCTCCGAACCCAAATGTGTGCCGGAGTTTCCTCTGACTCAAGTCGGAACCGGCATCCGTAATGATATTGCACTAACTCCAAATGGTTTTCACCCCTTGAGAAGGACCCCACTAGTCCTCAGATAGGTAACAGTATGCACATGCAACCAACTTAAAATATTCTGTGTGTGAGGAGAGTCTTCTAGGATGCGAATTCTACTCTGGGAAACCTTTGGGTTTTTGGAAAATCGTTTCCATTATCCTTACACCTGCAAGTTCTTAGGCCACCTCTAGTTTTAATGCTCTGAGAGGGCAGGTCACCAGTGGGTCTACTTTTCTGCCAGTGAGGCTTCCGTGAGAGGTGCAGGATTATAATCACCCTACTCATTAGTCTGTGTCCTTTGCAAATCTCACTGCATTTTTGTAGCCAGCACTGTCTCATGGCTTATAGCCGGTTTTCTCTTCCCTGTTTCATAAGGTGCCTGAGAAGTGTTCATACATGGGTTCTCTGATGAAAGCATTCAAATCCACCCATTGCAGCAAAATCAGTCAAATCAATTCACGCCTATTTTCAGGGGAGAAAAAAGAAAATTACACCTTGTTTACAAATGAAATAGTTTCACTTAAATGGGAGTCTAGCCAAGGCAGTTAATTAGTCAAAGGATCCACGGCGGCCACGCAGTCGTACATTGTTGATTCTATTTGATATGTCTGATGTGCAGTGGTAATATTCTGCATCTGCATATGGCTACCACTGATGTGTGTTTAATATTCTGCATCCTTCTCAGGAAATGACAAATGCCCCGAATTCTTTGCAGATGGAATTGCTAATGAAAAAGAAGAAAAGTTGGTGTTAGTTAAATGGTGATTAAAAATTTATCTCCTTTAAACTTAAAAAGTGCAGCCTTAATAATCAGCTGTCATATAAATAAATAGCTTGCACTGAAATCCCTTGCGGTTTAAGACCTAAATAAATACTAAGTTGAGAAACCTAAATATCTTTCAGAAGAGCTGAATATATTCATTAACTTTATGCAAACCCTGTACTGTTTCTTTGTGCGTAACTGTTGTGTATGAATTCTTAAAAGGGGGACATGAGTTGTTTCTGAAATAGAGCCTGTTTGTATTAAGCACAGCTAGAGTAGACATAATTGGACTTCAAGGGAAAGACCCACACCAACAAAAACCAAAACTGAATAGGTGAAAGCTAAACTCAGTGGTTGGTACTTAATACGACTTAAAGGCAATTTTCGTTTGAAAAGCAGTGTTTATTTTCACTTGAGATAAAACTAGACCTTTCTGGATACCCAATCTTCTCTTGGTAAACAGGGTTGCAAGTGCTTAATGAGAGGTTACGTGGGGTCTGTACTTGAAAAGTTCTCCCAATATGCAGTTGCCCTTTTCCATTCAATCCCTTTACATTATTCTTTGTTCATACCTTATTGTATCAGAGGAGGTCAGCTTGCCACTTGGTAGAGATCAGAGGTGATCAAATGCACTTATCCTGTGAATATAAATGCTCATGTACACATGTATATAATATACATGCTTGGTTACTACAATTCACAAGTAAGTGTATTATCCAAATAAAATTGTATATAATGTAAAGTTTATGTTAAAATTTAAATGGTGATAATGATATTAACACATGGAAAACCCATTCTGGTTATTGATGGGATGATATTTATGTAAAGAGGGCACTGTTTTTCTAAAAAAAATTATCTCAGTTCTAGGGAGGATAATGGAGCCCAAGTGGGATTTGGGTGTTGGAGTTCTTGGCCCCTTATTAAAAAAATATATATCTGGGGTTAGGGGTGTGGGATGTATTCTGCTCACTTTGCAGTGCTGATACGGACATGTATGTGATTTCTGTAAACCCATCAAAGGGCGTATTTCCTGTTTAAACTCCTCCTCTTCCCCCGCCCACACTCTTTCTGTGCCCGGAAGTACTCAGTATAGTATCAGCTAAAGGTGCCTGCCCAGAAGGGTCTTAGAAAGCCAGAACTTATAGAACTACACCAAGGTTTGGCGGGAGGGGAAGGGAGATGGGAAAATTAAGAGAAAATGAAATTCCAAAGGGGCGGTAGTCATCTGTATAAGATTGTCAGGTTGTCAGGTCTAGAACCCGAGACTTCCTGGTCCAGTTCCTAGCTTGGTCCCCCTTTCCAGGCTAACTCGTTCCTAGGTTTCTCACAGGAGTGCTCCCCTGAGTACCTCTGGGATCAGAGCCAGAGAACCTAAGAGAACTGACCTGGCTACCTTTGCCTTTTGCCTTATACAGACCCACGCATCCCTCTCTGAATGTGGTTTTCCTTTAAGCTCCCCAAAACCTCCTGCTTCAGAGTCCTGGAGAAGAGAAACTTTTTTTCAGGGACCTACCTGTTCCCTGGGAAGAGTTGATAAGGGATATAGTTTAAAACCTCAAACCAAAGTTGAAAGCTGGCAGTGATCACTGCGATAATATTGTTATATTTCTCATGAGCCAGGGATGAACATAGGACACTGATTAGCTGATGGAGCCTGACTGAGTATCCACTCTCCTTTTAAGGACAATTTGGGACTGGGGAGCTGCAAAGGGAATAGAAAGTACAGTCTCTTCCCATAAGTAGTGTATGGTCTAGAACTTCAGTTCCCTAATGCAAAAGATAGCTGAGGACCCATGAAATGCAAACATAGACTACATGAAAAAACTGGAAATGATAAATAAAGTTTTTGTCAGGAGATAAAAATTTATCTGATTCCATGCTCAAACAAACAAACTGACAGACAATCCCTTCCCTAGGCTCACTCCCAAGTAACTTTAGAGAATCTAGTTGTTGTTCCTGGAGATGCCCTTGATCATTTCAACCTTCAAAGATAGTACTTAGGGAACCCAGGAGCATCTGATCAGGTGAACAAACTTGCCCGTCTCGGGTTTTGCACAGGCAGCCTTGGATCTGGTTCCATTCAGTTCTCCAACCGTTGCCAAATCATGCCTCCTCCCAGCCCTGCTTTGTGACATGTGCTTTAAGAAAAGGTTGTGGAAAAAAATCCTCAAAGGATTGGGAAATAGACCATGATGTAAAAAGACTATTTTCTGAAACCTTTTTTTGTTTGGTTTCGTTTTTGACTTGTGAAGAATACTTTGGGTAGTTCAGGGTATAAATGTATCAGGGAGGGAAGTAGAGAGAATTCCTGTTGAGTCCCAAGTGCCTCGTGTTGTGGCTGGCAAAAGAGAACACATCAGGTGTCTGGAGAGAAGATGGGACAAGGAGATGGCAAAAGGGGTCAAGGTGTGTTTCAGCAAGATGGTGGGGTGGAAAGGGAGCTTATTTTTTCTCTGTCCATCCTATTCTGTACGTTACTGGAACGTTGGATTATCTGTTCATCCCAAGGACACACCTTGGTTCAGCACCTGAATTTGGAAATATCAAAATATATCTACATTGAGTGTAGACTGTATTCTAGGCGTGTCCTAGAATGCAATCCTCAAAATAACCTTAGGATGTTAAGTATGATTGCTCCCACTTTACAGATAAGGAAACAGGCTCAGATTGGTTTCAGCCTCATCAGCCACAGAATCCGCTAATAAATCTGTAATATTAGGCATAGTCTCAAAGTGCCTGATCTCCTCCAGGGAGGTCAGAATAGAAGTCAGGAAAAGAGATATTCTGTTTTGAGGTCCCTGGGGCTATTGCTTGAGTTTCAGCCTCTGTGGTGAGGAAGTCGGTTGGTGTCCTACCCCTCGTCGTCTGGTTTGGGGTGTGTTGAAAACTCCCGGGACCCCACCTCTGTTCATGGTCCCTTCTGAGACTTGAATGCTGTATGTGTCTCTCCCCTGAATGCTTGCACTCAGCACTTACTTTTTTTGGTTCCTCTACTTAGCATGTGCCTAATCTTAAATATCCCCTTCCTAATATCTCTTCTCTTTCTTAGTAGACATCAGGGATAATTCCATTAAACATATGCAAACAATATGCTCTCACATATGTGCGGTTGCACACACACACACACACCACACACACACACACACACACACACACACACACACACACACTGCCTTGTAGCCCCCATTAACGCTCTCCTAAACATCGTGGCCCATTTTCAGAAAGGGCATGCTCTTTGCACCCTTCTGTTGCTTGTCTTTGCCAAGCAGACAGAATGAGGTTCAGAGGTGTGACAGGGAATTGAAAATAAAGTTTTTGCATAAATGATCAAGAGTTTGGTAATCAGTATGACTGAGGGGCAGCTATTAAGATTTTTTTTCCCTTCTTAGTCTGTTCTATTTTTTTCAAATTGTCTTAGAGATACTTTCCTGGTCATTGACATCAAGATAACTGTTGCACCACTGAATGCTTGTTTGGTTTATCTCATTAAAGAATGTCCAATTGGAATATTTCCACCAGGCTCTCTAGGAGTCTAAAATGATGTAGTGTGTAATACACTGTGTACGCGATGACCCTGAGGCAATGACGCATTCCTTCTTGAACCCCCGCTCCCATGTTCTAAGCCACGCCTCTCTCTCCTGGTATTTTATTTACTGTGAGGTGGGACACATTAGGACCATTTTATAGATGAGGAAACTGAGCGGGGTTTGAAGGAATGTTTCCTGGAGAGGTTCTGTGATTCCACCCCCTCTGGGGGTCCTTTAACCTAATGTAAGGTCGTCCTGGTCCCTGAGAAATGCTCTAGCCCTTTATATCTTTCAAGCTGGCAGTAAAGTCTCTTAAGACAGAAAGGTTATTATTATTTCATAGCTATTTTGAGATCCTGTTGGGTCTACAAGTGCATGACAACATTCTCCCAGGGACGCTGAGCTTTGCAGAAACTGGAACACTCAAAAGAACAATTTGGCCAGTGGTTCTCTCTTCACTGCGGCCGTATTTCAAAGCACACAACTCTCCAGGGAGCAGGGACCAACCTGTTGAAAATGGGGTCATTTCTCAGATTAACCTCCTCCAAAAAAGTGTCATCAGTACATAGAGACAAACAAGACCAAACAGATTATCACTCATAAATCCCTCTTATCTACTACATTTGTGAAACAATGAGTTTGCGTTTTTGCAATTCTGAGAACATTCCTCATTAGTAGCCCTGGGTCATAACCTCTTCCAGTTAATTCTCTCTCACACCTTTGGGAAGGATTTAAGATGAGCCTTCAAAAGGATATTAATATAACAAGTAGCCAATACCACAGCTGCCTTTTAAATTAATAAGGTTAATTGTTCTCTAGCAAACATAAGTTTGTCTTTGACATTTTAAATGCTTCTCATTGATCGGACATTTTGCTGTTTCAAGCTTTTAAAGGGCTCAAATCAAAGACTATTGATAGCTGAGCAAATAGTGAAGGTCCAGAAATATAAAAACATTGTCAATTTTTCCATGAAGAACAATCATAGGCTTTTGAATTCGACCGAGGTTTTTACATTAGCCGTCTAAGACTTATTGAATTATTTCTATTCTCAGTTAAGCTAATTCAAACAAATGAACAGTATTGACTTTTCACATCTTTTTTTTTTTTAATCTTTAGTTTATAAGGTTTGTAGACACAGCTCTGAGGCCATGACCATTAAGTAAATGTTCCAGGGTAGAAACTAAAGGTTCAGATGACTATTTGGGGTCAAATTCAGGTGATCATCTTTGAAAATCCTGCTGGATTTGGGAAGATGAAAGTGGCACTTGTAACATTTATGTTTCTCAAATTTTTCCCCGGGAAAGGATGTCAATTATTTATTTTTTTTCAAATAAGAAATTAGGTCAAGAGTAACATTTTCATAGAAAATTCAGTAAGCTACTCAATACAACTAATTACATGGCTAGATATGGCTCAGATGCCTTCCAAGCCTGAGGGTCCCAAAATATTTCTTTAACAGTTGTTTTTAACTCTGAATCTTAATCTTGTTCATTCCCTTGCTAAAACAAATTTAAAAGCGTATACTTTCCAGATTATGTAGTCAGGATAATTCAGTGTAGTATATCACAATAGAATGTGCGTATGTTTATGTATAGTCTATATATTTCAAGCTGAATATTCAGAAAGAATTAGGTGAGTTAATTGGTGGCTTGAAAAAGAAGCAGATCATAAACATCGTAAATAATGGCCTTCTCACCCAGAAAAAGAGGGTAAACTGTCCGTCTTTCATTCGTGTTGTAAGACTCGTTGCATAATAATACACAAGCTGGTCATTACTCACAAGAAAGGAATTGAATTAAGCAGCTTGAAAGGTCCGTGTCTGA
Organism: Tursiops truncatus; assembly: GCF_011762595.2. NCBI lineage: Eukaryota > Metazoa > Chordata > Mammalia > Artiodactyla > Delphinidae > Tursiops > Tursiops truncatus. Next base: position 30,075,669 of record NC_047048.1, read on the forward strand.
GTTCATTTTTAACCCAACATGGATGGGTTTGAAGTCCTTGTGCAGAGGGTTTCCATTCACAGCTACATTCAAACAGTCTAAAACCCACCTCAGAACTGGCTCGATCTCTTGTATGGAGGAGCCCCAAGCAAGCTGTGTTCTCTACTCAGTGGTTTTCATCTGGGAATAAGATGTTCACTTACCAACCGTAACAGTTTATACCTGTCATGTTTTAATCCACTGCATGAGGAAGTGCTAATAAGTGTATTAAATATTTCCAAGCATAGCTACAAAATTATACGTTTGCTTAACACCTTTCTATGATAGAGGAAGTATATACTATGGTTGTCTCCTTGTAGTACGTCTTTTATTTTTGTTCAGCGTGTTATCAGCTGTCTTAAGGAATGGGGTTTGAAATATGTGTGCAAACTGATATGTACATAACTCCCGAGGCAACAAAAGTGCCCAGTCATATCGTGTAAAAATGTAAATACAGGAGAATTTCATTTTTCTAATAAAGATAATTTCTGCCAATTGATATGAAAATGAGAAATGGAGTTGTGGTCTTTGTTGTTGCTGCTGCGGTTGAGGGCGTCACTAACGTTTCGGGCGGGCTTAGTGTTTGTACAAAGGGGAAAATCACTTATTTCCTCCTTTGTGCAATGGAGGAGTGGAGGGGGGAGCATGGAATTGGGAAGAATACAGGACTTGGCTTCAGGGTTTTACTGGCAAGATTTGCCACTGTCCCTAACCTAGATCGCATCTTCCTGTGCAGTTCCCACACTTGCAGCACTGACTCTGATAACATTGGACTTCACCGAGCCCTGTGACTTATGTTTCTGGAAAAGAGTGCTGGTTAAAGACCTCCTCTCCTTTTGTATCCCAGGCAACAGCTGACTGCAAAGGACCACCCTTCTCCATATGACTTCGATATGACCCATGGGTGCCCCCCTTCTCCATGCCAAGGCCAGACACAGAGCCTCCAAATCCCCAATCCTTGCCTCATAAACGATTAGCGGACATTCTTGTTCTCACTGATCAATTGGAGCAAAATGCTTGTTGAGCAGCCAGAGCCAGCTCACAGCCTCCTCCTGGGAAGAGGCGGGGCTCAGATCTTTGGGTCTGCTACTATCCAATCCCACCACTCCTGTTCATCTCACATCCCCACACCCTGTTCTGTCCAGTTTTGTTTACTCCCTCCTATAAAAGAAGCGCTCTTTTTACGTAACTCGTGAGGCGCCTGCAGAGCTTATAGTCGCAGCATTCCCCCTATTCCAATAGTCCTCCCCCTGTTGCAATAGTCCCTTTCTCCTCCTTGCAATAATTTTTCTATAATCGAGTCCCTCCTTACTAAATCTAGATTTAATTTTCATGTGACAACTCCCATCCCTAGATCAAATGACATTTCTAAAAAATCTGACCTTGTTCACTCTACCTCTCCTTTACTTAAAATCTTCAGCTTAAAACAAATGACCCAAAGGGAAAGCCCGGATTCCGTAGCCCGGCACACAAAGTCTTCCAATCCCCACAAACCCCTTCCTACCACGTGCCGTATGCACCTAGCGTCTCTCTGCTCCTCTCCAAAGACACTATGAGCTCTCGGGGTTCCATGCCTTCACTCATGCTATTCTTCCTTCCTGGAATGCTGGTCTCCTCCACGTCTCCTCGCCAACTCTTGATCCTCCTTCAAGTTGTATCTTCAATAGAAGCCTCTTCGTAGTCTTTCCAAGCTCTCTCCCAGCAGCAGAGTTAACACTTGACTTCTCTGTGAGCCAGCCCTTGCACACCCATCTCTCACATGACTTAGCAGCCTTTACTAAACTTTTTAGTGTGTGCTATCTCTCTTTAGAATGTGAGCTTTTCCAGGGCTTTTCATATCCAGATGAAAATATATAATTTTTCATCTTTGAATCCTAGCACCCAGCCCAGCATCTAACAAAGAGTGGGCATTTTTGGATGGATAGGAGAATAGCTAATTGGAAGATTGGGTGGCTGTTGGGTGGGTGAGTGGCTGGATGGGCATGTAGATGGAGTGCCTTGGAATCTGTTCTTGGTTTACTTCACTCTCTATCTTATCTACTGTTTTTTACCCAGACCTTTGACTATAAACGCCACCGATTACTCCTACATTTTTATATTTGGGTCCGACCTCCCCTATAAATTCTAGACTCACATATCCATATCTATATTAGTAACTCCACCTAGAGATCTGAAAGACATTCAGATCCCAAAATATCTTAAAAGGTATATTGGGCCATCCCCCAGCCCCAGTAGAAATCTTATCCTCCCCCAGAGTTCCCCAACTTAGGAACTGGCACTGCTACTGAGCTGATTTCTCAGGCTAAATACCTTCTGGTCATCCTTCAGTCTTCTTCCCGACCCCGCCCCACCCCTTACATTCAATCCATCCACCAGCTCTGTCTGCATGACCTTTAAAATACATTAAGAATCCATCTGCTTCTCATCACTTCTACCACCGTCACCCAGATCATCACCTCCCATTTATACAAACGCAACTGCTTTCTAACCCATCCACCTGCTTCTTCTCTGGCCTCCATGCCTCCATTCTCCATACAGAAGTCAGGATAATCTTTTTTTTTTTTTTTTAACATTTTTATTAGAGTGCTTTACACTGCTTTACAGTGTTGTGTTATTTTCTGCTGTATAACAAAGTGAATCAACTATATGTATACATATTTCCCCATATCCTCTCCCTCTTGCATCTCCCTCCCACCCTCCCTCCCCCACCCCTCTAGGTGGTCACAAAGCACTGAGCTGATCTCCCTGTGCTATGCGGCTGCTTCCCGCTAGCGCTCTGTTTTACATTTGGTAGTGTATATATGTCCATGCCACTCTCTCACTTCGTCCCAGCTTACCCTTCCCCCTCCCCGTGTCCTCAAGTCCATTCTCTACGTCTGTGTCTTTATTCCTGTCTTGTCCCTAGGTTCTTCAGAACCATTTCTTTTTTTAGATTCCATATATATGTGTTAGCATATGGTATTTGTTTTTCTCTTTCTGACTGACTTCACTCTGTATGACAGACTCTAGGTCCATCCACCTCACTACAGATAACTCAATTTCGTTTCTTTTTATGGCTGAGTAATATTCCATTGTATGTATGTGCCACATCTTCTTTATCCATTCATCTGTCGATGGACACTTAGGTTGCTTCCATGTCCTGGCTATTGTAAATAGAGCTGCAATGAACATTGGGGTACATGACTCTTCGAATTATGGTTTTTCTCAGGGTATATGCCCAGTAGTGGGATTGCTGGGTCGTATGGTAGTTCTATTTTTAGTTTTTTAAGGAACCTGCATACTGTTCTCCACAGTGTCTGTATCAATTTACATTCCCACCAACAGTGCGAGAGGGTTCCTTTTTCTTCACACCCTCTCCAGCATTCAGTGTTTGTAGATGTTTTGATGATGGCCATTCTGACTGGTGTGAGGTGATACCTCATTGTTTTAATTTGCATTTCTCTAATGATTAGTGATGTTGAGCATCCTTTCATGTGTTTGTTGGCAGTCTGTATATCTTTGGAGAAATGTCTATTTAGGCCTTCTGCCCATTTTTGCACTGGCTTGTTTGTTTTTTTGATATTGAGCCACATGTGCTGCTTGTATATTTTGGAGACTAATCCTTTGTCAGTTTCTTCATTTGCAGATATTTTCTCCCACTCTGAGGGTCTTTTTGTCTTGTTTATGGTTTCCTTTGCTGTGCAAAAGCTTTTAAGTTTCATTAGGTCCCAGGGTAATCTTTTAAAGACTCTAATTAGATCATATCCCTCACCTGGTCTCAAGCCTTCAGTACCTTTGCATTACCGTCAGAATAAAATCAGAATTCTTCCCCATTCTAACTCCATGTTCCAAACTCTTACTATAGTCCACACTCCAAGAAAAAAGATGAATGTCTCTCTTTTCTCTTGCCTCATTCCCTGTCTCTGGAGCCTCTCCTTCCCTAGCCTTTTCTCTTTTTTTGGAGCAGCCAAAGATGGGCCATTTCCAACACATTTTCCATTAACTGAAGTGGCACTAAATACCATCACTGCTATGAAACTAATCGGCAATTTGTGAGATGCCTTTACACCCATGTAGCCCCATTTGGGGGCATAATTATTTCCTAATTAGGAGGCGATTTATACTCGTTACTTGGGACATTTGCTTCTGCCAGTGCCGTGCCTACCCTAAATGGCTCAGTTCTCTTTTTTTCTCCCCCAAGATTCTGCTGGCTGAAGCCAGATGACCAGACAGCCAAGCAAACTTAATTAACAGACAGTTCTGTTCCTGTGGGAGGGAAAAGCTCAAATGTGCTGTCATTCTGAGGATAAAACCAAACACGTTTCTCTTGGAAGACCTTGTAGTCTTCTGCTAGAAACGGAGTTTGGGGGTGTCTGTTACCTTCTTTTCCAAGAGTTCTGATGAAATTTATTATTAAAGTTCACTAAACTAACCCATCTTTGTAAAAACACTTTTAAAATCTTTAAAGCCCTCCTTTGTAGCAGGGATTATAGTCCCCATTTTACATATTTAGAAACCGAGGTTTAGAGATTGAAGTGACTTCCTTAAGACCATACAACCAGGTTTAAGGAACCTGTGAAGCTGGGACCAGGGGTAAGCGCATGTCAGCTGGACTTCATATCCCATGATTTTTCATCTCAGCTTAGTGCTCACTATTACCTAGATTCCAATAGTGTACAGGCAGGAACTGCCTCTGTGTCCCTGATGCCTTATATGCTGTAAATGTCTAGTAAGTATTTTTAAATAAACAGGAAGCAGAGAGAAGAGCCAGGAAATCTGAGTTCTTGGCCACCTCCTTACTGTATGACTTTTGTCTTTTCACTTCTCTTATTCTCGTAGTCTTCTCATGCATATCTGCAAAATGAAGATTTTTCAGCTCCAACTCTGCCCGCTTCCTAGGCATGTGCAGAGGCATTGTCAACCATACCATATATCAATAAAAGATAGCTCCTTCTGTACTATTTTTAGTTCCAAAACTTAGGAGTTGTGTTCAGAGTGTGTCCAAAGAAAAACAACTTCCAGTGACTGGAAGTCCATACCATCTGACCTCTGCTTTTCTGGGGACAGAGGGTATCTCTCCTTGGGGGTGAGAATGGTCCAAGAATTAGAGGTCATAGATCAGGACTTTCCCCTAAGGAAGCAGATAGAAGAGTGGCCCCTGGCTTTGTTGCTGAGCTCTCCAAGGTACTGAAAGTTCCAAGGATGTAGGTGTCAGGTCTTTACTACTCTGCTTAGACAACAGATGGAAAAGGTCCACATTTTTGCTTCTGGAAACTCCAAGGTGCTAAAATTTCTGGGGCTGTGTATGCAAAGCCTTGTGCACTATGGTTCAGCAAAAACTTCCATTCAGTGTGCACGCTGGCAGGAGCCAGGGGGAGACTGTGCTATGACTTTCCATTTGAAAGCCTTTACCCCCCTTGAAGAAGTGTCCAGCTGTCCCCTATCTCCCACCACCCACTGACATGCCAGGGGGTTCCAGAAGTTTTCTCTTTCTTTCTCTTGCCTTTCTCTCACTTTGTCTCTGTTCCTGCCTGAGGAAGAAACAGCAGGCTTGTTCTTTTTAACTCAGCAGTACTGCAGGCAACCGTGCATTCTAAAGGATAGCCTCCTCCTCTTCCATTTCTTCCTAAGCAGATAAGACATCCCAGTCCCCAGTTCAGAGGCTGGGCCCCAGGAGCTAGTGGCATCAGATGTGCTCAGAGATCTTGTTACTTTTGATTGCTTGTAGCCTTTCATCCAAACAAGAGCCCAGGAATACAAATGTACAGTAAAGGATAGAGGGAAGAGGAGGTCATTCTCTATCAAACAGCACCCAGATCCCACTCTGTGGCCCCATCACCGAGCACAATGAGAAAAAGCACACAGACTTCCACTTGAAAATTTATAATGCTGTGTTCCAAGAATGTGACTGATTACCTGTGGCCTCCCTGCTGCGCTCAGAGTAACTTAAAGAAGCCAGGGTCCAATCTGACTCACCAAACCATAGCATATTTGGCTGGCTTCAAGACGTACAAACATCATCAGAATAGGGAATGTGGAGATACGAGCCTATTTCATGGCAGTCAACATGCCCAGGAGGCTTCATAATCCACGGTATCCCAAAGCCACTACCGTGGGTTAAACCATAAACCTAATTCTACATCTTTCCCAATCCCCTCCCACCATCTTAACAACTCACATTCCATCATAAGCTGCAGGGGAGAGTAATTTACAGGAAGTGTGAGTATTGGTATTGCCTTCAGCAGTTTTCAATGTTGGCCGTAAGGGATAAAGCTCAGGGTTGTAAAGCTCACAGTTTTTCATTAAAGATAAGTAAAATAAAAAAATAAAAATAAATTTAAAAAAAAGATAAGTAAAATAACAACACAGATACATATTTTCAGATGCCTCTTGGATATCTTGAAAGCATCCCAAATGCAACATCTTCAAAACCAAATGTATCCTCCTCCTTTCACCAGCGCTTTCTTCCCTTCTAGAGTTTTCTAAGAGCAGAGCGTCATCAGCTCCCACTCACCAGGCCAAAATCATGACAGTCTTTTGACTCGTCTCTCTCTCTCCTTCCTCCAGTTTTGGTTCATTTCCCTGTCTGTACCTCCCACGTGCCTCCTGCTTGCCATCTTCACTGTCTGATTTCCATCTCTCCTCTTCTCCTACATGAATTATTGTGACAGTCTAATAACAGGTCTCCCTACCTCCAATATTGACTCACCTTTAATTCTTTCTCCATTTACCAGCATTGGGAATTGTTCTAAAATAAAATTCTGGCCATGTCATTCCCAACTGAAAGTCTTTGAATAACTCCCCATCACCTAATAGTGTAAAGACCAAGGTCTCTGGCATGCCTGGCATGGAGTTTCCTGGTCTGTTCTTGCTGACACGAATTCTCTAACCTTAACTCCCACTACTTCCTTGTACACAGTTGCTGATCCAGCCGAAACAAACCTTTGTCCTTAAAAATACTGTTCCCTCTTCTTCATGAATATTCTTTCACCATCTGACAAATACACAATTATCTTTTACGTCCCGGCTCAAGTGTCACCCCCATGAATCCTTTCTCGGTTCACCCAGAGTTAGAGGCACTGTCTTCTGAACTCCCATGATTTTTTGGACATTTCTCGATTGTAGCATGTTATTTGTCCCTTTGTATGTCTACATTTCCCTACTGTGAGGTTTCCCTTAAAGACAAGTAACCTGTGATCCAACAGACACATTAGTAAAGATGCTAATCATCAGGGAAATGCAAATCAAAACCACAATGAGATATCACTGCACACTCTTTAGAATGGATATCATCAAAAAGACAAGAAATAACAAGTGTTGGCACGGATGTGGAGAAAAGGGAACCCTGGTTCAGCCGCTTCTGGTGGGAATGTAAATTGGTGCAACAACTATGGAAAACAGTATGGAGGTGCCTCAAAACGTTAAGACTAGAACTGCTAGATGATCCAACAATTCCACTTCTGGGTATATATCCAAAGAAATTGAAATCAGAACCTTGAAGAGACATCTGGACCCCATATTCACAACAGCATTCACAATAACCAAAATATAGAAACAAATGTTTGGCAATGGATGAATGGATAAAGAAAATGTGGTATATGTACATGCAATGGAATATTATCCAGCCTTAAAAAGGAAGGAGATCTTGCCATTTGGGACAACATGGATGGACCTGGAGGACATTATGCTGAGTGAAATAAGCCAGACACAGAAAGACAAATACCGTATGTTCTCACTTGTATATGAATCTAAAATAGTCATACTCATAGGAGCAGAGAATAGAATGGTGGCTGCCAGGGGTGGCAGTGGGGTGGGGAGGGGGGAAGGGGAACATGTTGGTCAGAGGATGTGAAATCTCAGTTTTGCAAGATGAATACATTCTGGAGATCTACTTTACACATAGAACCTATAGCTAACAATACTGCATTGGATACTTAAAATTTTCCAAGAGGATAGATCTTATGTTAAGTGTCCTTACAATAACAATAGGGCAGAAGTAAACTTTGGGAAGTGAGGGATGTCTATAGCCTTGATGGTGGCGATGGTTTCATGGGTATGTGCTTATCCCCAAACTCATCAAGTCGTATATATGAAACATATACAGCTCTTTACATGTCAGTCATACATCAATAAAGTGGTTTTTTTTAAGGTAATGAACTGTGTGAGGCACAGGAAAAGAACTGAACTAGAGATAATTTGGAAGCAGAAAGATACAGATCATAATTAAAACTGTGGATCATCTAATGTTAGCCCCACAAAATGCAGGTTACCGTGTGTCAGCACAGGTGGTAATATAGGATAGGGCTTAAGAGAGTGGTGTTTGGAGGTAGACCAACCTCCAACATTTCCTGCCATTATGACCTTGAACAAGGTAATTAATCTTTCAAAGACAGTTGATGTATCTGAAACTGAGAATAATTATATTACTACCTTCTAGGTTTGAGAAATTAGAGATAATGTAAAGAATGAAATGCCTATCACAAAGGGAACACTCTAAAATGTTAGCTATTTTTAGTTATTTATTCATACTTCAAATTACTAAAGACCTTCCCTTTTGCTCAGTCCTGAATAAGAGGCCTCAAATAGTTTAGAAGATGGTCTATAAACTTGTTAGTCTCTTGGACCCTCCACTGGTGACTTGAAACATTAGCCTTTTTTATTACACATTGTAAAGTTTAAAAAGTTGATTAATTTCATTTTCCAGTACTAATTTTCCTCCTTTTTTATAGAGCACAGTACACTCACCCACATGTCACCTACAGTCTCACCCTAATGAAGGACTCTGATAGCACTTTGAATTAGCTAAGTTGCTATGCCAGGTGTGCCCATATACCAAGTTGATTCAAGAAATTCCTTACATTTTCTTTTTGTTCTCCCTGAGGAGATTATCATTTTTTCTATACGATGTTCTCTTACTTTAACAGTTGAGGCTGTTATCTGATGTGCTAGAGTTTTAGATGGATACATTCTGCCTTTGTTAAGGATTGGTTGAAATTTTGTTCTTTCTTTTTATAATGTAACCTTGGAAAGCGTTGTTGAATGAACATTACCAAATAAAGTTTGAAATAACATTGATTCCTTTAAAACAAACAAAAAAACTGTGGCTGTGGGTGAGACCACTTGAGAGTGTGTTGGATTTGTACTGTGTCACCTTCCTGGTTGGGGGTTACAAGAGATATGGTGGGAGATTTGGAGGGAGGAAGCAGTCATTGGTTTTTATGCTTGGAAGGTCAGGGTAGTGCATACATGTTGCTGTTTATCTGACTGGCTCACCTCATTGGGGTGGGGTCGCAGGCTGACCTGCTCCACCATCCCCCGCCCCAAGTCCCCCGTCAGCTTCTCCGACTCCAAGTCCAGATGTGTGCTGAGTTCCATGACACAGTGTGTCAGCTTCTCGAGCAGGACTCTGTGTCATCAAGGTTGGAGGCAGTGAGAAACTGACACAAGTTCTGTTCTCTTATCATGAGTTCCAGGCTCGTTTCCATGGGTTCCACAGTGCCCTTGCTCTTCTTCTTCCCGTCATATCAATCTACCCTTCCTGATGGCCTTCCTTGGAGACTTCAATCTTCACCAGTAGATGTGAAGACAAGAACCTTACAGACACTGTTTAATTGCATGAGGTCAAATCCCTGTAACAAATCAACAAATCTATCATCTGCCTCTATATCTATCTATCTATCTATCTATATCTATCTATATCTATCTATCTATCAATCATCTATCTATCTATCTATCTCCTAGTGGTTCTTATCCAATTGGACCCTAACTACTACATAATTTGGTGCCAAGAATGGGAATGAAAACCACATTACTTATCTATTGCTACAAAACCAATTGCCCCGGGCTTCCCTGGTGGCGCAGTGGTTGAGAGTCTGCCTGCCGATGCAGGGGACACGGGTTCGTGCCCCGGTCCGGGAAGATCCCACATGCCGCAGAGCGGCTGGGCCCGTGAGCCATGGCCGCTGAGCCTGCGCGTCCGGAGCCTGTGTTCCGCAACGGGAGAGGCCACAACAGTGAGAGGCCCGCGTACCGCAAAGGAAAAAAAACCAAAAAACAATTGTCCCCAAACTTAATGGCTTCAAACAACAAACACTTACTACCTCAAAGTGGGTCAGGAATTTAAAAGCAGCTTAGCTGAGTGGTTTTGACTCAGAGTCTCTCATGAGGTTGCAGTCAAGATGGTAACTAGGACTTCAGGCATCTGAAGGCTTGACTGGGGTTCAAGGAGCTCTTGCAAGCTCACTCACATGACTGCTGGAGGGAGCCCTCAGTTCCTCACCACGTGGGTCTCTCCACAGGGATGCCTGAGTGCTCACAACATGATATCTGACTTGTCTAGGGAAAGCGAGTGATGAGAGGGAGGGAGAGAGACACACAGAGAGAGAGAGAAAGCTGCAACACCTTCTATAAAATAGTCTCAAAAGTGAACCACCAGCTCTTCCATCATATTCTATTCGAGGGAAATGAGTCACTGAGTTCAGCCCACACTCAAGAGGTGGGGATTAAGCTTCACCTCTTAAAGGGAGTATCAAAGAATTTTTGGCCATATTTTAAAACCACTATATATAGAGAGAGAGAGAGGGGGAGAGAGCTGAGTGTAGGAGAGGGCCAAGTATGTCTGACCTCATTTATCCAAAGTGGTTCAACTATTTTTTCTGTCTCTCATCTTTTGCTGCATGTGAGCAGATCTTGCCTGCAGCCAAGCCCTGGAAACAGAAATTTCAGTATCAATTGTACCCCTCCACCAACATTTTGAAACTCTTCCTAGCCTAGAGATATTTTCTAAACCTATGACCACACACTAATGATTGTATTAAACTGCACCCTTATGGTAAACACCAAGTTGAACTGAAACCCAGTAGATTCATATTTGTCAAATGAATAAATTGCATCATTCAAATGCCTGCTCATTTCCTCTTATATTCATTTATTAGATATTCATTGAGCATGTATTATGTGAGACATACAAAGATGAATAAAATGGGACTTCCTTGGTGGTGCAGAGGTTGAGAGTCCACTTGCCAAAGCAGGGAACACAGGTTCAATCCCTGGTCCGGGAAGATCCCACATGCTGTGGAGCAGCTAAGCCCACGCACCACAACTACTGAGCTTGTGCTCTAGAACTTGCAAGCCACAACTACTGAGCCCACGTGCCACAACTACTGAGGCTGCATGCTGCAACTACCGAAGCCCGCACACCTAGAGCCTGTGCTCCGTAACAAGAGAAGCCACTGAAGTGAGAAGCCTGCGCACTGCAACGAAGAGTAGCCCCCGCTCGCCGCAACTAGAGAAAGCCCGTGTGCAGCAACAAAGACCCAACATGGCCAAAAACTTTTAAAAAGGATAAAAAGAAAAAAAGAAATGAGCACATACAGCAAAGGCTCTTAAAAAAAAAAGACAAATAAAATATAATCCCTATCTTAAAGGGGCTCTCATTTTGCTGAGTATCAATTAATCCCTTATATGAGGCCTCAAGAGCTCTCAAGGGTGAATTTGCCTGAAGCTCTTAAGAGCAGAAGCCCAGCTTCTCCTTCACAGGGATGACTTCTTGAAATTCTGGATCAGTGCCTTAAAGAGGGTAGGCCGTGGCTAGAGGTAGGGGGTCCTCCCCTTGGGGCAGCCATGAGCTGGATCTCTCAGGGGCAGATGGAGCAGGTAGCACCTGCCCGAGGTGAGACGCCGCAGAAAGTCAAGGGCTGGGTCGGAGGGACTGTCTCTTTAGCCCTTGTGACATGCATGAGGATTGAATCCAAGGGAAGGTGACGTACACAAGCCCCAACTCCTCCTCCTGCCTTACTGGGCAGCTATTTTTGGAGCAGGCGCCCTAGATTTACGCCACGTCACAACCAAACTTGTCACTTTAGAGCAGGTGGGGGAGGTAGAATCAGACTTTCAGCTTAAAGGGCCAACGGAGGTTGTATAGCTGTGTGATGAGCAGATCTTTCGTGTGTTGTTTCCATAAGCGGTTGTCTAGCCTAGATTTGGGCACCTCTTGTCACGGACAGCTCACCGCTTCCTGAGGCCATTCCTCACGCAGTAGATCAGGCTCCACCTGTTTGAAAGTCTCTCCCGGCACCATTGAGACAAACCAGCTTCTCTATAATGTCTACGCATTGCCTTCATCTTGTCTTCTGGACTCGCCTAGGCTAAGTTCAGTTCCCTTTCAACGATAACAATCATGATGATAATAATAATATAATGGTAATAGAAACTCACACTCTCAAGGACCACGTGTCAGACCCAGGATGGTGCTTCACCTGCAATATATCATTCATCCCTAAAATAACCCTAGGGTGTAGGTACTATTATTATCCCCTTTTCACAGATAAGGTATCTGTATCAGAAAATAAATATCCAGTTCCACCACGTTTGTATTTTCGAAGCTATGTATCCTCCCATTTTATTAGCATTTTGTCTTTTGTCTTGAGAAGCAACACAGTATAGTGGGAAAAGTATAACAGTTTGAATCACATTGACCCAAATTAAAATTTCTTCTCTGTCTCTTGCGAGATGCACCACCTTCAACAAGTCACTTAAATATCTGAGCTGCTGTCCGCTCGTCAACAGGGTTAACATATTAGAAGGTCAGGAGGAGACGTAGAGGTTATGTGTGTGAAGTGCTTGATACAAAACAAATGCTCAGACAATGCTACACGTTTCCCTGTCAGTGCCCTGGACACCATCACGACACGGTGGGGTCTGCCAACTCCTTGAATGTATGACGGCAGCATTGTACATGTCATACCCTAGGTGTCTTCTCATAGTCACCTGGGGACACAACCTGTGACAATATGAGTGTTTGGGAGAGCATGTCACACGGACAGTTCATACAGTATTTCCAGTTGACTCGGACCCCGAGGTCTTGCCCCGCTATGTGCTCTGCTTAGAAATAACACCCCTACCATGTTCTGGGACAGTGGCTATTTGGGGCCCAGTTGCAAGAATTTATCTTATCCCAGTTAAATTATAACTTATTGAGTCACTTTAGATCCCAAACTGTTGCCAAGTGTCTCCCTCTTCCTTTGTCTTTGGACCAGCCTTGGATTTGGCGAACAGCTCTCTATGCCCTCGATCCAATGAGGGAACGATTACTTCTCCTTCTCCCTCACCCACAGAACCAATTAATCACAAAGTCCCTGTCCATTTCGCCTCCTAAGGGTTTTATTTTTAATCTGTCAGCTTTTCTCTGACTCTGCCATCTCCCCTCTGGTCCAGGCCTCCATTATCTCATCCTGGACGATGATGGAATGCTCTCAGCATCGGTCTCCCTGCTGCTTCTTTTGCAACCTGTGCTTCACAAAACAGCCAGAGTGAACTTTTAATAAACGCAGATCATGTGACCTTCCCGTTTAAGAACTCTCCATGGATATCCATGGTTCTTCTGGTAAAGACCAAAGCCTCTACCGTGATCTGGAGGCCTTTCCTGGCCCACCTCCGCCTTTCTCTCCAGCGCACTCTCTGGTCGCTTTCCCAGCTCCCTGAGCTCTAGCTCCACTCAGCTGCATTCAGTCCCGAGCACCCTGTGAGCTCCCTGCGGAAAAGGGAATCTGGGCGTGCTGTCCTCTACCTCCTTCCTCTGTCTAGTTAAAGCCTACACAACCTTCAGATCTCGGGATGGTTAAGAGCACGGACTCTGGAGCCAACTGCCTGGTCCAGCTCTGCATGTGCTGGCTGCATGACCTTGGGCACACAAATCGCTTAACCTTTCTGGATCTCAGTTTCCTCGTCTCTAAAATGGGCACACTAGTAGCAATATATAATAGGGCTGCTGTGAGGCTAATATGTAAAGCATAACAAGAAAGCTCAGTGTCTCAGCACATAGAAATGCTGTAAAAGCATTAATAACTATTATTACATAATAACAATTATAATTACTCAGGAGAGCTTTCTCCAAGCCCTCAGACTAGGTCAGGGACCCAGGGTGTGTGTGTGCGCATGTGCGTGTGTGTGTGTGTGTGTGTGTGTGTGTGTGTGTATCAGGGACTCTCTACTTCCTCAGGGTAGAAATTATTTCAGTTGTAATTTTGCATTTATTCGGTGATTATATGCATTATTCCAGCCCCTCCCACTAAATCGTAAGCTCCACAAAGGCAGTGCCTTGAGTCACCTTTCACTCATTTCAGTGTCTGGCCCAGTTTGTGGTACTTCTGGAAGTTCGATCAGTATTTGCTGAACGTGTGTATGTGCCTTGTTGAACATGGTGGGCATGTCTTCAGGCTGACTGTGGCTCTTTGACCTGTCTATTCACCCCTCTACCCACACACACCCTAGGATACTATCCTTCAGTCAGTTACAAGTCTTCCTGGTGGCTTGGTCATTAGTTTTCCATCCCACTTTCAAGGTTACGGGTGTAGAAGAAACAATGCCAGCCTCGTGAATGGGGAAGACAGATTCAAATCCCAGATCGTTTTCTTTGTATCTCCAGAGCGATCCTCTAACGTCTTTGAGCATCAGTGTGGGTAAGTTGGGAGAAAGGGGGAAGGGGGAGAGATAACATTAGCACCTGCTTTAAATAGTAAGAGGATCACTAAATACGATGACAAAAACGGACAGTTATAGAGCAGACACCACATTCCCACTAAGGGCCTTAATCTTTTACACAATCGTCCCATTTAATCCTCACAACCAAGCTTTGAGGCAGGTGGCATCATTTTTCCCAGGCTGCAGATGAGGACATGGAAATCCAGAGTCATTAGTATCTCGCTCAAGGTCACATGGGAAATGGAAAAAAAGAAAAACCACATTTGAGCCCAACCTGTGTGGACCCAGAGCCTGAGCTCTTCATCACCTTCCCTTTGGCCTCACGCACAATATTTAAGAAGCGCCCGGTGCGGGTCAAGTGGTGGAAGCACAGGTCGAGAGATGCTGGAGGTGAGAAAGGCCTGACAGGAGGAGGTGTGGCCAGCACTCTGCTACGTACAGACACATTCATTCTCCTCCGCCTTCTGCAGCCCCTCAACACCCACTGACATCCCTCAAGATTACCTACTGACATCATCAACTACCCAGTAAGTATCAGGGTCTGATCAAAAGAGAGGTTTTCTAAGAATAGCTTTTATTTTCGCCACACCACTGGCTAATATTGTCCCCCATCTACGCGGTCCAATCAGAATTCTTGCTGATTTGAAAGCAAATATAATAACAATAAGAACATCACTTATTAGCACGCAGCTTAGAAAGTGGCTCATCCCAAATGGTCTTTTTTTTTTTCCGCATGAGAAGTTTGGAGATTGTTCAGATAAGCCAGCTATTGCTTGGAGGCAGGAAAGTGGAGGAGTATCTGAAATCAAAGAAACCCCACAGATCATGTGACCTCCCTGTTTAAAATCTGGCTGTCATCTAATCTCTCTCCACAGAGAGTTATCAATGATCTGCCTTTTGCTACTGGGGGTTTGGAAGGCGATTAGGAAAGCATGTGGTGTGAGTCAAGGAATTACAGAGTTGGGGGCAGAGGCTGGGAGATCAGGGAGGTGTCTTGGAGAAAAAGCAGCCCCCAAGCCTCCTATAATTTGTAGTGCCTTTATGACCCACCCAAGGTATTAGCACACATCATTTCTAATCCTCATAACAACCTTGGGATGTAACATTCTCCTGTTTTGTGGGTAAAGAAGTGGGGTTCAGAGAGGCGGGGGTAACTTGCACAAAATTTCCAAGGTTGTAAAGGGCAGAGGCAGAATTCAAATAGCTTTGTCCCCCAGTTCATTGTCCGTGGTGTGTGTGTGTGTATGTGCGTGTGTGTGTTTAATTACAGAGCGCACAAGGCTCAATCTCCTTCCTCAATGTATTCTTTCTCCCTGTATTCCGCCTATGTCCCCACTCAGCCTCATGGCATTCAATGCAAGCTGCGGACTGACAACTCTCAAATTCGTATTTCTAGCCTAGACCTCCCTTGAGAGCTTCAGACTTGTAAACTTTTTTACCTACTTGACTTTTCCATTGGCTGTCTAACTGTAATCTTAGACTTAACACCCCCCAAACTGAAACCTTCATCTTATCCTAAAGCTCACTGATTCATCCTGCAGCCCTCCCCCCTGCAGAGGTTGGTACCACCATCCTTCAAGCTCAAAACAGAAAGCAGAGAGCCTTTGTTCTCTCCGCCTCACACACACCATCACACAGCCCCACCCTGCCTTCTCCCTCCAACCACCTCATTCCACTTCTCCCTGCACCACTGCAACAACTGTGGTCTCTCTGCTTCCGCTCTTGCCGTCCTCTTCAACCTATTTCCTACTCATCCCTTAGAATGAATTCCACCTCCGTCAATGACCTTTAAGGCATGATGTGATTTAACCTCTGTCTGAGTTGTATACCCTTCCAGCCACACTGTCCGTCCTTCAGCTTTCTGAGTATATCAGCCTTCTTTATGCATTGGACCTTTCACAGCTGGCCTTTAACCTTCTAAGATTCCTCTTCTACTTTCACCACTGGCTCTTATTCACTAGATCTCAAAGTAAATGTCCTCTTCTCAACAAGACTCTCCCAAACCACATAATCTACAGTATGCAAGGCTTTCTTCATTTTCCATCTGTTTTAATCATTGGCTTTTTTTTTGCTTATTGAATCTTCATTAATTATTATTCTTTACAACAACTCAGTGAAGTAGGCATATTTTCCCCTCTTTTCTGAGAAAACCAAGTTATGGGGCAATTTCATAACTTGTCCAGGGTCACAGAGCTAAGAAGTTGCAGAGCCAGAACTCGACCCCAAATCATCCTGACTGCAGAACCAATACCCTATCCACTACACTGTGCTGCCTGCCAGTTCAATCTAACGTACATCTCTCTTTTTTCCTCCGGTTTCTTATTCAGTGAGTTGCAGCTTAACTGAATGTGCACATTACCAGCCTTCTCTGCTCTGTTCATCTCTCCTGTGCTAGTAAAAAAAAAAAAGAAGAAAACCAAAAAGACCTGGGATTCTTCAAATAAACTCTCAGCATTTTCATAACGGGAGCGTAGAGGGAATGCCATTCTTTTATTTACTAAACAATTCTGAGCTCTTTGGGGCTCTTTCGCTTTGATTGTTGCTATTTTTTTAAATGTGCTTCCCTGCAAGACCTTGGAAACAGCCATCTGGTCCCCATTCCTTTACAGCATTAGAAATGTTCAATACAGAGAAGAGCAAAGCAACGTGACCTAGACTAGGAGATCAGGAAAGTCATCTAAGATGAAGTGAAGGCTGAGTGGGAGTTAACTAGGTGAAGAGGGTGGAGAAGAGCCTGTGCAAAGGCACTGTGGAGATATGGAGCATGCCATGTCCAAGGAAGGGGAAGAAGGACGTGTGGCTGGAACGCACAACTGCTCTCCGTTGACCACCCTGGCCCACGGCGCGTGCCTTTGGCTGTGCAAAGGACTTTGTTCAGGTGGACGCATTGGAAAACACTTAGATGGTAATGGTGAGTATAAAAGAATGGTAATGATCATTGCTTTGAATGCAAAATGGTCTCAGTGAATAAATAGCCCTGTCGATGTCCGTAAACTGGAACTGATATGTAATCTCCATCCCTGCCCATCTGGCCATTTCAAATGTCCTGTGGGGAAAGGAAAAGGAATGCACTGGCAGGGTCACCTGAACGGGGGTTTTTGAACAGTGCCCACCTCCAGACGAGATACGGTGATGTGGAGAAGACGTGCCACCCAGGCTGTCACTGAGCATCTAGTCGGGGCCAGGCGCTGAATTCAGGCCTTTTGCCTATTGTTTGGCATAACCCCGATGCTAAAGCGACAGTAAGGTGCTGTTACTAACACGCTTCGCAGGCGGGGAGATGAGGCCGGGCGGCGCACTCACGATGCTCCCCAGCATCGCAGCTTAGTTTCTTCGTGGTGTTCGCCGCTGTCTGGAGTCACCGTGTGTATCTGGGGGGCGCTTGCCCTTGCCTCCGTGCACTCCAGTGCACGCAGCTGGGGGCAAAACCGAGTCTCTTTTACCCACCACTGCACCCCCAGGACCTGCTGCGGCACAAGCAACCGAAGGTCTTCGATAAGGAGTTTGAAGGGGGGTGACGTCATCGAGATGGTGGAATAGGAGACTCCGGACTCTCCCCCCACCCACGGGTGCACGAAGAAACAGCTATCGAGCACATCAACTGCAGAGAGAAATCCAGAAACTACTGAGGGGACTCCTGCACACGGGGTGACTGAGAAAATTCTTCAAAATGGGTAGGAACAGCTGAGACCTAATCTTGCCATAAATCCCACCCCTGGCCCAGCCCTGTACAACCAGGAGGGGACCTCCAGCTCCCAACTCGTCACTGAGAATCGAAGGGTTTGGACACCTATCTAGCACTCCAGCTTTTCTGGCTGCTACCCTAGGGACTGGCTCCCAACTCACGTGTCTCTGGAAGCTAGTGGCCCGGCATTCGCTGGTCCCCTGGGATCACAGAGAACAAAGTTGAGGCTTTAAATGGGGCGCCGAGCACTTCCTGTTACTCCTCCTCGTAGCTGGCTCCAAACTAAAGCCTACGGCCACCACATTGCCAGGGGTGTCTGTTAAAATGCAGATTCCTGGGCCCCATCCATCTGTACTGAATCACACTCTCTAATGAAGAGCTTATTGGGGGAAGAATAAAAAAGCTTATTGAAAGCTCTCCGCAGCCGAGGCACATGCATCTTAGAGACTCCCCTGATTCTATACTTGTCCCCTTTCACTCACCAGAACTCTGTATCTAAATCAGTTCACAGCAGACAAGCTGTCCTGGAACACAGGAGAGGGAATTTTAATGAGGGATGTCCTCCGGCTTTACCCTTCATTGTCAGAAACCTTAAGAAGCATCAGAAATGGGGTCCACCAAGGCAATGGAAACGCTCTTTATATGCAGGCCTAGCCCTGTCTGCAGAAGGAGGTCAGGTTGAACAGTTAACCCACGCTGGTCAGGCTCTGGGAGGAATTTCCCGTTTCACATTTGAGGCTGAATCTTTGAGAGGCTCCGTGGTGGAGTAGACACTGAGTCCAATTTCCAGCTTCGCTACTTCCTAGGTGTGTGACTCCGGCAGTCAGTTAACTAATCTGAGCCTCACTTTCCTCGTTTGTAAAACAGATGACGGACAGCTCCAAGACGGTGGTGAGGATAAAGGGAAACAACAGGCGAAGGCGCCCACTGCAGCAGCTGGGCGGGGGCCTGCTTCATCACTGCTGCTGTATTTTAAAAAAATTAAGGCTAGCATTATTTGAATACTTACTAGGTATCAGGCAGGCACATTGCCAAATATATTTATTGTAATATTTATTATAATATATCTGTAATATATAAATACATATTTTTATATTTCTATATTACACATATATAGTAAATATACACATGTATAATAACTATAATGACATTTGATATATTGGTGATTATATATATAAATATAAACAGAGAGAGAGAGAATAATACCCTCATGGGTAAGGCTTCAATATCCACCTTATACACCCAAGAAAATTGAAGTCTGAGAAGTTTAGTAACTTGCTCGTGGTCACACAGCAAGTAAGGAGTAGAGCAAGGATCCGGGTGTTTGCAGTCAATATTCTTCCTCTTGACCAAGGGGGCTATACTGTTTTCTCCCTCATTACCTTTCTCTTAGGGTAGAGTTCAGAGAAAAAAATAATAACTGTCATTCTGGAGTGTTGGCCCCGATTTGTTTAGCTTTGCAGTAGATGTCCTGTGTGTTAAAGAGAATAACCCCCCACCTGCCAAGAAGCTGCCGTGCCCTGATCCCCTGCTGCCCTGGCCAGAGGCTTCCTGGTTACATGTTGTTTAAGACACTCGTTCTCACATCTAGCTTCCCGATAGTATCTTCTGGAGAACTTAAAAAAATACTTATCCCGGCCCCAATCAAAGGTGATTTCAAAGTGCATTCAAGGTTAAAACTTTAGAGATTTCTAGCTTGGTCTTCTAACAAACCCCAGCTCAGATGTGACAGCGTCACTTGCAGGAACTCCTTTGC
Organism: Tursiops truncatus; assembly: GCF_011762595.2. Classification (NCBI taxonomy): domain Eukaryota; kingdom Metazoa; phylum Chordata; class Mammalia; order Artiodactyla; family Delphinidae; genus Tursiops; species Tursiops truncatus. The sequence goes on from NC_047048.1 coordinate 30,095,588, forward strand.
CTTTTTAAAATGACACCTTAGAAATGAGTTTATGGGATGACTGGGGATGCCTTTACGGTTATTGAAAACATCCTTGGTTATCGCAGAGTAGAAAGGGAACTCAGTTTCCATTGTCTCAACAAATCTCAGGTGAGCATCTTCTAGGCACATGGGCTGTGCTGGGATCCCCCAGGCAGTGGGAGTGGGATGAAGCAGCATTGATTTGGGGTCAGACAGTCCCAGTTACTGGCTGTGTGGCCCTGGGCAAATCACTTCACCTCTCAGAGCTTCGATTCCCTCTTCTAGAAAGTGCAGCTCATAATGTGTACTTTGTTCAAGTGCAGAGATTAGAGACCATGTTAAGAAACAGGACTGTACCTGCCACATAGCAAGTGCTCAATAAACAGGAATGATGAATAGTAATAGTTGTCATTTATTAAACAGAGATAGTTGAACGATACAGTGATGCTGTTTCGTAGGTCAATAACAAGTGTCATTAGTTTCTTAAGGTTCAGCCCCACCCACTGTGCCGTGGCTTCATATGGATTAAGGCATTCAGTCCTAACAATGGCCTTGTACGACCCCCATTTCATAAATGAGTATAATGAGTCCTAGTGAGGTTAATTTCCCGGGGTCACACTAGTAAATAGCAGTGTCTGCCTGGAATTCATCTCCCAGAAATTTCCACGCTGATTCATTCTCTTCCTCCGGGTTTTAGCTAGGTCACTTCTGCGGGGACTTCCCTGACCCCTGCCCTACAGCGCTTCCCTGCCCCTGTCACCCCCCCAGCTTTGTTTTCCTCACATCACTCACTTCCACCTGCTGTGTTTTTGCTCATATTCTCTCTTCCTCAACTTGACTTGGAAGCTTACGAAAGCAAGGATCCTATCTTAGTGACAGCTAGAGACCCAGCACCTAAAACAGTGCCTGGCACACAGTAGGTATATAATAAATGCAGAAATGAATGATCAAAGGAGCCAGACAGTCTGGTTCAAGTTCTTAGCGGCTGCATTATACCACCGCTTTTGCATGGTTATCACCAAGGTCCTATCACTTTAAGATCTGATGCTTAATCGTCTTCCACATATAATAGAGCCCAGAACTTGGAGGAAGAATCTGGGGAAGGATTATCTGCCTCCCCCAGTGTGGGATCTATTTTCCTGCCCCCTCGATCCAACGCATCCTCACAAATGTGCGCACAGATGGGGACGCATCATCCATGGCTTACGTTGCTTTTGCTCCAGAGTTGGGGGTGGGGGACTTGATCGTAAACTCCCAGGCAGAACACCATGGCGACGATCCTCTGGCTCTAATAAAGGTTTGATGAGTCAGTGTCTTGAAGGACTATAGCCAAATTGAGTCTGATCACATTCATTTTTAAAAGGCCATGTTTCAGCCACATCATTTTACAGGAAGAATTGTTCTGAAGGTCATTCCCAGCATCATTTCACACAGGTGAAATGTTTCTGGTGGTGATCAGGAATGCTGGACGTACCTTCTCAGAGGGGGTGAAGTGTGAGGGGATCCATCCCTCTAGCAGTGTGTCCTGTACCAGAACCCTCGCCATTTATGTCAGAGAACCCCATAAGAATCACACATGGTGCCTGGCCAAGTGTTTTCCGGCGTCTTCAGATCTCCTTCTCTCCGCAGGCTGGGATCCTTGAGTCTCCAGCTTCAGGCTCTGTGGATACAGATATACAGTAATGAAAAGAACATCGTGTGTAGGGTCAGACATTTGAGTCCTCTGAGCTGTATGACCTTAGAGAAATTGCTTAACCGCTCTGAGCTCTGAGTGTCAATGTTTAGCAGGAAAAAGTGTCCTTGAAGTCCTTCCAGAAAGAGAGGCTAGAATCAGATGCCATAGATGTCACTCTCAGAGCCCGCATATTATCAGAGAAGCCCAGGTCCTGTGGGTCTGAGTATAACTGGTTAGTACCACTGTGTGGGCTACAAATAAAGTTTTACTCTTCTTTATTTTCTTGCCTGGGATACTTATGCAACACTGTAATATATCTTCTCCCCAAAGTTAGTTAGAAATACAATCTTTAATTTATTTTTGAATTTTATTTCTTTATTTTTTATACAGCAGGTTCTTATTAGTTATCTATTTTATCCACATCAGTGTATACATGTCAGTCCCAGTCTCCCAATTCATCACACCACCACTGCCACCCCGCTTTCCCCCTTGGTGTCCATACGTTTGTTCTCTACATCTGTGTCTCTGTTTCTGCCTTGCAGACTGGTTCATCTGTACCATTAGAAATACAAGTTTTAAAAATCACCTGTAATCTAACCAACCACCATAGGGTGTTTCCTACCCAATATTTTTCTGTGAAGATATAAAGGGAAAATATTATTTTTAAGATCTAGCCAGGAATTTCTTTTAGTGTCTGAAATAACGCATTGGAGAGCCATTTGCTGTAGAAGATGAGCTTGTGGATATCGGTGTCCTTCAGGGAGAGAGAGAGAGAGAGAGAGAGAGAGAGAGAGAGATGCTCCTTGTGTAGAATGAGAGAAAGGTATGCGTATTTCTTCTCTTGAGAGGGAGGGGTAAAGAGAAGAAAAAGAGAGGAGAGAGGCGTTACCAAGACTGTGAAGCTATGGGCTAGTGGAAATGTGGGGGAGAAGATGGACATTTGAATGAAAAGGAATACATATATTACATATATTACCCAGTTTCAAATTGTTTGTCAGTTTTCTTTGTATGCATTCAACTATATTACATTCACCAATGCTCTGTATCTGTGTGTGTGTGTGTGTGTGTGTGTGCACACGTGTGTGTGTGTGTGTGGCTTAGTACTTCAGGAAAGCCTGAATGTCAATCACACTGGTTCAGAGAAGCCTGGAATGGAGGCAGTCTGAGAGCATCAGGTTCCTGAAGACACAGGTGACCTCAAGACCCTAAGCACCCCTTCTTCCCAATAGATAATTAACTGAAAACCTGGACTTCCATGGGACACTGCACGCCCACATCGATCTCACCTCGATTCCAAGAGGAAAGAGGGTGCGCGAGAGTGTGAGGGGCGAGTGTATGAGAAGTAGGATGCTTTGGGCTGGTCAGACGCACAGCTAATTGCAGGCAGCGATTTCCTTATCCACGCCCCCTTCTCATCACCACAGACTCTGCATTCACTGATACGCGTGGCAATTTTATTTTGTAGTTGGGGAAGAAAGGAGGAGTTTTGATTAAGAATCTTGGAAGAAGATCGATGGAGCTATGACTGAATTTCCTTATGAGGTAGGGCTGTTGGAAACCCAACTTAGACTTGCATAAACTGAGAGAGGAAAAGGGGGAAGGGTGGGAAAGAGAGAGGACTGACTTGGCTCATATCTGAATAATTCAGTAATACTGGCTTCAGGAATGGATGAATCCAAGTGCTTCAGTGCTGTCACCTCCCTCTATCTCTGGTCCCCGCTTTCCTTTGTGTTGGCTTCATCTGTAGATGTGCTTTCCTTATGAGGTGACAAGATGCCACCAAGAGTTCCAGCCTTTTATTCTAGCCACTAAGCAACCACCGGAAAGAGAGCTTCTCTTCCCCGAGACATCTAGCTAGAGTCCCAGGGCTGACTCACAATGGCTCTGACCAACTTCATTAAATCTGTTTGTGTGGACAAGTGTTACTGGGAAGGTGATTCCCAAAGGAAGGTTGGGGTCCTGGAAGTTGCAGAGGACTTGAGGCTGGGCAAGCAGAAACCGTAGTGTCTGTTTCTGCCCTGGTTCCCTGAATTGATTTTGGTCCCTTTCATTAAAATCCAAAAGCCATCCTCTCCCTCCTCCCCAAGATCTAAGCCTCTTTCCTGACTCCTTTTCACACAGAGGCAAAGAAAAATGGCTCCCAACCAGCAGCAACAAAGAATGAGTGCAGTTCGAGCATCAGGTCCAGCTCTTTACCCCATCCCCATCTCTTCCCATTAACTGACTTTGAGCATAGACCTGGGTGTTCATCTCTTACAAGAGTGGGACCTCAGGCCTCTCAGACTTGGAGAAAGGGGTGGAGAAAGGGCATGAGGCTCCAATGGCGTGGGGAGGCTCGTCGCTCCTTAGTTGGAAGAAAAACTTAGGCAAGGGAGGACCGATCCATGGAAGCTTTGCTGTTGCCCTGGAAGCTGCCGGTGTCTGTGCTCGGGGAGCTCTGGCCGCAGCTAACTGAACCCAGGGATCAGGAGAGGAGGAGGAAGAGACAGAAGATCCCAGGATTTTTTGCAGACTGAGTGATTCAGGAGCAGAGGAAGTTAGTGGCTTTCTTTATGGACTTTCAACCTATCAGGCAAAGGTGATTCTACCCATGAGGACTGGCAAAGGGGAGTGGTGTGCCCATTGATAACGTCGTGTTCCCAAGCCTGAGTGCTGGGATTTCCTTATCTATAATATGTGCGTATGCTAGACTGATTTCAAAAGTGTCCCTGAGTCTTCACCACTCCCGGCATCCATTACTTTGCCATGTGACCTTGTAGTTTCTCTGATCAAGATGTGTCTACTTCTTCACCCGTTGAATGCCAGCTGGCCCCAGCATTTGCTTTAGGCACTAGGATGTCATGGAGGTAACAGCACGTGCCAGTCCCCAGCTGAGGTCTTAGGAGGTCTTGTTTGCTTTGCTGTTGTTCTTGGAAACTTACCCAGCGGCCATGTGAACAAGCCCAGGCCATCTTGCTGAATGATGGGTGACGCGTGACCTCCACCCCAGCCAACTGCCAGCCAACAACCAGGCATGTGAGTGAGGTCAACCTGGAGCAGCCAGCCCCAGCCAACTGGTCAACCAACCATAGATGCCACCGGTCAAGGTTACTCAAATGTTTTAAGGTACGAGATGATGGGGGTCTAAGACATGAGGGGAAAGCAACCCTGGGAGAAACTTAGCTGGCTAAGAGAACAAAGTAAAACAGTTCCCTCCTCACTCCCCACATCTTATTTTGAGCCTCACATCTGAAAGCAGAGGCTTGATATCCCACCAAGGCTTAGCCTATCCATCAAAATGATCAATATTCCAAATTGGCATCCACACACCCACAGACTCTTACTTTCCTGAACAATGCCCTGATTCACATTAGCCCAAGAATGGCAGTCTGTATCCTTTCCAGTCCCAATGAGTCAACGTCTTAAAAAATAGGTATATATTTAGGATTTCCAAAAGAGATAATGAGCAATTGCTAATAATTATTTGAAGCCATTAGAGTTGGGCCCAGCACAATGAATGCTACTGTTGGATGTTGATAATACCAGAAAGATAATTTAAGCTCAGTGCAACGATGGATGCCAAGACACGCTCAACAATTGAACGGAATTTTCAAACATACAGATGTAATCTTTTCAAGCAGTGTGAATTCAAGTGAATTGAATTGCAACACAATGATGGTCTCTTGTACATTTCCTAGAATGTTCAGCATTGAGAGGCAGATGTTTTCAGGGAGGGAACAAGCTCGGAGGAGTCTGGCCTGCTTCCTCAGGAGCTGGACGGGGTGCTGACGTGTAGCACCAATTCAGACCAGAACAGTGGCTGCTCTTTGAGTCAACTTTGAGTCGTGACTTCTGAATTCGTTTCCTGGGCTGCTGTAACAAATTACCACAAACATGATGCCCGAAAACAACAGAAATGTATTTCCTTACAGTTCTAGAGGCCGTAAGTCCGAAGTCAAGGTGTCAGCAGGTTGAGTTCCTTCAGGAGGCTCTGAAGGAGAATCCGCTGCCTGCTTCTCTTGCAGCTTCTGGTGGCGACTGCCAATCCTTGGCATTCTTTGGCTTCTAGATGCTGTGCTCCAATGTCTTCATGAGTCTTCATATCACCTCTCCTCTGTGCATCTTCTCTTCTTTTATCTTACAAGGACACTTGTCATTGGATTTAAGACCCACCGTAATCCAGGATAAAATCATCTCAAGACTGTTAATTACATCTGAAAAGACCCTGTTTTTCAAATAAGGTCACACTTCCAGGTTGTGGGTGGGCATATAGTTTGGGGGGCCACCGGTCAACCCACTACAACTTCTAAGGCAGGAGGCTCCTGCCCACCTCTGACTTCAGCTCCTACCAAGCTCCCCATCATTCCAGGCACATGGGCCTCATTGAGTGTTCCTCAAACACACAGGCTTCATTCTTAATCAGGAATGCTGCTCCCTTTTCCAAGAATGTTATGCTGCCTTGCAGCCATTCAGGTCCCAATTCCAGTGTCTCTGTCTCAAAGTGACCTTCCTTGTTTTCTCTGTATAAACTGACACCCCGTCTCCAGTCTCTCTTCATGACATTCTTCTGTTTTACTTTATTCGTGGCATTTGACACCATTTGAAATTACTGTAGGTATCTGTTTATTCTTTTGTCTCCCTTCACTAAAATATAAAGCTCCGTGAGCTCAAGAACCTCCCTGCCGTATTGATTGGAATAACATCTCTATCAATCTGAGCAGTTTCTGTCCTGTTGCAGACACTCAATGAAGAGTTGTCGAGTGAATGACTGTATACGCCACCCTGGGTATCACAAAGTCAGTTTCATAACTTGAGAAATTGTCTGACCTTCTGAAATGAGAGGAGTTTTTCAGAATCAAGACCTCAAGTTATGGGACAAGGAGAGAGAACTCTTGTCCACAGGGTAGAGCCCAGGCATGACTGTGTTTTATAAGCACCATCAGATGATTCTAATGGGGCAGCCAGGATTGAAGACCAGTGATCTAAGACAGTCACAGCAATTCCATTCCTTTTGTCAAGTGATTGATATAGTAATCGGGGCATGTGACATAAACATGGTCAATAAACCATGAGGCCAAATCAGCTGGGGATATTCTGGGAAAGCTTTTCTTCCATTTAGAAAAAGGACACAGAGAGAGATTGTTTTCCACCACTGGGTAGCACTCTCCTTGTGGAATATAAACCAGACCTCCCCTGTGTGACTATAGAGAGATTTCACTGCACGTGTCACTTCTTCTGTAGCTTTTCTATCAATTATCCTATTGGCAGTCATTTAGTAGAGATCTAGTGTATTTTCCATCATCCAAGGACATGGGCTTTTCTGCAGGGTTCCATGGTTGAGAAACTAAGGAGCATATGATGAGCATTTATATTCTTTCCCTCTTTTTGGTATGCCAGCATCCGATGGGGTTTATTCTTACCTCGTGGCCTCAAGATGACTGCTACAGTTCCAGGCATCACACAAAGGCAATACCACCCAGGGTCAGGAAAGAGGTTGTAAATATCTCATGTCTCTCTTCTCCGTGGACTCCACTTTCCTGTAGTCCACCCCCAGCTGACTTAGACTTCAGGGTTCACTGGCCAGCTTTATGTGTGCACCGAGATAAATATGATGCTGTTGGACAAGGATTCTCTGGGAATAGGAAAGTCAATAAATAAAGACTCCTAAGTATCAGAAAAAAAGAGCCCTGGAGTTGGAGACCACAGTGACCTGGGTTCAAATACCAGCCCTGGCTCCTTATCCACTGTGTGATCTGGTGGCATCCCAGGCTGCAGCTTCCTCTCTGTAAAATGGATAAATGGCTCCCCTGGTCTTAGTTCTCCTTATCACTTTCTCATGCCTGAGAAGCCAGAACCCAGAAAACCTCAGTGTTCTTTAGGCACCTTCGATTTTTCTTTTCAACAAGCCACTCTAACATATCTGTGAAAGTATGCCTCAAAGAGGGGATGGACTTGCACTTGCGAGGTTAGAACACATCATATCAAGTGAAATATAAAAATCTGAATCCCCAGGCCCCTCCCATAGCACTGACGGTCTCACTTGTTTGTGGTGTTCAAGGAAAAGCATCTTTGACTTCCTCTCTTAAAGCAACAGTGCCCCATCAGCACCTGCATGATGAGCCGTTAAGGTTTCATGAACCAGCCAGCAGCACAGCCCCCAGCTGCTCAGAGACCACCCTCGCCCTTGTCCTGGCAATTCTCACATATCCTGGATCTCATCCAATGGACTTCAGCAAAAGTTGATTTATCACCGCTAATGTGAGAATGTATTTACCGCTCGCCAGGTCCTGTTCTAAGTAGATTAGCAATCACCACTGAAATTTACATTGAACGTGCCACGTGTGGGACATGGCTTCACGTGCTTTATACATACATTTACTGCATTCTCATAGTAACCCTATGAGGTTCTGCATTTGAGCAAACAGACTCAGAAAAGTGCAGTAAATTTCTTGAGGTTTTTCAACTAGGGAGGGGCAGAGTCGGGTTTCAAACCCTGATGCAAAGTCACAAATGTATACAATTACATAAGTTAGTGTACTTCACATGAATATAAATGTACTATATGGAGACGTGTCTTGCAACAGCCTAAACTTTGTACCTAAACTTTCTGTATGTGACAGTGTGGGAGTGAGGAAACTACTCTTTTATTTTTAAAGTGTAAACGAATTATACTGTTATTTTATTTCCAGGAAAAAACAAAGGCTTTGAGTTCTGGGCAATATTTCAGACACTTACTTCTACCAAGTAGAAGCCATTTCCTGTCCAGCCACAGCTTTTGCTCTGTAGCTGGGAACACGATTCCTGTTTACTAAGTGCTGACACACTTTACTATATACTACACTACAGACTACAGTGTCGTTCACTAGATAGCCACTCGGGTAGAGCTGGGATTTGAACCCAGGTCTCAGGACCCCAAAGGTCCACTAAAAACGGTTTCTTTCTATGAATAGGACTGTTCTAATATTCCAGAAACGCTTTGAGGGCATCTGCTATAACTAAGCATGTATCAGACAAGAGAGGAGCAGAATTAAGGCTGCGAGATGGGCTTGAGGGTTCACACAAATGTTTACTGGGCATAGACTATGCTAAGCCCTGGGATAAATGCCACAGATACAGAGTTGGAAAATTAGACACAGTCCTTGCCCTGTGGCGTCTAGTGTGGAGGACGGTTGTTAAACATAGAATGTAATGGATTCTATCATTTCAGACTGTGAAAAGAGCTATTAAGGAAAACGAAAGGGAAGGTCTCATTTAGCTGGCGGGGAGGGAGAGGTTAACCAGGAATGTCTGCTTTAAAGATACGATATACGATGAGCCCTCAAGGATGGGGCACCGTTTGCAGATGAAGAGTGAGGTGGAAGTGCATTCTCTGCAGAGGTAACAGCGTATGCAAAGGTCCTGAGGCAGACATGAGCTTGGCACTTGGAGGAACAGAAGGGTTAGTGTAGCTGTATTAATATTGAGAGGGTCTAGGCCACAGGATGATGTTAGAGAGCTGCACTTCTTGGAGTCCAGCTAGGGAAACAGTGCAGGAGGTCCTGGCTTAGGCTGACCAAGAAGAAGCCAGTGCCTGAAGCAGCACACCCAATGAATTAGCACCTCAGCAAGTCACAAGGAAGGACCAGGGAGGAAGATGAGCCGCAGGCACAGAACAGAGCCATGAAGGTGAGCAGATTGGAGGGGATGGCCTTGGTGAGCCAGCCAGCATCATACTGTACCCATACTAGCCCTTCCTCTCTTTTTTTGGTATATATTTTTTATTCATTTATTTTTTTATTTTTTTGGCCATGCCACGCAGCTTGTGGGATCTCAGTTCCCCGACCAGGGATTGAACCTGGGCCCACGGCAGTGAAAGCGCCAAGTCCTAACCACTGGACCACCAGGGAATTTCCCCTTTCTTCGTCCCTAATTATCTCTGTGACATTAGACCAGACTTTGGTGTTTTAGGGTCTCCCTGTCCCTTAACTGGCTGCATTTTATTCAAGTCTGCCATCGTGACCTTCAGAACACAGATCTGAGAATGTCACTCCCCAGCTTTCAGGAGAGAATTAAAACTCCTCAGGTGAGCACACCAGTCCCTTGGTGATTTGGGGCCTGCCCACCTCTCACCGCGTGACTCTCTCCATCTCCTGCAACCTATAGCATTGAAGCTCCACCATTGTTCCTTGGGATTCCATAATGCCTTGCCTTGCACTCTCTGATGGTTGACTAGATTACACCAAAAATCTTTTCTAGCTCTAAGAACCCAAGAAAGAAGTGCAAACTCTTTTTCTGACAACAGACATAACAAGCATGAGTCAGTCACCCTGCTTCACTGTTGATCAATGACAAACCCATTGTCATGTGTGAGCTCCGTGTCAGTCCCCACTTTCATTAGAACTGTTTGCCCTCCTTTGCTGAGACACATCTGTAACATTGCTGTGTTAAGACAAGTTGCCTAGAGAGTTTCTTTTGTGTGGAGATGTGGTCATAAGGTATATTGAGTTTCTGTTCTCTTCCAGGGGCTGAGGAGTGGTTGGTTACCGAGGGGTATTGGATGCCCCCAGCCTGCTCCCTCGGTCTCTCTCATTTCTGGGGAGTAGCTGGCAGTATTGCAATCGCTTTGTGAGGGAGACTTTCTCAAGGAAGGAAGCAGCGTTCATAACAGAGAGAGTGCACGAGGCAGGGGAGTGGCAGGAGACTTTGGGAGGATTTCTGAGCTGTGAATGCCAGGTTGTCAAGAGGCTGTGGAATTAACTGGAAGAAGAGCACGCTGGTTGAATTACTAGTGATGTTTGGGTTCTCTCCTGGCTCAGGTGATCCTGGTGGCCTGCACTGCCCAGTTAAATGACACGAAAGCTCTAGTATGAAAAGGAAGAGCAAAGCTCTTTGTGGAAACTGTATGTCCCACAGTCAGATCTTCTTGTGACTTAGCTCCCACTGGCTATGAAGAGCATCAGTGGAAACTTCTGAACCACGGGGGCACTTCTGATTTGCCCCCCACTGCACCTTTGTTGCTGCTCCTCGTCTGACTGCTCCCACCACCCATTCCTGGACTCTGTCCCTTGACTTCTATCTCCTCCCCCAGTTCCTCGTGGCCTCTGGCTTAGTTCGGTCTTCAGCATCCTTCAGCCAGGTTGCAGCGTTGCCTTCTGTCTGGTCTCCTAGCTTTGTTCTATTTATTCTTCTATTTGTTCTCCTTCCTCTAACCTAATCATTCCGAGTTAAGGTTCCGCCATCATACCCCTGGGTTCATAACTCCTGGTCCGGCACTTTCCTCCATCAGAAGACCTATGCGCTCTCTTATTTAACATCCGTATTGAGATGTAACTGATATACAGTAAACCACACTGTTTCAAGTGTACACTTAGAATGGTTTTTTTAAATAAATTTATTCAATTAATTTATTTATTTTGGGCTGTGTTTGGTCTTTGTTGCTGCGTGCGGGCTTTCTCTAGTTGCAGCGAGCGGGGGCTACTCTTTGTTGCGGTGCATGGGCTTCTCATTGCGGTGACTTCTCTTGCTGGGAGCATGGGCTCTAGGCGTGCAGGCTTCAGTAGTTGTGGCACTCGGGCTTCAGTAGTTGTGGCTCACAGGCTCTAGAGCGCAGGCTCAGTAGTTGTGGCGCACAGGCTTAGTTGCTCTGCAGCATGCGGGATCTTCCCAGACCAGGGCTCGAACCCGTGTCCCGTGCATTGGCAGGTGGATTCTTAACCACTGCACCACCAGGGAAGCCCACAGTTAGAATAGTTCTGACATGCATATCCACCTGTGAAACCATCACCACAATTCAGATCATGAGCACATGAATCCCCCCCAAAGTTTCCTCTTGTCCCTTTGCAATCCCCTCCATGCTCCCTCCCTCCCATCCTCAGGAAAACACTGGTCATTATAGGTTAGTTTGCATCTTCTATGATTTTAGATCAATAGAATCATACAGTGTGTGCTCTTTTTTTGTCTTACTTCTTTCACTTGGCATAGTTATTTTTGAGATTCATTGTTGCTGTTGAAGATCTCAAAAGTTCATTGCCTTTTATTGCTGCACAGCATTGCATCCTATGGGTAAGAGATTTAGCACAATGTGTTCATCCAGTCACCTGTTGATGGACAGCTGGGTTGTTCTTGGTTTGGAGCTATTGTATAGGAAGATGCTATGAACATTCATCTACAAGTCTTTGTATGGATATACATTTTTATTTCTTTTGAATAAATACCTAGATGTGGAATGGCTGGGTCATATGGTAATATATTATCTTTGAGTAGATCTTGAACAATTAGATATTGTGTTGTAGGAAAGGATGATACCTGTGAACTTCTACGTATAGTTGTGGGATGCCTCCAAGTGCATATCATGGAACCACAAAACATATACTTTCTTCTTTCTTTATCCTTCCCTCAACCCCACAGGTTTCTGCCTTGCTGGCTTCTTGCCTTCAAAACAGTTTATGAAGGAAGAATCCAACTTTTCTTCATGTCTCAAGATATTGTGTGTACTTGGAGGCGTCCTCCAAGTAATGGCTGTCTCTCCGTGGTTCCAGGTTAACGTTATAAGAGACCACGTTGGTTTCCAAAGGGTGGGACAGGCTCACTGCATATTTATCCTATTACAGGAATCAGAAAGGAAAATACGCATCCCTTTTGTAAGCATCTTCAAATTTGACCACCTTCTCCACGCAGCAAATATTCAATAGGTCAGTGACAGCTCTGGAGCCAGACCACCTGGATTTGAATCCTGGTTTGTGTCATTCTCTAGATACGGGACTTTGTGCAAGTTATGTAACTTCTTGTGTCTCAGTTTCCTCTTGGACACAACAACATGGTCTGCTCAACAACTTAGCAGACCATGGGGTCTTTCTGAGGGTTAAAGGTGGAAAGCATAGCGCCTGGCACATAGTAAGTTCTCTTGAAATGATATCTATTATTGTCATTATCCAGTCTCCTTCCAGCCTAAGCTGTCATCACTGTGGCAACCCATGTAACAAAAGGGATCAGAGGTGAGTTCACCTTTGATGCTCCCACCATTCCATTCAGCACTCTGCTTTGAAGATGCCTTGTTAGTCTATATTTTTCATAATCAATGGCCCTAAGCACCTGTTTGAAGGATGAATGGAAATAACACAGGTATGTTAAAGCAATTAGTTGGGACCACAGAAACGCCCAAAGAAATAAAATTAGTCATTATGTTAGTGCATGGGCATTCATGGCCATTTTCCTTGAGATAATGTCAAATGTCTGCCAGAGTGTTGGTGAGTAGTGGGGACACTGCAGGAAAAAAAGCAAGACTTTCCCCCATACCGATCGTGTTTTATGAATAGTGAACCTCAATACAAATAATGTTATACCCAGGTAACCCTGACTTATTAATATTCTTCAGCACACGGCACCTCTGGGAACTTCACCAAGTTCAATGATACGGTGAGGCTTTGGAAATACCCAGCTGAGTAGGCTGGCTTTTAGGAAAGATGAGCCTTTTGAGCTCTGTCTTCTCTTCATGGTTTTCTGTATCCTCCACAGTTGGGCAGTCAGCTTCCCCTTCTCTCACCTGCTTCCTCATGCTTTTTCTTGTCTCCTTCTTCAGTTGGGTGCAAAGTGTGACATAATTCGCCTCCAACGCAGACCTCAGAGGCTACAGTTTGCTTTGAGCAATGTTGGCGACATTGTTTTTTGGATCCTCTGTTGTATTTTGATGTTGAGGTTGCTGGTGCAATCTCTACTCCTCACTGGGGATTTGAATAAGCAAGGCTGGTGTAAAAATAACCACTGGTCTATGAACATCATGTCATATTTGTATAACGAAGGGCAGGGGTTTTATTTCATTTGAGATTCTCCCAAGAAAGGAAAAGGTTACAAATAGTTCCAGAGAGGCATTTTCAATGCAGGAATGGGATCAATGACTTAGATCCCTTGATCGTCTAGTCAAGGAGCAGTGAGATGCTATGGAATGAATTGGGGTTTACAGCCAGACAGAACCAGATTCCAATTCCATCCTTAGCTACCCACCAACACGATGGGGAGGCTAGTCCCTCGTCCCCAGAATTTGGGGTTTAGAGGCTTATGGATGTCAAGTGCGTGCCACTCAAGGAAGCTGGACACCTTCACCTCCATCCACTGGGGCAAAGCACACTTCCTCCCTCCCTGAGGTCGTTTCTCTCAGCTGCCCAGTGTAGGGACAGAGCCCAGACATCCTAGAAGCAGACCTCACGAGAGCAGGGTTCACTCTGGTTCCCTGGCCCTGCTGCATAGTGGATATTTCATCAATAAATGGTTGAAGAGTACCAGGATCTAGGATCAGGCTGAGATTGTGACGTGCATTGCTGGTACTTATGGGAGTACATGAGGATTTTTTTTTTTTAAGCTGTTTCAGTCCTAATTAAGACCGTGCTTGGGGCTTCCCTAGTGGCGCGGTGGTTGAGAATCTGCCTGCTAATGCAGGGGACACGGGTTCGAGCCCTGCTCTGGGAGGATCCCACATGCCGCGGAGCAACTAGGCCCGTGAGCCACGACTGCTGAGCCTGCGCGTCTGGAGCCTGTGCTCCGCAACAAGAGAGGCCGCGATAGTGAGAGGCCCACACACCGCGATGAAGAGTGGGCCCCGCTTGCCACAACTAGAGAAAGCCCTCACACAGAAACGAAGACCCAACACAGCAAAAGTAAGTTAATTAATTAATAAACTCCTACCCCCCAACATCTTCTTTAAAAAAAAAAGACCGTGCTTGATTGAAATTCACAACCTCCCAAGCACATCTCACTGTTCCTACTTCCCCTTTGCAGGTTCCTCGCGACAGCTTGTCTCGCTCTTGTTCTTGACAGCTCTGTGTCTGGCTGAAATGGGTTCAGCCCAGCCTCCCTCTGCCTCTAACCTGGGTAATTAACTTCAGTCCAAGCTGCAGCTCATTATCTCCCTGCAGGTACTAACTGAAGCAGAGCTGACCTCTTAGGAGCTCATTAGTCAGATGCCAGAGGTAGCATGTAGACTAGGATCGCTGGGGCCTCCGTGACAGTGCCGTGGACCAGAGGCCTCTGTTGGAGTACTTTACATCAGTTTAAAGAATAAAATAGCAATGACCTGTCATGTCTTGGATATCTCCCTATAGGATGCTTTCTTGCCAAACTTTACCTTGGCATGGTGCCACCCACTTGTATTTAGGGACCAAAATACAAGGTGAGAAATAACCCGTAAACTGTTTCTGTGTTCGCTCGAAGGCTGTTGTGGACAGCCACGCTCATTACTTAACACAGGGCCCTCCCTCTGAGAAGCCCTCGAGAAAGTCTTTTCGGCTTTCGGTACGAGAGACGGTTGTACATTTGCAGGGCGGCTGATAGTGGAGAAGTGCAGCTCAGTGCAATGAGAAGCGGGCAGGTCTTGGAGAGATCAGACCTGGATGTGAATTTCCTCCTTACCACTTTCTATCTCTCAGCTCTCAGGTTGGGTACCTCTTTCATTTTCCAATGCAGAAGATAATACTTAGCTTGCATTTTGTTGTGAGGATTAGATGAGGTAATATATACAGAAGCCCGGTACTTAGTTTGTACATGATTGATGGTCAGTGCCACTGTTGTTTGCTTCTGTGTATAGACATGAAACATAACTGTCTTTGCCTCTTCTAGATGCTGGGAGGTACAGAAGCAAATCTCCAGCAAATGTCTAGGACTCCTTGGTGTGGATTTTGTGTAACAAATCTTGCTCCTGGTTCTCTCTACCTTTATTGTTTATTCTGTTGGGGTGTTTTCTGTTTGCATATTTTAATTAATTGGTTATAATTTATTATACCTGAAGTATTGCATATATCTTTCATACCTGCCTCAAATCCTGTTTGGAATAAGCTGAGATAGAAACATTCTAATACAAAATGAAAGAAAGAAAGGAAGGAAGAAAGAAAGGGAGAGAGAGAGAAAGGGAGAGAGGGAGGGAGAGCGGGAGGGAAAGAAAGGAAGGAAGGAAGAAAGAAAGAAAGAAAGAAGGAAGGAAAGAAAGAAAGGAAGAAAGGGAGAAAGAGAGAGCGAGAGGGAGAGAGGGAGAGAGGGAGGGAGGAAGGGAAAGGAAGGAAGGAAGGAAGGAAAGAAAGAAAGAAAGAAAGAAAGACCTTAGCAACCTCTGACATTCAATTTTAAGTGATCAATTTTAAAAATCTGAAGGAAAAATATCAATATAGAGGCTATCAAGAAAATGATTAATGCCCACTCTAAAAATGGAAGGTATCTTTTGGAAATTAACCCATTATCCGATACATAGTTTGCAAATATTTTTTCCATTTCTCACGTTGCCTTTTTATCCTACTGATTATTTCATTTGATATGCAGAAGCTTTTTAGCTTGATGTACTCCTACTTGTCTATTTTTGCTTTTGTTGCCTGTGCTTTTCTAATAACCCGATTAAAAAGTGGACAAAAGACTTGAATAGACATTTCTCCAAAGAAGACATATAAATGGCCAACGAGTACAGGAAAAGATGTTCAATGTCACTAATCAACAGGGAAATGCAAATCAAAACCACAATGAGACACCACTTCACACCTGTTAGAATGCCTGTCATTAAAAAAAAAAAAGACAGCAAGTGTTGACAAGTTTGTGGAAAAATTAGAACCCCTGGTCCACTATTGGTAGGAATGCAAAATGGTGTGGTCACTATGAAAAACAGTATGGAGGTTCCTCAAAAAGTAGCCAAGACATGGAAGCAGCCTAAGTGTCCAAGGATGGATGAATGGATAAAGAAGATGTGGTACATATATACAATGGAATATTACTCAGCCATAAAAGAGAATGAACTAATGCCATTGGCAGCAATGTGGATGGACCTAGAGATTATCATACTAAGTGAAGTAAGTCAGACAGAAAAGACAAATATCATATGATATTACTTATATGTGGAATCTAAAAAGGATGCTACAAATGAACTTATTTACAAAACAGAAACAGACTTACAGACATAAAAAACAAACTTATGGTTACCAAAGGGGGAGGGTGGGGGACAGAGATAAATTAGGAGGTTGGGCTTAACAGATACACACTATTATATATAAAATAGATAATCAACAAGGACCTACTATATAGCACAGGGAACTCTACTCAATATTCTGTAATAACCTGCATGGGAAAAGAATTTGAAAGAGTGAATATATGTCTATGTATAACTGAACCTCTTTGCTGTACACCTGAAACTAACACTGTAAATCAACTATACCCCAATATACAATTAAAAACTAAATTTTAAAAAATTTTAAAGAAAAAAAGTTAAAAATAGAACTACTACATGATCCTGCAATCCCATTTCTGGGTATTTATTCAAAAGAATTGAAATCAGGATCTCAAAGAGATATTAGCACTCCCATGTTCATTGCAGCCTTATTCACAATAGCCAAAATGTGGGAAACGACCTATTGCCCAATTGATGGATGAATGGATAATGAAAATGTGGTCTATACATGCAATAGAATATTATCCCACCTGGAAAAAGAAGAAAATCTTGCAATGTGTGACAACATAAATGAACATTGAGGACATTACGCTAAGTGAATTAAACCAGTCACAGAACAACAAACACTATATGACTCCGTTTACATGAACTGTCTAAAAGAGTCAAACTCAAGCAAAGAATAGCATGGTGGTTGCCAGGGCCCGGGGGAGGGGGAAATGGAGAGCTGCTGATCAATAGGTATAAACTTTCAGTCATGCAAGATGAATAAGTCCTAAAGATCTGCTGTACAACACAGTGTCTATACACGACTATACTGAATGTATCCTGAAAAAAATCTCTCAAGGTGGTAGATCTTATACTCAGTGTTCTTACCACAGTAAAATTTAAACAAAGAAGAAGGTGTCCGCCTTTTATTTCTTCTTTCCCATTAGGGGGTTCAGGATACATCTCCCTATTGTCTCCCTTAACATTTTTATTTCTTGGAAACATATTATTATTATTATTATTATTGCAGTACGCGGGCCTCTCACTGTTGTGGCCTCTCCCGTTGCGGAGCACAGGCTCCGGACGCGCAGGCTCAGCGGCCATGGCTCACGGGCCCAGCCGCTCCGCGGCATGTGGGATCTTCCCGGACCGGGGCACGAACCCGCGTCCCCTGCATCGGCAGGCGGACTCTCAACCACTGCGCCACCAGGGAAGCCTGGAAACATATTATTTGATACAAGTTGAGCCAAGTGTCAAAGTTTTTAAATCAAAGTTGTTTGGCTCCTGTTCTTACTCATCCATTCTCCTCATTTCCTTCTTTTTGGGCGAGATTCCTTTCATATACACACATTACAGTCCCATCATGGTAGACGCCTAGTACTCTCCCAGCTACCAAATTCATCCAGAGGTTGGATTAGCCCTGGGGGATCCTGGGCAGGTCACTTACCCTTTCTGAGCTCATCTTCCTTAACTTCACCCTCATCACCTGTAAAATGAAGCGGATAATTTCTTCCCTGTAGACTACTCATACTAAAGGCAAAAATATGTTTGAGACTATCTGGCAGGTGCTCAATAACATATTATTTTCCTTTCTCTCAGTTTCCAAATCCTGGATGAACCCAACTGCAGAATTTCAAACCTGATCTTGTTTGAAACACCCGTTCCTCCTTGCCTGCTCTCCAGTCATTACTGGGTAAGCTCGATGTCTTTCCAACGCTAACACTCTGGATCAGTTCCCATTGTACTAAACTAATTTCTGCTGAAATTATATGATGATAAGTTGTGTTTCAAATAAGTCAGCTTGGTCATCATTTGGCTGTCTAGATGTCTGCAACGCTGGCCTCTACTGTACGGAAGCATAGCCCCCGACTGGGGTCCATCCAGCCCAGAAAGCTATCTCTGATGGACACAGGGAGATTTACAGCCTTGTACTGTCTTGAATCCACAATGCCTAACTCTTTCATTATAATACTCAGGATAAGTAATATCGAGCACTTAGGCATAGTGCTAAGCCTATGCATTTTACATGCATAATCTCTTTTACCCCTTGTGTTCGTTTTCTATTGCTATGTAACAAATGGCCACACATTTAGTGGCTTAAAACAGCAAGCATGCATTCTCTCCTGTCTCCCATGGACTAGGATTCCAGGCCTGAGTCAGCTGGTTCCCCTACTCAGGGTTTCTACTCAAGGCTGCGCTCAAGGTATTGGGCCATGCTGCCTTCCTATTTGGAGGCTTGACTGGGGAAGAGCTCACTTCCTATTTCCCTGAGGTCATTTGGAGGAAGTCATTTTCTTGTAGTTGTAGGATTGATGTCCCTCTTTCCTTGCCACCTGTCAGCCAGGGACTTCTTTAAGGTCCAAGAACCTGTTCTCTAATCTCTATCACGGTCCCTTCCTGTCATAAAAGAGCAGCTTAATTCTCCAAGATGAGCAGGAGAATCTCTAGCTCCAGTTGGCTGGACCTGTTGGACCACATACATTTTATTTTTTTTAATAAATAGTACAGTTTTAGATTGGTTCCTTTTTTATGTATTAGATGGTGACTTATATAACGTAACACAGTCACAGGGGTGACAATCCCATCCCCTTTGCCATGTTCTGTTGCCTAGAAGCAAGTCACAGCTTCCTCCTCACTCAAGGGAAGAGATTCTGCAAGGGCGTGGATGCCAGGAGGTGGGAATCATGGGGTCATCTTGGAATTCTGCTCGCCATACTCTTCATCACTACTCTCTACGGTGGGTATTTTTCTGACACTCCTTGTACACAGCAGGCACTGAGGCTTAAATACCTGCCGAGGTTGCTCAGCCATCTCAGTCCTAAGCAGTAGCCTAAGAACAGTTTAGTGCGTGTTATAAACAGTGTCTAGGAATTCCAGGGTGTTTCCACCCCTGCCTGTGGGTAGAAAGTTAAAGGATGGAGACCCTTGATCTTAACTCTGTAACTCGGGAGCTCTTTTGTGTAAACAATGTTTGCACAGTATCTTAGCCAATGTTTGCACAGTATCTTAGCTACAGCCCATGTATCCTGGCCTTTATTTCAACTTTGTAAGGACTGGCACTTAATCCGATCAAAGTTTGGAAGCTTATTTCTCAACTAAAGCAAACGCCAAGAAGTCAAATAAAACAGCAAAGGTTTTAAACTTTTTCTTCAGTTTCTAAAATGAAAAACCATATGGAAAGGAAAAAGTAGTTCATCTGGGATTTAAACCACTTGAGGGTAGTGGTTTTATATTAAACTGTAACCGGACTGAAAAAAAAAAAAAAAAAGAAGGCAAAGGATTTGCTCAAGGCCACAGAGAACTAGTAAAGGGCCAGAGCCGGTGCTGACAGCAGACCGAGCAGACACTGCTTGCCTGCTTGCTTTTTTTCTTTTTTAATTTTATTGGACTAGAGTTGATTTACAGTGTTGTGTTAGTTTCTGCTGTACAGCAAAGTGAATCCGTTATACATGTACATATATCCAGTCTTTTTTAGATTCTTTTCCCATATAGGTCATTACAGAGTATTGAGTTGAGTGAGTTCCCTGTACTATAGAGTAGGTCCTTATTAGTTATCTATTTTATATATAGCAGTATGTATATGTCAATCCCAATCTCCCAGTTTATCCCCCCCTTCCCCCCTTGGTAACCATAAGCTTGCTTTCTTAATTCATTCCTTCTTTCTTTCTTTCTTTCTCCCTTTATTTTATTTTCTTACCTTGAATCCATCGCCCTTTCCATCCATTTGGCAACAAAACCTCATTTTCCTTTGGATAACACCTCTTCTCTCCTCTCAGTCACTGTGATTCAGGTTGAGCTGGTCCTTCCTAGGGATCTATAGAAATGACCAAACAATTTAGGCTTGACCAATCAGAGGAATGCAACTTCATGACCACAGTGATGGTTGAAAGTAGGCATAGAACCCAAGTTAAGTCAATAAGAGTTCGTGAGACTCTGCCCTAAAGCTTTTTCTGGAATTATTAAGGAAGGCAGGCTATCTTTCTGATAAGGTCGTTAAAGAGCTGGGATGGGAGTCAGGAGCTGCTGGGGACCATCCCCCATCATATGCAGAGAGTCATCTTGAGAATAAAGCCAATACAGAGAAAAGTATGTAGAGAGAGACTCCTGGTGTCGCTGAGCACCTTGATTGAGCCATGCCTGAAGTTAGTGCAACTCCTAGAATTTGAAGGCAATACATTTTTAAGCCAATACATTTTTGTTCCACTCCTTAACCTAATTTGAGACGCTTTCTAACATGACCAACTAAATGAATCCTAACTGAGACAATCTCCTGACTTTTATTTTAGGGCTCTATCCCTTGCATTTGTGATTTAAAAACTCACTGACAGTTAAAGACTTCAGAGCCCCACTCTCTTCTGTAATAATGTTAGAGCTTTCCATCCTAGCTCCGTAGTCATCTTAGTCACCCTTTTCTCTGTAGCCTGAATGTAATAGGACTTTCTTGACATCAAATGAAAAGGTGTCAAGTCACTGAGCTATTCCAGTGGGTTGGAAAGATGCTTGGGTGAATTAAACTTTTTCTCCTAAAATTGACCAATGTTTATCAGACCCTTTGGCCCCAAAGGGAGCCGAACTATGGGGCAGGTGTCTTCCAGAAGTAAAGTGCATATAATTACTGAATTCTTCTCTGGGTCTCAGTTACCAGCTACACGTCCCTCATTTTTCACAAGTACAGAAGATGGATTATTTTCCTTAAGCATGTTACCTGCAGTTGGCATGAGTAACTTCAGTTCTGTCTCATTTCCAAAATGGTTATCTGTAAAATTGGAGTGATGGGTCAGGATTCTAAGGCACAAAGCCAGAGAAGGTGGCGAGTCCCCTCACAAATCACTGTGAAAGAACAAAGGCTTAGAAGGCAATGACTTGGCTTAGGTTTTTATTGTTTTATTGATCAAAATTGTATTGGGACATGATGATCCAATTCCAGCCTTTAAGAGCTGCCATCAATCACCATTATCTGAGAAACAATAGCGTAAGCTTTATGCTTGCAGGTAATCAAATGATTATATGATATCGGCACATGGTACTGGGAGAAAAATGGGCCTTAGAGCACAAAACTGGGTTCAAATTTCGCTTATGCTAATCTCCAGCTGATGCTCCTAAGGATTAATTTATGGAAGCCCTCATAAAAGGAGATAATACTTATTTCATAAGTTATTTGGTCAAACCTGTAAAGTAAGAACAGGGTTTCAAACTTGAGTTACCCTGACTTTAATGAATAAGCCCATAACTATTTCTAGTTTATAAGACTATTGCCTTGCATTAAAAACAGCCGGACTCTTACAATTCCAGGTAAGATGGGGTAAGTACACAGTACCCTGCCTCTCTGGCTGAATAGAGTGACAAAGCCTAGGCATAATGTAGGGATCAGGTTTTGAGAACTCTGAAAAGTAAAAAGTGGCAGGCAGATGTGAGGATAGACTATAATAGGAAGTACCACAAAATCATCTGTAAGTTTAGCATGTTTTTCCTCTGGAATCCCCTAGCATGGGCTCAAAGTAGCCCCCAAACCAAGATGTGAGCATCAGTGAAGACAGAGAGAGCTCCAGGAGAAGACCTTTAAGTCGAGCTCTAGGGACAGGAAAGGGGGGATCTGGGCAGCAGCAGCAACAGAGAGCTTAAAGCTCTTGAGAAGGAAATTTCCTTTCTGATTGAAGAAGCCGTGGTTCCAAGAAAGTAAAAAAAAAAACTTGCTCTTTTCCCCTCTATCCTCATACTACCATACATGGGAGTGTTCAGCAGAGTGAGGGAAATAAAGCCCAGCTTCTGGATGGAGGAGCAAAATGGGGGGAACCAAGAAATCAAGAAGTATTGGGAAGATCACAGAGGGATAGAAGCTCAGGAAAACATCTCCATAATGTTGTTTGAACTACTGGGCTCAGTTGTGAGCAGCACATGTGTGGATCTGGTTCTTTCCAGTGAAATAGACCACTGGCTAAATCCCAGACTGACTAATGGGTGGCTCACGCAAGAGTCAAATCCAAATAACACTGCAAAGGCTTTAAAAGCGGAGGTTACACTGAAACAACAACCAAGAAAAGGGCAGTAGGAACTTGTAGCCTCAACCCAACAAGCTCAGTTGTTCATTAAAACAAAATTATCAACATCCTCAATAAGATTTAAACAACATTCAGTCTTGTAAAATAATATGAGGATACAATCCAAAATTACTCAGTTATGAAGAATCAAGAAAAACTCAACTTACATGGGAAAAGACAGTCCAACAGATGACACAGATGTTAGGATTATCTGGAAAAGACATTAAAGCATCTATGACAAACAATGCTCTTTTAGGCACACATTCTTGAAATGAATGAACCTATTAAAAGTTGCAGCAAAGAAACAGAAGGTATAAATAAGAACCAAATGGAAATTTTGGAACTGAAAAAATATAATAACAAAAATAAACAAGCTCAATGAAAGGATGCAATAGCAGAATGAAAATTAACAAAGGACAGAGTCGGATAGATTAGTAGGAATTATCCAATCCAAACAACAGAGAGATAAGAATTTAAAAAACTGAACACAGTCTCAGAGACAATACATTCATGTCATGGAGAACAGAAGAAAGAGTATGGAGTGGGAAAAGATATTTCAAATAATAATTGCCCACATAAATGTACCGAAGCTTGGTGAACCTCAAAAAGGATAAACCCGAAAACTTCTTAGCCAGACAGATATCATAGTCAAACTTCAGAAAATTAAAGACAAAGAAAAATCTTCAATGCAGCCATTGGAGGAAAATGTGTATTATTTATAAGGGAAAAACTTAAATGTCTATGAATTTCTCATCAGAAACAGTGGAGGTCAAAAGAAAGTAGAATAACATTTTTAATGTGCAAAAAAAGGACTGTCAAACTCAGAATTTGATATACAAAGAAAATATCCTACAAGAATGAAAGTAAAATAAAGACATTCTTCTACGAAGGAAAAGTAAGAGAATTTGTTGCAGCAGATCTTCTCTAAAAGAATTGGTAAAGGAAACTTTGGGCTAAAGGAAATTACAGCAGAAAGAAATTTGGAATATTGGTAGAGAAGGAAGAACAACAGAAATGGTGAATCGGTAAATACAATAGACTACTCTTCTCCTCTTGAGTTCTTTAAAATAAATTTTTTTTTTAATTCAAAAGAAGTGAATTCATTTAATGTTACCTATATAAAATCTTAGCTTAATTGCAGAAAAAGGTTAGATGTTTAGAAATGCCTATAGTTATTATAAATATTCACAGAGATTTCCAAGTGGCAAGAAAGATACCAACCATGTGGTGGGTCTCACCAATAGTTCACACTCTTTTTTTTCTGTTTTGACCCACCAAATGGGTTTTGTCCAACCCCAAGCCATGGGTATGCCCATAAAATAGATTCATTGAAAGCAAATATAATAACATTGTCTAGTGGGATTTTTGATGTATGTAAATGTAATATATAAGACAATAATACCAACATAAGGAGGAAGGGGGAAAGGCCTGTATGGCAGTAATATTTCTAAATTTCACTTGAAGTGGTAAAAACTGAATCTAAATGAACTGTGAAAAGTTAGCATTTTTAAAGAAATCACTACCAAAAAAAAATTATACAAGCAATATGGTCAAAATCACAATTTATAAAGTGGGGAGGGGTAATATAGGGGTAGAGGATTAAGAGGTACAAACTATTATGTATAAAATAAGCTACGAGGATATATTATACAACACAGGGAATATAGCCAATATTTTATAATAAATATAAATGGAGTATATAACCTTTAAAATTGTGAATCACTATATTGTACACCTGTAACATATAATATTGTACATCAACTATACATCAATTTTTTAAAAACACAATTTATAAACTAAAATGGGATGCTAAGAGAGGTTCAAAGGAAACCTCAAGGAAACGTAGAAAATATCTGGAACTGAATGAAAATAAAATACAGCATATAACAACTTGTGGGGTAGAAACAGAGTAGTGCTTACAGGGAAGTTTATAACATTAAATGCCTACATTAAAAAAGAAAAAAGGCCTCAAATCAACATTCTGAGACTCCACTTTAAGATATCTGAATATAATGAGCGAGCTATCCCCAGGCAAAGAGCACAGTGTTACTATATTTGCTTCCAACAAGGAAATGATTAAGGGTAGCAATCAATGGACTTGAGAACAGAAAAGGAGTAAGGAAACAATGAAACCAGAAGATGCTGTTCTTTGAAAAAAATCAATGCATTTGAAAAATCTCCAACAAGACTGGAAAATAAAAATATGAAAAGACACAAATTACCAATGTTAGCACTGAGGGGCTAACACTACAGACCCTGCAGCTATTAAAAGGCTAAGATTGGAACCCTACAAACAACTCTATACATGTAAATTTGAGCACTTAGATGAAACAAACCAATCCCTTAAAAAGTACAAACTATCAGACTCACCAAGATAAGACAGATAACCTGAATGGACATAGGTGCCACAGGGAAAAGAAAAAAAAGAAAGAAAGAAAGAATAAAGAAAGCCTTCCAAAAAATAATCTCTTGACCCAAATCTAAAATTTATGTGAAAAGTCAAAAGACCTTGAATAGCCAAAATAATTTGAAAACAAAGAATAAAATTAGAGAAACCATATCACCCAGTTTTAAGACTTACTATAAGAAAGTACAATAATCAACACAGTATGAAATTGGCAAACGGATTGGCATACATAGATCAATGGGAGAGAATAGAGAGTTCAGAAATAGACCAACATAAATGTGTCCAATTGAATTTTGGAAAGGTGAAAAAGAGACTCAGTGGAAAAAGATACTTTTCCAACAAATGGTATTGGAAAAATCGGACATGCATGTGCAAAAAAAAGATCCTTGACCTGCACATCACATCTTATACAAAAATTAACTTAAAGTGAATTATAGATCTAGGTGTAAAATGCAAAACTATAAAGATTTTAGAGGAAGATTATAGAGGAAGATATTCATAATCTGGGGTTAGACAAAGAGTTAATAGACATGATGCTAAAAGTTCACACCATAAAAGACAAGTTGATAAACTGAACCTCGTCAAAATTTAAAACTTCTGTCCTGTGAAAGATGCTGTTAAGAGAATGAAAATACAAACTTACAGACGGGGTGAAAGCTTGCCAATCATGTAATCAAGAAAGGACCTGTAATTGGCACAAAAACAGAAATATAGATCAATGGAACAGGATAGAAAGCCCAGAGATAAACCCACGCACATATGGTCACCTTATCTTTGGTAAAGGAGGCAAGAATATACAATGGAGAAAAGACAGCCTCTTCAATAAGTGGTGCTGGGAAAACTGGACAGCTACATGTAAAAGAATGAAATTAGAACACTCCCTAACACCGTACACAAAAATAAACTCAAAATGTATTAAAGACCCAAATGTAAGGCCAGACATTATAAAACTCTTAGAGGAAATCATAGGCAGAACACTCTGTGACATAAATCACAGCAAGATCCTTTTGACCCACCTCCTAGAGAAATGGAAATAAAAGCAAAAATAAACAAATGGGACCTAATGAAACTTAAAAGCTTTTGTACAACAGAGGAAACCATAGACAAGCTGAAAAGACAACCCACAGAATGGGAGAAAATATTTGCAAATGAAGCAACTGACAAAGGATTAATCTCCAAAATTTACAAGCAGCTCACGCAGCTCAATATCAAAAAAAGAAACAACCCAATCCAAAAATGGGTAGAAGACGTAAAGAGACATTTCTCCAAAGAAGATATACAGACTGCCAACAAACACATGAAAGAATGCTCAACATCACTAATCATTAGAGAAATGCAAATCAAAAGCACAATTGGATATCATCTCACACCAGTCAGAATGGCCATCATCAAAAAATCTAGAAACAATAAATGCTGGAGAGGGTGTGGAGAAAAGGGAACCTTCTTGCACTGTTGGTGGGAATGTAAATTGATACAGCCACTATGGAGAACAGTATGGAGGTTCCTTAAAAAACTAAAAATAGAACTACCATACGACCCAGCAATCCCACTACTGTGCATATACCCTGAGAAAACCATAATTCAAAAAGAGTCATGTACCACAATGTTCATTGCAGCTCTATTTACAATAGCCAGGACATAGAAGCAACCTAAGTGCCCA
Source organism: Tursiops truncatus (assembly GCF_011762595.2). Classification (NCBI taxonomy): domain Eukaryota; kingdom Metazoa; phylum Chordata; class Mammalia; order Artiodactyla; family Delphinidae; genus Tursiops; species Tursiops truncatus. The sequence goes on from NC_047048.1 coordinate 30,122,225, forward strand.
TTGACAGATGAATGGATAAAGAAGATGTGGCATATATATACAATGGAATATTACTCAGCCATAAAAAGAAATGAAATTGAGTTGTTTGTAGTGAGGTGGATGGACGTAGAGTCTGTCATACAGAGTGAAGTAAGTCAGAAAGAGAAAAACAACAAATACAGTATGCTAACACATATATGTGGAATCTAAAAAAAGGAAAGAAAATGATCATGAAGAACCTAGGGGCAAGATGGGAATAAAGACTCAGACCTACTGGAGAATGGACTTGAGGACACAGGGAGGGGGAAGGGTAAGCTGGGACAAAGTGAGAGGGTGGCATGGACATATATACACTGCCAAATGTAAAACAGATAGCTAGTGGGAAGCAGCCGCATAGCACAGGGAGATCAGCTTGGTGCTTTGTGACCACCTAGAGGGATGGGATAGGGAGGGTAGGAGGGAGGGAGACACAAGAAGGAAGAGATATGGGGATATATTTATATGTATAGCTGATTCACTTTGTTATAAAGCAGAAACTAACACACTGTTGTAAAGCAATTATACTCTGAAAAGATGTTAAGAAAAAAGAAAAAAGAAATGACCTGTATCCAGAATATATAAAGAACTCTCAAACTCAACTGTCAAAAAACAATCCAGTTACAAAATGGGCAAAAGATTTGAACAGATACTTTACTGAAGAGGGTAGATGGAAGGCAAATAAGCGCATGAAAAGATATTTAACGCTATTAGCCGTTAGGGAAATTCAACTTAAAACCATGATGAGATACTACTAAACACCTATTCAGATGGCTAAAGTAGATAACTGCCAATATCAAACACTGGATTCCCACAAACTGATTAGAACTCTCATACTTTGCTAGTGCAAATGGAAATTATTTTGGCAAACAGGGTGGTAGATCTTAATGAACTTAAATGCATACTTAGCATATGACCCAGAGTTCCCACTCCTGGACACTTATCCTAGAGAAATGAAAACTTATATTCACACAAAACCCTGTTCATGAATATTTAGGTGGAGCTCCGTTCATAATGGCCAAAACCTAAACAACGCAAATGTTATTCAATGAATGAACAGATAAACTGGGTGGTACATCCACTCATACTGGGATACTACTTAGCAACAAAAAGAAGTGAACTACATGCAACGGGCCAGTTTCAGAATGTAACATACTATATGATTCTCTTTATATGACATTCTCCAAAAGACAAAGCTACAGGGATGGAGAACAGATGAGTGGTTGCCAGGATTAGGGGTAGGAAGAGGGTGGGATATGAAAGCATGAATGAATTTGGGGCAGGTGATAGGTCTGTTATGTATATTGATCATTATGAGCTGAATGCTTGTGTCCCCCCACCAAATTCATATGTTGAAGTCCTAACCCCCAATGTGATGGTATTTGGAGGTGAATTTAATTTTAAAAAAAGTGTAAATTTAAAGAGCAATTGACTATATCACCTGTCATGGAGAAGGATGGAAATGATGAGAATTCTGCTTCTGGAAATACCTAAACAAGAGAAAAATATAGTATGACCAATAGCAAACATTTACTGAACACGTTCTTAGCAAGAAGTGCAATGTTACACCATTTTATCTAATTTAATCTTCCTAACAACACTAAGATATTGGTCCCCTTATTATCCCCATTTTGCAGATAAGAGAAACTGAGGCCCACATTAGATGGCTTGCCCAAATCCATGGCTAGCTAGGAAGTGGAGCAGTTGGTATTTGAACTGAGGTCTCACAGACTCTAGGGACTGGGCTTTGTGCCAACCACATTCTACCCCTTCTAGGGCTCCAGTATTCTGCTTTTCTCATTTTAAAATCCTGCATGTAAACTAGGGATGGTCTTGCCACTAATAAACATCATCTCTGCTTTGTGATAAGTGCTTGTCTCACCACTGACATCTGGTCCGTGAGAAGTGCAAACTCTGGCTGAGGAAGTTCTCCTATATTGATTTCCCTTCTTTTCTTTCTTTAATGCGGCTGTTAAGTTCATTTTAACAATGTAATCCATCATGAGACAGCCAAACCTGAGTTTTATTGATGCAACAATTAATTAGTTGGCTGCCCAGTCCTGCGAAGTTTATTCTGGATGAATGGCTGGCCTGGCAGGGAGAACCATGATACAAATCCAGCAGCCGAGCTGAATATACTGCTGACTTGATCACTCTTGAGGTGTTACCAGGGGCCAGTCCCCCGCCTTGCATCTGGGCTGGCTGGTGGCTGACACTACACCAAGAGCTGTTGAGGGTACCACCTTCATCAGCAACAAAGCTGGGGGCTGGTTATTCCTGGTCTTTTCCAAGCTGGGTTCTTGGGCCACATTAGAAAAAGATCTGTGACCTCGTAAGTTTAGGATTTACCCTCATACTGGAGTAAGGCTGTGCTGTGTAGTGGACAAGAAAGAGAGGGTCACACTGCTTGGGATTCAATGGTTGACCCTTACTAGCTGGGACAGTGGACCAGTCGTCCTTTTTAATAGCTTTGTTAAGATTTAACTTATGTACCGTGCAATTCATCCATTATAAGTCTACAATTCAATGATATTCAGTATATTTACAGAATTGTGCAACCATAACCACGCTCTAATTTTAGAATATTCCCATCACCCCAAAAGGAGCCTCACACCCATTTGCAGTCATTCCCAATCTCCCACTCCATCACTCTCATCCCTTAGGCAACCAGCTAATCTACTTTTTGTCTCAAAAATTTTGCCTTTTCTGAAAAATTAATATAAATGGAATTAAACAATAGAATGTCTTTTGTGCCAAACTTCTTTCACCTAACAAAATGTTTTGAGGTTCGTCCATGTTGTAGCATGTATCAGCACTTTATTCCTTTTAATGGTTGAATAATACCCCATTGTACGGATAGACCATGTTCTGTTTATCTCTTCATCCATTGTTAGACATTTGGGCTGTTCCCACTTTTTGGTTAGTAGGAATAATGTTGCTATGAATATTCATGTACAAGTTTTTGTATAAATATATTTTCAATTCACCTAGGAGTGAAATTGCTGGGTCATATGGTAATGCTGTATTTCATATTTTGAGAAACCATCACATTATTTTTCAAAGTGGTTGCATCATTTTACATCCTTACCAGTAATGTGTGAGGATTCCAATTTTCCCACATCCTCTCCAACACTCCTTACTGTCTATCTTTTTTATTTCAGCCATCCTTATGGGCGTGAAATGATATCTCATTGTGGTTTTGATTTGCATTGCCCTGATGGCTAATGATGTTGAGCATATTTTCATGTGCTTATTGGCCACCTGTATATCATCTTTGGAGAAACGTCTAGTTAAATATTTTGCCAATTTTTAAATCAGGTTATCTTCTTATTATTGATTTGTAAGAGTTCTTTATATATTCTGGGTACAAGTTCCTATAGACCATCCATTTAACACCTCAGCCTGTTTTCTCTCCAGGCTATATATCAGCGTTTAATTCCAGGAAATATATACTTCTGTTTTCATCTTGCCTGTACTTTTTCTCTTGTTTTATACTCCTTCCCCATCAGAGAAGGGATTTGATGTGATGCACTCACTACCTCAAGAGGGCAAAACCCCAGACACAACAGACCTAGAGCAGAATCAGCTTTCCTCAGAATCAGACCTACCAGTGCTCACTTTCAAAAGACAGATTTCTCCTCCTCTACTTCCCATTCTTTGAAATATTTACCTTGTCCCCTCTCTTCCCCCAGAACACTCTAAATTTGGAATCAAAAAACCAGATTCTCAAGCCCTCCGAGAAGGCATCAAGGTACCTCAGAAAGAGACAAACTTAGAGTTTCACCACTCTGCCTTCAAATCTCAGCCGTGTCACCATCCAGCTGTGTGTCCCCAGGCAAATTGCTTAACCTCTCTGAGCCCAACTTTCTTCAAATATCAAAGAGAAAATAAAATTTAAGTTAGTGCTGAAATGAGTAAGAGCCTAAAAAAAAATGATTGGGGAATTAAATGATCACCTCAAGTGTGTACTAAAAGTTTAATAAAAGAATTTCCTCTGCTCTGGGCTCATTTATTCTCATAGTAATTCAGTGAAGTGGGTGTTATTATGCCCATTTTATAGGCAGCAGAAGAGAGGCTCAGAGAGGTGAACTCACTTGCCCTATGTAACACAGCCTGGGAGAGACAGAACCAGGATACAAATCCAAACATGACTCTCTGCAGACCCTCTGTTCTTCTTAATGAATTGCAGAGGGACCCCACTCTAAGCTATCACCCCATTAGAGTTATTTAGAGAAAAATGAATGAAATCAGTCAAGAGCATCCCTGCAGGGGTCGTCTGTGATGTGTTCACTTTGTGTGGCTGATTTAGTCTTATTGAGCAAAGGCGCTGTGCTAGGTAGGATACAGAATCAGAAGTAGCTTCTGCTTTAAAGCCATTGAACAAATAAACGCAAAGTGATTATTTCATTACACTCTGTGCTAATCGAAGTGCCTGCATTCCAGCTCCACAGTTCACACCTTGGATTCTTTGAGCATCAGTTTCTCCATCTGTATCCTGGGTAGGTTAATTCCTACCTCACCAGTCTCTGGTGAAGTCTAGGGATATTTCTAGCATGAGAAGGTCCTGCTCTGAAGCTGGCATCCAATTAAGGACTGCAGGGGCGATCGTCCCGAACTCCAATTTTCCAGTCATCGGCTTGCAAATATTCTGAGCTTGGCTCTGGGTCGTCTTGAGGCTGAGGCAGCTCCCTCTCCTCTGAGCTGCGGCGGTCCAGCTGTTCATGGAAAGCGCCCAGTGTGACTTCATTAGGAGAAAAAGCAGCCCTGACCAGCACGCGCTGAGGATATCGCACCTCCGCGAAGAGCTGCAGAGAAATGGCGGTGTACATGATTAGGGTTTTAAGGAAGTCTCAGAATAACAGACCTCACTGGACTTGGTATTGCTACTGCAGAGAAGGGAAGATGTGAAACCATCCGGGGAGACTTCCGTTAATTATATTTTAAGGTTCTTTCTGAATAAAGCAGGGCAATTGCTCTTAAAGGTGTATTTAGTAATAGGCCAGAGCTTGCCTGACGTGGGGCGGGGGAGGGAGCGGTATATAATGAATGCAGTGACAAATCCTTTGCTCTGTCTCCGCTCTGTCTTTGCTTGCAAATGGGAATTTTGTTTGACCTCCAACATTTGGTTCTTCAGGGGAAATTACACTAGTGCGTGAAAAGGTGGAAAATCTGTAGATGAAAAATATTCGTGTGTTGCAGAACAGGTACAAGCCCAAACTCTGTAACATGGCATCCGAAGACCTTTACAGTGTGGCCAATGGATTTCTTTCCTGTAGTTATTAGCAGGGAGCTGGAGCTTGGTTGCTTGGGTTCCAATCCCCACTCTTCCTCTTAGTCGCTGTATGATCTTAGGCAAGTGACTGAAGCTCTCAGAGCCTCGTTTTCCTTGCCTGAGAAATGGGGATAAATGTACCACCTCGTGGGGCTAGGAGGAGGAGGAAATGAAAGTGGTCAGCAGAAGGTCAGCATACAGCAGGGTTTGGGAGGAGAGCTGTCTTGTGCACTCACTGCAGGAGGCTTGGAAGCATCCCTGACCTGCATCCCCTCGATGCCAGTAGCACCCCCTCCCCCACTGCAGTTGTGATAACCCAAAGTAGCTCTAGGTATCACCAAATGTCCCAGGCACACAGTAAGGGCCCAATTAGGGTTATCCTTCATCTCCCACACCTGCCTCTAAAACCCTCCTCCTAAATCCAATGACCTGAAATTCCCACACGGAAATGTGCTGACAGTCCTCCGGGCACTTGCTCACGCCCTCCCTTCTGCCTCAAACTCCCCTTTACGTCTTCTTTTCTGAATCCTCCTGTGTCACCTCCTCCAGGAAGCCTTCCTGCTTCCCTTCTCCCCACTCCAAAGGTTGGGGTGCTCCCTCCCTGGGCCCACAGAGCGCCAAGTGTTCCATTCACTCATTCATTCATTCCTCTGTTTGTTCATTCAAAAAATACTGTGCCTGGCACACAGGGGGCACCCAAAGAAGCACTGATTACACAGGATTCTCACAGCCAGGTTGTGTCTCCCTCTCACACAGGACTGTGATCCTCCGAGGTCAGAACTGCTGGCGCACAGCGGAGGCCAGTGCAGGGAGTGGGGAAGGGGGAGCGATGGCCTGGGGTCGTTCCCAGTAGGACTAAGAGACCAGCAAACCCCGGTTTCACGCCGTCTCCCTCCTGCCTCATTTGCTTCCCCAGCACACAGCCCAAGAAGCAGGAGTCGCGTCAGCCCCAGTAAATAAGACCCGCTTTTTAAAAACATCATTAGAAACTCATTTACCACAAGCCACCAAAGCCGCGTGAGGCAGAGAAAACTGACCCCTTCCCCGCCATCTTCCTCTTATCCCACGTGCTCTCTTCTTTTGTCTCTTTTTTTCCTTGTGTTTTGCTGATCCTCCTCCTTTGCAAAGAATTATTGCCACTGCTGTTTGCCGCCAAGTCCCAAACAATCGAACGCACAGATGTGTGTGTTGCTCAAGGCGAGAAGTGCCGCTGAGCACATTTTCTGCCCTTCGCAGGGTTTTCATTCCAAAACCCCAAGATGCTGGAGCCCAGCCTTGCTCACTTGTCAACTCTTGGACTTACTTTCTCCGCATTAAAAAAATGTACAGGGGCTTCCCTGGTGGCGCAGTGGTAGAGAGTCCGCCTGCCGATGCAGGTGACGCGGGTTCGTGCCCCGGTCCGGGAAGATCCCACATGCCGCAGAGTGGCTGGGCCCGTGAGCCAGTGAGAGGCCCGCGTACCGCAAAAAAAAAAAAAAAAAAAAAAAAGCACATACGGGTTTTTAATAGAGTTTAATTGCTTGCATTTTCCATAACTTTATCTCTTCCCTTCCCAGTCCTGGTCGGTGCTATTGGTTGCCTCTGAAAAAAGTTGTTTCAACTTATTTGAAAATTGTCTTAAAAATAAATTTAAAAAAATTTGCCATTCATTCAAAACTGTCTTAGTTTTCAGCTGGGAGCCTGCCCAGTGTCTCTGTGCCCCTGCTGCTACTCTTCCTACCTCGAGAAGAGGGGGCAAAAGGAGGTGGAAGTGATGCCTGGAGACCTACCCTGTGCCAGTTCCCTGGAGACGAGGACTCAGGAGCCCACGCTAACAAGGGAAGGCTCTGGGGCACAGAGAGGTTATGCAACTTTCCAAGGTCACACTGCTAGTGAGTGACAGAGGCAGGATTACTAACAGAACCAGCTTCTGGAAAACTCTAATGCTGTCACTGCCTCTGTCTTCTTGCTCCAAAGTTTTTGAGTCCTGATAGTATACGAATATCTCCTGCAAAGACCCATCCCGAGAAGGAGCAGTGGAAATCCTTTTCAATCTGCCAATTGTTAAAGGAAATTCTAGTCTCCATCCTCCTAGTGGTGCTTTGAGGATTAAATCTCCCAAGTCTAAGTTTGCTCAGCCGGGCACCCAGAAAGCACTTTATAATTATTAGCGGGCATAATTATTTCCTCCTTCAAAAGTATCCATCTTCTGTCCCATTCTCTAGACTCTGCCTGGCATGCTAAGATTTCTAAATGGTGAGTTCTTTGAGAACTGTGTCCACGTTAGGACCCACCAGGCTTTGAGTGTGCTGCCTGGCACTGTGCTCAGAAAATGCTGGTTGAATTGAACAGCAGCCCTGGTAACGGGCTCAGAGAGTAAACGGTGCGCTAGTAAATATCTTACCCTGCCCAGGCAATCCGATGCCTTGGGCTGTTACAAATGCACCTCTAAAGACCGTAAAGGATCAAGTGAATGGCAGAAATATACATGGTAGCAGGTGAACAGGGAAAATATTTGAGTGTGGATGGAAATTTTTTGTCTCCTCAGATTATATTGTAAGAGGATCAAGTCTTTTTCTATGTGCGTTGCAGCTGTCCTATTTTTAGAGTTAGGCTTTCTAACATATCGTCCTGAAGTTCTACCTTGCGCTAGGCACTGTGATCTAGTGCTGTTTAGGATAAAGGAGGATGAAATCATACTGTTCCTTAAGGTGAAATGAGGTTCATGGTAATTTAAAGGAAATTACACGATGAGCACCCACGTGTGGGTCTCCCCCGTTCCGCTTCCTGGGAGGTTTTCTCCTGGCCTCCCAGTGGGATTACGTGACTCATTCTGGCCAATGAGTTGAAAGCACGTGTCCCATTTCACTTCTGAGCTGGACCATTCGTTTGCCAGGTAAGACCCACCCTGCTCTCTTCCACATGATGGTTGCTCATCAATCTGGGACCCTAAGTGATTAAAATGCCCAGAACCCTTCTGCTAACTTTCAGTGGGTGCGCAGCATGTGGGAGAAAGAAACACTTGTTTTAAACCCCTGAGTTTTTCTCAGTTTGGGGCTGTTTGTTACTGTAATATAACCTAGCCTATCCTGACTCACACAAAATAGCCATATATTAGATCCTTGCTGTGAGCCAGACCCTGTTAACTGCATTAGAAAAATTAGCACATTCAATCCTCATAATAACCCCATGAAAAGATTCTCTGTATGTTTCTAATTGAGCTTTGAAAGTTGAGTGGCCCAGGGTTACACTGATAGTAAGTAGAGGGGCCAGGGTGGACCCAGATGGTCTAACTCCTGAGTCCTTGTTCTTTACCCCTGTGTGGTACCACATTGCTGCCTCTCAAATAAATCAGTTAGTGCTGTAAGAGGGCTAAAAATGAAGCCACCAAGAATTAGGAAGAAGGAGGGATGATCCAGCTGGAGAGGAATGGCAATGGCTTTGGTGGGGGAGGTAGATTGGGAAGCTCCTCTTTGGAGCACAGACTTCAAAGGGGCAGACAGACTCTGTGGTGGTCCCGGAAGTCCAGCCTCCTGGTTGTCACATCCTGTACAATCCCCTCCCTTTGAGTGTGGGCTGGACCTATGATACATCCTAGCCAAATGATAGAGCAAAGGTGAAGGGATTTTACAGATGTAGTTAAGGTTTCATATAGGTTTCTGATTTGAGTTCATTAAAAGAGACGTTATCTTAAATAGGTCAGATGTAATCAGGTAAAAGCCTTTAAAAGGGAGACAGGGCCCTCCCTGAGGTGAGAATTCCTCCTAGCTGGCTTGATGAGGTAGGCAGCCATGTGGAGGAATCCTATATGGCAGGGAACTTTAAGTGGCCTCTAGGAACTACAGGGGGCCTCCAGCCAACAGCCAGCAAAATGCTGAGCCCTCAGTCCCACAGCTGCAAGGAAACTCATTCTATGAACACCTTAATGAGCTTGGACGGGGATTCTTCCCCGGTCAGACCTCCACATGAGAACACAGCCTGGCAGATACCTTGATGGCAGCCTTGTGAGACCCAGAACAGAGGACCCCACTAGGCTTTTCCCGGACTTCTGGCTCAGAGAGAGAGTGACATAAGAAATTCATGATGGTTTTTTGTTGTTGTTGTTGTTGTTTTGCGGTACGCGGGCGTCTCATTGTTGTGACCTCTCCCGTTGCGGAGCACAGGCTCCGGATGCGCAGGCTCAGCGGCCATGGCTCACGGGCCCAGCCGCTCCGCGGCATGTGGGATCTTCCCGGACCGGGGCACGAACCCACGTCCCCTGCATCGGCAGGCGGACTCTCAACTGCTGCGCCACCAGGGAAGCCCCATGATGTTTTAAGCTGCTAAGTTGGTGGCAATTTGCTATGGAGCAATAGAAAAGTGATACAGAGCCCAAGATGGGAACATGGGTGGAAGGACAGTGCAAGAGGGAGGATGAGAAAACGATGAGGGCCAGCAGCTCAGCACCTCCAGAGCCAGGTGCCTGAAGGGAGGAGAAGCTCAGGACCTGCTGGGGGAGAGCCTTCGATGGCAGACCAGCATGGCTGGAAGACTTTTAGGTGGAAAATGAGAAGGCTTTGTTGGCCTTTTGATGTGTGTTTGGCGAAGCTTGACCTTGAAATGGTGATGTGGTGTTGGAATGTACAGTGGATTGAAAGGTGACCACCCCCTCAAATAAAAGATATGTCTACATGCTAACTCCAAGAACCTGTGACTATGACCTATTTTAGAAATGGAGTCTTTGCAGATAGAATTAACTTAAGGATCTCAAGATGAGATTACCCTGGATTACTTAGGTAGGACCTAAATCCAATGACAGGTGTCCTTACAAGGGCAAAGCCTAGAGGGAGATGAGACGGACAGAAGAGGAGAAGGACAGAAGAAGGCTTTGTGAAGACGGAGGCAGAGATGGAAGGATGCATTTACAAGCCAGGGAACACCAGGCTTGCCGGCAACCACCAGAGCCAGGACAGCGGCTCGGGATGGATTCTTTCTCAGAACCTCCGGGGCAACCAACCCTGCCAACGACTTGGTTTCACACTTCTGGCCTGCAGAGCTGTGAGACAATACGTTTACGTTCTTTAAAGCCTCCAATTTTGTGGTAGCTTGTCACCACAATCCTTGGAAACTGACGCAAAATGACTTGGAGGGAAAAGAGAGAGAAGGAACCACAACCAGACAGGAAAACATTGCACTGGTCCACACATGAGGTGTGACTGCTTCACACCAAATAGTGGGGATGGGAATGGTTGGAGCCAAGAGGAATCTACAACCCAATTTTCATATTTGACCTCCTATAATTTCCCCCTTGTGTATTACACATACAGAAACTCATTTATTGAACCCTTATTATGTGCCAGGTACTGTACATATTGCATTAATTATTTCATTCACATAACAAAAACATGTTAAAATAGAGATGATTATTACTCCCATTTTATGGAGGAGAAAACTGAGACTCAGTGGTGAAGTAATTTGCCGATGGATGTAGCATGTGTAAGTGGCAGAGTTGAGATTGACATGGAAGTGCATCGTACTGAAAGGGCAATGCCTTGAACCCAATGCTATACTGTCTCTGAGCTCTTTCTTTCATCAAGAAGCTTTGTAAAGGGTTCTTAGATGTCGGAATTCAAGGAGTCCTGGAAACACAAACGTAGGGCTTGGGTCTCTGTCTATGTCATCCTCTGGGTACAGCCAGAGTGCTAATTAGCATTTTTGTATTGCTTCTAATTACCCAAGACTCTCTGACAGTTTGAGTTCATGAATGCTAATGTAAGGGCAAAGTCATGAGAACTTGGAAGCAGAGGCCTTGGGCTCACAGAAACAAAATTTTGTGTTTTAGCGGACCCAATGGCTTTTGGTAGGGCAGAGTGACAAGGAGATGGGGCTCAGAACAGGGATTGAAATGAAGAGAGCCACTTCCTATGTACCTCCCATCCCAAGAGCTCTCACCTCGGTGGAATTATTCTCTAAGCAACCCAGCTCAAGGACTAGCGGGTTTGAAAGATTGATGTAATCTTAACATTTGTATTGCAAAAGGTTGTAGAGTACATCTATTATTTTTTGCCTGTCCGGAAAAAATGTCTCTTTCCTCTGGTAATAAGACTTTGATTTTGCTTGGAAGCCACCCATCCCTACCTTCAGTTTATGTGATTCTGATGGGGTCCAACTCACATCCCAGACCTTGGCTCCAGGAAAGGTCATGTGGTTCAAACCTGGCCAATCAGCAAATTCCATCCCCTTGGGCTCAGTGATTGACTCGGGAATAAGCCAATGAAATTCAATTCCAATTTGTTGGCAATGCTGGGAAGAGAAGTATGTAAGTTGCGGATAGATCCCTTAGATTTCAGGCTCAACTATATCCATAGGCTCAGTTGTATAATCAAGACTGTCGTTCTCCACCTCTGCTCCTGCTTCCCTTGATGTTGCTTCATTTTTCGGTTCATTCTCTACATAGGGCAGGAATGCTGGCCACCAGCAGGGCCCTTCTCTGACTTTGCATCCATATGTCCAAGTTCACAGAACACTTGGTCACTCCTACTTGCCTGTACAGTCCATCCCTGGGGTGATCACAGTTGAGGAAATGAAGCTATATGACAAGTTCTGGCCATCTTTGCAACTGTGGGGAGGTGGGGCAGGCAGGCACCATGAAGTTACTCCCAGGGGAGGATAAGGAGTTTTCTTAAGGCAGGCAAAGTCCCAATGCCCTCCAGAATGCCTTTCAACTGCGAGTGGCTTCCTATCCTTTGCCAGTGTCCAGAAATTTGAGTTTCTTATTAGACTTTTCAGACTTGGAAGGGCACAGTGGCTTCTCTGTCAGTGGTGTCATTGGCCAAATCTCACTCCTTGGAAGCCTTACAATCCAGTTTATAAGCAGATGTTGAGTACATGCTAGCATGCTACTGCCAAGACACAAGCTTTCAGGCTGATGGGCTCACCTGGGGCAAGGGGATCCTCAGGGGCCCACATAACCCTCCTAAAAGAGGAGACAGGAGGAGATGGTGACTCTTTCTGTTCTCAGTCAGCATCCTGGGACAGCCTCTCTCCCTCTTCCTGTTTCGTCCTGTCTTAGGTCCATCCTCCACATTACCGGCTGAGAGGTAATTCCCAGCTCTAAACTGCTCATGTCACTCCCCTTCCTAAATGCCAGTGGGTCCAAGTCCAAGGTTCTAACTTGGCATTCGGGGTTCTTTCCAGCCCAACCAGAACCCACCTTTCCAGTCACATGTCCTCCACACTTTTCCATCTTCTCCTTTTCCCCCATGGCTTGTTATGCTCCAACTGCAATGAGATATTTTTTGCCCCCTTCATGTGCAGGCTCTCTGGTACCTCAGGGTCTTTGCACATGTGATTGCCTCTGCCCATGAACAATCTTTAAAACTCCCCTCATTAGGCCAACACTGTATTATAATCATCTGAGAGAAGCTATAATGCAGTGCCTAAGAGCATAGACCCTTGAAATCCAACATCCTGCTTCTACCACTTACTGGCCATGATCTTGGTCAAGTCAGCCTCAGTTTTCTCATCTGTGAAATGGGGGGGGACAATGCTCGTACCTTCCTCTTGGAATTATTGTGTGGTTTAAATGTGGTAGATGATCTAACACACTTAGAGCAGTGCCTGGCACATCCCAAGCACTGTGGAAGCAACTGCCGTTGTTTTTGTCCGTTCACATTTCTTTCTCCTTGTAAATTGTAGACTCTTTGCGGGCAGTGCTGTGGCTTCTTCCCCTCTCTTCCCTCTGTGTTTATTTGCTCTCTTTTCTTCCGTCTACTGCAAAAAGAAACTGCGTTTCTGAGCAACGTGAGTATGAACAATCCCCAGGTTCATCATGGGGCAACTCATCCAGAAGCAAATCTCAGCCAACAGGTGAACTGAGCCAAGGTAGGAGGCTGGAGTTGTGGGAAAAGCATGGTTATTTGGGGCCAACCGGCGTGTCACACCAACTGCTAACCTAGTGGCTAGGATGGACCATTCTAACAGGTGACAGTACAGAGTTGACAATATGTTCTCATGCATCCCAGTGCCTGTACAGGGAAAGGCAGAGCATGGGGTGAGAGGCAGGGAGTGACACTGGGAAAATCGATTAGGGGAAGCAGAGCTCCTGTGAGCGGAGTGTGCTGAGTCCTCTGCCAGGCGGCTGGAGGAGGGCCAGTGTGCGGAGCAGCATTTAACTGCTCTGCTGTTGCTCCCGATAGCTGGGCTATAAATGCTCATACTTCAGACGAAGAATAAGCCATCGAATCTGAAATTGTATTTCGGTAAAAATAAAAACAGACTGGGTTGGAAGACAGTTGTGTTGCCTTTTGATTCCCCCCACATACACTTTTATTGCAGGAATTGCATGGCTGCTTCTCCAGCTGTGATAACTCTTTCAGGAATAATAAGAGCTCTCTTCAGTCTTAAACAGACCAACAAAAGAATTTATTCCTTCTGATCTGCCTGTTTGTGGATATTGAGTGCATTTATATATTGCCTTTCATGTGCATTACCATTGGATCCTCAGGGCAGCTTTTGGAGATAGGTGTGGTAATCATCTCAGTTACAGATGAGGAAATGCAGGATCAGAGAGGTGAAGCAACTTGCTCAAAATCACACAGCCAGGGCATAGGGCAAGACGGTATAAAGGAAAGAGCTGAACTTTAAGGTCAGAGAGATCTGGGTTCTAATTTCTGCTACTTAACAACTGGGTGACCTTGAGTAAGCTATTTCACCTCTCTGAATCTCCATTTCCTAGTTATTAAAATGGCACTGTAATACCCACTCCATAGATTTATTATAAATTGAATGAAATCGTATGTGAAAAGGTCTTAACATCATATATACTGCTTAATAATCCACTCTTTTCCCCCTTTTTCATAGTGTTGAATAGAGTTGGAACTTGAACCCAAACTAACTGATCACCCAGCCCATGTTCTTTTCACCTCTTCATGCTGCCTGGAAACTTGAACCTCTGCCACTATGATAATACCATGCAGGGGTGAGGTAATGCCTTCTTGTAAATTGCAACACAGAGAGGGAGATCCTGGGTACTAGAGGAACCTGCATTTATTCACTGTTCAGAGAGTGAGCCCTGTGGGGATTTAGGGGGACAGGGAGTCCAACTTTGAATATTACCTACATGTTAAATGGTCTGTGGGGAAGCCAAGTAGCACTGTCTACTTTAAGATGCAATGTCAGTGAGAGATGGACTCACTGAGCTGAAGCTTGGGAAACCAATCTGAGCTTTGGCTGCAGATTTATGACTCTTTGTCGTACAAGGGGCCAGGATATGATACTTGTTTTCATGACTCTCAAAGGTAGTAGAGATGAGTTGTGGCGAGGACAGAAATAATTATAGTACAATATAAAACATGCGAACGCTGGATCACAACAGATAAAAGCAGACAAGACTCCTGTCCTCGTGGAGCTTAGGTTTTAGTGCAATTTAATAGACGTGAATCAAATTTTCATTCAAATGGACACTAAAAATTGAAATGCCAGGCTCTGCAACTGGATCTATGATGTCTCCAAAACTCATTCATTTATTTATTCATTCTTACAAAGCATACTTATTCTGCTCCTGCTGTATGCCAGAGTCCATACTGAAAGCTGGAGATACAGTGATGAGTAAGGGAAGGAACAGTCTCTTCCTTTCATGGAGCTTCGAGGCTATTGAAAGGGACAGATAGTAACTCAGTTTTGTGTAATGTACAAAAAATCACACCTGTGACAAGGGCTATAATGAAATGGCAAATGATATTAGAAAGTTTTAACCTAGACAGGTAAGTTGGGGAGGATTTTCCTGAGGAAATGATGGGAACTAAAGAACGATAAGACATTAACTAGGTGAAGAAGGTAGAATGGAGAACATGACAGAACAGCATGTGCAAAGGTCCTGTGGTGAGAAGAGCATGCGCATATCAAGAATTGGCAAAAGCCATTGCTCCATTTATTGAGCAAAAACCTATCATTGTTTCTTCATCTATAGCATATATTTGGGCCCTATTAATACTTAGCTACTTTGATTTTAAGATGCCAGTGTAAGTCATCCCATTGGTTTAGTAACATTGTTTTTTTTTTAAATTAGGAATTAAAAAAAAAACTAGTCAGAGCTTCATTACCACATTCAATTAGTACATGAATTTCTAAATAAACTTTTAATTCTGGATTTTTTATTGAAATATAGTTGATTTACACTATTATATTAGTTTCCGGTGTACAACATAGTGATTCAATGTTCTTATAGATTTAAAGTTATGAAATATTGGCTATATTCCCTGTGCTGTACAATATATCTTGTAGCTTTTTTATTTTGTACATAAAGTAGTTTATACCTCTTAATCCCCAATCCCTATCTTGCCCCTTACTCCTTCCCTCTCCCCACTGGTAACCACTAGTTTGTTCTCTATATCTGTGAGTCCGTTTATGTTTTGTTATATCTATTGGTTTGTTTTATTTTTTAGATTCCACATTTAAGTGATATCATACAGTATTTGTCTTCCCCTGTTTGACTTACTTCACTAAGCATAATAACATCTAGGTTCATCCATGTTTTTGCCAATGGCAGAATTTAATTCTTTTTCATGGCTGATTAATATTCCATTGCACATATATATCTATTCATCTGTTGATGGGCACTTAGGTTGCTTCCATATCTTGGTTATTATAAATCATGCTGCTATGAACTTTGGGGTGCATGTATCTTTTCTTTCTTTAAATAAATTTATTTATTTATTTTTGGCTGCATTGGGTCTTCATTGCTGTGCGCGGGCTTTCTCTAGTTGTGGCAAGTGGGGGCTACTCTTCATTGAGGTGCACGGGCATCTCATTGCGGTGGCTTCTCATTGTGGAGCACAGGCTCTAGACGTGCAGGCTTCAGTAGCTGTGGCACGTGGGCTCAGTAGTTGTGGCTCGTGGGCTCAGTAGTTGTGGCTCACGGGCTTAGTTGCTCTGCAGCATGTGGGATCTTCCCGGACCAGGGCTCGAACCCGTGTCCCCTGCATTGGCAGGCGGATTCTTAATCACTGCACCACCAAGGAAGTCCCACACGTATCTTTTCAAATTAGTGTTTTCATTTTCTTCAGATATATACCCAAGAGTAGAAGTATTAGTACATATGATAATTCTATTTTTAGTATTTTGAAGAATGTCCATACTGTTTTCCACAGTGGCTGCACTAATTTGTATTCCCCCGACAGTGTACAAGCGTTCCCTTTTCTCCACATTCTCACCAACATTTGTTATTTGTGTTTTTTAATAGAGCCGTTCTGACAGGTGTGAGGTGATAGCTCATTGTGGTTTTAATTTGCATTTCTCTGATAGTTAATCATGTTGAGCATCTTTTCATGTGCCTGTTGGCCATCTGTGTGTCTTCATTGGAAAAAATGTCTGTTCAGGTCTTCTGCCCATTTTTAATCGAGTTGTTTGGGGTTTTTTTTGACATTGAGTTGTATGAGCTGTTTATATCGATATATTTTGGATATTAACCCCTTATCAGTCATATCATTTGCAAATAATTTCTCCCATTCACAGTAGGTTGTTCTTTTGTTTTATTGATAGTTTCCTTTGCTGTGCAAAAGCTTTTATGTTTAATTAGGTCCCACTTGTTTATTTTTGCTTTTGTTTCCTTTGCCTTAGGAGACAGATCCAAAAAAAGATATTGCTACGATTTTGTCAGAGTGTTCTGCCTACTTTTTCTTCTAGGAGTTTATGGTTTCTGGTCTTATGTTTAGGTCTTTAATACATTTTGAGTTTATTTTTTGTATATGGTTTGAGAAAATGTTCTCATTTCATTATTTTACATGTAACTGTCCAATTTCCCTAACATCACTTGAAAAGATTGTCTTTTCTCCATTGTATATTGTTGCCTCCTTTGTTGTAGATTAATTGACCATAAGTGCATGGGTTTATTTTTGGGCTCTTTATTATGTTGCATTGATCTATGTGTCTGATTTTGTGCCAGTTCCATGCTGTTTTGATAGCTGTAGCTTTGTAGTGTAGGACAAAACACGTAGTATAGAACATGCTCCCTGAAGACAGGCAGCATGTTGCCTCCAGCTCTGCTTTTTTTTCTCAAGATTGCTTTGGCTGTTTGGAGTCTTTGAATAATTTTAGATTTATAGAAAACACATAAATTTTAAGATGCATTCAGAGCTTCAAAATGTGAAGAAGATATATCTTGGAATTGTACCAATTTCTATGATTATGGCAATCACAGCTAACATTTATTGAGTTTTTACTATGTACCAGGCACTGCTAAGCACTCTTAATTTAAAACTTAGACAATACAGATGGAGAAACTGAGGCACAGAGATGTTAACTTGTTTTCCCTGAGTCACCCTTTTAGGATTGACCAAGTCAGGACTTGAATGTGGGCAGTCTGACTCCAGAACTTTATAACCACTACATATGACCAAGCTTTACATGTTTGACCCAGCTCCAATTTCCATGATGGGCTTTTCTTCCAACAGCTGCTTTCAGGGATAATTGATGAGCTGAGTGTCAGTGGATGAAGCTGAAGGGGGCTCAGTCCTTAGCCAATGACACATCCCATGCCCTTGGGCATTCCTCTCTGCCCTCTGTGCTCACTCCATGCCATACCAGGTACAACATGGAAATGCCATAAGTTCCCTGGCCTCAGAGGAGGAGATGGGCACCTCCAGGCTCGAGACCAGCCTGGCCACACTGGCTGCACATATCTACTGTGTTAGTACCGAGAACTGACTTTCCAATGAATGCGGAGCTCAGGGGCTGTTGATGGCCACATAATTATTCATGCTTTTGTCCAGATAATCAGAGTCATCCTTCAATCTCATTTATCTTGTCTACCCTTGTGCACCATGAGAGAAAGACAGCCATTACTCATGGCCCAACTGTTGATCTCTTTTGTTAATTTGTTAATTGGTTTTATGGTAACTTTGGTGGCAGATTTAAAGTAAATAAGAGATTATTTACTTAAATAAGATAAATAAATAAGATTTAAAATAAATAAGAGAATTTCTAACCTTAAAGAAGGTTAGAAAAAAATAGAAGCTACTCTTGTTCATTCTCAACATATGAAGGACTGTGTGACTAAGTATAGAGATAGCTGTTACCTGTAAGGTATGAGGGTCCCCATATTCCTTGCTTGCCTTAATGCGTGAATTTTCTATTCTTCATTTTTCTT
This sequence comes from Tursiops truncatus, assembly GCF_011762595.2. Lineage (NCBI taxonomy): Eukaryota > Metazoa > Chordata > Mammalia > Artiodactyla > Delphinidae > Tursiops > Tursiops truncatus. Next base: position 30,140,617 of record NC_047048.1, read on the forward strand.
CTGGGTAAAGACATTTAAGACAGTTATACATTTTACAGCTCATACAGAGCCCTGTAGCCTGTAAAGGTTAGAGCTTAAAAGTGTGCCTCTGTCCTCAGATTATCTGGGATTGAACCCTAGCTCTATTACTTTCTTTGTGATCTTAAGTCACTTAAATTCTCAGTGCCTCAATTTTCTTATCTGTAAAATGAGGTTAATAATAGTACATACCTTGTAGAGTTGTTGGAGGTCCTAGTCCATATTAAATCTTCAGTAAATGCCCTGTCCATTCTCCTCCTTCTCATTATAACTATTGTTGTTATTATTTTCAATATGCTATTTCATTAGATCTTTTCAAGCAGCCTGTAATAAAAGGAAGAGCATCATTTAAAGTGGTGTAACCCACTGAGAGAGGAATAGTGCTTGCTTTCTAGCACCCTAATAGAGGGATATTGTCATCTGTTCTATTCACTTAATATCCCAGCAACTTTTTTTTTTTTTTTTTTTTTTGTGGTACGCGGGCCTCTCACTGTTGTGGCCTCTCCCGTTGCAGAGCACAGGCTCCGGACGCGCAGGCTCGGCGGCCATGGCTCATGGGCCTAGCCGCTCCGCGGCATATGGGATCCTCCCGGACCGGGGCACAAACCCATGTCCCCTGCATCGGCAGGCAGACTCTCAACCACTGCGCCACCAGGGAAGCCCCCAGCAACTTTTTAATCGACTTTCTTGAGTTATAATTAACATTAAATAGAATGCTCACATTTTAAGTGTATTGTTCGTGAACTTTTATCAAATGTACATACCTGTACTATCAAGATACAGAAAGTTTCCATCACACTCAGTTGTTTCCTTGTATCCCTTCCCATTCAATCCTCCTCCCCCAGCCTCAGTCAACTATTGACCTGCTTTCTGTCACTACAGAGCATATTTGTCTTGTATAGAATTTCATATAAATGGAATCATGTACTATGTGCTCTTTTGTGTTTGGATTCTTTAACTCAGCAGAATGCTTTCCAGATTCAACTATGTGTCTGTGTCTCAGTAGTTTGTTCCTTTTTATTGCTAAGTAGTATCACATTTTATGGCTATAACAGAGTTTATCTGTTCAATGGTTGATGGACTTTGGGGCTGTTTCCAGTATTGCGGTGTTGTGGATAAGGTTGCTCAGTAACTTGTGTGCAAGTCCAAACCCATATGGAATATATTTTCATTTCTCTTGGGCAGATACATAGGAGTGGAATTGCTGGAGAACCACAGAATCTCGACCACAGTATTTATTAAGGACTTCTCACTCCTCCAACCACTCATCTATACGAATACTTACAATTTTTTTCTGGCTGCACCATGCAGCATGCGGGATCTTAGTTCCCCGACCAGGGAACAAACCCATGCCCCGTGCATTGGGAGCTTGGAGTCTTAACCACTGGACCACCAGGGAAGTCCCCACATTCTTTTATTCAGGACTTTTAAAAGATTAAGAAATTAAAACTATATATAATTTATCATAAGTTGACCTGGACTAATTAGTAATACCCAATAATGCATATTAGTGTAGTGGCTTCCTGCTAGTGACTTCTGATCCTTCTGTTCTGAGAAATAGTGACTCATGGAACCAAAGTAGGAAGGTGTCTCTCTCCTGGTCCCAACAGTGTGACTGGTAGTAACTCCCTGACATCAGAACATGTAGTACGGAGGAGACACAGATTGCAGTGAACTACTTCGGTCAGTCCTTCACAGGCTTTCAGAAAACAGCCTCTTCCTCATGGAAGACACGTCCATAGACCCTCTAGGAAGCAAGGTGCTGCCCCATTGATCCCTGGATGATGCCAAAGTTTGTCCTTGATCAGATTCCACCTGCTTCTCCAGATCCTGCCATCGTACCCTTTTAAAGTCAACTCCCTTCCCTAATGCCTTTTGGTAAAAGATGCAACAATGTCAACTTTTCTCTTCTGTTTTATTCCATATTCCACTTGAATCCCACTCACCATTTCACTTCTCTTTTCCCATGGACAAGCATTCCAGTGCAGTCAATGGATATCATTTCTCTATATATGTTCTTGCAAAATGTTACTATTTGAGGGTTGGATGAGTCACCTTGACAGAGACATTCCCACGGAAATTGCATTCAGTTAGTAGCTCACCAAAGGAAAACAAAAGTGTTTGTAACCAAAAGAAGGGGGAAGGATTCCTGAACAAGGGCAACCAATAGATATCCACTACAGTCCTCTCCATCCCAACAGGATCCTTCCTGCAGACACTAGTGAGCCCTTTAGGTGTTTAGAATTTTAGATACTGTGTCCAGGTGTAGTGAAAGGCTTCACATAAATTGGGAGGGAAGACTTGGAATAAGGGGAGCCTAATAGATGTCTTTTAATCAGACCTCTATTGAGTACCTCCTGCGTGCCAGATGCTCTGGAGGGATGCAGAGTGGAGTCAGTGCTGCCTTTCTTTCTAGAGCCTATGGTCAGATGGAGGGAGACTGACATGGAAAAAAATGATCTCTTCTACCAGACACATTATTATAAATGGGCAAAGGTCTATGAAATAGAAATAAGGGAGAGGTTAATTTCAGCACTGGGGTGGGGGGGGGTAGTTGGAGAAGGCTTCCTGGAGGGGGTGCCATCTTAGCTGAGCACTTATGTAACAAACATCTACTGAGCATCTCTCATAGGTGCTTGGGATGCTGCAGTGAATAAAAAAGATCAAAGCTGTATTCTCATGGGCTTTCCAAGCAGATTCTAGGGGACTGTGACTTGCCCCTGTCAACCCCTCCAGCACGATGCCTCCTCTAGCCCCACCCCTACACCTCACCTGTGTTTTAACCACGTGGTAACAAGTCATTAGCAGACAAATGGCTCCGGTTTTCTCCTGCATTCACGGATGAGTTCAAGCTGTTCTCTTGCCTGAGACCTGCTCCCTGCCTGCTCTGTATCTAGCCAACAGTTGCTAATACCTTCTCCTCCAGGGGCTTCCTGGACGCTCTCTCTCCTCCCCTGCCTTGGCTTTGTCCTGCCTCCTCTGTGCTCTCACAGACCCTGTGTTTTCTCTCCTCCATAAGTTCATTGATTACAATATCAGCCTTGATTCCCCTCTCTGTCTCCTTGAAGGCAGGGACTGCATTGGATTCATCTTATTTCCAAGTACGCGTTTGCTAAATTTTTGATGAATGAATGAATATTGGGGAAAAACTTATTCTGAGATCTATGTCTTGATTCTGGTCTTGCTTCAACAATCAAATTACTGTGTGACCTGAGATAAATCCATTGCCCCCTCTGATCCTCTGTTTCTTCATCTGGATGTGAAAATCTTCAGGGTCCTCTCTTTAGTTCTGAGCTTCTATATACCTCCTTCTCTCTTAAGAAAATTATAAGTGTCTTTGTGGGAAAGTACAAAGGAAGAATGGCAAACTTACCCCAAATCCCACCATACAGAAATAACCATAGTTCACATTTGATGAAGGTCACTCCAGACATCTTTCTAAGGTCATGTACTAATAGATGGGAGATCAACAGATAGAAAGAAAATGATAAAAAACAGGATCATTGTATCCTGACTTTTTGAAATACAATGTTAAATTAGTTTTTCCCTAGATGTAATAGAAGCAAAAGAAATTGAAATGAAACTAAAGGACTTTCTGAACCCCAAAGTCCCATTATTCCGACATTAAACACTTACAAAGCTACAGCCCAAGAAATACCAACAATTTAGATACAAAGAAATTTCAAAACAGAGGGTAGAACAGATGTCTTTTAATTCTGACCATGAGATCTCAGACCCTAAGCTAGAAGAAGAGGCTGCAGGGTCTCGATGATTCAGTTCCAGCAGGCTTGCGAAGGCATGATGGATGACTAGCTGCCCCGCCGTGGGCCATAATTGATGACAGCACCGCCCTGACCCAAACTCTTCTGCTTGAGAAGCCCGGTACCCGAGGCTGTCAGCTGGGGCTGTCAGCAATCCAGTGGGGCTGGGGTGGACCCTGCGAACCCCGATCCTGGGGAGCTGACACGTCTGACTGCCTGATACATCCTCCCCAGAGTCCAGAATGATTGAGGGCAGATGGGCGAGATCTGGAGACCGTGTTCTGATGTGATTCCAGGGGGTGCTTCTGGCAATAAATTACACATGTGGCGGAAATTCACCCATCTTCAGGTCCCAGCCCCTCTTGGCTTTCATAGACAGATGAACTCACAGTCTGATTTTATCTCCTCAGACAAGGCAGCTGTCACAAGAGACGGGGATGCCTTGACTCTTGCAGCAAGAACATAGGACAGGACACCAGTGGTGGGATTTTAGGGTCAGGCAGGAAAAAAAAAAGATGGTGGCATCACCATAGGACAGGGTAAGTCTCAAAGTTCTGGGTCTGAATCCAGGATCTGCCCTTTACTAGCTGTGCTCATTCAGGCTAGTGTCTTAACCTTTCTGGGCCTCAGTTTTCTCGCCTATGGATGGAGCTGAGAATAGTAATGATTGCTGAGGGTTGCTGTGGGTATAAAGCAGCTAGCACACCCAGGGTTCTTGCTAAATTAAATTTATTTGTATGACCTTAACAAGTTAATTTGGTCTCTTGGTATCTCAGTTTTATCGTAATCAGTATAATAACAATATGGTGATAATAGCTAACCATGAAGACCACGTATTGGATTCGTACTGTGTGGTGGGCACACAACAAAGAGGTAATCGACGAGAGTTTAATGAGGCGTATAGTTACAAAAATGGGGTCAGGTTACGGGGTATGGTGAAGTACCCCAGAGTTGGCAAGAGTGCAAAACCATAAACTATTCAGCCCCCAGGGTCAGGAGAAGGACGGGCTCCAGGAGCTCAGGGAGCAGCCGTGGCTGTGGGAAAGGGCTGCCCAGCAGAAGCACAGCTTTTTAATCTGGAAACTCCCAAGGCTGCGGGAAGGGACCGGGGGAACAAACGCACTTTCCAGTTTCTGCCGTGGCTCCTGAGGGCCAAACCCACTGAAAACCAGAGGGCAACGGAGCGAAGGGTGATGCAGTTGGAGGGGTTTCCGCTCTCGGAGCACAGAGAGGGTTGAGCAGGGTGAAAAGATCACCAGCACAACCCTGCAGACTTTGTCTTATTTCATCCTTGCCATGACCTAGAGGTCAGGACTGCTGTACCCCTGTTTACAGATGAAGGGACTGAGGCCTAGAGAGTTTAGGAGCCCCATCCAAGTTGCAATGCGGTGAGTGGCAGAGCTGGTCTTCAGACCTGGTCTGTGTGAATCAGGAACCACCCTCACAATTACTTCTGTTAGCGATGCTAACTGTCAGAGATGATCGGCCTCCTTGGGATATCTCATGAGAAGAGGATGGAGGCAGGAGAGGCACAGGACACACGGAGGGGTGACAGGGCCATCCTCCACTTAGCCACCAGGATGATCTCTCTGAGACACATACCTGAAGCTGCCTCACACCCACTCCTTCCATGGCTCCCCATCGTCCTCATGAAAAAGTTAAGTCTCTTTCCTTCTCCTCCACAGGCTTCATCTTCTTCCACAGCCAGCCAGATTCCCCAAGCTCCAGCCGCATGGAAGCATAAACTAATCTCCACACTTATGGCATCTGTGGCAGTCAGTGTTCTACAGAGAAGCAGAGCCAAGCTAGAGATAGAGATATACATATACGTATTAAGAGATTTATTTCAAGGAATTGGCTTGATGTGTGGGGGGCTGGTAAATGTGAAATCTATGGGGCAGGCTGGGAGGCTGGAAACTCAAGCGGGAGCTGATGCCGCAAACTTGAGGCAGAATTTCTTCTTCAGGAAACCTCAGTCTCTCTCCCAAGCCCTTACAACTGATTGAATGAAGCCCACCCACCTTATTGAGGGTCATCCCCTTTCTTTAAAATCAACTGATTGTGTTAACCACATCTACACCATACCTTCAGGGCAACTCCTAGATTAGTGTTTGATTAAGTACCTGGGTACCACAGCCTGTTATCACAGCATCCTTTCATGCCCCCATGCCTTTCCAAAAGCTGTCCCCTCTGCCTGGGCGTCCCTCCCAGCCTTCTCAGTCTTGTGATCCTTAGAGGCACTGCCCAGACGTCCCCTCCTTTGTGACGGCTTCCCAGATTTTCCCAAGCACGGTGAGACCCCCTCTCTTGACCCCCATAGCACCCGAGGCTCAATTCTGTCACCACATTTATCACACAGCACAGCAAATATTTACTTCTGTCCCCTGCACCCCCCAACTAGACTAGGTGGACGGTGGGTATTTTTTCAACCCAGTGTCCCCAGCACGTAGCACATGAAGGGGGAACAATAAATATTTGTTAAATGAATCAATTTCTTATAGTCAAGAAGGAGAATGTGAAGGAACAAACCCTGAAGCTCCGTGAGGCATGGGGAGCTCTCACCGCACACAAAATCCACTGAGGTATACGTTTCACCCCACTCAGCCTTGATCTCGATGTCTTTCCTCCCTGCTGCTTAGAGCTAAGTCGAGGCAGAACTGCCATGGGGCCAGGTGAGTCAGTAAACAGGGTGTGTGGGGTTGGGGGCAAAGGCAGGCATGTCTGCAGAAAGCCACCAGGGGCTGCTCTCCGTGAGAGGTTTCTGCACTTGGTATTCCACAGTATGTGCCATTTTTCAGCTTCTTGCTGGAAAGCACCAAGTAGTTGACGTGGTTGTAAATCATTCCAATGCAGCTGTCCGAGTGATAAGTGCCTGGGAATTGGGAAGGGACATGGGGACATGCTCCCGCCCTTGGGAGCCAAGCAGGCTATTTCCGAAGCTTGGCAATTTTTTGCTGAAATGCAGGGGTCTTGGTCCCTTGGCGCCCGAATCAACAGGAGGCGGGGTGACTTTCATTCTCATGGTGGGGTCCACAGGGAGAAGATGCGAGGGGCCAGATCTCCTGGGAGAGTAGGTGCTTTAGCACCCTGGACGTGTAGCCACCTCAGTAAGAAATCCACTTCTAAGCTTGGTCAACCTTAGAAAAATTATTCAAACTCCCTGATATTCATTCTACTTACATGTAAAATGGAGACAAAAATAGTAGCTACTACTTAGAGTTGTGAGGATTAAATGAATGCTATTAAAGCATTTGTAACAGTGCCTAGAATACGGCAACCAGTCTATAAATGTTTGCCATCATCACTATATCATTATCACCATCATCATCACCATCATCTTCGCTATTGTCATCATGATTGTCTTGTCAAATATTTACTTAGATCCTATTACATACCAGGGTCTATACTAGGTTCAGAGAATTCTAGAGATTGAAAGATGTGATCCTCTAACAGGAAGTTGGGCATGCAGACGTCCACAGGTGCTGCAACAAACACTTGTTCGAGGGAAGGGGCACAGAGAAGAAATAGATGAAGACTTCCAAGGGGAGCAGTGTTTGAACTGACTCTTTAAGACGGTCCAAGAGAAGAAGAAATTGGTAAGGCAGACGAGAGGGTGCTGTGTACGGTGCAAGATAACATTCCAGGCAGAGGAAGAGCATGGAGACCCTGATCTGCAACGTGCAATCAGGGTGCTAAGTGACCCGGCACAAAACCTGATCAGGGATATGTGAGCAGAACTGATGGCCCCTCAGAACCTTGCTAAGGTGCATTCACGGCCACAGAAGATTCCTGGCCTTCAATACACTGTAACATGTATTCTAAGTAGGTGAAAGTTTCTGCTGTAAGCTGTCTTCACAGCCTCACTCCATCATCTCCATAGAAACATTAGATGGATAAATCCCAGGTAAACGGTCCTGGATTCCTTCTTCCACCCATAGCACTAACACGAAGGAAAAGATGCTACTCAAGTCCCATTCACACAATTGTAAGTGTAATATTAATAGCTCTCACCGAATTGGCTTTCATTTTCTGTGCCAAGCACTCTTCTAGCCACTTAGTATACAACATATTATTAACTCTCAGCAGAGTTGCAAGGAAGACAACGTACTAAGCCTACCTAATAGATGAGAAAACCAAAGCTCCAACTGGCACATCCAAGGTGATGCAGGCAGAGAGTGGTAGACCTAGGATTCGAATCTCATTCTGCAAAATTAATCTTTGGATTACTCTAGAGCTACGATGTCCAATATGGTAGCCACCAGACATGTGGGGCTATTTACATATAAACGTTAATTAAATAAAATTTAAAATTCAGTTCCAAGTTGCACCAGTCACAAAGTGTTCCATGGCCGCATGTGACCAGTAACTACTGTATCGGGTAGTATAGATGTGGACCATTTCCATCATCCAGCAAGTTCTACGGAACAGAGCTGCTCTAGAGGACTCGCAATACCCTTCCTGTATCTGCCTTGTGCTATCAGGAGATCATGCCTTGTTCAGTTGGAGCTTTGCAATATCATACTTAAGACACTCCAGAGACCCACAAACCTCCCCTTATAAGGTTGCCACCCAGGAATAACCCATCTGGAAGGTAATTAGGCAATGTAAATCATGAAAGTTGCGGTTAATCAAAGCAAAAGGCATAGAAGGAAGATGTAGGATGGGCAGCTTCTCAAAGTATAGAAACTGCACTGAGGAAGAGCAGACCAGCCCCATGAGCACTGACCCACCCACACCGTGCGCTCTCCCCTGGCCTCAGAACCACAAAGTAGGTTCCCTAACATTGTTTGATGGCTTTCCTCCATGTTCCTGGAGTTTGCCCTCGACAGCCCTTCACGGATATTAACTCACTGAGTTTCAGCGTGGGTCTGGACCTACTATGAGCTGGGCACGCTGCAGGTTCTGTGGAGGAGAATCCATGTGGGATTTTGACTTCACACCTTGGCTGTGAGAACTGGGTTCAAGCCTGAGTCTCCCTCTCTCTGCGGTCTGGCACAAGTCCCTTTGTAGCTCTGGACCTTGGTTACCCAACTGGAAAATGAGATCTCAAAAAATGTTCGTCATGATCAAGTCATCATCATGATAGATGATGATACGTGTGAAAATCCCCCCACAGGGTGAAAAGTACTGCTCTGAAGGTCATTGTTCTAATTGAACTTTAAGGTGTTTCCTATGGCGCCAGTGAGTGTCAGAGGACAATCTCAGAGAAGGAGGGGAAAGATTAGTTCTATTTATTTGAGTCTTCATGTCACATATGAGAACAGGTGGACACGGGCTAAAATGACTTTTGAGAGGGAGCCCAGGTAGGCAGAGGGACAGAGAGACTGGAATCCCAAACTCCCACATCTTCTCTTCTTCTCACTTTAATCACCTTTCCATCCTCAACCAAGCTGGGAATCCCTCTCTGCTTTCAGGACCCACAGGCTCTGTGTGGACTTTCATGATCTGAGGTCAATAATAAAGGTCCTGGAGATCATTTACTGATCACTTATCATGTGCCAGATAATTAACACACATACTAGTGGTTAAGCTCTATGGACACACCCTTATCCTACAGAAAGGGAAACATCATAGAGAGGTTAAGTTCACTGTCCAAGGCCACACCACTGATAATTGGTGGAGGAGCTGATCAAGCCCATGTTTTTCTGACTCTGAAGGTGTTTCATAGCTCACTGTCTGCTAGGGCAGCACCGTTTTGTACTTGCCAAGGGCTACAAAGATGGTGGGGAGAAAGGTCAGCTGTCTGCACCAGGGCAGGGCACTGCTGGGGCCCCTCTTCCCAGGGCTGATCAAAATGTCCAGCAGGGCTTCCCTGGTGGCGCAGTGGTTGAGAGTCCGCCTGCCGATGCAAGGGACACGGGTTTATGCCCCGGTCTGGGAAGATCCCACATGCCGCGGAGCGGCTGGGCCCGTGAGCCATGGCCGCTGAGCCCGCGCGTCCGGAGCCTGTGCTCCGCAACACGAGAGGCCACAACAGTGAGAGGCCCGCGTACCGCCAAAAAAAAAAAAAAAAATATCCAGCAAGACTGACCACCCCGGAACGTGCTGTTTTGTCAGAGGCCTTTGGTCTCTGCAGCTGGCTGGGAGAGGACTGTCGCTGTAGAGCAGAGCTTCCTAGAGGAAGAAAATGGAGAGGTCCCTCGGGAGCCTTCCCAGGGCATTGAGAAGCTCCCTCCACTCCAAAGCCTTGAGTTTCCTCCTCTGTTGGGATTTCCCTAGCTTTTTAGTTATATTTAACTGAATTTTTCAATGAAAACACTTCTGGAGGAATTTCCTAATTAAACGAAGAAGCAGTATTCTCAAATTATTTGGGGCAAACACCATCTCCATTTCCTGCTTAGAGAAGAAACTAAAATCCCACATTGGCCTTTTAGAAAGATCAAGGCCAGTTTTACTCCGTTATATCCATTCTAGCTGCAGCCTCCCCCTCCTTCCTTCCTTCTTCTCCTTCTTGCAAATTTGCATCTCTGGTTTAGAACAAAGGTAGTAAACGTATCTGAGGATTAGAGGATAGAATTTACAGGAGTTCTGGACAGAGTCCTCACCTTTTGCATGTGTCCTGGTTGATCAGCGCACCTGTGGTAATTTCTAGGCTGTGATAGTTTCAATTTTCCAGACAAAGATTACGCATTCCCTTGTATTACAGCATTAGTCCGGCTTGTAATGGCCACTTCCATTTTCATCAGTGGCTGCAGCCTCAGCCTCCATAGCCCTTGATGTGTCTAACAGATGTCCAACAATCATTGGTTAATAGCACTTTGTGTGTCTTTCATAACATTTAACACCTCCTGACCTTAGTTTTTGTGCCTTTCATGTTCTCTGTCACTAGAATTTAAGCCCTAAGAAGACAGAGATTTGTTTCTTTAGTTCATTGCCCTGTCCCCAGTCCCAGGAAGAGGCACTCCACCGATATCTGTTGGATAAATAAAGCACAGAAAAGCCACAGAGAAGGAGCTGCCCATCTCAAATTCCAGAGTCAAGGTGAGAAACGAAATGGAAGATGCTCCTTGGGCCCTGCAGGGAAAACAAATTAGGGCCCTGTGTATCCAAGCGTGGCAAACAAAACTACCCAACAGGAGAGCTGTCATTAGTAAACAGTTCATCTACAACTTGTGAAAATCATCTCTCACAGCGCTTGGCAACCACTCTGTTGCATTTCATATGCATTTTCTAATTCAGTCCTTCACAGCTGCCGGGTGTGGTAGGTTATTCTTTTTAAAGGATCTCTTTTTGTGGAAATACATGCAGATGAGAAAATCAAGGTATACAGAAGTGAGGGAGATTGTCAAAGTCACAGGGTTGGCAAGTGGCGAGGCCAGATTCGATCTTTCCTGCCCACCCTGCTCTCCCTCAGTATGAAAATCAGCCATTGAGAGCTGCAATATCATTAACCAGAAAGGGGCTTAATATTCAAACGCAACTGAAGTGACCTAAGGTAAAGGACAAAAAAAATAAATAAAATAAAAATAAAAACAACTCACCTCCCTCTCCCTCTGTCTTTGTGTTCTAACAAGCATCTCTATACTTCTCAAGAACTAATCCCTTTATTTCCATAATTGATTCTTCTTTTTCCTCTTTGCTTTCCCAGCTGAGTGCTGTAAAATATGTTTTATTACCTGAGCTTTTCTTCTTATTTACTATGTTAAAGCTGTCTTGACTGGGGCCTAAATTTCCCTTCTTTGTTCTCTGAAGTCCCTCTATTGTATGATTTTTTATAATGCAGAGCCCGAGCTCCAGGAGAACAGGGAGCTTGTCTAATCGGTCCTCCACTCTATCCATCCCCGGAATCTACATCAGTTCCAGGCACAAAAAAAGACACCATAAATATGTCTGAATGGACAAATAAGGGCACTTCAGATGCAGGTAAAGTAACAGGGCCTAAAAGATGGGATGAAGGAGGAAACTCTGTCTTCCTTGAAGTCAGGAGGTCCTGGAAAGGTGGAAACTAGCATCTATTTTGTGAGGGACCCCCGGCTATGTATTATAATACTAGAAGTGGCAACGCTGGGAAGAAACTGGAGAGAGTACTGTAATGTGGAGTGAGCCTGGCTTGAAGTCAAGTAAGGTGTGTGTTGCAGAAGCTAAAAGAATCTAAGGCCAATCTCCTTCTTTAGTACGGATATAGGGGAGAGTACTGGTATTGGTGCCCACATCCAGATTGATCCAACAATGAGAGAAATCTCAACTGCGTCTTTTAAACTCCAATTTATTTCAACAAATTCTCCCCAAGTCAAGTTCCATCTTTGCCTTGAGTAAAATAAATGTAGTGAACCCTCTGAAAGCTACTTATGAAGATTTAGATGTCTGAGATCCTGGCTAGAGAGAGTCGGCCTCAGTCCTGAGTGGATGATGATTTGTCTGTTCTGCTGCTCTCTGATCAGAGTGAGTGGCCCTAAATGATTTCCCATTCCTATTTGAAAAAGGATAGGTCACCGGTTTTGCTAGTTTCCAAGAGGCCACCATCACCCTGACACCGAAACCAGACAAAGATGTCACAAAAAAAGAAAACTACAGGCCAATATCACGGATGAACATAGATGCAAAAATCCTCAACAAAATACTAGCAAACAAAATCCAACAGCACATTAAAAGGATCATACACCATGCTCAAGTGGGGTTTATTCCAGGAATGCAAGGATTCTTCAATATATGCAAATCAATCCATGTGATACACCATATTGAAAATTGAAGGAGAAAAACCAAATGATCATCTCAATAGATGCAGAAAAAGCTTTCGACAAAATTCAACACCCGTTTATGATAAAAACTCTCCAGAAAGTAGGCATAGAGGGAACCTACCTCAACATAATAAAGGCCATATATGACAAACCCACAGTCAACATCGTTCTCAATGGTGAAAAACTGAAAGCATTTCCACTAAGATCAGGAACAAGACAAGGTGCCTCCTCTCACCACTATTATTCAATATAGTTTTGGAAGTTTTAGCCACAGCAATCAAAGAAGAAAAAGAAATAAAAGGAATCCAGATGAGAAAAGAAGAAGTAAAACTGTCACTGTTTGTAGATGACATGATACTATACATAGAGAATCCTAAAGATGCTACCAGAAAACTACTAGAGCTAATCAATGAATTTGGTAGAGTAGCAGGGTACAAAATTCGTGCACAGAAATCTCTGGCAGTCCTATACATTAATGATGAAAAATCTGAAAGAGAAATTAAGGAAACACTCCCATTAACCATTGCAATAAAATAATAAAATACCTAGGAATAAACCTACCTAAGGAGACAAAAGACCTGTGTGCAGAAAACTATAATACACTGATGAAAGAAATTAAAGACAGTACAAACAGATGGAGAGATATACCATGTTCTTGGATTGGAAGAATCAACATTGTGAAAATGACTATACTAACCAAAGCAATCTACCAATTCAATGCAATCCCTATCAAACTACCAATGGCATTTTTCACAGAACCAGAACAAAAAATTTCACAATTTGTATGGAAACACAAAAGACCCCAAATAGCCAAAGCAATCTTGAGAAAGAAAAACGGAGGTGGAGAAATCAGGCTCCCTTACTTCAGACAAAGCTACAGTAATCAAGATAGTATGGTAATGACACAAAAACAGAAAGGTAGATCAATGGAACAGGATAGAAAGCCCAGAGATAAACCCACGCACATATGGTCACCTTATCTTTGATAAAGGAGGCAAGAATATACAATGGAGAAAAGACAGACTCTTCAATAAGTTGTGCTGGGAAAACTGGACAGCTACATGTAAAAGAATGAAATTAGAACACTCCCTAACACCATACACAAAAATAAACTCAAAATGGATTAAAGACCTAAATGTAAGGCCAGACACTATAAAACTCTTAGAGGAAAACATAGGCAGAACACTCTATGACATACATCATAGCAAGATCCTTTTTGACCCACCTGCTAGAGGAATGGAAACAAAAACAAAAATAAACAAATGGGACCTAATTAAACTTAAAAGCCTTTGCACAGCAAATGAAACTATAAACAAGACAAAAAGACAACCCTCAGAATGGGAGGAAATATTTGCAAACGAAGCAACTGACAAAGGATTAATCTTCAAAATATAGAAGAAGCTCAATATCAAAAACCAAGCAAGCCAATCCAAAAATGGGCAGAAGACCTAAATAGACATTTCTCCAAAGAAGATATTCAGATTGCCAACAAACACATGAAAGGATGCTCAACATCACTAATCATTAGAGAAATGCAAATCAAAACTACAGTGAGGTATCACCTCACACTCGTCAGAATGGCCACCATCAAAAAATCTACAAACACTTAATGCTGAAGAGGGTGTGGAGAAAAGGGAGCCCTCTTGCCCTGTCAGTGGGAATGTAAACTGATACAGGCACTGTGGAGAACAGTATGAAGGTTCCTTAAAAAACTAAAAATAGACCTACCATATGACCCAGCAATCCCATTACTGGGCATATACCCTGAGAAAACCATAATTCAGAGTCATGTACCACAATGTTCATTGCAGCACTATTTACAATAGCCAGAACATGGAAGCAACCTAAGTGTCCATCGACAGATGATAAAGAAGATGTGGCACATATATACAATGGAATATTACTCAGCCATAAAAAGAAATGAAATTGAGTTATTTGTAGTGAGGTGGTTGGATCTAGAGTCTGTCATACTGACTGCAGTAAGTCAGAAAGAGAAAAACAAATACTATATATATATATATATATATATATACACACACACACATATATATGGAATCTAAACAAACAAACAAAAAAAACAGGTTCTGATGAACCTAGGGGCAGGAGAGGCATAAAGACGCAGACATAGAGAATGGACTTGAGGGTGGTGAAGGGGGAAGGGTAAGCTGGGATGAAGTGAGAGAGAGGCATGGACATATATACACTACCAAATGTAAAATAGATAGCTAGTGGGAAGCAGCCGCATAGCACAGGGAGATCAGCTCGGTGCTTTGTGTCCACCCAGAGGGGTGGGTTAGGGAGGGTGGGAGGGAGACGCAAGAGGGAGGGGATATGGGGATATATGTATACATATATAGCTGTTTCACTTTGTTATACAGCAGAAACTAACACAACATTGTAAAGCAATTATACCCCAATCAAGATGTTTAAATAAATAAATAAATGAAGTTATTAGGGTGGTCCCTAATCTGACTGGCATCCTTATAAGAAGGGGAGATTAAGACACAGACACACACAGAAGGAAGACCATGTGAGGACACAGTGAGAAGACGTCCATCTGCCAGCCAAGGAGAGGGGCCTCAGAAGAAACCAACCTTGCCGACACCTTGATCTTGGACTTCTAGCCTCCCGAATTATAAGAAAATCAATTTCTGTTGTTTAAGCCACCCCGTTTGTGGTGTTTTATTATGGTAGCCCTAGCAGACTAATATAGCAAGAGATAAGGAAAAACATTCCTGACCAATGGATCAGATGAGCTAAGGTCCAGGGTGAGAGAGAGCTTCACACTGTCAGAATCTGAGTGGCTGGAGGGTAGAGTCAGGGGGGCCAGGAGTTAGGGAGGGATGGATGGAGCACAGGAAGCTGGGAGACAAGCGGGCCCTGCAGGCACAGGGAGGGTCTCAGCCTTTTTTGAAAAGGGCTGTGAGGAACCATGGGAGGACTCTAGGCAGGGTAGTGATGTGATCAGACAGTTCTGGCCCTGGGGTGGACTGAGACCCTTAGGCTGTTTCTGTGAAGCAGGAGGGGAGGGGAAAGGCAGCAGGTGGGGCCTGCTGACTTCCGGGTGGACAGACCGATGTCATCCTTCTGAATACTTCCTGGGATGGGGGGAGGAAGGGCAGGGCTTCTCAACCTGGACACAATCGACATTTCGGGCCACACAATTCTCTGTGCACTGTAGAATGTTTTACAGCATCCCTGGCCTCTATCCACTAGATGCTGGGAGCACCCACCCTAGGCCAGTTGTAACAACCAAAAACGTCTCCAGATATTGCCAAACATCCCCTGAGAAGTGCGAAATAGACCCCCCCCACCACCACCACCGGCTGAGAACCACTGAGGTAGACTGGAGTGGTAATAAAAAAAAGTCGGTGTTTCTCAAAATGTGGTCCTCAGACCAGCAGCAGCAGCATCTGGGAACTTGTTAGACATGCAAATTATTAGACCCCTAGAAACCTACTGAATTCAGAACTGTGGAAGGCAGGACCCATTAATCTGTGTGTGAACAAGCCCTCCAGGTGGTTAGATTTCTCTCTAAGTGTTACAGGGGGACCAAAACCAGATTTGGAGGGAAGGTCGTGGGTGCTGGTGGGAGGGTTGGAGAGCTCTCTTCACTTCAGGAAACAAGGAACTTGCATCGTGGGCTCCCATCTTTGGCAGTGCCTCCCCCTTCCCCGCAAAATGTTCTCCTCTTTCCTTTACACTTTCGGCACTGTGACCGCCCTGCAGGGTCAGAAATGATTAAGACACAGTCTTTACCCTCCAGAGTTAAAATCCCGTGGCATGATGTTAATAGCTTTTTTTTCTATAAATTAGTAAGCTTTTTTTTACCATATAATGAAGGAGCAAACATTTGTTGAGTGCTAATTTGTGCCAGAAATGGTGATGGCCAATCTCATTGTCTACTCAATCTTTACAACGGTATGAATCGGTTATCATTAACAACCTCATTTAACAGATGATGAATCTTCACTCAAGGCGCAGAGGAAGTAGCTAAAAGTCAAATCGCTGGCAGGTAGGTGACTCTCAAATGCACGCTCATCTGACCCCAGAGATTTTAGACTTTTCTCTACATCGAGTACAAAACTGATACTTATCCCCAATGATGAGAAATACAAAAACGAGCAGAGTCTTAGAAGTCCTCAGAACTGAATAAGAGTAGAGGGAAAAATACACAGGGCAGCAAAGAGGACTCAGAGGATGTAACGGTATCTCCAGTCTAGACTGCAGCGAGCATCAACTCTTTATCAAAGAGAGAGAGCAGCTTGAGCAAGCATTTGAAGAAGGCTTGAAGCAGAAAAGGCAAATAGGCTCTGAAACAGGGGGCGTCAATAAGTGAACTTTCCGGTAGGAATAAGGCAGAGTCTTCGGGGAGGCTGAGAATGGATGCACAGGGCTGGGAAAAAAAGAAGGTCCTTGATATGACAGCAGAGTCCAGGACACCGAATTTAGGGGTTTTGCAGCCACTGTCTCAGTCACTCAGTAAGGATTCATATAACAAGACATGACACATGAAAATACAGCTCTGCAGCTGGACATAAATTGGGTCTAACAGGACTGGGTGATTCATGGTACCCAATGTAGCATCCTATTACAAGGCAGTGCGCATGATGAAGCTTCAGCCCCATAATTCAACATGACGGCTGAAATGTCCAGAGAAGAAGCATTTGTATCTACATCAGCTGTGTTAATTTGGGTGGTAGCTGTCTGAGGGGACATTGTCAGGAAAGGAGCCCTAGCCAAAGCTGGCAGGCAGGAAGCTGGCCAGGGAAGGAGATTATAAACATGCAGGATAAAATTCCAGGACTGTATCACAGGGCTGTTAGTGATCATAAGGGCCAGCCTTTATTTGTGCCACACTAGGAACAGTCGGAAAATATATGTTCACTGTGAACAATCAATGCATTATCTCATTTAATTCTCAGAACAACCTAAAGAGTTAGGAATAATCCCCACTTTATTGATGAACTGAGAGTTAGGAATATTGCCTAATAGCACCATAGCTAGAAGGTGGCAGAGCTGGGATTCCAAAGAAAGATGTCCGATTCCAAAACCCATAGTTGCAAACACTCCACTCTACTTCTCCTAGCATCTAGCAGGAGTGCTTTGAACACAGTAGGAAAAGGATATGTGTGGAATACATGAATGACTGTGTGATTTTGATGAGATGATCCCCATAGGCAGGTGATTTTGATTAGGTGCCTTTGCTGGTCGTATGTCCACAAATGTATTTTGTTTAGCCCACAGAAAGCCAGCCCACATACTGTTTTAAAAAATAAAATTACAACATTTAAATATTGGAATATTCTGCATAAAAATCCAAATTTCCTGTGACTTTGGGAAGACTAGGAAATGCAGCAATGCCAGGCTCACTTGGCAGCCCTCTGTTGGAGCTGACAATGTCTGTCCTCTCTGATTTGCTGCACTCCCCACTGCTCCCTATCACCTCTCTGAGTCTAAACCCAAATGCTCCTTGACATTTATCATTGCATTTGGGTTATTTTCCTTTCAGGATAATGAAGGAAAAGGTTAATTATTTATTATACTCATCTCTATCAAACACAGTAAAACAAAATATAGACTGAGAGGACCACACATTTCAAAATAATTTGGTATTGTGGAATTGAAATATATCCTATGCATTTAATACATAAATAGAGTGTGTCTGTGTCAAAAGCGTGCATCTAACCCAGGCAGCTCCACTCATTTTCATTTCCAGCTCGATCGCTGTATGGATTTGACTTTCAGCCCCTTGCCTAGACAGTCAGTTTCAGTGGCCCGATAGCACATGGGGTCTTGTCAATGTGAGGTTTAGTCTATTTGAGAGCCATCAGGGAAATCTATAACAAATCAGAACCAGTCATTTCGTTGTTGCTCTACATGCATTTAAGGATTCATATGTGTTTCAGGACTTAGATCTTGAAGCCACCAGTGATCTATTGCATTTGTTTTTTGGAGCAGAAATCTATTGTAAGATAATGATAATAAAAACAACGAATACTACCCTCTATGTTGAGCTAGCTACCATGAGCCAGATACTTAGTGAGTTCTATACATATGCTGTATCCTTCATTTTAATGATCAAAATCCCCCTGAAATGTAGGTATCATTTAACCTCAGCTTTTCAGTAAGGTAGTTGACGATCAGTCAAAGTTAATACACAAACTCAGGTCTAAGTCCAGAGCCCAGACTCTTTTCACTATCTTACACAACTCTAACTTTGCCTGATTGTAACGTGGCCAACTCTGCTTTCCTTTTTAATTTTTTTCTGAGGTTTGCTTGCTGATTTTTCTTTTGTCAGCTTTGTCATTTAAGACACTTACGAACAACATCACTTGGATTTTTAAGACAGTTCTTAGACGTTTTTTATAAGGAGTTATTGCCTTATAGTAGAAAAATACATCTATTTATATTTATTGTCATAGCTGATACACAGTTTTATGTGTATTTGTTCTTTCTTTTATTTCTTTTGTACCTCTGCATAGTGAAACATATCAGAACTCTGTACACAGCAGGTAATCGGTGAACAATTTGTCACAGGGAGATGGCCAACATCAATTGGGAGAGAAGATTTTAAGTTAAGCAAAGTTGGGCCGTTCATTGCTTAGCCCCTGGGAGTTGTAAAGGTGAGGGTATCCGAGGTTTGCATCTTTTTCTTCTTATTCTCTCCTCTAAAGAGGCTGAAGGAGTTTCTTGTCCAGAAACCTTAATAAATATGGTTGAAAATTCAGGGAACATTACAATGCTATACAAGCCTCCCAGGCCCTGGAAACCACCACTCTACTCTCTGTTTCTATGGGTTTGGCTTCTTTAATTCCACATGTAAGGGATATCATACACCATTTGTCTTTCTCTGTCTGACTTATTTCACTAAGCAGAATGCCCCCAAGGTCCATCCATGTCATCACAAATGGCAGGGTTTCCTTCTTTCTCCCGGCTGAATAATATTCCATTGTACGTACATACCACGTCATCATCTTCTTTATCCATCCATCCATCAATCCATCTTTGGCCCTTTTTCTTCCATGCTTCCTAGCAACCTTCTCTGACGGACATGAGGATGCCAAGTTTAGAGGGGGGAATGGAGAGAGGACCAGAGCAAAGGAGAAGCAGATCTCATCTCTAAACTCAATATTCTCTCCTCCCACGTATTCTTCCCTCCACCCACATCACCATCTCACTGTCTCTCATTCTCACTCTCATCCCTTTGCTTCTATTTCTGCTTCCTCCCTGCCTCCCTGCTTCCCCTGCTCTTGACTCCCTCCTCTCTCCCTTGCACGGGACATGAGTCCAGCCTTTGAAGTGCTCTTTGTTTGAAATGCTCTGTGAAAAACACTCTTTAATGAAATCACAAATAATGGCTCTGAGAGGTGGAAGAAGCCAGGACATCCACTGACGCTCCAGCCACGACAGCCTCGGGGGCTCCAAGTGAGAAGGGGCGGGGGATTGGGGGGGGGGTGCGGAAGAGGATGTGTGTTGGGTGCAGGCTTTTGACAGGACTGAACTGAGGCTTCCCCTTGGGGCGAGTGCCACGGCTTCCTAGGAAAAATGCTGGTTAAACACAGACACGTATTTTAACTGGACAGGATGTCTGCCGAGCTCTGAGCACCAAGCCTACCTCCTTCCCCAGCAACTTAGACGGGTGGGTAGCAAGAAAAGCTCTCCCAGTCAGCCTCTGGGTCTAGCCAGTGACCAAGCTGAGGGCGTGGACAGCCCCCCAAACCCTGTTCGAAGAACCCAGGCTCCTCGAGTGGCCTGGTGGCCAGCAGAGACCCCCTCTCATTCATCTCTGTTGGTTGTTCCCTGATCTACCCTGCCCTTCCATCCAACGTCTTTGCTGGAAGACTCTCCACCCCACGTTTTTTCTGGATGTTCACCCTTCTCCAAAAACTGTGTTCTCAGGGAGGGTACCTTTGAATTGACCTATAAAACACACAATTCTTAATTGCTCAGCCTGATTAATTTTTACATATGCAAACCCCTGTGAAACTAGAATGAGATCAAGATATTGAAAATTTCCAACACACCAGAAAATCTACTGCTGCCCCCTTCCTAGTCAGTACCAATCACTCTTCTGACTTCTACCACCATGGATTTGTTTTGCCTGTCCTTGAACTTCCTATAAATGGAATCATACCCTATGTATACTTTTGTGCGTTCCTCCTTTGCTCCACATACTGGTTTTGAGATTTCTTCATATTTTTGCATGTAGCACTCATTCGGTTGTTTTTTTTTTTTTTTAGGAAGTAACATACTACGATTTGTTCATTTTTTTCTATTGAGAGAGGTCACATTTTAAATGATGCAATGCTGATATCTGGAAAATTCTCAGTAGAAAGAGAAAGAAAGTTCATCTTACTGAAGCAAAAATATTGTCACCGCCGTGATATCAAAACTTGCTGCACCTGTCTTATTCTATCTCAGTATGTCGGCAGGGAAATGTATACAACATCTCTGGGAATTTTTCCTGTAGAAGCAGGCTGGCCAGAAGGGTCTGAAGCCAAACTACTGCGCAAGGGACTCTCCCTCTAAGCTGGACCCTGGGTACAGGGAGCTGCCAACAAATAACAAGGAAACAGACCAAGATGTAGTAGAAAAGTCTGAACCCAGATAGACCAACTGGGTTCAGTTCCTGGAAGTTACTCTTAGCTATGTAACGTTTAGAAAGCAACTTAAGAGTTGTAGCTGTCAGATTCCACATCATAAAGTGGGTTGTATAAAACAGATTTCATAACATTGTGAGGTTTCAGCAAGGCACTTGACACATTGTATGGGTTTTTTCTACTGGGGAAAAGATCTAAAGGAAACTTTTAACTTTCAGGGAAGAATTCCATGACATATTCTAACCCAGGGACATTGAACATTCTCCCCAGGACTTGTGGAGTCATGGCTATCGTCTGTGTCTCCTGCAGGAGTAGACACCAACAAAATACACACGCCGTTATAGTTTACATCTGGGGTCTCCCGCCGGGTACTCTCTGCTCTCATTCTGTCCCTTCTGACCAAGTTCACTTGCCACGGAATCCCATTGTACCCTGGCACCCCCTTTCTCTCCTGCATCACTTCTCCACCTTAACTGGATCACCCCACTGGTTCATAAATTAGACTTAATGGGTCCTATGGGAAGTCCTTCTCATTCTCTCCAGATAACACCCAATTTCTCTTCTGTCCTTCTGAACAAAGTTCCTCGAGAGGGTTGACCTTACTCACCATCCTCACTTCCTAACTCTTCATCCTCTCCTCAGCCCACTCCCCGCTAATGAGTATTACCAAATGTTGACAATGACCTAGATCTTGCCAAAGCCAGTGGGGATCCGTTCAATCATTCAACAGCTACTTATGACCATTTCTTCTAGCAGTTTGTTCTGGGTTCTGGCATAGATCTCTGAACAAAGACAAAGATCCCTACCTTCCTGGAACTTACCTTCCAGAGCAGAGTAAAGAGGTTGAAAGCCATCATTTCTTCCTTTCTCTCCACAGCACTTCATTTTCTTGGAACACTTTCTAACTGTATGACCTTGGGCAGAACAACATTTTAATGCCTTAATTCCCCTCCTTGTTGGAGGAGATCATTGAAAGGACATGAAAGAGACCAGGACCTGTGTAATCGCAGGCTCCTTGCCCCTCCCCGTCCTTGGAATGTACATTCTGCCCACGTTCCCACAGTGGGAGCCGTTTTCAAGGATGCGGCCTTGAGAGAAAATGTGTGGAGACCATCTGGATGGTTTACATGACTGAACCCTGTTAAGACCTGGATATAAACTGTTAAGATTCTGGCGGGTGGGTGTGGAGATCTACTCACCATCCAAGAAAAGCCATATATGTAAGTTCCCTTGTTTACTAACCCTGCCACCTACCAGTCTGGAGTGGCTGCCTCTTGCTTCGTTCTCTCTTTGCCCACTGTGTACAGGGGCCAGTTTGTGAATCCTCTGTAAGATGCAAGCGATAAAATCTACCTGGGAGGGTTCTCGGGAAGATCCAGGGAAGTACGACGCGCTCAGTGCCTGGCACACACATACGCAGAAACTACAGCTCTAGCTCCTGATTTTTGGCTCTTTACTCCACAAAATCTTTAATAACAAAGTATATGACTTCATATTTGTTATGCTTGTAATTATAAAGTAACCTCCACAATAATACACGCAACAGAATTAAATTGCCTACAGCTCAACATGTGTTTTTTTTTTTTTAACTTTCAGTTTTATGGTTTCCACCAGCTCTCTGATTTACAGACTTGTAATCACCCCTTTCTGCCTGTCAGCCCCTGCCAGCCCAGGGACAGCCTTGGCTTGTTTAGTCAAGACCTTCAGAGCTTAACAGCCTGGCCTGAGGCCTTGTTCTCCCAGAATCGTATCTTGGGTCTCTCACTCTCTCCCTTCCTTCATTCCCTCAACTTTTGATTTTGATATAATTTCAAACTTGCAGAAAAGCTGCAAAATGAGTGCCAAAAAAATCCCAGTACCCTTTAACCATTTTCATAACATCTCACTCCATTTTCTTCATCATTCTACATACGATGGATTTGAGACGTTGGAGATTATCATGTCCATCATTCATTTTAGTGGGTGTTTCTTCAGATCAAGAACGTTCTTTTTTGTAAACACAGCATCATCAAATTTGAGAAATTTATCATTGATTTAATACTATCGTGAAATCCACCGTTTATATGTTGTCAACTTTACCCAAAATGTCTTTTACGGTCCCCACCCCACTCTACACCACCATCCAATCCAGCATTTAGTCATCATGTCTGTTCAGTCTTCTTTCATCTAGAATGTTCCTCAGTCTTTCTTTGCCTTTCTTGATCCTTATATTCTTGGAGAGTTCTGATGGGTTATTTTGTAGAACAGTCCTCAAAATCTCTCAGTTAATGTGATGTCTACCAGGCTTCTCCTCTGTATCTTCACCATTTTCCCTTTAAAATTAATAAATAATTTGTGCATAGATACTTTGAAACTCTGTACATATCCCATTCCTTTACCAAAGCTTCACAGCAATGGTTTAGTGTTAACTGGTGATTTTCTAACTCCATCAATCCTTCTGTATTTATTAGTTGACATTTAACCATAAGGCAGAACTTTTCTTTCTTCTCCATGGGTTTATTTATTCATTTACCATCTGTATCATTATGGACTCATGGATTCCTATTTTATTCAATGAGTTGTAATCTATTATCATTATTTATTTCCATACTCAAGCTGTACCAGATTGAGCCGATAGGAACTCCTTCATGTCGATGCCATTTCCTTTTGGCACTGCCACTCATCCTGGAGCACTTCCTTACTTTCTGGCACAAAAAGGAATTCCAGGCTCAATTTATACTCTCCCTTCCCCAGCCCTGGATTTGGCCTTTTCTCTCCAAATGATCCAAGTGCCTTTCAGACGAGAATGATACTTGGAAACCAAGATCTAGGTCTTAATGTGCTCACTGCTGCTACTATAGTGTTGCTGCTATAGCATCTACTCAGCAGACAGAGCTAGAATATACATATATGTCTACACACACACACACCTCTGTATTAAATAAAAACCAAGAGCTTGTACTGATACTTCTAAATCTAATCCAGTGGCACAAGAAACGTTCTAGTTTCCCCCTTTCTATACTTGCAGCTGCTTTTTCTAACAGTGAGAAAACTAGATCTCATTATCTTCAAAATATTTACTCTTTTGCTCAAGCCCAGGATACACAAAATGTAGTTTCAGAATTGCTAACTCATGCCGCTATAAAAAACAAACCAATTAACTAGAGTTCAAATTTTGTTTTTAATTCTTCTTTTGGGTAAAATTCACATAAAATGAAACGCACAAATCTGAAAGGTACAATGTATGAGTTTTGGAAAATGCATACATCTGTGTAACCTGTAATCCTGTCATTATGTACAGCATTTCCATCATGCCAGCAAGTGCCCTTGTGCCCCAGTTTCCAGTCAATTCCCCACAAGAGGCAACCATTTTTCTGATGTTTTCCATCATAAATGAGTTTTACATGTTATAAAACTTAATATAAATGGAATCAACCATTATGTTCTCTTGTGTGTCCAGCTTGTTTCTCCCAGCATATAGAAGTGATTTATCTATGTCGTTATATGTATAAATAATTCATTCCTATTTACTGCTAATTGTTAGTCTGCTGAATAAGGATGCTACAAACTGTTTCTACATTTCCTTGTTAATTCTTCTTTTGGTTATTTCCAACTTGGGGCTATTATGAAGCTGCTCTCAACATTCTTATACAAGTTTTTTGGTGGATGTATGTTTTCATTTCTCTTTGGCATATACCTAGGAATGGAATTGCTGAGTTATTGGGTAAAAGGTGACAATTCTTCCCAAAGTAGTTGTACCATTTTACACATCCTCCAGCAATGTATGAGAGTTCCTGTTGCTTCCCACCTTTGTCAACTTTGGTGTTGTCGGTCTTCTTTAGTTTTAGCTATTCAGGTGAGGGTATAGTGATACGCCATTGTTGTTTTAGATTTGTATTTCCCTGGTTACTAATGGTGTTGAGCACTTTTTCATGTGTTAATTTGAAATTTGCATATTTGTTTGTAAGAGGATATCTAAGGTTTTGTCCATTTTTAGTTGGATTGTTCATCTTTATATTCTTGACTTGCAGGAGTTCCTTATACAGTATATTCTGATGCAAGTCATTTGTCATGTATGTGTTTTGCAAATATTTTTCTACAGTCTATGTTTTCTTGCTTCATTTTCATAATGGTGACTTTTAAATAGCAAAATTATTTAATTTCGATAAAGTCTAATGTGTCGGTATTTTTTCTTTCTCCTTTTTTTGTGTTTTACTCAAGAAACTTTTAACCACTCCCAAGTTGTATGGATATTCACCTATATTTTTTCCTAAAAGTTTATATTTCTGATTTTTATGGTTAGGTCCATAGTCCATCTCAAATCGATTTTTTTGGTACAGTGTAAGGAAGGAATCAAGGTTTATTTTTCTTTCCCTAATGAGTTGCTTTGGGGTCTTTGTTTAAAATCATTTAACCATTTAAGATGAGTCCGTTTTTGGAGTCTCTGGACAATGATTTAATATTCTTTCATTTTGCCAATATCACAATGTGTTACAAAGTAGCTTTCAGTCCACTAAGTCTGGAACTATAGATAGATGGTGACAGTTGAACAGCGTCACAGATGTACTTAACTCCATTGAACTGTACACTTTAAAATGGTTGAATGGTAAATTGTATGTTATGTGTATTTTACCACAATAAAAAGAATGTAATGAAAACTTTTCAATTCCTATTGTCCTTGACCTCTCAGGGAAATGTTGCTCTGTTACCCACTCTCCTTCTTCTTTGACATCTTCTCCTCCCAAGACTTCCAGGACCGAAGGTACCCATCATTTTATTATCCTCCCCAAAGCCCCCATCTCTCCAATTCCTCTTCTCTGCTCTTCATGTTGCTTTTTCTCAGGACTCAGCTCTCTCCTCTCTACTCTTCTTATTCTGAGCGTGTTCCTTGGGAGATCTCACACGATCCCATGGCTGCCCTTCCATTTCCATCTGTATCCTCAGCCCAGTCCCCTCTTGGAGCTCTAGATCTTTATTTGAAGCTGTCTCTTGGACCCCCTACTAGGTTGTTCATCCAACATCTCAAGTCCACCAGGTCCCAAACCTAATTCAGCTTTCCTCTCATTTCCTCCAAATCTGCTCATCCTCCAGTGTTCTACCCATTTTACTCACTACCTGTGCTACCTTGGGAAGGCACCTGAAGTTCATCTTAACTGTCAGGGCCGGGCCAGAGAAAGAGAGTCATGGAAAAGAGGGGATTGGGAAAGAGCTTAATGGTGGAAGTCTGTGCAAAGGTATGGGTGGGCTTAGCAAACCTGGCTAGGGATGTTGAAGCACCCTGGGCCACCAACTACGGAGAGCCATCATCACAGCAGGCATAGGAAGAGGGAGCATTTTCCAGAATTCAGCAAGAGCTGGAGGACAGCACTACCTGACACAGACTGTGGTCTTCAGAGAGGAATTCAGTCCCTGCCAACCCACAGCCCACCAGGGATGGAGACGGGAAGAAATCTCTCCAATGGCTCTTCCCTCTCACACCCCAATCTCCAGCTGATGCCTCTTATTGGCTGACCCTAACCAGAAGCCAGATGGCCAGGGAGCCTGGTTCAAGCAGTCCATAGAATGCAGTCACCAGATCAGAGAATAGAGAAGGGTGGAGAATGAATCTGGAGGGACAAACGGAGAATATCCAGCACACTCACTATGCCTCCTTTTTCTCATGTATAAAACTGGGATTAGAATAGTACCTACTTAATGGATCCTTCATGAGCAGTAAATGCTTTATCATATATAAAGCACCCGGAACACTGTCTGACATATGATAAAAACTCAATGAATGCTTGTTACCGTGTTTCTTTTCTTCCTTCTCGTCCACCTGACTGGATTGAAACTAATCCAAAAAAAATGTTTTGAATAAAATCTTCTAGCTCCAAGAGAAGGCAGTTGTCCAAAACATGTGTAATAAGTCCTGGTTGTCCCAATTTGTGCAACAGTGTGGCTTGTTTGTCGACATCTGTTCTTTCTGGAAACTGACACGTAATTTTCTTACCATTAAGCCACTGATTTCTCATATGCAACAAATATATAAACGCATCCGTCACCCATTGTGAGCTGACTTTGAGCAGACCGTGAAACCCAATGGCCTGTTCCGATGACTTCTGGAATCCATAGGTGGACTCAGATTCATTTGCCTTGAATTTTATGAAAAGCTCATCTTTTATCATCATCTCCTGTCAAGCCGGCCTTGTATTAGTTGCTTTAAAGTGTTACAAAGTGTGTAATTATATCTATAGGAATATGCTACATTTAAAATACAATTAGAAAAATAACAAGTATGCATGATGGCAAATATGAAACAATCACAATCCTATAGAGTGCATAAAATTACCTGTAATTTCCCTAGCTTCAAAACACTGTATCCATAGTATATTATGCTCTATGTTA
This sequence comes from Tursiops truncatus, assembly GCF_011762595.2. Classification (NCBI taxonomy): domain Eukaryota; kingdom Metazoa; phylum Chordata; class Mammalia; order Artiodactyla; family Delphinidae; genus Tursiops; species Tursiops truncatus. The sequence continues at coordinate 30,168,040 of NC_047048.1, forward strand.
CCCATAATATGTTGAATATTATGTATTACAGTATGTATTACAACATAAAAGTTTGTGAGTCAGACAGCATAGATTAAAATGTAGGTCCTGTCGTGTACTAATTCTGTGACCTTGGAAGATGTATGTATCCTCTTTAAAATTCATTTATCTCATTGCAAAATGAGGGCAATGATGTCTAATTCAAGAGGTTGTTATGAGGATCAAGTGTGAAACTATATTATTGGGGTCCAGGGCAGGCCACCCCAAAATGTGCCTTATTGGCCTATTGATGATTTTGAATTAACGTTACTTAAGAAATGGCCAATGCAGAGGTACACTCTGACCGTCCTCTTTGTCTCTCTGAAAGCAGGAAGTAAATCCCTGCGAAAGGTATCCTCCCTCCCTCTGGAGGTGGAAAAACACCCTTATCGTCAGAGACATCAACAAACCTTGTCACTTCTTTAACTGACTTCCCCAAGCCCTAACTCTGTTTAGATTCTTCACCAATTAAACACCCAAAACCTAAGTTTCTTTATTCCTCACAAATTTATTGTTTCTTTGTCTAAAAGATAAAAAAAGCTGCCTGCTTTGGCCACTTCCTAGGTCTTATTTCTATGAGACTTCAGTGTGCACAAATTAAAGTTGGTTTCTTTTTCTCCTATCTTATTATCAGTCCAGCCACAAGAATGCAAGAGGGGTAGAGGGGGAAATTCCCACCAGCCAACAATACGTGAGATGTCTAGTACTGGGCCCAACACATGATTTGTGCTCCATATATTAAAGATTGCAGGGAATTCCCTGGTCGTCCAGTGGTTAGGACTCCGCGCTTCCACTGCAGCAGGCACAGGTTTGACCTCTGGTTGGGGAGCTAAGCACGGCACAGCCAGGAAAAAAAAAAAAAAAAAAGTAAAGATTTAATTATTATGGAAAATCATATGGCTGTTTATCAAGATTTAAAGTTTGTTTTCCAAAGAGTTCTATCTGGAAGAAGGAATGCTGGGTAAATAGAAAACTTTACAATTTAGAAGGAGATTTTAGCCAGAGGGAAGGAGCGATTGGGCTGTGTGTCTCCTGGGTATTTTTACTGCAACATGGCCTCCTCCCGATTGTCACTGACCACAGGCTCCTCTAAAGACAGAGGTTTCTAGGGAAGGCCTGTCTCAACATCTCCATCCAGACCAGCTCTGGGAACGTCAGTAGCCATATTTCTTCCATTTCTCACTGTCAGCCCAAGGGCTTGGGGACACTCTGATCTCATCTGTGTAGCACTTCTCAGGATGAAACGTCTTTGGGCATTTCACACATGCAAAAGAATAAGGTCAGAAAACAATCCCGAAAAGACCCTGTGTTAGGAGTCAGTGTTAGGATGAGAGAGCTCTCTTCTGTCTCAGATCCTTCTGGGGATGAGCTGTGGCATAAGTTAATTCAACAGATAAAAAAAATGAAATGAAATATTAAAAGGTCTGAGGAAATGGATTTTGTTATCATGGTCCCTGGACCAAACTTTCCATTTAAAAACACCCAGATAAGAAGGTGGGATTAAATCAGAGTCATGAGTGGATTACAAGAAAATAATCATAATAATGGTAAATATAATAACAATGACTAAGTTTTCTGAGTGTTTACTATGTACTAGGCATCACTCCACATGCTTTCCATATATGAGTTCTTAAATCTTCAAAACAATTCTGTGAAATAAGTGCTATTATTTTCCATATTTTTCAGATAAGGAAACTGAAACAGAGAAGACAATAAACTTGCCCGAGGTCACACAGCTAATAAGTGGCAGCGCTAGGATTCGAACCCAGGCAGCTAATTCCAGTCTGGAGACAGCCCGCCTCTGACCTTGGCTTCTCTTCCAGATGAAAATGTGGCCTTGCTGATGTGAGTGTAGGTAAGTAAGAAGGAGACTCTGATATTTGTAAACATCCCTTTAAATGGAAACACATAATATTATCAGCATAAGTTATTCTGGGAGGCGGAGAGATTTCTGTAAGCCCCAAGAATACAAAGACAATGGCACCAAGATGATCATGCTGTTTTCATATTTTGACAGGGACCTACCTGTTGAGACATTGTCATTACTAGGCAAGTGTCACATTAGGGGGACAGGGACCAAGGAAATCCCTGCCCTGGTTATGCTATGACTGTTCCTGCCCTATGCGTTCACTCTGCATGCTTGAAAAGTTCTAGGATTTTGGCTAATAAAAGTTAGAACTTATCGTAGGTCTGTGTGTGCACCCATGTGGGCCCTGTATTTTTTTTTAATTTTATTGAAGCATAGTTGATTTATAATTTTGTGTTAATTTCTGCTGTACAGCAAAGTGATTCAGTTATATATATACATACATTCTTTTTCGTATTCTTTTCCATTATGACTTACCACAGGATACTGAATATAGTTCCCTGTGCTATATAGTAGGACCTTGGTGTTTATCCAGTCTATACATAATAGTTTGCACCTGCTAATCCCCAAATCCCAATCCTTCCCTCCACCACCCACTTCTCCCTTGGCAACCACAAGTCTGTTCTCTATGTCTGTGAGTCTGTTTCTGTTTTGTAGATAGGTTCATTTGTACCGTATTTTAAATTCCACATGTAAGTGATATGATATGGTATTTGTCTTTCTCTTTCTGACTTAGTATAAGAATCTCTTGTTGCTGCAAATGGAATTATTTCATTCTTTTTATGGCTGAATAATACTCCACTGTATATATACACCTATGGGCCTTTTAGAGCCCGTGGGCCAGTAGCACCGGTAGCACTTGGGAGCTTGTTAGAAATGCAGTCTCAGGCCCCACCCCAGACCTTCTATAATGAGTGGAATTGTGTCACCCCAAAAGGCCTGTCCACCTAGTACCTCAGGAAGTGACTTTTCTCTCTCTCTCTCTCTTTCTTTTTTACAGAAATTATTTTCTTGTTATTATTTGCAACAAGGGTCTTTGCATATTATACTAACTAAAGGATCTCGAGATGAAATCATACATCCTGGTGTTCTTAGAAGAGAAGGAGAGGACACACAAATACACGCAGAGGGACGAAGGCCGTGGGAAGTTGGAGGCAGAGTCTGAAGTGATGAATCTACAGCCCAAAGAACACCCAAGATTGGCGGCAGCCTCCAGAAGCCAGAACAGAGGCAAGGAACAGATTCTCCCCGAGAGCCTGTAGAAGGAGCCAACCCTGCCCACATCTTGGTTTCAGACTTCCAGCCCCCAGAACCCTGGGGGAATAGATTTCTTTTGTTGCAAGCCACCCAGTGTGGGGGGCTCTGTGACAGCAGCCCGAGGAAAAGAATATCCTTACTGACTCAGATATTAAACACTTGGTTTAGCCAAAATTAAAAGTTTGACTATAGATGCCTAATGTGATGTACATTTTAAGAAAAAGCATATTTATTTTTACAAATCCCTGGGTGATTCGCATGCACATTAAAACTTAAGGAGCGTTGGCTAGCATTTGCCAGGTATGTTGACATCTATCACAGGTTTTCAATCTATTCGAAGGAGCAGGTCCACCCGTGCCCGTCCCCAGGCCAAGAGACCTGTCGGAGACAAAGCCCACTGTGGCTCTAATCCATGTACAGGTCCCCCTGATGCTTTACAGAAGCAGTGAGTAAGAGCAGGGTCCCTGGAACCTGAAGGTCTGAATCCCCACTCTGCCCTTTCTTAGCTCTGTAACCTTGGGCCCTTTAGTCTCCTACACCTCGTATAACCCCGGTACTTGTGTTTATAACGGGATCGTCAGGAATGAGTTAACACACTTAACACACATTACGACGGGGCCTCGCACAAGCACAAAAGAATCTAGCTGTTCTTCTGTGAGTCCGTAGCCTCACGTTGGTGAGTCTTGTCTGTGGCACTTTATCGATGAAGAATTGATCCATTCCAAGTCCTGTCTGTCTAGCACATGCCTCATCTCTCGATAGGCACAAGGCCCTCGTTCAATCTATAATGACCAATCCACTGAAATCCCTTTCCCCCTGACTTCTCCAGGTCTGAAATTCCTCAGCTGAAGCACTCATTATGTCCCATGAAAGAACAGTTGCTATTTCAGTGTAGTTTTGATTCTATTCACCTATCCGCTCCTCTGATTTTGCCGCCTTCTTTCAAGTTCACACCTGCACAGACCTCATGCCTGCCCACCTGTCTTAGTTTCCAGGTGGCTGTACCGGACCCATCTGTATCCTAGTACTTAGCCCCAGGCATTAACCAGAATTACTTTGAGTTGAAAGGAAACATAGAAGCTGCCGCACTTTTACAATGAGGAAACAGAGAGGGGTGGATGAAGGGAAAGACAATTGAAATGTACGCACATTAATTGAGCACCATTTAGTCCATGGGATTTCAGTTCATCCACAGGGCAATCTTACTAAGTTGCTGTTCTCCTTCTCCATGTACCAATGACAAATGTGAGATTCAAAAAGGGCTGGATAATTTGCCCAAGGTCACACAATTGGAATGCGGTGAATCCAACATTGGAAACAGACCTTTCTATTTCTAAAGCAATTTTGGTCATTTCATTAAATCATGTGACTGAGCTGCCATGTGATCTATCCAAGGTCACAGAGCTCACAGAGAATGTCTGAGATGCGGATGCAACCCTCTTCCCCACTCTCCCTCCTTCAGTTTGGTCAATTGCAAGACCTTTTAAAATATATGGTTTTATAATCCGCTCAGGTTATAAAAATCTTTGAAATGCAGACACCTCATTCCTGTAGCAGAAATATTAAATGTTGCTCAAGCAAAAGGCATTATCTGATAAAGCAGCTACTCATATCCAAGCATTGTGATAAACTACTGCTTACCATAGAGAAAGTATTTATAAAACCATGAGAGCCTATCAGAGTGGATACTAAATCCCCCTTTTCCCATCTTTATAGAAAAGTTTCCCCTTCGCAGCAAACAGAAGGGCACCGGGGCAGAAGGGAGGGTGACACTGCCTCTTTTAAGTTTCCTATCCAGTTTAGAGGTCACTGCTGCGAGCCAGCCATCCCCTTCCTGCTTCTTTGAGATATGAGGACGTCAGTCTGGGACCAGGAAAGAGAGTTAGCTTTCTCCTAGTGCTCATGTTTGCTGACCTTCGCTTAACAGGTATTTATGAGCTGTGCCTATTTCCAAATTGCGAGACTGGCAGGAGTGATCAATATCATGGCAGCAGGCACCTGTTGAACTATTATGTGCTGAGCACTGTGCAAAGGGTTTTGCATGAATCATCCCATATGATCTGCCAGCAATCCGATGAGGTCGATTATTTCATTACACCCATTTTACAGATGAGGAGACTGAGGCTTAAAGAGGTCAAGTGGCATGGTGAAGGTCGTGCAGCTATAATAGAATATGACAAAACTTCTCAAACTGACCTTTTCCAGCAGAACCTTCTGAAGACCCCAGAGAGTCCCTTGTTTTTTCAGAAAGAAAGGTTGGTTGGGGTATTTATCCATTAGCTCCCATTCCCCAGTGGTTGAGGGTTGCCCCTAGGAGTGTTAATCCCCCGTACTCCCAGGCTTCGCTTGCACGGGGGCCAGGCAGTTTTCTGCAGCCCTTGGAGAAGGTCCTGGGGCAGAAATCAGAAAGACACACAGCGCATGGTTTTGACTCATTCCAGCTGAATATATTCAGGGGTACTTATGTGTGTTGGAGGGAAGTTTGAAAATGTATAGGTCTATGACAATGTGGGTCGATACTGTAGCCAACTCTTATGTAGCTACTTACATTTAAATTAATTTATATTAAATTTAAAATTCAGTTTCTTATTCACACTAGCCACATTTCAGGTGCTCAAGGGCTTCATGTGTCTAGTGGGAACACTATTGGGCAACATGCATATAGAACATTCCATGACCACAGAGAGTTCTGTTGGACAGGGCAGGGCTTCCAGTCACCAACATCTGCTTGCTCAATCCCATCACCATGATGGTTTCTCTTGTCAAGGACTTTTCAATTGTTGAACACCTATTGTCCATTGAGCACCAGGGATAATGCATTCCATATATCATCTCCCTCAATTCCCGAAATTCTAGAAGTGAACAGTACCCTCTGCCCATTTTACAGCTGAGAGGACTACTGCTTTGAAAGGTCAGGTGACTCACCCAGCGTCACGCTGCTTGGGCTGTGGTAGAGCTGTGATCTAAGACCAAGGCACTGGATTCAAAACCAGGGCTCTTTCTGCAGTGAGCATTTGTTTCTCACTGCACACCTTGCTATGTGTGTGTGAAATCTCCCATAGGCATCTTGAAGTCAGTTGCTAACCGTGTTTCAAACTCATCCCAGATGAGTGGTAGGATGCGGGGCAAGCATCATGTCTCGTCATTTTGACTCGTATGTACAGCCATACCTACACATCTGGTTTCCAGATGAGCGTTCTCCAGTTCAAGAGATGGATAAAATGCCAATGGTTTTTTGTCTAATTAAACATACATATTACTCGTAGAAATATACGACACAAACCAGAACTGACAACTGTTAAATCTGCACGTGGTAAAATGTGTTACGGTAGAAAAACTGATTGAAGAATCGCAGCTTTTTGATAACACTGAAAATCTGCAAAAGCAAAATGACCCGAGGAAAAAATTAGAACGGGTAGAACGCTTGGAAGAAAGTAAAACTGATAGCAGCAAAAACTGAACTGACTGGCAAAGTCTGTTGTTGATTAAAAGTTGTTGGAATGGGAAGTCCCTGGGGGTCTAGTGGTTAGGACTCCACTTTTCACTGTCGAGAGTATGGATTCAATCCCTGGTCAGGGAACTAGGATACTGCAAGTTGCGCAGCGTGACCAAAAAAAAAAAAAAAAAAATTGTTGGAAGACTCAAATGGTCTTGACAAAACTTAGACATGAAAATTTTACCTGAGAATATTTAATTTGATAAATTAAAAATTAGTAATTTTTTTAAATGGCAAACACTAATCCGAGCTGTCTTATGGATCAGCCAACACGATAAACACTGTGTCTGGTTTATTTTACTTAATTCTCAAATAGACTGGGAGACTGATATTAATGTTACCTTCATTTTACAGTTGATGAAACTGAGGCAAAGGGAGTTCATGGAACTTTCTCAGATTGATAATACAGCTCATAAAGGCTGATGGTGGACTAGAACCCAGGAAATTTGTTTATAATGTTTGCGTGCCTCCATATTTATTTCACTTTACCATGCTTTTTATTTGGTTCCTTTTTGGGGGGCTTTCTGTGAAATTATTTTCTGCACCTCTTTTGGTTTATATGAAGTATTTTATATTTAAGAATTTAAAAATATGTGTTTGGGCTTTATATTTCAAAATAATTTTAAACAGAAAAATTGTAGAAATAGTCTAATTTGAATAATTTGTGAACGTGTTGCAGACATGATGTCCCATTATTCCCAAATATTTTAGTATTTCCCAAGCCAAAACATACTCTCCTAAATAACTACGTACAGCCATCTAAATCAGGAAATTAACATTGATAAAACAGATGAATGGATAAAGAAGATGTGGTACATATATACAATGGAATACTACTCAGCCATAAAAAGGAATGAAATTGTGCCATTTGAAGAGATGTGGATGGACCTAGAGACTGTCATACAGAGTGAAGTAAGTCAGAAAGAGAAAAACAATTATCATATATTAATGCATATATGTGGAATCTAGAAAAATGGTATAGATGAACTTATTTGCAGAGCAGAAATGGAGACACAGACATAGAGAACAGATATATGGATACCAAGGAGGGAAGGGGGGAGTGGGACAGACTGGGAGATTGGGATTGACATATATATCCTACTATGTATAAAATAGATAGCTAATGAGAACCTACTGTGTAGCACAGGGAACTCTACTCAATGCTCTGTGGTGACCTAAATGGGAGGGAAATCCAAGGAAGACGGGATGCATGCATACATGTGGCTGATTCACTTTGCTCTACAGCAGAAACTGACACAACACTGTAAAGCAACTACACTCCAATTTTTAAAAAAATCACTAAAAAAAAAGACTTCGCAATCTGTGATTCATCATTGAAATTCAATGGCTTTAGGCAATATCCGGCACATAGTAGGTGCTCAACACAGTGTTGAATTGGTGGGTGATGCATGGACATGAGGAAACCAGAGACACAGTGCCAGCCCCTGAGCCCAGCAAGACACCTCTGTTAACCCAGGAAAAAAGGGCAGATAAACCCCGACCCTCTCCCTGTCCCAGTCACTCTTGTCCCAGCATCTCAGCTTCACTTTTAAAGGGAACCCTCTTTTGTGGAATCAGCCCCATTGCTGCGGATGCATTCATTAATTTTGCTACTTAAAGATCCAAAATACTAACTTGTCTTTTCCACTTAAGGAGGTTCATCCAACCCCCAAATACGTGCGGTTTTTATTTGTTCTTTTTTCAATTATAAAAGCAATGTGTGTTTACTGGAAAAAATTTGGGAGATAGAGACAAGTGTAAGAAGTAAACACACCAAACACAGCCCCTCCGTGTGTTGTTATCATTTGAGTGTTTCTGTTGCCACCCTATTCTATTAGGTTGTTTCTTTCTTTTTTTTTTTACACAGCTCGTAAGTTGGAGAGCTCTGGTAAGTGCTTGTGTACATTATAAAAAGGATTGAAAACATTATTTTCAACAGCTACATAATACCCCGTCGCATGGAGTATTATGTACCATTTTATTCTCCTGTTGGACTTGTAGCTTATTACCAAAGTCTCGTTATTACAAATAATGGTTTCTTGAGCATCCTTACAGATGCATACATTAAATTTGGTTTCGCTTGTGATTATTTCCTTATGATAAATTCCTACAAGTGGAATTACTATGTCAACAGGTAAGAACATTTCTAAAGTTCAGGATATATATTAGCTGCTTTTCAGAATGTTTGTAAAAATTTCTGTTGCCTGTGGAGCATCTGATGATATCTGTAAATGACATTTTCTGGTTTCTTCGTCCTTTTAATGGGAACTGTTCTCCTTGGCTAAAAGGAAGAGTTCTAAAAATTGGGGGAAGAGTTCAAAAAGCACTGTTGGTCCCTGACAGCAGAATCCCAGTTGGCACGCTTAGATGCCCCACATCCCCTGGTCTTTTATCCCAGAAGAACAAGACCAGATTTCCCAAGGGCGTCTTCAGGTAGATGTCTCAACCCTCTGCCTGTCTTTGCTTGTAGAAAGGGGGAAACTCTGAGGATGGAGTTGGGGAGCAAGAATCAAAGGCTCACATTGGTCTTGTAATTTCCTCAAGTCCCTGAAGATGCTGTTAGCCTGGGGCGGATTCTTTCAGAATGAGCCGAGTACTGGGGCAGCCATACAATGGCCACCAAGAGGGGGCAGGGGAGGGGAGGGGTGTCCTCCAGTAAACACATATTGCTTTTATAATTGAAAAAAGAACAAATAAAAACCACACGTATTTGGGGGTTGGATGAACCTCCTTAAGTGGAAAAGACAAGTTAGTATTTTGGATCTTTAAGTAGCAAAATTAATGAATGCATCCGCAGCAATGGGGCTGATTCCACAAAAGAGGGTTCCCTTTAAAAGTGAAGCTGAGATGCTGGGACAAGGGTGACTGGGACAGGGAGGGGGTCGGGGTTTAGCTGCCCTTTTTTCCTGGGTTAACAGAGGTGTCTTGCTGGGCTCAGGGGCTGGCACTGTGTCTCTGGTTTCCTCATGTCCATGCATCACCCACCAATTCAACACTCTGTGTTGAACACCTACTATGTGCCAGATATTGCCTAAAGCCCTTCAGAAAAGTATTGAAAAGGACAGGTGGGGGGAGTCATTTTTGCAACTGGACCTGTTGCTGGCCTCGAATATCACTTCCTTCTTTTCTGAACACACACACCTGTTCTCTCCTGCAAGCTGCTTTCTTTAGACTTTCCCACCTGCATCCTACAGTTCCCTGAACCTCTTGGTCCTGTGTCCTCTCACCTCCCACCGTGAGCAACTTACTTCAAGAAGAACCAGTGGCTCAGAAATTATCCCAACTGCTGGGCTACATTCCCCTTGACAGATCTGCCCTCCTGAGCCAGAGACCTTAACTAAACTACCAGGGCATCCTTACGTGTCACTTAACTCTTTTGAAGGGCATCTCAACCCCAACTGCTCCATCAATCAGCTTCCAGAAATTACAGAGAATAAAAATGCTAGCTGAGGTGTGGGCTGGAGGTGATCCATGTTATGACTGAATCAAAGGACCTTTGCAGAGCCTGGGGCCAAACCTGTTAGTGTTCCTCCAGTATCCAAGCAACCCTCTGCATTTCCCATCCTCCCATGCAGCTGGCGTGGACCATGTGCCTAGTGCCGGCCAATGAAATGTAAGAATGGTTAGCAGTGTTGGAGTTGAGACATATGACACTTCCAGGTTGAGGCATTTAAGACCCTTCCAACACTCTCTTCCCCTGCCACAGTACCCATGGAGGCTGTGTGTCTTGATACATCTGGGTTCGTGTAATAAAAATGTTTGCACTCTGAGCCACTGAGATCTCAGCTAATGTTAGTTATCTAGTATAACAGCAACTTCAATTACCCTGATCGATATGGAAGCACAAAGTCAGTTTGAGGAACTGGTTTGTTTCCATATGTTGGTTAATAAAAAATCTTTCTTTGACTGGCTTCTGCTGTCCCTTTAACTTTGGCCAAAAGCCCTGCAGTCTCAGAGCCTAAGATGAGGTTTGAATGGCACCTTCCCGTTGACAGTTTGACCCAACATAGCATCCTCTACTTTGGGGATTGATAGGAGTTAGAGTTTATGAGGAAAGATGGGTGAAAGTGAAACTAATGGATGTGAGTTGAGTTCTGGGTTGAAATTTTGATTCCACCACTGATTGGCTGTGACTTTGGGCAAGTTGTTTACCTCTTCAGCCTCAGTGTCTTTATCTATAAAATGGGACTAGTAATAGTACCTGCCTCATCATGCATTTGATGTGAAGATCAAATGTATTGATCCATGCAGAGCACTTAGCACGGTGCTATGAGACATTGCTATTTGACAGACGAGGAAACCGAGCCTTAGGTGAGGTGATCTGGCCGTGTCACACAGTGAGTTATTTGCAGAACTTGGGTGGGAAGCCAGCCCCGTCTTGACTCCAAAGCTGGTCACGTCTCCTCTGTGCCATTCTGCTTCCCTGTCCCCCCCCCTCCTTGGAGGGCCTTCTGACAGCTTGCGGAGCTGCTCTCTGTGGGATGGGCTGCAGCGTAAAGCCATTCTGTGTGGTGTTCATTTGTGTCTCAGCCTTGGGCTGAGCTCCCTGCTCAGGTGTCTGGACCTCCTCTGAGCCACAAGGAAGGGATGTTGAGAGTTGATAGGGCTTTGCTGTCACTGGAAAGAAACAGCTGAGACAGAGATTGTCTTCGAGCCCATTCGTGATGGTGAATGAAGAACTTTGAAAGTGCCCCTCAGACCCATTTAAGACAACAGAAAGACACCATTCAGACAGAATTCCCTCTGCCAAGTGTGTCTCCGATTAAGCCTTCCTTTGTGTGGGCCCAGCAATGGGCTGTGATAACCTAGGCTGGTGAAAGGGAACAATATTCCTCTGAGGAAGAACAAGATGCCATTTCTCTGAGACGCCTTTTGTTAGGTGAGCTGTCATTGAAATATGGGGACAGGGACCATGGTAAGCAAACAGCTACTGAGCACAGAGTTAGGTGAAGACAAGATAAAGAGGGAAGCTTTCTGAATAGCCCACAGGCACTTGGCTCTTAGAAGGATGGGAAGGATTTTCACGATGTTGCATAAGAAGGATGAGGATGGAGCAGTGAAAATGCGACTTCTACCCAGGATCCTCCCTGGAGACACAGCTTTCTGAGCAGCATCGTCAACACTGTAGGTACCGTTTCTGAAGCACTTATGACGTGCTGGGTCGTCACGTCCACTCTCTCAGGTTATTACCATGACAGTCATGTGTGGTTGTTCTCTTTATTTCTATTTTACAGGTAAGGAAAATGAGGCTCCAGGAAGGTCAGGAAGTTGCCATTAGTCGCATGGTGTGCAGTAAAGAATTCAGCCTTGCCCAAAGAGAGGCGTGGTCTTTGCCCTTGGCTTCTGAGGGGGAATCTCTAAGCCCTTGGAAGGGCAAGCCTGGAAAATGCCTTTGTTTGCTTGGGGGCCTTCAGTCACACCATGTGATTTAGGGTGGAGGCTGTCACACGATATCAGCTCAACCTCCAGAAGACTGCAGACTGACATCAGACACAAGGATGGTCAACCAAGCCTATGAAATGGAGCCCCAGTAATACTGAGGCCCCAAGCCCCTGAGGCCTGGGTGGGCTTCCCTGCTTGGCAAGGCTCCATGTATATTGTCACAGACAGCCGCCTGGACCCCATCTCAGTCCTACTGAAGGAGAAGTTCTAGGAGTTAACGTCAAAGAATGTCTACTCTTTGGTTTTAATAAAGTCTTTGGTTGATTCTAATAGGGTTAGCCTGGCACCAGTCCATAGAGGCGGGGAACCACACTGCTCCGTGAAATCCCTTTGCTCCCTTGGTTTAAAGGCATTTTCCCAGTCAAGCATTTAATTCTAACATGTGATGCATCCCCCAAACGCCTTGAGGGTGTGGAGAGTGTCTTTTTATTTCTGCATCCTTCACATCCAACATAGAGATTGGCGCATAGATGTTTGTCAAATAAAAGAATTAATATAGTTCTGGTTTGACATGTTCATAACTAGCTACATTATCTGGTGCAAATGACTGTGAAATAAATTAATACTTATTGCTATTATTTAATAATAAATAATTAGTAAAATTATTAATATTAATGTGTTCCTTTTAATTTTATTTAAATTAAATTAAATATTTGAGGGACTTCCCTGGTGGTCCAGTGGTTAAGACTCTGCGCTCCCAATGCAGGGGACCTGGGTTCAATCCCTGGTCAGGGAACTAGAGGCCACATGCCGCAACTAAATAGCCCATGTGCCACAACTACATGCCACAACGAAGACCCGGCACAGCCCCCAAATAAATAAATAAAATATTTTATTAAAATTGATTAAAATTAATTTTGTGTGATATGAGGGAGAGTAGAAAAAAAGAACTTAACTGACCTAAATGTGCGTGTGGAACCCACCCTGAGGCTGCCCATCACAGGGACAGAGCCTCAGACAGACCCACATCTGTTTGACTTAAAGGAAGCAGAGGACCTGGGTCAAGGAAGTGTCAAGATCCCTCCTGCCCCGAGAGCCACGCCTGGCCCTCTGTGCATCAGTTCATTTCCTCCCCACATAACTGCCCAGAAGGGCCTTTGAACCTGCTGTTTTCTCAGCTTAAAATGCTTTCTTCACGGTCTTGGCTTTTATTCATCCTTAGCGTCTTAACCTCAGGGACACGAACACACCCTCCAGGTCCCTTCTCTCTACTCTACGCTCTCAGCAGATGTCACTCCATCTGTGGGGCTCATCTGTGCGATTCTTCTTCCCTTTCTTCTTAACTCTACTGTCATGAGCAAAGGGGACCTTTCAACTAGGACAGGGATGGTATTTACTCCCTACACCCAGCACAGCACCTGACACCTGATAGATAGACCTCCACAGACCTATTGCCGAATGAATAAATTATCCCTCAAGTTACAGGTGAGACTCAGGGAGGAAAAGTCTTGCCCGGGGTTGCATGGCCAGGAAGCAGCAAAGCTGGGGCTTCTGGATTCTTCTGTCTTTGCTCTCTTCTCCCGAATCCCCACCTCCTCCTCAAAGGAGTGGGAAACTCAGAGCAGGCCGAAGAAAACCCTTAGCAGGGACAGCTGCCATCTGCCGAACCGAGGAGGCAAGAGCTGCAAAGAAAGAAGAAAAGACTATTTATGATCCACTGGGTTTCACAGAGAGACTCACTTTAGCAGGTTATTTCCCAGAGGCCAAAGATTTTGACCCCTACATTGAGGGAAGTGTCACATGGGATAATGTCGGTTTATGAACTTCTCCCCTGGCCTTTGGGAAAGTGGAGACTGTAGGAGAGAGGCTTTAAATGGGGTCAGAAGAGGACGTTAAAAATGGCATTCGCCTGAAATCCAGGCTCTGACTACCACACCTCCATTTCTAGAGGGAGGAAAGGTTATTCATTCAGTTCAGCAAATCTCATTTTACTTTCCTGAAGGCAGTGGGATGTAGTGAGATACACAAGCGCTTCGAGGGCAAAGAGGCTGGATCTCAGATGTGCTGCTTATGAGCTGTGCAACATAGGAAAAGTTGCTTCTGTTTGCCTGTCACCTTGTTGGGAATAGGAGGAAAATGCCTACCGCGCATGGCATTGGGAGGATATTTAATGAGACAAAGAATTTAAAAGTACCTAGCAGGGTGCCTATCACAGGGCAGACACTCAGGAAATCTTAGGTCTCATTGAATGAAATGTACCCGTTTGAATTGAAGCTTCCATTGTTAGAATGAGGGCAGACAACTGGGATCATGGGAGAAACAAGTGACCTTTAGGGTCTCCCCCAAACAAGGATACCATGGTTCTCCTTCATGTTTCTTGACTGTCTTTGGGTGTTAAGCTTCTCTGGGATTTGTGTTTTGGATGTAATCATTTGACAGCAAAGCATGAATAAATTGGGGTTGTGGCCATTAAGCCCTTCCTAGGACTTTTCCAAAGTGAAGATAAGTAACATCTTCAGGGTCCTGAATCATCCAATCCAGTTACTTATTCAGTGTGGACAGGCATAACAATAGCTAGCATCCTAGGGGCCAATACTTACCATGAGACAGACAACGGATTAACATCCAGACAATGTATTAATATCATTTGATCCCCACAAGCTGAAAAGGTAAATACTGTTGTTATCCCTATTTTACAAGTGAGGGAACTGAGGCTCAGAGAGGTTAGGTAGCTTGTCCAAGGTCACACAGCTGCTAAGTGATGGGACTTGGATTTGAAGCAGGCAGTCGAACTCCACAGCCTTTGCTTGAAGCTACTAGGCTGCACCCCTCCCAACTGAGCAGGCTTCTCCTCTGTAGCAAGTCCTGTGATGTTTAAGCCCAGAGATGTTGATGCAGAATCTGGCCTCTGTACACTGACACCGAATTAAATCTCGGAGACAAAGTTTTGGGTGAAGTTGAAAAGAATAGCTTTATTGCTTTGCCAAGCAAAGGGGGCCACAGAGAGCTAAGGCTCTCAAAACTGAGTGTCCCGACCTGGAAAGGGTAGTGAGGAGTATTATAGTAATGGTTCAAAGAGGAGGATGTGATCAGCTCGTGGACTTTCTTCTGATTGGTTGGTGGCGAGGTAAGTGGGAGTCAGCATCATCAACCTTCTGGTTCCAATAGGTCTGGGGTCTACGTGCTTGTGGGCAGCATATCGTTAACTTCTCCCACATGGCAGAGGTTTCAAGTATCTGCAAAACAGCTCAAAGATATTGTTATGTGTATCCCCTGAGGGGGACCCAGGACCCTGCCCCAAGGCTGCACTATTGTTTCTCGACTGCTCCTCCCTTATCTCTGCATTCCCCTCCCTTCCCTGATTAACAGCTGTTTGAACCTGCCTGTTGGAACTTAAGTTGCTTAACATTTTAAAATTTGTTCCGAGCCCAGTAATTAAAAAAAAAAAAAAAGTTTTTTCATGTTTGAAAATTTTCATTTATGCTTAGTCTCATTTTAAGCAGATTTCTGATGGCATCTCATCTAGTGGCTTTTTTTTTTTTTTTTTTGGCGGTACTCGGGCCTCTCACTGTTGTGGCCTCTCCCGCTGCGGAGCACAGGCTCAGCGACCACGGCTCACGGGCCCAGCCGCTCCATGGCATGTGGGATCTTCCCAGACCGGGGCATGAACCCGTGTCCCCTGCATCAGCAGGCGGACTCTCAACCACTGCGCCACCAGGGAAGCCCTATCCTGTGATTTTTTTCTAAGATCAAAGTAGTTTTTGAAGAGATGCATTATCTAAGATTTACAAATCAATGGATTGGGTCCCATGGGCGTGGGGGAATACTAGCCATAGCAAGGGATTCTAAAACAACTAATGTGGGCAGTGGAAAGAACAAAAGAAATGCATGCACAAATGCACTGGCCAGCAGAGACTCTGGGACAATGGTGGGTTTGAAGTTTTGGGTCTGAGCTCATATCCAAATCTGTTTTAATGGCAGGTCCTGGTGTGCTAAGTTACCACCTCTCCTCTGCATTTGAATATTGTTTTCTCTATGGGGCTTTAAGTTCCATGGAGACTTGTGTCACGCCTGAGTGTCCCTGTCCCAGTAGCTGAGAAGGGCAGCAAGTCTGGGGGGGGTCACAGCTGCAGCAGTTGCAGCCAATTGCCTGCCCATTTGTACACTAGGCTGATGCTCTGTGATGTTGCATTTGTTCTCGGAAAGTTAAAGCCCTCCTCAGTTTGTCCAGATGCTGCTCCTATTCAGTTGTGTTTTTATTAAGCCCAGGCAGCAGACAGGAGAAGAAAATCCAAGGCATAAAATGCAAGGAGGCATAGATTTCTCATAAAATTACTCCTCAGGCAAGTTATTTTTTAAATACAGGAAAGAATGATCACACTTCCCCATGACACCATGCTGTCAAGGGCTGAGTGTTGGAAAGATACAAGAGATATAAAAGACACAAGCCCCGGCCCCAAGGAGCTTTTCTGTCTATTTCCCCCAAAGTCTGCAAACGGTTTCACAGTACTGTTAAAAATAAGTAGCCAGCATTTACTACTTATTACATGTGTCAGGAAGGAAGAAATTTCCCCCTGCCCTGCTGAAAACGTGCACCTCAGATTGGGACTTGAACCCACGTGCCAGGACTCGAACCGGGCCAAAACCCACAGTCTTCCAACTGAGATCACACACTGGTCTCAGGACCTAATGAAGCTCAGGTTCAAACTTTAGTTCAAAATAATCAGTATGCCATTGAGGCATACTTTGGGGTAGCCTGACCTGGGCCCCAAAATCCCCAAATGCCTGAGACCAAGAAGCATGCCCAGGAAAGGTGACCTCATACTATCAGAGCTGAATGGATGCTAACAAGTGGTACCATCCATCCCTCAGCACTAACTTTATGACTATGTTAAGCTCTCCGTAAATATACTATCTCATTAAATCCTCTCACTACCCCACGAGGCAGATACTGTTAGAATCCCTGTTGTAGAAATGAGAAAACTATGGCACAGAGAGGTTAAGAAACTTGCCTGATGTCACACAGCCAGGAAGGAACTGAACTGGGAAAGAATCCACTGGGACTGTCTGAGGTAAGAGCCCCAGGTCAGAACAGCCACGTGACACTGAGGCAACTCCCAGGAAAGCAATGAAAGAAGAGAATGGATGCATGCCTGGATTGACCGGGAAATTGAGGTGGAGGAAAAGTAAAGCTAGAGAATCAATGAAAGCTAGGGAGTAAGCTTAATTCATCAGTCATTGCCATCAACTCAACTACAGGACATAATGCACTAGATTGAGGCTTTTAGCAGTAGAGATAAAACAACCACGTCTCAATGCCATAAAATAAGACCCAACTCACTGCCAAGGAGTCCTAGACCCCTTTGCTTGCTTTTTCATTTTATTCTTCCAAAGACAGAAAAAAATAGCTCAAAGGGTCTTTCTGTGATGAGGAGCTACCTTTTTTTTTTCATTCGAGGTTATACAGACACGCTGATATGCAGAGAAAACAATTTTCTAGATAACTTTTCATCCTTACGTCTGTCTTTCCCCATTCCCACCCCACAAAGCCCAGCATCCTGGAATAACAGTTAAAAAAAAAAAATCCCACTCGCTTGCGGTTGAATGGCTGTTCTTAACTTTTACAAGCAAGTTTGATATCTACTCGATAATAGTAACAATAATTTTTTTAGCACCTAATAGATGTCAAGCCCACGTGTTTACCAGCATGAGCTGATTTTTTAATATATATATATATATTTAAAAATATATATATATATGTATATATATTTTTAAATGTTGAGCCTTCATTTAATTTATTTATTTTTATTTTGGCTGTGTTGGGTCTTCGTCTCTGTGCAAGGCTTTCTCTAGTTGTGGCAAGCGGGGGCCACTCTTCATCGCAGTGCACGGGTCTCTCACCGTCGCGGCCTCTCTCGTTGCGGAGCACAGGCTCCAGACGCACAGGCTCAGTAGTTGTGGCCCACGGGCCCAGTTGCTCCGCGGCATGTGGGATCCTCCCAGACCAGGGCTCGAACCCACGTCCCCTGCATTAGCAGGCAGCCTCTCAACCACTGCGCCACCAGGGAAGCCCTGATGTGACTTTAACAGCAGCTCCGATGTGGTAAATATTATAGCTTGCATTTTCCCAGTTGAGGAAACAGGTTCAGGGAATTAGCAATTAGGACATGGAGAGGAATCCAAACCCTGGGGGGCTGGACACCACAGTCACACCCATCCCACCAGTTTTCTTTAAGCCTGTAGTTCTCAACCTTGACAGCCCATTATAACATCCTGGGAAACTTTTAAAAATAACCAATGTCTGGGCCTTTACTCAGATCAAAAGAATGAGAATCAATGGGGTAGAGGGACGGCATTTGAAAAGCCCGTCGTGTGATTTTTGTTTTTAATTGGGGTGAAACTTGTGTAGCGTAAGGTTACCCATTTGAAAGCACACAATTCAGTGGCAATTAGCGCATTCACCATGTTGTGCAACCATCACGCCTCCCTAGTTCCAGAACATTTCCATCATCTGTAAAGGAAGCCGCACCCCCAGCAGCCGTCACTTCCCATCGCGTCCTCCCTGCAGCCCCTGGCAACCAGCAGTCTGCTTTCTGTCTCTTTGGATTTGCCTATCCCGGATGTTTTATGTAAGTGGAATCACACAATCTATGACCTTTTGAGTCTGACTTCTTTCATTTAGCATCATGTTTTCAAGGTTCATCCAGGTTGTGACATGTGTCAGAGCTTCATTCCTTTCTATGGCTGAATGGTACCGTAATTATGGAGAATTACGGTCGCGTACTGAAGGGGAGCGCGATTTACTACCCCAGGGTGTGTGTCTCTTTGGCAGAGGGATTATTTGGGGCTGATCCGTTTTGAGAGACGGCAGATATAGGAGCAGCTCTGAAAGCTGAGTGGAGATTACCCTTGTGTAAGAGACGTTTACGCGTATAAGGGAAATCTCCAATTGTGAGGGCGTCTCCCTCTCTGTATCAGGAAGAGAAGGACGACCCTAAGTCTATCAGTGAAGAAAGCAATGATTTAAATCTGCACTGCAACCAGACCCTTGTTTTCTGTGCTTTTCCTGGTCACCTCCCCAAACTGGCTCCCCCATCCCCCCCGACCAACATCCTTTGTCTTTAGCTGGAGATGGTATTTAAGGCGATGGCTTGAACCATTTCAGGGATTTGCTCAGATTTCCTGGGTCTCTTCCATGCATACAGGAGATACACATGTTATTAAACTTCTGCTTTTCTTCTGTTCATGTGTTTTACTACAGGGAGGTCTCACAGCCAAGAATCCAGAAGGGCAGAGGGGATATTATCTTTCCCCCATCACAATACTACCCGCCACAATCACCATGGGACGTTTGGGGAAGCACACGTTTGTATTTTTGTTTTCAAAGGTGAGAAACTCAGGGAATGTGATGTGCACAAAATCTCAGGAAATCTGTCTACTCTTTTTTCCCCAAGCAAGTGGTATTATCACTACATGGCCTTTCCTTGACCAGACTCAACAGATAAACCTCTTCTATAATTTGGGGGTTTTCTCCCCTCCATTTTTGTTTCAATAACACCCACATAAAGCTCAGACAGACCCCCCCAGGGTGCTGGTGATGCTTGTGTTGGAGCCGAGGAAAGGGCTGGCCTCTTGGACTCTTGGTGTGTCTTAGACCCCTTATGAAGATTTAGAAGCCCTTGGCCATCATTCCTTCCTTCATTTCTTCTTTCATTCATTCCACAATACTAAGCAAGTGGCTTCTTTTGTGGTGCTAGTGTTTGGTCTGGGGCGGGGGACCAGCAGTAAATTATGCCCAGAGACTGAGATTGTCTTTGCCAATAATTTATTTACTGCAGTTTCACTGCGAGAATTATAATAAATAGCATAGAGGATAATGTCTCTTAATAAGCCAATAAAGAAATAACATACTCCAAACTAATAAGAGGTTAACAGTGAACTATTTTTCCAGGCCAGGGGGAGATGAAAGAAATAAAGTCCAAATTTAGTCGAGGTGTACCCTCTCTATGAGCTGGTTCTTGGGAGAGGGGTTTAGCCAATCGCAAGCTGACTCCAGCT
Organism: Tursiops truncatus; assembly: GCF_011762595.2. NCBI lineage: Eukaryota > Metazoa > Chordata > Mammalia > Artiodactyla > Delphinidae > Tursiops > Tursiops truncatus. The sequence goes on from NC_047048.1 coordinate 30,188,118, forward strand.
TCTGGGGCAAAAGAAAAAGTCCCTTGTTGCTAGAGCACGTTGCTAGGGAGCAAAGACACGGATGTTGGCGGGCAAGGTGATTTCCTCCTGGAGCTGCTGCACAGTTCTCACCACTGCTGACAAAGAGTCGCTTTGCTCAAGCAGGAGCTAATGCCCCAAGGTCTTTAGAGAGCTATTTAGATCAGCAAAGAGTCGCCTTGCCCAGATGTAACACTCTCGAGTTAGGGTCAAACCTCTTGGTAGTTAAGGTCTCCTGGTCATAGTCACTCCTCCACGTGGTCTCATCCATAAGCCCCCAGCAGGGCTCCCAATAGCTGAGCTACTGCACGGTTGTCGACAACCATAGATATTGACAATGGACACAGCAGCGTAAACAATTTCCTGTTTAGAACAGAACAACTGCATTCTTAGCCGTTTTTTAAAAAAGTGAATTTGACATCATATCAAACCAATATAGAACCGCTAGTAATCACACCACAGTTGGGGGTTATGGAGGTGAACAAGATAAACCCGGACCCTGATTTTGAGGAGTCAACTCTCTAGGAAGAAAAGGCTGAAATCAAGCAAAAAAATGTACCAGACACAGGTATCCCCCACTTTTCAAAAGACTGCTTTTCACCACTTTGCTTTTATGAAAGACCTGCATCACTACTGTAATAGAGAAGAACAGATCTGACTCCATATTGGATCGGTTTCTTTTACTTTTTTGTATTCTATTGATTTGCTACACGTTTAGTCACTAAAGGGATGCTGACTGTAGCTTAAAGTATACATAATGGCTCATCTCTGGGAACCCTGCCTCCCATGCCTGAGGATTAAGCTAAAATACCTTTGTTTAACACACAGGAAGCATCTTGACCAGGCCCGCCTGTGAATGACTGCAGAAAAGAAGCAATTAACACATCCCCTTGGGAGTCTGGTTGGAACCAGGAAATATCTGCAACAACTTATTGCCTTTTTACTTTACCTCCTCCCCTCCCCCCACCCCCTTCATTCTAGGAAAGAAACTGGCAAGATGGTTCTTTGGGACACCAGTCCATCATCTTCTCAGTCTGCTGGTTTCCAAATAGTCACTATTCCTTGCCCAACGACTCATTTCTCAATTTACTGACCTGTCACGTGGCGGGCAGTACAAGCTTGGAGTCAGTAACAGTACTTGTTTTTGCTGACTGAAAGAAATCCCAAGAGGATTGCTGCTTTTACAAAAAAAGGTATGTAATTGCTTCTTCCCTTTACGCCATTTCAGCTTATGAAAGGTTATATAGGGAAGCCCTGCTTTCAGATAGCAGGGTTAACTTGTAGCTAATTGTTTACAGGAGAGAAGGATGCCACAAAGAAGACATACAGGATCCTTGAGAGGATGTGATGGGGAGCTGACATTGTCTAGGGCTCAGGGCACTGCTTGTCAATTTCAGGTGTATGTGCGCTTCAGCACGGACCTTGTGAATGTGCGGATTCTGACTTGCAGATCTAGGGTGGGAAGGGGAATCTGCATTTATAACAAGCCCTCAGATTGTGCCAATGCTGCTGGTCCACAGGCCACACTTTGAAGCAGCGATGGGTGAGTTGGGGCCTGGGGGATGGGTAGCAGTTAACCGGGGATGTTCCCCCTGCTGAATGAACCCTTTTGTCACTGCATTTAGAAGGAAGAGCCATTCTCTGGCAACCTTTCAGTCCTGGACCTCAACCTGGCAGACACTGATGGAGAAATAGTTAGAGGTTCAGGGGTAGAAGGGCAATAGATTTCCCCAATTTTTAGAGGTATTTCATAAAGTCCTTGCTATAGGAGGGTCTGGAGACATGAAATTTGTGGAGACTGAAGCAGCCAGCCTTTTAGAGAATTTCTGGTCCCACCCCCTCATTTTAAAATTAGAATCTGGGACCCTGTCCATCCTTTGGTATTTGTTAGCATTTACTGGGCACCTGCTGTGTGGCAAGTCCTATGCCATCCATGTTGTTCATTTGTGCAATTCTCAGAACAACCCAGAAGGATTAGTATGAATATCTGGGGTTTATAAAGAAGAAAATATAAATAAATGCTTATCTAACACCAGACAACTAGTAAGTGACACAGCTGAATGCAACCCCAGTCAGCCCAGCTCCAAAGCCACGCTCTTTGCATGGCATCTACTGATCTGAATCTTTATTCCGGCATCTGCTTACTTTTGAGCCTTGACTTGGGTAAAACACCTGGTGCTGGGATAGAGTCAAGAAAATGGGGACGAGGGGGTGGCAGATGGGAGGCGCTGGCTTCACCTCATGAATTACAAAATGCTTCTCCTACCCATGCTCTTGCCACAAAAACTCTTCCAGAACTATTTACCGTGATGACAACTTCACCTGGGACTTTTCAGTAGCGAATTTAGGAGGAAGAAAAAAAAAAAACTCGAAGCAGCTTAAGCAGTGTCCCCATGTGCCCCTCTCCCTGGCCCTTTTTCATTTTTCCTTGTTTCTCCTTGGCTTTATTCCGCTTGCTGTCGGCAGCTTGTATCCATGAAAGCCATGCCAAGGAGTTCAATTTTTACCTTCCAGAAGACAGGGATTCGTTTGGTAATGTCTCCCTTATCCCAATCCTGGCACACTCACGGGCAATTGAGTCAAATGGCTCATTTACTAGGAAGTTCATGACAGCAAATCAGACCACTGGCACTGATTCAAAAAGATATAACAGATTCCAAGTCCCAAATTGACCCTCAGGCACAGAGTGTCCCTTATCAAGCCAGTCTTTTCTGGACCAGCCTTGGACAAAGGAAGCTGGTAAATTAATTAGGATCCGAGCTCTTTGGAGTAAAAAGTGATCATTTTTCATCGTGGCTTGAAGGACACCATTTATCTGGCAGGTCTCCACTCTCTTCAGAGTCGATGGTCAGAAATCACCAGGAGCCTGACAGGTGATGTCACGGGACGGACACAGGGTGTGCAGTTAGATGGAGTTCCTTCCTCTGAAGCCAGCATCCTGGGCACATCAGGTCATCACCCTGGACCTCACCTTCCCAATCTGTAAAGTGGGATGAATCATAAGTCCTGCTTTGACTCACTGTCGTGGGGGTTCTGAACACTGTGTGTGAGGCGTCCACAATGTCCCTGACCCGTAGCGGGCACTCAGCAGAGTGGCAGCTCCTGGGGCAGCGTCTGCGTTAGCTGGAAGAAACTCGCTCTTTTGAGCTGGTGTTGCTCTGATATTCAGTATGCACCAGGCACTGCTCTAAGAGCGTCACATGCTTAACTCATTTAAAAATTCATGGCCACTTTTTCTTTCTTTTTCTTTTTTTTTAAAATAAATTTATTTATTTATTTTGGCTGCGTTGGGTCTTTGTTGCTGCGCATTTGCTTTCTCCAGTTGCGGCGAGCGGGGGCTACTCTTCGTTGCGGTGCGCGGGCTTCTCATTGCAGTGGCTTCTCTTGTTGCGAAGCACAGGCTCTAGGCGCGTGGGCTTCAGTAGTTGTGGCGTGCGGGCTCAGTAGTTGTGGTGCACGAGCTTAGTTGCTTTGCAGCATGTGGGATCTTCCCAGACCAGGGCTCGAACCGGTGTCCCCTGCACTGGCAGACATATTTTTAACCACTGCGCCACCAGGGAAGTCCCCACAGCCACTTTTTCATATGGAAGTGTTATCATCCCCATTTTATCAATACATATGATGAACCTGAGGCTCAGAGAGGTCACCAAGGTCATAGAGCCGTCCTTGACCCCCAGGGTCTCCGCTCTCAAACAGGACACTGTAATGATTCTACTGCTTACGATTGGAGGTACTGAGATGGGAAAAATAACAAGAGCTGATCTTCACTTGCTGCTTGAAATCAGCCGGGCACCTTACGTGGTTCATCTCATTTGTTAGAACCCAATAAACTAAGTCCTGTCATTACTACCATTTTACAGATGATGAAACTGAGGCCCAAGGAGGCTAATTAGCTTGACCCAGATTACACAGCTGGTAAGTGGATTCAGATCCATGTCTGAGTGAAGAGCCTGTGTTCTCAACCTCTGCTACTTGGAGTCCTCGACAGGCTCTGCTCCCTCGGTGCTCCCTCTGGGCCATTAAAGGAGCTGCTGGCTGGAGGGCCCCTCAATGGAATGACCTCCCAAGAGTCCCGGGTCAGGGTCAGCTGCCCTATGCTGATAGTCTGAGCCACCCCAAAGAATGATGGTGCCTGTAGATGCTCAAAGATCATCGCATTTAGAACCCATTCTACAGACAAGTAAACTGAACTGAGAGAAGGCCCTTGCCCAATAAAACCAGCACTGAGTCCTCCTTTCAGTCTACCTTCTCTTTAAAAAAGGAAACTTTCTAATATTCTCTAATACTTATTCTCCAAAAATGTCTAAAATATGGGAGAAGATTTAAGTCAATATATAATAACTGTAGCATTTTTTATAATAGTGACAAATAAGATGTGAACCAATTCAATGTGCAGCCATGTGAATTGTTTAAATATATTGTGGTGTATATGGAAATAACTCAAGTATCCATCAACAGATGAATGGATAAAGAAAATGTGGTCTGTATACAATTATTATACTATTTAGCCTTAAAAAAGAAGGAAATCCTGGGCTTCCCTGGTGGCGCAGCGGTTGAGAGTCCGCCTGCCGATGAGGGGACGCGGGTTCGTGCCGCGGTCCGGGAAGATCCCACAGGCCGCGGAGCGGCTGGGCCCGTGAGCCATGGCCACTGAGCCTGCGCGTCTGGAGCCTGTGCTCCGCAACGGGAGAGGCCACAACAGTGAGAGGCCCGCGTGCCGCAAAAAAAAAAAAGAAGGAAATCCTGACATCTGTGACAACATGGTTGAACCTGAAGGACATTATACTAAGTGAAATAAGCCAGACACAGAAGGACATATACTGCATGATTCCATTTATATCTAAAATAGCCAAACTCATAGAAGCAGAGACTACAATGGTAGTTTCCAGGGACTGAAGTGTGGGAGAATTCAATGGGTATAAAATTTCAGTTATGCTAGATGAGTCGGTTCTAAATAAATAAATAGATAGATAGATAAATAAATAGATAAATAACCCAACCAACCAACCCAAGGACCCTCTGGGAAGTGTTGGATGAGTCTGTTACTTTGATCATATTGATGGCATCACGGGTGTTTGCAAATGTCGAGACTCATCCAATTGTACACATTTAATATGTGCAGTCCTCTGCATAACAATTATACCTCAAAAGAGCTGGTTTAAAAATCATAGTGCATCTGCACAGTAGAATATTGTGCAGCTGCTCTCAATAATGTGTGTGAAAAGTTTGTCATGGAGTGGGAACTGCATGTGAGGTAATGTTAGATGAAAAACAAAATCAGTGGACTTCCCTGGTGGTCCAGCAGTTAAGACCCCACACTTCCACGGCAGGGGGCACGGGTTCAATCCCTGGTCAGAGAAATAAGACCGGCATGCTCTCTGGAGGGCCAAAAAAACAAAACAAAACAAAGCAAAAAGAAACAAAATAAAACTAAGCGTTTCTTCTACTTTCAGCTAAAACCTTTCTTGTGCTCCTGGGACTACCGAATTCTGTTTCCTTTAAAAAAAAAAAATCAGAGCTCAAAACTAATAGAGGCCATCGTCATTGCTTTGGGGCTGGGGGGGAGGGTCACTTGATTATTCTGCTTCCTAAATATGTCCCATATTGTCTGGTGTCTGATCACTCACCCAAAGAGTGGCTTTTACCGCTGTAACGTGCCTTGGCCTGTCGCCTGGTCTCCACTTGCACTGTCAATACCTTAGCCCAGGTCACCTTCACCTTTCACTTGGGCAATGGCAGCAGCCCACCAGCTGGTCTCCCAGAAGTGAGGTCTGCCCCCTTCATTCATATCTCACGTCACAGCCACCGTGATCTTTATAAAACATGAACATGACCGTGGTCTTCCCTCGCTGAATGCCTCAGGTGGCTCCCCACTGCCCTCAGGATAAAGTCTGAACTTAACGTGACACCCAACTTCCCTCTGCAGTCTGATTGCATTTTCAGCATTTTCTGTCTCTCACTCTACATGCCAGACAAGCAGAAAGTTCCACAGCCCCTCTGACCTTCCAAGCTCCTTCTAGCCCTGGGACCCAGTCACATGGCCTTCCTCCCACCTGGCACCGCCCCCCCTTCCCTCCACTAACTTGTCCTTCTCATCGGCTTAGCTGTCACTCCCTCTTCACGGCTTTCTGTGTCCCGGAGACTAGGCCAGCGCCCCTCCCTGGGGCTCCATGCTCCCCCTCCCCCACTCATGGTGCCGCTTTTATTCTGTTGTAATTATCTGCTAAGATGCAACCTCCACAGGGGCAACGTCTTTCTTCAATGCCAGCCACAAACACCAGTGCATTGAGTAGGCACTCAGTTTTGCTGAATTGATGCCTCAGACAATACGATTAGGAGGCTGGTTTGGGAGTCTAAATTATCCAGTTATTTGAAGGGAAGGAAACTTTGAGGGGAAAGCTTAAATGACCCATATCTGTTGTATTAAAGGAACATTTCCTCTGAAACGTAACTGTCTTTCCTTCTGTGCTATAACGATTTAGCCTCTCCATAATCTGAAATGCATACAAACCACCAGGTGGTCAAAGAAACATTTAAAAAATACAGATGCCCAGGCACTACCCACAGGGATCCTAATTCAGTAAGTCTGGGATAAGGCCCAGGAATCTATATTCGTAAACAGTCCTATGGGGGAATTTGACACACCCACCCACCCAACTTGGGGTACCATTACAATATAGATGAGCCCAGCTTTGCGCTTGCAGTCGGGAGCAGGTCTGTTGCCTCCTAATTCCTTTCTTCTCGGGTCCCACATTTTCTACCTATTGAGTGATCCATGTGAATTAGCTCCCAGGGCTGGAGACCCATTCTTCCTCGAGCCCGCTTGGAACAAAAATGTACACCAAGCCCATCAGACTGCAGAGCGGATGATCCTTCCTGCTTATTAACGACATTATAGAGGCAGCTGGCCGACCACGTTAGTATGACAGGTCTATTTTCATATGGAAAAGAAAATTATAGAGAGGCATAAACATTTGCTAACTAGAGAGATGTTATTATAGCTTGTAAATTGCATTCAGATGTTCAGTAATACTGGAGTTAATGGGTTTCTGAGCGTTCTTCAGCAAGCCAGCCCATCTAAGAAAAAACCTTTCTTTTCTATTTTTATTAAAAGGGTGTTGCCCAGCCTCCCGAATCGGCAAGCAGGGAATCCTGAGTCTCCAGGGGTCTGGGGGCTGCAGGGGGACAACACTGCCTCTGCTTCCGTTAAGTGTAGGACAGTCAGGGAAGCCCCTCCTGCATCCTTGCATATTATTAAAGAACAGAAAAGAATTACCGACCCAGGACCTGTGCTGAGCACATCTCATTTTATCCTCCCTGCAACTCAGTGAAGTGGGATTATCTCCTTTTTATCGATAAGGAAACCGAGGCACAGAAAGTTCAGGAGTCTTGCTTAAAACCTAACAGTTGATAAGTACAAGAGGTGGGATTGGAACTCATAGCATCCAACCTCAGAACCCAGACTCTGAACCGGCAAATTCTAGATGCCAGGATTAAACAGCCCTGCGGGGCAGCCCTGCGGGGCAGACCCAAGTGGAGTAAAGTATTCCCTAAAAAGGAAAGAATCAGTTGTGATTTCTCAACATTCTTAATAAAAGTATCTAGTATAGGGCTTCCCTGGTGGCGCAGTGGTTGGGAGTCTGCCTGCCGATGCGGGGGACGCCGGTTCATGCCCCGGTCTGGGAAGATCCCACGTGCCGTGGAGCAGCTGGGCCTGTGACCCATGGCCGCTGAGCCTGCGCGTCTGGAGCCTGTGCTCCGCAATGGGAGAGGCCCGTGTACTGCAAAAAAAAAAAAAAAAAAAAAAAAAAAGTATCTAGTATCTATTTATTGAAAAAAACCAAGACTTTTCCTCACCAAGGAAACAGTTCCAGAAACCCTTAAGTTTCAAATGTCGTACCCATTTTACAGATGCATCTCCAGAGGCTCAAAAGTTCATTCGTCCAAGAGGTGGAGCCAGAATGTGAACCAGATCTGTATGACTTACCTGGACTGCCAGTCAGCAGATACTGTTTGAAATCTCCTCCATGCCAGGCTCTGAGACACGCAGTCGTGTGGGGACACAACAGACACCACCCCAGCCCCAGGATTTATACTCAGTGCTGCTCTGGGACTCCCTCTGGTGTGGCAAGCCTGGGGAAAAATGTCAAGGATATTGCTATTGATGATGATTTTGTTCTCCCTCCCCTCACTCTGCTTATCTTGATCCACATCCCTTGGTCACCAGGACACCTTGTCCTGGCCCCCATCTAGAATCTGACCCTAATAGTCCTCCCCACTTCACCTTGAGGGCCACTTTCTGGACATGAACCCATAAAATCCAATGATGGTCAGCAACCCTTCCCCATTGGGCAAGCCACTGACCTTTAGAACCAGAAGATTCTAGGACATCCTATCCATTCTTTGCATTTGAAGATGGGGAAACTGAGACAGAGGTGACGCATCTAGAAGCCAAGGAACACCAGGCATTACCAGCAACCATCAGAGGTCAGGACAGAGACATGGAACAAATTCTCCAGCCCTGCCACCATCTTGATTTCAGACCCTTTGCTTCCAGAATCGTGAGCTAATAAATTTCTATTGTTTTAAGTCACCAAATTAGAGGATATTTATTACAGCAGCCCTAGGAAACTGGTATACCTGACTTGCTCCAAAAGGTCTTTATAGGGTTTATTTAATACAAGAAAAAATAAGTTTAAGGAAAAGGACATGGAGAGTACTAGAAAAGATGGAGCTAAGAGCCATCTACACAGACCAGATGGAAATGGTGCTAAAAATGGACGGCACAGTTGGGTTCCGAGCTTCCTAGTAGCTGATGCAAAAAGAAAACCCCAACATCATACATGATCCACTCTACCTATGAGAGACAAACATAGTCACACAGAATGAGCACCGAGACCAAAGTGGAGTAAAGCATTCCCTAAAAAGAGAAAGGATCAGTTGTGATTTCTCAACATTCTTAATAAAAGTATCTAGTATATATTTGTTGAAAAGAATCAAGACTTTTCCCCAGCGAGGAAAAGGTTCCAGAAACCCTTAAGTTTCAAAGCATATACTAAGAGCAGAGAGAAACAGACTAGTGTGTCCTGGAGATAGATTTTTAAAATACATAATATTAAAATATTAAACAGGCCTCCTAGGGGCACACTTCCTGCCATTTCCTGTTCAAGCCCATTTCCTGGGCAAGCATCCTGAGTGGTGGTTGCACACTCCTCCCCAGAGGCAGCAACAGAAAAGCCAATTGTCTCAACCTGCCCTCAGCAGCTCGGTGGGGACTCTGGGCCCTGGGCTAAGCAGAGTCTGCCCTCCCACAGGCTACTTTTTCCGTCTTCCTAGAGGGACCCTGCCTCTAAATGCATTTGTTTCTTTATTTATAAATTCAATCATGCATTTGCTTGTCAGATGCAAGCCTGGACCGAGGTGCTAGGAATTCAATGATGAGAAGAACAGATCGGATGGGATGGGAAACAGAGTGCCCAGTGCAGTGGCTGGAAAACAGCAGATGCTCAAACATCATCGTCACCTTTCTTTTCTTATTTTCTTCCCCCAGCAAACTTTGGGAGCCATGAGGCTTGCTGGGTGGTGTGGCTAGCGAGCTTTGTAAAAGGTATATCATTCTGTTCAATCCTCTCAATGGGTGAATGTTGGGTCACATGTTTTTGAAGGCTGGATGATCAAACCTCGGCTCCTAAGAAGGGCTCTGTAAGCATTTACTAAGTAAATGAATGAACAAATGAATATAAGACATCAGTGCTTATTTTTAAAATAAATTTCTTATTTTTTTAAAGTAAAAGTATATACAGTGAAAATTAAGTATTGATCCCATTACCTATCCCCTCCTCAGTTCTCCCTAGAAATAGTCATATTAATAATGAAACTGAGTAGGACCTGTGGGGCGCTCCTGGGTACAAATCCTTTCTGTGTCCCCCATTTCTTCTTCGTAGGAAAAAAAGACTTCACTCAGCCTCCTTGACCTTCCCCGAGTTCCAAAGGGCAGATTCAAACAGTTGCTAATCAGAAAAGGCAGGGAATGCAGAAACAGGGGCGGGGCAGTCAAGAAACAGTAGTGCAGAGATAAAGCAGCATCCTAGTCCCTCCTCAAGGGACATACATAACCATATATCTCTGAGCTCTTCTCCAGGAAGGAAGGCCCCCCACCCAGGTGGAGAATGTTGACCTCAGGCTGAGCACAAGCACCTAGACCCCAGCCTGGTTGGAACCAGAAGGCTGATAATTGAGATTCCTGGAACACCATGTTACCTCCCCACCAACAAACAGCCTGCATCCTTCACCCCAAATTTTGCTTATGAAAAGACCCAGGAAGTTAAGGGCTTTTAAGCACAAGTTGTTCGTTCTCCTTGCTTGACCCTGCAATAAGTTTCTCTGCTCCAGACTCTGAGGTTTCGGTTTGTTTGGCCTCACTGTGCAACGGGCACACGAACTTGGGTTCGACAACAGTTTTAACAGATATTATCAAACCGCGCTCCAAAATATTTGCATTTTTCACACTCCTTCCTACAGTAGGTAAAGATGCCTATTTCTTCGCACCCTGGTCAAACCACAAATGACGGGCATTTTCAACCTTTGCCATTCTGCCCCCTTAGTGATTTGACAGTTACTCATCATGCCCTCATACAAATCCTTCTGAACAAGAGAGACATTCTAAGCTGTATTCATGAAATTAAACACCTTTCATTAAGGGCCAGGTTCAGGGTAAATTGAATCCAAATTCTGTACCATCTCAGCTGTTAATTTTTTCACCGATCTGGGCTCTCTTCTCTAGGTTGGGGCTTAGTGAGCTCCGCTCAGATTAGAAGCTCGGGTGTTATTTGCATAGCCTGTGGCACTGAAGAACAAGGCCTAGGGCATCCCCATTAGGTTGTTCCAACACGGAGCTCTGGTTGCTCATCCAGATGTGAATCTTATTTTACACTCTCGTATTTTCCCCTATGAGGCTTTCAGAAGGAACAATTCGTATGTCCTGGTGAGGGTTGACGATGGAAAGTGTCTGGAACGATTATTGCATCAGTAGAGTCAGTTCCTGGGGCCACATTGTACATAGTTCAAGGATTCCCGAGGTAGATGAGACTTTGAGAAAGTGGGCAGGTCCATGGCTCAGCTTCTCGGCTCGAGTTAGAGAATTTCAATTCAACCCAATTCAATAGAAATGTGTGCAGCCCTAGTATTCTGTGTTAGGCTCTGGGATGCATTGTGAGAATACATGGTAAGCTGAAACAGACATGTGCAATCCCCAAGTTAGGGTCTGTGTAGCCTTTAGTTGGGTTAAGGAGCTCCATTAACTGTCTAACATCATGTACATAACTAGGCATGTCTGTGTGTGTGTTTGTGTGTGATTGTACGTACTTTCTGGGAAGAAGGCCCATAGAGTTTACCCTATTGTCAAAGATCTCTCCCTTTTACAAAAAAACAACTTATGAATCCAGGAGTAATGGTGTATCTACCTTCACCATAAGGACTTTTGGAGCCATTTCCAGGATTTTTATCATCCCAACACCCACGAGGTTCTTGCTTTTCTCCAACTACAGTACACCCTGCTTTGCCATGCCTCCATGCCTACTCCTTTACCATTGGAAACAAAGTCTTCCAGTCCTTAGGGAAATTATGCTAAACAATGCAGTGATTGGTGGGTACAGAGGGTACCCAAGTCTGGGTAGTAAAGGAATTAAACCGTTAAAAGTTCACAAATATCTTTTTGAATTAGTGTTTTCCTTTTCTTCTGATAAATACTCAGGAGTGGAATTGCTGGATTGTATGGTAGTTCCTTTTTTGGTTTTCTAAGAAACCTCCATACAGTTTTCCATAGCGGCTGCACCAACTTCCATTCTCACTAGCAGTTCATGAGTGTTCCCTTTTCTCCACATCCTCAACAACACTTGTTTCCTGTCATTTTGATAATCTCTATTCTGTACCCCTATGTTTGTCACAGCACTATTTACAACAGCCATGGTATGGAAACAACCTAAGTGTCCATCCATAGAAGAATGAAAAAAGAAGGTGTGGTGTATATATATATATATACAATGGACTATTACTCAGCCATAAAGAAGAATGAAATCTTGTCATCTGCGGCAACATGGATGGACCTGCAGAGAACAAACTGGTGTTTATCAGTGGGAGGGAGGTGGAGGGACGGATGAAATAGGTGAAGGGGATTAAGAGGTATAACTTCCGGGCTTCCCTGGTGGCGCAGTAGTTGAGAGTCCGCCTGCCGATGCAGAGGACACGGGTTCGTGCCGGGAAGATCCCACATGCCGCAGAGTGGCTGGGCCCGTGAGCCATGGCCGCTGAGCCTGCGCGGCCGGAGCCTGTGCTCCGCAACGGGAGAGGCCACAACAGTGAGAGGCCCGCGTACCGAAAAAAAAAAAAAAAAAAAAAAAGAGGTACAACTTCCAGCTCTAAGAGAAATAAGTCATAGGCACGTAATGAACACACAGGGAATATAGTCAATAATACTGTAACTATGGTGATGGATGGTGACTGGTCTTACTGTGGTGATCATTTCATAATGTATAAAAATATTGAATCACTACGTTGTACACCTGAAACTGATATCATATAGTATGTTAATTATAACTCAATGAAAAACAGAGACAAAGACTGAATTCTGAAATCTGATGCTACTCATATGCTTTCCTTCATTCACTCACTCATTTACCCACTCGGTAATCAACACAGGCTCTCATTTACACACACACCATCACACACTTGCTGTCTTGTTCACTCACCATTCAGGCAACACACACTCATTTGTCCACTTTCACACTCATTCACTCTGTCACATACTCACGCAGTCATTTATTCATTCTTCAAACCCTCACAGAGGACATACCATGTATCAGGCAACCTTGAGATTACAGAGACAAATGGCCCACGTCCCTCCCCTAAAGGAGGTCATAGTCTAGAGGGGAATCAGATGCTCAAAGTAAGAACTATAATACATTGTGTTATGTACCGAGAGAAAATGCTGTGGAAAGGGTCCGTGCAAACTGCTGAGAAGCCTCCAAGGTGCGAGCAACGGACTCATCCTTGGGAGCAATGAAGGACGCTTCACAAGCTGGGTCTTGAAGAGTGACTAGGAGTTTTCTAAGCAAAGGAGAAGGACAGGCACTCTAGGCAGACAGAACAGCATGATCAAAAGTCTAGAGGTGGGGAACTATCGGAACCTGGTATACATTTAAGAGAGCAATATCTTCTTTCCCTAGTTATAACCTGATTTGTTTTGACCTGGGAGTGCGGCTGCTTTGGAGAGAAAGTGCTCAGCTAATGAGCCCACAGAATCTTGTGCAGCTCTTGGTGACGGGGCCCCAAGACCCTGGGTGTTTGCTTCCCTCAACATTATGTTGATTGGTCTCTAGCTGTTCCTTTCACTTGATGAACTCACTCCAGAAACACATATGGCCTTCAGCGGTGGTGACAGAAGCCCTGCCTGCAAGTCACTGATTTACTGTGAATGAAGTAATCTCTTTCCATCATTAGGATTTAGTTTATGGGACTCCTGCTATGATTGAGTGCCCACCCTTCCAGCCTTTTCCATGGCCCTGCTCCTTCTCCTTCCTGGAACTCCTGCTGCACAGCCGTGGGACAAAGAAAAGCTCGTAAACAGAAATTACATTTAGAAGAGGTGAAATGTACAAAAGTACGTGGGAGTCAATACTCTTGGCAATGACCTATATAACCTCATTTTCAAAGAGTGGCCACCGTGAAGATCTTGCCTAGAGACACTTCAAGTGAGTCCGATTCAGGGAAATTTTGTTTAACTGGGGAGACAGTATGACATGTGGAGTAAAAGCTCATGGACCCTTGAATCACAGAGGACAGAGTTCAAATCTTGGCTCTGCCACCTGTACATCCCAGTCAGGACTCACTGGGTGCAAGTGACAGAAAACCCAACTGAAGCTCACTTAGGGTGAGGAGGAAAAGGGTCACCTCTCCAACACTGAGAATGCACCATGCTCTTTATTATCACCAAGATTTTCAAACACGGTTTGTTATCCTTCGAATGGTCTCCATTTTCCCAGCCCTCCACGGGGTTAACTCTTACTTACCTCTTTAGACCATAGCTTAGATAGCACCTCCTCTAGGAGGCTGTGGTAAGCTACTCAGATTCACTTCCGGCTACTGGGATACAAGTGGCTGACAGCTCTCACCTAAGTCTCTGTCGAGGAAATGTCTTCAGCCAAAGAGAACTATCCCACCCAAAGTCACTCCACATTCCTGGGGCCAACCCACACCCAATAATTATTCCACATGGCTGATATCAACCTGACCTCTTCGTCTCGAGAAAGTACGACTCTTGGGGCCGTCCCAGCTCCAGAGCTCGCTTCATCCAGAGGGATCGTCTGAAGCCTTAGCGCTCTCGCATCACAGTTCAACTCCCCCTTTGCCTGATTCCACTTCCCTCACTCCCCAAAGGTGCTGATATCAAGGGCATTCCCTGAGAAATCTCCTGCATGAAAATCTGCAATTCAGAATCTACTTCTTGGGGAACACAATGGGAGACAGAAGCCTCCCTCAACACCCCATAAGACTAGGTCAGGTATCAGGTCCAGGAAATTTTCAGCTGCATGTCACCAAAACCCTAACTCAAAATTACTTAAACATTTTGATATTTATTATCTTCCATGGAGAATCAGAAGTACAGGCTTCGGGGTTAGTCGATTCATCAGCTCAATGGCATCTTCAGAGACGCAGATGCTTCTCCTCCCTCTGCTCAACTGATCTTAAGTGCTGGCTTCATCTTCAAGCTGTTACAAGATAGCTGCAGCAGTTCCTGTGTCACACCTATACATGACCATGCCTCGAAGCAAAAGAGAGGCCATCTCTTCTAGGAAACAATACGACCTTCCCAGTATCCCTTCAGTAAGCTCTCATATCCTCATTGGCCAGAGTTGGGTCACATGCCCACTCCTGAACAAATCACTGGCAAGGAAGATCAGGTCCACATGGGGATGGGGTCTCTGCCCCGTGAGGGACTTGGCTACAGGGGAGGCTTGGGTACCTGAAGGATATTAAGATTTTGTAAGTAAAGAAGAGGGAGACTGGATGAAAGGTGGACCACCAAGAACAGCATCCTCCTTTGCATCCTTTGGCAGGCTAGCCTTCCCTCTTATAACACTTATTCTAATGCAGTGAAGAAATCTGCTCACTCCTCTGTCTCCCTCATGAGACAGAGCTCTGTGTGATCAGACAGTTCACCTGTCCATGCCAGGCACTGGAAGATCCAGTGATGAGTACATCAAAGCCTCTGCCCTGTGAAGTTTACATGCAACACACAAATTGAGGGCACAGTGTAACATCAATGCTAAGTACTAGGAACTGAAATAAAACAAGAAAAGGTAATTGGAATGATTAGGGTTCTTCTTCAGAAAGTGTGTTTCAGGGAAGACGTCTCTGATAAGATTACATTTGAACAGAGACCTGGATGAGGCAAAGGAGGGAGCCATATCTGTGCTAAGTGAAGTGCTCTCCAAGATTAGTGAACAGTATGTGCAAAAGCCCAGAGCATGATTGCCTTGTTCACAAAGAAACGAGAGGCCAGTATAGCTGTCAGGAAATGAGCAGGGGCTAGATTAATGCCACCTAATAGAAACACGAGGTACTCACAAATGTAATTTTCAATTTGCTAGTAGCCACACTTTTTTTAAAAGGTGAAAATAACCTTAATATATTTTATTTGAGTCAATATACTTAAAATGTTATCATTTCAACTGAAATAATATTTGAAAGTCTTAATGAGCATCTTCACATTAGTTTCTTCAGATTGCCTTCAAATACAGGAATGGACGCCCACGGTGTATTTCACACTCACAGCATATCTGAATTTAAACTAGCCATATTCTAAGTGTTCAGTAGCCGTACGTGGGCAGCATAGAACAAGATCATATAGAACCTACTGTGCAGCTTTTGTTCTTAATAAGATGGGAAGCCACTGGAGGGATTTGAGCAGCAGTGTGGATTCATTTACTTGTTTTAAAAGGATTGCTGTGGCTTTTAACAGAGATTTTCTCCTATAGGCATCAAAGAAGGAAACAGAGAGAAACAGACTCACAGACATAGAAAACAAACTTACAGTTACCAAAGGGGAAAGGGTGGGGAGGGATAAATTTGGAATTAACATATACACACTACTATATACAAAATAGATTAACCACAAGGACCTACTGTATAGCACAGGGAACTATATTCAATATCTTGTAATAACGTATAATGGAAAAGAATTTGAAATATATATATATATAACCGAATCACTTTGCTGTACACCTGAAGCGCTGTAAATCAACTGTACTTCAATAAATAAATGAATTAATTTTTTTTTTTAAAAAGAAGCTATGCTTGAGTGACAAAAAGCAGCAGGAAATAACCCCTGTCCCTGAATGCGGAGGTGGCTGGACTCACAGTTGGGATGACCTACCCTAGATCCGTTCCCATCGCATCCCTCCATTTGCACTGGGGGTAGGGGGCGGTGTTTGACCTCCTGCAGATGGAATTTCCATGAGGGAGGCTGGCCTACCCCGTCATTTGCTCAGCTGTCTTCATCTCAGAGTCTTCATTTGCCGACCCATAAAGGAAATCACAGATGGTAATTACTACAATTAGTGGAACGTCTAGAAAACCAAATCAGACTCTGGGATGCTGGTGTCCACCCTGCATATTCTGGCCCAGAGCTTCCCAGGCATTTTCAGCTTACGGATCTTGTCCTCCAAAGAAATCATCTACTAAAGTCCAAATCAGGCAGTCTTCGACCTACAAATGGGTTCGGTTCTGTGAAGCTTTTTGTGGGTCCATTTGTGCCAAGATCCCAAGACCCTGCCCTGAGTGACGGATGCACGTCCTTGTAAATAAAGCCAAGCTCTATCTGCCGAGTTGTCTTGGTCTCTTCCATTCCCAAAGAAGCTTCATTCAAAGTTGTTTACACATTGACCTTCTTTTTATCATAAATGAGGCGTGAGTCACCTTCATAAATAAACCATGAGACCTAGAGGTTAAATGGTCCCATACAACGGTTCATGCCATCAGCTGATGGTGGGCAGGGCGGACCCGCCTTTGCTCTGGTGGGTAGCTTTGTTCATTTCTAGCAATTTCCATGTTTCTACGTTGAACTGCTTCTAAAACAAGTAAGGGCAGATCAGAATGCTGTTGAGCCATCCCTGATGGGCCCTTCTCATATTTTGTCCTTCAAAGTGGGCAGCTATGGTGAACGTAATTTGAAAACCCTCTTACTGTTACTAATGTCTCCAAAACTCTAAGCAACGGGACTTCCCTGGTGGCGCAGCGGTTAAGAATCCGCCTGCCAATGCAGGGGACACGGGTTCGTGCCCTGGTCCAGGAAGATCCCCCATGCCGTGGAGCAACTAAGCCCTTGCACCACAACTACTGAGCCCGTGTGGCACAACTACTGAAGCCCGTGCGCCTAGAGCCCGTGCTCCCCAACAAGAGAAGCCTCTGCAATGAAGAGAAGCCCACACACCGCAACGAAGTGTAGCCCCTGCTCTCCACAACTAGAGAAAGCCCACGCACAGCAACGAAGACCCAACACAGCCAAAACTAAATAAAATAAAATAAAATAAATAAAAAACATCAACGGGCTTCCCTGGTGGTGCAGTGGTAGAGAGTCCGCCTGCCGATGCAGGGGACACGGGTTCGTGCCCCGGTCTGGGAGGGTCCCACATGCCGCGGAGCGGCTGGGCCCGTGAGCCATGGCCGCTGAGCCTGCGTGTCCGGCGCCTGTGCTCCACAACAGGAGAGGCCACAACAGCGAGAGCCCCGCGTACGAGCCCCGCGTACCGCAAAACAAACAAACAAAACATCAACAACAAAAAACTCCAAGCATTCACATGAGCTCTCACAGTTTTTCAACAGTTATAGAGGCATACCATAAAATGAACTCGTTTTAAGCGTACTAGTCAACGATTTTTAGTAGATATACGAAGTTGTGCAACCAACTCCACCATCTAATTTTAGAACATTTCCATCACCCCAAAAAAGTCGCTTCCCTTTTCCATGCCCAGCTCCAGGCAATCACTAATCTGCTTAGTGATTTGCCTTTTCTGGACACCTTATATCGATGGACTCAAGCACTATGTGTCATTTTGTAGGTGGTTTCTTTCACTTCAGGTAATATTTTTGAGGTTTATCCACATTGTAACAAATACCCGTACTTCATTCCTTTATACTACCCACTCTCACAATTTTCTCCAAATCCAAGTGCCACCTAGCCTATTCTTTAATTACTATTTTCTTTTAAATCACTGTTTTTAAAAAGCAGTATTGAAAGAAAACTAAACATTAGCACTAGGACTGGAAAACCAATACTGCTTACACTAATGGAAGGGAACTGTAAAATAAAATAAAATGTTGTTGTGGATTCTATCTCAATAAAAATCAATCGATCAATCAAACCTCATTTAATACTAGTGGGTTACCGACCTCTTGTGAGGTTCTAAGCCTGAGACCTGGTTTCAATGTGTTAAAAGGAGAGATTAATGAGCGTCATTTGGATTGATTTGTTTGATTGGTATTTTTTTTGTTCGTTTGGTTTTTTTTTTGTTCCCACCATGCACGGGCTTGAGGGATCTTAATTCCCCAACCAGGGATCGAACCTGTGCCCCCTACAGTGGAAGCGCAGTTTCCTAACCACTGGACTGCCAGGGTATTCCCTGGACTTGATTTAGATGGCAAGATGCTTGGACCCAATGCTCTAAATAGATGAAACTTCTAGGGTAGGATCTTGGGAGAGTTTCTCTATTTTGCATGTGGGAGGAATATAAGTGACTCGTGGCTATAGGGTGGACTGTGGTGGGTTTTAAGATGTGTCCACAAATTTTTTGTAACTTGCCATCAAGGGATGGAGTCTAATTCCTCTCTCTTCAGATATGGGCTGGGCTCTAATGAAGAGAATGTAGCAGAAGTGATGCTGCATGGCCTGTAGCTAGGTCATAAAAGTGATGTAGCTTCCAGTCCATTTTCTCTCTTGGAATGTTCGTCCTCATGATCAAGCCACCATGTTGGGAGGAAGCCCAAGTCATGAAGAGGCTACATGTAGGTGTTCTGGCTGCCCTCCCTAAGGTCTTGATCAACAGCCAGCACCTACCACCAGACGTGGGGGGTGAATGAACCTTTAGATGATTCCTGCCGCAGCCTTTGAGCCACCACAACTGATGCCAGGAGCAATAGCAAGCTGTCTACCCTGAGCCCTGCCCAAACTACAGACTGGGGAACAAAATAAACGCTGTTTTAAGCCACACACGAAAAAATGAGACAAGCAGACACTTGCCCCTAATCTCTAAGGGAAGCTAAAACATCCCTGGAGAGGTAACACGATGGAGTGAAATGCGTGATAGAACTCTGGTCATAGAGAGCAATGTTGGTGGGAAGATGATTGGAGAAATCGGAGTGAGTGGATGCCGCCTACTGTAGGCAGGGCAGATGAACTAAAGTGTACACTATGGAGGGCAAATCTCAAATACTGGGGGCCACTTTTGTTTGTTTGCTTTGGCTAAATGGAGTGTTGGAGTTTCCCATGTGGCTGAGTTCCTCCAGCAGGAGAAATGATAGCTGCTCCTCGGGACAGCGCCTCACTCTCCCTCACGTCTTACACACCTTTCCTTTAAATAGATGCTAAACAAGGTGGAAGAACACTGGTTTGAAGGGGCTGCTTTGTGCTCCCACATGTCTTAATCTGGCCTTCTTTTTCCGTTGGTCTCCCCAAATTTTGAGAATATCCTAAGATACTCTTTCATTGTCCAAACAATCTAAGGCAAAGTGTACCGTAGGCAGTAAAAAAAAAAACCAAAAATATGTTAAAGATCTATTAGCACCAAACTGAGCATTTCTCATTGAAGTGTAAAAAAGGATGGCAAAATCATTGAAAAGGGAAATTATCTTGTAAAAACCTATAGTGGAGTATAATCTGCAAAAATACTGAATCACTATGCTGTATACCTGAGACTAAGAGAGTATTGTAAATCAAGTATGCTTCCATTAAAAAAAGGAAAACTTTGGTTCTTTAAAGCTTAATTTGAAGAACAGTTGTTTTACAGTTATGCACAAGACCTTGGCATGGTACACAGTCATGAAACAGAACACCCTTCCTCCTCTTCCCATAACTGCCTCTGGACCCCCAAACCCTGGATAGTGCTATAATTCAACTACAACATGTGATAAATAGGCTAACCTATTCATTCACTGAGGGAATGCCCTGGGACCTGAACACTGCTTTTTTTTTTTAATTTTTTTTTTTTAAAGAGGGCTTGAGTTTTTTTTTTTTTTGTTGCTTGTTTGTTTTTAGCTAGTTGGTTTTTTTTTTAATTAATTAATTAATTTATTTTTGGCTGTTTTGTGTCTTCGTTTCTGTGCGCGGGCTTTCTGTAGTTGCGGCGAGCGGGGGCCGCTCTTCATTGCGGTGCGCGGGCCTCTCACTGTCGCGGCCTCTCTTGTTGCGGAGCACAGGCTCCAGACGCGCAGGCTCAGTAGTTGTGGCTCACGGGCCCAGTTGCTCCGCGGCATGTGGGATCTTCCCAGACCAGGGCTCGAACCCGTGTCCCCTGCATTGGCAGGCAGACTCTCAATCACTGCACCACCAGGGAAGCCCCTGACCACTGCTTTTTGACTTCTTTTGTGCCCTGAATTATAAGCACATCCACCGCAGTTGTTCCCCAATTAAAATCTTTCAGTGGCTCCTCACGGTGCTCCGGGTAAAGTTTCATCTCCATCCGTATAGAGACATTTGGCGTTGTCTTAATGTGCCTTGGTATTTCACACCACGTAGGCTTTGCACATGCTGTTCCCTGTGTTAGAGATACACTTTTCCTTGCACTTCCCAGCATAGAGTCTACTCCTCCTTGACACTTGCCTAAGCCTTGCCTCCTTCAGATTTACTAGGTTACCTAACCCTGTTCTGTGCATCCATAACTTGCTGTACTGTGAACATCCCGTGTTAATAATACTTTACTGGCCTTCCAGCTCCCTGAAGACCACAGTCCTCTCTTCTCTCCATCTCCAAGGCCTTGCCCAGTTGTCAATTTACCTTTGCTGCCTGAATGACCTTGAAAGGAACCTATTAAACACCAATTGTTTTTAAGTTGGAAGCAGTGGTAAACGTCGCATCTTTGCTAAACTTCTTAGCTCACGCCACCACTTGTATTTTAGTGGTGTTTGTTCGTTTTGTCTCAGCTTCCTTTTGAAATGGCCTCCCAACCTTGAAAATATGCCAAGCAAGGTGATTTTGCAAGCACACTCACAGCGTGCACACCTCAATTCATAGCTCAAAGTCTTCTCTCACCTCCTGTTTCTCTCTTTTCTCTAATTCATGGTTATCAGTAGCAGAAATAGCAAGTATTCCATCCCAGGCTTTGTTCTCTCAAACAGGAGCATTCTTCAGGAAGTTTGCAGTGGTTCTGAGCAGAGAAGGCAAGAACGCACCGTGTTGATGGGGAGAGGCTCCCTGGCAGGGTAGAGAGAGCCTGGGTTTGGAATCTAAGGCCAAAACCCCAGTGGTCCACTGGATCCCACCCGCCCCAGCCGCTCTGGGAGAGTATTCCTGCAACTGCCCCATTTCTTTCCTTGCATCATAAAATTATCCCTCTGCTTTTCATTTCTATCAAAACACAAATGTGCTACAATATTTCCCAGCTTGAGAAAAATCGTCCCTGGTCTGTCCAGAGACTGTCCCATCTGCTCTCCTCTACTGCAAACCTGTAAAAAGAATCATCTCCACTCAATGTTCTGCCCGTTCTCACCTGCTTTCTTCCCCACCTCCCCACCAGGCTACTCCGCCCAAGGTCACCAGTGATATCTGATGTGCTAAACTGATGTAAATCCTCAGTTCTGACCGAACCCAATTTAGCAGTAGCATTTGATGCAATTAATTGCTCCCTCCTTGAAATCCCTTCTTCGCTTGGCCTCCATCTTGATTCTTGGGTAACTTCCTACACACTCACTACGCCTTCTCAGTTTTCCCTGGTTCTTATCCCCCTGTGCTCTAGGTCGAAGCGCTCCATGCTGTCCTCTAACTCATTCTCTTTTTTAAACTCCCACTCCCTAGTTGTTTCAATCATCCCATGGCATTTATTACTGTCTCTATGACAACGTGTCCCACATTTTTATCTCCAGCCTCATCCTCTTCCCATATGCATTTGCCCCTTAATGTCTCCTCTTGGATGTCAAGCAAGCATCTTCAACTTAACGGATACAAACCTGAACTCTGGACTCCACCCTGCTCAAAATCTGCTTTGGCCAACATCTCCCCATCTCAGTCAGCGACAACTTCTAGTTCTTCAGACAAAAAATGTCAGAGGCATCCTCGACCCCTCCCTTCCTCTCACGACACACTGGCAGAACAGCAAGCAGGCCTTTGCTCATCACATGAGCAAAATAGGCCAGATCTCGGCTGCCACACACACCCAGCCAAGCCCTGGTGGGGCTGGCTGCACGCCACTGCCGCCGTCACCACCCAGCTTCTGGAACAGGGTTAGCGATGAGTGATGGAGGGGACAGAAATAACTCCCGGGGAAAAGGAGGTTGGCATTTCTGGGGCAGGGCTGCAAGGCTCTGGCAAGGAAAGCAGAAAGGAAACCTTGTTCTTCCTCTGGGTCAAGGCTGATGATAGCTATCTGTCCAGTTGCAAGAGCCACAGCCTAATGACGCATCAGAGTAACGCCGTATGACAGACGTGGCTTGAAGGCAGAGGGGGCACCCAGCTAGGTCAGGGGATGAGCACTGGACTTGGAGCCCTGAGCTCCAGCAGTGAGTTCTGACCTAGCCTTGGGTTTTGTGGGATGCTAAGTCACTTACTTGGGCCCCCAGTTCCGCCACTTGCTGTCAGGCTAGTTTCTTCCCCTCTGAGGGGCTCGTCCCTCGTCTATGAAATGAGCACACTTCGCAAGGCTTTTGGGCAGGTTAATGAAAACAGGGTCTTCCACACAGAGGCACGCAGTGTGGTTGGTTACTGGCACGTTGTAGGTATGCTTCCTTTCCAGAGTCTCCATCCCTTATCTATAACGTGGGGGGAACATTGCATCTACTGTCCTAGAAGTTGCTATAAAGGTGTTTAAAAGGG
Organism: Tursiops truncatus; assembly: GCF_011762595.2. Lineage (NCBI taxonomy): Eukaryota > Metazoa > Chordata > Mammalia > Artiodactyla > Delphinidae > Tursiops > Tursiops truncatus. The sequence goes on from NC_047048.1 coordinate 30,211,213, forward strand.
CTTTATGAGGAGGATGTAAGATGTCACTTTATTACTCTTTTATCATCTTGAGTGTTCTAGGCTGCAGAGAAGAATCTGTTCACACAACAGTTAGTATATGAACTTCACTCTCTTACTATTCAAGTCTGTTGTGTGTATTCTGTCTTGCCAACAAGACTGTACGCCCCACGGTGGGCAGGGACCACCTTTGCATTTGCTCATCCTTGTCATCCCAATGCTTGCCATTCAATAAACAGTTGGGAAAGGAAGGACTCTCTAGTGCCTTGAAGGTTTCTTTTTTTCTACCCCTTTTTACACATGTGGTTTCATGAGGAGTCTCCCAACTTCCTGCCCCCGAGGAGTCCCCAGGTTAGGAAGAGAGACAGACTTACCCAGCACCTACTGGTGGAGGGTGTCTGTGCTTGTACCTGCACTTCTTTTAATGAAAGCCCCTAGACTTCTCTTTGGACAGCTCCTCTTCCTCACTCTCAGACCACACGGTTGGGGGATGGAGAAGGACTCACCCAAGAACTAGCTAATCAGTATATTTTTGTTCCAAACCTGGTGATTGGTGTAGAGACAGTCACATGACCTGGGTCAGGCCAATAAGACGCAGCCTTGGGATTTTTGACTTCATCTGTTGAGTAAGTGAAGCTCTTTGCACTGGGACTGTAAGCAGAGTAGAGAAAAGGGAAGAGAGACTCTGATGAACCCCTGATGACATCATTTCAGTCTCCACCTCCAGCTGTGTCTGAAGTCCCCGAACTGTTCAGTTACAGAAGCCAATGAGTTCAAATTCTCTTTCTTGGCTTTAACTGCTTTGAGTAAGGTTCCAATCACTTGCAACTGTAAGAAGGCAGTGGTGATGTCACTGCAGGTGGAACAAAAAAGTAATGTAAGAGTGAGTAATTGTGTCTGAGGGCACCAGTAAACACGTGTGACAATTACCCTTGAAAGGGCAAATGAAGTCTCAACCAGGCAACCTCACTCTAACCCTCTCTTGCTGCAACCTAGGTTCTATTCACTTTACATGTAGGGTGTAAACTCCCCATGTTCTGATTTGATATGTACACAATATTGAAGAAGGAAGGAAGAGAGGGTTGAAGAAATGACAGCCTTCAGGGGAGCAATATCATTTTAAATGTAAAATTGCTGGGTGTTGACAGCGGGAGTATGCAAATTATATACAAACTGTATGCATATTTAACTTGCAAATCCCTTGCGATCTTCCTACACTGTCTTCCACACACCTGGTTTGAGGCCCCAAGAGGAAATCCTGGTGGGAACTTTCAATCAACAAGTATTTATTTAATAAGCTCTTATTCTGCAACTCTGCAAGGTGTTCGGACTACAAGACTTGGCCTCTGCCCTCGAGGAGTTGGCAAATGAGCGGGGGAGAAGGGAGGAACCACAAGAGACAATTACTGCATAATAGAAGACAAGATGTAATTAAGTGCCGAATGCTGGGCTGTGGGCTGGAAGCAATTGTGTGAAGTTGCAAAGAGGCCAATTTCAGCTCAATGCAAGTGTGAACTTTCTGGTAGATGGACCTGTCACTCAAAGATAATGCAAAGCCTGCCTGAGAGAGACTTGAAATCATAGAAATAATAATAGCAATCATAGAAATAGGAGTCATACCAACGGGGTTTGAATCCCGGCCCTGTCGACTAACCATATGACTTTGAGCAAATGCCTTTGTTTCTTCATCCGTAAAATGGGCCGTCACAACAGCCACCTTGCAGAATCATGAGCATTAGGGATGCTGCAGGGAAAGCATGGGAGAAGCCCGGACCATAACAGAGGCAGTAGGATGTCAACAAGTAAGGGTCAGGTGGATCTGAGTTCAGACCCCTAGCTCTGCCATTTTTAAGCTGTGTGGCCTTGGGTGAGTCATTTAACCTCTCTGAACATCAATAAATAAATGAGTGATTATTGTTATTGCCATTAGTATTGTTGTTGATGTGCTACCACCAATCTCATTAAGATGCTGAGAAGATTCTTGGGGCAGCCTCTGGTACAGGTCACTCAAAAAAAATTATGTGTATGTGTATATGCACACACAAACACACGTATCTGTACTTGTGCATGCATGCCTCAAATAATCAAGCCCCATCCTCTGTCTTCTTCTGGAAGCTTCCCAACAGCATGTGGGTGACCCCAAGTCTCTCTGATGACTGAACTATTTGAAAAATGAAACCAATCAGAAAACACACTTACTACTGCACCCCAGAATCACTTCTCCAGAACTCCTACAGGGATGCCCAAGCAGACACATTTCCTGATGTTTCCACCTTCCCTTTAAAAATCAGGCTGTGTTTTTCTTAGAAAAGTAACACACACAAATTGAGGAGTTTTGAGACATTTTGTAAAGGTATAAAAATGTCAGTTTAGATCACCCACAATTTCTCCATCCACCCACGAATAAACACCACTTCCCAGACTTATGTAGACAAAAGCACCACAGGAATCTCTGTGAGCTAAACAGCGCCCAAGGTATGACCACAAAATATGTTCTGAGAGTATATGAACTCGAGGGGAACTATCAAATCAGATGCTGAGTTAATATTCAAGAAGTACCTGGGGACTTCCCTGGTGGTGCAGTGGTTAAGAATCTGCCTGCCAATGCAGGGGACATGGGTTTGAGCCCTGGTCTGGGAAGATTCCACAAGCCACAGAGCAACTAAGCCCATGTGTCACAACTACTGAGCCCACGTGCCACAACTACTGAAGCCCCCATGCCTAGAGCCTGTGCCCCACAACAAGAGAAGTCACCACAATGAGAAGCCTGCACTGCAACAAAGAGTAGCTCCTGGTCTCCGCAACTAGAGAAAAGCCCATGCACAGCAACGAAGACTCAATGCAGCCAAAAATAAATAAATAAATTTATTTTAAAAAAAAGAAGTACCTGGGAAACTGCAATGAGATACTGCTACCTTCCCACCAGAATGGCTAAAATGAAAAGACTGACAACATCAAGTGTTGTCAAGGACATGGAGGAACTGGAATTCACACAGTGGTGGGACTTTGGTACAATTTCTTTGGAAAACTGGAAATACCTGTTAACATTAAACACATGCTCTTCCTGTGACCAAGTGATGTCAGTCCCATGTACGTGGCTGTTATGGGCTAAATTGTGTCCCCCCAAATTCATATATTAAAGACCTCACTCCCAATACCTCAGGATGTGACTGTATTTGGAGACAGGGTTTTTGAAGAGGGATTTCGGGTTCAATGAGGTCATTAGGGTGGACTCTAATCCAACATAACTGGTGTTTTTATAAGAAGAGAAGATTAGGACAGAGACATATACAGAGGGAAGACCCTGTGAAGACACAGAGAGAAGAGGGTCATCTCTACAAGCTCAGGAGAGAGACCTCAGGAGAAACCAATCCTGATAGCACCTTGATCTGGGACTTCCAGCCTCCAGAACTGTAAAAAGATAAATTTCTGTTGTTTAAGCCACCCAGTCTGTGTACTTTGTTATGGTAGCCCTAGAAGACTAATATTATGACCAAGGAAAAGGAGAATCCATGTTCACTAAGAGACTTACACAGTAATGTTCACAGTGGCTTTATTTCTCTCTTTAAATTTATTTTTTATTGAAGTATATTTGATTTACAAAGTTGTGTTAATTTCTGCTGTATGTCAAAGTGATTCAGTTATACATAAATATATTATACATTCTTTTTTTATATTCTTTTCCATTATGGTTTATCATAGGATATTGAGTATAGTTCCCCATACTATACAGTAGGACCTTGTTGCTTATCTATTCTCTATATAATAGCTTACCTCTGCTAACTCCAACCTCCCACTCCATCCCTCCCCCAACCCCCTCCCCATCGGCAACCACAAGTCTGTTCTCTATGACCATGAGTCTGAGGCTTTATTTCTAATAACCCCAAACTGGAAAAAAAAAAAAAAACCCAAATGTCCGTTCATAAGAGAATGAATGGAGAAGAAAAATAAATTGTCATATGTTCATGTAATAAAAAAAGAACAAACTGCTGATTCATGCAATGACATGGATGAATCTCACGGGCAGTGTTGATTGAAAGAAGCCTAATACATACTCTCTGGTTCCACTAATATTAACTTTCAGGCAAAATTAATCCACAGTGATAGAGGTCAGACTGGTGTTACCTCTGGGAAGGCATTAACCAGGGAAGAGCATAAGGGAGCCAATTGGAAGCTGGGAATGTTTTCTATCTCAATCTGGATTTTGGCTACACATTGTATATTATGTAAAAATTCACCAAACGTAACGTTTCAGAGTTTCTGTTTGAGACGATGAAAAATTTTGGAAAAAGTAGTAATGATGGTTGTACAACATCACGATTGTAATTTCATGCCACTGACTTCTACAATTAAAAATGATAAAGATGGCAAATTCAGGATTTATATATTTTCCCACAATAAAAAATTTCCAAAAAATTAATCAAACTGTACGCTTAAGATGTGTGCCGTTCACTGTGTGGTATGCCTCTATGTGTAAGTAGGAAAAAAAGACCTGTCAAGGCGTATTCCACAATGCCTAGATGATACAGCGGTGAGGTGCACATTTCTTTTTTTTCTATTTTTCTTTAGGAAACCTCATCCTCAATGTCATGCTGTGACTTTTGTGACTTTGAACACAGGCAGGGAGGTCTGGTTGACTTCCTTCTTGATTCTCCTCCTCCAAGGATTCTTTATTTTATCTCATTTTTTTAAAGTTCAGCGAATCATCTTCCCTGATGGTCTGGGTGAAGGTTTGGCAGCCTTGTGTGAACGAGGGTATCGTTGGACTCAAGGAAAACCTGAAAATCTGTTGTACGTACGAATCCTCTCCCTCCAACACATAACCCCTCCCCTCAAATGCATTTTTGGTTGGCTGGCTGGAGATGTTTATAAAAAGGGCATAATTAACGTGACAGGTGCCTTTGCTCCATGAAAATAATAACAGCAGAGAAAACAGGCATATAATTACTTGGGCTTTTTTGGTGCTCGAGTGTTACCACTGCTGCTATTAAGTGAAAAACATGACATCGAATTATACTCTGAGTGTGAGGGCGTGATTCACTTTCAGCTGGTGGAGATGTGGACTTTTGGGGGGACGTGGAAAGTGGACTTGAATTTTTTTTTTAATAGAAAAAAAAATTAACCCCTTCATGACACAGGGGTGCGTGGTTGGATCCTTTGTGTCTTCCCTTGCAGGGATCTTCCCAGGACCACCCCTTGTGGGTCCCACCCCCTCTCACTTGGATAAGAGATGCTTTATATTCTTTCTTATAAACTCCCACTGTCACACCAGCTTCTTTCTGTCCCTTGTCTCCTCCTGCTCATCAGATAAAGTAGGGAAGAGACAAACTGAGCCCAAATATCTCACTCATCCCCTACAAAGACAGAAAGCGATGGAAGGAAGGGTCTTCCACAGCCCTGTGATGCCAAGTCCAGGTATATTTCTCCATGGGCTGCCAAGTGCACAGGGATCTGAGCACTTGCTGACCCTTCTGTCCGTGAAATTCTGCCTGTACCAAAAGGTGCGGCTGGTCTTGCCTGAGCTCTTTGGCTCAAATCCACAGAGCGCATATTTCAAGTCAGATCATCTGCATCATTTAGGCATGTTCTGACCTGCAAGTGACACACTGTGGCTTACACAGACAAAGGTCTATTTTTCTCATGTAACAGGAAGTCCAACGGTGAAGCAGCAGCTGCTCTTCATTCGTGGCTTGATTATGCCAAGGCTGGGGTCTCAGCGACTCTCTACGTCTTTCTTTCATGATTGTTATCTCGCATTCTCAAGTGGCTGCTGGGGGTCCAGGCACCTTGTGCATATTCAAGGCTGAAAAAAGTGGGGAAAGAGGTAGAGCTGGGCTTCGTCTTGTCTTCCTTTATCAGGAAAGCAATTCTCAACCCAAAAAGGCTGGGAAATGAGTATTGAGGTTTTCCAGGCTCCGTAGCAGGAAGAAGCAAGGCAGTGGATGGGAATAGGTAGGGAGGAGCCAGCCAGCCAGCTACCCTTGGCGCCATCTTTGCCACATGCTCCAGATGCAGTGAAAGCCCAGGCATCCACGTGGATGGAGGACCATGAAGCCTGGATTTCTTTTTTTTTTTTTAACTGAAGTATAATTGATTTACAGTGTTGTGTTAGTTCAGGTGTACAGCAAAGTGGTCAGTTACATATATATATATATATGTTTTATATATGTATTCTTTCCCAGATTCTTTTCCCTTATAAGTTATTACAATCTTGGAGTTCTTGAGTTTCAGAGCATCAGGGGTTCTAAGAAAGTTGAAGATGTATGTCTCTATTCTCATCTTCTTCTTGTGTCCGTTTGAGTTCTCTGAGAAGCAGATGTCCAGCTGAAATTAGAAGTGCAAGAGATTTATTGAGGGGGGTTGCCTGTGAAGCATAAAGGGAAAAGGGCAGGAGTAGGTGTGGAGAGTCTTCAGACCATGGTGCGGATCTGACCCCTGTGAGAAGAGAGAGGGAAGGAAGGAGGGGTGGGAAGGAGATCCTCAGCCTGCAGAAGGAACCAACCTTGCTGACACCTTGATTTCACACTTCTGGCCTCCTGAACTGTGAGAGATCACACTTCTGTTGTGTTAAACCACCCAGTTCGTTGTAATTTGTTACAGCAACCCTAGGAAACTGACACACACCCCCGGTGCACGCCAGGCCTGTTCTGAGCCCCTCCATTTCTTGCTTTGTAACATGCAAGGTCTTCAACTCAGATGTGTCTGAGATCCTCCCATTCTTGCAACCTGAGGCTCCAGGTCAAAGCGGATCTCTAATATTTATTAGAGGGACCTCCTGGTCTCAGGAACCCAAGTGTTCATGTTGAGCTAAGCTTTGGGTTGAGAGCCTGGGCTTTGGGGTCAGGTGATCTGAATGTGAATTCCGTCTCCAGCTGCTTGGTGACCTTGGGCATCAGCACAACCTTTAGCTTTTCTTACCTATAAAATGATAAGAGTTCTTCCTTAAAGAGCTCTGAGAAGGATCCAGTGAAGAACCTGCTTCACTGTATATAGCCAGCATGTGGGTGATTTTGTCATTATTGTCGCTATTATTTAAAAAATGATCATGACGATGATAGTGGTATTGTTCCAGAGACCTCCTGCCTTCTTTAAATGTTCCTTGTTCTGTTCTCTTTCAATTCCTTCTTCTTTTTTCTAAAAAGCCCATGATTGACTCCAGAATTCTCGACTGGCAAATTAAGTACAGGTTTAGGGGATCAGAAAAACGGGGACCCAGAGAGACAGAGAGCAAAAGAGAATGAATTAGAAAATCTTAAAGGAGAGAGCAAGCAAACAAGGGGTATGATTGATTTGAGCATCTGAATGTGTGTAATTTGGAAAAATAAAATTGTACGTTGTAGCCTACTGTTAAATTGCATATGGCGGCCGTGTGCGGTTTTCAGGGCGTTGGGCTTCTGCATGTCCTACCTCATTGACTGTGCCTCTTCCTCTAACCCAAAATGCCCCAATGCATCTCCACCCAAAGGAAGACTAGCATGTGAAATGGCCCTGTAGTGGAAGGAAATATGCAAAATCAAGTTGAAAAAAGCAGGCCAGTGTGGCTTGACTAAAGAGGAAAGAGAATGTTTCTCCTTCTCACTATGAGCCCTGGGAAGGATTTCATCTTTATCTTGAGACTGGTGGAAGCCACTGGAAGGTTTTGAGCAGCAACAAGATGCGATGGGGCATTTTTAAGGATTCTCAGAGCAATTGGCAGCTGTATGGAGAAAAGACTGGAAGAAGCAAGCATGGGCTCAGGGGACCAGTTACAGCATCCCAGATGAGAGACAATGATGAGACCCACTACTGACACTTTTGTGACTTAAAAAAAAAAGAAAGCCCAGACCTTCTCTCCCTCCTGCCCCACAAACAGGCTGCAGCGTGCATGGCCTCTGCTCAGAACAAAGTCCGCAGCTGTCTCTCTGCACAGGAACCAGCTGCAGACAAGCAGAGGACGGTAAATGTCAGAATCGGGCAATTTGCAAAGACGTTAAATCCCCAGGCTCAGAACTAGCTGCGGTTCCAATATGCGAGAAGACAGGAGCATAATTTTCTTTAACCCGGAGCGGACACGAAATGTGAGGGCAAATCCCAGTACAGGTATTTGGCAACTAAGATCAGTTACTTATAAGGAGGAGGAGAGAAGCCGTCAAGATTGAGGGGCAGTTCTGGGCTTAGTACCAGTGTCACCTCATTTTATCTTCTCAGCGGCCCTGCAAGGAAGCTTTTATTCTCCCCAGTTCATAGGTGAGTTAACTGAGGCCCAAGCGCCTGAATGCCTTAACCAAGTGGAGAAGTTATGGCCATAACTGCCTTGTCGTCGATTTCTGAGTCTCTGATTTCTAACCTTAGCCCCAGGGCTGGATGAATCCTTTCCCCAGGGTTGCATTGACCTCCAGGGAAGAGCCCCATCCCGTGATCAATGCACAGGCTCTGCGATTCCAAAGAGGATTAAGTATTAACATCTAGTTCACGCCCACCATATGCAAGTCCCTAAGCTACGCATCATCTCGTTTAATCCACACCAAGACGCTCTGATGGGGGCACAGGGGTTATCGCTCCAATTTAACAGATGAAGAAATGGTTCAGAGAGGTCAAGTTACAGGTGAACAAGGCTGCTAAGTATGGATTTGATCCAGTGCTGTCTTATTCTGCCCGGGCAGAGATCAGGCATCATGCGCAGGTAACGTGATTGGGGATCTCAAACTGCTCGTTTATAATTTGCACATCAATACTGAAGAGTGGCATGACAATTAAGTGACGGATGGATAAAGGAAATGTGGGGCGAGGGAAGGGGGAAGGGCAAGATATGGGTGGGGGGTTAAGAGGTACAACTACAATGTGTAAAATAAATAAGCTACAAGGATATGTTGTACAATGCAGGGAATATAGTCAATATTTTATAATAACTGTAAATGGAATATAATTCTTTAAAAATTGTAAAACACTGTGTTGTACACCTGCAACTTATATAATATTGTACATCAAGTATACCTGAATTAAAAATTGAACACACCCTCAAAAAAAAGAGAAAATGTAGTGTATGTATCACACACACACACACACACACACACACACACACACACTGTGTGTGTGTGTGTGTATATATATATATATATATATAAAGTTGAATATTATTATTGAATATTATTCAGCTTGAAAAAAGAAGGAAATTCTGACATTTGCAGCAACATGAATGAACCTAGAGGACATTATGCTCAGTGAAATAAGCCAGACACAGAAAGACAAATACTGCATGATCCCACTTATATGAGGAATCTAAAGTAGTCACTCATAGAAGCAGAGAGTAGAATGCTGAGGGGCTAGGGAGGAGGAAATGAGAAGTATGAGTCAAAAAGTCCAAAGTTTCAGTTACGCAACGCGAATAAGTCCTAGAGATCTCCAGGACAGCATCGTGCCTGGAGTTAACAATACTGTACTGTATAGTTGAAATTTGCTAAGAGGATAGATCTTATGTTAAATGTTCTTACCGCAAAATAATAGTGATAATTAATTGAGTGAGAGGAATGTTTTGGAAATGATGGTTACGCTTATGGTATAGATTGTGGTGATGGTTTCATGGGTGTGTATCTCCAAACTCATCAAGTTGTATGCATAAAACACGCACAGCTTTTTGGTTTTGTTTTTTATAAAATTTATTTTATTGAAGTATAGTTGATTTACAATGTGTTAATTTCTGCTGTACAGCAAAATGATTCAGTTATATATAGTCATACATTCTCTTTCATATTCTTTTCCATTATGGTTTATCACAGGATATTGAATGTAGTTCCCTGTGCTATACAGTATGACCTTGTTTTTTATCCAGTCTATATATAATAGTTTGCATCTGCTGATCCCAAACTCCCAATCAATCCCTCCCCCATGGCAACCACAAGTCTGTTCTCTATGTCTGTAAGTCTGTTTCTGTTACATAGATAAGTTCATTTGTATCATAGTTTAGATTCCACATATAAGTGACATCTTATGGTATTTGTCTTTCTCTTTCTGACTTACTTCGTTTAGAATGATAATCTCTAGGTCCATCCATGTTGCTGCAAATGGCATTATTTCATTCTTTTTTATGGCTGAATAGTATTCCATTGTATATATCTAGATACCACGTCTTCTTTACCCATTCATCTGTCAGTGGACGTTGTTTCCACGTCTTGGCTATTGTGAATAGTATGCACAGATTTTTGTATGTCAATCATACTTCAATCGAGTGCTTTGAAAAAATGAAATCAGATGATGAGGACATAAAGTTTCTCCTCATTAAAAGCCCCCTATGAAAGGGGAAAGGAAGGGAAAATGTGTTGAGATGATACCTACTATGTATCAATACCAGCATAGCAGCGTAGCAGCGTAGCAGCTACAAGGGCGGATCTGACCCAGAGAGCCCTGGATCCACCTCCTGGCTCTGCCACTTGCCGGCTGGGTAGCCTGGGGGAGAGGGGTCACCCACCCACTTTTAGCCTTAGCATCTTCACCTACTCAATGTTCATGACCACAGTACTACCACACCAGGGTGTCCTCAGGGTGGAATGCAAGATGCTTCCAAGTGCCTGATGCCTGATAAGTGGCAACAAACATTAGTTATTCAGATAGTCATACCACGTGACCTCCCTGAGATGATAAAATTGCCTGTTTCCTGAAGCACCATCAAGACTACTTCCAAATCTAGTTTTTTCGGAGATGAGGTAATGAGTGTGCAGAGAGGAATTCCATTAGACAGAAAAATCCAGGAACTGGCCTAAATGAATATTCCTCCCTAATGTCATTTTTGACTTTTTCTACTTCAACTTAGAAGTGATACAATATGTGGAGGCTTCATCTGAGTCAAATGGACAGCAACCGTCCCCATCATTTTACCTCTGATTCCAGGCTTTGAAGGCTCAGAGTTATTCTGATTCCAGCCTTTGAAGGCTCAGAGTTATTCTGGAAGCGGTTTTCCCTGATAAGAAGATGATCAGTGCTTAGACTGTACGCAAATAGTATTGGGGCTTGAATGGCCATGGAAAGAGGGTAGCTGGGAACATGTTTGTTTGTGGTACAGATAGTTGGTTGGATGAATTCTGGTCAGGGAGTGTAGTGAGTAAGGCCCAGGGAATTAGCACAGATTCCTTCTGTTCTCATATGGACCCCCCCCACAACACCCCTCTCCCCGGGGTTAGCACTTACACTTAGGCTGTGAGAACCCTGAGCTTGTATTCATCACTTTGATACGGGATATATTTCTCCTATTCTGGTTCTGCTTTACTTGTCCATTATAATCACCATCATCTGGGCGAAAAAGCAAATGACAGAACATCCTGTATCATATAATCCCACTCCTGTAAAGTATAGAGGTGTGTGTTTCTTTAAGCACTAGAAAGATGGCTGGAAATATGCTCTTTAAAATATTGAATGTGGTTAATAAGTTATTTAGGACTGCTGGGAATTTCGGTGAGTTTTTTTGTCTTTTTATTCTTTCCGGTATTATTTGAAGTTTCTAATATTACCACGAATTTTCTGTGTAATAAAAAAGAAATAAATAAAGCTATTTCACTTAGAGCAGTGTTGAATTCTGGCCATAAGGCCAGTTTGAAATATTTGTTGCATTATCCGGAGGAAACTGACAGCCGCGGGGAAGGTTCCTGGGGTCTTATCCAGGAACCTTGATTCAGAACCCCTGAATCCAAACCCTAGCATTAATAGCTGCGTGGCCTTCGGAAGTTTTCTTATCCTCTCTGAATCTGAGCTGAATCATCTTTTATATGGGGTTAATAATAGTACCTGTCTCACAGAATGGTTGCATAGTTTAAAATGAGTTAATATATGTAAAATGCAACTGACACAAAGCCAATTTGGTATTAGCTATGACGATCTTTCCATGAACTACATTAGAAGCTGCCAGAATCAGACTCAGGATTTAGTAAATTATGATAACAAGAGATTACCTTTCAAATGGCCCATAATTCGAGGAGCTACGCACAACCTCATATTTGTGAGAAGGCGGAGCAATGTCATTTTTCCCCCATTTTCTCAGAAAGAGTCACCTAAGAAAGTCCTACAGACTTCTTCGAAGATTACAAAAGCTATTCAGATTCTGAAGCTAGATAAAGAAGAAAAACTCACAGAAAATATGGAAGGTAACAAGGTTGGTACAGAAATGTGGTTTTTCATTAGAGCTGCAGCAGGAATTAATCAGCTTGACACCAAGTGGCAATGTTCTTCCCCAAAAGACAGTAGTTTAGCGCAGCCCTAGACAAGGGAGCTGATAAGACCAAATACGTGTTCGTGTGTGCAGGCACGTGTGCGTGCACACACACACACACACCACACTCACTCCTCCTCAGCTCAAGTCTAATGAATTAGCCCAAATGAACTTCCAGAAATAATTGGACCACCTCTGGTTGGCATGAGTCTACCTAAAAAAACAAAAAAACCTGGAAAATATTGGCATCAGAATCAGGCTTCTGGGTAGCAGGCAGATCTGCAAGACATAAAGTGAAAGGACGTAAGAAATGCGACCCCCAGGCAGGTACACCTGGAATACCTTCCCCAGTCTTCAGCCAACTTCGAGAAAGCTAGTTTTGAAATCCAGAAGACCTGGGTATAAAGCTTGGCACCGCCCCTTCCAGCTCTGTGACCTTGGGCAGACTCACTGAGCCTAAGATCCCTAATTTGTGAAACAGGCTTCTCTAAGAGTAAGAAGAATGTGATGATCGAACAGATGTCGCTTCTTAGTACAATGGCCCACACCCAGTAGCTGAACAGTCCACATTCGTTAACAATTATTTATCTGTCATGGCTTGTTCTATTCCATCTGTGTCTTACTCCTTGTATTTGCTCCACGAAGCTGAATTCATCTTCCTCTTGCGGATGCCTCTGCTTCTCCATCCCAGTCCAGTCCTTAAGACAGCCTCAGATGATGGTTTTACCTGGATAAGACCCCAGGAACCTTCCCCGTGGCTGTCAGTTTCCTCCAGATAATGCAACAAATATTTCAAACTGGCCTTATGGCCAGAACTCAACACTGCTCTAATGTCTGAAATGCTCAATTGAACTGAGCATCATTCTCCTAGGAGACCAAGAATTCACATTCTTACTGCAAATGCATTTATTGGCTATCTTTGCTACAATGCAGTAAGGATAAAGAAAACTGCAGATAATAGAGGTGCATGCATCCGTTTCCTGTGGCTATTGTAGAAAATTACCACAAACTTGGTGGACAGAAGTCCAAAATCACTATCACTGGGCTGAACTCAGGATGTTGCTCCCTCCAGAGGCTCTAGGAGAGATCCTTCCTTGCCTCTTCCAGCTACTGGTGGTTGCTGGCATTCCTCGGCTTGTGGCTGCATCACTCCGGTCTTCAAGGTCAGCATCTTTCAACCTCTCTCTGCCTCCTTGGTCACATTGCCTCCTCCTCTCCTGTGTGTCTGTGTTCTCTCCTTTTGCTGCTGTCCTACAAGGACACTTATGATTGCATTTAGGACCCACCACAATAATTCAGGATAACCTCCTTAATCATAAAATCCATAGCTTAACCACATCTGCAAAGACCTTTTTCCCAAATAAACTACATAAACGGGTTCCAGGGATTAGGACCTGTTATCTTTAGGGGCCGTTATTCAGCCCACTACAGTGGGTTACACGAGACACCAGATGAGATGGGAATTAGCATCTGTTATGCACCTACTATATGCTGGATGCTTTCCTCAAAACAGCCTGTTGTGCTAAATATAATTCCCGCCCTATTGATGGTGTTGGCTTTCAAAAAGCAATAAAACAAACTTAGAATAGTAGCAGCATTTGTTTTTTTCATTTCACATTAAATGGTAATTAATCAGCCTGACAGGGAGCACGCACTGTTTTTCCTGCTTGCATCACCTGTCCCCACCATCCTGAAACTGGCTAATAACTTTCTTGCCTTTCAAAGTGCAGTTCAATCCAGTCTCCAGGGGGCCCTTCCCTGTACCCCAGGCTGGGTGGTGACCCTTCTTTGGGGCCCCTGATACCTGGTTTGTCTGTTCTCTCTGTTCAATGACTCATTTTCTGTCCAGGAGACTGGCTCCTCTGAGGGAGGGGCTCATGCAACTTACACAGACAACACAGTAAACATTTGTAGAATTATAAAGTGACAAGACAGGGGCTCAGAAAAGTTTATATTATTTGTTTGAGATCATACAGCCAGAGTTTTTCTTCTTATAACAAATGAATCTATTTCCCTTTTATAAAGTTAAAATGTGCAGATAAAAATCTCCCACCTCCAAACAATGTTAAGAACATCAGAACTTCCAGACCTTTTTTAATTTCACATGCTCATAAATATGTCCATAAAATATACGGTATCCTCTGTGATTTTTTTTACATAAATGGTATCATGCTGAATTTATTCTTAGGCAACTCACATTTTTACTCAACAATATGTCTTTGAGATTTACCTCTTCAGCTGATGTAAATTCATTCCTTCTGATGATCATGTTTCATTCCATCATATAAATATACCATATTCTATTTATTCTTTCTATTGATGAACTTTCAGGTAGATTCCAATTTTTTTTATTACCAAGAGCAGTTTTGCAGTGAAGATCCCTGTGCACATCCTTAGTTTCATATAGACAAGCGCTTCTCCAGAGCAGATACTTACAAGCACCACTGGGGTTTGAACCCAAGTCTTCCTGCATTGAACCTCAAGCTTCTGCTTGTGGTTCTAGCAAAAGATCACAGTTGAGGGGAAGATGGATTACCTGGAATCCTGAGAATAGAGATTCTAACAGCATCATTAAAGGGAGAACCAATTTCAGCACATACATCATCTCAGAACCGGTCCTGCACCCTGCCTTCGCCCATCTAGCTGTATGACATTGGATAAGTCCCCTCTTGGGACCTGTTGGCCCCTAAGGAAGATGTAGAACAAGGTGATCACTAGGATCATCCCCCCTAATATTGGGGGATACTCAGGAAGCCCCCCAACTTTGTTACTATGCTTCTAGCATGACCTCATGACCAAGCCCCATCATTTTGCTTTACTTCCCATGTACATTCTACAGAAGGCCCCTCCTCCCCATTGCTGTTGCCTGGGTCACCCCAGCCTGGTCCTCATCTTTTCTTGCCTGGACCACAGCAATAGTTTCCTCATTCCTCTTTCTCTTTCTGCTCAAATCCTCCTCCCAGATCCTTCTGATCAATCCCTTTGAGCAATTTCAAAATTCGTGCCTGATCTGTTCACTCCTCCTTTGCTTAAAATAGGCAATGGCTGCCCACGGCTCTTTAGACAAAGCCTTGGAATCCTTGACATGCTCTGTGAAGCCCTCTGGGATTTGACCCCGACAGCTCTCCAGTTTCAGCTCACACCTCCCTTTGCCCCTGCCACATGTGCCTTCTTTGGTTTCGTGTGCCATGCTCCTCCTGCCACAGGGCCTTTGCACAAGCTGTTCTCTTTGGCTGGAGTGCCCATTACCCTTCCCCTTGAACTAGCTAACTCCTACTCACCTTTTTCATATCATTTCAGGGTCACCTCCACACAGAAGCTTTCACAGAGTCTCAATCAAATTCCCCATTTTCTTAACACCCACATCTTTTTTTTTTTCATAACTCCTTTCAACAAATTGGAATCCTGTTTATCTGTGGCATTACTTTGATGAATGTCTGAATCCCCCTAGACTGTATGCTCCATGAGGGCAGGAAAAATGTCTTTTCCCCTACTTTATCCACAGTGCTTTGCAATAGTGGATGCTAAAGAAACCGTGGCTGCAGGAAGGAATAAAAAGGAGGGTGAATATAGCTGGTGCCCTCACATCTGCTCCCACGTGGCAGTAACAGGGGCTGGGGACAGATTGGATCTTCTCAGACCCTTGGTGGTTTTATTAAAAGAGGAAGATGAGAAAGCCAAAGAAGGGGAATATCTTTACCATGTCCATTAAAAGAAGTGTTAGATTGATAATAATTTAACCCATTTAACCTCTCTGAGCCTCCATTTTCGCATCTGCAAAATAGGGGAACAGTTGTTCCCACCTCATAGGGCTGTTGTAACGAGTAAATAAGATGCTTGCATGTCAGAATACTTAGCACGTTGACTGACATATAGAAAGTTACTTCCCATTGATTCTCATAGGAGCGGCTCCGTGAATGAAAGCTGATGTGAGGAACGCTTTGCTGAGCCGAGATTTGTGGATTCAGGACTTTAAATTCACGGTATCCTTTGATCCTCACATCAGCCTATTAATTTGTCAACTTGCTCCCAAATCTGAAAACTCCCCGATGGCCCAAGGCTTGAATCTGCCACACCTGACCCCACGCTACTCAGACTGGGGTCCTCAGACTTCCAGCATCAACATCCCCTGGGAGCCTGTTGGAGACGCAGCATCTCAGGCCCTGCCCAGACCTCCCGAAGCAGAATCTGCATTTTGTACGAGATCCCCAGGAGTTTCAAATTCTCGTCAGAGTGTGGGGAGCACTGAGGTCGGGCCCAAGTCACTTACATGACTGGGCTGAGGTCACACAGCCAGTGAGGAAACAAGGTGAGGTCTGAACCCAGAGTCTGGGAGCCTGACCACTCTACCATGTGTCGTTGGGAGAACACACAATAATTGATGGAACTTTCTCATGCATTTCCTTACCTGATCTTCGCAGTAACCCTAAGAGGTAGGCAGGGAGCCCTGTTTTACAGAAGACCAAGTGGTGCTCAGATAACAAGTCACCCGTTACCAAGAGGCAGGCTTTTGAGTGAAGACACAGTCCAAGATGGCATTTTCCCTTCCTGTTTTATCAAGCAAAGGAGTAGTTCCATGCTCAGAAGGGCATTTTTAAAGTGTTGGCATATCTGCTTTCTCTGCTTAGTCTCATAGTGTTCCCATGAGATGGGCTGGAAGAGGTATCTCAGCTTAATGATGAGGAAACGGAGGCCCAAAGGGCTAAGTGACTTGACTAAAATCGTGCAATAAGTGACAAAAAGCTGGGGAAACAGTAATAATAACAACAACAACAATAATAATAGTGATTCCCTATTACCAATAATATTGTAAGCCAGGCGTTTTGCTAGCCTTGTCTAAGTTTCTCATCAACCCCAGGATTGGGTATTGTTTTTGTGACAATTGTAGAATTGAGTTAACTGAGTCTCAGGGCATTAAAGGTTTAGGGAGAACCATGCTCCGAGCCCAGGTCCCAAGATAGCAACAGGCTGGGATGACCGATGTGGCAGCCCCGAAAGCCAGCTCGGTCTGTCACTTCCCAAATAGAAACATGCCTTTAATTATATCCCTTAGCACAGGGAGGGGCCTGGCGACAGATGATCCCAGGCTGCACACGGCAAGCCTTTTGAAGCAGCACGTCAACGCCCCGGAGACCTTCATCCCATTTGTCACCTGTTTGGCGGCTGGTCCTCCGTGATTGAGCTGGAGCAGCTGACATCATGCATTTAGACAAAATCGCCAGGTTTCCATGTTTTGATTTGTAAGCTCATTGATTGATGTCTAAAAGAAAAGCAAGAAAACCTAATCTCTCGGGATCAGAGTTTGACACTGTTGGGCTGAGGAGAGAGAAAATTCAGTTTTGTTGTGCACCAGCTATTGGGTATCATCTTGTAGCTATAATAGCACGGTGATCTTCTGGAGATAACGTTTCATCAATTTGCACCGTGAGACAAACAGACATCAAGTGACCAGCACCCCGCCTGGCACAACCCATGAGCTCAAAAGATGAAAATCCATGTCTGTAACGTTGTTCTGAGCAACCATGTAAATCTTCACAATAAGTCTTTATTTCCCAGCAGTAGTCCAGCCTTAGCACAGTGCCTGGCACATAATAGGTGCTCAGTAAACACTTGTGGAATGAATGAATGAATGAATGAAACAAAGCAATGGGGATGATTATTAGCATTGGCAGTGAGTTCTCTTTTTAGCTACCCAGCACCTGAAGCTCCTTCCTTCACCTAGAACATTTTCCCACCTTTTGAGGCAGAGCCCACCTCCCACTTCAGAAGATAAAAATGCCAAATACCCACTTTTACGGGTCTCAGTGGCCGCCAAGCTCTGCCAGTCTGTTGCACCAACTCCAAAGTGGAGCTGGAGCTGGAGGCATCAAGAAACTGAGGACAAGTGAAATCCATTTTGCAAACGGATGATGGCTGTGGTGGTGGCTTCCTTCAATTTCCCAGGCTAACAGCACACCCAATGTCCAGGGCCGGTGCTGAGGACCATGAAGGCTCTTAGTGATGTTGGGAGTGATGACGACTAGTTCTGCTGGGACATTTGGGTAGCTGAAGCTGCTTCATGTTTCTGAAAATGACTCACTGGTCCTCTGGTGGTGAGCTTCCTTATGACACCCAGGCTTAGCTTCTGTTAACTGCTACCAAAGTCCCCGACCACTCATTCCATCACTTATAGATGAAAGAAACGATGCTGACGGGGTGAAGTGACTTGCCCAAGGTCACACAACTGCTAAATGACAGAGCCCGTTTACAAACTCAGGTCTAGAAATTCTAAAGCTCAGGCCCTCTGAATTTCACTGAACTTCTGGAAAGAAATATGTTCCAATTAAACAACTTGGCTGCTGAGAATGTAAGGTCTGGTTGCAGGAGTCAAGAGTCTTTTCCCTGATTGGCGCACGTATACGCCATGTAGTCATGCGGACAAGTGGGCGTGGGTGGGTCCGTCATGCAAACCCATGTGGACACTCTGTACAGAAGACAGCCTGGCCATCTGGACTTTGGAGTTCTGGTTAAAAGGAGAAATCCATTTGTCCAGAATTCATCAAAAGAATCCCTCTAACTCAGGCAGAATGGACTCAATTTTTAATTGGGTTCAAGTCAGATAATCACTCATCTGCCCATAAAACTCATTTTAATTTATTAAATGGAGCTTCCAAAATAGCATTGCTCTGGAGTGTGGCCAACTGCATGGGCAATTTGTCTAAAGGAAAGTGTTTGGGGCCGAAACCTGAATCCTTTCTTGCCCAGCAGCTGAAGGACTTGGACAAGTGACTCAACCTCTCTGAACTATAGTTTCCTTATGTTTCTATGGGTACGATATTTTTACCTGCCCTGTGGCAGTGTTGAGGATAAATGAGAAGTCTATGTCAACTCTGGCTTGGCACAGAGAAGGTGCTCAATAAATGATACAAGGATATAAGAAGGATTCCCGGGCTTCCCTGCTGGCGCAGTGGTTGGGAGTCCGCCTGCCGATGCAGGGGATATGGGTTCGTGCCCCGGTCCGGGAAGATCCCACATGCTGCAGAGCGGCTGGGCCCGTGAGCCATGGCCGCTGAGCCTGCGCGTCCGGAGCCTGTGCTCCGCAACGGGAGAGGCTGCAACAGTGAGAGGCCCGCGTACCGCAAAAAAAAAAAAAAAAGAAGAAGGATTCCCTTACAATAAATCAACAGAAGTCAAATTACTGAGTAAAACAGCATGGAACAGTCTTAAGAATTCTTGATTTGTGTCCCAACTTTTTTTCCTAAAAGGTAACACCAATTTTCACAGCCATTGGCAATTTATAAAAGCACCTGTTTTATAAGGGATTTTAACCAGATCCTTTCCAGTTGGCACAGGTTGCTGAGGGATGGCATGTCAGAAACCAAAACTGAAGATCACGTTTCAAGTAAACTTGGGTGATTCATGAACTGATAAAGGATTCACACAGGTCACGTTCAACCGAAGTGCAGGGCACAGGGCAATTGTCAAAACCCCCTGCCTTTAATGGTGGGTGCAGAGTGCTGTCGAGCTTCTGCGGTTGGATCGGTAACTCTTAAATTTGCAAAGGACCTTTCAGGCTTGATCCGACTTGCGCTCAGGGCAGGAAAGACTGAAGCCAAGGTCTGTGTGCAGAGGGGAAGGGAAGCCAAGAATTCAAAAGACGGAGCATCATTACGGAGGAACATGGCAGGTGATGGCGTTGCCTTTGTTGGAATTCCCAGAGCAAAAGGCTTTGGAAGAGCAAGAAAAGTAGAAGCACATGGGATGAATCCTGCAGCCACCAAAATCCTTTTTCTTCTAGAATGGAGAGGACCACCACTTACCTGTCCATGAAAAGTTGGAAACACGGATTAATTTACAACAGAAACCCCTGGCCATTTGTTGACTGACAAAGCTCATCGCACTTTATCTTGTGATCTGGGTCATGAACGAAAGGATTTTTGAAAACTTTGGAGCCAGACAGACCTGTGTTCAAAGCCTGGCTCCATCACTAAGACCTGTGTGTCCCTGCTGTCCTGCCTTGGGTTTCTTGTTTGCATTCATCACCCAGCCCGCTTTGATTGTTCTCATTGTGCCTGTGGGAATTTGAGCACATAGGGGGCGCTCTGAGAGCCAGCATCAGCCTCCTTCCTGTCCTCTGCCTAATCTGCTAATTGGGAGAAAACCATTATAGGTGCCCCGGCTCTCAGCTTGCCGCACAAGTGAGAGCAGTGTCCCAATTCTGCTGTTCCCGGTGACTGCACGTGTGCTGTCAGAGGACCTATTGAACCTGCTGGCCAATCCATGTTTTGGAGATCTGAAGAGCATACACCTGCATTGCACTTGATCCAGGTGAATAGAGATGTGTGCAGTACAGATGTGGGCCACCTGTTCATCCCGTCAAGCGCGAAAGTACTGACCTAACGTAATTTGTTTGGCAACCTCTCAGCAGGGGCTGCCAAGACTCCCTAAACATTAAGTGTAATAACGTCCTCCCTTGGAGGAGATGTTCGCTCTTAACCAATGTTAAATTCCTTATCAGTCAGTGCTGGCCAGGAAATCTGTCCCTGCTGTTAGGGGAAGAGATCCAAGTGTTCAGCTGAGCAGCACTTCATGAATAATTTTAATTTCTTTTTAAAAAGGAAAAACAATAGAGTTTGGTTGCCTTTTTTGCTCAGCGACTGCTTACCAGGGTTCTTTGAACCAATGGTTCTGACCCGACGTGGGGGGGCACACCCCTGCCCTGCAAGGATGGTACTCAATAATTTATGACTGTGGACCATACACTCTAATGCTTGGCTTTGGAAATAAAGCTGGTAGCGGGAGGAGATGGGGGAAGGATGATCTGATTGCAAACTTCTAATTAATGTATGTTTTATTGATGCTTATGAAGCCTGAAATATTAATAGAAGCAAGTGGATGCATAATTGATATGCCCCATAGAAAATGTGAATTATTGGACATGGACAGGAAACCCCAAATGTCCTCCTGTCAAAGACATGAGAAGGATCCTGAAACTACTTGAAATGATGGAGTGCTTTGTGTTTCTGGGAGTCTTGAAATCTCTGTGTACTCTGGCAGCTGGCATCAGAAGGATGTTCTTTTCAATATCTTGTCTCTTGGATGAATATGCCATTTCACCATTTCTTTCGGGGAGGAGACAGGGACAAAGAGAGATCTTGTACTAATGGCATCCTAAATGTGTGAGAGGCATTTTTCATGATGATAATACCAACCCTATTATATAATAATACCAACGCTAGTATAAATCCCATCTTATGGGTGAAAAACTAAGATGCAGAAAGGTAAAGTGACCTGCCTAAAGTCACATGATCAGTGAGTGGTGAAGCTAGAGTTCAAATCCTATTCCTTTTACACCACAGTGGTAATTGCTGCGGGCAAGATTCACTTAGTGATGCTAAAATAGTGGATGACAAAAGAGTGTGTGGGTGGGAATCCTGGCCCATCACTTCCAAGAAGTAGATTGTAAGCAAGCCACCTAATCGCTCTGTGACTCAATTTCCTCACCTGTAAAACTGGGATCACGATAGTACCTATCTTATAAGATTGTTATGGGATTGAGCAAGCAATACATCTACAGTCTTAGCCTCTGGCACGTGATCACCTTTAGGTATTACAGTTATTATGACCACAGAGAATGAGAAATGGGTCAGAGAGAGAGCGCGACACCAGTTGTAAGAAATTAGGTTTCTCGCCTGAGTGAGTTGGCGCAACATTGCAAGCAAAGGAAAGATAAGAAAGATGCAGTTTGACTTACGTTTCAAATGGTTCCCTCCGGTTGTTGTGTTGAGAACAGACCAAGAGGAAGCAAGGAGATGATTTGGGAGACTCGATGGAAATCCAGGTGAAGGGTAATGGTGAGTGAGATCACAGTGGGAGCAGAGGAAACAGTGAAAATTGCTTAGATTCCAGATATGTTTTGAATGTAGAGCCAACAGGATTAGTTGATAGACTGGATGTGGGGTGTGAGAGAAAATGCAATCAAAGATGCGTCCAGACAACCGGGAAGACGGGGTTGTCATCAAAGATGGGAAAGATATGGTGGAGCAGGTGCGTGCAGGTCTAGTTTGGGGCTCCTCGGATTTGAGATGCCAGTCGGACATCCCTCGGGAGAGGCCAAGTAGACAGTTCTGTCCATGAGTCTGGAAAAGGCATATTCTCCAAATCTCTTCTTTTTGTTCCTAGCTGCAATTCATTCTTTCCTGGCAAACATCCAGGAACGAAAAAGGAGAAAATAAAAAATGCACCAGCAAATCCATTTAGGTCATGCCCCACACTTCGGATGTACATTTGTAAAGAGTATTAAATTATGTCATATGACTCCCTGAAACATGTACTCACTAGAAAGGCAGAGGATGACGACGATGATGATGATTAGAAAAAGAGAGAAAGAGAATATCACCAACCAGCTCAGAGAGAAACAAATGACAAGGAAAGAAAAAAGGAACGAGACGAACATTTTTAAACATCTAAGTGGCAATGTGATCCTTTGTCTTTAAAGAAAAATCAGCCTCGTGGGGCACTGGAATAACAGACAAACGAATGTATTGGGTTTGTCTGTTTCTCAAAACTCAGGTGATTGCTGATCAAGAAATGAACTCTATCAGAAATCCCAGAAGCTTCCTTAGAGTTGAGTTTCCTTATCTACCCTGGGGACAGCAGGATGACCAAGGTCCTCCCTGAGGCCCCGAAATGCAAAAAAGCCCTTAATGGGAGAACACAAGGAGAGAAGAGAGGAGGGGGGAACCCTGCCTCTGCGGAGTAGGTGCCACGGGCTCAGCCGTGAGCCTGGTGCGTGATGTGCCTGGCCTTACTGGATCATCACCAAAACCCCATGATATAGGATCAACCTCTTCTTACTAATGAAGAAAGTAAGGCTTAGAGGGTCTGAGTGACGTCCCCGGGTTTGCGGGGCTCTGAGAGGGGAAGAGGCTGGATTAGAGCCCAATTCTTTTCTGACTGCAGCTTGAGTATTTTTCCATGGTGTCCAACAGGCTCCCTTGATGGAGACCGCAGGGAAATGCCCTGATAATCAGAAATCTGAAGAGAGTGGGGAAATATACACGGGTTTCCCTGGGAGGCATGAAGGACCCTGAGCCCAGGCGCCAGCTTCAGGGACCAGCAGACCCCCCTGTGCTCCATTTGTAAGAGACCTCAGCTTCCACAGCTCCACTGTGAGGCCCCTCCATTCCTGACAGTGCACTTTGTCTTTGAAGACAAGGCTGATGTCTGTTTTGTCACCACTGTACTCCCAGTGTTTGGAAAAGCCACGTACATCATAGAGGATAAATAAGATAAACAGTAGTTAAAGGCGTAAGTGAATCAAGATCCTGGATCACCAAATATTTCCGTGTATTCGTTATAGTTGTAACACTATGAAAACTTTATTTTTAATGCAGGATCCACGTTTCCACATTTATCAGGCACCTGCTATGTCTGGGCACTGTGCTGGGGGCTAGAGATTCAGTAATTAACAGTGCAAATTTGGCCTCTATCCTCGTGAAACCCACTTAAAAGAAGGAAATGCTGTCATTCACAGCGATGCGGATGAACCTGGAGGACATTATGCAAAGTGAAATAAGCCAGACACAGGAGGACATATACTGCATGATTCTACCTATAAGAAGAATCTCAGAGTCGAACTCATAGAAGCAGAGAGTAGAATGGTGGTTGCCAGAGGCTGAGGGGAAGGGGAAATGGGGAGTTAAAAACAGGAGGAGTAAAAGGGGTTTTATTTTTTTATTTAAAAAGCAAAGTCCTCCAACTTCCTTTATGTTCTGGCTCCCCAGCCATAGGGGGGATGATCACTGAGATGCTGGAGGAGCTGATGTCCACAAGGTGAAAGTCATCCAGTCTTAGTTTCCTTCTCTTTCCCCCACCCCCACCTGTTCTCATCAAATAAACAGATTGGGGGAGGGGACCACTTCCACTGCGGCATTCAACAGAACCCTCCTTTTCTTTTTTTAGAATTTATTTTTGTCTGCATTGGGTCTTTGTTGCTGCGCACAGGCTTTCTTTAGTTGCGGCGAGCGGAGGCTACTCTTCGTTGCAGTGTGCGGGCTTCTCATTGCGGTGGCTTCTCTTGTTGTGGAGCACAGGCTCTAGGCGCATGGGCTTCAGTAGTTGTGGCTCACAGGCTCAGTAGTTGTGGCGCATGGGCTTAGTTGCTCCACAACATGTGGGATCTTCCCGGGGCCAGGGCTTGAACCGTGTCCCCTGCATTGGCAGGCGGGTTCTTAACCACTGCGCCACCAGGGAAACCCAGAGTCCTCCTTTTTGACCCCTCCCATCCTCTCTTCCTACCACCGCCCCCCACCCCGACCCAGGCACTTCCCTTCCTTCCAGAGAGCCAGGCTTCAGAGAGGAGATGCATGGGGGCGCCCTGCTCTCCAGCCAGCCCCTCCCAGACTTCACGCAGATGGGGGTTAGCGTGAAGTCTAACGTGACAGGGACGTTAGACTTGACAGGGACAGCCTGGTGTTGTCATTTGCTTTCCTTGCACAGACAGTGGCCTGACTTACTACAGCTTTGGCCAAAGTGTGCAGTGAAAGCAGGGCCTCAGACGTGGGGGCCTGGACTCCCACTCAGCCCCTTCATCGGGCTGTTCTTGCCCCAGCTCAGCTCTGCTTTACGCGTGGCTGTAGTCTCCAGCCATGAGTCATTTTCTCTCAGACCCTGGACTGGCCATTCCCAATGGACCCAACAAGGGGGTCTGAGGTCAGCCTAGTGGAGAGATACATGCACTGGCTTAGGAATCAGTCCCAGCTCAGATGTGTGGCCTTGGACATGTGACGTCCCACCTCCATGCCACCATATTGGAAAATGGAGTCTACAAGCAGGGCTGGCTTCCTCGGGTGACTGTGAGGATTGAAGGAGATGTTTATAAAGCACATGGCTTGGCCCTTGGCAAATGTTTGACCTAATCTTTGAACATCTACTACCAGTTTGGAATACATCTTTTAAAATAATACTTCTCTTCATTTATACAAATATATATATGCTTGTGTGTTTTCCCTCTTATTTTAATGTAAAAACTATATGTACATATTGGAGATTAATCCTTTGTCATTTGCAAATATTTTCTCCCATTCTGAGAGTTGTCTTTTTATTTTGTTTATGGTTTCCTTCACTGTGCAAAAGCTTTTAAGTTTCATTAGGTCCCATTTGTTTATTTTTGCTTTTATTTCCATTTCTCTAGGGGGTGGGTCAAAAAGGATCTGGCTGTGTTGTATGTCATAGAGTGTTTTGCCTATGTTTTCCTCTAAGAGTTTTATAGTGTCTGGCCTTACATTTAGCTCTTTAATCCATTTTGAGTTTATTTTTGTGTATGGTGTTAGGAAGTGTTCTAATTTCATTCTTTTACATGTAGCTGTCCAGTTTTCCCAGCACCACTTATTGAAGATGCTGCCTTTTCTCCATTGTATATTCTTGCCTCCTTTGTCAAAGATAAGGTGACCATATGTGCATGGGTTTATCTCTGGGCTTTCTATCCTGTTCCATTGATCTATATTTCTGTTTTTGTGCCAGTACCATACTGTCTTGATTTCTGTAGCTTTGTAGTATAGTTTGAAGTCAGGGAGCCTGATTCCTCTGGCTCCAGTTTTCTTTCTCAAGATTGCTTTGGCTATTCAGGGTCTTTTGTGTTTCCATTCAAATTGTGAAATTTTTTGTTCTGGTTCTGTGAAAAATGCCATTGGTAGTTTGATAGGGATTGTATTGAATCTGTAGATTGCTTTGGGTAACATAGTCATTTTCACAATGTTGATTCTTCCAATTCAAGAACATGGTATATCTCTCCATCTGTTTGTATCGTCTTTGATTTCTTTCATCAGTGTCATTTGTAGCAAGGTGGATGGACCTAGATGGAAGTAAGTCAGAAAGAGAAAAACAAATACCATATGCTAACATATATGTATGGAATCTAAAAAAAAAAAATGTTCTGATGAACCTAGGGGCAGGACAGGAATAAAGACGCCACAGAGGTAGAGAATGGACTTGCCACGGGGTGTGGGGAAGCTGGGATGAAATTAGAGAGTGGCATTGACATAAATACACTACCAAATGTAAAATAGATAGCTAGTGGGAAGCAGCTGCATAGCACAGGGAGATCATCTCTGTGCTTTGTGACCACCTAGAGGGGTGGGATAGGGAGGATGGGAGGGAGACGCAAGAGGGAGGGGATATGGGGATATATGAATGCATATAACTGATTCACTGTGTTGTACAGCAGAAATTAACACAACATTGTAAAGCAATTATATGCCAATAAAGATGTAAAATAAATAAATAAATAAATGCCCCACGATTTTCAAAAAAAAACTGTATATATAATACTAATGTATATATACATAACACACAGAATTTATCATTCTGCAAATTACTTTTGTTTACATGAAAATATCAGGCTTCTATTTCACCTAAGGAGATCTTCAGCATCTTTCCATGCTTGCCCGTGACTATCTCCTTCATTCTTACCCTGATGTCCAGTATTCCGTAAAGTGGAACCCCATAAGGTATTGATGGACATTTAGGTTGTCTTTGAGTTTTTACTGTTGTAAACAGTGTAGCTATTAGCATCTTCACACATGCTTTCTTATGCATATGTGTGAGAATTTCTCCAGAACAGGTCTTAAACAATGAGGCATGCATGGAGGATTTAGACCACCCTTCCCACATTTGAAAGTAGATCATATTTGTTCTTAGTATATAAAAAACTGAATCAGATACTGTGATATTTATGATTAAAGTATCTTTTCTTGTTTTTTACTTCTCGGTGTATTATTTATTATTATAACTTGCATAATTTGTAATTGTATATACTATAGAGCTCCTATAACCTACTAGTGTAGGAAAATTTCCTAATTACAT
The DNA here is from genome assembly GCF_011762595.2 of Tursiops truncatus. Classification (NCBI taxonomy): domain Eukaryota; kingdom Metazoa; phylum Chordata; class Mammalia; order Artiodactyla; family Delphinidae; genus Tursiops; species Tursiops truncatus. The sequence goes on from NC_047048.1 coordinate 30,238,229, forward strand.
TTTAATTCCACATCTTGAAATATAGATTCACAGGAAATAGAAAAAGAAAGTACAGGGATGTCCCATGTACCCTTCACCCAGTTTCTCCCAATAATAGCATTTTGTATAATTCTAGTACCATAGCAAAACCAAGAAATTGACATCGATAGAATCCTCAGAGCTTATTCAGAACTTACCAGTGTTCTGTGCACTCATTTGTGTATGTGTGGTGTGTGTTTCTATGCAATTTTAACACATGTATAGATTTGTTTAATTACCACCAATCAAAATACAGCACTGTTCCATCACCAGGCTCCTTGGTGCTACCTTTTTCTAGCCACACCCACCTCTTTCCCACCATATCCCTAACACCTGGCGACCCCTAATTCGTTCTCCATCTGTATAATTTTATCATTTCAATAATGTTATATACATGCAACCATACAGTATGTAATCTTTTTTTAAATTGAAGTATAGTTGATTTTCAATGTTTTAGGTGTATGGCAAAGTGATTCAGTTCTACATATATATGTATATGTCTATATATATCCTTTTTCAGATTCTTTTTCACTATAGGTTATTACAAGATATTGACAGTAGGTCCTTGTTGTTTATCTATTTTATACATAGTAGTGTGTATCTGTTAATCCCAAATTCCTTATTTACACCCCCTTCCCCCTTTTGGTAACCAGAAGTTTGTTTTCTATGTCTATGAGTCTGTTTCTGTTTTGTAAATAAATTCATTTGTATCATTTTTTTAGATTCCACGTATAAATGATGTCATATGATATTTGTCTTTCTCTTTCTGACTTTCTTTACTTAGTCTAATAATCTCTAGGTCCATCCATGTTGCTGTAAATGGCATTATTTCATTCTATGTCTGAGTAATATTCCACAGAATAATATACCACACCTTCTGTATCCATTCATCTGTCAATGGACACTTAGGTTGCTTCCATGTCTTGGCTATTGTAAATAATGCTGCTATGGACATAGGGGTGCATGTATCTTTTCAAATTAGAGTTTTCATCTTTTCCAGATATATGCCCAGATGTGGGATTCAGTATGTAACCTTCTGAAACTGGCTTTTTAAAGTCAGCATATTTCTCTTAAGATCCATTCAATTTGTTGCATGTAACAATAGTTTATTCCTTTTTATTGCTGCATGGTATTCCACAGTATGGATGTCACAGTTTGTTTAAGCAGTCACCCATCAAAGGATATTTGAGTTGTTTCCAGTTTGGAGCTAATATAAACAAAGCTTCTATGAACATTCATATACAGGTTTTTATATAGACATAGAATATCATTTCTCTGAAATAAATGCCCATAAGACAATTGCAGGGCTGTATGGTCAATGTACATTTTGTTTATAAGAAGTTGTCAACTATTTTCCAGAGCGGCTGTCCCATTTTACATTCCCACCAGCAATATATGAGTGATCTGGTTTCTTCACATCCTCACCAGCATTTGGTGTTGTCACTGTTTTTTATTTTAGCTCTTCTGTTAGGTGAGTAGTAAAATCTCTTTATGGTTTTAATTTGCATTTCCCTAGCAGCTAATGATGTTAAGCATCTTTTCATGTGCGTATTTGCCATCTGTATATCCTTTTTAATGAAGTGTCTTTTCATGTCTTTTGCCCATTTTCTAATTGGATTGTCTGTTTCTTTACTGTTGAGTTTGGAGAGTCCCTAATAAAAGTTTCTCTTTTTAACATTCATTTTGGAATACCAGATGTGCTAAATAAGAATTCTGGTCAGATGGGCGCTGCCTATGGAAATTGTTAAAGACCATCTTGAGCCTCATTTGCAGAATTATCATGCTTCCCAGGGATGTGTAGTTCAGCCACACGATCTCTCTTATATCCTATTTTAAACCAACAATGGACTCATTGCAGGTATGCATTAAAAATATCTGATTGAGAAAAAAAAAATTTTAACTATAATGGCCAAAATTCTCTGGTGGCCAGTGCACTGCTGAGTGGTCAGCCACCTGGTGACTGAGCAGTAAGTAACCCATCTGTTCTCCACTACCTTCCATGCAAGGCCACCTGATGTGCACTAGAAGACTCCCATACATCTCCCATTTTAAAAAGAAGGAAAACTATTCCTACATATTGCCAATATTTGAAATCTGTTATGGTCAAAAGCATAGGCTCTAGAATCAGACAGCTTAGGGTCAAACATTAGCTTCACCGCTTAGTAGTGGTATTACGTCTACTCAGTACAGTTGTGCAGGTTGTGCACTGCACACATGCATACAGATGAGGAGGTGAGTGAGTGGGGGCTGAAATCCAGATTGCCCTGTATTTGTCAAGCCGTCTTGGGGTTGACTCCATCTGGATCAAGGGGCTGCTTCTTTCTTATGTAAAGATGCTAACCACTTGCCAAGCTGTACACTGGTTGAGCTGTATCTGCCCAGAAGGGCAACTTGTTCTAATTCAAAAGAGGGTGCCTTTTCCTGATTTGCCTATAGACTAGTAAGGCTAGCAGAGGCACTGTATTGTGTTACCTTGGACAAGTCACTTAACCTCTCTGGGCCTCAGTTTTCGTGTCTTTGGAATGTGGGTAATAATAACACCTTTCTCAAAGAATTGTTGCAGGGATTAAGTGGGTGAATTCCTATAAAGGGCTAGACATAGCATCTGGTGTATGATAACTGCTCAACAAAACTTAAGTCATTGTCATTAGTATTACCATCATTTACCGGTATAGATGGACTGGATCACCTATGACCAGTTTGCAAAGCATCAATTGGAAAATGCTAGTCCCGTGTACTGCACAGGATTGGGACAATATGGCCCTCTATTAAGCAGCAGGGCTTCTGATTTACAGCTGCAAAATGCTTCAAAGTTCAGAATGCTCTCCTGATGCAGGGGCTAGGGAGCTGAATCGATAAGGAGAGGCTGGCGGTATGTCCTTGGTCCTGGAGCCCAGCCAGCCTGGCTTTGAGGGCCAGACCCCCAGCCCTAGGCTCTCTCCTGCTAGCCTCCTGTGATGCTTCCTCAAACAGTTTTTTTCGATTTCCTGAAAGATGGAAAGTTTTCATTTCTTTTCCTTGAGCAAATCTCCACTGTACTCTGCGAATATTTTCTCTCCCAGAAAAATATCCAGAGTATCTGAAAGGGACGTCAGGGGGCAGCTTGTCCATTTGCTTCCAAACTCCAGAGGATGGAAACCTCACGTGGGAAGCATGTTAAAAATACAGGTCCTCGGACCTCGTTTCTGGAGATTCTGATTCAGCGCTTCCGGAGTGAGGTCCAGGTAGTTTTCTTTTTAACTAGTCCTTTTAGGTGTTTCTAATGTTTACTCCACCCCTCTAAAGCTCAGAGAGGGATGTGACTGGCTCCAGGTCACAGAGCAATGAGCAGCAGAGCCGAGACTAAACCACAGGCTTTATTTGGTGGCATTTCCCAACAGGCACTGCTTCTCCGTGGCTTTTTCCCTCATCCCCACACTCGCATCAACTTTTTATTTCCTGATGTTGAACAGCAAATCCTCTTAGTGGCTTTGCAATTGTAAAGACCTGTAAGTGAGCTTTGGGGCCTCAATTGGATGGCCTTGGATGCTTTAAGATACACCCATCACCTCCAACCTGCAATACAACTTGCAGGCTCAGGGTTGCTTCCGCAAAGGTCATAAGATCTCTGAATTTAAGGACAGGAGACTCATCCCTTCCTAACTGGGGATTAGCAACGAAATTGCCGAAGACAATGACATTTGCCTCTATCTGGGGCACGGCAAAGGGAGCAGGACAAAATGGAGAATCTGCATGCTTCTAGACTACACCAGGAGGTGAAGGAGGGTCTTGGGAAGAGGGGAATGAGAGGGGCTATCTGGGAGGCTTATCTGGTGGACAGCACATTGGCCATCCAGCCACTTCATGTGACAGTCGGTGCATGAAATATTAACTGGCGGGGAGCGGGTATCAGTTACTGTGCTAAGCCCTGGCTGGGACTGACTCTGACTATGAGAAAAAGAGAAAGCGATTAGTCTTTGTGCAAAGATGACAAAACCTTTCTAAAGACAGATAACAGGGACTTCCCTGGCGGTCCAGTGGTTAAGACTTCACGCTTCCTCTGCAGGGGGTGCAGGTTCCATCCCTGGTTGGGGAACTAAGAACCCACGTGCCGCTCAGTGCGGCAAAAATAATAAACAAATAAAGACAGACAACACATTCATCTTGGAAAATGCATGTGCAAATTGCACATGGATATAGACTCACTTGTGTGGACGAAAGCAAACACATGGATCTGCACACCAAGCGTGTACACATTCACACTGAGACGGGCAGGGGTGGACATGTGCACGCACGAGACACACGCCCACAAAACCACAAGTGTAGTTACACATGTACCATATATGCACAAATGTGCTTAAGACGCGCCATCGTGCACTGAATTCTCATTTCCACCACCGGACTGTGAGTTTCTTCAGGTGGAAACAGTGTCTTATGCATCTCAGTAGCCCCAAGGCTCAGGACAGAGACGGGAATAGAAGAAACATTCAGCAAAGTTTTATTCAACTTGACTGAACACAGACCCACACACTTGAACCTGAGCTAAAACCGTCCTCCCATGGATACACCACTGAGTCCAGATGTGCGTTCGCTCAGAGATTGTTTTCCACCGCCTCAGCAGAAATCAGGCCTAACTGTGGATCTAAATATCGAAGTAAAATCGGATTGCCTCCCTTGCAGTCCTATTTGAGGAACAGACAGAATGCTCCCACGGCTCCAAAGCTGACAGCCAAGAAGGGAAAAGTCTACAATGGCTACTGGGTTTGCAGCCGGTGTGGGAGTCCAGCCCACCCACGGGGGTACTCAGCTGCCCTCCCGATCCAGCATTTATTTCTTATTATTGGAGACTCTGTCGGATCGCTAAGCCCCTCCGGGCTTTCCCGAATACTTTTTTGTCACAGTCAGTCCTTTCTGGGCTGTACAGGGGATATGGAAGTTTAGTTCCTGTATTAGTTTCTTGAGGCTGCTGTAACAAATGACCACGGATGAGTGGCTTAAAACAACAGGAAATTTGTTTTCTCACAGTTCTGGAAACCAGAAGTCCAAAGTTAAGGTGTCAGCAGGGCCTCCTCCAGGGGCTCTAGGGGAGAATCCATTTCTTGCCTTTCCAGCTTCTGGTAGCTGCCAGCATCAGTTGCTTGTGGCTGCATCACTCTAATCTCTACCTCCACGGCCACATCACCTCTTCTGTCTGTCAAATCTCCCTCACTCTTGTAAAGACACTTGTCATGGAATTTAGGGACCACCCAGAAAATTCAAAATAAGCTTAATTCGTTGACATCTACAAAAACCCTTTTTCCAAATAAGGTCACATTCATAGGTTCCAGGGATTAGGACATATTTGAGCGGGGAGAGGGGTACCACTCAGCCCACTGTAGTTCCTACGGTCACTAAGCTGGTAAACTAACAGGAAAATCTCCTCCATTTCAACTTTTTGGGTGGGAGTTTTTCTGAAAAAAACAGGGGATCTAAGACTTTTTAAGGAAATGCAGATTCAACCCTTTCGTGCACTGGCTCACATCATGTAGGACTATCTTAGACAGTACCGATTGGTTACTAAGCTACTCATCCCAGAAAGATTTTAGTATTAAAAAAAATACTTTCAAATCCACTACAGTCCTGAGCAGAGAGTGTGCCTGTCTTATGATGTCCCCCACTCTCTAGGATGGTCGACCAGAATGGCAGTAGTGAGTGTATCCCATGTCCATCCAGAGAAGTTGGTTCCTCTTTTGACCAACGAGCTTAGCGAGCCTTAATTTGAGCACAACTCAGTCTGTTCATTCCAGTATGGATGAAACTTCTGCCATGATCCCTCCTATGGTCAACACTTTCGACCCAAAAAAGGCTGGAGTAGCCACCGATGAGTCCGGGAGGAGTTCCATGCTAGATGTGATACTGTGAGTTTGACAGTGGCTTGAGGTGAATGGGCATTTTCAAAGAACTGGTCCAGGAAGAAAGGGGAAAGATGGACAGTTCTTAGAATTCAGTGGAGACCCTTTGGAATTATAATTAGCCTCTAGGCACCACTCACCCCAGAGGAAGTGGCCAACGGCCATGCATGACCAGTGGCTGGAGGAGGCTCTGGCCCAAAGCACACCATAGCTTGGGGAGTTTGAGGAGAACCAACAGGGATTGCCAATGTGCTGTTTGGAAACTCACCTTCATTGGGACTTCAGAATCCCCTGGGAAGAGGAAAGAGAGAGAGAGAGAGAGAGAGAGAGAGAAAGGAAGGTAGACAGGAGGGACAGGGAGAGGGAGAAAGTTTCCAAAACTGGCACCCCAAAGATTCTGTCCCAGTTGATCTGGGGTGACACCTGGAAGCTCTACCTTTAAGAAAAAGCAAACAAAACCCAAATATCCTCCTGTCCTCAGGTGCTTGGACCCAGAGCCTTGTTCAGGAGCCACTGCCTCAAGGAAGCCACCTTCATGAACAGATAAGAATTGTTGGTGCAAAGCATTGCTTTCTGTCACTCAAATTTCTTAAGGGCAAGGTCAAGTCTTATTCATCTTTGAACCCTTCATTGACAGCACAGTTACTTTCACATAATGAGTCAATAAAATCGTTGAAATTGTAGATGTACGGGATACGTGTTCCAATATGTTTGGCGATAATTTCCTGAGTGACTTGGCCACCTCCTAGCCTTGCTTCACAGAGAAGCAGTCACAGCAGTGGTTAAGGAAGAAGAATCCAGAAGGAAGCAGCTTGGGTCAAATCTCCACTCTGGCAGTTACCCTAAGACTTTAGACAAGCTGCTTTACTTCTCTAAGCTTCAGTTTCTCCATCTGTTAAATGGGAATAATAATAGTACCTACCACTTAGAGTTGTTGGGAGGAATCCGTGGGCACAGCCCAGTCCCCAGCACCTTAGTAAGCACTCCATAATCGTTGGCCATTAGTATTATAATTATTGCTAATTTAAATAAATTAAAACAGGTATGCACTGTCCATTATCCTCATGGTTAAGAAGTCATTCACCATTGCATGGCAGACCCTTCTCAAGAGATTCCTCTCTGGCTACTTTGTCCCTCACCCCTGACCTTTTGGAAATTTGCTAATTGTCCCCCCACGCTTAGACGGCTCCTTGGTGTTCTGGACTATGCATAATACTGATTTCGCTGCTCAGAACGCCCTCCTCTCACTGTCACCCCAGTTCTCATCTGCCTAGTCAAATGGCAATTCAGATGCTCCTTTCCTCCAAGAAGCCTTCCTTACCTGCTGGTTTTTTCTCTTCTCCGTAGAATTAATAATCCTCTCCTCTTTCTTAGAGATCCACACTTTATACTTAGTTGTATTTTTAAACATACCACACTGCATTGAAATGTGCCCTATCTCATTTGTCTTAGTATCCCTGAAATTTAGCAGAGCGTCTAGAATGTCAAGTGCCCAGCCAAAAAAATCTCGTGAATGAATAATTAATCCATGCCAACACAGGCTCTGAATTAGTGGGTTTGGAACTCATGTACTTTTATAGCATACAGTGTATCAGTTAGGTATTGCTGTGTAACAAACCACCCCCAAACTCAGTGGTTTCAAATAACAATAATTTATTCTTGCTCATGTATGTGCAGGTGGGGTAGGAGCTCTGCTTCAAGCCTGGGTTCAGGTGTGCTGGGCTGCTCACTGCAGGTTTGGTTTAGGTTGACTGCAGGTATGTTTATTCTGAGGCCAGGTTGAAGCACCAACAGCTACCAAAGGGAAGCTCCTATCATGGTGATGGCAGAGGTGCAAGAGGACCAGCCCAACGTTGAAAGCACATTTCACACGTCTCTGCTTGTATTGTGATTGCTACTATCTCGTTGGCCAAGTCAGACGACCCAACCCATGGTCACGGAGCAGAAAAGTGCGCATTGCCCATCCTGAGGCCAAGCAAGCTACAAGGCCAGGTTCAACACAAATGGGTCCAGTGAGCGTATTCTTCCCGTGGGGGTGGGAGGGAGTGGATATTTGGGACAATAAATAATTGATCTAACAAAATAATGCTCAGTCTTTTGATAATTCATTTGGCTTATCAAATGTTTTCATCACCATTTAGACACCTGTATTTCCTTGTTCAAATAACCTTATTGATGACTACATAATTATAATATTCTGAACTAAGAAGAAATTAGATTCTCTGTTCTTTGTTCCCATTACATCTTTGGTTAGGGGTGTGTGTGTGTGTGTGTGTGTGTGAAATCATTAAACAGCCTGTGTTGTAATTCTGTGTATCTCAAGGATGTGATGTTACTGAATGGTGCAACAGTTTCATTGATTTATCAACATTGAATCTCACGCCCCCTTTCCCTCCTGGCCACCACCATCATTAGTGATAGAGCTGACAAATATTCACCTTCCCAGCCTCCACTGTAGCTGGGAGTACGACACAGTCTGGCCAATGAAACATGGGAGACATCTTAAAGGAGATCTTGGGAAAGTCTTGGCTCTCCTAATAAAAAGAAACACTTCAGTTGACTCTGCCCCTTTTCTCCTTACTGTCTTGAATGTGCATGTTATATGGTTGACAAGTGTTAAGGAAATATGTAGAAAATCATAAAGATTGTAGTTGACATCTTTGGACCACTGAATCAACACCAATAACTGTGTACCTCATATAAATAGGGTTTTCTATTACTTGTAGCCAGAGACACCCTTAACTGTACAATTTTTTAGGACAGGGGTTGGCAAACTACAGCCCATGGGCTAAATCCAGCCAACCACTCATTTTTGTAAATAAAGTTTTATTGGCACACAGCCATGCCCATTTGTTTGTTGTCTCTGACTACTTTTCTGCTACAATGGCAGAGTTGAATAACAGAGACAAGCTGGCCCACAAAGCCTAAAATATTTGCTCCTTGGCCCTTTTCAGAAAAGAATTTGTCAACTCCTTGCTCTAGGACAAAGGTTATAAATGATTTCTTTCTTATATCCCTCAATGCCTAGCACAGTGCTGGTACACAATAGACATACAACAATTGTCTGATATAACAGCAATAGTATCAGCTGTCATTTATCAAGCACTAACTTTGCCAGGAGCTGTGCTAAACCCTCTTCATTTATTACTTTATTAAACCTGCACAATATCCCAGTTGGTTGGAACCACTGCCTTCTCACTCTACAAATGTGGAGAGTAAGGCTTGGGGTCATTACATAACTAGCCCAAGGTCCTAAAACTAGTGAAGGGCAGAGCCAGCCCTCTAGTCCAGGTCTGGCAGAGTTCAAAGACAACACTCTTAGCCTCGGGCTCTCCTGCCTCCCGGGCGTCCAGCTGAAGCTGATCAGAGACTCCCAGGACAGTAACAGGAGCTCCATCCTCTTTTGGACACCATCCTGGTTTGTGAATAGTCTTTTCTTCAGGGGAAACTTCATCTCGCTGAAGAAAAGAACCTCTAGGCAAATTGAAAACAATGACCAAATCTCAGAAACAGAGGGATTTCACAGCCACCAAACAAACAGAAGGTGTTGTAAATCTCCCCACGTGTGTTAGCTGAAAAGGAGTGGTTTTGCATCAGTCAGGACTTCCCAGCGGCGTTCTTTCTCTCTGCTCATACCAAGGTGTCTCCAGACAAAGGAAACTGCGTTGCCTGCCTGTCAGCTGCCTTTTATTTTAAGATCGGTATCTTGCCTCATCTTAAAAAAAAATCCTTCTTGCTCTTTTTGAGATTTCTCCCAGCATGACTTAGATGAGGCATATGGCGGAGGATGGACACCACCCCTCCACTCATCTCAGAGACCAGCCTCCCGGATGCCCCAGGTGATTGAACACAAATCACTCAGCTGCCTCCGGGGTGAGGAGAAGAAAGAACTGGGTGGGTATTTGTCACACCAGAGTCTCTGCGACAGCTTGATTCAAAGGTCTCGTCAGAAGGTGAGGGACATTTTCAGATCGAGTTAGTTCAAATATTGGTGGTGGAAATCCCACGGGTTTCTCTTAGTAGACTACAAAGAGATGGAGAAAATCAGCGTGAGGTTTAATTTGAATTTCTGTTCCATTCATCAACGAACACATTTTGAAAGAAAAGGGAATGAATATTCATTGAGTGTCTACTATGCCCTGAAACAGTGTACTAAACAGTACCTACTAAACACCCAAAACTTTCATCTATTGATAAATTATACATTTTATGCACCATGTGTCCAGGCATGTTGAAAGTGCTGTGCACATACCAATTCATTTAACTCTCACAACCACTTTATATAGTAGGTACTATTACTATTTATGGATATAAGGAGAAGTGAGCATGGGAAGTGTATCAGTTATCTTTTGTAGCTAACAAACATCCCCTAGCTATAATGGCTTTAAAAATCAAGCATTTATTTAGCTCTTCATTCTGTGAGTCAGTTGAGGGTTTTTCTGATCTGAACCACTTCAGCTGATCTTGGCTGGGCTCTCTCGTGCAAATTCTGTCAGCTTGGGGATAGGCTGATGGCTGGAGTGAGGATGGTCTCACTCATGTGTCTGGGGGTTGGAAGGCTGGTTGGCCAGGAGACAAGGCATCCTGTCTCTCTCACCATCCAGCCAGCTAGTATGAGTGTCTTCACGTGGCATCGGTGTTCCAAAGTAGCAAGAGGGGACAAGCACTTCTCAAGTCTCTATTTGCATCACGTTTGCTCTTGTCTCATGAGGCAAAGCAAGTCACATGACCAATCCCAGAGCCCTGCAGAAGGGACAACCTAATTGCATGGAGAGAGAGAGAGAACTGAATACAGTGGGGCCATCACTGCATCCATCTCCCACAGAGAGGTCATGTCACTTATCTAAGATCACACAGCTCATAAGTGGTGGGGATAGGATTTCAACCCAGACAGTCTGACTCCAGAACCTGCGTTCTCAAATACCATGCTATTCCACAATACGTTATTTTGTTTTATTCTCAAAAAATTAAATTAAATTTAAAAATTCTAAAGAGAAGACTTATTCCTAACTATTTTAAAAATGAAAATCTGAACCTCAGTGGGGTTAAATAATTTTCCTGTGGTCACACAGCTGGGAAATAAAGGAAGCTGACTCACTCTTAAAAACTCTCTCTCCCCTGCATCACGCCAGTACCCACCTGTGCTTGCTGAATCAACCTGTGGGCAGAAGCACCAACCAGGGACCACTTTCAGAAAGTAAGAGAAGGCTTATGTGGGGTTGTCAACCGGGCTGAAGTCTTCCCTAGCCACTTTTCCCAACTACTGCCCTGAAGTTTTATTCCCATTCAGGAAAATTAATTTCTCCTTAGCAGAGTGGTAGGTGTTGTGGCATTCAAAATAAATGAAACACCAATTTTCAGCTCCCTGGATGCTTACAAAGTGCAAAGTTATGAAACAGCAAATGCCAACACACAATGAAGTAGGTGGATGTGTGGACAGATGGAAGCAATTATGGGCAACTGGAAGGTGAGTGTAAATAGGGTTAATCAGAGAAGACTCCCCAGAGGAGGTGGGCTGGAGAAAGAGTGGGATTCAGATTGACCAAAAAAAGAAAGAATAACCTCTCTTAGAGCTACACTTTTCTTAGAAAAATGTGAGCACGGGATACTTAATGGTTCTGTCTCTTTCACTACATGTAACAGTAACCAATGGAAGCCAACTTAAGCCAAACAAGTAGGTTTCCAAATTTAATATGAGAATACAGAACCCAAGATGGCAGTGCACCAGGGAAAAACTGGAATCAAGGGATCAAATGCCACCAGAGTGCCCTCTGCCTTTTCTCCCTGCTTTATTATTTCTCAGCCAACAAGCTTCCATTGCTTCTTACAAGGTGGAGGATGGCTGCCTCTCAATTCAACTCCAGTTTCCCAACAGAGTGAATCTGATTGGCCTAGTTTGAGGCATCTGTCCATCCTTCATCCAATGAGCTTCTCCAAGGGGGCTAGCATCCTAAACATGGCTGCTGGGGAAGCCAGCTGGTGAGTTTGAGGGCATTGGCTTCTGGGCTGGGCAAACACCACAAAGTGGGTCTACTAAGGGTATACCGCCATCAGTATAAATGGCGGTGAGCTCGACTGGATCTAGGAAGTTTTGAAGGATGGGTCAGTGGGAAGAAAGCTAGGAACTGCTGATGGAGACCACTGAATTCTAGCCAGAGTACATGAGTCTAGGACTCATCAATAATCATGAGCCTTGAAAGGGTTATCACGGAGAGGTTTATAATCAGGAAAATGATGCAATTGAAAATTATGTATTTCTCTTGTGAAAGCAACACATATTCATTACGGAAATTTTGGCAAATAGAGAAAAGTATGCTATTATTTCCTTCCATTTTTACACTCACACAACATGCTGGCATCTGGCAGTAGATGAGGGTCACTTTCAGAACCAAATAGTTTATCCACAGTGGAAATCACCTATTAAGTTCTGGATCATGTTATAGAAAAGTACTATATCTTACTTGTACTCACTTGATATTATCATTACTTGGGTTTTTGGGTTAAAATTATACAAAGTGTCTTTAGATAGCATGACTTATGAGTATTTCCTCATGCCATTTTGTATTCTCCAAAATTAGGCTATCTGATCTTAAGATCGCCATAGTGAACTTACCCATTCCTCTTTGGTCAGACAATTGGATCATCTCACCTTGTTGCTATTATAAATGACTCTGTGATGTATATTCTCATTTCTAAAACTTCACCCCTATTTGCGATCGATTCCTCAGCAGTGGAATTATTGGGTTACAGGTAAGAACATTTTTAAGTCTCTTGATACACATTGCAAATTGACCCTCCAGAAAAGATGTGCAAAAGGAAGCATTCCAGCCAGGCATGAAGAGAGTATTAACAGACCAGAAGGCAAGCGTGGGCAGGCCCATTGAATTACTGCCCATGGGTAATGGCACCAAGCTCTGTTAGGGTGGATGCATCCATTTTCACACTATGAGAGACTTCTCGTGGGGCGCTAATACTCAAAGTCCATTGGTGAGGACACTCTCTACCCTGGATTAGCTTTGCCAGGTTTGATTGTTTCTCTGACACTCTTTGTTTTTACATTTTTATTACTGGTCAGTGTATCTTTTTATAGACACATGGTCTTTAGCTATTAACAACTTCAGCGAAGTCTTTTTCCAGCCTAGAAACTTGAGCTCTTTTTTTTTTTTTTTTTTTTGCGGCACGCGGGCCTCTCACTGTTGTGGCCTCTCCTGTTGTGGAGCACAGGCTCCGGACGCGCAGGCTCAGCGGCCATGGCTCACGGGCCCAGCCGCTCCGCGGCATGTGGGATCTTCCCAGACCGGGGCACGAACCCGTGTCCCCCGCATCGGCAGGTGGACTCTCAACCACTGTGCCACCAGGGAAGCCCTCCACTGTGCTTTTATAACCTAACACGGTAAACTCCAGTTCCTCTGTCCAGAAAATTAGTCCAGGCTGACAGTAGCTTTGCGACCTCACTAATCGCCTGCAAGTTCATTTGTGGGAGGGGAAGAAGGACTTTCTCCTTCGGCTGATTGTTTCTGCCAAACAACTCAAGAATAAAGATTAGCAGCAGGACAGTGAGTCTGGGCTGATGCAGGTTGGCAGGCGGTTTCTGCTCCAGAGAGACCCTGCAGGGTATGCTTAATTAGCCACTGTAGCTCCAGGCTGGGAAAGGATGCATGGAGAATGCCGCTCCGTGGGGTCTGCGTAAGGCACGCAGCCCTTATGTCATTAGTATGGAAGCTCTATGCTTAGTTAACTGAATGAGCGTTAACCGTGCTCCTAAGGAAGCAGAGGCTTCGCCCCTCTCGTCTCTGCAGCCCGGCTCCCCATCCAGGAGGCAGAGATGAGTGACTTCATCTTGTCCCTGCCAGGCAGTTCCTCGTCCTCCCTGGTGAGTCCCCTTGCTCCGCCAGACTCTCAAGTGAGCACGTAGAGTTGCCTCTAAACATTGGATGGAAGCTCATCCTAGTGGTTTTCTGTGCGTTCAGATTGCATTCTGGAAGTGGAGGTACCCTCCCTGGAAAACCTGGGCTTGACATGGCCATTTCCCATGAAAGGCACCAGATCTGCTCAGCCTTGCCCTGTGGCCACAAATCTCTGTTTCTCAATTCTTCCCAAGAATCCCCCTCACATCAATAAAGAAAAAAAAAATCAGCCACAATCACCAAGAGGGTGAAGTTTAAAATGTTGAAGGCAAAAGGCATGTAATTCTTTTTTCCTATAGGTTCTGCCACCAAGTCTTCATGGGGGGGAGTCAGAGAATTCTCTGGAATGTGGTTGATGGATAAATTATAGAGAAGCAGCCAGGACAAGGAGAAAGACATGGAGGATGTAGTCAGACAGATATACTTGTTCCAAGTCTGGCTGTGCCATGTGCTGGTTGTGTGTCCTTGGAAAGTTAAACTTTCTGTGCCTCAGTTTCCTAATCTGTAAAATGGAACCAGTTATACTAACCTCATAGGGCTCCTGTAACTAAACAAGAAAATAGGAGTGGAGGTTCCTAGCCCAGCTGAGGCCCTTACTGAGTAAGCACTCTCCGCCAGGGATTAAAAACACATCAGGGTATGGGGATATATGTATACATATAGCTGATTCACTTTGCTGTACAGCAGAAACTAACACAACATTGTAAAGCAATTATACTCCAATAAAGATGTGGGGAAATAAAAAACACAACACACATCAGGGGATTTGGGTCTGAAGACCCAGAGGTCTGCACACAAATTTTCCTTTTCTTCCATCATAATGGTCTGAGAATGTCCCTAATAATCTTCAATGCCCTTTTTGCCTGTAACACTTTATAAGTCTGATAGGGACTTAGATTGCTTCCTGGTCTGAAAAGTTTGTTTGTTTGCTAGCCAAGACATAGAAGCAACCTAAGTGTCCATCAACAGATGAATGGATAAAGCAGATGTGGCAGATATATACAGCCATAAAAAAGAATGAAATAATGCCATTTGCAGCAACTTGGATAGACCTAGAGATTGTCATAGTGAGAGAAGTAAGTCAGACAGAGAAAGACAAATATCATATGATATTGTGTATATATGGAATCTTAAAAAAAATGATTCAAATGAACTTATATACAAAATAGAAATAGACCCACAGACATAGAAAACAAACTTATGGTTACCAAAGGGGAAGGTAGGGAGGGATAAATTAGAAGTTTGGGATTAACATATACACACTATTATATAGAGACTAGACAACCAACAAGGACCTACTGTATAGCACAGGGAACTGTATTCACTATTTTGTAATAACCTATAGGGAAAAGAATCTGAAAAGAAATATATATATCTGTATAATTGAATCACTTTGCTGTACACCTGAAACTAACACAACATTGTAAATCAACTATACTTCAATAAAAAATAAATAAACAAAATTTGTTTTATCATTAAAAAAAAAAAAAGTTTGTTTGCTTTTTAATGGGATCTCCAAAACTCAGATGCCTCTCCTGGCCCCAGAAAGACAGAAATCATCAAGAAAGATGCTCTCGACCATAAATGACATAAAGAAGATATGATTCCACTGAAAATGACCCCAATTCTCCCCATGTTGTGCTTGTATTGTGAGGGGGTCTAAATCCATTTAACCCTGATGGGAAATTTTCTCCAGTCATCACACGACTCTCTCTGGAGACTTGATAAGGTTATTAAATTTCCCCCAGGCATTGTGAACCAGCTTTGTCTTGGTATTTTCAAGTTTCTAAGGCATGCTTGGGAGCTATTCAGTGAGGGAAGATGTCCTGGCATATCACAGACTCGAAACTGATAAGCTCCCTGCCCAGAAGCCGCCACATTTATTATCTTGTTCCCGTCTTTTCTGGTTTATAATCAACTTCTGGGAAAGCTCTCCATTAGAGTTTGTCAAGAAATCCTCCTTAGTTCTTCATGCTGGGACACAGAAGACAGGGTAGTTGTGTGTCTGATTCTTGGTAAGGAGTGTGGCTGCAATCAGTAATCTCTCTAGGTCCCTCCACCTGGCCCCATGAGTGGACCTTGGGGAAGATGATGAAGCAAGACAATATAAGAGCTATATTTTATCCAGAGATGGAACATTGGAAGCCCACATCTTTAAGATCATGAGAACCTCATTACTAAGTGTGACCCTAAAGGCAAAGATTCCCCTCCCCTCTCTGCACTGACATTTTGGAAATCTCATCTCAGAGAAATAAAAACACGGAGAGATATCTTATTTCAAATATCTTAAACATTGCTGTATAAAGGTAGAAAATGGTCTCATTCATGTTAGTTGAAGAGTAGAAGCACGAATAATGAATGGAATATACATGGAGGACAATGTCCACTTGACATTAAGCAGAAGAACGTAACAAAGTATCTGCAAAAAAGGTTTAGAGTTCATACATCTATGAATTCACTCAGAAGAGATGCACTGAACACTAACTGTGTGTCGGACACAGTTCTAGATGCTGGGGACTTATCAGTAAGCCAAGATGTGCGTGTTTCCCATGGTTCCACTCGCCTTTCCTTCCTCCGTTCATCAAGCATTTCAGTGCTATCACCAAGCACTGGCAGGGCACTGAGGACTCAGAAGATAGCAAACAGATTAGACGATTGCAAGGCAGGATGGAAAATAGCTAATGTACACAGAGCACTTCCCATGGGCCAAGCAGCATGGATGAGCTCACTTTGTCCTCATAATAAACTCTATTTGGTGTAGAATTATTATCCTCCTCTTACGGGTGCGGAAACTGAGGTTCAGATGGGCTAAGAAACTTACTCAACTTTGTTATAAAGCAGAAACTAACACACCATTGGAAAGCAATTATACCCCAATAAAGATGTTAAAAAAAAAAAAAGAAACTTACTCAAGTTTACTTCAAAGCAAGGAAGTAGCCCAGCCAGACATCAAACCAACAGTCTGATTCAAAGTTCATTGTCTTCCACATGACTTTGATAGCCTACTGTTGGGGTGGGGGTGCTGGTAAACCACCTCTCCTAAAAAAGCTTTAATTTGTAGCATTTGCCAATTCCCATGGTGTAAGTACTCCCACCATGGCTGATTCGAAGTTAGTGTAAGTGCTGATTCATGAACTTTCTGAAATTTTCATAATTGGTTCTTGTGAACTGTTAGTGAGGCCCTAACAAATGACTGAGGGTAAGTATGAAATACGGGTAGATCCAGAGGAGAAGCCCACCTAACCAGCTCTGCGGATTTCGTTACAAAACTCAAGAGGAATGAGGCACAAACTCCTTTTACATAGGTCCCTGGAGCAGCCTTTTTTTTTTTAATTAAATTTTATTGGACTATAGTTGATTTACAATGTTGTGTTAGCAAAGGGAATCCGTTATACATATACATATACCCACTCTTTCTTAGATTCTATTCCCATATAGGTCGTTACAGAGTATCACGTAGAGTTCCCTGTGCTATACAGTAGGTCCTTATTAGTTATCTATTTTATACATAGTAGTGTGTATGTGTCGATCCCAATCTCCCAATTTATCCTCCCCCCCACTTCCCCCTTGGTAACCATAAGTTTGTTTTCTACATCTGTGACTCTGTGTTTTGTGAATAGGTTCCTTTGTACCTATTTTTTTAGACTCCACGTACAAGTGATATCATGTGATATTTGTCTTTGCCTGACATACTTCACTCACTATGACAGTCTCTAGGTCCCTCCATGTCACTGCAAATGGCATTATTTCATTCTTTTTTATGGCTGAGTAATAGTCCACTGTATATATGTCCCACATCTTCTTTATCCATTCCTCTGTCAATGAACATTTAGGTTGCTTCCATGTCCTAACTGTTGTAAATAGCATTGCAGTGGACACTGGGGTACATGTATCCTTTCAAATTATGGTTTTCTCTGGATATATGCCCAGGAGTGGGATTGCTGGAGTAGCTTTTTCCTTTTTTTGAAACCAAAAACTTTTTTAACGTTTCCTTGAATTCTCTGAGATGCCCCAGTATCCTTCCAACAAATTGCTTCTTGCCCCAAATGATTAAAGTTGAGTTTTGTTATTGAAAAACCAAAAAATCTTATTAGCAGAGGTACCAATCCACTGAGGTCTTTTGTTACTGGAATCAGGAAAATGGTCTTCTGCAGAGCAGGAGTCAGTGTATTGACGACAATTCAATGTGGCTTCAATGGATACGTTCTTCTGACAATTCAGGGACCTGTACTCCCAGAACAATGGAAATCGTCACTCTACCAAAGGACAATCTAGCAGCAAGATCCTCGGGTGCACTTCAGCATTCGTTTATACACCATTTACTACTTGGCAGAGAAACTGAGGGAACATTATGACCACCAATAACACAAGCCGACGTTGGCAAAGCTGGTGCCAATGGAAGAGATATCGGTGATGAAGATGAATTACCTTCAAAATTCTAACAGAAGCCAACAATAAAGTACAATTCAATTTCAAAGGGAAAAGGCCTGCAAACATTGTAGAAATTCAGCTAGAGAGGAAAGCAAGAAATAAACGTCTGTTCTGAGGGCTACCTGAATTTTGCTGTCAGGTGGATCTGAGCTTCTCTCTCTTGCTGTTTGCCAGCTCTGTGACCTTGAACAAGGTACGTTCCATCTTGAAGCTTCAGGCTCCACTTTTATGACATAAATAATTCAAAATGGCTCCGAGAAATAAAGGCAGAATACGTGGATCTCTTAGTGTCATACTAGCCCATAATTCATATTCAAGAGGTGATCATTAATGTGATAACAGTGACCATGATGATGACAACAGTGTTGATGATGAGGAGGATTACAGCTCAAGTTCTGCCTCATCCAGAAAGCCCTTCCTGACCACTTTATTCCTGACCAATTTTCCTGACCTTTGTGGGTGGTCCTGATGTAGTCCTTGCCTCCACAGTTAAGTAGATAATTACCTGTATGTGCAGGAGCAAAGACTGGGTTTCAGGTAGCTTCTGTGTCTCATGTGATAAGGAAAGCACAAGATTTGAAACCAAATTGTATTTCAGAGAAGTTTAGCCATTTGCTCAAGATCACACAGCGAATAAGTGGCAGAGTTCAGCAAATTCAAGCACAGGGCTGTCCTACGGCACAGCCCAAGCTCTCACCCTCTGCTTTATCTTTCCTCCCCAGAATGTTCTTATCTATCAACGAAGCTTAGTGCTATGCTCTTGGGACCCACTTCTTGTTGTTGATAATGATAGTCTTGTGGGTGTGTGTCCAAATCCCATGTTGACCTGTGAGAGGGGCCTTTGGATGGATTATGGCTCCGCTCAAGTCAAGTACACATAGAGGACGGATTCTTGCCCTTCTCTGAGCCCCAGCATGATGGATTCAGAGTAGCAGAATTAAACTGGATATCGTCCAACAGTGTGTAATCTACTGCATTTGGGGTCAAGGATGATGGCGGGGGGTGGGGGCGCGGGACAAAACTTGCAGAGGTATCAGCATTGCTTGGTTGTGCCTGGTAGGCAATTAAGAATCGCCAAGTATTTGCACCCAATTAACTCAGGTTTGTTTTCCTTACTGAAAGTCGCGGATGTTCGACCTGTCCATCTGATGGATGCTAATGCCCTCCACGGTCTCCTTGCAAACAGGGCCAGGGAGGCTGCTTGAAAGAGTGGCTGCAGCTCCTGCAGGGTCCATACATGCTTGGCACTGGCCCCGTTCTTTGGCTTCAACGTGGGCCGAGAGCCAAGGTCTCTTTTTTTTTGACGTATAGTTGATTTACAATGTTGTGTTAATTACTGCTATATAGCAAAGTGATTCAGTTATATATATATACTTTCTTTTTTTAATATTCTTTTCCATTATGGTTTATCATAAGATATTGAATATAGTTCTCTGAGCTATACAGGACCTTGTTGTTTATCCATCCACGGGCTCTTAATCTAGGCTGCCAGGGCTCTAGTCTCAGTCCCACCACCTGCAAACTGTATTCCCTTATCGACATTATAAGGACGATACTCCAAATGCATAAGCCTTCTGTAAGGAGAAGCCACACATCACACGTACCAAATGGCCAACCGTCTCAATTTTCAGGCCGTCAATGTCCCCCGCTCCCCACCCGCACCGAGCTCTCAGGTTACCAGCCACCAGGAAGGCCCAGAACAGATGGAAAAGAAGGAACTCAGATGACCTCCATCCTTCCATCCCTCCTTTGCCTCCACCACCCACCACGTACCCCTGTAAAACTCCCAGCTGCATCCCCCAGCTTCCCTCCGCTGGGAAAAAAACACGTGCTATGGGGTCAGAGCTCCGAATTCAGATACCTGTGCCTCCGAAACCTGTGTGTCCCATCACAAGCAGCTCTGGAGTGTGTTTCAGCATTTCTAGAACATGAATGGTAACGCGAACTGAATAAAAAGAAGGAAAACTGTGTATCAGCATTGGGCACGTGCTGTCATTACAATACATGCTACTGTTGTCCCAGATATTTTCATCTTGCATGAAGGGGCCGTGCCCTCTTAGCAGAAGTCCTCTCTGTGTCTCTCCATCTCTCTCTCTTTGTCTCTCTCTGTTTTTCTTGGTGCACGTCAATTATCTCAGTCCTTGCGCATTTCCTTAACCCTGTCCTTTTTGCATATCTCACTGTGTCTCTCTCTCCAGATCTTCTCTCTGTCTCTGTCTTTCTCAGCATCTCTGTGTACATGTGTGTGAATTCTTCCTTTCAGTTTCTCATACCCTCTCTGTCTCCCTGTCTCTCAACCATAGTAATTAAAAGTATATTCTCTGGATCCATCTACCTGAACTTGCACACTGACTCCATGCTTTAAGAGCTATGTGAACTTGGGCAATTTATTTAGTCTCTCTGAGCTCTTTTATTTTTCATTTCAAAAGGAAGAAAAACAACAGTACTCACCTTATAAGGTTGTCATGAAGACTAAATGAGTTATTGCAGCTAGAAGCACCCAGCATGGTGCCTGGCACAGAGCAAGCACTCAATAAATATTAACTATTAATATTATTATCTATTTCTCCTATTTCAGGTGCATTCTCTCCCTTCCTCTATCTCTATATTTCTGACTCTCTGTTTCTCTGTCTCTCCTTGTCTTTCTCTCTTTTTCAACTCCCTCCCTCACTCCTTCCTTCCTCCCCTTCTTCCATCTCTCCCCACCTCCCTCTTTCTCTCTTCCTCTCTTTCTGGACAGAGGCTCACTGTAGCTCCTTTCCTAGACTTGTTTACTCACATCAGGTTCTTGATTAGGTGTCGATCTCAGGCCACCCACCAGAAATTTAAAAGTAACCCTTGTGGTGCTGAGGTTGGGGAGAGATGTTTCAGGAGCACTTACTGGGTTGCTCAGGAGATGGCCCAGGGGTTCCGTGCCAACAGGAAGGACGCTGGCGCTGTTGTCCTATGCCATGGAAACCACCTGCCGGGTACCACTGTAAGATGAATGATGCCGCTGGCAAGCAGGAAGAGGAAGAGCGTGCAGCGCAGAGGGTGAGTTTTCCAAAGGGAGCAGAACGGTCGACCGTGATTCATCCGAACTCACTTTTGAACTCAAAACTCAAATTCAGTTGCCAGTAGAAGTCTGTAAAGAATTAATTAGGGAGCCTCACAAACAGTCAAAACTCATAAATTTGTCACTGTCGAGAAGCATCATTTCATCCGTCAGACATGAAGTATGGCTGTCAGAAGATGGAAAGAAAGGAAACAGTCAAAGAAGCAGGTCTGCTGGCTGTTTCTTTCCCATGCTTAGAGGAAAGGGGCTAGGTAAGAACTTGAAGAACTCAGAGGGAGGAAGTGGCAGTGCCCCTGGACCATAGCTCCATGAGGGCAAGGCTGGCCACATCAGTCGTGATCAGTACTGGTGCCCCAGAGCCCAGCTTGGCGCTTGGTACGTAGGAGGAACTTAAAATATTTCTTTTTTAAAATTTATTTTATTGACGTATAGTTGATTTACAATGTTGTGTTAATTTCTGCTGTACAGCAAAGTGATTCAGTTATCCATGTATATATTCTTTTTTTATAAGTTTATTTATTTTATTTTTTATTTATTTTTGGCTGCGTTGGGTCTTCATTGCTGCACGCAGGCTTTCTCTAGTTGTGGCGAGTGGGGGCTACACTTTGTTGCAGCGCATGGACTTCTCATTGCGGTGGCTTCTCTTATTGTGGAGCACGGGCTCTAGGTGCATGGGCTTCAGTAGTTGTGGCACTCAGGCTCAGTAATTGCGGCACACGGGCTTAGTTGCTCCATGGCATGTGGGATCTTCCCGGACCAGGGATCGAACCCATGTCCCCTGCATTGGCAGGCGGATTCTTAACCACTGTGCCACCAGGGAAGTCCCATATATATATTCTTTTTCATATTCTTTTCTATTATGGTTTATCACAGAATAATGAATATAGTTTCCTATGCTATGCAGTAGGACCTTGTTTATCCATTCTATATATAATATTAAAATATTTCTTGAAATGATTAAAGATTCAAAAGGAGGCAGTTGGCAAGGATGAGATGGAGGACCCCAACATCTGGCATTGAACCTGGTGTCCCTCCATTGCTCTCCACACCTTCCTGTTAAACAGGTGATGTGGAGCTGTTACCACAGCTGTTACCATGGCAACCCCAGTAACAATGAAGAGTATGGCTATGGAACTCCAACCGGCCCAGCCCCATCCTCACTTAGGCTAGCGTCTGTTTCTTCTCCATGTGTAAAAAGAAGCTCATAATTGCATCTACATTATAGAATTTTTATGGAGACTAAATGAGAAATTCATTTGAAGATGGATATTAGCTACTGCTGTTACTACTATGAGAAATGAAGGGAGATGCATTCGTCTGCTAGGGCTGCAAAAATAAAATACTACAGACCATGGCTCAAACAACAGACATTTATTTTCTCACAGTTCTGGAGGCTGGAAGTCTAAGATCAAGTTGTTGGCAGGGTTGGTTTCTTCTGAGGCCTCTCTCCTTGATTTGCAGACGACTGTCTTCTCCTGCGTCCTCAGTCTTTTCTCTGTACAGTACTCTGCCCAAATGTCCTCTGCTTTAAAGGACACCAGTCAGATTGGATTAGGCCCACCCTAACGACCTCACTTTAACTTAATTATCTCTTTAAAGGCCCAGTATCCAAGTATATTCTGAGGTTCTGGGGATTAAGGCTTCAGTATATGAATTTGGGGGAGACAAAATTAGCTCATCATAGGGACCTCCAGTATAGTTATGCTTTGGTTTAATCAAGCTTCCTAGTAGCTTAGGAGAAAACAAATATACCCTCCCACTGGCCCTGAACTGAGCTCACCCTGGTAAAATATTTGACTTAAAAGATGTTTTTCAAACCTGACCTGTTAGGGAACAAAGAGCCACACAGCCCAGTGATCTAGGTGTCCGCCTTGGCTCTGCTCCCTGCCGGCTGCATCATCGCATTCCGTTCAAGCATCTTACTCTCTCCCTGGTCCTCATTCAGGAGAAGTGGATCGTACCACATGGTGCCCAAGATCCCATCTGCTCTAATTATCTCTAGATGATTCCTTAAGACACTGAAAGGATCTGGAAAGGTTCACATACAAAATATGAGTTTGTATACAACATTTTGCTTGTTCCCCTCTCTGTCTTAAGAAGTTGTTTCTTGAGTTCTCCATGGCGGTAGGCAGGTGGCAGAGGACACTAAAACCATGTGAGAAAAACAAACAAACAAAAAAAGTCAGGGTATCAAGACTGTGTGAAAACTCATGGAAGTCTATTACTGGGATTCATCCGTCTTGTCCGGCATCAAGAAGAGGTTGCAGGTCCAGGTTGTTACCAGAAACAAAAGAACCTAACGCACAATTGTGTCCACTCGTGAAGCACAGCACACGGTGCAAAGGTTTCCCTTGCCTTTCTCTTAGCAGATACACACTACTGTATGTAAAATAGATAAACAACAAGGACCTACTGTATAGCACAGGGAACTATCGTCACTATGCTGTAATAACTTATAATGGAAAAGAATCTGAAAAAGAATATATATATATATGCATATGTATACCCGAATCGCTTTGCAGTACACCTGAAACTAAAACAACATTGTAAATCAACTATACTTTGATTAAAAAAAAAAAGCCTTTCAGTCCCATCAGGATCCACCTCGGGATCCCCTGGGAGTCTGTCTCTTCACTAGCTTCTGCCTCTTCCTCTTCTCCTTACCCTCAAGCTCTTGGTCTTTACTATTTTGCTGCCGGGGTCTTGCTCTATCATAAAGGAACTCCTTAAATGCTCAGCTTCTGAGCGTGATGTCTGATTCCTTCCTCTGTCGTAAGAAGAGGCTTTAGTCCTTTCACTGTCCTCAGGTGAGAGCAGTCGAGTGCAGTGGTTAAAACAGACATTCTGAAGCCAGTCTGATTAGTCTTGAAACTGGTCCATGTTTGCAATTTATAAACATATATATTGTGGGAGAATACTCGAAGAACTATAATGGGTACACAAGCAAAAGAGTTTGGACACCCCGATCTCCAATAAGCAAACAACCCTTTAAAAAAATAATTTGTGGAAGGGCTTCCCTGGTGGCGCAGTGGTTGAGAGTCCACCTGCCGATGCAGGGGACATGGGTTCGTGCCCCAGTCCGGGAAGATCCCACATGCTGCGGAGCGGCTGGGCCCGTGAGCCATGGCCGCTGAGCCTGTGCGTCTGGAGCCTGTGCTCCGCAATGGGAGAGGCCACAACAGTGAGAGGCCCGCATACCGCAAAAAATAATAATAATAATTTGTGGAATAGTACTTTTCAGAACACCTTTTTCTTTTTTCTTTTTTTTTTTTACATCTTTACTGAAGTATAATAGCTTTACAATGGTGTGTTAGTTTCTGCTTTATAACAAAGTGAATCAGTTATACATATACATATGTTCCCATATCTCCTCCCTCTTGCGTCTCGCTCCCTCCCACCCTCCCTATCCCACCCCCAGAACACCTTTTTCTTAATACTGACTTTCTGAGCCCAATGTAGTTGTTGCTATTTTGTTAATAAAACCTCAGTCTCTTTATTCTGTCTTACTAAAGACTGCCTCCCCACCAAGAATAGAGGGGAAATCTCATCCTGTTACTAATAAATTTTTAAGTCACCAAAACACAACCATAAAGATTGCATCTGAGAGACAGAATGAAAGACTGGGATGTTTAACACATAATAAATCAGTAAGTATGGCTATCAGACAACCCATTTCTCTTTGCCATCTCCTGCACATTAGCTCCCACCCACCTCCAACCCGGTTTTCAGTGATATACATATCATTTTGTTTCACATTCCCTTTATCGTGCATTTTCAGGGAAAAGCTGCATTTTTCTGCAACTGCTGTTTTATTCTAACATCCATGTCTGATTTCAGATATTGACTTCCAATTCTTGAGACCAACTGTGTTCACAGAATTCCGTGTAATTTGGATACTTACCTTGGAAATAGCTTTGGGCTATCTCGTTCCAATCTTCTTGTATCACTTGAGGGAGAAGATTTCCTAAATCCACTTGCCAATACCCAGAATTGTGTAATCTTGAGTTTCTTCATATACGTTTGTCCCAAGGCACCTGCCTCTTATACACCTGCCTTCCTGATACTAACTGGAATCAGCTGAAAGTAAAGGGGACTGCTCAGGGTGGGGGGGGATTGATGGTGAATTCTATCCCTAAAGGAGAGTTTCTCAACCTTGGCACTATTGGCATTTGGGGCCAGGTAATCCTTTGTAGGGTCTGCCCTGTGCACTGTAGGATGTTTAACCGCATCCCTCGTCTCCACCCACTATTTGCCAGTAGCATCCCTCCTAGAATCATGACAACAAAAATGTCTCCAGATATTGCCAGTGTTCCCCTGGGAGACAAAATCATCCCTAATTGAGAATTCTGTCTTAGAAGTAGTCAAGTGAAAGGTGAACACCACCCCAATTTCCTCAAGTTCAAGTGCTAGATGGGAACTTGAAACAGATTCTAAAGTCCCTGGACACTATAAAAGTCTACAGTGCCATAAAATGGTTTTAAGTTCGTGGTGATGGTCGGGTGAGGTAGGAGAGAGAGGAAAGAGGCAGGAACAGGACAAGTTTAGAATCCAAGTCAAACAGATTTGGGGTCCCCCAAGGCATCATCTGATATTGTTCCTGTTCCTCTCCCCCACGTCAGTCCTGGCGGAGGTCCAGTGGGATGTTGGAGGAGGAACAAGTGGCTGATTTAGGACTTTGAGATTCATAGCAATGGGTGATGCCTCCAGAGTGTCGTAAGTACCAGGTGGCTGAGTCTCCCCCAAGTGGCCCTCAGGGACGTTTTGCCCTTTCATTCAAAGGAGGAGGTGCATCTCTTAAGCTTTCCTCCCCTTCCCCCCCCCTCCAGGCTCTGTGCTCCAACATCTCTGAGTACCAGGAGTCGCTGTTAGCGGGGATGCCCACCCCTGGCATTCCTGAGCTCTCTTTTCTGCTTTAGGACAATCAGCTTCCTCTCTGGGCTGCTGGAGGGACGTCAGGAGATGTGGGAAAGGGAGACAGCCACAGTTTTGCCCCCTCCCTGCCCTTGGATCCCCACAGCTAGCACAATCCTCATGGACATTCACTTTCCAAGGGAAGAGGTTCAGGCAGACACAACCCATCATTTTCATAGGAAATGACATGCAGTCTAAGAGGCATGGGCCGATTGCAAAGCTGTTATAACCTGCTACTGACTATATCTCGTATTATTAAATAACCATCTCACTGGAGCCTGGGCATTTGGGGTTTTTTAAGGCCAGCCCCCAGCTCTGAAATTGACGTGACCAGGATAATTAGACCTCACCTCAAGGACCTCATCCCGCCTACCTGCCCACAAAGTTAGCAGCTGGGTTTCTTGACGTTCCCGTTAGGACAGCTCTTAGGCTTAGGTGGGCCATATTTCAATTTAATTGTCCTGCCCACGACAGACTCACTGTCTCGCAGGCTGGAAAGAGAATGAATTAGAAGTTTCCCGTTCTGCCTCAGAGTCAGTGCCCTCTCTTATGCTATGTTTAGAACTTGTGTGGGCACTTGGCTGATGCCAAACACATCTTAGCTTTAATTCCTGTTTTGAGGCGACACTTTCTTCACTGAGGGCAAAGCTCAGGGTGGAAGAGCTTGTTGAGATATTTATTCCACTGTCTTCCTCACTTCCTGTAGACTGGTAAGGCTTGGTCCGTCTGGGAAAGGAGAGAGTCTTCTCTCAAACGCAGAGGCAGTCCACTTCATTGGAAGCATTGCGTGCAAATAAAGGGATCCCGAGGGCTTCCCTGGTGGCGCAGTGGTTGAGAGTCCGCCTGCCGATGCAGGGGACGCGGGTTCGTGCCCCGGTCTGGGAGGATCCCACATGCCGCGGAGCAGCTGGGCCCGTGAGCCATGGCCACTGAGCCTGCGCGTCCGGAGCCTGTGCTCCGCGATGGGAGAGGCCACAGCAGTGAGAGGCCTGCGTACCGCAAGGAAAGAAAAAAAAAAAGGGATTCCGGCTGGCTGTCCTGCACCTGTGTTTTTCATTTAAGCAACGTGCACCGCACATCCGCTGAGGCCCATGCCCTGTGCTGGGCATGGTGATGCAGCCGTGAAAAAGTCACAGCCCCTGCCCTCAAGGAATTACTGAGTTTGATGAGGAAGCAAACTAGTAAGTGGATATTACATCATGACACTAATAAAAACAAGAACAATGAAAAACAAGCAGTTCTCAATTTTTGAGCCTTTGATATGGGTCCAGTATTGGGCTTAAAAAGAAGGAACAGGGGCTTCCCTGGTGGCGCAGTGGTTGAGAATCTGCCTACCAATGCAGGGGACATGGGTTCGAGCCCTGGTCTGGGAAGATCCCACATGCCGCAGAGCAACTAGGCCCATGAGCCACAACTACTGAGCCTGCGCGTCCGGAGCCTGTGCTCCGCAACAAGAGAGGCCGTGACAGTGAGAGGCCCATGCATCGCGATGAAGGGTGGCCCCCGCTCACCGCAACTAGAGAAAGCCCTCGCACAGAAACGAAGACCCAACACAGCCATAAATAAATAAATAAGAAAGGAAGGAACAGAGGGTAG
The DNA here is from genome assembly GCF_011762595.2 of Tursiops truncatus. Taxonomy (NCBI): domain Eukaryota; kingdom Metazoa; phylum Chordata; class Mammalia; order Artiodactyla; family Delphinidae; genus Tursiops; species Tursiops truncatus. The sequence goes on from NC_047048.1 coordinate 30,266,017, forward strand.
GCTCTGGAGTCTGATGTCCCAGTTTCAATACCATCTTGGACACTGATTGGTGATGTAAACTTGGAAAAGTCACTTCCTCTCTCCTAGTTTCTAGATGTGGAGTCTTGGACCAGTCGTGTAACCTCTCTGAGACTCTTTTTCCTCATCTGTAGGATGAGAATAGTCCCCTCATCCTAGGGCTGTGTTAAGGATTGGATGCAATAACACATATAATCTAATAACTGCTCAATAAAGATTAGCTATCGTTATATCAATAACTCCATGAGATGGGGCTTCTTATTATTCTCGTTTTATGGATGGGGAAACTGAGGCTCAGATAGGTTATATTACTTGTCCAGTATCCCACAACTGGTAATCCTTGGATTTGAACCCAGGTTTGTAGGAGGCCAAAACCATGCTTTGGACCTGAGTTCAATAGGAATGAACTAGAGGTTTTTGAGGAGAATAACAATGGGGCATTTGAGGAGAGAGCTTAAGCCTCTACCCTGCGTCCTGCAGCATGGAGACCAGGGGGAAATGGCTCTAGATGCCACAAGAGAAGACAGGAGAGACCTGAGCATCTTCCCCTTGTTGCCTTCCTTGCTCTCTGCTCCCTTTTTCTCTCTTACTTCGTATCATCATCATTCTGTTTCCACTTCCCCACTTGAATGTCCAATGGCTTCTTAGTCTTGAGATAAGCAAACACAGACTCGGGAGTTCTAACCACCCTTCCCAATCTGCTCTTTCCCCAGCAGTCTCCCATCTCCTAGCCACTCAAGCCGAACACTCACAAGCCACATTTTTCTCACCAGCAAAACATGGCCATCCTACTTTTCTTTTTATTGAAATATATTCGACATATAACATTGTGTAAATTTAAGGTGTACAACCTGTTGATTTGCTACATATATATATGGCACTATGATTGTCACTGTAGCATTAGCTGACACCTCGATTACATCACATAATGATCATTTCTTTTTCTGGTGGGAATAATTAAGATCTAGTCTTTCAGCAAGTGTGATGTTTATAATACAATAATCACTATACAGGGCATTAAATCTCCAGGACTTATTTACGTACTCATTGCAAGTTTGTATTTTAAACATCACTCCTATGCCCTCACCCCAGTCCCTGGTAACCACCATTCTGCTCTCTGTTTTTACAAGTTTAGATTTTTAGATTCCACATATAAGTGGGATTTGTCTTTCTCTGTCTGACTTATTTCACTGAATGTAATGTCCTCAAGGTCCATCCATGTTGTCGCAAATGGCAGGTTTTCCTTCTTTCTCAAGGCTGAATTATATTCCATTGTATATATACACCACATCTTGTTTATTCATTCATCCATTGACGAACACTGAGGTTGTTTCCATGGCAACCCCACCTTCAAACTAGTGACTGGCTCCTCATTTCCCTCCACCTCCTCTACCCCCATCATCTCTCAGCTGGACGGCAGCTCAGTGACCTTCCTGTTTCACTCTTGCCCCTCTCTGTTCTGTTCCTCGCATATGATATCAAAGAGCTTTTGAAAACAAAACAGATCTTGTTATTCCCCAATTAGAAAACTTCTAATGATCTCCATTTACATTTATAGTAAAATCCAAACTCCTGGGCTTCCCTGGTGGTGCAGTGGTTGAGAGTCCGCCTGCCGATGCAGGGGACGCGGGTTCATGCCCCGGTCCGGGAAGATCCCACATGCCGCAGAGCGGCTGGGCCCGTGAGCCATGGCCGCTGAGCCTGCGCATCCGGAGCCTGTGCTCCACAACGGGAGAGGCCACAACAGTGAGTGGCCCGCATACTGCAAAAAAAAAAAAAACACGAAATGTCCAAACGTCCTTCATCCATTATCCCAATGCCCACATCCCTCTTCATCACCCTTGTCTGACTCTTGGAGGATTGCACCAAAATACCACATCTGTACAATAAATACCAAAATGCAAGCTTCAATTTGTCAAAGGTAATAACGTCCAGCTGTTTAATCCAGAAATCCCCCTTCTAGAAAATACTATAAGGAGACATTCTAAAAAACAAATTTTTGTTTGCAATGTGATTTACAATATAGAGAACAGGAAACGACCCAACTGTCCGGTAATAGGGTACTGGTTAAACAAATGTGGGCACATTAATATGATGGACTGTTATAAGGTCATTAAAAATATGTTTATGAGCATTTTTAATATCCTGATGAAATACTTATTCAACAATGACAAGCAAAACAATGAGGATGCAAAACTGTATTACTTTAGTCTCAACTCTGTAGCAGAAAGAAATGAAAATACACTAGAGGAAATATGTTGGAGTGGCCGACCCTTTGTGTTGTGTTTAAGAATGATGCTTTGTTTTGTTTTGTAATATATTTCATATTTTTGCAGAGTTTAAACTATGGCATGATGGAGATTTTTTTCTTCATCTCATTCCATTGCCAGTAAATAATCTAGCCACTGCTGTTCTGGGATCCTGGCCATCTTCAAACTAGGAATATGAAGGTGTAGATTGAGAAAGGTGGAGAAATATGGAGACTCATTCAGAATTATGATAAACTGGAATTATGCTAAGAGTTGATCAGTCATTACCAGGAGAGAGCTTTGTCTTAAAATTGCTTCCAAAAGCTGAACTCTTTATCCTTTCCTCTCTCAAACAGCTCTTGAAGGATCTCAGATTTCCACCCCTCCCCAAGCTCAACAGGGAGAAAACTGGATGGAACTTAAAAACTGACATCCTGGAGAAAGGCTGGGAGGAAGAAGTGGGGTGCAAATTAAGAAACCAAGGGAGCCATTGGGGAGAAGAAGGAGGGAAAGAAGGCCACAGGAAAAAAAAATGTGTCAGAAACCTATCTACCTAAGAGGGTCAAACAGATAACCAAGCTGTGTGAAGCAATAGGGCTTAGTGGGGATTGCAGCAAACTAAAGAAAGAGTTCATACCCTGTGGAATGAGAAGAACTAACTCAATTGCAGGTGACTGTTACCATGTAGGAATGCAAGCCCAGGGTTTGCCAAGTTTTTCCCATGTTTCCAATCCAGAAATCCATATTTTTATGTTAAAAAAAAAGCCTCTTGTTTTTAAATATTGGCAAATATTTAAACATTTAAACTCCATTTACAAAAACATGATATAAATACAATAAAAATATTACAAGTTGGTTCTTTTTGGTTGGTGGTCACATTGGGTGTTGTTACTTTTCTCTACTTTTTAAGTAAGAAAAAAGAAACAAAGACAAAATTTAAAACACCTACAAACCAAGTAAAATACTGACAAGCCATATTCCACTTTCAACCATACCGTAGTCTAATAATTCTCTTTTCCCTACATGAGGTAGACCTGGTGTGAATCAACAGGGAATTAAAAAAGAATCACAAAGGTTTTCAATTATTTTCACTGTTCTCAATGGTTTCTTCAGGAATGGACATCACTATCCCACCCTTCCAAATTTTAAGGGATGACAAAACAATGAACATCCTTTAACAATCAGAAAACAAGAGAAGACTGGAAAAAAATGAGGCATGGAGTGAAAGTTGGCGAGGCTCCCATCTCCAGCCTTCCATCTTACCGGTCTCCAGCTCTATGAGTGAGCATCGCTGTGTGTTTAAAAGACACATCCAGATTAATTTGTCTGACAAATGAAGAGAAGTGTGAGGCTTGTCACGTCATGGAGATGGTAATGTTGTCACTGTCTTTATAAATCATTCCCACCTCTCCTGAGACAATACTAGGTTAATCTGCGGGTGCCTCTGATTCCGGCGGCAAAGCTGAGAACATATCACCATTTTGCTGAGGAGTTCAGGTAAACAGATTGTGGGAGCATCTACTGGGCCAGAAATAATGGGAGTCTTACAAATATAACACAGGAACATCACAGTTCCTTGATATGACTGCCTCATTCCAAGGGCTGCCATCTGGTAACCAAGGGGAGATAAGAACTGGGCCATCCTACAACTTGGCTAGTGGGATCCAGGTGTCCTTGGCTATAACAACTCACCTTCCATTGACCCATCACCCCAGGGTCCTCCTAGCCCAGCACATTGGTTAAATGATTCTGCTAATGACTGTAGAACTGATGATAAGCATTAATTGTAATGATAACCATTAAACCATAGATTTAATAACGAATACCCATGTGAAGCCAATGATGTGCTAATGATGGACTTAGATTTCCATTTAATATTACAAATCTTGACACTGGTATTGGCAGCTGCATTCGAGATTAATGGGTTGACTCTCTCCAAGCCACCAGCTGGAATTTGAATGAGAATTCTAATCCCACTGTCCCAGCCCACCTCACAGAGACTGTCCGGATGGTCAAGACCACAGATGTGAAAACGTTTAGTCAATTACAGAAAGATGTTTTCCAGATATTTGCTGTCTGTTTCCCAGAAGATCAAATCCTTCATCAATTTGATCCTTAAGAGAAAAAGTTGTTTTAAAATACAGCTTCAAAAGAAACTGTGGGCTGTGGTAGAAAAAGGGAAGTTCTAGCATCAGACAAATCAGGAATTTGCATTCATGTCCAGCCACTTCCTTGCTGTGAGATTCCAGGAAACTCTCTGAGCTTCAGGCGTCTCCTCTGTGAGTGAGAGATGGTCTAAGGGTTAAATGGAACAGTCGAAGGAAAGCACCTGGCACAGCAATTGACACAGGTGAAGGATGGTTATTTTTTTCCTAACGGGAGACTGGCAAGACTGTGCCCCACAGAACCCACTGCATGAGAGCCCAAAGTCAGTCCCTGAAATCATAGTGACCATTGGCGAAAATACCAACCTTATGCCTTTCTCTCTTCTCTTTTGATCCAAGGAGGAAATTCCTTAGAATCTTGCTGCCCAAACTGTGGTCAGTGCCTTGTAGCATCAGCATCACCTGCGTCAAGGAAGCGGGATGGAGGGAGAGAGTGATGGAGGGATGTCTTTGCATGGGGTGGGCAGGGAAATCTTTTCTGGGGCATTTGGGATGAGACCCAATGGCAAGAAGCCCACCATTTACAGATCTGGTAGAGGGTGTTGCAGACAGAACAGAATGTGCAAAGGCCAAAGTCAGGAGTAGCTTCAAGTATTCAAGGAACAGAAAAAAAGATGGTGTCTGGATTCACAGGAGAGAGCAAGGTTGAAGGGTAGGTACAAGATGAGGTTGGAAAGGGAAGCAAGAGACAATTAAAGTAGTTTCTCCCAGTATTTGGGGGAGATTTCCAAGCTTACCAGGTTAGTCTCAAAGACACACATACACACACACACACACACACACACACACTCTTTATAAACTTTCATTGCACCTTGAAATTCTTCTTGACAATTATCACAATATAACCAAACAGGTATTCACATGTTTATCTATTTGACATTTGGCTACCTTGCCAACCTATAATCTCCTTGAGGGCAGGGACCTCTATTTTGTTCACCATTATATACTCAGCATCTAGCAAAAATGTAGAATGTGGCAGGTGGTCGATTACTTTTTAGGAGTGAGAGAGAGAAAGAAAACACCCAGCTTACAATATGTTTCATCAGATGGTAGTTATTAAATTATTTTAAGATGCTTTACTAAATTCCCTTTGAATTGTATTTTTCTGTGCTATGAAGGAAATGGGTTCCAATACCACAAAAATTTAAGAGGATTTCTTTAATTTGAGTTATATGAACCTGGGTATAAAGCAGCTATAATTTTTCTTACACTGTTATCACAGTGAAAACAACTCAGAGAAATTTGTGAAAATTTCGAGGAAAGCACAGAAAGGTTTCTGCAGTGCCCTATGTGAAAGCGTGGAAGTATTCAGATGATTTGCGGCATATTTTAAATCATTTTTTTGAGTTATAATTTTCATATACAACAACGCACGCATTTTAAGGGTACAGTTTGATAATTTGGACAAACATGTACACTTACACCATGAAAGGGCAAATACGAGTTTAAAATGTTGAGGCTTCATTCTCCGTGTTGGAAATAAGGGACGAGATTTCTCCCTAGTCCCACTTGTTAGAGCGTAAATTTACTTTCACAAGCTTTTAAGCTTGAGTTCTTTCTCTGTCTCTTTGAAATGTGTGTACCTCTTTTTAAAAGCTAAATAAGTCTTTCCAGCTTTAGGTACAAGTAATGTCTTTCTTACGGACCTGTGAGCCATCTCTTTGAAATACATAATCATCAAAGAAGATGGAGGTAGAAGCCTAACTCCAAGGATCAAAACTACCCTTGTAAATATGTGAGAAGTTTATGTTCCCTTCGGATAAAGCCAATTAGCAAACACAAATGGCCACCCACTTACCAGGTGAATCTAGGATGGATGATGTGTGATGAATGGTGCTGTCGGGTCCTCTTCCTTGAGAACTAGTTATCCTTTATCTTGAGGATGTGTATGGAATAAGTCGTGTATGCTTGGCTATAGAAAAGGGAAAATTTTTTTTTGCAGTCTCTTCATAGATTGCCTGTGATACATATCACATTCCAGTTTAATGCTTATTTAATAGTAAAAATTGTTTTCTTTCTCTTCTGCCTTTGTGGAGAGATTTTCTGGGTTGGAAAAAGATTTTGCTTTAAATTATACTCTTTCCAACAGTTACCATCACCCTAATCAAGATATATAACATTTTCATCACCCCAGAAGCTTCCATGTGACTCTGAAAAATGAGTCCCCACACCTCCTCGCCAGGCAACCATTAAAGTTATTTCTATCATTATAGATTAGTTTGACCTATTCTAGAACTTCTTATAAATACCATATGGTATTTACTCTTTGATGCAAGGCTTCTTTCACCCAGCATGTTTTTGAGATCCAGCCATGTTCCTGCATGTAGCAGAAGCTTGTTTCATTGCACTGTAGAGCACTGCTCCAGAATTTGTTTTTGCAATCACCTGTTGGTGGACAGTTAGGTTTTTGACTCTTACAGACAAAGCTGCTATGAACATTCATGTACAAGGCTGTTTGTGGCCCTACATTTTCATTTCTCTTGTATAAATAGCTAAGAATGGAACTGCTGATGGGTCAGGGAAGGACTGAGAGTTTGGGGTTAGTAGATGCAAACTATTACCTATAGAATGGATAAACAACAAGGTCCTACTGTATAGCACAGGGAACTATAGTCAATATCCTTGGATAAACCATAATGGAAAAGAATATAAAAAAGAATATATATATATATGTATAACTGTGTTACTTTGCTGTAGAGCAGAAATTAACACATCATAAATCAACTATAATTCAATAAAAGAAATAAATTTAAAAAAAAGAATGGAACTGCTGAATCTTATGAAAATGCTTAACTTTCAAACTAACTGTCAGACTCCTTTCCAAAGTGGTTGTACCATTTACACTCTCACCAACACTTAGTATGGTCAATCTTTTTAATTTTACACCTTCTAATTGATCAGTATCTTGTGGTTCTCATTTGCATATATCTAACAAGTTGGACATTTTTGTGTGTTGTTATTGACTATTTGTAATTTTCTTTAATGAAGTATCTATTCAAATATTTTGCCCCCCTTTTTTTTTTTTTTTTTGCGGTACGTGGGCCTCTCACTGTTGTGGCCTCTCCCGTATGCAGAGCACAGGCTCCGGACGCACAGGCTTAGCGGCCATGGCTCACGGGCCCAGCCGCTCCGCGGCATGTGGGATCTTCCCGGACCGGGGCACGAACCCGTGTCCCCTGCATCGGCAGGCGGACTCTCAACCACTGCGCCACCAGGGAAGCCCCTGCTCCTTTTAAAACTGTTTTTGTCTTCTTATTGAGTTGTTAGGATTTTTTTTTATATATTCTGGAAACAAGTCCTCTCACGGACACATGTTCTGCAAATATTTTCTCCTCTTCTTAATAGCCAGTGTTTTTTGTGTTCAGTCTTAAGAAATCTTTACCTGTCTGAAGGTCATGAGATTTTTCTCCTACGTTTTCCTCTTAAAGTTTTATAGTTTTGGCTTTTACATTTAGGTCTATGATACATTTTAAATAAAATTTTTGGTGAGGCAGAGGTTGAGGTACACATTTGCCTCTTCTAAATATCCTGTTTTTCTATCACCGTTCGTTGAAAATGCATTCCCTTCCCCAAGTGAGTTATGTTAGTGCCTTTGTCTAAAATGGATTGATTATATCTTTAGATAATATAAATTATATATAAATATTATAAATACAATATATAAATGTAAACGTGCAAAGAAAATCAGTAATTTGCCAGTAGTCATCCAACATAACTAGTAGAAATGGAGTCTGCTCCTTTGACAGCCACTTTATACCCTCACCCTCACTATGGTGTATACCAGGAAATTCCACATTTATTATCTCTTTTATTTCTTTTAATAACCCAGTCAGGCAAATAATCTACAGATGAGGAAGTTGGGGCTCAGAAAGAAGGAATTAATTTTCCCAATTCCTTCACCTGATGAGTAGAAGCTCTGAGCTTTGAGCTTGAGTTTTTCTGATTCACATCCAATGCTTTTTTCTCCAACCTCCCTTTGAGAAAGCCCAACAGCCCTGGGGAAATTCAGCAGGAGAAATGCTACCTTTGTCTTTCGACATCTGGCATTGATGATTTAAACCATCAATATGTCTCAGCAGCAGGAAGGAGAAGTGGGGAAGAAGAGGTATTTGGGCTCAGGGTGAGCATGGAAATAGACCAGGGTCTACAATGGTGGGTCTCACAGGCAGGGAAATACTGTTTGCACTTGGAGTGGAGATCTGTTTTTATCACTATGCTGGATTGGATTGGCCTGAAAGGGAGAAAATGTTACCCATTTTATTTCACAAACTGCTTTAGAAAGCAGACAAGTTTAGCGTTGGCAATTTTGGTCTCTCCACAGCAGGAGCTGTTTTCAATTTTGTCTGTAATAGTTATCTTTTCATAAATAACACCAGTGTCGATTAGTACAGCTTTTATGGTAAATCTCAAGTCAGATAGTGTGAGTCTTCCAGCTTGATATTTTAAATTTTTTTGAGTATTTTTAGACCATTCCATTTCCATATGTTTTTGAATCAGCTAGTTAATTTTTACAAAAAGTCTTTCCGTATTTTCATTGAGATTGCATTGAATCTATAAATCTATTTGGGGAGAATTGACATCTTAACAGTATTGACTCTTCTGATTCATGAATATGACATATCTTTCCATTTATCTAGGCCTTCTTTAATGTCTTTTAGCATTTTTAAATAATTTTAAGCATATGCGTCTTACCACATATTTGTTAGATCCATCTCTTACTATTTTATAGTTTTCAATGTTATTATAAATACTTCAAAAAATTCAATTTCTCATTTTTTGTCGCTAGAACATAGAAGTACAGTTTTTGCTTACCAGTCATTCTAAACTGTCCTGTTAAGTTCTTGTGGCTGTTTTTTTGATATTCTTTGGATCTTCTCTGTAGCTGGTCATGGTATTTGTGAATAAAGATAGTTTCATTTCTTCCTTTCCAATCCGTGTGTCTTTTATTTCATTTTCTTACTTGATTACACTGTATGTTGAACAGCAGTAGTGAGAATGGACATTATTGTCTTGTTGCTATCTTGGGGAGGGCAAACATTCAGTCCTTTACCATTACATCCGATGTTAGCTGTAGGTTTTTTGTAAATGCTTTTAACAGGTTGAGGAAGTTCATTCTATTTCTGGCTGCTTTAGTGTTTTTATCAGAAATGGATGGTGAATTTCGTCAGATGCTTTTTCTGCACCTATTAGGGTGAACATAGAGTTGTTGTTATTTATTCTGTCGGCACATTGATTTTTCTACTTTTGAACCAACCTTAAATTCCTATGATGAACCTCACTCATTCGTCACGTGCTTTCCTTTATCTGTTACAGGACTCTATTTGCTAGTATTTTGTTAAGGGTCTTTGCTTCTGTGTTCGTAAGGGGTATTGGCTTGTAGTTTTCCTGTAATGACTTTGAGGACATGACACATTTTAAAGGCTTTTGATACATTTATGCCAAACTGTCCTGCAGAGAGGGCATACTGATCATTTTCCCGCTGGCTTTATGTCTGTGCCCGTTTACAAACACCAACACTGAATATACACATGTTTTTACTGTTTTGAAACAATCAATTAGTGAGAAATTCAAACTTACTATTTGAATTTATTTTTCCTTGATTCTGTTATTGAACATTATTCATCTATTTATCCACTGTATGATTTCTGTGTGTGTATAGCTTGTTTTCCTCTCTCTTTTTTTCTCTTATGATATTGGTCTCTTTCCTGTCGATTTGCAAGATGTCCTTAAACTTTAATTACTTTAATTACTATTCCTGGCTTTTAATTATTTTATAGCCCTCACCAAATATTTTGCCTGCCTTCCTTGCTGGATTTTGAATTTCCTGAAATTACTGTCTTACTGACCAGTGTGTGTTCATGGCTTGATACAGTGTCTAGGACCTAGTGCAAATTTCACAAATGTTTCATGAATGAATAAGTGAATTACTCTTATATCTTCTTTCACTTTGATAGTTTTGTTTGCTGTGAATTATGTAGAATTCATATATGTAGAGTATATTCTTTGAAATCTGTATTTTGAAACTAAGTATGATTTGCCTGATTGACTTATAATAATTCAAAAGGTATTGTTGAATTTTCTATAAACATGAGCAGAAATGATTTATTTGACTTTAAGGATACACCTGTGCAGGCCAAGCTTGTAATTTAGATAATAAATAAAAATATCTAATAGTAATGATGTAAAATTCTGTTAACTAAGAATATGTTTGCATAGCATACTATAAAAAGTTCTATCCTTAAAAAAAATTTTGTCTGTAATAAAAGAAATGATAGACACACTGGCCTGCAGGAAGGGAGGAAGGATAACACCTTGGCCCAGAAACTTTGTTTACATTCCTATTCAAACATGGTCTGAGTGTGTCCCATTGAAGGAGAGACATGTGGGTCAATTTGACCCTAAAAGGACTCTGAAGAAGAAAGGGAAGGAGGAGGGGGGGAAGAAAGATGAAGAGGAAGGAAAGGAGGAGAGGGAGGCGGGTGGGGGCCTGATAAGCAAGCCTAATATAAAACAATGGAAAAGTCATTTGCCTTCAGATTTAACTGCAATGAAACCAAGCTGTGGGGCCTCAGGCAGGTTATATCATTTTCCTGGACCTCAGTTTTGTCATCTGTAAAATGGAAGTAATAATGGTTCCTGAAACCACGGCATCTGTCAAATCACCCAGAAACTTTAGATGCTCAGAGAAGATCTCTTTAAGCAATTAACACTTGAGACCAAGTCAGATATACAAAAATTTCATAGAAGAATATCTCAGGTTGGGTTTGCACTCAGCAAATGCAAAGGCCCTGGGGCAGAAAAAAAAATGTATTAAAGAAACAGAAAAGATGGTGTCGCGGAAGCATAGAAAGTAGGAGGGAGGGAGGAGAAAATTAGTTTGGGGCAGGTTCAGGTCATGTAAGACTTTAAGGGCATAATTAGAAATCTGGACTTTATTTCAAGTATAACAGATAGATTTTAGGGGGCTTTAAAGGGTTTTAATGCAAGAGAGTGCCATGATTTGACTTATCCCAGAGTAGTCATGAAGGAATTTGTTCCCTAATGCTTGCTGAAGGGATTAGTACAGCGGATGCAGGTGGAAATGCTCTCAGTTAAGAACTTGGTCAGTGGTAGTTATCATGTTGCTCTCATGGGTGTATCAATCTGGCCTTGACCGGTGCACAAGTTATTGCTGAAAGGGCTCACTTCCCTGAAGCCCGCAGAAAGTTCCAGCCGGCCAGTGGCACCCAGCGCCCCACAACCTGGGGCAGCTGACTCAGGAGCTGAGCCATGCAGTCCAGCTGAGCTCATTAAAGCTCCGCAGCTTCGCTGATGCAGTTTTGAAATTTAGTGATTAGGGAGCAACCTTTACCTGGCCGCGGAGCATGACCTGCTGCTGGGCTGTGCCTGGTTTCCTGCCCTCCCAGGAGGAGGGGCTGATTTTTCCCCACCTGTGTTCACTTGTTTCTTTTTCTCACTGAGACAAGCCCTGCTATGGCTCTTTCTACAGAGGGCAGGGACCACGGAAGCCATCTGCCTACTTCCCGAGTCATGGAATCTTCAAGGGTCCAGCTGGGGATCCCCTTCCCCTCATCCAATCATAATACCAGAAATAAGCTACTGTTTTTTTGAGCACCTACTATGCTCAGTTACATTGCCTCTTTCAAACCTTTGACCACTCTTCCCAGGAGGCATTTTTCTCTCTATTTTACAGATACTCAGAGAGGTTAAGTAAGTTGCCTAAGGTCACACAGCTACCAAGTAGCAGAACTAGGATTCAAATTTATTGTTTTCAACATCACAGCTCATGCTGTGCTGCTTCTACATCTCTTCTTCCCCGTTCTATAGATGAGGACAGTGAGGCAAGAATGCAAGCAATTGTTTTGCACCAGATGCCTCAGTGTGTTTTTTAAAAGCCTTTGTCATGGAAGGCAGAAACTGGCATCACAGTATGTCTACAGACTCCTTGGAGGGCAGGGCAAGTTGACCTCTGAGCTTCCTTCCAGCTTTTAAGTTCAGAGATTCTACTTCTGGGATGTTTGCTGAAGAAATCTACAAAGTAGGTCGTTTCAATAAAACTGAAAACCTATCCAAATCAATATTTATTGACTCCTTATGTGCAAGGATTTATAACTTAGAAAAGATTCATATACTATTACTCCTGAGCCCACTTTTGTCCAAGATGGAGTAACACCGATCAGATTTACCCTTGTGCCAGAAATAACTACGAAAACCAGACAAGACATAAGAATGAGTGTTTTCTTTTTATTGGAGTATAATTGCTTTACAATATTGTGTTGGTTTCTGCTGGACAACGAGGTGAATCAGCTGTATGTATACATATATCCCCTCCCTCTTAGACCTCCCTCCCATCCACCCCCCATCCCACCCATCTAGGTCATCACAGAGCACCGAGCTGAGCTCCCTGTGCTATACAGCTGGTTCCCACTAGCTACCTGTTTTACACATGGTAGTGTATATATGTCAATCCTAATCTCCCAACTCATCCCCCCCACCCTCCCCTTCCCGCCCCTGTCTGCATGTCCATTCTCTACGTCTCCATCTCTAAAATAGAGAAGAACAAGTGGTTTTAAAGACAGTGGACGGCAGGCAATCAAGCACCGTGATCCTGATGAGGCTGGAAAAAAACAAGGTCAGTCCTATGAATCTTCCTGCTTTGAGAGAGTTTCCAGGAGGCAGCCTGGGGAGGGGGAAGCCGGGAAGAGCTTTACAAGCTCTCTGAGTTGAGGAGACGGAGCTTGAGTCTATGGAATACAAAATAGCTAGAGTGTGCAGGATAGGGTACCAGATTGCAGAGAGCTACATGGAGAGACGACACCAGAGATCTGCAGAGGGTCCCCTCAGTATTGAGCACATGGATGGTAGGAAGCTACCATAGGCTGGGGAAAGAATCACCCAAAACGATTAGAGGAAACGGTGCCTGGAACTCACGCCGGGCTGGGATCAGTACCTATTTTCTACCAGTTGGACTGGAAAGCCTCATGATTCGTGGGGCATTGGGTAGAACCCTTCAAAAGAGTCTTGCCTCAAAATGGGTGATGCTGTAAATCTTGAATAGAATGGGACAAAGAGAAGACCCCTAGACCAAATAGCACCATTAACATTTCCCCCTCTTCTTCCCATATGGTTTACCTCAAAACTGGAAAGTAATTCAGGAAGCTTGTAACATTACTGTGTGTAAGATCTTAGTGAAAATTTCCCTTTTGCACTAGTCTTGACCTAGAACAAAGGCGGCTTTTTGAGAAGCAAATAAACAACTTTGGAAGGTGAATCACAAACACAGTCATTAAGTTTTATCTGGAACAACTTTGACCAGGGCTTCACAAAGATTCATTTCTATAGCGCAAGTGATAGGATGGACTGCGTGTAGTTTTTCTTAAGAGTACCTTGTTCATTTTCCCTCATACCCCTTTGAGTAGAGAGTTGCATGGGGATGAAAGTTTTCCAATATTCTTCTTAACATATGGCATGATAAACAGAACACAATATTATAAATACTAATTAGTATCAGAAAGACATTTTTAATTTGATTCAACAAATGTCCACTGGGCACCAAAGCATTGTGTATGTGCTGGAGATTCAAAAGGAATAAATATTTTAATAAATAATAATTAACATTTATATTAACATAATAATAAATTTATATTAATAAATAATAAAGAGATGACCCCTGCTCTCAAAACTAATGAAGTAGACACACCCAAATAATATTAAACCTTGGGAAAATATTAGAACTCTGCTTGGGATTCTTCGCCAGAAACCATAAACTCACATATGTTGTTGTACCTCCTGGTCTAAAACCATGGCAGGCGCCACTAATTGATCATAGCGCTCTATGGGTAAACTAGACTGAGAATTGATTAAGAAGAGACCATTTGCACCCCAGCTATCAGGTGATCTCCTTCTGTTGGTTTTCTTCTAAACTCAAGCCTTTAAATAGTTCCCGAGTCCAAAGTATCTTGGTTGATTTCATGCCATTTAATTCCTCCAGAGACAGAATAGCTACCTCCTTGCTTGCTGTAGGCAATATTCGACTGCATTCCCTCCTGATTTTCCTCATTCTCTAACAAATCATCACCACTGTCACTGTAATTATCAGCATTGCCTTTATCATCATCATCATCATCACCATCATCACCATCACTACCATTTTCTGAACACTGATTATGAGCCAGCCTAAGTACTAAGAATGCATTAAGTATTTTCCTTGCCTTGTTTCAAATTCTTGTCCTTCTAAATGGGTAGTTTTACTGCATTTACAGATAAAGAAACTGAGATTTAAGGAGGCAAAGTAACTTGCGTAAGTTCACCTAGTGAAAATCAGAATTCAAACACATAGGTTTTAACATCATAGAAAAACTCATACTTCAGGATGCTAAGATTCTTTTTTTCCATCTCGGTCCAGGTTTCCCAAATCGCCTAAACGTAAACACTGGCAGAAAAATTATTTATTTTCTATTATTGTGACTTGAATCAGTGCAACATTTTGCTCGTCGGCATTTGGACCGTAAGCTTAGAAGTCATCTGAGGATATTGAAAATCCCCGTGTTCCAATTCAGAAACATTCAGCCGGTATTGAAAAGATTACTGCTGCTTTATGTGGTTGTCTATTTTTTCCCATGATACATTTTGTGTCATGATGGTTTTCTAACTAACTGGCTTTCCAATGAGAATTTCCATTTGGATTTCTTCTGTGGTGTGCAGATGGTAATAAAAGAAAGCTGCCAGCCTCATCCCCGGGTCTAACTTTTATCACTACACTTCATAAAGAGTGAGAGCTCTCACAAGGGACTCCTGGGGTCTGTACAAATTGCTGTTATTTCCGTGGTTTACCACTTGGACCTGGAGTGATTTATCTTTACACAACTAGGGGCTGCTGTGGAATCCATCATCTGAGCGGAGGCAGGAAGCCAACAGTTCTGTGATCGTTGAGCAGCTCAATGTGAAAATGCATGGTACACACGGAGGTCGGGCTACGTCTGATTGACTCTTAAATGAATGTGCCCACGGGGTGCACCCTGGAAACCACAACTGCTAATGAATTACTCCAGCATGCAAGCCTCACGAGGATTGGGACTATTGTAGGCTGAATGTTTGTGTCCTCCTAAAATTCATTGGTTGAAATCCTAACCCTCAATATAGTAGCATTAGAAGCTGGCAGTGTGGTGGCATTGAGAGGTGATTAGATCATGAGTGTGGAACCCTCATGAATGGGATTAGTGCCCTTATAAAAGAGGCTCAAAAGAGCTTCCTCACCCCTCTGCCATGTGAGGACACAGAGAGAAGATGGCCATCTATGCATCAGGAAGCAGGTCCCCACCAGACACCAAATCTACCAGTGCCTTCATCTTGGACTTCCAGCCTCCAGAATTGTGAGAAAGAAGTGTTTGTTGTTTAAGCCACTAGTCTGTGGTATTTTTGTTACAGCATCCCAAAGGAACTAAGACAGAAATCTTGTCTGTATTTTTCATTACTCAATTCCCATCACCTCACTCAGTGCCTGGAACAGAGTAGATGCTCCAAAAATCCTTTTCCAACATGTTATTATGAAAGTGTTCAAACACAGGGAAGTTGAAAGAATGTTAAAGTGAAAACCCATATACTCGCCACCTAGATTCTACCATTAAAATGTTATCATAAAAATAATGTGTATATATATATATATATATAACTGAACCACTTTGCTGTACAGCAGAAATTAATACAACATGATAAATCAGCTATACTTCAATTAAAAAAGAAATGAACATGTTATTATATTTGCCTTATCACTTACCTATCCATCCATTAATCCAACTTATTTTCCAATGGAAAACATTTCAAAATAAATTGAAAATTATCAGTATACCTCCCCCTAAATATTTCAGCATGTGTATCAATAACTTCAATATTTGTTCTCAGCGTTTTTCTCTTTTGATGAAAATTTACATACAGCCTAATGTACAAATTGAGTACATTTTCTGGTTGCTATGGGCTGAATTGTGTCCTCCTCCCCAGTTCTTATGTTGAAGTGCTAGCCTCCAGTAACCCTGATATGACTCTATTTGGAGATAGGGTCTTTAAAGAGGTAATTTAGTTAAAATGAGGTTGTTAGAATAGGCACTAATCCAATAACTGGTGTCCTTAAAAGAAGGGAAAATTAGAACACAGACATGTACAAGAGGAAGACTATGTGAAGTTACAGGGAGAAGATGACCATCTACAAGT
The DNA here is from genome assembly GCF_011762595.2 of Tursiops truncatus. NCBI lineage: Eukaryota > Metazoa > Chordata > Mammalia > Artiodactyla > Delphinidae > Tursiops > Tursiops truncatus. The sequence continues at coordinate 30,282,656 of NC_047048.1, forward strand.
CAAGGAGAGAGGCCTCATAAGGAATCAATTCTGCTGACACCTTGGTCTTGGACTTCTAGTCTCCAGAACTGTGAGACAATAAATTCCTGTTGTTTAAGCCACCTCGTCGGTGCTACTTTGTTATGACAGCCCTAGCAACCTACTACATTGTGTTTTGACAAATGCATTCATCTGTGTAACTCAAACACCCATCAAAAAATAAAACCTTATCCCCCAGAATATTCTCTCATCCCCCTTCCCAGTCAATGCCCACCCAAACACTATTCCGAATTTTTCTACTCTTGGTTAGTTTTGTCCATTCTAGAACTTCATAAAAAATGGAATTATGCAGATGTATTCTTTTTGTAAGTCTTCTTTCACTCAGTATAATGTTTTTGAGATTCATCTGTGTTTTTTCACGTATCAGAACTTTATTCCTTTTATTACTAAATATCATCCCATAGTATGAATGTTCCACAGTTTATTTATGCCTTCTCCTATTGATGGACATTTAGGCTGTTTCCAGTGTTTAGATACTATGACTAAAAGTGTTGTGAATATTCCTGTACAAGTCTTATTGTGAACAAATATTTTTCTTTCTCTTGGATAAATATCTAGGAATGGAATGGCTGAATCTTACGGTAGACCTAGGTTTAGTTTTATTTTAAAAAGACAACTGTCAGGATTCTTTCCAAAGTGGTTGTACCATTTTACATCTTCACCAATAATGTCAAGAGTTCCAGTTGCTCCAAATCCTTATCAATGCTGGGTGTTGTCTCTGTAAGTATTTGAGGAATAAATAAAGATGATTATTTCTGAGTCCTGAGGTGACAGTACCCAGAACTGCTTGGAGGAGACTTCCAATGGGAGAACCAGGTTTCTTTCTCACAAAGGAGAGGACATGAAACAATGAGAAGATTATGAGATCTGGAGATGAGTCAGCTGGGTCCAGATCTCAACTCTACTACTTAATAGCTGTGTGATCTGGGCAAGTCATTTAAATTCTCTGAGCTTCATTTTTCTTATGTGTCACAAGGAACTACTGCCAGCATCACAGGATTGGTAAGTATTAGATGAGAAATTCTATCCAGCAGAGTTGAGCACAGAGCCCGCCCATGGTGAAGTTCAGAAGTTGACCCTTTGGGACCCAGATCAGTTACTCTGTTCTCATTTTGCATCTTTTCTTGGGGCCTCTTGTCCCTTTCTCCCACCCACTTGCCCATTAAGTTCTTTCTTGCCTTCTATTCCCCCTCCCTGATGCCTCTGTAAAAACCAGAATCATTGGTCAGAACCCTGCACACCCAGTAGCTAAAAGCATCCTTTGAAAGCCTCGAAGGAACCCAGTCACAGAAAAAGACCTAAGTTAGAATTCAGCTCCATTTTTCATTACCTGTGACCCTGGGGACAACTGGTCTTCATTTTCTTATCTGTAAATTATAGACAATAAGACCTTGCCCCATGGGGCTCTTGGATGTGGTAAATCAAGCAAGTGTCTAAAACACCTAGTGGCATAGAGTAGGTGGTCAGGAAATGGGGACCCCTTTCCTCCCGAGGCCTGAGGTCAAAAGACACTTTGCATGCCTGTGGTCTGACCTCTCTGCTCGCCCTCAACTCTGCTCCTGATTCATTCGGGACTGATGGAAGCCCCATCGTCTTTTGTTCTCTCTTTTTGATCTTCCTATTCAGGCCCTTGACATCCCATGGAGCAGTCAAAGCCAAGACTCCTTGTGTGTGATCACACCCCAAGCCCTGAGAGGGTGGCAGTGTGTAGTGGTAGAGAAATAGATGAGAGGAAGGAAAAAGAGAGGAAGAAGGATCCATTTAGCACCTGTTTCCATCCTAAGCCTCAAAAAAAAAGATTTCAGCAAGTTCCCTTCCCTGGGCCCCTTCCCTATCCTAATGTCATACACCCAGGGCATCCCTTCTCTCTTCAATTAAAGAAAAGAAAAGCCTCTTCACATTTAACAAATGATTCCTTTGAAATGAAAATAAAAGCCTTTCATTCAATGATCATTCCATTTTATTATTATTGTTAACTACTGGTTGACTCGTGCTAATTAAGCTCCTCTGGATAAAAGGTTAACATTTCTTAATACAGAGCAGCCAGCCAACCATTTAGGAATTTTCAGGACATGTTCTCCGTACTTTGTCTAATTAAAGGAACATCCAGGAGAGGGGTTCACGCATTGTCGGGGTGATCTCAGTGAGGAGGGAGGTGGCCCACCACTACTCACTAGCTCCTTCATTCACCATGTTCCTTCTAAATGAGTTCGTAAAGCCACACTTCTTGAAACTGCCTGAACTTTACACAGTGATGAATGCTTGAAGTCTCCTAGACTCATAGATTTTCACTGGATAATTAGGAAATGGGGTCGATGGAGCACTTCCAAATTGTACTCTTGGGTAGCCCAGATAGCTTAATTTAAATTGCTGGAGAATTTATGTATGTGGTAGGGTGGAAGGTTTTGGAAGCAAATGAAACTGCATTAGACCAGCTATGAATAACAGCTATGACTTTTTCTAGCTTGTGACCTCAGACGTGTCATGTCTCAGAGTCTCCGTTTCCTCATCTGCAAAATGTAAATAATAAGACCAACTGCAAAGAGTTGTTATAGAGTTTGGAGGTGATACATAAAAAGCATCCAATATAGTATATAACAGGTGACCTCAGTGGAGGTGCCAGCTTACCATCACCATCACCATCACCATCATCATCATCATCATCGTCCACCAGAGAGTTTCTGACCTTTAACTGGCAGCCACGTTGAATCCACGTGACACTATGTTAAAACATTCCTCTGGACTTCTCTCCAAGGGTAGGCCAAACGCTATGTTTAATGCAAGAAGGGTGGAGAGGTGTAACCTCTAAACATCTCTGTAAGGTCAATTTCTTTGTCCTCTGCTTCCCAAGGACTAAAAAGCATGCACAGCGACTTAACACATATTTATACATTATTTATGTATGGAAAGACGATGCTATTGTAACTTGTAACACAGAGAGATATAAATAAGCCTTGTTAAGTCAGAATTCTGCAAAGGGTGTGCTCTTTACCTGCTTTTTCTCCCTCTGGGCACCAGAATTATGGCTGCGATAGTCAGGGAGGTTGACCTGGACATGACATCTAGTTTAACAATACCTGTAAGAATTCTAAAACCTGGGACTTTTCAAAAGCTAAAGGAAGGTTTAGACAGAATGTCTGAGCCTTTTCACTGGCTTCTAAGGAGGTCTTGATTCCTGCTTTTTCTACGCACCTCAGGTCACAGTGATGGGCCATGTAGTCCCCCACCCTTCTGGCCCAAGGAGGGGTTGGTCAAGTTCAAGTTCAGATTAGGTCATGTTGCCCATGGTAGAGGATCCAAAGGAAAAAATGTTCATGTCCTATGCGGGCCTCAGTCTCCCTTCTCCCACTCCAATTACGTGCCATAGTGGTTTTGACCAAAGGTTAAAAGCTCAGGTACCTACAGGTGCCAAGCAGGTTACATAAATGAGTGACAGTACTTTCTGGAAAGCACAGCTACTGCTCAGTGCCAGCCAGTTGTGGCCAGGTGAGAATGTGCAGTGTTCCCAAATAGTCTTATTCTTTAGGATGAGTTAAGAGATCAGATTTTGGTAAAATCTTCAATTTTTTAAACTGTTGGCTAATAACAATAATAAAAACACTGTAGAAGTCAAACAAGAATATTCAAGGGCCAGATTCAGTTCTTAGGCAGTTAAAAGGTTAGTCACTGGAGTTAATCAGAACCCAGTTCAAATCTAAATTTTATGATCTGATGACCTTGGAGGTACTTGCTTACCTACTCTAAGGCTCTGTCTCCTCACCTGTGAAATGAAGGTAATGATGGTACCTACTTCATCAGCTGGTACTCAGATCAACTACGATTATACTGAGGAAGCCCTAAGCACAAGGCCTGGCACATAGAGTTAAATTAACACTAGTTTAATAAATCATTGACACTTCAGAATGTGGGGATGGAATTCAAGAATATCAGACAAAGTTTACCTCCCCAGGCCCTACTTGATGATTAATTGTGGACCATCCAATCATTTCCTAGTCAGTTTACTCATGTCTCTAAGTTGGCAGAAATTCTGAGCCAGGCTTGTCCCCAAGAGCTGCTCATGAAAAATGATCTCTTCCCTCTTCAAATCTAAGCCAGGTCCACACCAATAAATGGCTTATATCTGACCCTCTATTTTGAGATAAGAGGAGGAAATGGGCCCATGATGGGTCGATTTGAAAGGTCTCCCTTCTCCCCCGAGTCCTGCATTTTCCCCTGGGAACCGACTCTGTCCGTGTCATCATTCATCTTTGTCTCTGCATCTTGACTTGTCTTGGGAAGCAGAGTCACTGGATCTGGGATGTAGGAGCTGCTCCCCTGGGTGCTGTCCATATTTTGTATAGAGGAGAGGCATTGTGGGAAAGAGCCAGCTTGTGGGTCAGGAAAGGCCAGAAATCTCTCTGTCTTGTGTGCTGTAGGACGTCTAGCAGCATCCCTGGCCTCCACCCACTAGATGCCAGTAGCGCACACACGCACACATATACCAGTTGTTACAACCACAAGTGTCTTCAGCCGTGGCCAAGTGTCCCCTGGTGGGAAGGCGTGGGGGACAGATTTGCCCCTAGTTGAGGAGCACTGCTCTGAATCCACCCTCCTGCTATTTCCGGAGCAATCACTGATCTAGAAAATCTCCCTGCATTAAAATTGCCAGGTCACAGGTGCTTCCTATGGGGGATCTGGGGTGAAGTTCCCTCCAAAAGGAGACAAAGACCATGAGTAGGAGAAGCGCTCCCTGGAAAGAATGATGTAGAAAGAAGCACATAATGGGCTTTGGGGTCAGATGGACAACGGCTCAAATTCTGGTTCACACTCAGCTGAGCGACGTTAGGCAAGTTACCTCACCTCTCTGAGCCTCGCATCTTTCCTCTGGAAAATGAGGTTAACAGTATCCTCCTCCAGGGGATACTGTCCATTTAAAATGTGATAATGTCGGGAGTAAGGGTATCACTATGTCATATTGTCCTGCTAAAGAAACAGAAATAACTATTGCTTCATAGGGAAGATGAAAATGCACTTTAATCTTTAAAAAGGAAGTTAGCAGCTTCTGTTCGGTGTTTTATGTATTTGGACCTGGCCCCACTGATTTAACAAATGGCCTAGTCACAGCAGGAAGGTGAAAGGGCTGTCTCTTAAATGAAACATTTTCCCTCTGGTGGTCTCCTACCTTCCTTCCTTCCTTCTTTCCCTCCTTCCTTCCTTCCTTCCTTCCTTCCCTCTCCAGGCCACCTGGTCAAGAAATCATCTGTGATCTGTTTAGTATAAAAATACACAAAATATCTGGCTTCTTCCATTCTCTTTGTCTACAGCACTGGGTCTAAAGTCAAAGGTCCCCTAAGCACTAGACTCATCTCCTCCCCCACCCCTTAAACCAGTTCCCTCCCTCAGTAAATATTTTTGAGGGCCTACTATGTGCCAGGCATTTGAGGCAGATGGGTGAAAAGAAGGTACCACCTTCTCTTCATAAACTCACAAACCAGTGAGGAAAGGAGATAAGTAGGTGGTCAATTACAATACATTGTGATCACTAAAACATTACCTCTTGCTTGAAAAATTGGTTGGAGTCTGTACAAGACTACAACTTTATGCTAGCAAGGAAATTGAAGGAAGAGAAAATAAGTGTAAGCAAAAGAAGAGGAAGTCGAAAGTAAGATGAATGTCCATGACACACATATTGAACAGGTTACTGGTAGCCTGCAAATTGAGCACTGAGCCTCCTAGCGGCCAATGCAAAGAAAGAAATAAGAAGTTATGGGACAGTTTGGTGTGGTCAGCAGAGGAGAGGTATATAATCCTGCAGGGAGTCAGGGAAGATATCCTGTAGGAGGTCATACCTAAGGATTCATGCAGATAAATAAAACAGGGAAGCGTGATGTAGGCAGACAACACAGCACATGCAAAGCCTGGAGGCAAGGTCTCCAAGCTTGCCCTCATAGCAACCTTCAAGCTTGTGAACAAAGCTTGGGAGGCTGTTGCTCTTTCCTTTTCTCTTTACCTGATGGGATGAGCTTAGTACCAAATTTCACAAAGAATCCTCCCAGCGATCTGCCTTCGCTGTTCCCACAGCAAGTTGTTTTAAAAGGTGAGATTCAGTGAGAGCTCCACTGGCTGCAGAAGAAAAGCACATTCTGAAATTTTGCCTTTGCTTTTTGTTCCTGGCTTGGCAGAGTAGAGAATACACAAAAATCGATTCAGAGGTAAATGCTCGGCAAATAAAGCATTAACAGTAAAAGAAAACCTCCCCTACCTTCCCCGGTGCTGCCTGGATTGCAGGTTCCCCTTGTTACTGATGTGGGGTCTGCACTGCCCATGAACCACCCTGGATGTTGTCTGACCACGCCCCTGAGAGCCCCTAAATGCATGCCGAGTGTGGACCGAGTGAAAGAGATTTCTTCAGCTCACTTCATGTTTATGTATGTGCCCCGAGCAGCCAACCAGCCCATCAACCCCTGGTACTCCGTTTGCATCTACCTTATGCCGGACATTGTGCTGGAGCCAGATTGTGAAGAACCTCGTAAGCCTTATTTTGTGGATCAAGTTGCCCAGGAGATGAACTCTGAGTGGAGATTTGCACGCAGGAGGTTTACTGGGGAGTGCTCTCAGGTACAACACCTGGGAGGAAGAGGGAAGCTGACTGGGCAGATGCAGCAGGTGAACAGTGTTGCAGTTACAACTGAAATCTCGGTTGATGTCACAGGGGGCGCTGTAGCTGTCCCAAATTGAAGCAAGGGAGACAGACTTTTGTACCTCCACACTGGCCAGTGTTGGAATCTTCCCTGATGAGGGGTATAACCTTGGAGGAGGCAGTATGCTGTCCAGGGAAGGACTCAGCTGTGAGCTCTTGGTCTTGCAGCGGGTCAGGACAGCACACCACAGCATCCACGACACCATATGAAGAAGTTGGGATTTTATTCTCAGAATGAAGAGAAGGTATTGACATGTTTCAGGCAAGGGAATGGCATGATCTGATTTTTGTTGTTTAAAGACCACTCCAGCTGGGTGATGAAGTGATGTGGGCAAGGATGGCAGCAGGGAGACCAATTAGAAGGCTATTGGAGATATCTTCGCCAGAAAGGATGGTGTTGCGGTGGCAGTGGATGGTTTGAAACAGCGGGACACGATGAATGACTGCCTGGTGGAGCGGGGAGGACTAAAGCTTGAGCATCTCGATGGGTCACAAGATAATGGACCCTGGAGAAAGGTTGAATCTCAGGTGGGGGCTGTGTAATCCATCTGGAGCAGAGAGTCTGAGGTCCCTGGGAGATGCCCAAGAGAAAATGTCGCGTAGTTTGAGTGTGGAGCTCAGGAGAAAAATCTGGGCTAGAGACAAAAAAAAAAAGGGAAAATCCTCAGCATAAAATTGACACTCGAGGCTATGGTGTTAAATGAACCTTCCTAGGAAGAATGTGTAGCTTGAAATGGAAAGGGAGTCCATGAGAGAAGCCTGGGGAAACTCATTTTTTAAGGAAAGAGCAGATGGGTGAAGGCCAGAAAAAAAGGCTAAGAAACAAACCAAGATGTCAGTCAAACAGCAGGAGAATATGGTAATAATATAGCTAAATTTTATTGAATACTCTTGCAAAGGTTATTTATTTTTGTATCTTTGACGATGGAAGAAACCGAGGCTTACATGGGTGAATTAATTTGTTCAGGATTGCCCACTCGACAGGAATAGAATAAGGGGTTAATCTCAGAGTATGCCTCCGTATCCAATGTCCTGATATACTGCTGTAAAGATGACAAGACCATGGAGAGCTTTTCGGGAAGGAAAGAGTGGTCAAATCTGGTAAATATTGCAAAGAGGAGAAGCAAGTCGAAAAGTGACAGTGTCTGTGATCTCTTCAGCAAGGAAAGCACTGGTGGCTTGGTGAGAGCACTTCTACTGGGATGAAGAGCACAGAAGCTGGAGGGTACTGAGCCGAGGAGGAATGATGAATTACTGTGAGCGTCACTGGCCATGAAGTTCTGATGTAGGTTCATCCACCTTACTAGGTTTCCCTGCCAAACTATTGTTTTAGTTGTCTCTGTGCTCGGCTATCTTGTTGACCAGAAGTTGCATATGAAAGCTATTGGTTCATTTAACACTATTGGGTGCCCGCTGAAAAGACAAGGATGGACACAATTAGTCCAGGAGAGCGTAAGTAATGAAAGAATGATAGGTGACACCTTTAACTCCACCAGCCTTAGGGTATGGCTGGGGACGGGTCCCCTGTCCAATGGATTTCATGAAAATCCTCAGGCTCCCTTTGTATTGCATTTACTGTAATATTGCTTCGGGTTTTTTTTTTTGAGTGTGGAGAAAATTCTTATTATTCTAACAATACTAATAACACAATCATATTTATTGATTCAGGAAATAGTTCTAGAAATCCAATTATATGCTAAGTGCTGGGGATACAGGTGAAACAGACAGACTCTGTCTTGAAGGAGCTCAGACTCCTGTTGAAGGAGGAAGGAACATAAGGAAATAAATGTGTACTAAGTGATAAGAAACAATGAAGGTGAACGAATTATGGGTTTGGTGGGGATCTCAACAAAGGGAGTGGAATCAACCTGATGGGGGCAGGGAGCTGCTGTACACAGAAAGTTTATTGATTGACACAAGCTGGGTCTTGAATCACAAAGGTCACGTGACACTCAGATGGACTGGGGGAGCATGATGCGTTTAGGAGCCTCCGTAGTTCCACACAGCTGAACTCAGAATTTTGTAAGGAAACAGCAGGAGATGAGGGTGGGGAGAGAAGCACCTCCCCACAGGGTACCGCACTTCACAGTTTGCACAGGTCCTCCACCTCCATTATGTAAATGATTCTCCAAGGCGTAGAGGAAGGAAACTTACATGGATTGAATTACCTAATAAATGCCTAGCGTTGGGTTGGAATTTTTAAGTCATCCTACCTAAATCCCACCACATGCCTAAGATGTAGGTACTAGTGTTTCTGCTTAAAAATTAAAGAAAATTGACACCCAGAGAAGGTAATGATTTGTCCAAGGTCAGAACATGGAGATTTTAACCTAGGACCATCCGACTCCCATGTCTGTTCTCTTTTTATTATATGATCCTGTCTTTTTCCTATGCTTAAATATTCTTAAGTACAGGAGGAGAGGCACACTATTATACACCTAAAAAGTAAAATAAATCATTTATGGAGCGATAGCTGACCTGTCCTTAGCACAGCATGAGTTCAAAGCTATTTTCTTTAGGCACCTGGTCTAAGAAAAAAGAAATGTTTCTTCCATATAAATCTTTAACACCACTGAATGCGAATGGTCAGTGAGGGGGTGGAGGTGAAGTCTGGGAGAAGACTAGATTTAAATCACTTCTTGAACCCTGAATCTGAAAGTACAAGCTTGTGATGTGGACTTTTAATAATATGGACAAATGCAGAATTCCAAAATCTTTTCATTTTAATGGACTGATTTTTGAGGTATATTTCTAAACAGGTCTGTGACATTCAGTTTGCAGGAAGAGAAAGATAGAGTGGGCAGAGGATGGGAATCTATTAAAATAATAAAGTATTCCTGATATTATAACCAAGTTCGTGAGGAAGATTCATCATCCATTCATTCTTCGTCATTCATTCATTATCCCCTATAATATGTGGGCCTCCTGGGTACCAGGCACCACTCAAAGAATGGAGGATCCATCATCGGACAACACAGACAAAAGCCCTGCCCTCCAGAAGTTATATTCCAGTGGGAAACGCCACGGAACTTCTAAATGTTTTGCCATGAATGTAAACAGTAGAAATGAGATTTAATGACAATTCAGGTTTCTTATCTTGTTGCTAACTAGCTGCCCTCTCATGCTAAGACTACTCAGCATTTCTTTTTCTTCATCTACAAAGTGGGAGCGTTGCAGTTCATCCTTTGTATTGCACTGAGTTGTCATGCAACTCATTCTGCTTGAAAAAGCATAGACTATTTTACTCCTGAATATACCAAACAGGAGAAGGAGGAGGGGGCAGGGGAGGGGGAGAGAGAAGGGGAGGGGGATAGGAGAGGAAGAAGCAGCAGTCGCAACAGCAGTGGTAGGAGTCATAGAAAGAGGAGGAGGAGGAGGAGGAGTAGCAACAGCAGCAGAAGTGGCAATAATAAGAGTAAATGTTCTCAAAGAAAGAAATTTATCAATGGAACAGACTAGAGAGTCTAAAAATAGACCTACATATCTATGGTTGATTGATTTTTAATGAGCAGGCTGAGAAAATTCAACAGAGAAAGGATAGCTTTGGAAAAACTAGATACCCATATGAGAAGAAAAATGAACCTTAAATCTAAACCTACACCATAGACAAAAATTAACCCAGCATCGGCCAGAGAGCCAAACTTTATAAAGGCTAAAACCATCAAAAAGTTTGGAGGAAAAATAGGAAAAAGTCTTTTTGACTTGGCATAGGCAAAGATTTTTTAGAAAAAATGCAAAATGCACTATCAAAGGAGAAAAAAATGGATAAATTTGACCCCCTTAAAATTAAAAATATCTGCTCTTCAAAGACACTATTAAAGAATTGAAGAAGAAAGCCACAGACTGGTAGAATACACTTGAAATACAAACATCGGACAAAGCGCTTGTATCCAGAAATATATGAAGAACTCTTATAACTCAATAATAAGCAAAGAAATGACCAATTTTTAAAATAGGTAAAAGATGTGATCTGATATTTCCCAAAAGAAGACATATTAGCGACCAATACGCACACAAAACTTGATCGATGTCACTGTCAGAGATGCAATGAGATATACTACACAGGTATTAGAAGATGTATATACTTCAAAAGACTAATCATTCCAACTGTGCAGAGAATGTGGAGTAACCCAAACTCTCACATATTTTCATACATAGTTAGTGGAAATATAAAATGACAAGACCACTTTGGAGAACAGTTTGATAATTTCTTATATAATTGAAAATATACTTACTTACAACCCCATGATTTCATTCCTTACTTAAAAGAAGTCAGAACGTATGTTCAGGGCTTCCCTGGTGGCGCAGTGGTTGGGAGTCCGCCTGCCGATGCAGGGGACACGGGTTCATGCCCCGGTCCGGGAAGATCCCACATGCTGCGGAGCGGCTGGGACCGTGAGCCATGGCCGCTGAGCCTGTGCGTCCAGAGCCTGTGCTCCACAATGGGAGAGGCCACAACAGTGAGAGGCCCACATACCGCAAAAAACAAAACAAAACAAAACAAAAAAATAAAAACGTATGTTCACCCAGAGTTATAAATGGATGATCACAGGAGACTTGTTCATAATGTCCGCACATTGAAAACATCCCAAATGTCCATCAACAGGTGAATGGATAAACAAATTATGGTACATCCATATAATGGACTAATACTCAGCAATAAAAAAGGAACAAACTAGACACACAATAGGGATAAATCTCAAAAACTACACTGAGCCAAAGAAGTAGACACAGAAGAGAACATACTCTGTGATTCATTTATCTGAAATTCTGGAATTCTCCACTATAGTGATCTTGCTCCCCTGGGGGCCATTTGAAAATATCTGGAACAATTTTTGGTTTGTAACAAGTTAGCATATTCTACTGGCATCTAGTGAGTAGAGGCTGGGAATGCTGCTAAACATCTCTCTTTTTTTAAAACATCTTTATTGGAGTATAATTGCTTTACAATGGTGTTGTTAGTTTCTGCTTTATAACAAAGTGAATCAGCTAGACGTATACGTATATCCCCATATCCCCCCCACTCTTGAGTCTCCCTCTCAGCCTCCCTCTCCCACCCCTCTAGATGGACACAAAGCACCGAGCTGATCTCCCTGTGCTATGCGGCTGCTTCCCACTAGCTATCTATTTTACGTTTGGTAGTGTATATATGTCCATGCCACTCTCTCACTTCGTCCCAGCTTACCCTTCCCCCTCCCTGTGTCCTCAAGTCCATTCTCTACGTCTGCATCTTTATTTCTGTCCTGCCCCTAGGTTCTTCAGAACCTTTTTCTTTTTTAGATTCCATGTATATGTGTCAGCGTGCAGTATTTGTTTTTCTCTTTCTGACTTACTTCACGCTGCATGACAGACCCTAGGTCTTAAAATCACAATTCAGCCCCTCACAGCAAAGAATTATCTGATCCAAAACGTCCACAGTGCTGAGGTCAAGAACCCTCGGTTAATAATTCGAAAAGATACATGCACCCCAATGTTTATTGCAGCACTATTTACAATAACCAAGAAATGGAAGCAACCTAAGTGTTCATCGACAGATGAATGGATAAAGAAGATGTGGTGCATATATACAATGGAATATTACTCAGCCACAATAAAGAATGAAATAATGCCATTTGCAGTGTGAGATTATCATACTGAGTGAAGTAGGCCAGACAGAGAAAGACAAATTTCATATGATATCGCTTATACGTGGAATCTAATAAACTGATACAAACGAACTTATTTACAAAACAGAAATAGACTCACAGACACAGAAGACAAACTTACGGTTAGCAAAGGGGAAAGGAGGGGATAAATGAGGAGTTTGAGACTGACATATGCACACTACTATATATAAAATAGATAACTAACAAGAGCCTACTGTATGACACAGAGAACTATATTCAATATCTTGTAATAGTCTACAAAGGAAAAGCATCTAAAAAAGAATATATATATATACATATATATGTATATGTGTGTGTATATATATACATATATATATATGGATCATTTTGCTGTACACCTAAAACTAACATAATATTGAAAATCAACTATACTTCAATTAAAAAATTTTTTAAAAGAAAGTAGATTGGTGATTGCTCCTGGCTAGGGGTGGAAAAGTGAAGCTTGACCACAAAGGAGCACGAGCGTGAAGAAAATGTTTTATATCTTGATTGTGGTAAAAAGAAGCATTTTATTTGATGCAAATTATACCGCCATAAAATTGATTTTAAAAAATAGTAAATGCTCATCTTAAATGTCACTGCCTTAAACCCTCACTTTAGACTTGGTTCCGTTTTGTGCAATCTCAGAGCACCATGAACATTTCCTCGTAATTACATTTATTCGGGAAATCTTTTGTTGAAAGACTGTCTCTCCTGCTAGACCTTGCAGGTCAGGACATGCCTGTGTTGACAGTGCCAAGAAGAGGACCTGGCACAATGCAGGGTTTCAACACATGTATTTTTCTGTGAACAAACAAGTAAATAATTCCCATCATTGTTGTTGTAAAGTCATTTGCCCTCCAGGGATCTCGGATCCCCTATATTAGCACCTTATTCTGTTGAAATTTTGTTTTGTTTATTAAAATTGCTGCTCTGCTCTCTTGAATCTAGCTCATTTAAACCTGACTTCCCTTCCACTGCCCCCAAACTCATGTGGGACAGAACTTAATGAACGCAGTTGACTTTAGTAAGCGCAGTTCCAAGGTCATTGATCTCTCTACTCTATCGGGGTTGCCGTGTTATGAAGTGGGAGGGGCATCGGTGTGCTGTAACAGTGATTAGTACTATTATTACCATTTGAAACAGAAGCCACCTAAAGCAGTTTCTGGAGACCTAGAATGTGTCTGGGTCTGTTTCTCGCTTTTAAATTTTATTCTGGAGTCTCCTAGATCCAATTGCCCTGAGGCAGTAGAAGGACCCTTGTGAAGCATCGTCAGCCCTGAGGCATCTCATGACTGACAGCTCTTTGCAGATAAGGACCAGCAGCCATCTGCCAGGTGGCCCCGGGGGTTCCTGCCAAGAGACGAGGGAGCAGGAATTGAAAATAGCTGAGTTTACACAAACACACACATTCTTACCAACCCCCCCCCCAGCATGCCAAGATGACGAGCTGGAAAGACCCAATCTTTTCAGATTGGGTCTGAAAAGGGTATTTCAGTAATAATTGCACTGGAGCAGGCCCGTTGGGTCCATGCCCCTTAAAATCAACCTCACCCCCATCACATATCCTTATCCATAAACAATAGATGGGGAGCTCAATAGAAACCCAGTCTGTTTATACTGATGCTTTGCTCCCCTTGACAGGACTCTCCAATCCCTGGTGGGACTGTCCTTTCCCTTGAAAGTGACTCTCAAGCCTGGAATTTCTGGGAAACAGCAGGAAGATGGGCAGAGCTTCCTCCAGTCAGGCTCCCCTTCAGAGCACTCAAACCCAGGACCCTGCTCCAGTTCCCCTGGGTACCCACTGAGGTGTCCGCTGCAAATGGGTCATGCTCTGTATTTAACAGATGTCGTCTTCACGCTGCCACCAGGACCAGCCCAGGCCTCCTGGGCTCTTCAGACATGTTGAGAACACAGACCAGCCAACTTCATATCTTCTGCAGATTCATTGACCTTCAGTACTTCCTAAAACCATGGAGGCCGGCAGCGCTCCTTCTCCAGCAAGACCAAGAGAATCAGGAATATAATACCAATTGTGTATTTAATGCTTCCAGCAGTTTTCTAAGCATTTAATAAGCTTTGCCTTTCATTTAAAGTCACAAAAGCCCTGCAAGTTATGGATACCCCAGCCTAGGAAGTCATGGTTCTTGGAGCTGAAGAGAATGGTCCAGGTGGCCAGGTGAATGGGCATTGGGACAGGAGTTCCAGCGGTCCTGACCAGTGGCCTCTTAAAACATCTTTCTCTTAAAACCTTTCACATATATTGAAACAACCCCCGATGGAGTCAAGTCCCAACAGCCCCAGCTATTGCCATACTTCTGTCTCCGAACTGTGAGTCTCAAGGATGCTTGCATTCTCCTCCAGCATCCTCCATCAGAATCCCAAGTTCCTCAGGATTTATATCACACTCAGAGAGCAATGAACCTCTCCTCTTTTCCCTAGCTGTTACCCCATCACAGGTTCTAGAGCCAGTTCTAACTGAAAGAGGACATCACGTATCTCCAGCCCTTGTTCTGGATGAGTAGAAGTCAGCTGGAGAGAGAGCAGGGAGGTGAAGAAGGAAGGACCAGTGTGTGCAAAGCCCTGATGCCTGGAACCACGAGGACATCAGCATGACAGAAGTGTGGTAAGTGGGCTGGGAGTGTCTTGCCATTCCTTTGTGAAAGTGCAGACGGCAGTGTGGTTGTCCCTGGTGTCATCGCTCTTGATTAGGAACAGATTTCTTATTACTCACTCCGTCCACGCCTGGGCAGCTCTTCTAGGTAGCACCCGGCAGGAGTGACTGTCATGACTGTTTCCAGGGCGCCTGATTCAGCTCGAACTCTATACTCACCAGAGGACACTGGTCAGGACCACTGGAACTCCTGTTCCAATGCGTACTCACCTGGTGATCTGATCAATTCTTTCAACTCGAAGAACCATGATTTCCTAGGCTGCGGTATCAGAAATGCACCACAGTATCAGGAATCATACACATCTTGTTGAAGTTGTGCCTCTTTCCCTTGCCAGCTGTATGACCTAGGACAAGCCACTGTCCCTCTCCAAAATCTAGTCTCCTTACAATGAATGAGGGATTATATTGGGTTGGCCAAAAAGTTCATTTGGGTTTTTCTGAACTAATGGAATGGAATGTTTACATGGAATGATTCGAAGATTCAGGTAGCCCAAGTACCTGGTGCAAGAAGATGCCAAACATATGGTACTTAAGACCTCTCTTAGAGAGTCTGGAATTGACATATACACACCCCTATATTTAAAATAGATAACCAAAAAATAAAAAATAAAATAAAATAAAATAAAATAGATAACCAACAAGGACCTACTGTATAGCACAGGGGACTCTGCTCAATATTCTGTAATAACCTAAATGGGAAAAGAATTTGAAAAAAAAATAGACAATATGTATATGTATAACTGAATCACTTTGCTGTACACCTGAAACTAACACAACATTGTAAATCAACCACAGTCCGATACAAAATAAAATTTTTTAAAAAAGAAAGAAAAAAAATGACCTACCCTAGATGACCCAGTGCACGGAGGAAGTGAGATAGAGATTTAGACGTTCTGAGGCTCGGGGCAATCTTAGAAGGGGACATAGAGGCTTTAAATCCCTTTTTAGACTTTTTTCGAACTCTGATATTTTTTTAATATTGTTATTTATTTATTTATGTATTTATTTATTTGGCTGCACCAGGTCTTAGTTGCGGCATGCGGGCTCTTAGTTGCGGCATGCAGGATCTAGTTCCCTGACCAGGGATTGAACCTGGGCCCTGTGCATTGGGAGCTCGGAGTCTTAACCCCTGGACCACCAGGGAAGTCCCCCTTTTTAGACTTTCTGATGCATGGAAATCTTCTGTATAAATTTCTGACTGAAAATGGGGAAACAACTTCCTTTCTTTTCATACATGTCTTTCAAACATGCATCCCAAAAGACCATTGCTGTAAACCTGTCATAATATTACAGCACCTTATCATACGGTCCTCAGTCTTTGTAATTACCAGTATATAACAGCTGTGGCAAAGAATCCAAGTGACTTGCTTTAGGGGACTCCAAAGGCAGCTCCCAGTGCTGTCAGAACTCCCTGAAGGGTTCCAGTGGTGGAGAGATTGCCAAGGGAAAGGCACATAAAACCATGGCCTTGACCTTTCACTTGTCCCTGTTCTTTATATGGTGTCAAGAAGATGATAGTGGTAGGTAAGGCCACAGAACAAGCTGAAACAGCATGGGGAGAAAGCTAGCAGCAACGCAGGGTGTGTGGTGGGATCTAGGTGAGTAATTGAGCCGGTGGTCCATGAAGGAAGACATCTCTTGGAGGGCCAGCCCTCCAAGGACCACCTTGTCTCCCTAATCCCAATAGAGTCTTGAAAATCAGATACTTCCTTCACATGCTGTGCTCCTAAGAGTTTGTAGGAGCCCTCCAAAGGCCAAGAAACTATAAAAGTCTTGATAGACTCTGAAAGAAAGGAAAGCATTTTAAATATCACAGAACTTGCAGTTTCTCAGAGCAATTGGAATCCTCTCCATGGTGACACAAGACCAGCTCCAGCAGCTCCCTTCACTTGGGATGGTCTGCAGCTGTTCTGGTCTCCCTCTCTGCCTCCTTTTCTTCCTCTCCAGTTGTCAAAGCTCCTGTCCTTGCACTGAGGTACAGGAACCAAGTTCTCTGCATTCACACAGAGCTGGGGTCAAACTGCCGAGGCGCCACCATCTCCCAGCTGTGCATCCTCAGGTTAGTTACTTCATTTCCCTGAGCCTCAGATCCTCATTTGTAAACACGCAGAGCATAATCATGGCATCACCCTCTTGGTTTGCTGTACGGATTAGATAAACTATGGATGGAAAATCAGTCCTTAATACATGCTAGTCTCCTAAGTACTCCCCCCGGGACAGTCTTCAGTATCCATAATAGTGACAATAATCTAGTATTAAGCAACCACTACGTACTAGGCTCTGTGCTAAACACGTCACAGGCTACTGTCCTATTAATTCTCACGACAGCCCTATGATACAGGTGCACTTTTAGAGTTGGGAAAACAAAGTCCCAGCAAGGTTATGTAATGTATCCAAGGACACAGATAGAAAATGACTAAGTAGGGCTTCCAACCAACCATCCGACTCCAGACCCCCTACCCTTAGCCACTACCATCACGGTGCATAAGGAAATAGCACTCTCTTCTCTTCCCTCCTTCCTTGATTTTCTTTCTCCCTTCTGATTTGCTCTAATCTACCTTCTTTCCCTGTGTTAACTATTGATCCAGGAGTCCTTTACACCTATAAAGCACTTTGGGATTTTTTAAAAGCATTCACGTAAAGTTACATTATTTGTAAATCATTCAACACACTTTTATGAACCATCTTCTGGCTGCCTGGCACTGTCTGGAGGCACTTAGTGACATCCGAGCCCCGACAGGTCTCCTGTCAAGCAAACAGAGCCAGACTCGAGATCCCCATCGGACAGAATTTAAATAAGATCTAAACTCAGAGAATTTGAGTCTCTGAACCACACAAGCTATGTGCAAGTTTGCAAGAATTTGCATCCTTTACAACTGACACCTGGATGCCTGGCTCTCCTCCCAGCATTTTTCCCAACCATGTCCGCACAAATTAACAATAATGACCTAAACAACAAGGTCAGCTAAGCTCTCTTAAGCATCAACAATGTGCAAGAACTGTTCTAGCCACTTTAAATCCATTATTCTCCTGCAAAGAACTCCATGAGTTAAGTACTCTTTTTATCCCCATTTTACAGAAAAAAGAAACAGACTCGGAGAGGTTAAATAGCTCATGGGATATGTAGCTAATAAGAGGTAGACACAGCATTCAAACCCACATCTCCCTGATTCGAAAACTGATCCTTTTAACCTCTACACTCTGCCACCTCTCCAAAGCAGTTAAATAAAAGATAAGACTACATCTTAGTAAACACCAAACGAAGAGAGAGGCAATTTATATTCTGAAAATTCAAAGAGAGGAGACATGAGTGAAAGATGGCAAAGGTTGGAAACTGGCTCTGTTATCTGGGAAATTTTATTTCATCTCTAGGATCCTCAGTTTCTTCAGTTGGGAAATGGAAATAATAGTACCCATCTCAGGAGGTCAGAATGAGGATTTAAGAGGATAACATATGAAAGAGCACAGAGGGGCTTAGTGTATGTTTTGACATAGAAGATTTGCACTGGAGATCCTCTCTTTGGTCTAAGGAGCAATTTTTCTTTGGGGGCTGCCTTTCCCTTCCTGTAGTTGTGAATCCAAGTTAGGGATGAAAGGAGCCCTAAGACATGTTTGAATATGAAGATGTGTCGTCTGACTCCCTCAGCTTGCTTGCGGGAGCAATTTGAAGGCCTCAAATAATTGTCTCGAAAGAACCAGTTCAGAGAAAGTACATTATGGGAGGCAAGAAAATTGCCTAATCCTCGTGCTGCTGAGTCCTCAATTTGCAGAAGCTCAGAATCAAAATAATGAGTAAATAAGCATTGGAGCCATTCCAAGCCAGTTCCCCTGTGAATGCCTGCCTGTCGGTCACTTACCAGAAGGCTCCATCTTTCAGAGTGCAGAAGTTCTTGAGGCCACCTGGGAACAGCTATGAGGTCAGAAAAAGCAGAAATGGAGTGATAAGAGCACATATGGAGCCAATAGAAAGACTTGGGGTCTGAGGGGGCTAAAGTCACAACTCAGCCACTCACCAGCTGTGTGACCTCCAGATAATACTCTCCACCTCTCTGGGCCTCCCTGCAAAAGGATTATGTTGCTAAAACATAAAAGGAATCTGAGCACAGAGGGTGCCCATGGTAGGTGTTCAGTAATTATCAATGCAGCACTGGGATTAAGAGGAGAGGCTCTCAGGTCCACATCCTCTCCCGCCCCTTATTAGCTATGCAACTTTGAGCAGGTCACCTGTGCCTCAGTTTCCTCATCTGTAGAAGGAAGGCAGGATCATACCTACCTATGGATTGTTGAGGGGATTAAACGAGAAAATGGGGGTAAACAACTTAGTAAAATGCTTAGCATATTGCAAGTAATCAATAGACAGTACTTATTACTGTTGTTGTTTTCATTAACCATTGAATCTAAATTTTAAGTCCTTTTGGTTAGTGGTTAAGCACATGAATTTTGAGATCAGATCAACTCAGGTTTGACTCTAGGCATCACCCCTCCCTAAGTGGGTGAATAACTTAGGACAATTAATTTCTTGAGACCTTAGTTTCCTCATCTACAGAGGTGGGAATGATATTACTATTACTACCTTGTAGGGTTACTATGAGACTTTCATGGGACCATCTATGAGAAACCCAGGGTGGCTGTTGTTAAGATGGGGGCTGCCCCCAGGCAATTAAGACCTCCTAGGTGAGGTTCCATAATGAGGGGAAAAAATCTCAGTGGGGTGGGGCTCAGGAAGGAGGATAGGGCTGGACCCTCTGTCCTTTGGAAAGTGACCATGTCTGCGTGCTGCATTTGCAATTCAGTTCAGCAAACATTTATTGAGCACTGACTATGTGCTGGGGTACTAAGATGGAAACAAGGAGCTAGCAAGGAGTTCCCAGAAACTCGTGGGAACAATAAGACCCATAAGGATTATGGGCAGGAGGGAAACTAGAGCACACTGAGTGTCCACTAAGGGCTTGTACCATGCTGGGTGTTTTATGTACTATGACCCACTGAATTCCCATAATAACCCTTTGAGATGGCGTGTTATTCTCCTAGGGTTGCCATGACAAAATGTCACAACATGGGTGGCTCACATGACAGATATTTATTTTCTCACAGTTCTGGAGTCTGGAAGTCCAAGATCAAGGCATTGACAATGTTGGCTTCTCCTGAAGCATCTCTTCTTGGCTTGCAGATGGCCACCTTCTTGTTGTGACCTCACAAGGTCTTTTCTGTGTGTGTGCACATTCTGAGTGTCTACTGTATCCAAATTTCCTCTTCTTAAAAGGATACCAGGGCTTCCCTGGTGGCGCAGTGGTTGAGAGTCTGCCTGCCAATGCAGGCGACACAGGTTCGTGCCCCGGTCCGGGAAGATCCCACATGCCGCGGAGCGGCTAGGCCCGTGAGCCATGGCCGCTGAGCCTGCGCGTCCGGAGCCTGTGCTCCGCAACGGGAGAGGCCACAACAGTGAGAGGCCCGTGTACCGCAAAAAAAAAAAAAAAAAAAAAAAAAAAAAGGATACCAGTCGGATTGGATTAGGGCCCACCCATATGACCTTGTTTAACCGTACTTACATCTTTGAAGGCCCTATCTCCAAATACAATCACAATCTGAGATGCAGGGGGTTGGGACTTCAACATATGAATTTAGGGGGATACATATATATGTCATAAGAGGTGAGAAGTACTATTATTTCCCCATTTTACAGATTGAAAACAGTCTTGGCGATGCATAGGAACTTGCATCCAGTCACATGGCTGGAAGTCACAGCCAGGTCTTTATCATTTCAACTCTTGAGTTTGTTCTTTACATTCCTGACACTGCCCAAGTATGAAGGTTAAGGGGACAAATATCCTAAGAGATGTGCAAATAGCTGTGATTTGAAGGGACCCGAAGAGCGTTTCTTTTCCCCGTGGCTGGGCACAGAGGCTAAAATGCTGCTGTGAGTGCACTTATAGGGATATCTGAGTTCACTTGGTTTTATCCCAAAGGAGTTACCAGAAGGCTGTCCTTGATTATCTCCACTGACATGGAGCTCATTTCCTCACAAGATATAAGGTCTATATCTTATCACAGAGACCCCAGAGAAATTATAGCATTTAAGTAGGAAACTTACCAACATATTAGCAGGTTCTCACTCATCAACCCCCTACAACTCATTAAGAAGCAGCACATTGTCACCTATCCGGGAAATGTGGCCAAAGGATTTCACAAAACTGACCATCAAACCCTCCTCATGTGAGAAAGAGCAAGTGGTTGGAAGCCAGAACCACTTAGGTCTGAATCCTGGTTTTGCCACTTAGTAGAAAATTCCCATGACCCTATTGATAGGAATGTAAAATGATGCAGCCTCTGGAAAACAGTATGGCAGTTCTTAAAAAAAAACAAACAGAACTACCATATGACCCAGCAATTCCACTTCTGAGTATATACCCCAAAGAATTCAAAGCACTGTATCAAAAAGATAATTGTACACCCATAACAACATTTTTCACAATAGCCAAAAGATGGAAGCAACCCAAGTGCCCATCGACAGAAGAGTGGATAAACAGACTACGGCAGGTACATGCAGTGGAATATTATTAAGCCTCAAAAAGGAAGGAAATTCTGACACATGCTACGGCATGGACAAATCTTGAGGCCATAATGCGAAGTGAAATAAGCCAGTCACAAAAAGACAAACACTGTATGATTCTACTTCTTAAATACAAAGATGGGGAAAAAAATCCCATGACCTTCCTAAGTCTCAGTTTTCTCACCTGCAGAAAG
The DNA here is from genome assembly GCF_011762595.2 of Tursiops truncatus. Taxonomy (NCBI): domain Eukaryota; kingdom Metazoa; phylum Chordata; class Mammalia; order Artiodactyla; family Delphinidae; genus Tursiops; species Tursiops truncatus. Next base: position 30,304,437 of record NC_047048.1, read on the forward strand.
GAGCCATGGAGTCATGAAATGGGAGATTGAACTAAATGACCTGTTGGAGGTAAAGAACTTGGCGGAGAGGGGATAATTTCCCCTCCCCCACCATGCACTCTCTCTTTCTCTTTCTCTCTCTCTCCCCTCTTTCCCTCCCTTCTCTCCGCATCCCAGACACCCTCTGCCAGAGCTTCTTGGCTCACACCACGCATGCATATTTCCTCTGTCACCGATCATTTCTCTCCCTTTGACTCTCCTACTCTCCGATGCTATCTGAACTCTCCGCCGCTTGGCTGGCAGAGAATCATCTTAATCTCTCCATCATCGGTACCTGGGCTGAGATTTGAATTATGGCAAGTGAACACGAGCCGCAGGGATCAAAATCACAGGGCTTTGAGGGAAGGTTTTATTTTTTTATCATGTAACAAGGACAGACATTTGACATAATGCTAGGAATATTTTTTAAATTCTATCCACAGAGATATGAAAATTGATTGAGTGTCCAGTTAAAACCCCGTAGGTTCAAAGTCCTCCTATGGACGGGGAAGTTCTACAGATGTGTATTCAATGCATAATTCACGGGGAAGTGGTATGATTTATTTATGTTTATCTGTGAGGATGGGCTGAGCAGGAGCTGCTTTAAACGGATAGTTTTATGGCCTTGAAAAATAAGAGGCTCCATTTGTACATCCATAATTAAAGGGCCAGCGATGACGGAGGATAATGGAGGCATGACTCAGCCTGTCCATGTGATTTGTGAGGAATGATCTTCTGGTTCCTGGGGGTTCTGAGAACGGCCCTGGAGGGCTCCCAGGCTTCCAGGGGACCAAGTGGCATCACATGGAGCTTTGCTGGAGTCACCTTACCAAAAACACTGGGAGGGGGCTTCCCTGGTGGCGCAGTGGTTGAGAGTCCGCCTGCCGATGCAGGGGACACGGGTTCGTGCCCCGGTCCGGGAAGATCCCACATGCCGCGGAGCGGCTGGGCCCGTGAGCCGTGGCCACTGAGCCTGCGCGTCCGGAGCCCGTGCTCCGCAACGGGAGAGGCCACAACAGTGAGAGGCTCGCGTACCGCAAAACAAATACACTGGGAGGTAATTTCAGAATCTGAAGCAGGAAAGTCCACTGGTATGAGGTTAGGTCTGCAGGTGGGGATAACATCAGTGCCTGGACCTCATGGGACAACGTGGGGAAGATGCCAGCAGGCAGCCAGCACTCGGTACATGTGGCATAAAACTTGGAAACCTGGCAGCCACCCGGCAGCACCGGCAGCACTGCCCCTCCCCCCACCTTCACAGCATCACCGTCAAGAGCACTGAACACATACCTGAATTGAACTTCCCTCAGTGCCAAGTTTACTCATCTGTCAAGTGGGGTAATAATAGCAATGATCTCATAGGATAATTGCAAGGATTAAAATAGGAACATAGGTCTTAATTTGGGTCCCACTACATCACCGTTAGTATCCCCCCTTAGCAGATGGGTAAGGGGACCTCATGCCCCAGTCAATACCATGATTCTGGCATAATTTACCAGTGTCCCATTCATGCCCTCTGTGTCCCTGTTCAGATAATTAATCATATGATTGTCCTCCAGAGAAGAAAATCGAGGTGAGAGAAGTAACTTGCCCCAAATTACACGATAAGGCCTGACATTCCACTCCATTCCTTTCTGCTTCCAGTTTGGAAATGACCTCCCAGTGTTCTTGGTAAAGTGGTTCCAGCAGGGCTCTGTGCAGTGCCCGTCACCCGGAAGCTTGGGAGCCATGCAAGGCCCTCCTCAGAGCCGCTGGGGTTCTCGAAGCTTCACTCCTCACACGTCACATAGGTGGGCTGAGCCATGTCTACATTATGCTCAGCTACTAGTCACCCTTCCCTTCATTTATGAACATAAATACAACCGCCATCCCTCACCTGTTGAGGATTGTTCCTGGAGCATTGAATCTCCAGCATATTTGCCCACGAATGGCACAGGCCAAGGATGCCCCAGCGGGTGGACAGAGAAGTACCCCAGGGCACCAGAGGAAACTATCAGGACACACGGAGGCAGAGACCCCAGCCAAGGCCGAGGGGTGCGTGCAGGGCACCTCCAGCATCTGCTACAACAGGTCCAGTGGCAGCAACTGTAGTCCAGCTGTTGTAGCTCCCCAGGAAGTACCTGTGATCTGAGCTACTGTCCTAATTATTCCCTGAGCCAGCATTTATCTCACGTGATCCAGGGAGACGGGTCCTGAGATGATGTTGAAGGGACAGCAAAGCCTGGGAAGGCATTGATGGAGCTTCTGAGTTTATCCCAAGGGCAGTGGGGAGCGACTGATGGGTAAACTGGGACTGCACGTGATCTGATGAGCACTTTCAAGCAATCGCTCCGGCTGCTGCATTGTAAAAAGCAAAAGCCCTAGGGATGATCAGTGCTCATCGAAGTGAGGAGGAACAAGGAAGAAGAAGGTGACCAGGCAGGGGATTGGCATGTGTGAAAGCTCTGCCTCTCCATCACTACAGAACCTCATACCTGGGAGACCAGAGAACACACACAACCCCAAGGGGCCCAGAGTTCAAGGGAAAGGAGCGCCTGGAGATGGTCCATGGGCAGTCACATCTCCATGGCAACACACTCGCCTTCCTGGGGCCCAAAAATCAGGAGGATGAGTTTGGACCTTCCAGTACCTTCTGGAGAATCATTCATTCATTCATTCATTTGTTCGTTTGTTCATCCAATAAATATTCACTGAGCTTCTCCTAAGTCCCAAGCCCCATGAGAATTCTGGGGATACAATGACAAACTGAACACACAAGGTGTGTCCTCATGGAGCTCAGAGTCAGCCTTCACATCCCCACAAGCCCATCTTCTAGGCCAGGATCCTGGAAGCTCCCAGGAGAGGGGGGGAAAGTCAGCCACTTTGGAAACAAACTCCTGGTGCCTTTAATCGACTTCCCTGTGCTTCCTGAGGCTCCAGCAGCCTATCCTGCTGACGCAGCACTTTTTCCAGAAAGGGATAAAGTCTGAGCAGGGGCCTCAATGTCCTGCGCACATTCAAAGGGCTCAGCACACGCGCCTGCTCCTGGAAAGAATCAGTCAAATCCCGGGCAGCATTCAGCCTAGTGGGGATGCAGAATCAAACTGCCACAAGGAAAACCGAACAGCACATGAGACGCTAGTGTGTGCCATGCTCTATGCCAGTCACCTGAGGCTCTTGACCGCGTTTACTCCCCCTAATCACGCTGGCTGGTGCTGCTGGTGGATGCTGTGTGTACTACCCAGATCCCTCCTTCAGGACTGAGTAGCCTCCAGCTACTGGGGCTATTATTGGCCAAGTTCTTTCCCAGGAATCGCACGCCAGATGGAAGAGAACGACCTCATCCCTGGGGTCAGCCTGTATCCACTGCGCGGCCCAGCCCTCCTGCCTCCAGGTGGGACAGCTCTGCAGGGTCACCCCAGCTCCAAGTAGCTGACGATGTTACCAAACCAGACCTGCGTCCACTTGCCCGTGCACAGTAAAGCCAATCTACTGACACCGGGTAGAAGGAAAGTGCAGCATTTGCTGTAAAGGCGTCATGCAAGGAGAAGGGGTGGCTCAAAAACACTCAGCTCCCCGAAAGTTTTCAGCAAAGCATTTTTTTTAAGGGCAGGTGAAGGAGGAGCATCTCAGGGTAAGGGATCAGCTCGTGCACAGTTCTCTGAGTGGCTGGTGGAGAGGTAACAGGGCAGTGTCATGGGGGTTAACATTACCAATCCTTAGGCACCAGTAGGTCTGGGGGCTACGTGCTCATGATCATCAAGTAGTTAATTTCTTCCATTTGGTGGTGGTTTTAGCATAAGTAAAACAACTCAGGAAATACGCGTCAGATACTATTATCTGATACTTCAGAGAAGAGCTAACGCAGAGGGTATGGGGAAGGGGTCTGCCCTGGGAAAGCCCCACAGGGTCCTGCTCAGTTACAGTGATGCTGTAATCTCCTGAGGTACCGGCTGTAGCCGCCTAACAGTTCAACTCCTGCTGCCAGATCCTGCTTCCTTTACCCCCCAGCAAGTGCTGAGCCCTAAAATTCTCCCCAATAAACCTCCAGGCAAATCTCCACCTCAGAGTCTGTTTCCTAGCGAACCTGATCCTCTTATTATACCTATTCTGCACAAAAGAAAGCAGAAGCTCAGAGAGGTGGCATGATCTGTCCAAGGCCACACAGCCAGGAAGTATACATGGTGCTTGGGGTACTGGACCCCAACTTCAAAACTCCTTCAAAGGGCTCCATCCTCTTGCTGGAATCCACTCCTTTCCTTCTTATTCCAATAAATGCTGGTTCAAAGGCCCATGAGTTCCCTCCAATGCATCCCTCCTCCTTGCTAGCACTTCTGCTGAAACAGCAAAACAGGGATGCGCTTTCTAACTCTCCTGGCCATTGGGTTATCGAGACAGATGCTTGGCAGACAGGAAATAATGTCAAAATCAGGTTCATAAATGCTCTGCAACCCTCGGGGGCAAACCGGTCAAAAAATTTTATTTTTTCCAAATCAAATTGAATCAGACTCAGTTCCATTTGCCGAGGTAGTGAGAAATGAAGTCTCGGTCATGTTTTGCTGTCCCTCCACTCCGTGAAATCCTCCAAGTTACTTGGTGCCCAGAGAATGCAGGAGAGGCATGGACCTGAGAAGGATGTGGGTTTTAAAACCAGTGCCAATTTTTTTGTTTTGTGATGCTCGTTGAACCCTGTTCTCAGTGATCTTTGGATACTGATGCCTCAATGGGCTCAAAGCAGCCATTGCCAGAGGTCCCCTCTCACAGACCACAAGTCCGGCCACAAAGGCTCTCAACACTTCTCTCATCTTTCACCCTTGCACAGGCAACCTGAGGGGGTCACAGATCTTCACCACCCACGGAATTGCCCTCAAACCCTGTCCCCTCTCTCATCCAGGGGCACCAACCCCATCACTACCCCCGGAGCCACTTCCATCTCATCCAATCCTTAAGACTTTTTCCCTTTTTAGGGACTTCCCTGGTGGTCCAGTGGTAAAGAATCTGTCTTCCAGTGCAGGGGACGTGGGAACTAAGATCCCTGCCGCACCACAACTACTGAGCTCGTGCGCCTCAATGAGAGAGCCCGTGTGCCGCAAACTACAGAGCCCATGAGCCCTGGAGCCCGCGCACCACAGCTGCAGAGCCCACATGCCCTGGAGCCCGCGTGCCACACCTAAAGAGAAGCCCACACGCCACAACAAAAGATCCCGCATGCCACAACTAAGAAGCGATGCAGCCAAAAAAATAAAGAAAATAAATAAATATTTTTTTAAAAAAAAGACTTTTTCCCTTTTAAAAAACCCACTCTGGACTTCCCTGGTGGCGCAGTGGTTAAGAATCCGCCTGCCAATGCAGGGCACACAGGTTCGAGTCCTGGTCTGGGAAGATCTCACATGCCACAGAGCAACTAAGCCCGTGTGCCACAACTACTGAGACTGAGCTCTAGAGCCCGCAAGCCACAACTACTGAGCCTGCATGCCACAACTACTGAAGCCCACGTGCCTAGAGCCCATGCTCCACAACAAGAGAAGCCACAGCAATGAGAAGCCCATGCACCGCAACGAAGAGTAGCCCCCGTTCATCACAACTAGAGAAAGACCGTGCAGCAGCAAAGACCCAGTGCAGCCAAAAATAAATTAATTAATTAATAATTTTTTAAAAAAACAAAACACTCTGTCACCTCAAAAAGAGTTAGATTTAGAAAATAAAGTCTATCCAGGAGCAAAGAAGCCTCATGCCTCCATTATTCAAAGGCTTGGTTGGTGTCTTCATTTCTCATAGCTGCCATAATACAGTACCACAAACCTAGTGGCTTAAAAACAACACAAATTTATTATCTTACAGTTCTGGAGGTCGCAAGTCTGAAATGGGTCTTACTGGGCTAAAATCAAGATGTTGACGAAGCTATATCCCTCCTGGAGGCTCTAGGGGAAATCTCTTTCCTTTTCTTTCCAACTTCTAAAGTCCACCTGCATCCTTTGGCTCGTGGCCCCTTCTTCCATCGTCAAGGTTGGCAGTGTAGCATCTTTCTCGCTTTCTCCTTCTCTCCCTCTCTCTGTCTCTCACTGCTTTTTCCCTTGTAAATTATGGACTTTGGATGATGATGATGTGTCCATGCAGGTTCATCAGTTGTAACAAATGCAGGGGATGTTGATAATGGGGGAGGCTATGCATGTGCGGAGACAGAGGGTAAATTGGAACTCTCTGCACCTTCCTCTCAAGACTGCTGTGAACCTAAAACTATTCTAAAAATACAGTAAGTCCCCTACCTACGTACCTTCAAGTTGCAAACTTTCAAAAATGCGAATGTGCGTTCACATGTCCAACCACGTAAGTTAATTCTATTTGAGGAGGCACTGTTAGCTTTTGAGGCACAGGACCCGAACGTAGAACTGTACACGAAGGTGGCAGCAGCCGTTCAGAATGCAATCCGGTGCTACCGTGTCATCTATGACAAGAAAAAAAAGAGCTACTAGCCAGACATCACTGGATCGTTTTTTCAAGAGCGTAGATAGAATTGAATCCAGCAGGGAACAGAACCTGTGCCATCAGCATCAGCCGTGAGCGGAACTGCAGCTTGCCCTCCGCCGCCTATTCCTGACGTTCCTTCAGCTCTACCATCTCCCACCTCCTGTCCCTCCTCCAGTCAGTAACTCTTCTTGCCTGTTCACTCGATGATGCCAGCCCCTGTGTGCCAGCTGTACTACTGTACTTTTCAAGGTGCTGTACTGTAAGATTAAAAATGTTTTCTTTATTTTTTGTATTTGTTTTTTATGTATTACTTGCGTGAAAAGTATTATAAACTTATTATAGTACAGTACTATATAGCCGATTGTGTTTTTTGCGTACTTAGGCTAACACTGTTGGACTTACGAACAAATTGGACTTATGAGCGCACTCTCAGAACGGAACTCATTCATATGTCGGGGACATACTGTAATGTCGATTTTAAAAAAAAAAACTATTTTAAAAAAAATGAACGATACCTCGTTGGAAACCTTTTATGTTGGTTCCATGTGGAGATGATAATATTTTGGATATATCAAGCTAAATAAAATACATTATTTAAATTTCATCTGTTTCTTTTTACTTTTTTCATGTGATTAAGAAAATTTGTTACTGTATAAAATTATATAATTCTGTAAGGATCTAAAATTACATTTGTGGCTCACTTTATATTTCTGTTAGTGCTGGCGGATCAACTGATTTCTACAGAGGCTTGCTTTACCCATAGGCCCCGCAGGATGTTGGCTGCTTCACTCCTCTGTAACCCAACGCCAAGCACCGTCCCTGGTACATAAGAGATGTTTTAGTCAATATTTGCTGGATGAAGGAGAGAGTAAGTGGGGGAGCACTTGGCCAGGCTGGGAATGGTTCTATGATGCTGCAGCTCCTGCTGTCACTCATCTGAACCTTCTGTCTTCAACTCACACCCTCTCTATGAAATCAGCGTTCTGCATAATGGAAGGATGGAGGGATATTTTGGCATCCTCTTCAGGCTCTATCCTGGAAACATGTCTCCCACTGCTCAGTCCAAGGAGCTTCCTGCACCCACTCCCACCTCCAGCAAAGCAGCTCCCAAAATTACCTAGTCCCTTCACACTCAATATCACATCGATGGCCCTTTCTACTCTCCTTCCATTTCTGAATGGTACTCACATAGGAATGCATATTTCCACGTATAAGGGAAAGACCCAGAAGAGAATTGTCAAGGAGCTTGCTACAAGGTCACAGTGCGTATTGAATTTCCCAGATCCCATGGCCAAGTGAAAAGTGCAAGTGGTCAAACATCTTTGTTCAACCAGAGAGAAGAAGATAGAGTGCAGTCAAACCAGATCTGTTTTGCTATATTATATTTTGTTTTATTTCATTTTTCTGATTATAAAAGTAATACATTATCCAGTATATGAACATGCCCTTCAATCCCATCATCCAGTCAGAGTCAAAGGATGGCATATTTCTTTCCAGGTTTTGTACTTAGGGTTCTTTACATAATTTACAGAGTGTTTTTCACAATTTCGCCGTCCTATAGTTGCATTCGATGTTGTAGCAAAAAAAAGAGTCTAAAAAAGAGTGGATATATGTATATATATATAACTGATTCACTTTGCTGTACATCTGAAATGAACACAATATTGTAAATCAACTATACTCCAATAAAAAAATGTTTTTAATGTTGTAGCAAAAATATGTACAATATTATTTCAAACTCTTCATGGGACAAGTTAGACGCCATATATGGAGGAACCACAATTAATTAAATTTTGTCCAGATTGTGGGTCCCTGGGTTGCTTCCAGCTGATCAGTATGATAGAACCTGGCTCTGCATCTTTACTGAGAAATCTTTGTTCCATCTTATGCTATTTTTAGAGTAGAGAAGGATAGGATCATGTGTGAAGCCCTTGATATATCCAGCAAGACTTGTAAGAAAAGAAATGGCCTTACCAAAATCTGCCCAGTTGTCATATTTGTCCTTCAGTCTCCATCCCTAGGGGTGGCCGAGGACACTCATAAAATGAGTAAGAAATAACTAATTCTGCCTTTTCACAGGCCACACAAAGATCTCCTGGATCACTGTGCTCAGGATAGATCACTCCTAGAGAACAGAGGGAAGGGAGTGTCTCTTCACCCTCAAAATGCATAGGGAAACTTGTGAGAGAAGCCGAAACTTTTTGTTGCAGGAAATGGTACCAAAATTAAACTCAAACTATCCTCAGGGGAACGGAATTTATTGGTTCACATGGCTTAGAAAGGATACTTTGGAAAGAGAAAGAAGAGCTATAGGAATGAAGCCCCCAGGTAATGGGACTGAGCTTTGACACTGCAAAGCACCTCTCTCTCTCTCTCTCTCTCTCTCTCCTTCCCTCATCAACATCTCACCTCCATTTTATCTCCTTGGCTTCATTAACTTCCACTACAGTATGGGTCTTCTCTACATGACAGGAAAAAACGATACCTGCTAGCCCCTACAACTTACTCCTTGATATTTCCACCAGAAACAAGACTGTCTTTCCTTCAGCATCAATTCCAGGAAAGAATGTCCATTGACTCTGCTAAGGTCCCATGCTCACCCACTGAGCCAATTACCGATGCCTGAGGAATAGAGTTCAATGATTGGCCAGACCTGAGTCATATGCCAATCTCATTGGCCAGATCTGTTATCCCAAGGAGAGAGATGCAAAAACTTGCTGGATGGTCCTTTTTTTTCTTTCAGTAGCTACTGTAGTTAAACATGCTCACCTGTACCCAGAGGCTCCATCAGCTTATGACAACAAGGGCACAGACAGTTGACGAGAGTTGTCAAAGCTAGAAGATTTTCCTTAACTTTGAATTTCACTTTTAAAAATGAGAAGATGTTGGAAGTGTAACTGATAAACATCCGGACGTCCACCTTCAGTTGATTCCAAACAGATAGCACAAAATTATGCTATTTACCTGCAGATATCATGTGCCAGACAAGAAATGTTTCTCTGCAATTATCTGATTTTGCGCTGCCTAATTTAGATGTTCAAGTTGTCAGGAAAGAGCACGTATCCGTAAATATAAAATTATGTATGTGTATCATCCGGTTATAAGACAATCAGTAAACAGGGTATTTAAGAAAAGTAATTACTAAGGCATGCTGTTTGGAGGCATATTACCTAACCAGGTAATGAAATAACTGAACATGAGTTTCTATTTAAATGTCGTTCATCTGCAGCTAAGAAGATATTCTGCAGCTTTTAATTAAGTCATAAAATTTCTCAGCTTTACTGTGCATTAGGTGGAAGGTGGTTCTAGTTCTTTCTCTGGCACAATGGGAAGAACTGAGGTTTACTTCTCTGGCACAGAACCCAGAAATAAGAGTTATGAAATCTTCAATAAAATTTTCCACATCCCTTTCGCATTGGCCTTATACAAAAAATAAAATAACTTTTATACACATAAAAACCTGACTTAGAGTTGACCTCAGAACTGAGACAGAAGAGTGGCATGGGCAGAAATGTTTGCTGAGTGCCTACTGTGTGCTGAGTACTGTGCAAAGAAAGCATTTCCCGTATGTTATCTCACAATAACTACCCTGCCTTTTCACCCAAGCCTCAAAAGGTCACACAGCTTGTGAGTGGCAGAGCTGGACTTTGAAATCAAGCCTACTGGTCTCCGAGGCCCATGTTCGAGCTGCCACAGCATGGGTTCCTAGGCTGGCAGCTAAAAGGGATGGATGCCAAAGTTTCCTTCTAACTGTCAGTTGCCATGATGCTAATTTTTGTGGCTCTACCCATAAATGGCAGCAGAATAGCATCTGTGAATCAGGGCTCAAGGGAACCAAGTTCTGCTGGATAGTTCTGTCATCTGTTGTATTTTTCAAGGCAAAACCTGTCGGAGCTATGTCATTTGCTGCAGACGTTACACCCCCCCTTGAGGATGGCAGGCGGTAGAGCTTAGTGCATGGACCAGAGTCCAGAGAGTATGGATTTTCGACTCTGACCACCCAGACTCCACAATTTCCCATCTGTGACTATCGCTGGGAATATAGGCGAGTAATTTCTCCCCTCTAAGTCGCAGAACTCTCACCTGTAAAATGAGGTCAAATATATTCCTCACCTCATATTTACTACTCTGAAATTACTAGACACGGTGCTAAGCCTTGAGTATACTGACATACATACTAGTGAACAAACAGATGCAGCCCTGCCTTCATGGAGCTTACAATCCACATGGTGAGAGAAATGTATGGGTTAGAAATGTGTTTGGCTTTAATTAATTGTTTTTAAAATCCCAACATTATCTTGAAACATAAGTGCATTTGTGGCTTGCAAAATAAGCTCATAATAAGGAAACCTAGCAGCAGCTCAGTGATATCATGAGGGTCCCTGGATCTTCCTGTCTTCTGTTATTCTCAGTGTGAGAATGAGGTCTTGCTTCATGGTCACAACACAGCTGCCACAACTCCAAGTGTCACATCTCCACATGACTGTTTTCCAAAAAGAAGGAATCTTTCTTTTATGAGGGAGAAAAATCTTTGCCGGAAACTCCTGGTAGAACTTCTCCTTAGATGTCATTGGCCAGAACTGGGTCACATGCCCACCCCAAAACCAATCCCAAGCAAAATGAATTGGAATTTCCACAAATAACTTGGACCAACTGTGATTCATCCCCTGAGGCTGAACACATTGCCTTTTCCTTTTGCAAGAAAAAAAAATGAAAAAGAGGGAATGTTTGCTGGGAATAAAAACCCAGCAATCCAGCAGTACCTGTCACAACGGGCAGATGAGATGTGTCAGATGCAGCCTGGGTTGAATGTGAAACAATCACCTGGAGATGCTGAGAAACAGGCTGGCTGAGGTGTCAAATGCTCAGTGAGAAAAGGAGCCCAGGATATGTACCTGGCAGTCAGAAGCAAAGGAACAACATAGGGAACATCAAACTCAGATGCCTACAGGGGCCAGGTTGGTAATAATACTTGGCAGAGCCCCTGGGCAGATGTCAAGGCAAAGAAAGGGGGCCTATCCCATTTGTCTGAAGGGGGCAGCAGCTATTCCATAATAGCCAATTACTGCCAGTGGGAATTCCGACCCAGGGCTGCTAGAGCTTCTGAATTTTCAAGAGAAGCCAGAAATCTAGACTTCTAAAGGAAATCTCCCAATTTTTAAGTGTTGGTAACGAATTTAAAATAACATTAATAAATTGGCAACCCAAACAAAATATCTGCAGACTAGATTCTCTGCATGGTCCTACAGTGTGCAGCCCCTGGGGCAATCTTATCTCGTCTTTTCCTGAAGGCACGCTCAGAGCAAGGCTGAGTATAGGTGCAAGGGTTCCCAGCTCTTGCGTCTTAAATGCCGTCATGTTCCTGGCCCATAGTGATGCCCGGAAGTTATGTATTTCCACTCTTTTTAGCACCTCCCAGCCATAGAGCTATATTCCACTTCTGTATCATCCTTATCCTGATATCCAGAAGAATCAAGAAGGAAAGTCCTAGAGGCCACTCATGACAAGCTCTTGAAAAACCATAGTTTTTTTTAAGTGCGTTCATCATTAATATAACAAATATTGATGCAGCACCTGCTGTGTACCAGGCGCTGCCCCCAGGAGCTGGAAATACAGTGAAACCAAGACCAATGGCCCCTGCCCTGCCAGAGTTCTCTTTCTCTGTGTCTTTGGGGGCCCCTGACTCAACTCTCTGCATCATTTTTTCCAATGTGGTATGGTGCCCACCCAGGAGCCCCCAGGTTCTGACTCTCTCCTTGCTATCCCAACATCACTTCCTTGGTTTCCTGGAGAAATCTTTACCTTCTGGTCTATCTTTCTGTGCTCATCTTCCTAACTTGGGAAAACATGAAGTGAATTTTTTTAAAATAAAAAGCAGAAAAGCAGGAGGAGAACATTCTTTCCATCACTCCTGGGTGATGCCAAGCCACAGGGGCCATCGTTATTCTTAAAGGGCCACCCATCAGGGCTCTGGGAAGAGACGCAGAGCCAAGTGTGCTCCTTGCCAGCACTGCTGCAGCTCAGTGCAAGGTGTAACATTACCGCCTGCTCATGGTTTAATAGAGCACAGCTGACTGAGTATTTGCATCTCGCTGAGGGATTCTCCAAGTCTGCAAAGACTTAACCCAATGCATCTCGACACTGACTGCACATTGGAATCCTAAACTGACGCCCCACCGACATCAATTAAATCAAAACCCTTGAGGCTGGGGCCTGAGCATCAGCATTGTGTAAAAACTCCCCAGGCTGAGAACCAGGTTGCAAACCCAAGAGAATGAACCTGTAACAAAGCTGACACTCACACATGAAGAAGAGGTTTATGGACTGGGGGCTTCCCCTGACTGAGTGGAACCTTGGAATTGCAAATCAGCCACAGATTGGACCAAGCAATTAACCTCTCTAGACTCAGTTTTACCATCTGTAAAATGGGGATAGTAATAAATACTAACTACCTTGCCAGATTAAGTGAGGTGATGAATGTGAAGGTCTTGATTCATGATGAAAACTATTATTAATTGCTTATTAAGTGGTTATCTCCCTACTCTCTTCATGGGGAATCATCTGTCAGGTAAGACCAGTCTTAACTCCCACGTGGCTTAGGTGTGAGTTCCAGGCTCTGTGAGTGTGTGTGTGTGTGTGTGTGTGTGTGTGGTCTTTTATGCCTGTCTCTCTCCCTGATGCACCTCAACCAAAATTTCATCAAGTCCTGTCATAGGGAGAGGTTTGGATAATTTGGAAGATGCTCACGATTCAACGTGTCTGCTGAGACACGTTGGAAGAATTAGGAAGAATTAGGAAAGTCTTTTCCCCTCCATTGGAAGAATTAGGAAAGTCTTTTCCCCTCCATTTGAAACTCTTTCTAGAATACAATCATGTTTTCTTTAAAATGAAAAGTGAAGAAAACTGCAGCTCAGTTATTTTTAGTCACCTCTACTGTCTAGAGAGACTCTGAATGGCTTTGTCACCTCCAAGCAGAACTAAGAGAAGTCAGTTTTCTCCCAGAGAGTCCCGAGGCAGCTGGAGCTGATAGCTCTTAGCCAGCAAGGATTCTACAAGAGTGTGTGGAGTGACTTGGTCGGGGAGAGGCCATTATTAAAGGCCAGTGAGAGGACTTTCAAAAAGAAACACAATATTGTGGAATAAAAAGAGGAAAGAGGGCTTCCCTGGTGGCGCAGTGGTTGAGAGTCCGCCTGCCGATGCAGGGGATGCGGGTTCGTGCCCCGGTCCGGGAAGATCCCACATGCCGCGGAGTGGCTGGGCCCGTGAGCCGTGGCTGCTGAGGCTGTGCGTCCGGAGCCTGTGCTCCGCAACGGGAGAGGCCACAACAGTGAGAGGCCCGCGTACCGCAAAAAAAAAAAAAAAGGGGAAAGAAAAAATTAATAGCTTTCTATACTTCCTGCTGCCTCTAATGTCACCTCTCTGATGACTCAGTCTATTTGGTGAAAAATTAGAGTTTGAAGTTGGCATTCCAGAATCCTCAAAGTCCAAGGGCAGAAGGTCCGCCTCACACAGGCCAGTGAGAGGCAAAGAGCATATTGGCCTTGGAGACAGACGGGTTTGGGTTTCAGCCTCAGCTCAACCATGGACCAAGCAAACCAATGAAACTTCCTAGACTGTCAGTCTCCCCATCTATAAAATGAGGACAGTTATAAATCATACCTACTTTCCCAGATTAAATGGGATGATGAATGGAATGGCCTTGACTGCTATTCATTGTTCATTTATTCAACAAATAATTACTGAGGGCTTCTTCCAGAAGCTGGGGCTTATAGCCATGAACAAAACACAGTTGTGGGCTGGAGGATTTTAGGTAACGTGGCCAGAGGAGTCTTCACCGAGAAGTGGGAGAGTGGGTCTTGCAGAAATCTGGCCAAGAACATGTCAGGCAGAGGAAACAGCAAAGATGCTGAAGAGGAAACAGATTAGGAGAGTGTGTGAGGACCAGCAGAGACCAGAGCGGATGAAGGAGGGGAGAGTCAGAGAGAAAACAGGGGGCGGGGCCCCATGAGGCCGGCTAGACAGTGGTAAGGATTGGGCGTTTATTCTGAGCCGGGAGCTGTTGGAGGAGTTTGAGCCTAGGAACAGTGTGACCTGCTTACGCTTTCATGTGTTCCCTCGGGCAGCTGTGGAGGACAGAACAATGGGAGGCGAGGGAGGAGCCCACTCTAAGAATCCAGACAAGAGATGCTGGTGGCCAGGACCAGGGTGGTAGTCCAAGAGATGGCGAGAAGTGGCCAAATTCTGGGTATTTTGCAAATATAGGGTATGAGGAAAAGAGAGAAGTCAAGGGCAACTCCAAGGTGTGGGACTTGTTTTTATCTTTTTAAGTATTATTCAGAAAGAGCTTAACCTCAAAATAAAGAATAGTCCTTCCCAAAAGGAAGTTGGTAGCCTTACACTAGCATTCAACCATTCATTGACCCACCGACATACCTATCCATCAGCTATCTATCTACCCATCCATCCATCTATCTATAGCTATAGACATAGATCATTAGATTATTTTTCTACTTTAATCATGAACTTCCTGAAAACCCACATTAATAAACTGTAATAAACAAATGTTAGTCGATAGACCAGCCTCCTTGTAACCCTAACACTATGTTTTTACCTGAACAATAGGTTCTGGGTGGAAGGGTTTCTCTTGGGTTTAGTTTCCGCTCTAAGTGTAAATTTTCCTAGTTACTCCCCACAAGGAATTCAGAGTTCTCTGCTATTCCAGCGATACTTTCAGAAACCCTAATGAAATAGTTTTGAATGGAAGAAAGCTCTTCAGGAGGCAGCAAGGTACCAAGCAATGCCAATGTTTCATCTCGCTGCGTGATCTTTGGGTCAGGCACTCAACCTCATGCCTCAGTCTCCTCATTGGTTAAAAAGGGACCAATGATGTAACCCCTCAACTACCTGGAAAGACAGCCAGCCCCCAAGATGGCCCTGGGGATTCTCATCTCCTGGTGGTCACACTTGTGTAGCCCCCTCCTACATTGGATAGGCTGAGCGGTGACCAAAAAGATATTACAGAAATGTGTGACTTCTAGTGTTAAGGCACGAAGGACATTGCCGCTTCTGCCTTGCTCTCTCTTGGATCACTTGCTCTGGGGGAAGTCGGACATCATGTTATAAGGATTCCCGAGCAGCCATAATGGGAAGGTTTATGTAAAGAGGAACTGTGCCCTCCTGCCACCAGCCGGCACCAACTTGCCAGCCATGTGAGGGTGCCATCTTGGAAGTGGACCCTAACACCCCAGTCATGCCTTCAGATGACTGCAGCCCAGCTGACATCTTCACTGCAGCCTCCTAAGAGACCCTAAACCAGAACAACTGTGCTGAGTCGCTCCCAAATTCCTGACTCTCAGAAACTGTGAGATAATAAAGGTTTACTGATATATATATATATATATTTTTTTTTTTTTTTTTTTTTTCGGTACGTGGGCCTCTCACTGTTGTGGCCTCTCCCATTGCGGAGCACAGGCTCCGGATGCGCAGGCCCAGCAGCCATGGCTTACGGGCCCAGCCGCTCCGTGGCATGTGGGATCTTCTCGGTCCGGGGCACGAACCCGTGTCCCCTGCCTCGGTAAGTGGACTCTCAACCACTGCGCCACCAGGGAAGCCCGGTTTACTGATATTTTAAGATGCTAATTTGGGGCGTAATTTTTTAATGTTTTCATAGAACTAACGTAGTCCTCCATCGATAATCAATGAAAGCACAGTTCTTAGCCTGATGCAGACGCCTCACTCTGACTCACGACCCCTTCCTTGTCCTCTGGCCTCATCTCCCAGCCCTCCCCATATGTACCCCCTGGTCTTGACCCACCAGACCAGCTCAAGTTTTCTGAAAGCAGAAAGCATTCTCACCTCTGCACCCTCTCAGTGCTATTCACCCATCCCTCTGCAATGCCCTCCCCAAGTGTTCCTAGCAAGTGCCAACTCTCTCACAGTCCAGCTCAGATGACACCTCCCGCCTTCCCTAGGAGAAAAGTGCATCTCTGTGTTTCCATAGCACCCTGTAAACACCTTTATCCATCCCTGTCCTGATCACTGAATACTGTAATTAATTACATACTGCTGATTCCTGCACATGACAAGAACCACATCTTATCCATCTTGGTATCACTCCCATGCCTGTTACATAGTAGGTTCTCAGAAAATGTCCATCCATTCAGCCTCCATAAGCTAAAAATATTCAGTTACCACTCGCTGAGCTCCTATTGGGTGCCAGCATAGTATCTCCAACCTACCCACACTTTGAGGCAAGAATTTTACAGATAAGGAAACAGGCTCAGAGAGGCTAACGCTTTGCCCAAGAACTCCCAGCTGCCTAGTGATGCAACCAGAATTGAAACGTAGGGAACAAAATGAATTGTCTCCAAGCACTTTCAGCTTTCAGAGTTCTCTCGGATTTATCTCTCACCACAACCCTAAAGGTAGCTGGCAATCAAATGAGAGAAACGTATGCCCGGAACATTTGCGACGATAAATCCTGTGCCAGTGCAAGGGGTCATAATTGCCCTTGACAGCCACAGCCTTCTTGCTACAGACCCAGAGGCTGAGATCCAAATTCCTTGGGCCCTTTTGTTTCCAAATATCTTCAAGCCCCCACCAGTCTCTACGCTGCAGTGACCCCTTCTAAAGGAGCTGTGACATTTCAGTGGCCACCGCTCGGATGAGTTGCCTGCCACGTGATGCCTGCAGACAGGCAAGGGGAGCCAGAGGGAGGTGTCCCGCCTGGTGAGCATTGTTTGTGTAACATTTTAATTGCTTGTCCTGCCACTGCCACTTCATTTGGTATTCACTGTGATCGCATCCATCCTAATGAATTTATCTGGTAGTAACGTGGATATCGTATGCACTGATGCTCTGCACTGCCCCAGCATTTCTGCCGGCAGAGATCGGTGACACGCTTGCCCAGGAATTGTGCCAGCTTGAAAAGGTTTGGGGGTTTTCTTCCACCTTTTTCAAATAACTCAAGTGTTTTCGCTGAGCAGTTGTGTCTTTTGCCTCTCTGACCCAGAACCATTTTTATTTTCACCCTTTCACAATTTTCAGTCCCCAGTGCCTACCTGTTGGTCCACAAAGAATATACCATCGGTGCCCTCCTCTAAAACAATGCCATCTGATAGAACTTTCTGCAGCGAAAGTTCTGGAGATGTTCTGTATCTGTGCTTCGCAAAACCATAGTCACCAGCAACATAAGTTTATTGAGCACTTAAAATATGTCCCCTGTAATGGACCTGGAGATTATCATACTAAACAGACTTGTGGTTGCCAAGACAGGGGTGGGGGTGAGGGATGGACTGGGAATTTGGGATTAGCAGATGCAAACTATTTTATATATATAGGATGAATAAACAACAAGGTCCTACTGCATAGCACAGGGAGCTATATACAATACCCTGTGATAAACCATAATGGAAAAGAATATGAAAGAGAATGCATATATATGTATAATTGAATCACTTTGCTGTACAGTAGAAATTAACACAACATTGTAAATCAACTATACTTCAATAAAATAAATTGTTAAAAAATAAAATTAAATTAAAAATGAATAGAAAAAATATGGCTCCTGTGACTGAGGGACTAACTTTTAAAATGTATTTCATTTTAATTTATTTTAATTTAAATAGCTACACATGGCCAGTAGCTACCACCTTGGACAATGCAGTTCTAACAGGAGACTAGATCAGGGCTCATCTCATCCTCACAACTCTCAGAGTATGTGTGTGTGGGGGGGTGTTTGTATTCCCATTTCACAGACTAAGCAACTGAGGCCTGGAGAAGTTAAGGACTTTGCCCAGGGCCACATAGTATGTGAGAAGCACTCTGGTCATTCATTCAGCAGGACCCTGACCAGGGGTTATTTTAGGGCCTACCGTTTACTGAAACATGTACCTCAGCGTCCTTGTTTGCAAAGGTCAGAGATCCTAGAAGGCAAAAATATTGATCACTTTCCCCTTTTCATCAACAAAACCAACGATGAAGTGACTGGGAAGAAGGTCCTTAACTTTAGACGAAAAGGAAAGTCACGTCTCAGGATGCCTGCCTTGTCAACGCACAGCCTCCTCAACTCACAGCCTCTAAATGCCTTTCTAACAAAGGGGACCATAAACACCTTTTTGTACCAAGAAGACTCTGCCAGCTAAGGAAGAGAGACTTCATTGTCAGTGGCAGCTCTGTCGGGCAGGGTAATTAGACCAGTCTTAGAGCCCCACCACATTCTGCCCCCGCAGCCATTGGCCTGGGGTTCTAGAAACCTGAAGATCTCCTTGGCAAGTCTGAGCCCCACCCCCAGCCCCAGACTGTGACTGCCGGCTGAGGAAAGGAAAAGAGACCTTGGTCACAAGCTCTGAAGTGTTCTGAGCCCGACCTCGGCTGCTCTGAATAGTGACCCTCGATCCAAGGCACCATTATACCCACTGGGAACTCATTTTTATGAAACTCAACTCTGGTCACATCACACCTGCACTTAAAATTCTTCTATAGCCCCTTTTTCCCGCCTCACTGTTTGAGTTGGAACGTCTTACCTAACCTTCTCCTGGCCCTGGGACTGGGTTTACACCGTCAGCTCCCCTGATTCTCAGGCCTTTGGACTCAGGCTGAATGACATCACCAGCTTCCCTGGGTCCCCAGCCTGCAAACAGCAGACCATGGGACGTGTCAGCCCCCATAATTGTGTGGGCCAATCCCTCGAAAACAATCTCCTTTATTGATTTATATGTAATATATGTTAATATATGGTATTATCCTATATATATTATATAGGTATATGTAAAGTTATATATTATATATAGTTGTTATACTTAACATTATATGTTTATATAATTATATATTTAATTTATATATTATAACTATAATGTATAACAAATATACAATACATAAAGTATATATTATATATACATATATACTTATATATAAAGTATATAAAATATAAGTATATAATAATAGTATATTATAATATCAGATATGTCATGTAATATATTGCTAAAATTTGTATATAAATTATATACATAAATTTTAAAATATTAAAAAATATATATATATATATATCCTGCTGGTTCTTTTGCTCTAGAGAACCCTGACTAATACATTAGTTATCCGTCAAAATCCAAATTCCAGGGCTTCTCTGGTGGTGCAGTGGTTGAGAGTCCGCCTGCCGATGCAGGAGACACGGGTTCGTGCCACGGTCCGGGAAGATCCCACATGCCGCGGAGTGGCTGAGCCCGTGAGCCATGGCCGCTGAGCCTGCGCGTCTGGAGCCTGTGCTCCGCAACGGGAGAGGCCACAACAGTGAGAGGCCCGTGTACCGCAAAAAAAAAAAAAAAAAAAAGATTGACATGGAGGAGAGACCAGTTGGTAGTGAGAACATGCAGGATTTACACAAAGGAGTTACAAAGTTTAGCTCAACGTAAGGAAAAGTCCTCGAAACCAACAGATCTGTCCCAAAACTCAGGAATGCAGAGTGAGGACCAGGATCCCAGGGTCGTGTGTGGTTTCACCCTCCCCAGGCAGGTGACACGGGGCAAGTCAATCCCCATCCCTGAGCCGCCACCTCCTCTTCCTGATAATGCACGTGATGTCACAGCCCAGAGACCGATGCCCAGATGTTTCTTCATTCCTTTGTTCAAAGCGGGGCAATGTCTTTAGCAACAAAGCACTACTGCTCTCTGAGGATCAGCAGGGGATTAAGAGCCCAGAGGTTTATAAATGTCATGGCTCGCTCTGCCCGGCAGGAAAGAACCTGGGACTGAAATGTGGCCTCTACAGACGCAGCAGGATCTGTACCCACACGTGTGTGCCAGCAAGGACTCCCAGGGGGAAAATATTTGGCTCAAACTCAGAGTCACTTCAGACAGAAAATTTGGCAATTAAGGAGCTCATTTGAAATAAGTAGTGATAATAAAAGCGAACATTGATTACACCACTCATACATGCCGGGTCTTGAGCACTTAATAAGCATTATATCGTTTACATCATCCATATTTATGGAGGGCCTGCTATGTGCCAGGTACCATCTGCAGAGGCAGCCATGAACAACACAGACAAATATCCCTGCCTCTGGGAAGTTTATATTCTCCTGGTGTATTTCAGGAATGGGCAAGAGGAGAAGAAAGGAGTGGATAATAAAGAAAGTGCACAACCAAAATATGAAACATGTCAGGTTGTTCCAAATACTAGAGAAAATATATCAGGAGAGAGGGACCAGCAGGGTGCAGTGCAAGCTTAAGTGGGGTGTTCAGGAAAAGCTCACCCTGTTTAAGCAAAGACCTGCGTGAGGGGCAAATATCTGAAGGAAGAAGATTCTGGGCAGAGAGACCGTATAGTCACAGAATTGTGTGACCTTCATCACAATCCATTTTAGAATACTTTCTTTAGCCCAGAAAGAAATATTATGCTTATTAACAGTCACTTCCTGTTTCCTCTCTCCCATCCAGCTCCTGGCAACCACTAATTTGCCTAAATGGCAGCCACTAATCTGCCTAAATGGACACGAGGTTTCTTTCTGGGTGACTTTTGTAGTTAAAGGATGACTCTAGGGGCTTCCCTGGTGGCGCAGTGGTTGAGAGTCCGCCTGCCCATGCAGGCGACGCGGGTTCGTGCCCCGGTCCGGGAAGATCCCACGTGCCGCGGAGCGGCTGGGCCCGTGAGCCATGGCCGCTGAGCCTGCGCGTCCGGAGCCTGTGCTCCGCAATGGGAGAGGCCACAACAGTGAGAGGCCCGCATACCGCAAAAAAAAAAAAAAAAAAAGGATGACTCTAGCTGACATGGAGAGAAGAGATGGTGGGGAGGTGCGAGGTTAAATCTAGGGGACTAGTTACAAGGCTGTTGTAATAAATCAGGCAATCCTCACCTCAGGGGAGATGGGGACTCTTATTATGCCCATTTTACAGATAAGCAACCTGAGGCTCAGAGAGCTTGACTTACCCCAAGTCTCATGCTAGGAAAGGGAAGGGAAACGCCAGGAACTGGCACCCCGTCTATCATCCTCTGGCACCTGACCATCACTAGTCTTGCCCCGAGGGCTGCAGCAGATTAGATCAGTGTTTCCAGTTCCCCCCTCCCTCGATCATGTGATTGGCAATGGCCAATGGGCAGCTGGACTTTAAAAATATTTAAAAGTGGGCTTGCCCTCTTCCTCCTCTGCCAGCACAAGTTGGATTAAAATTCCAGGTAGCTACTGCTCAAGGAGCACATGGAGATGTGCAGAGTCTCCAGCCTGGAGGCAGACTCAGCCGAATTCAGCTTCCATTCGCCAAACCCAAGCGACCTACTGACCTACCTACTATTTTTCTACAGAGTGAGAAAAATAATATTTGAGATAGTAAACTACTAAGATTTGGAGCATGTTTGTTGCATACAGTTATTGCAATAGACACTGTCTAATCGAAGAACAAACCCCAGATATTTGCAGCCTGTTCTGAATAAGAAAACCTCCAGCTTGCTAGCGGTGGGTGGTTTCCAGAGCTCTTTTGGACACATTTTCTCACCTAGCCTGAAGAAGCAAACCTAAGAAGTAGTTGTTTCTTATTCCCTGTTTTATAGGTCGGGATGCTCGGGTCAAGGACAATGCAGCTGCCCCACCTCCCCCTTCATCCAGGTTGACTGGGCAACCCAGGTCTCTAACTGCACATCTTCCAACCTTATTTCCAGCTCTCTTCTGCCTTTCAATCCCTTCCCTTCCCCTGAAGTGTTCATTATAATTATTTTATAATTAGTTAGCTAACATGCCAAAAGGAATCCAGCACAAATGTCTCATGGCTCAGACCTTAACAGCTCCCACTAAACTCCATCATCCCCCCCACCCTGAGCTCCCACGGCTCCAAGGAATTTTCCACACAGCGCTTATCGCGCTGCATTTTAATTGCTTGGCTTCCACATCCACCTCCCCCACCAGACTGGGAGATTTTGAGAAGAACCCAGCACTCTTCATCTCCAATACCCTGTGATTTTCACACAGTCTGACCCAGAGAGAAGACCAAGTACCATATTTTAATAAATTCAAACCAAGGCAGCAGCTGGCTTTCCAATGTTCAGTTCACCTCAATACGCATTTAATTACTAGTTGTAAAATGGAGACCCCAACACGCCAAAGAGGAGTGTGTTAAGCCTGCTGTTTTGATCCTGCCATTTTTATTTCCTTATTCTAGCACCAGAGACATTTTACTCTACACTGCAGTAAAGAGTTTACCAGTCAATATGCCAGTAAACTCTATGTGCACATATGAGCATCTGTGTATGTGTTTATATATGTACCTGTCTGTGTTTGTATGTGCATTCATGTGCATGTGTGTACAAACATGTATGTATATATGTGGCTATGTGCATGTATGAGTACTGCATTGTGTGCATATGCACATCTGTGTGTGCATACGTGTGTGGCTGTGTGTATATATGGGCGTGTGCATATCTGTCTCTGTGTGTGCATATGCATGTCTGTGTACACACACATAAGCATACCTAAATATGTGTGGCTTGTGTATGTATATACACATGTGTGTCTCTGTACATATGTATATTGGTGTGCATGTGTGTGTGTGCCTACACATGTGTGTGTCCATGTGCATGTGTGTGCATGTATGTTCATACTCTCTCCATCTTCTCTTTTCTCCTCCCTTTCCCACCTGCCTCCACCTATCTCTGTCCCCTAAAGTTGCTCAATGTTCTGATCAGACGCAATCAGACAAACACAAACCATCAGTCTTTGGTTCAACTGTTAGTGAATTTTATTCATTCTACGTACAAATGTTTGTGGAGAACCTACTATGTCCCAGGCACTGTCCTAGGTGCTGAAGACAAGGCTGGGTTGGGATGGGGGTGGTTAAAAAGATAGAAATCGGGCTTCCCTGGTGGCGCAGTGGTTGAGAGTCCGCCTGCCCATGCAGGGGACACGGCTTCGTGCCCCAGTCCGGGAAGATCCCACATGCCGTGGAGCGGCTGGGCCTGTGAGCCATGGCCGCTGAGCCTGCGCGTCCGGAGCCTGTGCTCCGCAACGGGAGAGGCCACAACAATGAGAGGCCCACGTAACGCAAAAAAAAAAAAAAAAAAAAAAAAAAAAAATAGAAATCCTTCCCTTACTTGCACCCCGGTGATTATTTCTGCCATAAATTACTGGTAGAACATAATCTGCCGCAAGTAAAACTAATAGAACTGAAATGACACACACTAGAATTTGTAACGGGCTGAAAGTTGACAGAAGAAAAGTATTCTTGATACAATTTAGATCTGCAAAATTTGACCCAGAAGATTTGAACTGGATAGAAAGGCCACAAAAGAAGGTAACAAACAAACAAAAACCTTAAAACAGCAGAAGTTATCAGCAGCAGAAAGTCAGTATAAGGAAAAAGATGGAAGAATCACATGCTTGTTGTAAAATTTAAACAGAAAATAATTGATCCCATGAAAATAATGTTATGATAAATAAATATTTGATGGGGAAAAATGGAAACGTTTTAGTTGAGCTGTAGAGAAAATTAAACCCTGGATTAAAATGGCTTAATGGAATTTGCTCCATGAAACACTTTGTTGCAGAAAATTAATGTTGCAAGAATTGCCACATGGGTGTGTGTGTAAAAATGCACATGAGGTCAAAACAAAGGGGTGAAAATGGGGAACGGCGCACAGTATTCTTCACCTGTGTCACAAAATTCATTCATAGTCTCAGCTCCCTGGAGGACTCACAGCATGGGATTGGAGCGTGGTCAGAGGCTACTGGTTTTGCCTCTCTACTCAGCACTTCTCAAAGGTTTTTGTGCATTCAAGTCACCCTGGGGCCTTGTTAAAATGTAGCTTCTGATACAGCACAACTGGGGCCCTCAGAAGATCTTGCATTTCTAACAAGCTCCAAGGGGATTCAGAGGCCGCTGGTCTACAGACCACACTGTGCATTGAGGTCTCTGTAGACACTGCTGCTCTGGGACCAGAGCACCCCTCACCCCTCCCAGGGTTCAGATCAGCTGTCCACATTGCATCATCCCTTCCTGGAAAAGCAGCTGCTGTAAAAAAGTCTGCTTTGGAGAGACCGGAACCTAGATGGCAGAGTAGAAGGACGTGCTCTCACTCCCTCTTGCGAGAACACCAGAATCACAACTAGCTGCTGGACAATCATCGACAGGAAGACACTGGAACTCACCAAAAAAGATACCCCACATCCAGAGACAAAGGAGAAGCCACAATGAGACGGCAGGAGGGGGACAATCACAGTAAAATCAAATCCCATAACTGCTGAGTGGGTGACTCACAGACTGGAGAACACTTACACCCCAGAAGTCCACCCACTGGAGTGAAGGTTCTGAGCCCCACGTCAGGCTTCCCAACCTGGGAGTCCGGCAACGGGAGGAGGAATTCCTAGAGAATCAGACTTTGAAGCCTAGTGGGATTTGACTGCAGAACTTCAACAGGACTGGGGGAAACAGAGACTCCACTCTTGGAGGGCACACACAAAGTAGTGTGCGCATCGGCACCCAGGGGAAGGAGCAGTGACCCCAGGGGAGACTGAACCAGACCTACCTGCTAGTGTTGGAGGGTCTCCTGCAGAGGCGGGGGTGGGGTGGCTGTGGCTCACCGTGGGGACAAGGACACTGGCAGCAGAAGTTCTGGGAAGTACTCCTTGGTGTGAGCCCTCCCAGAGTCTGTCATTAGCCCCACCAAAGAGCCCAGGTAGGCTCCAGTGTTGGGTTGCCTCAGGCCAAACAACCAACAGGGAGGGAACTCAGCCCCACCCATCAGCAGTCAAGCGGATTAAAGTTTTTCTGAGCTCTGCCCACCAGAGCAACAGCCAGCTCTACCCACCACCAGTCCCTCCCATCAGGAAACCTACACAATCCTCTTAGCCTCATCCACCAGAGGGCAGACAGCAGAAGCAAGAAGAACTACAATCCTGCAGCCTCTGGATCAAAAACCACATTCACAGAAAGATAAGACAAGATGAAAAGGCAGAGGGCTATGTACCAGATAAAGGAACAAGATAAAACCCCAGGAAAACAACTAAATGAAGTGGAGATAGGCAACCTTCCAGAAAAAGAATTCAGAATAATGATAGTGAAGATGACCCAGGACCTCAGAAAAAGAATGGAGGCAAAGATCGAGAAGATGCAAGAAATGTTTAACAAAGACCTAGAAGAATTAAAGAACAAACAAACAGAGATGAACAATACATAACTGAAATGAAAATTACACTAGAAGGAATCAATAACAGAATAACTGAGGCAGAAGAACAGATAAGTGACCTGGAAGACAGAATGGTAGAATTCACTGCCATGGAACAGAATGAAGAAAAAAGAATGAATAGAAATGAAGACAGCCTAAGAGACCTCTGGGACAACATTAAACGCAACAACATTCGCATTATAGGGGTCCCAGAAGGAGAAGAGAGAGAGAAAGGACCCAAGAAAATATTTGAAGAGATTATAGTCGAAAACTTCCCTACCATGGAAAAGGAAATAGCCACCCAAGTCCAGGAAGCACAGTGAGTCCCATACAGGATAAACCCAAGGAGAAACACACCGAGACACACAGTAATCAAATTGGCAAAAATTAAAGACAAAGAAAAATTATTGAAAGCAGCAAGGGAAAAACGACAAATAACATACAAGGAAATTCTCATAAGGGTAACAGCTGATTTCTCAGCAGAAACTCTACCAGCCAGAAGGGAGTGGCATGATATACTTAAAGTGATGAAAGGGAAGAAGCTACAACCAAGATTAGTCTACCTGGCAGGGATCTCATTCAGATTCAATGGAGAAATCAAAAGCTTTACAGACAAGCAAAAGCTAAGAGAATTCAGCAACAGCTCTACAACAAATGCTAAAGGAACTTCTCTAACTGGGAAACACAAGAGAAGAAAAGGACCTACAAAAACAAACCCAAAACAATTAAGAAAATGGTCATAGGAACATACATATCGATAATTACCTTAAACACACATGGATTAAATGCTCCAACCAAAAGACACAGGCTTGCTGAATGGATACAAAAACAAGACCCATATATATGCTGTCTACAAGAGACCCACTTCAGACCTAGGGACACATACATACTGAAAGTGAGGGGATGGAAAAAGATATTCCATGCAAATGGAAATCAAAAGAAAGCTGGAATAGCAATACTCATATATGATAAAATAGACTTTAAAATAAAGAATGTTTCAAGAGACAAGGACGGACACTACATAATGATCAAGGGATCAATCCAAGAAGAAGATATAACAATTATAAATATATATGTACCCAACAGAGGAGCACCTCGATACATAAGGCAACTACTAACAGCTATAAAAGAGGAAATCGACAGTAACACAATAATAGTGGGGGACTTTAACACCTCACTTACACCAATGGACAGATCATCCAAATTGAAAATAAAGAAAGAAACAGAAGCTTTAAATGACACAATAGACCAGATAGATTTAATTGATATTTATAGGACATTCCATCCAAAAACAACAGAATACACTTTCTTCTCAAGTGCTCATGGAACATTCTCCAGGATAGATCACATCTTGGGTCACAACTCAAGCCTCAGTAAATTTAAGAAAATTGAAATCATATCAAGCATCTTTTCCGACCACAACGCTATGAGATTAGAAATCAATTACAGGGAAAAAAACATAAAGAACACAAACACATGGAGGCTAAACAATACGTTACTAAATAACCAAGAGATCACTGAAGAAATCAAAGAGGAAATCAAAAAATACCTAGAGACAAATGAGAATGAAAACACAATAATCCAAAACCTATGGGATGCAGCAAAAGCAGTTCTAAGAGGGAAGTTTATAGCTATACAAGCCTACCTTAAGAAACAAGAAAAATCTCAAATAAACAATCTAACCTTACACCTAAAGGAACTAGAGAAAGAAGAACAAACAAAACCCAAAGTTAGCAGAAGGAAAGAAATCATAAAGATCAGAGCAGAAATAAATGAAATAGAAACAAAGAAAACAATAGCAAAGATCAATAAAACTAAAAGCTGATTCTTTGTGAAGATAAACAAAATTGATAAACCATTAGCCAGACTCATCAAGAAAAAGAGAGAGAGGACTCAAATCAATAAAATTAGAAATGAAAAAGGAGAAGTTACAATAGACACCACAGAAATACAAAGCATCCTAAGAGACTACTACAAACAACTCTATGCCAATAAAATGGACAATCTGGAAGAAATGGACATTCTTAGAAAGGTAGAACCTTCCAAGACTGAACCAGGAAGAAATAGAAAATATGAACAGACCAATCACAAGTAATGAAATTGAAACTGTGATTAAAAATCTTCCAACAAACAAAAGTCCAGGACCAGATGGCTTCACAGGTGAATTCTATCAAACATTTAGAGAAGAGCTAACACCCATCCTTCTCAAACTCTTCCAAAAAATTGCAGAGGAAGGAACACTCCCAAACTCATTCTATGAGGCCACCGTCACCCTGATAGCAAAACCAGACAAAGACACTACAAAAAAAAGAAAATTACAGACCAATATCACTGATGAATATAGATGCAAAAATCCTCAACAAAATACCAGCAAACAGAATCCAACAGCACATTAAAAGGATCATACACCATGATCAAGTGGGATTTATCCCAGGGATGCAAGGATTCTTCAATATACGCAAATCAATCCATGTGATACACCATATTAACAAACTGAAGAATAAAAACCATATGATCATCTCAATAGATGCAGAAAAAGCTTTTGAAAAAATTCAACACCCATTTATGATAAAAACTCTCCAGAAAGTGGGCATAGAGGGAACTTACCTCAACATAATAAAGGCCATATATGACAAACCCACAGCAAATATCATTCTCAATGGTGAAAACTGAAAGCATTTCCTCTAAGATCAGGAACAAGACAAGGATGTCCACTCTCACCACTATTATTCAGCATAGTTTTGGAAGTCCTAGCCACAGCAATCAGAGAAAAAAAAGGAATACAAATTGGAAAAGAAGAAGTAAAACTGTCACTGTTTGCAGATGACATGATACTATACATAGAGAACCCTAAAAATGCCACCAGAAAACTACTGGAGCTAATCAATGAATTTGGTAAAGTTGCAGGATACAAAATTAATGCACAGAAATGTCTTGCATTCCTATACACTAATGATGAAAATTCTGAAAGAGAAATTAATGAAACACTCCCATTTACCATTGCAACAGAAAGAATAAAATACCTAGGAATAAACCTACCTAGGGAGACAAAAGACCTGTATGCAGAAAACTATAAGACTCTGATGAACGAAATTAAAGATGATACCAATAGATGGAGAGATATACCATGTTCTTGGATTGGAAGAAACAATATTGTGAAAATGACTCTACTACCCAAAGCAATCTACAGGTTCAATGCAATCCCTATCAAATTACCAATGGCGTGTTTTACGGAACTAGGAGAAAAAATCTTAAACTTTGTATGGAGACACAAAAGACCCCGAATAGCCAAAGCAGTTTTGAGGGAAAAAAATGGAGCAGGGGGAATCAGACTCCCTGACTTCAGATTATACTACAAAGCTACAGTAATCACGACAATATGCTACTGACACAAAAACAGAAACATAGGTCAATGGAACAAGATAGAAAGCCCAGAGATAAACCCACACACCTATGGTCAACTAATCTATGACAAAGGAGGCAAGGATACACAATGGAGAAAAGACAGTCTCCTCAATAAGTGGTGCTGGGAAAACTGGACAGCTACATGTAAAAGAATGAAATTAGAACACTCCCTAACACCATACACAAAAATAAACTCAAAATGGATTGGAGACCTAAGTGTAAGACCAGACACTATAAAACTCTTAGAGGAAAACATAGGAAGAATACTCTTTGACATAAATCACAGCAAGATCTTTTTTGATCCACCACCTAGAGTAATGGAAATAAAAACAAAAATAAACAAATGGGACTTAATGAAACTTCAAAGCTTCTGCAAAGCAAAGGAAACCATAAACAAGATGAAAAAACAACCCTCAGAATGGGAGAAAATATTTGCAAACGAATCAATGGACAAAGGATTAATCTCCAAAATATATAAACAGCTCATGTAGCTCAATATTAAAGAAACAAACAACCCAGTCCAAAAATGGGCAGAAGACCTAAATAGACATTTCTCCAAAGAAGACATACAGTTGGCCAAGAAGCACATGAAAAGCTGCTCAACATCACTAACTATTAGAGAAATGCAAATCAATACTACAATGAGGGGCTTCCCTGGTGGCGCAGTGGTTGAGAGGTCGCCTGCTGATGCCCCGGTCCGGGAAGATCCCATATGCCACGGAGCGACTGGGCCCATAAGCCGTGGCCGCTGAGCCTGCGCGTCCGGAGCCTGTGCTCCGCAACGGGAGAGGCCACAACAGTGAAAGGCCCGCGTACTACAAAAACAAACAAACAAAAAAAAAAAAACAGGACTCATTTGGTCTTTGCAAGGACAAAACAAAGCCAGCCTCGGCAGACACCAGCACCCATATCTCGAGACTGAAACTGACTGGTGCAGGGGCCTCAGGTTTGCTACCAAAATGACTTTAGAGGCTCTTTATTTATTTATTTTTATTTATTTATTTTTGGCTGCGTTGGGTCTTCGTTGCTGCACGTGGGCTTTCTCTAGTTGCGGCGAGCGGGGGCTACTCTTCGTTACAGTGCACGGGCTTCTCATTGTGGTGGCTTCTCTTGCTGTGGAGCACGAGCTCTAGGTGCACGGGCTTCAGTAGTTATGGCTCGCAGGCTCAGTAGTTTTGGTACACGGGCTTAGTTGCTCTGCGGCATGTGGGATCCTCCCAGACCAGGGATCGAATCCATGTCTCCTGCACTGGCAGGAGGACTCTTAACCACTGCACCACCAGGGAAGTCCCTAGAGTCTCTTTAAGAAAGGAAAAAAAAGAGCAAGTCAAGCATATTTTTCCCCTTTCTCAGCTTCCAACAAATCTCAAATTAGTTTCAAAGTACTCAAACTTCAGAAGGGTGGGAAGCTCAGAGCCCTTGGTGATGGGCCTGAATCTGTAGTTTTAGAACATCAGTTCCCCCTGGGGGATTGGGGGGGTAGGGGGAGGCAGACGCAGGCCATAGGTGCAGGACAAGGGCAGTGCTCACTTGTGAAACTCTTGGTGAGAGGATCCTCCATAGCCCAGAGGACACACCTCCAGCACAAACTGGGACCCACTAGGCTCTGGTGGGGAATGTGATTCCAGGCAGGAAAGCAGACTCAGAGCAAGGCCTATGGAGTTAGACTGACCCAGGCTCAAACCCAATCCTGCCACTTCCGGGCATGGTGACCTTGCCTGAATCACTTCTACTGTGAGCCTCTGCTTCCATATCTGTAAAATGGAGATAATAAAACCTACCTCATCAGGCATCATGAGAATTGAATGGGTTATTGCTATCAGCTGAAGGTTTGTGTCTCCCCCCACCCGACATTCATACATTGAAACCTAATCCCCAGTGTGATGATATTTGGAGGTGGAGCCTTTGTGAGGGGAATGAATCATGAGGCTGGAGCCCTTATGAATGGGATTAGTGCCCTTATAAAAAAATCAGCACCCTTATAAACAGGACCCTAGAGAGTTACCTCGCCACCTTCTACCATATGAGGACACAGTAAGAAGATGGCCATCTGTGAATCAGGAAGTGGGTTCTCACCAGACACCAAAGCTGTTGGTGCCTTGATCTTAGAGTTCCCAGCCTCCAGGACCATAAGAAATAAATTTCTGCTCTTTCTACATCACTCAGTCTCTGGTATTTTTGTTATAGCAACCTGAATGGGCTAAAACAGTTATTATGCACAGAACGCTTCGTATAAGACCTGATCCATGGACGGACACTAGCTTAGCCAGAGTTCCCACTCTACCTGGAAGTAAACTCTGAAACAAGAGCTTTCAGGTAGGCCATTTATTTGGAGAAGTGACCTTAAGGAACAAGAATAGAGGACAGAGGATAGTGAAACAGTGAAGGAAAGAATTCTATAAAGTGTGTGTCCTCAGGTTGGTTACCACCATGCAATAGGGTTCAGTGTCACTGTGCTGCCAGCAGCCAGTTAAACCCCCATCCATGGATACCCCAGTCCAATGTCCAGATCCTGCATGAGACCCTACAGTTTCACCCCCACCTTTCATGTCCCTATCTGCTCACCTTCAGAATCTGCCTGACTTCCAACACAGATGACAAAGAGGAAAAGGAATTAATATGAATTGAGCGCATGACAACGTGCCAAGTGCTTTATGTGTTTTGCAAAATAACATTTGCAGGTACTAACAATTACGTTTCCAACCCCCTCCCCAAACTTCTGTTGATCCTTCTGCCAGTCCAGGATGGTAAGGCTTGCCATGTTCATTGCTTTGGGAAAGGAGGTTATAGCGGAAATCCAGGAAGGGGAGAAGAATCTGTTCTCTGCTTTGGAGTTTCAGCACAAGATTTTGAATCTCGTGGTAGAAACAAGAGTTTGAGAGAATCATTTTCTGAGTTTCAAAATCCTAGGTTTTGAGCATCAGAAGTCAGGCCCTTAAAAGACTGGGCATATAAATGATGTCATTAATAATAGATTTAGGAGAATTTATAATCAATCGGAATGAGTTTTCCTGCCTTCAAGGAGTTGGAGATTGTCAGGGTCAAGGAAGGCAAGGAAGATTTTATGTTGCTGTATCTCTGAGAATGGGTCTTGAATCCTGCCCTATTGCTTTCCCAGGTCCAGTCCCAGGGGAATAGGATCAAAAGAAAGAGGACTGGTTTGGGAAACTGAGAGCAGAGACCTATATCTTGCTCCCCAGGTGAAGGTTGGGGAAAAGCAAGTCCTAAAATGACCCCCAATAATTCTTACCTCCTGAAGGTCATGCCCTTGTGGAAACCCCTCCTCTTGACTGTGCGTTGGGAATATAGACTCATGTCTCATGAACAGAATATGGCAGAAGCAACGAGATGCCACTTCCAAGGTCAGGTTACAAAAAGACTTGCTTCTGTTCTGGGCTCTCTCTCTCTCTCTCTCTCTCTCTCTCTCAGAAGCCAGCTGCCATGTCGTAAGCAGCCCCATGGAGAGGTCCACATGGCAAAGAACCGATGCCTCCAGCCAACAGTCAGCAAGAACTTGAGGCCCACATTCCGTCAATGCGGTTGGAAGCAGAGGTTTCTGCAGCCCCAGCTGACACCTTGATTGCCGCTTCTTGGGAGACCCTGAGCTGGAAGTACCCAGCTAAGCCGCACGCAGATTCCTGACTCACAGAAACCATGAGTTAATAACTGTGTACGTTTTTTTAACTGATAAATTTGGGGCAATATTTGATGCAGCAATAGGTAACGAATACAGCATAAAAGGTATCCAGACTGAGGCTCTGAAGCAGACTATGAGCCCACATTTTCCTGGGTGTGGCTCTGAAAATAGATCATTTCCTTTGGGATAAGATCAGTATAAACATGTCAATCAGAACCAGGAAAGTGAAGAGGTTCTGCCATCAGTATCAGGCGTGTAAAACAGAGACTCAACTGAGATCCAGAGAGGGAAAGGGGTTACAATGACTGCATGGTCAATTCCTAGCCTGAGATTCCCACCTGCCCCAAAGACATCATCTCTTTCACACCCTCAACAGTCCAAGGAGGTCGGTTTTATTAGTTTCACTCTTAAGGAAACTTTGTTCAGAGAGTTAAAGCAACTTCCCTAAAATCAATAGCTAGAAAGTGGGGAGCTGTGATTCAAACGGAGGTCATTGGCTCTGAACTCAAGTGCAGACCTGCTACACCATGCTGCTTTACTTTCCTTCCCTGGTCCTGTAATGTCTGAGGGGTGAGGCTGGAATCTGGCTTCCCTATCCTGACTCTCAGGGTTATGCTTATGCCCAGACTCGATTTGGACTCTCATTTGAGGCACTAGCTTAGCTCCAGGCCTGAGACTCCAACTCTTGTTTTCTGGGACTGTTATTTATTGGCTAGCTGGTTTACTCTTTTGTCAGCAAAATGATCCCCCTTTTCAAAAAGGAGAAGTAACTCCCCCGACACTCAGAAATCAAGCAGTTGCCTGGTTAGAATGATAATGGTCTATGAACTTATTAACAGGGAACAGATCAAAACTACTGACTCGAAGAGTGATGTCCCCCAGAACTCACTTGGTTCGTCTCTCCCAGTTCCCTCCTTGCCCCTTTTCAGAAGCCCCCTTGTCTAACTTCAGCCATTGACTGATGGAAAGTAGTGATAGATTATCAAGGCATTTGAGAGCTGCTCTAGCTGCAGCATGAAAAATATCTCTGTATAGAGTTCAGGGCTTTCAAGCTTATTGGAAAAGTGCCAATAAACCATTGCATGCCTCTATCAGTCAGCATGGGTTAGATTTTGCTACAGTAACAAACAGACCCAAATCACAGTGGTTTAACACTAGAAAATTTTATTTCTCTATCATACCACATATTTCCCTGGGTTAGCAGGACTCTGCTCCATACAGTCACTCAGGCACCAGGCTGTTGGAAGCCCCACTAGCTAGTAGCTTCACCACCTGGAATGTGAGGCCTCCTCATTTGCTACAGCTGGGAAAGAGAGAGAAGCACATTCCATCTCTAAAGCACTCAGCAAGCAGCATGATCCCTGCTAACTCCAAGCGGTCTGGGAAATGTGGTTTTCCAAGTGTCCAGGAAGGACAGGAGAGCCTGGCTTTGGCGAGCACCAGCAATGCCGGCCACAGTGCCACCAGCATCTCCACCAGAGTCATAACACTGTCTCATGAGGTGGACACTGCATATGCACGGGAGACATTCATAAACCTGAAGTTGCCCTAAAAGACCTTCTTTTTCTTTCTTTTTTCTCCACAACAAAACGAAATATCTCCTATCCTTGCGGAGCCATGGAACACACCCTCCATTGATTCAAGGATGCAACCGTGCTTAGGCAACTGGCACTTTGTAAAATCAAAGAATGTTGCCACTTAGAGGGGCCCCCAGGATTATTAAGGCTTAAGTTTTATTGGGGGCAGTTGAGGACATAAAGATCCAGAAACAGATAGAACAAATCCAGAATTAAACTTTTATTCATCCCTTAGCAAACATTTTTGAGAGCCTGCTACATCCCAGGAACTAAGTTTTAAAAATAGGGAGACAGAAATAAATAAGAGACTAGCCTTGTCCTCAAAAAGCCCGTGGAGGCAGGGTGGGGAAGATTGACATGGGAGCAAATAAATAACAGTGAACAGCACTGTGTGTGTGCATGTGTATGTGTGTGTGTAAGAGACAGAGAGACCAATCCTAGGTCCCATGATGGAACGAAGGAAGAGGAAGGAGGAGGGTACATCTACCCTGCAGGGTGAGCATCAGGGGAGATTTGGGGGAAGAAGTGATGCCAAGTGAAGTTTTGAAGATTAGCAGAAGCTTGTTAGGTGGAGGTGGGGCCAGCAGTCTAAGCACAGGGCATGATGGGAGTAAAGGCAAATTTCAGACCCAGTTATTACATCCAGGTTTCTGACATCACATTTGACATTCCTTCCCCTACCTCCCAGGATCTAGCATAGTGCCTGATACACAATAAATGTTCAATCAACACATGGGAATAGACCTCATATTTATCCAGCAAGTTGTTACTCTCGTGTTGTAGCCACAGGATAAAGGATCTGAAATCTCATGACCCTAGCCTTCCCTATCCTGCAAGTTGCTTCTCAGGTGCCCTGGGCAGGTGAGGCTGAGGGAAGAAGACATCCCATAGGCTGGTCTGGGCATTTCACAGCATCCTGAGGCCTCACCTCTGGCAATCTCCCCAGTCCCAGGGCCTCCATACTAGAAACTCAGCTTGGACCACTCATGCATTTCCCTCCTGCGGAAAGGGGACTCATTTACTCTCACCTCTGTCTGCTTGTTAAGCCTTTTGTATCTGTATTTGCTGCAATTTAACACAAAATGTGTTGCTTACACAGTGCAGATATAACACAGAAAGGAGGGGAAAATCTCAATTCAATCACGTTTAGTCTGGTTGGACAGAAAAAAAAAAAGTATTTTAGCTACTGAAGGTAAGAGAAAGGGAAATTGTTTTCATCACTGATTTTTAAAAAAATACCTTTAAAGGGACTTCCTTGGTGGCGCAGCGGTTAAGAATCTGCCTGCCAACGCAGGGGACACAGATTCGATCCCTGGTCTGAGAAGATCCCACATGCCACAGAGCAACCAAGCCCGTGCACCACAACTACTGAGCCTGCGCTCTAGAGCCCGAGAGCCACAACTACGGAAGCCCTCGAGCCTAGATACCATGCTCCGCAACCAGAGAAGCCACCGCAATGAGAAGCCCGCGCACCGCGAAGAAGAGTAGCCCCCACTTGCTGCAACTAGAGAAAGCCCATGCGCAGCAACAAAGACACAACGCAGCCATAAATAAATAAATAAAATATCTTTAAATTATTCTTATTAGGAGTAAAACACAGTTGTTTCCTTGGTGCCAGGAGTAGACTAGAGGATGCAGCAGGCTGTATATTTAGGACAGCAGAGAAAAGGAAACCCACTGCTTGGTTATTTAAAGGAAAAAACAGTTCCCCTCTAGACTGAAGGGACTCAGTGCTGTGTGCCTACCTGAGCTCCAGGTAGGGTCTAATCTGTGTTAAAGAAGTTATTGATTTATAGTGATGATAGATGTTTATGGTGAGGGGAGGGGTTATTTCTTATTTAGAAGGAAAAGGAAACCCCTGTCCTCACAACTTCATAAATTAGGAAGTGTCTCTCCCATCCCTCCCCATCCTCCACTTCAAGTCTCTACCTCTGTCGTTTCTGGACCATGTTCCCTACTCAGAATAGCCAGTACAGGTAAAGAGATGTTATTGTTTTAAAAGAAAGAGATGGGGCTTCCCTGGTGGCGCAGTGGTTGGGAGTCCGCCTGCCGATGCAGGGGACACGGGTTCATGCCCCGGTCCGGGAGGATCCCGCATGCCACGGAGCGGCTGGACCCGTGGGCCATGGCCGCTGGGCCTGCGCGTCCGGAGCCTGTGCTCCTCAACGGGAGAGGCCACAGCAGTGAGAGGCCCGTGTACCGCAAAAAAAAAAAAAAAAAAAGAAAGAGATGAAGAGGATGCAAGGAAGGACAGAAAGGCAAGGAGGGGAGAAAAGGGGGAGGAGAGAGGAGGAAGAAAGAAAGGGAGGGAGGGAAGAAAACAGAGAAGGAGGCGGGGAACTTACCACTTTTCAGGATCTACTGGAGCCCAACAGTGTACATTGTACAGTAAGTCCCCTACATATGAACTTTCAAGTTGCGAACTTTCAAAGATGCAAACATGCGTCACTTGTCCAATCATATAAGTTAGTTCACATGTCTGGCGTACATTGTCATGTGCATGCATCCTCTACAAGCGGTTGTACTTTTGTGTACTTTACTGTACAGTACTGTATAGAGTACAGTAGTACAGTATCTTTATTTCAAGCCCAGGATGTGCGGAAACAAGCGTAAAAGCAGCAGTGATGTATTGATAGCTGGTACTGTACTGTACTTTTCAAGGTACTGTACTGTAAGATTAAAAATGTTTTCTTTATTCTTTGTGTATGTTTTTTATGTATTATTTGTATGAAACGTATTATAAACCTATTACAGTACAGTACTATATAGCCAATTGTGTTAGTTGGGTACCTAGGCTAACTTTGTTGGACTTATGAACAAACTGGATTTACAAACGCACTCTCGGAACAGAACTCATTCGTATGTAGGAGGTTTACTGTAGTTTAGAATAGAGAGGTGCCTCTTGGCCCAGTCTCCAAATGACCTGTCTGTTACTGGCTGGTATCAAATGGGTCAGTAGCAACAAGGGCACAGCGGATGAACAGTGTCTCTGCCCACACTTGGCACACATACTGCCCTAGTGAGAGACATCGATATGCTTAACACACAATGACCACACTGGTGATTTCCACACCCGTCTTTTTCACGAGACTGGAAGCTCCTGGAAAGTAAGAGGATGTGTTAATGAACCAAACTTGGATCCGCTGGCCTATAACACAGTAAAGTCAGTCTACTGACGCCAGGTTGTGATTAAGGAAAATGCAGCATTTATTTCAGGGCACCAAGCAAGGAGTCCAGGCAGCTAGTACTCAGAAAACCTGAACTCCCTGACAGCTTTCAGAGAAAGGTTTTTATTTTATTTATTTTTATTTTTTTGGCTGCACCACGCAGCTTGTGGGATCTTATTTCCCCAAACAGGGATCAAACTTGGGCCATGGCAGTGAAAACGCCAAGTCCTAACCGCTGGGCTGCCAGGGAATTCAGTGAAAGGTTTTTAAAGACAGAGTGAGGGAGGGGGGTTATGGGGCGTGTGATAATCTCATGCACATTCTTCTGATTGGTTGGTGGTGAGGTAATCAAGAGTCAACATCATCAATCTTCTGCTTCCAACCGGTCTGGGGTCTATGTGCTTGTGGGCAGCATTCAGTTAACTTCTTCCACCTGGTGGGGGTTTCCATATCTACAAAACAACTCAAAGGACATGGCTCCGAATATTATCTGTAGTCCTTGAGGAGGAACTAAAGGTGCTTGACTTTGTTTGTTTATTTATTTATTTATTTATTGGAGTAAAATTGCTTTACAATGTTGTGTTAGTTTCTGGTGTACAATGAAGTGAATCAGCTATATGTATAATTATATCCCCTCCCTCTTTGACCTCCCTCCCGCTCCCCCCACCCACCCATCTAGGTCGTCACAGACCACCGAGCTGAGCTCCCTGTGCTATACAGCAGGTTCCCACTAGCTACCTATTTTACACATGGTGGTGTATTTATGCTTGACTTTGTTTAATGGCTAAACTATTATTATTATGTTTAGCTTGACTGTTTTCCTTTGTTTCTGCATTTCGTCGCTTCTCTAATTAAATTTATTCTTTGGAACTTTGGGAAGGCCTAGGAGGCTAAAGTTTTTCCATAAACAAGAGACGGGCAAGGACATGTGGGCATCTGTCCTGGAAGGCCCCTGAGGTCCTGCTTGGTTACAGATGGTCTTCCTCTCTGATTTGCTTAAGCTCCCTGAATGTCTCCAACAGCCCATGTCTCTTGTCTCAGCTCTGGCTGGTCCTTCTATCTGGGCTGACTTCCTCCATCCCATCTTTGCCACTGAGTTTTAAAATTCAACTCACTCATCATCACTTCCTCCAGGAAATCCATTCCAATCTTCAGGCTGGAAAGTGGACCTTCTTTGTTCTTGTCCCTACAGCACATCAGCATGACCAGTTTATTGTTCTACTTCCCCATCTAGATGCTGCACTTGCTGAGGGCAGTGGCTGAATTCTATCTATCCTTTGGTGCATCGCTCCTAACCAGCTTGAAGCCCAGGTAGACACCTGATAAATACTTATTGAATGAGTAAATGGTGTCCTTTTCCGATGTTCTTTTTTTCCCAACTTTTGAACTTCCATTCCTCTTGTCTGCCTCTCTCGCCCTCACCAAAATCAACCTAAAATTACCCTTTGTTGTGAAATTTGAATTCAAGATGCCTTCTCTGGTACCTTGGGGTTCCAGTCATTGGGAAGCTGGAGGCCTTGATTTTTCACAGACTCGGCTTATTCCATGTTCTTTATACGGGATGATTTTAGTAACATCCTTATCACCAGCCCACTTTCACTCTAAGGCTCCTCCAGCTCTGCAATTATTTCACAACGTTTTTCTAATCAACGTGGGGCCCACAAGGGCTCGTAAAGGACATTTGTCTTTGTGTTGCTCCTTTTCCTGAGTTTTCAGAATTAAACTCCTCTTGGAGTTCCAGCCCTCATGGGGGAAAGATTACTTTCCATTCAGTGAGAGAATAAAGGTTAATCAGTAAATGGGTCTTCTGAATTAAGAAGACACTCACAGGGGAAAAGAAAACAGAATCCACGAAACCGAGAGTACACTTCCAGATTGATGAGCTCCCGCACTTGTGAGCCTCAGAGAAAATGACGATGTCAGAAGCCCTTTCTGACTGCGTATGAGAGATTTAGCAATTGTCATTAAATAAAGACAAGGGCTAAAGGAAGGAATTGGGTGTCTGCTATGTGCCACGCTGAGATAGACGCTTACAGGCATTATTTTACCTGGTTATGATAGCCTCCAAAGTGGCCCCCAATGTTTCTTGCTTCCTGGCATTTATACCCTTGTCCAGTCCAATCCCATATTGAACAGGCTGACATGTATGACCAATAGGGCTTTGAAGAAATTATGGAATATGACTTACAAGGCTGGATCGTGAAAGGTATTGTGGCTTCCTCCTCACTTTCTCTTGGCTCATTCACTCTGAAGGAACCCAGACACCGTGTTGTGAGGACACCCAAGCACAACAACCCGCAAGGGGACTGTCAGAACCAACGAAAGAAACTTGACCTTGAAAATACCTCCTTTGTTTTCATTTCAGGAGTATTTGAATCTGGATAATTTTTTCTTCTTCTTATGAGCTCTTAGAATTTTCAAACTCGCAGTCCGTGAGCCCTGAAAAACTTCCGATGGATACAGATGTTACCCAAAATTTTGACTCCAGCATCATAGATCGATGAAACATGAAAATTACATAGATCCCACAAGTTAGCTTAAAAAAATAGGAAAGAAGAGTTTTATAAGACAGCAGAGGTACCAGCTAACCTACTTTAATAGTGATTATCTATAAACAGTGCTAATCCTGTGAACTGAAAGAAGAAGAAAAATTCAACCAGAAAGCGCTCAATCTGACTCCCTGTTGCTTTATCAGATGGTCCAAGTTAGCTCCAAAATTATCACTGGATCCTCTTTAAATACATTCCACTACACCAGTGACTCTCAACCCTGGCTGCACATTGGGGATCATCTTGGAAGTTCTTTTAAAAACACCAGTGCCAAAGAAGATGTGGCATATATATACAATGGAATACTACTCAGCCATAAAAAAGAATGAAGTAATGTCATTTGCAGCAACATGGATGGACCTAGAGACTATCATACTAAGTGAAGTAAGTCAGAAAGAGAAAGACAAATATTATATGATATCACTTATTTGTGGAATCTAAAAAATAATACAGATGAACTCATTTACAAAACAGAAACAGACCACAGAGAGAGGAAACAAACTTATGTTTACCAAAGGGGAAAGTGGGGGGAGGGATAAATTAGGAATTTGGGATTAGCAGATACAAACTGCTATAAATAAAATAGATAAACAAAAAGGACCTACTGTATAGCACAAGGAACTATAATTTTTTTTTTTTTTTTGCGGTACACGGGCCTCTCACTGCTGTGGCCTCTCCCGTTGCGGAGCACAGGCTCCAGACGCGCAGGCTCAGCGGCCATAGCTCACGGGCCCAGCCGCTCCGCGGCATGTGGGATCTTCCCAGACCGGGGCACGAACCCGCATCCCCTGCATCGGCAGGCGGACTCTCAACCACTGCACCACCAGGGAAGCCCAAAAATTTTTTTAAAGATTTCAAAAAAAACCCCCACCAATCCGTGGTCCTCACCTCAGATCAATCAAACTAGAATCTCTGGGGATGGTGCCCCAAATCAGTATTTTCAGATTCCCCTGGAGAGTTTAATGCACGGCCAACATTGAGAATCTCTGCACCCTAAGATTGGGGTTGGCATCTCTAAAAGGATAATTTCATACTGATTCCCTTTCTCTGAGAACTACCTCCCACCTCTAAGGTGAGCTGCTGGCAGCCCTGTCTGCAGCATGTGGCCCTGATAATTATCATACCGGGGGCAGACATCAGGCTCAGGCAGGACCAAATGGATTCTCTACCCCAGGAATCTTGATTTTGGATTAGGAGACTGTCACGTGACAAAGGCTGGGGGAGTGGCCATCTTCTACTTTGAGTTCCTGACCTCAGACCTTCAAGTAGCCTTGCTGTGGTTGAATCCAAGAGATTTCCTTGTATCCTTCAGCATTCAATGACATTCTTGGGATGGAAAGTGATAGAACTCAAACCAACTTGAGCAAAATGACAGGAGTTACTGATTTACATACCCATAAGTAGAGAGAAGGAGGTGACCTCAGGCACAACTGGGCTCAGAAAGGGAACAAAGTTATAATCTCCATCACTCGCTCATCTGCCATCTTTCCAATACCTATATCCGTGTGTAGGCTTCATGTTCTCTTCTGACAGACAGGTTTGTCCCACATGATAGGAAACAGGCTGCAAGCAACGACGTCCCATCATTTTAGCTCCAGAACCCCAGAGGAAAGCCCTTTCTCCAGCTCCACATCAAAAAATCCACAGAAAGTCTTTGGACCAGAATTGGAAATATGCTCACCCACCCATCCACCCACCACCAATCCCTGATAGCAGGGAAATGGCTTATGGTGATTGGCCGGGCTTGGGTCACCTGACCAATCTCTATGGCAGTGGGAGCAAGGTCTGTGATTGACAGCCTCACCAGAGTCACCTGATTTAAAGAGAAGAAATAGAACAGGAGATGATGAGCAGATATTAATCCTTCTTTGAAGAAATCCCTTTTTTCCCTTGCTTAAGCTCTCCTAGGTGACTTTATTCCTTGCAATCGAAATACCTTAACTGGGTATGGCTATGAAACTATATCAGGAAGAATCCTTATGATAGAACTGTTCTACCAGTGACTCCATCAGGTCAATATCCTGGGTGTGATTTTGTTTGAATTTTGCAAGGTGTTACCAGTGGGGGAAAGAGGGTGGAGGACACATGGTATCTCTCTGTATCATTTCTTACAATTGAATGTGAATCCAAAATGGTCCCCCCAAAAAGTTCAATTCAAAAAAAACAAAAAACTAGAAAACAACATGAAACAAAATCTTGAACAAAGACCCTGCCACCAAAATTAAATCCAGGCAGAGACTGGCCTCCTGATGGAATCAAATGGAAACCAATTCATGGGCAACAGAAAACCACCAATCATCGGAAAAACCAGATCCTTTTCTCTCCTAGATCTTTTTCTTTAATGACAAAAAAAATGAAGTCCTGACAGGCTCCCTGCATGGCAGCATCAATTCACATCCACACAGTGATAATTAGAGGGAAAGGTTCAAGAATGTCCCGAAGCCCACAGTTCGCACGCCATAAGACATGGCAGAATGTGATAATCAGCTCAGAATTAGCACTAATCCTTCATACA
This sequence comes from Tursiops truncatus, assembly GCF_011762595.2. Taxonomy (NCBI): domain Eukaryota; kingdom Metazoa; phylum Chordata; class Mammalia; order Artiodactyla; family Delphinidae; genus Tursiops; species Tursiops truncatus. The sequence continues at coordinate 30,346,895 of NC_047048.1, forward strand.
TTTCTAAGCACATCAAATATTAAAATACAATTAGACACTGGGTAAGGGCCTAAAAGTTTTGGTGTTAATTTTAACTGGGTCAAGGAACCAACCAAAAGAAAAAAGTTAAAAGTTGAGGGACTTCCTTGGTGGCGCAGTGGTTAAGAATCTTCCTGCCAACGCAGGGGATATGGGTTCAATCCCTGGTCCGGGAAGATCCTACATGCTACGGAACAACTAAGCCCATGCGCCACAACTACTGAAGCCCTTGCGCCTAGAGCCCGTGCTCCGCAACAAGAGAAGACACTGCAAGGAGAAGCCCATGCACCACAACAAAGAGTAGCCCCGCCTCGCCGCAACTGGAGAAAGCCCGCACGCAGCAACGAGGACCCAACACAGCCAAAAATAAATAAATAAGTTTATATTTTTAAAAAAAGCTGATAATGAAGGATCAGTTTTTCCTTCTTAAATCGGGGGCAGGAAGGAGTGACAATTTAGTGGCAAGCAAAGATTTTGAAACCAAAGTCTTGGAGTCAAACTTTGACTCTCTCCTGGGCAAGTCACTGCTATGAATCTCATCCATAAAATGGACATAATGCTAGTAATCCTCACCATAGGTCTATCGTGTGCACCTAAAGCAGTTAATGTATGTGTATATATGTGTGTGTAAAATAATGTGTATATTGGATATACATATATATAATATATGTGTATATGTGTATGTTTGTTAATATATGTACATATAAAAAATGCTTGGCACACAGCAGGTCTTCAGAGAATGGTTAGTTTTTCTCCCACTGGGAAATAGCACAAAAAGCCTCCTGATGTGATGAATGTGTTTTATGAAAACATAAAAACGGGGGTTACACTTCCCATTTAATTAGGAAAAATGTTAAATATTCCTGTCGCAGATATTCACACATATGACATGAAATATTATGATGGCATTTTGGTCTTCTCCTCTGGACAAGGGAAGAAGGAGAGTATACCGGTAAGAACAATTAAGAGACTATAAATCCTTCCAAATACGTGCATAGCCATACAATTGGGCGGCAGACAGATTCTTAATGAATAGCCTCTTAAGAAATTAAACAGTTGATGAATGATGCAGACGTCTTTGTGGCTGACTTATTTACAAGGGGAGATAGCCACAGGTAGGACTTCTACATACTTTTCTTGTCCCCAGATTTTATTGGAAACACTGCAAGTGAGGCGGGAGCACTGCCATTTCACGGGAGCCGAGTTGCTGCCTCTCTACCCCAAGTTAGTAAAGGAAGAAAATGAAAAGGGAAGTACCACCCACAAACCATTTCAACTCCTTGAAGCGCTGCGCCTTAAGAAAGAGAATAAAGCAGCAGGAAAGAAATTGCTTAACGCAGTATACCTTCTCCCCTTCTCCTCACTAATAGGGCCCCAACTTTATCCAGACTGGCCACCTGCCTGGTTTAAAACTACATTCCCCAGCCTCCCTTGAAAGTGAATTGACCACGTGACAGTCTAACCAATAAGCAGTAAGCTGAACTTCCTGGGTGGGTGAATTCATCTCTTGCTGGACAACAAATTACCCTCAAAACTTAGCAACTTGAAGCAATGAACATTTATTATCTCACACTTTCTGTGGGTCAGGGATCTGGCAGCAGCTTAGCTGGATGCTTCTGGCTCAGTCTCTCATGAGGTTGCTGTCAGTTGAATATATTTATATATATTCATATCTGTCCTGCAACTAGAGGTTATTCTACCCACTTTCCTTCTACAGGTGTGGTAGAAGGAACACTGCAGTCACATGGACCTGAGTTAGCATCCAGGTTCTACAAATTATTAGTTTACAGTTAGTTTCAGACTTCCAACCTCCAGAACAGACAGAAAATAAATTTCTGTTGCTTTAAGCTACCTTGTTTGTGGTCATTTGCTATGGAGCACTGAGAAACTCATACAGCATGTGAGTTAATATTACCTCTTGTTATGATTTGCATGTGTGATACACCCACTGCTTCAAATGACCCCACAAGGGCCAGGACACAAATATTCACGCCTTTGACTCCTCCCCAGCCTTGAGGCGTAAATTCCTGACACCAAAGCTAATTTTACCTTTTGACCTGCATGAGGCTATTTTTATTCCAACTTCCAAGCCCGGTTTTGCTGGGCTCTGGTTAACGAGGTAGCTGAGCGCTTTCAGAAGGTCTGGACAGAACTGCATAATTAGTCTCCTATGTTTGCTCGAAGGCAGCATTAAACAGAGCTCCCACCTGGCGTCCTCACTGTGGGGTTGGGGGACCACCTACAGCAGTGGCCTCTGGGATGCTTGCTCCAGGAGGGACCCTTGTGTGGATGCCCTGGACCAGTGTCTAAGGGGAGAGTTCAGGCAACAGCATCTTCAACAGATTCCCCCGGAGATTCTGGGGCTCCCCAAAGCCCCACCTCATTAACCCTCATGCACAGAGCTGCCCAGACCTGGCACCATCTGGGTTCTGGCCACAGCTCACGCACTTTTGGAAAAGAGGATTCTCCCCTAGAGCTTTTCCTTCCTCCCTGTGGTCCTGGAGTGGATGGTGGGGCGGGCTGTTTCCGAGGAGTGGCCAGGCTTCCCCAGCCCGGTTTACACTGCGGGAGACTGGAGACGTGCTCAAGGTGCCATGAGGGGTGAGATGGTGAGAGGGGACGAACAAGGCAGGACGTCTCCAGCGCCTTCCCAGCCTCCCTTTGGGAGAACGCCTCTACCTTGTCCTTACAACCAGCCAATAAGAATGCTCTCTAGACCTGGCTGATCCTTTGATTAGATTTCCAAAAATCTGGGGCGGTGAGCAGGCTGGGGGTCGCTTGTTTGTTTGGTACCATGTCTGTACAGCCACTGTCTATCGGAGGCAGAAGAATCCACCCAGTAAATCCATTCACTTAGCAAATATTTGTGGAGGACTGAGAACATGTGAAGGCCTGTCCTAGATACAGTGGACACACAGTGAACTGGTTTATCCAGCCTTTGCTTTAGTTGGACAATGGCGGGAGAGGACACGGCCTGATTTCCGAGTGAGAAGCGCTGGGGGAGGGGATGGAGTCATGGGAGGGGCTGGTCTGGAGGGTCTCGCCGAGAAAGTGACACATACCAGAGACCTGGATAAATCGAGGATGGGGCCCTGGAAATATCTGGCTGAAGAGAATTCCAGCATCAGGGAAAAGCCAAGTGAGGTCCCCGAGAAGAGAGCACTGAGCATGTCTGGGGACCAGCAAGGAGGCCCGTGGCTGGTGAGGAGTGAGGTGGGGAGAGGCTGGGAGGAGGTCCGGTCCTGGAGCGGACAGAGGTCAGACCATGAAATGTGCACTTGTCCGGGTTAGCGGCTGTCCTGGAACGGGCCGGGGCGGGGGTCATGGAGAGCTGGCAGAATGGATGGATTCGGGGTGGATCCTGAGTTGTCAGGAAGTCAGGCAGGACTTGCAGATGAATGTGGGAGGACGATGAAAGAAGAGGAAGCAATTATAGTTCCCAGACACTGACAGGATATGGGATGATATTAAAGAATTATTAATTTCTTAGGTGTGATCATGGTAGTGTGCTTATGTATTCTTCATTGTTCTTACCTTTTTGAGATCCACACTGAAATCTTTATACATGAAATGACATAATTCTGGGATTAACTTCAAAATTATAGGGGAGGGGAAGACTTTAGGGGGGTGGACATGAAACAAGACTGGCCATACGCTGATCATTGCCGGAGCTGGGTGATGGGGTCATGAGTTTGCCTTGCACTATTCACTCCATTTCGGGGATGGATAAGCCAGGGGAAGGAGCTGGTTAAGGTCCTCCTGTAGCATAAATTCAAATGCTGGTCCCAGACCTGAGACATCAGAGAGAGGGTTACGTACCTCCCCCACTCTCCCCAGATGCTTCAGCCCACTGCCCCTTCTAACCCCATTCTCAGAGGCTTCATTGATCACAGCCTCCTTCACACCCACACCCCAGGACCAGCCACGTAATTTGTAGGACCCAGTGCAAAGTGAAAATGCAGGGCCCTTTTTCAAAAATTATTAAAAATTTCAAGATGGTGCTAGCGTAGCACTCGACTGACCCTTCTAAGCCTGGGGTCCTGTACAACCGCACCAGTGCCACGCCCACAAAGCCAGCCCCGCCCCATCCTCCAAGGATTTGGAGAAGTTGCTCCTGGGTGCCCATCTAAGAAGTACTGGCATCCCTGGCCACCATGATTGAATGACTTCTTTTCTTCATCCATTTATTCAACAAGCATTATGGTGTATCTGTTATGGGCAAAAACTCCTGGGTTACAGCAGGGTTCCCCAGCCTCGGCACTATTGACATTTGCGACCAGATACTTCTTTATTGTGGTGACTGTCCAACGCACTGTAGGATGTTAGCAGCATCCCTGGTCTCCATCCACTAGATGCCAGTAGCACCCAAACCCCAGGTATGACAACCACAATGTCTCCATACATAGTGAAATGTCCCCTGTGGACAAAATCACCCCCTGCTGAGGACCTTGGTTACGGTAATTTTTAAAACTTTGGAGGAGCTCATGGTAAACTTTTCCTTTGTTGAACCTTTCACACTTATATTTTAAATTATTTGTGACTTATTTGTTTAATGTCTGTCTCCCCCAGATAGACTCTCATTTCCAAGAAGACAGAGATCCCATACCTGTTTGTTCTCAGGTGCATCTCCAGCTCCCAGTACAGTTCCCCTGATGTGGTAGGAACTCCACACATATTTGTTGAATGAAGAATATTAGAGAGAGAGGCAGATGTCAGACAGAAAGAGTCAAGTGTCTCAACATGGGAAACCAAAACAGATGAAGCACGTACGGGGGAGCATGCGTACAGGGAGGGATTTACTCCTGGGAGAGAGAAGGCTCCAGGAGTCTACATAAGACTGAGCAAGTTTTTTAAGGGCAAATAGAGGTTTGGCTGGTGGACTAAGGGGATGTGCATCCTGACAGTGGGAACACATCTGCAAAGGACGAAGGTGAGAAACAACAGATGTGAGCAGGGAGGTGCCCACAAGGGCGGAAGGGGGTGAGCCGGAGAGTGGTCAAGGCATGTCCAGCCCACGGGGGGCCTTGAATGCCACGCCAAAGTGCTTGCTCTGAACTCTGCAGGCGCTGAGCACTCAGTGAAGGGATTTAAGGGCTCTGTGTTTGCAGTCGTGTGCAGAACAGATCGAGAAGGTGAGCTGTAAGCCAGCAGGCCAGCCTGGAGACGCAGTTTCATTACGAGTCAGAACTGGGGCACTGCCGCTTCACCTCCCTCTCAGGCCGTGAGGGCCTGGAGCTGCTCTGTCCTTGTCCTTAACCAGTCTTAATAGGTGCTTGAACCAGTGGTTGAGGTATCCCCATCAGGGAAGGAAGAACTTTTGACATAGGATGTTGGAGAAATCTCCGTGGTTGTCAGAAGCCCAGGACTCAACGTGGTTATGAGTGGAAGCACATTGGGAAGACAGCATCCTCCCTTTTGTCTCTGGACAAAAGAGCCCAGAACAGATTCTTGTTTCTCTCAGACCATGTGCCTGTCCCTGAGCTATCGCTGTGGCCAGAGGAGTAGAGAATTCTGATTGACCAGGTCCAGGTCTCACGCCCACATCTGAGGCTAGGAGGGAACCACAGCCAGTCCACATGGAATGAATGGGCTTCCCCAAAAGCAGCTCTGTTATTAAAGAAAGGGATAAAGGCCAAGCAAAAATAGCAGGTGTCAACTAAAAACTCTCCACTCATATGTTAGTTCTTCAGTGAGCATTCTCCCAACCCTCCCTCCTTCCCCCAGATTAGCCCTATGTCAGTCTTCTCATGAATCCACTGCTTTTCCCTCTTAGCTATAACTTGTTTATTATGCATTTCTTTAATATCTGCCTTACTCCCTGACCTAGGAGCTCCCTGAGGGCAGGGATGCTGCCTGGATCCCACATCTATCAGTGCTGGCCTTGACCACAGCAGATGCTCAATAAACACCATCAGTGACTTTTGTAAAGTAATTATTCATTCAAATAAGCCCCGGAGCCGGGAGCAGCATTCAGGTCTCGTGAGTCCCAGCCCAGCACATTGAAATTTTCAGAAACAGCCGTCCTGATCGCGGCTGTGGTTGGCGTTGCTGGGGCATCACCAGAAACCCAGCCTGGCACCACGGCTCAAAAGCCCACGTGCAGACTGTCCCCCCTGAGGTTTGACCTCCAGCATCTGCCTGTCTCTTCTTGTCACTCAGACTGGCTGAATATAAACATCAGAGCTTTTAGCAGCCGAAAGAGCCAGGTTCAAATCGCAATTCTGCCACTTAACACTTCAATGTTTGCAGGCAAGATTCTTAAAAAGCAATGAGACCCCACTTCAGTGTTGCTTTTTAAAAACTATTTTCTCTACCTTCACTTTTCGTGAATATGCTGTATTTTGTGACTCCTTATAAAGCCTTCTATAAGCCTTCCTGGGACATGGCGGGGTATATAAATAAAATGTATCTGCAAAACAGAGATAACATTTACCATGAAAGGCTGCCAGGAGGATTAGAGATAATGTAGGCAATGCACCTGGCAGCGAGGAGCTGCTATTGTCATTATTATCATTATTTGGGGTGAGGCTGAATCTCAGCACCTGCCTCCTCAGACATCAAGCAGGAAGCCAATTTCCTTGAAAATAAAGGTTACAGATATGAAAGGCTTATCCAGAAATACATAAATCATCTCTCATCAGGACAAAATCCAGGGGTATCGTCAGGTCACAGGAGAGGCCCTGTGCTGGTCTAGTTTGACCTCCCCCCCAGAAGGTCAGAAAGGTGTTTTTAAGAAAACAGAGCTCAAAATATGTGAGCAAAACTGATAGAAATGCAAGAAAAATAGAAAATTTATAATTATAGTCAGAGTCTCTCAAAAATTAATATAACAGGTAGACAGGAAATTAGCAAGCATATAGAAGACTTGAACAATACTATCAACTTGACCTAACTGACATTTATAGAAACACTGGGTAGTCTTTCATACTCAAAAGAACTTTGATCCGCATGTCACACCATATGCAAATATTAACTCAAAATGGATTATAGACCTAAATATAAAACCTAGAACTATAAAATTTTTAGAAGAAGACTAGGTAGAACCTCGTTTTATCCTAGAAAACTAAAATAAAATCTTTGTAACCTTGGGTTGGGCAAAGATTTCTTAGATATGACACCAAAAGTATGATCGATAAAAGAAAAAAGTTTTGATGACTTGTACTTTATCAAATTTTTAAATCTTGACTCTTCAAAAGACACTGTTAAAGAAACAGACTCACAGACATAGAGAACAGATTTGTGGTTGCCAAGGTTGGGGGGGAGATGGGGGAAGGAAGGATTGGGAGTTTGGGGTAAGCAGATGCAAACTATTATATATAAGATGGATAAACAACAAGGTCCTACTGTATAGCACAGGTATATATATGCGATATCCTGCGATACACCATAATGGAAAAGAGTATGAAAAAGGGGTGTGTGTGTGTGTGTGTGTGTGTGTGTGTGTGTGTGTGTGTGTATACATATAACTGAATCACTTTGCCATACAGCAGAAATTAACACAACATTGTAAATCAACTATACTTCAATAAAAAAAAATTTTTTTAAGGCAATGTTAAGAAAATGAAAACCCCAGCCACAGACTAGGAGAAAATATTTGCAAGATATATATCTGATCATGGACTTGTGTCCAGATTATACAAAGAACTCTCAAAACTAAGAAAGTAAAACTCACTCTGAAAAATAAGCAAAACATTTGAACAGACATTTCAATAAAGAATATATACGGATGCACACACCTTCTCACCATACACAAAAATAAACTCAAAATGGCTCAAAGACTTAAACATATGACATGACACCATAAAACTCCTAGAAGAGATCATAGGCAAAACATTCTCTGACATAAATGGTACCAATGTTTTCTTAGGTCAGTCTCCCAAGGCAACAGAAATAAAAACAAAAATAAGCAAATGGGACCTAATCAAACTTACAAGCTTTTGCACAGCAAAGGAAACCATAAACAAAATGAAAAAGACAACCTACAGAATGGGAGAAAATATTTGCAAATGATGTGACCAACAAGGGCTTAACTTCCAAAATATACAAACAGCTCATACAACTCAACAACAAAAAAATGAACAACCCAACTGAAAAATGGGCAGAAGACCTAATTAGACATTTCTCCAGAGAAGAAATACAAATGGCCAATAGGCACATGAAAAGATGCTCAACATTGCTAATTATTAGAGAAATGCAAATCAAAACTACAATGAGGTACCACTTCATACCGGTCAGAATGGCCATCATTAAAAACTACAAATAACAAATGCTGGAGAGGGTGTGGAGAAAAGGGAACCCTCCCTCACTGTTGGTAGGGATGTAAGTTGGTACAGCCACTATGGAAAACAGTATGGAGGTTCCTCAGAAAACTAAAAATAGAGCTACCATATGATCTAGCAATCCCACTACTGGGCATATATCCAGACAAAACTCTGATCCAAAAAGATACATGCAAAAAAAAAAAAAAAAAAAAAAAAAAAAAAAAAAAAAAAAAAAAAAAAAAAAAAAAAAAAAGATACATGCACCCCTATGTTCATAGCAGCACTATTCACAACAGCCAAGACATGAAAACAACCTAAATGTCCACTGACAGATGAATGGATAAAGAGGATGTGGTACATATATACAATGGGATATTACTCAGCCATAAAAAAAGAACGGAATAATGCCATTTTCAGCAACATGGATGCAACTAGAGATTATCATGCTAACTGAAGTAAGTCAGAAAGAGAAAGACAAATACCATATGATATTACTTATATGTGGAATCTAAAATATGGCACAAATGAACCTATCTACAAAACAGAAACAGACTCATGGACATAGAGAACAGACTTGTGGTTGCCAAGGGGGATGGTGTTGGGGGAGGGATGGAGTGGGAGGTTGGGGTTAGCAGATGTAAGCTATCATATATGGAACGGAAAAAAAAGAATATATATGGATGCAAATAAGCACATGAAAAGATGCTCCATATCATTAGTCATTAGGGAAATGCAAATTAAAACCACAAGATATCGCTATATACCACTATTAGAATGGTTAAATTTAAAAGATTGACCATACCAAGAGCTGGCAAGAATGCAGAGAAACTGGAACCCTCAGACACTGTTGGTAGGAGTTTGAAATGCTACAACAATTTTGAAAAACAGTTTCTTGGTGTCTTAAAATTGAGACATGCCCCTAACAGATGATCCAGTCCATTCTACTCCCATGTTACTCAAGAGAAATGAAAGCATACAGCCATACAAAGACTTGTACACAAATGTTAATGGCAGCTTGACTTCGAATAGCCAAAAACTAGATGCCCATCAATGGGTAAACGGCTAAACAAATTATGGTACATAATTTTGGTACATCCAAATTATGGTACGTCCATGCAATGAAATACTATTCGGCAATAAAAAGAATGAACTATTGATACACTCAACAGCAGGACTGAATCTCAAAATAATTATGCTGAATAAAAGACTCCAGACAAAACAGAGTACTTACCCTATGATTCCATGTATATAAAACCCTAGAAAATGTAAACTAACCTATAGTGACAGAAAATGGATTAGTGGTTGCCAGGAGCCAGGAGTACCAAGGATGGTGAGGAGAGAGGGGTGAAAAGAGGGTACAAGGAAGCCTTTGGAGGTGATGGATATGTTTGTTATCCTGATGATTTCAAGGTGTGAATATATGTCAAATTTTACACACTTGTACCCTTTTTTCCCCAGATGTATTAAGGTATAATTGACAAATAAAATTGTATATGTTTAAAGTATAGCATCATGATTGATACCCATATATATTGTGAAATGATTACCATAACCAAGTTAATTAACACGGCCATCACTTCTCATAGCTACCTTTTTTTTCCCCTTGGTGAGAATACTTAAGATCTACTCTCTTAGGGAATTTCAAGTATACAATACTGTATTGTCAACTACAGCCCCCATGCTGTACCCAAGATTCTCAGCACTTACTCACCTTCTAACTGGAAGGTGGTACCCTTTGACCAGCATCTCCCCATTTCTCTCACTCCCCAGCCCCTGACAACCAGCACTCTACTCTATTTCTATGAGTTCAGCTTTTTTTAGATTTCACCTGTCAGTGATACCATACAGTATTTGCCCTTCTCTGTCCGACTTATCTCACTTAGCATAATGCCCTCCAGGTTCATCCAAGTTGTCACAAATGGCAGGATTTCCCTTTATTTAATGGTGAATAATATTCCATTATATACATGTATATGAAATATATATATATATATATATTTCACATTTTCTTTATCCAGTCATCCATTGACAGACACTTAGGTGGTTTCCATATCTTGGCTATTGTGAATAATGCTGCAATAAATATGAGAGTGCAGATACCTTTTCAAGACACGAATCTCATTTCTTTGGATATATACCCAGGAGTGCCGTCACTGGGTCATGTGGTAGTCCTATTTTTTAATTTTTTGAGCAGTCTCCATATTGTTTTCCATAGTAGCTGCACCAACTTACATTCCCACCAACCAGGGTTCCCTTTTCTCCACAGCCTTGTCAACATTCGTTATCTCTCGTCTTTTTGATAAAAGCCATTCTAACAGGTGTGAGGTGATATCTCATGGTGGTTTTGATTTGCATTTCCCTGATGATTAGTGACGTTGAGCAACTTTTCATGTACCTGTTGGCCATTTGTATGTCTTCATTAGGAAAATGTTCATTCAGGTCCTTTGACCAGTTTTTAATTGGAATATTTTGATTTTTTTGCTATTGAGTTGTATGAGTTCCTTATGCATTTTAGATATCAACCCCTTGTCAGATATATAGTTACAGATACTTTCTCCCATTCTTCAGTTGGCTTTAGCTCCAGCGGTTACTTCACCGTACCAGACTCCACCCCACCGTATGCTTTAAATATGTGCAGTTTATCTTATGTCATTTACACCCTGCAAAGCAGTTGACAAAGGTCTCCCCCAAGAAGGTTGTACACTTAGGACTCGTGCATTCTATGTACTAAAATTCACCTCAATAAAATCCTATTTTAAAAGAAAGTCATAGACAGAAACTCAAGCATACAAGAGCTCAGAGCACACAGCACTCCTGAGCTTCACAATGAAATGTATTCAAATAAGAAATGAATGCAAAGAGTTCAAGAAAGGATACGCCTGGGAATAAACATTGATCTGTTTAAATGTAAAACTAAGGCTAAACAGCAGTGAGAATTATGGTTACAGAACCTAATTCCAAGGCCATGACCTTGAAAATGTAAACACGTATTTTATGTAATTAAAACCATGGGATTGGGAACAACAGACAAGAGAAATGTGAACATGTTTTCTCACCTTTTACAGAAGAGCCCTCGATAAAGTGAAACAAGTCACTGAAAAACAAAGATTCTAACCTCGAAATGATTCCATAATTTTCCCCTTCACTTTAGAGGAATAACTTTGGGATGAGAGTTATTTCTGGTAAAGGAGTTGCTGTCTAAACTTTGACAATCTCTTCAAATTCCATTTCCGTTTAATTTTCTTCAGGTAAAATTTAAAGTAATTATTTTTGTTAAGAATAAGGTGAAGAACAGGCTCACACTTAGTAAAATAATTCCCATCTGTCTTTGCACTGACCTTCCTATTCCGATGTCTGTGTGTATGTGTGGGGAGATGCCTACAATGATATTCACTAAATATTAATTACGTTTTTCTGGACAGGGTGAAACAAGGTGAGTTATTTTCCTTTCTTCCATATATTTCTCCAATGGCTTGAATTTTTTATAATATGGGTACAACATTTTTACACAAATCATAGTTATTAATCTTGTTTAACAAAACAAACAACCAAAAAAAAAAAAAAAACAGGTGCAGCTGTGAAGTCAGACAGAGATGTGTTCCCATCGCAGCTGTACCACTGACTCCTGGTGGGAATGAAAACGTCTTTCAATCTCTCGGTGCCTCAGTTTTCTCATCTGTAAAACGGATGTAACACAAACACTGAATCCTTTGGGTTGAAATGGGTTTAAACGGGATGGTGTGTGAGGTACTGAGCAAAGGACCCTAGTGGCGGTTCTACTAGCCAGTGGAATCCTGGCTGGAAATGATTTCAAAAATCCCATGACGGTCTTAGTTCACAAGTTCACAAGACATGAGGCACAAATCATATTTGAATTTTAGGGAGGAGCTATGGACAACATAACGAAAGCAACATTTAACTGAGACCAATAACATCTTCAGAACTGCATCCCATCCACTTGGGGGCGCCAGAGGTGAAGATCCCTGTTTCCTTTGGGTTCTTATTCCTTGGACCGTGAGTAGAGTTTCTGGAGTTGTCACATGCACACATCAAGCTGGGGTGTTATGGAAGATAAGTCTGACAAGTTCCCACCATGGGTGACTAGCCTCAGCATACGGAGGTATTTTTAGCAACTGATCTCCAAACACTGCCAGATGTTTCCTTGACGTTCACAATGGGCCATCTCCTTGAAATCTGCCCTGGTACCCACTCTGGCTCTCCAGAACAGCTTGGAGAAGAAGTGACAGTCAAATGACTGTACTTTAGACCATTGCAATAATTTTGACGTTGGAGCATCTGATTTTTATTCATCTCCATGGAGGCATCTCGTTGCCTTAGCAGGTAGATACATTTCAGGAAAGTGATTTTGTAAAGTAAATACAACTTTTTCATTGACTTTCTTATACAATTGTAGAGAGGTTTGCCCTGGAGACAAACCAAAAAAGCAATTCAGTATTGAAAAAAAATACCTCGGTGGCCAGGTCCCAGGCTTTTCATTGCTGGCGTTACAAGAACAGATGATTTTTGAAGAGTTTTCAGAGCTTTGCAGCACTTTGTATGAAATCCTTTTTCTCTCTTGCCAGGCAAGAATTACCTTCTTCAGGCAACAAAATGATCTCCTGGATCACATAATCTCCTGATAACTCTGTTTTCAAATTTTGAAGTTCAGCTCTATTTCTTCATTTATGAAAATTGCTAGCTCTACCAGAGGTACACTGTACCAGTAGGGACCACCTTTGTAAAAATGTGTTCCAGTGCCCCCAATTTTTCAGTGTGTGTAAACAAAAAAGTTCTAGGGCTAATTGCCAATTCCATGTGCTCTAACTTTCATAAAACTGGTTTTCTTAAATGTAGGAATACATGTGTCTGAAAAGGTCAGTTAGAAATTCAACAGACGCTTAATCAAATCAAACACCCTAACATCGGGCATCCAAAGACCTGACATAGCCCAGTATTGGGCATATCAAGAGAAGCCTTGTATAGAGACTCCAAGAAAGAAAAGGAATTCAACAGCTTCAAGTCCCCTTCATTCTGCAAACAAGGCAATGATAGGAGTCCTCAGGGCCTCCCTGTGGCAGGTGGCATGGTGAACAAGACAAGAGGGAGAGGATGAACTCACGAATGGAAGCTCTGTATCATGTTTCGGGAAAGTTAACAATGTTACGGATTGAGGATATCAACTTCTGGTGGAGCTGAATCACAAAACTAGAAGGTGTGATATAAAAAAGGAAGACTTCTTGGCCCCCAAAGAGCCCCAGCTAGAGGCCACGATATTTACAATTCCACCCCTCAAGAGGCAGGGAGGAGACAGGCATCCAACGGTGCGAAGGATCTCAGAGAACAAGGGAAAGTAACGTGGCAGAGGGGGGGCCAGCTGTTATCCAACACCACTGGGCATCGCAACTTGATCTGGGTCCATTGCAGTTTGAAGTAGTCTCCATTTCTGACCGTCCGTAAGAGACGGTCTCTTATGAAAACACACGCACTCCAAAGCGCACGCCAAGTATCACACAAAAGTGCCTGTACCTGCACTCTGCTAGTGGGTCGGCTCTGTTCCCAGCTTGCTCTCCACCCTCCTCAAGCTTCGCCCACTGCCTTGGGTCCCGTGTGCCATGTGCACAAGCCAGTCCCTCTGCCGGGATGCTCCATCCCCACAACTTAGTTCTGCATCCCTTCCTCCGCGCATCCTCCCCGACCACACTTCCCACTGTCAAAGAGAAACACAGCCGGACCTTAGTTGAAGCAGTGAAAACAGCTTTTATCGGTAAATACTACTGAGAGTAGGAGAAAGAGCAGAGCTCCATCCCCATTTGTGCAGAGGTAAGTGGATTTCTAAAGGGAGAAGGAGGGAGTGGGCAGGAGGAATGGAGGGAGCTTGTGCAGAGACAGGGACATGAAAATTCACAAAAAGTGGGAGGGAGGGTTGGTCCACGTAAAACCCATTCGGGTTTGCTGACTGGCACTGCTGAAAGTGAGGCTCCAACCCTCCCACAGAGGCGGGGGCCCTATGTTCAGGTGTTGGCTGAAACAAACAGTAAATTCTGTTGGCATCCTCAAGTTTTTCTCAGGCAGCACTTTAAGGAAAACTGCATCCCAGGGATGCAGCCATGAGCTGTTAAAAAACTATGGTGGTGCTTGTTCAAGTCCAAGGCCAAGTTTGTTCAAGTTCAAGGCCAAGGTTGAGGCCTAATGGGGAAGAGGGCTCAGAGTAGCCCGGCTAGAATGTGGTCAGGAGAGAGGTCTTTGTTCCCATCTCCTCTGGGTTAAGCGCCTCCCCTCACCCCGTGCTCCCCTCCAGTACTACCTCCTATGCCAAGAGGGCCTGTGGGCAGTGGCAGGCTCCTACTAGACCTTGAGCTCTGGGGGGCGGGGGAGACGCACTGGGTCTGGTTCACTATTCAATTCCCCACTTCCTGGTCTTTTGAAATGTTTATTTCTTCTGCATGCACCATCAAGGACACACATGCAATAAATGGATACTCCCCAGAGCGGCTGCAGGGGTTTCCCTCCCCTCCACCCCACACCCAGCCAGACACTTCATCCTCTGGACCCCCCACTGTCCCGTTCGGGTCCAACTCTGTGACAACTTCTAGATGCAATTGTCCCTGCCTGGGCAGACCTCGGCCAAGTATGTGTATTAAGCGGATGGCAGTTTTCTTTTCTTCTTTAGCTGAGATGTAAACATTATGGTGAAAGCGTCTGATAAAATCCAAGAGGGCCCAAAGCTCCAGGAGCAGAGCGGGGCCTTCTGCATTTTAACAGTCTCTGAGAAGTCCACAGGGGCAGACCAAAAAACGCTAAGAAGCAGCACCGTATGTCTGGGTGAGAAGAAGGACTTCACCGCCATGCTCAGGAGCCAAAGCTGAGAGATTTAAAGCCCCTGAGAGGGGTGGCACTGGGAGGGAGGGGGTCCCAGCAGGCGCAGGAGGGACCAGGAACATGGGCGGGGCTGCCTCACACACCTGGGCTCAGGTGTCAATCTGCTGTTCATTGTAAAGGTGTCGCCCTCTTTCAGCCTCTGTGTCCTTCACTGTTAAAATAAACAGGGAGGACAACAGTTATGTAGCTGCGTGGTTGGGAAGATAATAAAGGAAAACCAGAAAGCACCCAGCACAGTGACATGTCACCTACCCTCCCATCCTTCCTTCTGCTTCTGCCTCTTGACAAATCCCCAGGCCTAGACCCCCATTTCTGCCTCCCTAGGGTGTCAGGGAACCCATCTGACCTTTTTCTAAAAAAGAGAAAGAGAAGGACAAAAAGAAAAGAAAAAAGGAGAAAAAAAGATGTATTTACTGTGTCTTTTCTAGTTTCAAAATAGTACATGCTTATTGTAGAAGTATTTTAAAATATAATAAAGAAAAAAACCTCTCATAATCCTTTATACATTTTTCTGTAGTTCCTTCTCACCTTCCCAGTCATATATAAGAGATTTCATATGAGTTTTTAGTTTGCATGTAGCTCTTTAATCCATCCGCAATTTATTTTATATGTGAGAGAATGGAGCTCTGACTTTTTTTTCTACCAAATAACCAAATGTCCAGTACTATTTGAATAAGATACTATTTCTTTTGTATTTTTACTTTCCCCAAAACTTATGTGGTGCTACCTCTTTTAAAAAATATTTATTTATTTATTATTTATTTCTTTTCCTTATTATTTTGGCCGTGTCGGGTCTTAGTTGCAGCCCACGGGATCTTTCGTTGTGGCATGCGGTTTCTTCGTTGCTTCTCTCTAGTTGTGGCACACAGGCTCCAGGGCGTGTGGGCTCTGTAGTTTGCAGCACACGGGCTCTCTCGTTGAGACGCCCAAGCTCAGTAGTTATGGCACGCGGACTTAGTTGCCCCGTGGCATGTGGGATCTTAGTTCCCTGAACAGGGATCAAACCTGCGTCCCCTGAATTGGAAGGCAGATTCTTTACCACTGGACCACCAGGGAAGTCCCGGTGGTGCTACCTTGATTATCAGCTGCATTCTTGTTATCTCCATACTGTTTCATGGTTTATCTACTCTACATTGTAGCCTCCTGCCTGTAAAGAGCAAAACTCTAGAATCAGACAAGCCCAGGTTGGAAGCCCAGCCCACTTACTAGCTCTGAGAGCTTGGGCCTGTCCTGTAAAATCTCTGAGCCTCTGTTTCAATATCTGCAAAATAGGGTTGATAATAATAGTCCATAGGCTGTTGATGATTAAGCATTTTGCACAATTCCTAGCACAGTCTGAGAATTCAATAACACTAATTCACTGAAGTTATTATTATCTTATTGCTTTGTTCTAATGAGTGATCATAATCATTTGTTCAAAAAACTATTTTTTCAATATCTACTACGTACCAGAAACTATGCTGAGCATTGGTGTCCCAGGAAAGAGCAACAAAATGCTTCTTGCCCACAGCTTGGTATCTGTTACCCTTATGGTATTTTAGGACTGTCACGGCCCCCATAGACATACACCCTATTCCTTGATAATTCTGCTTCCCACTGGAACTTGGCTAAAGTACCTACTAGGGTGTCCCAGCTATTTTGAAAAGCATTTGTTGCCAAACCTTTGGGAAAAGCAGATGAGAAATAACCATAAGAGACACAGGCAACAATATTTACAGAAACCTACTATTGGCATTATTCATCGTACTGGCTATAGAGTTTCTGGTGCCCTGGATCCACTGGAGCTAGAAGCACTAAAATAACCTCCTCCTCCCAAAAGACACCTTCTCCCACAAAGATTTTACTTCCTGGTACTTATGCTGAAAGAAATCATACAGAATGCACATGATTCTCACACTCCCAGCCAGAAAGGAGCTCCCAACTGGATGAATCCCTTTTGCCTACAACCCCAGAGACCAGGAACTTATCTCTGGGTCCCAGGAAAGATGACATGATGGCATTTCATCCCAGCAGGTACCCCACACCCACACAAACAACATGGGTTCTCTTCCAACTTTGAGAGAAAAGACATAAGCTCTGGTCTCATTGTGTTGCTGCTTTCCCAGGAAATGGAGCCCCAGCCATCAGGGTCTCCACCATATGCTATAAACCGATGCTTAAAATCAAGGCAAACATGGAGCTCACCCATGCAAACTCTCCCTGGGGGCTGGCTCCCTTCTCTCCCCATGAAGCTATTGTTTGTAAATTAAACCAATTGGAAAGGCAGTACGCTTCTGCAGAAGGAAATCCCTACCGTTCTGATTTGTATGCACCAGAAAAGCCAAATGGAATAAGGCCCAAACTTGGTGTCAGAGGGAATTAGCCCAGAATGATAAACCCAGCTGGTGAGCTCAAAGGCATGCGTTGAACAAAGGTGACGCACAGGTCCAGCTGTGTTTATGGTCCTCCCTGAATGGACAGAAGCCTCAAGAATCTGGCTCTGGGGCAAATTCCTACCTCATCCTGCACATAAAAGAGAAATAAACAATTGAAAAGAATGAATTGAGTGGCCGTTTTCCCATTGTAGCTTTTCACATTACAGCTCAGTAGAAAAGTACCATCTTCTTATGACGCCTGGCAACTTGAAGGCACATATGATGCCTTCAAGCACCTCGAAGAAGACATTACATTTATGATTTCTCATTTATTTCTCTTAAGAACCTGATGGCATAAAATGAGGAAATGAATTGCAGACAGATTATGTAACTTGTCCTTCCTGCACCCTATTTGAATGTTTCTGGAATCTCCAACTCATCTTTGAAGACTCAGTTCAGACACCCCTTCCCTGATTTCCTTGTGCCTCTGAGTCTTACAGCTGTTATATATACCCTGTAATAACAGATTCTATGGTAGACTGACTGTCTGGGTTTGAATCCCAGCCTCGTAGCTTCCAAGGTCTGACTCTTTGAGCGAGTTACTTAAACTCTGTAATTTTATTCTAAACTATGAAAAGGGGGTGATTTTAATAATCCCTATCTCATTGAATACTGATGAAGATTAGTTGAATTAATACATGTAAAGCACTTAGGATACAGCCTGGAAAATAGTAAGCATTCAATAAATGATGACGATGATGATGATGATCATTAAAGAGCTCATTATGCTGAGTTCCCTGAGGACAGGAACAGTCTCTTAATCATGAGTGCCGGACCTTGTCAGTCCTGTTATGTACATCCAAGTGCCTAAAACAGTACCTCTCAAGAGAAGACACTAAATATTGGTTGAATCATTGGACAAATAAGTTAATGAACTTGTCTCTTTCTCTCCAGTGCCCAGCCTCAAGTAGGTGCTCAATCAACGTCAGTTGACTTATTAAATAAGTTCAAAAATGACCAACCTCATGGGTGTCTTAAGCCCCCAGACACTCCTTACATCTCTACTCTCATACTGGCAGCTCTTGTCAAGAAGGGTAGAGACTTTCACTCCCTGACAAGGCATTTGAAAGGAACAACAGCCCAGATTTATGTGCATTTCCAAAGACCCAGCCTTGGAGAGCACCCCGGCTTTAATAAGCACCCTTGAGTCTAGCTGGACTCCCTCTGTGAGACGTCATAATTAATTTGGTGCTCTTTGGCCTTCTAATACACTTTCAATAGGAATAAAAGCAACTTTGATCTCCCTTCAAGCCTATAAATAATTCAGCCCCATTTGTGTGTCACTGAATCTCTTTTAGTAGGAACTGTACAAAAGTCAGGGTCAAATAAATGTCTCTTCAATGTTTGTGCATAATGTCAAAGAATATTTTTAGGGCACATGGTGTTCAGAGAAGAGATGAAGAGAAACAGCACGTTAATTGTGTTCAAGTGCAGATATTCTTGAATGCGTCAGTGTGGGTTCCCCTGACAGCCCCCAAGCTAGACAGCTCCTGCCTGCATTGCTGACCTGGAAGGACATTAACGAGGACCACACTGCCCTTAAAATGCAATGGTGCAGCTTAAGCTCTTCCTAAATCCAGAAGCGGTGTCAGAACAATTTTCATCCTAGTTCTGAAGTTTGCAGATTCTAGCAGGACTTAAAAAAAAAAAGCCTCTTCCTGCCCATGAATTAAATGCCCGGAGAGTGCAGTAGACAAGATCGTGGGCTATGTGTGAAGCCACATAGCCAGACATCTTGGCTTGTCACTCTCTGGTAGTGTGATCTCGGGCAAAGTACCTGAACCCACTGAGGCTCAGTTTCTCCATCCATAAAATGCGATAAGAACAGAATCTAAGGTTCCCAAAGGGTTATGATGAAGATTAAAATAAATAATGCAAGTACAAAGATTGGCACAAGGTAAGTGCTCCTTAAAATTAGATATGCTTTTAAATATGTTTTAGGTTGTGATTTTCAATGGCTGTTTCTCCAAATACGTGATCTGGTTATGATGTGTCAAGAATTTCTCAAGAATTCTGGTTTGTTGGTGCCACTCTTTCTTCTTTTCCAGTCTGTTGCTTTGTATATATTTTCATTTATATCCTCTGTTTCCCTCTCCCTCTCCCTCTCTCTTGTCAATTCATGGGACTTTGGGCCAGAGGAGAGACAGCTGGATGTGCTCATTCCTTACCTTGGTGCTATCCCTTGAAATCCATTATCCAGGGAATCACAGTCCCACAATGGCTGCTCATCTGAGGATAACCAAATCCCATGCTTAGAAAGAATATCAAGGGCAAGGTACCCATTTTGCAAGTGAGGATATAGAGGCTCAGGAAGGGATGTAACTCCCTTAAGAAAATGCAGCTAATGCGGGAGTCTTAACCTGGGGTCCACAGACCCTCAAGTGTCCTGGGTAAAATTTAGGGCGTCTGTGAACCTGAATGGGAACAAATTAGAAAACGATTTTCAATAACCTCTAGCTGAAAGTTTTTTATTTCCTTCAACTGAATGTAGACAACCAAGAACAACAGTATTTACCTTATTGTGACTGTGTCACCAAAGGAAACCACAGATATTTTTCCCATCACAATTGTTGTAAACATTGCAAAATATTATTTATGCTCAGCACAAGTCTGAAATATTGACAGTTATTAAATCTGCCAGTAGATATACAATATATACACAATAGATACCGTTATTTAATGCACTAACAAAGAAGTATGTGTGTTATTCTATCCCATATTTGTATTTTTTTTAATGTCTTGCCAGCAATAAAATTGGTTCCCTGTGTAATTCTGATTATTTTATTCATTTAAAAAACAAAGTTTTTGAGGAGCGATCTATGTCTTCACCCAACTTCCCTCTGGCCCACCCATGCTCCCCAAAAGGATAAGAGAGCTAATGAATGGCAGAGCTGTGATCCAAATGAGTCTGCCAGAAACTCTGAGCACAAGCCCCCTCCATAGAGTAGGTTGGAGCCCTCTCTATCTCCAGGCACACTCTGTGTTATTCATGCTACACTTACAATCTCCTAGCCTTCCTCTGTATTATCATTCAGGCCAATTAGGAGAGTAGGAGGAAGAGGAGAAAGAAGAGGGAAAAAGCAACAAGAACCCTGATGGTGACCCAGTTCTTCCATATGACTTAGTTCACAAAAACCCCATCTAGTAGGTACAGAGGATCAGAGACACCAAGGGCTTTGTCCAAAGCCACACAGCTAATGAAGCGTAGACCCAGGACTCAAGCCCAGTCTGTTGAACCCTAGACCACTGCCCTGTGTTCTGTCATCCCTAACAGTTATACTCATCTCCGCTAGCCCACGTGGTCTCTTCCCTTAGCAACCACTCTCGCCTCACATAATTGCACCTAAATTATCTTATCTTTATCTTTACCCAAGATAGCTTCTCCTGTGTAGTCCTTGTTATTTCAAAACTACACAGAAGTTTTATGGAGAAGTCATAATGTCAAGAGGGTCCTACCTGTGGCACCTGGGCAGGAACCTCCTTTGCTGGCTGGGGAGTGCATCAGTTAGGGTAGGCTAGGTGATGCTGCAGTAACAAATGACCCCAATACCCCAAAGCCTTGACAATAACAAATATTTGTATCTCATTCATCCTCTCTATACACCATGGC
The DNA here is from genome assembly GCF_011762595.2 of Tursiops truncatus. Classification (NCBI taxonomy): domain Eukaryota; kingdom Metazoa; phylum Chordata; class Mammalia; order Artiodactyla; family Delphinidae; genus Tursiops; species Tursiops truncatus. The sequence goes on from NC_047048.1 coordinate 30,368,077, forward strand.
CAGCAGAGAGCTATGCTCCACATCTCTTCTCTCTGGGACCTAGGCTGCTGGAGCAGCCACAATCTGAGACATGGCTTTGGCAGAGGGAAAAGAGAACATGCCTCTTAAATCTTCTGCTTGGAAATGACTCATGTCACTTCTGCTCCCAGTTCATTGGCCAAAGCAAGTCAAAAGTATGACATCATTGAGGAAGGGAAGCATCATTCTCCTTCAGGGAGAAGGAGTGAATATTCCAGTGAATAATTCAACTAGCATAAGGGAAAAGCCCATAAAAGGTGCTATGTTTTGACTGCAATCTAGAAATGTCTGCAGGTTTGACCTCTGATACATCAATCACATATTTACATGACTGACACTTTCCTTGTCTAATTGTATGCACCATAGTCTTAACTATCGTTATGATGACAAGTTGCCTTTTAAAATTATTGAAAAGGTACAGCTTTTAGGGAATGTGTTTAGAGGAGAAAGTACTCTCTCCTGTTCCCTTCTCCCTATAGTTCTGGCAATGCCTCCAAGACTGACACTCCTTGGTCATATTTTCTATTATCCCAACCACAGCCAAGGACACACAGTAGGTATTCAACACAGACACAGCCCCTTGCTCTGAAATGCTGCTGACCAGTGAAAATTGCTTTCTGCTCAGCCAACACTGGGAACAGAGAGGCAGCCTGCAAACACTCTTCTGAAACCCTGTTCGCTAATGAAGGAACTGTGCTGGGCTAATATTTGTCCCCTCTGAATTTAAATATCATGTAGAGAGAGTGCGGATGTAGCAAGATGGATTAGCAGAAGGAGCTAAGGAGCTGTGTTGCCAGAACAGTTTTCTTCTTTCCCCTTGATTGATGAGAAGGAGGCCAGGCTCACTTTTATCTCAGGCAGGTCATGTTGGAGAAATGTTAATGATGTCACCAGGTGATGGATTTTCTCATACCTTCACTAACTGAAGCGTGCCAGACCTATCAAGCCCTGTGCAGGGTGGATAGCAGAACGAAGAGCTTGACTGCAGGAATGACCCCCTTACAATCAACTTGCTGAGACAACACCATGTAATGGGGTGATGGGGACGCATGATGGGACAGAGCAAGAGTCTTGAAATTGGTGCCCATGAGCCCGATCTAGCCCACAGGGTTATGTGTGTGTGTATGTTAAGCTCACACATAGTTTCTTATTGGTTTTTATTTTTGCTGATTTTTCCCAACATTTTATTATGAAAATTTTCAATGCACAGCAACACTGATTCACTAACATTTTACTAAGCTTGAGGTATCACATACGTATCTTTTCATCCATCCCTCCACTCATCCTTTAATCCATCTTATTCTTAGTTCATCTCAAAATAAATAGCAGATATCCATATACTTCCTCCGAAATACTTCGGGATCATTGTCATTAACTAGAGTTCGATATTTGTTAATAGATTTTTGTATACAATTTACATACATTGAAATACACACTTTTTCAAGTGTACATGCACTAGGTTTGGACAAATGCAAGTATCAGTATAATCCAAACCCTATGAAGATATAGAATATTACTACCATGCCTGAAAGGGTACTCACTCCCTTCCCAGTCAATCCCTACCCTCATCGTAGGTTAATTTTGCTTGTTCTAGAATTTCAAATAAATGGACATATGGCAATGTGCTCTTTTATGTCTGCCTTCTTCTACTAAACACAGAGTTGCTGAGATTCATTCACATTTTGTACGTGTATCAGTAATTCTTTCCCTTCCATTGCTGAATCAAATTTGCTTGAATCAATATCTCTGTTTAATGCCCTCTCTACAAGGAATCTTTTAGAACTAAGTATTGAGTTTTAAAGAACATACATTGATTTTTCTAATTTGATGACATCTAAAAATCAGGAGGTTTCACCTAAAAATCTGGATTTCTGGTTCCTTTTGGGAATCTGAAGATTGGGCAACACTAAACTCACCTTCTCCCACGGCAACAATGCTCTGGGCTGAGGGACAGTGCCAACTTTAGATGTGACAGGTGCTCTCTCATTTGCCAGTCTTTACCACTCCCTATCGTCCCCCATCTGGGCAATTTCATTTATGTCACCTGCTTGCCCCTGGAGACATATGATTTTCTGACTCCTATTTATAGTGACCAAGTGCTCCAAAGTGATTATGCAGCAAATTAACGAAGCAGAGAATAAGTGAACAAAGTGTGTTTCATTGGCTATGTTGTGCCAGAGATCCTGCATTACAGAATGGATATGAGACCTAGCCTTGGAATCAGTTACACCTGGGTCTAAACCCCTCCTCTATTTTGTATTGTCTCATAAGTTTCACTTCCCTTCACATCCTTCTCATGTAATATGGGGATAAATATGCTAATTTATCAGTTGTTGGAAGAATCAATGGACTAACATATTTCAACTGCTTAGCACCACCAGGATGGTAGTTTATAATCATCTATATTATTGTTATTATCATCAATTGGTCCTCCACAAGAGGGAAAATCAACTCATCTTTCATTGCATCTTTCCAATGCACCAATTTAAAGCCTCTGAATCCTGAAAGAGTATGATTGTGGCTAATGATGGGGAGGAATGTCCTGATCCTATGCCCTGCTTTCTAATTAGCATCTCAAGCATGATTTTACTCCCAAGTAGAAGCCATCGCAAAAGTCTAGAATGCAGTCAGAAGAGCAGGAACGTCCTTTTGTGTTTTAGAGGACTTGGGACAAAAAGCACTGGAGATCGCCAAAGACCGACTAAGATACCTCAAGGGGTAGAGAGTTACAGAAGAAAAGATCCAGAAATAGACCCCAGTACATACATGATGTTCATATATAATGGCCTCACATTCATATAAGTGGGAGAAAGACAGATTACTCCATAAATGGTAACAACTGGAAAACCATCTGGAGAGATATAAAGTCGAATTCTTATTTCACACCTTTGAGCTAAAACAAATTCCAGATGGAGCCAAGATTTAAACGCAAAATAATAGAACCATTAAAATACTAAAAGAAAACGTGGGCGATCTTTTTATAAACTCTTGATGACCAGAAAACATTAAGGACGACATAAAATTCAAAATCCACATATTTAAAAAGGTATATTGAACAAATACAATAAGCGATTTCTGCCTTTAAAATCCACAAAGTTGAAAAAGATACAACTGGGGAAAACAGTTGTGTGAACCAAAGGAAAAGGCCATTTCCTATATATAAAGAAATTCTAGAAATCAATAAGAAAAAGATGCACAACTCAATAGAAAAATGGACCAAGGATCCTTCATTTGAAAAGAAAATATGAATAGTTCTTAAACATATTAAAATGTGGTCACCCACACTAATTATAAGGTAAACGTAAATTTAAACTATAATAATATATTTTTAACATCTAACTGGCAAAAATCTGAATGTTTGATAATGAATTGTCACTGAGGTTTTGGGAAATAGTCATTTTCACAATTGCTGATGGGAAGATAAATTGATAAACCTCTATGAAGCGCAATTTGCCCCACACCTTTTTTTTTTTTTTTTTTTGATACAGGTATATATTGAAAAATGGTTTCCACAGTAAGGTTAGCTAACATCACATAATTACAATTTTTGTTTTGGTGAGAACATTTAAGATCTCCTCTCAGCAACTTTCAACTATACAATTTAATATTGTTAACTATAGTCACCATGCTGTACCTTACATCCCCAGAACTTGTTAATCTCATAACTGGAAGTTTGTACCCTTTGACCAACCTCTCCCCATTTCCGCACCCTCCAACCCCTGGCAACCACCGTTCTACTCTCTGTTTCTATGCAACATCTGGCTTTTTTCTTTTTTAGATTCCACATACAAGTGAAATCCTACAGTATTTGTCTTTGTCAATCTGATTTATTTCACTTAGTATAATGCCCTCAAGGTCCATCCATGTTGTCACAAATGGGTGAATTTCCTTCTTTTCATAGCTGAATAACATTCCATTGTGTGTGTGTGTGTGTGTGTGTGTGTGCGTGCGTGTGTGTGTGTGTGTGTATCACATTTTCTTTATCCATTTATCCACCAATGGACACTTAGGTTGCTTCCATATCTTCGCTATTGTAAATAATGCTGCAATGAACATGGATGTTCAGATATCTCTTCAAAATAATGACTTCATTTCCTCTGGATATGTACCCAGAAGTGGGATTGCTGAGTCATCTGGTAGTTCTATTTTTAATGTTTTGAGGAACCTCCAGACTATTTTCTATTGTGGCTGAACCAATTTACATTCCCACCAACAGTGGCACAAACTTTTTAAGTTAAAAATGCACATACTATGTGACCCAGCAATTCCACTGGAAAAAGTTATCATATTTGGACTTGCGTGAAATTCTGTACATACAAAGGTTATTTGCAATATTGCTTGCAATAGTGAAATAGTGAGCATAACCTAAAAACTATAAATAAATCATCAGTAAGATAGATTATGGTATGTGCTTAAAATGGAATACTGCTTTTGTAGCAATATAGAACAGTCTCTAAGATACATTGTTAAAATTGACCAGGAGGGTGGGGCAGGTACAGAACGGTGAATATAGTAAGCTGGTGTAGGCGACGGAGGTGGGGGGGAACAGATAGGGCATAATGTATAGGATGGAAGTGCACAGAATATATCTGGAAGGACACACAAGAAACCCAATACCAATAGTTGACTCTGGAGAGGGGAAATGCATTGCTAAGGCAGCATACCCTTTTATATACCACGTGCATGTATCACCTATTCCTTTTTTTTTTTTTTTTAATTTAAAAGGTAGTGCAGGGAATTCCTTGGCAGTCCAGTTGTTAGGATGCCACTGCCAGGGCCCTGGGTTCTACCCCAGGGCACTAAGATCCCACAAGCTGTGCAGAGCAACAAAAAACAAAATGTAGTTCAGTTGCCATCTCTGGGTCATTTAAAGAGGGATGACTATTTTAGCCAACTACCATAAAGAATAAGCAAGCATCATTAGAATGGTTCCAATAGATTCCTTTATAACTTGGGAATTCTAGGAATTTCCTGAAATACGTCAGCAGTAGCTAATTTAATTGCACTAGAGATGAAGGAAGTATTTCTATTAGATTTGTAGAAGCATAACATGCTTTTGAACTTCAGGTCCCCAAGGCTATTAGCAGATGGCTGAGGGAGGCTCTCTGGATCACCCAGCCCCCTGTCATGGCCTTGGGAACAGGCAGAACTCCCTTCCTCACGGCACTGATGACCACCCAATTCCCAGGGGCCATCTCACACACAGAGATAGAGAACAGAATGTAGTTCTTAACATAAAGGGAATTTGGAGCTATTTTCAAAGCTAGAACACATTCACACTGTAATGTGAAGGCATTTTTAGCTTCCAAATGGTACCTGACATTTCAGGGTTTACTATCTGCCAAGCCTTTACATGGATCATCGCTTCTAATTCTCACCAAGAGATGGGGGGGAGGGGTCTGTCATTATTTCCACTCACAGGCGAGGAAACTGAGGCTTAGAGACGTTTGTCCAAGGTCACGATGCAAGACTCAAAACCAGGCAGTCTGACTTCAGAAATCCAGAAAACTCTATACTGCTTTTCTTTTTTTTTTAAATAAATTTATTTATTTATTTTTGGCTCTGTTGGGTCTTCGTTGCTGTGTGCGGGCTTCTAATTGCAGTGGCTTCTCTTGTTGCGGAGCACGGGCTCTAGGCACGTAGACTTCAGTAGTTGTGGCATGTGGGCTCAGTAGTTGTGGCTTGCAGGCTCTAGAGCTCAGGCTCAGTAGTTGTGGCGCACGGGATTAGTTGCTCCGCGGCATGTGGGATCTTCACAGGCCAGGGCTCGAACCCATGTCCCTTTCATTGACAGGTGGATTCTTAACCACTGCGCCACCAGGGAAGCCCCCTTTATACTGCTTTTCAAATCACAAAGCCTCACCTCTCACCAGCCACTCATCCTCCACACACATGAATTTTATGTCTTTTTTTTCTTTCTTTTTGTTGCACCAGGTCTTAGTTGCAGCAGGTGGGCTCTTTAGTTGCAGCATGTGTGCTCCTTAGTTGTGGCTTGCCAGCTCCTTAGTTGTGGCATGAGAACTCTTAGTTGCAGCAGGCACGTGGGCTCTAGTTCCCTGACTGGGGATTGAGCCCCGGGTCCCCTGCACTGGGAGCTCGGAGTCTTAACTGCTGCACCACCAGGGAAGTCCCTATATATCTTTTGCTGTGCTTCTTCTAGTACACTAGATGGGGTGGTAGACAGAATAATGATCTCCCAAAGATGTCCACACCCTAATTCCCAGAACTGGTGAATATGTCATGTTACATGACAAAGGGGAATTAAAGTAGCAGGTGAAATTAAGGTTGCTAATTAGCTGATCTTGCGGGGGTGTGGGGGTCTTATCCTGGGTTATCAAGATGGGTCCAATGTAACCACAAAGATCCTTAAATGTGGAAGAGGAGGCAGGAGAGGAGGTCAGAGTTACGTCAGTGAAAAAGACTCAGCTGCCCATTGCTGGCTTTGAAGATGGAGGAGGGGCCATGAGGCAAGGGAAGCAGGCAGCCTCTAGAAGGTGGAAAACAAGAAAACAGATTCTCCCCTAGGGCCTCCAGAAAGAAATGCATCCCTACTAAAAACCTTGATTTTGGCCCACGGAGAGCCTTTTCAGACTTCTGATCCCCCCAGCCCCAAACCATAAGATAATAAATTTGTGTTTGGCTCTTGACCACTTGAAATGTGGCTGGTGTGACTTAAAGACTGAATTTTTGTTTAATTTAATTTTAATTAATTTAAAGTCATACAGCCACATGTGGCCCGTGACCATCATGTTGGACAACAAAGCTCTAGGTGACTACAATTATGGGTAGGTACCCCTCCTATAATATGAATCACCCCCTCCTCTCTGTTCTCCTGATGCCACTCAAGTCTCCAAGCAGCAGGGTTAGAGTCAGCCCTGGAAACACAAGAGGGAAAACACAGTGGTCAGGAGCTAATATTCTGTGACAACCACTTCCCTGACGTGTAACCTGGTGTATCAGTCAGGGCTCTCCAGAGAAGCAGAACTGGTAAGATACAGATAGAAATATACAAACGGAAGTTGATTATAAGGAATTGGCTCATGGGATTATGGAGCCTGAGAAGTCCCACGACCTGCCATTTGCAAGCTGGAGCCCCAGGAAAGCGGGTGGTGTAGTTCAAGTCCAAACCCAAAAACCTGAGAACCAGAGAAGCCAGTTGTATAAGTCCCAGTCCGAGTCCAAAGGCCAGAGAATGAGGCTCACCGATGTCCAAGGACAGGAAAAGATGGACGTCCCAGCTCAAGCAGAGAGAGCAGATTCGCCCTTCCTCCGCATTTTTGTTCTATTCAGGTCCTCAACAGATTGGATGATACCCGCCCACATTGGTGAGGGCGATCTTCTTTCTACAGTCTACTGATTCAAATGCTAACCCCTTCCAGAAACACCCTCACAGACACACCCAGAAATAACACGTTACCAGCTATCTGAGCATCCCTTAGCCCAGTCAGGTTGACACATAAAATTAGCATCACACCTGGAGCAGATGACTTAACCATCTTAGAATGTGATGGTCCATATAAAGGGCCTTGCACACAGTAGGTTGTCAATCCAGGTTATCCACTGTCAGGAATGTTATAGTTCTCTTTTACGATGCTTTTGTCTTCCACAGTTGGATGGTGGGAGTTCTGATTCGTCCTGGCTCCTCTCTCATCTCCACCATCACCTAGCACAATGCCTGGCACACAGTAGGTCCTCAGTTTACGTGCTTGAAGGGAATTGAACCCATTTAAGTCTCAATACCTTTAAATGATTAATGTTGTATGTGTGGTTTTAGGTATTAAATACGCTGAGAATAAGTGTGCTGGTGGAAAAGATGCTTTCCTGTAGCTAAAAGAGGCTGGATCGAGTGTGCTGGGGGGAGAGGTAATTTCAAAGGCACCTAGAAACTCTCCTTCTCCCTTTACCATCACCCCCACTCCAGAAGTTACCTCTCCTACAAGCCCATGCCTGTAATAGCTTTACCCCCCAAAAAAATGATTTAAGGTTTTTATTCCACAAAGAAGATTAAAAATACCAAAGAAGGGATGAATTGACTTAAATTCACACTTAACAGGGAAGCATAAAGTTGGCAGGAACCTTACAGGTTGTTCAGCGATTCTGAACCTTGCAGCAGGTTAGAATCTCCAGAGCAATTCTAGAAATTACTAATGGAATCAGAATCCCTGGGGGTGGGGCTGGCATCCGTATTTCTAAAGCTCCCAGGGGACCCGAATATGACGCCTGGGAATGAGGACCACTGGATCGTCCTTTTTTTTTTTCTTGAGGGAAAATTTATCTAACATAAAATAATGAACCATTTGAAAGGGAACAATTCAATGGCTTTTAGTACATTCACAGTGTTTTGCAAGCAACACCTCTATGTATATAGTTCCAAGACATTTTTCATCACCCCAAAAAGAAGCCCAGATCCATTAAGCAGGCACCCCCATTACCCTCTTCCCCCAACCCCTGGAATCACTAATCTATGTTCTGTCTCTGTGGATTTACTTATTCTGGACACTTCATAGAAATGGAATGACACAACCTGTGACCTTTTGTGTCCGGCTTCTTCACATAACATCTTGTTGTCAAGGTTCATCCATGTTGTCACATGCATCAGTACTTTATTCCTTTCAATGTTTGAATGATATCGCATTGTACGGATGGACCACGTCTGTCTATCCATTCATCTGTCAATCGATATGTGGGTTGTTTCCAGTCACCTCCTTTTAAAGATGGGGACGTGAGGCCCAGAGGGCAGAGGGGCTTGCCTGAGTCACACTGTTCTGGGAGGCAGGTCAAGGCTCAGACCCTCGTCTCTGGAGGCACTGTCAAGGTCACCTCCAACTACACTGCCCCCCCGTTCCCAAGTGAGTGTGTCAGAAGGCCATCTGTGTGTGCTCTGAGAGGCACTCCAGCTGCCCCCCGGCTTCCCCACAGGGAGGATCCGGAGGAAGGGCAGCAGGGGTGGGGAAGGGGAAGAGAGGCAGGCGTGGCCCCCACTCTCACTCTTTGTCTCTCTGTCCCCTGCCCTGGGTTGGCTCACGTAGCTCCTCTGCGTCAGGCTGGAGCCCCCCGGGCCTGAGATAAGAACTTCAGAGTGACTAGTGCATTTGGGGGGTGGTCCAGGGTGTGAGGCGGGAAGGAGAGGAGCCCAGGAAAAGTGCATTAAGAAGCAGGTCATTGCTGTGGGCACCTGGGGTCCACACCTGGCCGGCCACACTGAGCAGTGGTGTAGGAGACACCTCTGAGTTGCCCCACCTGACATGAGAAGACCCTGGAGTGTTTAGCCTCCAATCCCCATTCATCATTCTCCCTGGGGCTTTACCTCCTTGACACTGGTGCCTCACATGGGGGGCTGAGAGCCAGGCCCCAGGCAGAGAGCTACAGGTGCCAAGGTGGGTACAGAACAGAGTAGGTGACAGGGGAAGTGATGGGTACTGATAATGTGTGCTCTCCCCTCTAGTTTCCCATCTGTAAAATGGGTCTTAAAGGGAGATAGCACATAAAGCACAGAGGCAACCCTCAACAAGGGTTCAACACTTGTTCTCCTCACATTCACCCCCATTTACTCAGCAAACGTTTATTGAGCACCTACTATGTGCCAGGCATCTTACTAGAGGCTCTGGATGCAGAGAGAGCTCACAGGGTGTCTTAGTCCATTTGGGCTGCTGTAACCCGATACCATAGACAGTGTGGCTGAAATAACAAACATATATTGCTCACCGTTCTGGAGGCTGGGAAGTCTGAGATCAAGGCTCCAGCAGATCTGGTCTCTCGTGAGGTATTCTTCCTGGTTTGCACTGGCTGTTTTTTCATTGTATCCTCACGTGGTGGAGAGAGAGAGAACTAACTCTCTTCCTCTTCTTATCAAGACACTAACTCCATCATGCGGCCTCTACCCTCATGACCTAATCACCTTCCAAAGCCCCCACCTCCCAATACTATCACATTAGAGCTTCAACATATGAGTTTGTGGGGGACAGGGGGTGGGTCACAGGCAGTGGGTCTACAGCAGAGGTAATCCCTGCTCATCCCAACAACTTCCTTCTCAACGTCCTCTCTGAGCCAGTCGCTAAGAGGAATGGACTTGCTATAGCCACAGTTCCTTCACCCAGATCCACAGATCACTGCCAATCTCAGCTCAACTGTTCTGATGGTCCACGGGCCCCTCACTCTCCCCCCAAAATCTCTGAAAGTTAATTCAGGGCAGATGGGAATGGTCAGGCTTCAGCCATTTTCAATCTTGGAAACCTCCAAAAATAGCTAAACTCTAATGCATATTTCAGGTTAGACTTGTTTATTTTCCCTTTCTGAGCCACAAGCTAATTTCCCCAGAGGGGGAAGGAAAGAAAAGGCTGCTTTCAGAAAACAGAAAAATCAGCTTTAGCTTCTCCCTTGATTGCCTGTGGGGAGATGCCACTTGTGCGCCCCATCTCAGTGCTCTCAAAGAGGCCCAGAGAGCATGGTCTTTCTTCTCTGTGGGCAAGAGGTTGGAAAACACCCAATCCCGAAGCCCAGTGGGTGCATGACTCTGGGCACAGATTTCCAGACCTCCTCAGCTTGCAAAGGGATAAGCAGGAGGCAGCAGCTAAATGCCAGCCTTGGTCCTTTCTCAATAACCAGACTGGGGAAAAAATAATAATTACTGTGCTTAAATTCCAAAGTGAGGAAGGACCCTGGTAGACCAGGTGTCTGCACAGATAGAGCCAAGGATGGAGTGATGATGAGTTGGCCTTGGGCATAGAATTAGCAGAAAAATCTACTGTTTGGATGTGTTACTAACACAGAAGCTCAACTGTATTCAACCAGAATGGAAGGTGGTGAAAATACAAGCAAGAACCCTCGATTTCTCCATCTATTGACTGTTAGCAATTTGTGAATCACCTGAAGGCAGAGAGGGTTGTAGGGCCAGACGTCTGCACAGACTTTCCTTCTGCTAGAGGAGCTACGGGGATAAGGACTACCCTGCCAAGCCCCCCAGGCCATTCCACCGTGAGGCCATTTATGGCAATGATGGAAACCTCATTCTCCTATAAGTGTTTCATGACTCCAGAACATCAAAAATGACATGCAGAACTTGGCTCCAGAAAGAACAAGACAGTGAGAAAGTTATCAGGCAGTGGTCCTTACCTTGGGGCTTCATAAAGACTTGGGGTGGTGGGCAGTCGCTGTCTCTCTCTCCCACCTGCAGAAAATCAAGAAGCTAAACTCAACATCCAGGACATGCATAAAGAAGAGGATTCAATGATCTAGGCAGTCTGGCCAAATCATCACCTTTGAGATCAACTCAAACCACCACACAACTTTTTCCTTCAGTCTCTTGAAATTCACAAGGGTGATAAAGCGACCAAGGCCACTAGGACCTCGAGCTGTCTTTCTGTTTTCTAGAGACACTCTGGAAAGCATGACCTCTGAAAAGAAGCGTTCCAGAACCTTAAGGATAGGAGCAAAAGCCAGGGTAGTCCGACCCTAAATGGATTGCTCCTTTTTTTTTTTTTTTTTTGCGGTACGCGGGCCTCTCACTGCCGCGGCCCCTCCCGTTGCGAAGCACAGGCTCCAGACGCGCAGGCTCAGCGGCCATGGCTCACGGGCCCAGCCGCTCTGCGGCATGCGGGATCCTCCCGGACCGGGGCACAAACCCGTATCCCCTGCACCGGCAGGCAGACTCTCAACCACTGCGCCACCAGGGAAGCCGGGATTGTTCCTGTTTAAATTCATATTATCAGACATACACTACGTGCCTGACTGTACTAGTCACATCCACATGTGCTGATTCCACACGGGAGGTATTAGTATTCCACTCTTGGCCAAACCTCGTCAGTTAGGTAGATTTTGTATTTTTAGTCTTAATTTACATATGAAGAAAATTAGGCTCGGCATGTTCAAATGACCTGTCCGAAGTTACTTAGGTAATATGTGATGGGGTCAGTGTTTGAATCCATATCCAAACTTCAATGAACACTTTCCACTTCACGGCTCTAGAAGACATGGAAATTCCATGAAAATCACAGAGCCATGCTTGATGTGTTCCCACAAAGCCATTTCTTTTATACTTCTGCTCATCATTGCTGGGTGCCAAAAGAAAGAATTTGCTCTTCTTTCTCTTGTCTCTCCTCTGCCTGAAAAACTCATTTGCATTAGGTCTTAAACAATGCAGTTGGCTCATTCTCTTAGGCAACAGTGGAGGATAGGGACTAGCTTTTTCTGGAACCTGACAATGTCTAAATCAAAACTTTTCCTCCAGTAACAGGCAGTCAGGGTGGACCTTGTCCAATTCTTTTTTACTTCCAGGACAGTTGGTGTCTGTTCCTCCCACCCTGCTTTTCTAAACAACTTCCTCTTGGAGAAGGGATGACACATATGCACGTGCACTCTTTCCTCCTTTGCCCATGGCAGACATTTCTAATCAATCTTGACATTCCATTTCACTGAGCCTCACCTCGACCTCAATCTTCTCTGTTAAGTTCCAGGCATCCACTACCAACACAAAGGAATTGACTTTCCATCCTTTTTCTTTTTTTTTTTTAGTTTTTTCATTTTTTATTTTGAAATAGGTTTGAACTTACAGAGAAGTTGCAAGAATAATACTGTTTCTCATACACTCTTTATACAGATTCATCAATTTTTACTATTTCTCCACATGATTCAGCATTCTCATTCTCTACACACACACATACACTTTTTCTGAACCATCTGAGAATACATTAAATGTATCATGTAACTTTATCCCTTAATACTGTAGTGTGTACTTCCTAAAAACAAGGACTTTAACCTCTGTAACCACCATACACTTATCAAATTCAGGAAATTTGACTGTGTTACTTTAATCTACAGTCCAGTCCATCCTTTTTCTACAGCAATGTTCCATCTAATGGTGTTTCCAAACCACCCTTTTGCACTGGAAAGATAATACCATACCTCACCCCATCAATCTGCTGAAAGCCGGGCTCATTTTAGAAAAGCCACTTCCTATAATAGAATCTGAGTGTGGAGTACTCTGTTAAACCATTTAACCTGACACGTATTAATTAAATACGAACAGAATTTGTCCCGACCTGAATTCATAACAAGTTCATTCCATGTGACTTCACCTAAATGTTCAAATTTCCTATGAGAATTTGAGGAGAATTTCAAAACATCTCGTGAGATAAAGGCCATTTTGCCAAGGGCATTTTGAAAGCAAGTGTACCAATTATGGGTTAAACTAAAAGTGTGAGTCTGAATCTCCCCACCACACAGGTCTGCACGGAGCATCAGTTAAGTTACGTGATGCAGCAAATTACATGAGCTCCAAACTCCAGGGCAGATGTGGCTGCATTATTCATAGTCTGTGTTCAACATTCCTCACAGCCAGAGGCACCCGCTCACCATGACCTGTGTGGGGGCTTCCTGCCTTCCTTTCCCAACTGCAATAAGAAAACAAAACTCCCACAATCAGAACTTGTCACTACCACTTAGATGAGACCCAGAAGCCAGAGTTCCTGGAGGTGGAGATCACAGACTTGGAAAGGACTGTGATAAGACTCAGCATCATCAAAACCCACCCAACACAGAGGCCACCGTGACCCAAAAGAAGAAGAAAAAGAAGGAGAAGGGGAGGAGGAGGAGAAAGCCACTCAACACACTCCCTCTTCTCTGTGGGTTCTACTCAGTAAATCGTGTGCTGATTTTTCTTGTCTTTGCCTCTAGGGAGTTATAATAAAGCTGTAATTTTGCATATGGCCTCGGTTTAGCCACATATGTTCAAATGAAAGATAAACTCTCAAGGAAAAATCATCCTATTCAAAAGTGAAAGCTTACTTGAAATGTAAATGTTGCTTCAATCCTAACGGAAAGAATTCTTCCGGCTCATACTGGAATTCAGTCTGTTCCTCCATGTGGCCTTGGTACCCACACTCTCCACTCCTGTGCCCCAGGCAGACATCACTAATCAATCCTGACTCTCTTTCACTCTGAGGTGGAAAGCAGCCTCGGAACTGCCCTCTACACAGGGCTCCAAGAAGCTACTATCAGTCAGTGAGAGTTGTCATGTAAGATAAAAGCTGTTTTGCCATTCCACCATCTAGAATTTATTTATGTGGCCAGGTGCTCAACTTTGACTGCTATGGACCACATATAATCCCTCTTCCTACTTCCAAACTTGTCTATCACATTCCTTAGCTATTCTCCAACACCCAAGCATCAGACATAGACTGTCAGCGGAGGGACCCAGATCATTCCTGCTTTTTCCAAGCTCATCCTTGAATCTATTCAGCCTCATCTTACTCTACTGATAAGATCTCCCCTATCCCTAGATCTGATGTTTTCCCATTGTCCTCTGGTCCCTTGGACTCCTTACATTATCACTCTTCAACTATCCCCTCACACCCTTGCCCCTGTTGACTTGTCCTAACCCCCTTGGAAAGAAATCTTTTGACAAAGTCAGCCCATTGTAGATACACAGTGATGACAACTGAAATTCCAGTTTTTGCAAAGAATCTTCACATCCATGATCTCAGGGGATAATCCAAATCCTTTTGGGAGGCATGGTCCTCTTAACGACCATGAGATTTGACAACAAACAGAAATGGATCCAAACCTTGTCTCTGCCAGTGACCAGCCTGGGGACCTTTAGCATATCACTTCCCCTTCTGAGACTCAATTTCTTCATCTGGAGATTGGAGCAGAACTTACCTCCCAGGGATGTTGTGAAGATTAATGAGATAATGCACTCAAGGTGCTTATCACAATGTCAGGCAATCAGAATAGATGGCTACAGTGGTTTTTAGTTAACAGAACCTGTCTTAGATTTGGGGTCTGAGAAGGGGACCCTAAGATAAGGATTTGAATGCAAACAATGTATTTGTGAGGTGATCCCAGGAAGCACCAGAAGGAAATGAGACAGGGAAGGAAAGGAACCCAATAAAGGATGTGTTTTGAGTAGGTCTCCACTGTGGGCTGCTGGGGCTCCATCCCAAGTGAGACTCTAGGAGATGTTGTAGAACATTCCCCCAGAGTTATCCCACCCAAGGGGCATTTATGCACCAACTCCTGTTCCTATTGGTTGAGGGCTTCTTCTGATGGTGTTGTATCCCCCCACTCCTGACGCCTTGCACACAGGACAAGCATGATCCTAAGACTGGGGGGAAGCCCTCAGGCACAGCTGCAGGCTCCTTGCAGACAGAAGCTGTTGCTGGGAAGAGTGAGTGGTGGGCGGGGAGAAGCCAAAGCCTGTGCCCCAGATCCCCAAGGTCTCACAGACACCGAGTGGCAGTGCAGCAGGAAAGAAAAAGTATTGTTCCAGGTTCAAATTGTAGCCTCACCACTTTCACAGGTGTAAAATGATGATATTGATACCTATCTGGTGACGTTTCATGGGGAGTGAGTATGCTCAAGAAATGTAGTGGCAACAAAACTGCTCAGTGACCTTCCCTTTTCTTCTGACCCCAGCGTTCTTCCACGAGAATAGGTAGCCTCCCTGAAGGCAGCGAAACTTGTTTTCTCCATCCACCCACCCACCCATCCATCCATCCAACCATCTAATAGCTACTGAATACCTCCTGGATACAACTCCCACACAGGAGATAGAGATACTCTAGTGAATAGACATGGTCCTGGCCCTTCTCCTGGATGAAGACAAAAGCAATCAAATAAGCAATTAAGGAATACAGGTGATGTAGAAGCAGTTTCTACAGCCGTGCTTCTCACACTTTCATGTGCCTGGTCTCAAGTGGGGCTTCAGATTCGATGTTTCCAACATGCTCTCAGCTGATTCTGATGCCACACAGTTTGAGCAGAGAAACTCTGCAGAATTCATAGGGGAAGCAAAGGAGGAATTCATTCATTCATTCATTCACTCATTCATTGCCTACTCATCAAGTTATCTAGACATTGGTTTCCTCTGCTTCTGGAAAGAGGAAGAAGCTATGGCGCTCATGAGCTGGAAAGGATCGTTCAAGATGATTTAATCCAGATGCACAGGAAGGCGACTCTCTTACCATCCCCAAGTAAGGGCCGTCTAGGGTCTTCATGAAGCGGTAGAAACACCTCCCCTCTCTGGATACTTGAGTGGCCAAGAAATGTTTCCATGGCCCCAGGTCTTGCATGGGGGTGAGTAGAGGAAACTTTATAAAACTAACACGCCTCCTGTAAGCTCAGAGTACACTCTGGCTTGCACCTGTGGGACCAGAATCAGAATGCAAGCTTGGTACAAAGTGGGCATGCACTGAGGCTGCAGCCACTGAATGAGCCGGGTAATGGGGGGAGCAGACTCCACCACGCAGATTTCCAATCCATCCCCTATAGCTTTTTTCCAGAGAAACTTTCTAGTTCCTTCCCTTTTTTCGAACACATCCATCTAATTAAGCCTAAAAGAGCTAGCTGGAAGTGCATTCAAACGGGGTGAGATTTTATTTGAAGCTCCCTGAACCTAAATATAATAACAGGAGCAGAGAATCTGCCCTGAACAGGCTGCAGAGACCTCCAGGGTCAGTGAAGATTTTCAATAAGCAATGTGTGTATTGTTATTAAACATTTCATCATATAAGATTATGACGTAATTTGTGGGAGAATAGGGGATGACACCGAGAATCCTGTACTCTTAGAAGAAATCCCCTCCTTTTGTTTTTGCTCAAATTAGCTTGAACAGGTTTCTATGTCTTGCAACTAGAAGACTCTTGATTAAGAGACGGGTTTCCAGATGGTCCAGGCCAGGCAATGTTCCCAGCTCAATGGACATTTATTAATGAATGGATGAGTAACACTGTAACCCCGAAGAAAGTAATTATGTGAAATTTTTGGTATCAGCAAGACACAAAGGAGGTCCTCCCTCACCCTCAATATCTTACTCTGCTGGTACCGCCCAGCCTCTGGCAAAAGGAAGATTACAAATTCAGCACTGGCAAAAGGTGAGGAGAATTTGATGTTTGGAAAGATCTCTGAATCCAAAGATGTGAGTCTGGGTTTTAGTCTCTGCTGCAATACCCAGTGACCAAATGACCTTACATAAATGACTCAATCCTCAGGGACTTCTCCGGCAGTCCAGTGGCTAAGATTCTGCCTTCCAATGCAAGGGGCACGGGTTCAATCCCTGATCTGGGAACTAAGATCCCACATGCCGTGGGGTATGGACAAAAATTTAAAAACAAAAAAGACTCAATCCTCAATTTTTCCTATCCTAACATGGATCTGTAGTAGAAATGTGTTGGCTGCCTGTTCCGCATCTGCACCCACTGCCTTCTCCCTAACGGCATCAATATCCTTTATGGGAAATTGACTCCAAGCCAATCAGCATTTTCAGAGCCCCCTCAAGCCACTGTCCCTAGTTCAGGAGTGGGCATGTGACCTCTGCGGGTGCAACTGAGGTGAACCTCCAGGCTCCTGCATGCAATGTGGAAACAAAAACACTCTTTCTGCTCTGTGGATGTGAATGAGAAAGCATAAAGTATTGTTTGTTGTAACCATATTGCAATCAAGAAAGAAGCCAGACTGAGAATGAATCTGACTTGCAAAATAACTGAAAAAAAAAAAAAAGACAGAGAAATTAAGTCATAGTAATGATCGCACGGCACCCAAAACTGTTTCTTCCTCTGGGTATTTCAGTTCTATGTCAGTAAGTTCCCTTTATTTTTATGTCCATTGGAGTTGAGCTTTCTGTTACTTGAAAATGAATGCATTCATCCGTGGATTCCCAATTTTTTTAAGTGCCCTTATACATCACAGGATGGTTTGTAATGTCTGGACCAAAATCATATGATTTATATGAAAGGACTTTGTAAATCCTAAAGCTCTGTAGAAAGGTAAGTGAGGGTTGCTATTGCCCTGAAGACATCTGGAAGGAAAAGAGTTAATCTTTCCCCTGAGACCCAAAAGATAATTTAGTTCAATGTAATGAAAGAGGCAGAATGAAGGATTCATTTTGATAACAATTGGCTTTGAGAAGCAAAAGCCAATTATTCGAAGCTTACTGCTTATTTATTTGGTTCTGTTTAAGAGGATCCAGCAGGCTGAGCAGGATTTGCTCTAACTGGATTGGTTCAGAGAGAGCTGGGAAGCAGCAAGTTCACTCTCGGGAAAATTCCATCTCAGTATGCAAGTTGGAGGAGGCAATCAGGAATTCCAGCTCCTGAGAGATACCCCCCGCCCCCGCACCCACACCCCGAGGGAGGACCCACCACCCTTGCTGTTCAGGGAAGCTCTGGTGTGAGGACGGTGCAGAAAAGCCCGTGGGGGTGGGCTTGCTGTTGGTCTTCCTATCGGTGGAAAGGACTGTGGTTCAAATCCACACTCTGTCACTAAACCTGCATGACCTTGGACATCTCCAAACCTCAGTTTCTTCACCTGCAGAATGGGAATGATAACGCTTGCTCTGAGCCACATCACGGGATGTGTTAGCAAGAAGTGGGTGCAATTCCATCCTTCTTGCCATTCTATGGGAAAGGAAAGTGAGAGGCAAGACCTAGGAAAAAAAAATCATGGGGGAAGTGAGGGATGCAGGTGACAACTGCGTGGATTTTACATTATACCTTGGAAAAAACTTCTGCCAGTGCCTCTTATCTTGTCATATAGGCATTTGGCAATCATTTCACAAAAATCCACTGAGTTCCTATGATATTGCCAGGCACTGGGTACAGACAGAAACAAGACAGAAGAGACCCTGCCCTCGTAGATCTTACATTCTAGAAAGGAAAAAAAACAAGCAATAAATATATACACAAATAAAAAATATTATCTCATCTCTGGAAATGTCCTTGCTCAAAACTCATCTCTGAAAGAGGCCGCCCTATTTAATAAGTAATCCCGCCCACCCCACTGATATCCCAATCCCCTGCTTTTTTCTCCATAGTTCCTAACTCCTTCTAACATACCAGATAATTTATCCACACATATATGGCATATTTTCTGTCTCTCCTGTAAGAATGTAAGCTCCATGAAGGCGAGAATTATTGTGGTTTTTTTTCACCAATGTAGCCTAAGTTCCTAGAACAATCCCTGGTACATAGTAGTTGCTCAGTAAATGTTTATTGACTGCAAAGGTGCTACAGAAAAATAATGCAGGGTAATGGGATGGAGAGTGATGGGACAGAAGTGGGATTGGGGGCTTCATTTAGATAAAAGTCCAAGAAGGCTTCTCTGAGGAGGTGTCCCTTCAGTTGAGAGCTGCCTGGTGAGAAGCATGCAGCACATACAAAGACCTTGGGAAAGCGTCCCAGGCAGTGAACATGGCATGTGCAAAGGCCCTGAGGCAGGGAGGAGCTTGTGTGTTGGAGGGCTAGAAAGCCAAAGAGGCTGAGGAAGGAGGGAGAGGGGAGAGTGGTGGGAGACAGGGCTGGAGAGGTACAGGGGGTACACGAATTTCAAACCCTGCTAGTTGAACATTCTACAAATTCTCCACTGAATTGCAAAGAGTTATAAGCCACACACATGCTTATCAAAGTGCCTGGAATATAAAGAGGAGGTTCTTTGAGAAATACTTATTAGTCCAATTGATTCTCCTTCTTGCCATGGCCAGTTGGCTGAAGAATCAAAGGATATTCAGCCTTTCAAAGAAATGACCCAGGTAAGTTATGGCCATCTCCATCTTCACATAACTAAAGGGCAATTGTGGAGAAAGGAGAACAGAATTGTTCCAGGTGGAAAGGAAGTTCAATGGGTAGAGGCCACACGGAGAGAAATCCCAGCCCAATATGAGATGAACTTCCTTACAAACTCCACAATGGTGAAATTGGGGTAGTGAGTTTCCCACCACTGGAAAAGTTCAAGCTGAGGTTGAACTTCTACTTGGTAGGAATGCGTAGAAGGAGCCCAGGCACTGGGTAGACTGGATAACCTCCCAGGCATGCAATTTGATGACTTTATGATAATCTCTCAATCTTGCCATCCAAACACACTAGTGTTTGATCTTGCCTTTGTTTACAAACCCCATCAGTAAAATCCTCACAGAACGCATCTACCAATAAGGTAGCAAAGACTGGAATGCATAACAAGGGCTGAATGCACCCATCCTTTGTTCAATAATATAATATTTCTCTTGAACAATGCGTGAGCTGCTTTTCATTTCGGAAATGAAAGAGTCTACAATCCCACTGTGTGTCAAGCGAATATTTTTAAACATTTATAAACGGGAGGCAAAGACAGTGGTAAGAAGCTTAAGGACAGCAGAAACATGCATAGCTGAGAGCCAGCACCGGCGGGGGCTTCCATTAAATCCCCACTTTTGGGGTCCCCAAGGTCATGCAAGCAAAGACAAGAATCCAGGTCAAGACACCCCTTCTACAGGGCTTTCCCCAAGCCATGCTGACTTCCGGTCTCCAAAGAGGACTGGAAGAGGACAGTCGAGGATCAGCCCTAAAGTTCAGTGCTTTGCTCCCAAATTATTTTAAACTCGCGCTTGCGTCTGAGGGGTGGGTAAATTCATGGGGAGAGTGCCAGAGCTGCAGTGCCTACTTGATGCCCCCTTATTTGCTAGTATTGGAACATAGATCCAGCACTCAGCTGAAGAACTCTATCTCTCAGGCTCCCTTGCCAGGTATGGCCACATGAGATGCAAACAGATAATAAGTCAGGGAATGGAGACAGGGGACTTCCAGGAAGGCTCTTTAAATGGAGTCGACTCCCCTACGAAGTGCCCCCTTTGCTCTTTCCATCCTCCGCTTTTCCTGGTCCACAAGAATGGACCACTCTGATGGACGGTAGGCATCAACCCCAACCTAACCCCATGGGAGAGGGGCGTTGCCAAAAGAAGAAGAATGATTGTTTAACAAGGTCAGTGTAACAGTTGTCCCCTCTGTGTGGCCAGGCCTGGGAAGATGCAGAGAAAGTGAGGGTGGATCTGTTTGGATTTATGAATGAGATGGGGAAGAACATTCCAGAGGGTGGCCACAACATGGGCCTAGGCATGGAGGTGGGAAAGTGTGATGCTGTAGAGTCACCCTTCATGCCTGTGAGCAGGTGGCCAGAGGCAGGTAACGGCCAGATCGTGCAATGTCTCTAACACCAAAGAGTTTCCACCTCTCCTTGGCTGCTTTCTCATGCTAATGACACTGCGGTCCCATCTGAAAGCATTGGGCCACTTGAATCTTTTCTATTCGAAGAGGAAAATGACAGGTGATGTCGTCCTTGTTCTTTGGCTTCCAAGGCCAGTGGAGAGTGATGCTTTTTACTTTGAATATTCTCTTAGTGAATCTCTTTGTGTTCCATTTTAGAAGATGTTAGCAAGATGGGTGAAGTAGCAATTGGAAATAGGGTGAAAGAAAGAAAGAAAGACAGAAAGAGAGAGAGAATAGGAAGGAAAGGAGGGAGGGAGGGAGGATGATGGGAGGGAGGGAGGGACACAATAACAGCGGACATGGAAGCCTTAAGCTAAGCACTTGTCTGACCCGCAGTTCGTTTATTCCTTATGACAATGCTATAGGGAAGGTAGGACTGTTCTAGCTCTTTTATCGCAGAGAAAACAGGCTCTGAGAGGCTATGGATTAACTGAGAGTGCACAGGCGAGGCTGGAGAGCTGGGCTGCAAACTCAGCTCTGCCTCACACTGTAACAGCCAATTCTTCTAACCACATGCCTCTCTCTAGATCTCTAACTTCTGTGCGTGACCAGAATAGCTACGTTCAAGAAGAGAAAAAAGGAGAAGATTGTTGAGTTGGCCAGAGAGAGGACAACTCATCTCCCATGAGCCACATATTATGATAAATCCAGACTTGCTGATTTCCTGCCCTCTACTGCCCTGCCTCTCTGAATCAAAGTTTATGGTCCCATTTTGCAGATGAGAAAGCTGAGGCCAGACAGTGTTAAGCCACTTGGAGTCCATATCCAAGTCCATTGTTCTCTTTCCTGCACCCCAGCTGCTCCCCACACTGGCCTAGCACACGTGACCCAACCCCCCAAAGCTATGGGTGGTGTCTATTCTCTGCTTGGCGGTTCCTGAGCGCTAGTCGGAGGCCAGGTGCATGGACCAAAGGTGCACACAGAGTGATCAGCCTGGAGCTGGTGAGGCTTCCGTGTCGGGGGCGGAAGCCCATCCTCCCTGCTGGCTTCATGCAGTGCGCAGTGGCACCCCAGGAAGCAAGGCCTCCTTAGCAGGGGGAAGCTGCAACCGGTGTCTCAAGTGTTGGCTGCAGAGCGAGCTGGTTTCAGCAGCTGGTTATCCTCCTGACTGCCCTGTCCACAACCCTGTCATCTCAAGGCTTTTTCTCTTCCTTTCTAGAAAGATCGACAGGCCCCCAGAAACTGTTCCCCCTGACAACTCAGGATACAATTAGGACTGGAGACACCCTGGGTGTAGATCTTACTGCTGAGATAATACGACAACTTCCAAATGTTGAGCCCCAACCTCTGCCCCAGACTACCTTCTAGACATGGGTAGGGAGGAGAAGTGTAAGTTTCAAGAGCTGGGGTCCAGCGGAAAGGAGATAAAGAGAGCGTTGGAATCCACTGAGCCTATTCTTCAGCTGTTAAGGTAATACCTTGATAGAATGAGTCAGGTGCTTTGCAACCCTCATGTTATTTAATCCTCTCAGGCTATCCTATGATGGTGACGTCATACCCATTTAACAGACAGAGAAACTGAGGCCATCTGACTTGTTTATGACCACACAACCATGAAACAGCAGAGCCAGGATTCAAACTCAGGTCTGTTTTAGGCCAACATCTTTTCTCTCTCTCCCTCTCCCTTTCTCTCTCTCTCCCCATCGCCACACTGGAGTTTAGTGAGTTACCATCCAGGTACACTGCCAGGTACCTCCAAGGTACTTAGTAAGCATTACTTAGCTAAGCAGCTGAGGAAATTTCCACATCTGTGTTTCCCAAGTAAAATGCCTTATGATGGTACAATAACTTTCTGTTTCCAAAGCACTTTCACGTGTCTGAGAAGCTGGCTACGCAAAGTAGCGACCAGGAACCAACAGCACTGGCATCACCATATAATTGTTAGATAGCCATGCAGAGTCTCGGGCCCCACCCCAGACCCACTCACTCAGCATCTGCATTGTAACAAGACCCCACATGATCTCGGGCACGAACTTAGAATCCCTGATCCAATCAGCCGAGGAGAATGTCCTTGTTATAACCAGAGCCGTTAAGTGACTTACCTGAAGACACACAGAAACAGCATGCCCTGAGTTTGCACGCCCACCCCTCACTGCCCTGCTGGCCTCCTGAGCTCCGTTTCATTAAGAAACTGGCTCCCCTACTTGAGTCCAAGCTCCCATTCACATCTTCCAAGTAGAAGGAAGCCAAGTTGTGGGGGACACTCAACTAGTCTCGTTAGCCATCAATGAGATAAAACAAAGGGTAGCACTTAGGATACAGTGATGGAGCCTCTCCCACAAGACAGGCAGGTGTTTGGTCATTAAAAACAGCTTCCACATCTCAGGATCGGATTGTGTATAAGGTACGTATCATAGCAACAGGGAGATGGGCTGCATCAGCATTTCTCTCTCGGAACCAGCTTTTTCCAGGGATTATAATGAACCCAGCACGTGGCAAACGCAAACTCCGCCTGTCCTTCACTGCAGACAGTGCCTCGGGTTCAGCAACTTGTGGATGTTCATCTGCAGAGTATGGATAAGCAGCATTTTTTTTTCCATTTTAGTTTTTTCTATTTGCAAACAGAAAAGAATAACTCAAGGAACATTTTAAGTGGAACGAGAAGTCTTGTGAGTGATTTTGAGTTTTACTGCTGCTTGGAAATCAGTCACAGGATTTTCAGGGTTTACGATGTTGACGTGGCTGCGGGTCAGGCAATGCATTTGCAGCTTCAAACTGAATCGGAGAAAGGAAACACCAGCGATGAGCCTCGCGCTTTATTTTCATACCTGAAATCAACCCTCCCGGTGATGTCTCCTTTTTTCAGATGAGGAAACTGAGGGTCAGAGAGGATAAGCAATTTTTCTCAAGGTCACACAGCTAATGGGCTGGAATACGAGGCCAGGTCAACGTGACTGTAAAGCCCAGGCTTTTTCCTTTGCACCACAGAGCCTTGTGCTTTCAAAGCACTTATCAACATTTGGTTTAATTAATTGTTCCATGTGTATTCAGCAAGTGGCCTTGCAAGAAGAGTAACACAGCCTTTGTTTCCTTGTCCGCTGTACTACGTACCATCTATTGACTGCCTTCTGGGTGCCAAATCCTGGAAGGGCCTTTGCCTAAAAGCTCATAAATCCAGAGATAATAAGTACCTGTACATGTCTGCCACCTCCCCTCCATCACCCGTGGCAGACGGTCATAAACGACTAAGTCATTCTCTTCCTCTGTACCCAGACACAGCCTCAGAATCTTGCTTAACACCATGCTACAGGAAGCCACTGACAAACAAAGCTGAGTTATTGTAAGAGGTTTAACCAGATGTGCTGGGGCCAGTTCATAGTCTCTCATAAGAGCATATCACTTCCAAATTCCATAACAGGATTTCTTCAATCTGTTTATTCAAGGCTCAGAAGTTTGTTTAAGGTTGGGATTTTTACTAAGATTTTAGCAGCCACTCACACATAGTGTGACTACTGAATATCACAATCCTTTTTTCCACAAACACTTATGAATACCTACTAATAAATCCAGAAATGCCCTTTGCAACCAGGGTCTAGCAGGTGTGATGGAGTGGTAATGGGGAAGAGGGGGGGACAGCAAATGAAGCTTAATAATAATAATAGCTAACATCAGTTAAGCAGCTGTTACGTGTCACCTATTGTTCCAAGTACTCATACACTTATTATCTCATTTAACCCTCAACATCACTGTAAGAGTAATACTGTTATCATCATCCCATTCTTTAGAAGGGAACTTGATGCAGAGAGAAGTAAAGCAAACTGCCCAAGAACACACAGCCAGTAAGAGGCAGAGGAGGATGCAAATCTAGATGCCTCACTTCAGAGTCCATGCTCTTAAGCACTTGACAGAAGAGGGTTTGCCCGAACTGGGTTTTGAGAGATGAGTAGGAGTTTATTTGATCAAGGAAGGGAACATGGAAGACTTCTGAGCTCAGAGGCAGAAGAGTGCATGTCCATTTTGGGGGCACTCTGGTACTTTGTTTTTGTTTTTGTTTTGCGGTACGCGGGACTCTCACTGTTGTGGCCTCTCCTGTTGCGGAGCACAGGCTCCGGACGCACAGGCTCAGCGGCCATGGCTCACGGGCCCAGCCGCTTCGCGGCATGTGGGATCTTCCCGGACCGGGGCACGAACCCGTGTCCCCTGCATCGGCAGGCGGACTCTCAACCACTGTGCCACCAGGGAAGCCCTGGTACTTTGGATGAAAGAGAGAAGGGAATGGATGCTGAGCATCCCGAACGCAATAATCCTGATGCCAGCAGACACTACATACCACTCGACACGTACTGGGCACTGCTCTAAGTGACGTGTACGCTGACTCATTGACCTCCACAACAGTGCTGGCCGGGGTCTACGCATTTCCTCATCTTACAGTCAATCAAAGACCACCAGAAACACACCTGCAGTTAGAAGGTTGGCCTGACTGACTCATTGCAATGATGGAGAACACACACCACGGGGAAACAGAAGGTACGTCTGTAACAAGGTGTTAGAAAGGATTTATTATAGGATTCAGGCTCATGTTGGGTATTTGGGGAAGAGTTTAAGGAAGTGGGGCTTTATTCTGGATTGGCAGTATCAGGAAGTGAAAGTAATTCTATGACAATTTTAATAAGTCTCATTGGAAGATGGCAGGAATGAACTGAGACAAGCTGATTGGCAAAGAAACATCAGTCCCTCAGGTCAGCCAGGATAAGGGATTGTTTGGTCATTTTTGTGATCTGGACAATGCTCATGTTTTGTCTGTGTTTAGACATGATTACAAAGTGGTCTTGTTTTTGTCTTGACCCATTATGGTTACAGAGGTTCCTTTTCTTTTCTTGTAATTCATTAATGTATTTTATTGAGATGCACCTGACATATAACATCATGTGAGTTTAAGATGTACAGCAGTGTTGGTGTGATACATGTATATGTTGCAATATGATTGTCACTGTAGTGTGAACTAACACCTCTACCAGGTTGCGTAATGATCAATTCTTTTTTGTGGTGAGAACGATTAAGATCTAGTCTCTTAGATTTTATGATACAGTATTGTTGGCTGTAATCACTGTACTGTGTGTTAGATCTCCGGAACTTATTTATCTACTAGTTGCAAGCGTGTATCCTTAAACAGCATCCCCCCAATTCCCCCTCCCCCAGCCCCTGGTCACCACCGTTCTACTCTCTGTTTTTACAAGTCACAGAAGGCCCTTGTCTGACACTGACGTCCTGTGAAATTGTTCATGCTCAAGCAAGCACACCAGGGTCTAGCTGTGAGCCGGGCCAGCCCCAGGTAACCCCAACATTTGCTTATAGTACAGGCCAGCTCCTGGATGTCAGGGGCCGCTTTTCTCTTTCTCAGAACGTGCCCCAAATCACATAGCTGGTTAAATAATGGAGCTAGGACAAAAGCGAAGGCAGCCTGCCTCTAGAGTGTTCGGTTTAAACCACTGCATCCCCTTGCTTCTCTTCCTTGATGTTGCAGGATCCCAAGAACTATGACAGAAGGAGGCGAACACATTTCCTAAGCGTCTACTCTTAGCAGGCACTGACATAGGTCCTTTCAACTCTTTAAAATCATCCACCCTTGTGTTAGTTTCCTAGGGCCACCATAACAAGGCACCCCAAACTGCGTGGCTTAAAACAATAGAAATGTATTCTCCCACAGTTCTGGAGACCAGAGGTCAGAAATCAAGGTGCTATTAGGGCCTTGTACCCGCTGAAGCCTGTAGGGGAAAATCCTTCCTGCCTCTTCCGGCTCCTGGCGGCCCTGGGCATTCCTTGGCTTGTGACGACATCACTCCAGGCTCTGCCTCAGTCTTCACGTGGCTGTCTCGCCTCATGTCTCTGTGTGTCTTCTCCTCTTATAAGGACACTAGTCATTGGATTAAGGGCCCACCCTACTCCAGTATGACCTCATCTTAACTTGATCACATCTGCACAGACCCTATTTCCTAATAAGGTCAGATTCACAGGTCCAGCAGTTAGGATTTCAGCGTATCGCTTTGCCGCTTACAATTTAACTTGTAACAACCCTTGAACAATGCTCTCCATTTCACAGAATCAGGTTTGGAGTCTCAGAGAAGTTTAGTAACTTGGGCAAGGTCACACAACTAGGATATAGCAGAGCCAGGATTCAAGCCCTAAGACCTTCACTCCTCACCCACCACCTCAATATCTCAGAAAACCGCGCCCCTGGAAGTGAGATGTGGTGGCGACGGAAGGCAAGGAGGCACCTCCTTCCAAGGACTGAGAGTTTGTTTTATTTTCTTTTGTTTCTTAAGAGTTTCCCTGCAGGAGAACAGTGTAGACCCAGGAGGAAATAGGCCGGCACAGACACACCCTGGGCACCAGCAAGTCCCCAGCACAGCCCTGAGCTGTACAAGAAGGAAGCCTTGACGGCAGCCTGACATTGACAAACCACCGGCCCGCTTTTCCAAAGATTCCCAGAGCTCGCGTTTCCTACATTTATACAATTCAGTTAGGAGTCCCGAAATGTGTAAACCTTGGCATTCTTACTGCACCATAAAAGAAACAAAGTATTAAATGCAGACACATTTCCTTAAATATTGGCACTTTAGGGACTTCCCTGGTGGCTCAGTGGTTAAGAATCTGCCTGCCAATGCAGGGAACACAGGTTCGAGCCCTGGTCCGGGAAGATCCCTCATGCCGCGGAGCAACTAAGCCTGTGCACCACAATTACTGAGCCTGCGCTCTAGAGCCCACCAGCCACAACTACTGAAGCCCGCGCACCTAGAGCCCGTGCTCCGCAACAAGAGAAGCCACTGCAATGAGAAGCCCGCGCACCGCAACTAGAGAAAGCCCGCACGCAGCAATGAAGACCCAACACAGCCAAAAATAAATAAATAAATAAATAAATTTATTAAATATATATATATATATTGGCGCTTTAGTTTTCATTCGCTTCCAATATGACAGGCAATCTTTTATGATGACTCCTCTGAGGATGACAGATCCCGTCACTCCAGGGAGGCCATTGCGTCGGGTGTCGGGGAGTCACTGGGATTCCAGGGAGAGGGCACAGAGGGTCAACGTAATCCTAATTATTATGATAACAACGGTTTTCTCTGCTGTCGTTCCCTATTCCTTCTCAGCTCCCCATCTCCCTTCCCCGACCCTGCTCACGGCTGCTGCGGCCAAATTCAGTAAAACCCCTTTTTCCTCTTGCTGTTTTCCTGTCTACAGAGATTGATCCCAAAGGTCTGTCCCACCATGAGACAGACCAAGATGGTTGATAGGGAGATACAGCCACGATAAAGCGTCCAGCAAAAAGGAATAAGGCAAGCGAGGCTTTAATACATCATGGAGTGTCATGCCTCCCTTCAAGCCCCTGCATTGGCCCCTCCAGGTTGGACGACCTTGGACAGGTCATCCAGCCTCCTGGAGCTTCGGTTTTCTCATCTCTAGAAGGGCGGCGACGGCGCCTGCCTTGGAGTTCGATGAGCTCACTCATACAAAGGGCTCCACGTGGCATCTGGCACACAGCCAACATCCACTCGACACCAGCTCCCTTTCTCAAATGACTGAAAGCCAAAGCATGGGATCGCTCCAGCCAGGAAGCAAACACAGATCGTTGAATTAACCTCCACCACTGCCTCTCGGCAGCCCACGGTTCCAGTCCATTCTATCTCCTGCCTATAAACAGGTGACCCACCTAGGGCAGAAGAGCTGCACTGGGACATGGTAAGCTGGCCTGGCTTCTGCTACAGCCGCGGCAGGAAGTCCAGCTCAACAATACAGGGCCACGATGCGTGCCTCAAGATGCCCTGATCTCCTTTAGAGTTCCCATGCAGTATAGTATGATGACTAGGAGTCGCCTTGCCATGTTCAAATCCCAGCCCCACCACTTGCAAGCTGTAGGACTGTAGCAAGTCACATGGTTTCTCTGAGCCCTCGTGGACCAAATGAGGATAAGAGAGTAAGTACACGGTGAGAGCTGCGCTAATACAGTAGCCACCGGTCAACCCTGGCTCTTTACACTTTGACTCATTAAAATTAAAGAAAATTTGAAACTCTATCCCTCAGTCAAGAGAGCCACATTTAAGCACTCGATGGCTATGTGCGGTTAGTGGCTACCCTATTAGATAGCACAGATAGGGAATGTTTTCATCATGGCAGAAAGTTCTATTGGGCAGAAAGTTCACAGTCTTAGGTTATTGTAAGGTTGAAGTCAATTGATGAATATATGGTGCTTAGCATATGTCTGGCAGATAGGAAGTGCTCAGTACAATGGAGCGATGGCGCTATTAGATCACTTAATCCTGTCTAAGGGGGGGAGCAGCGTTGCCCCCACTTAGCAGATGAGAAAGCTGAGGCTCAGAGAAATGAAAATAACTCATTCAAGTTTTTGCAGCCAGTAAGTAGTAAAGTCAGATTTAAAGCCTAATGTGGGGACTGCCCTGGTAGCACAGAGGTTAAGAATCCGCCTGCCAGTGCAAGGGACATGGGTTCGAGCCCTGGTCCAGGAAGATCCCACATGCCATGGAACAACTATGCCCACGTGCCACGACTACTGAGCCTGTGCTCTACAGCCCACGAGCCACAACTACTGAGGCCGCATGCCACAACTACTGAAGCCTGCACACCTAGAGCCTGTGCTCCACACCAAGAGAAGCCACCGCAATGAGAAGCCCGCGCACCACAATGAAGAGTAGCCCCGATCTCTGCAACTAGAGAAAGCCTGCATGCAGCAATGAAGATAAATAGAAAATAAATAATAAATTAATTAATTTTTTTAAAAAACCCTGATGTGTATGATTTCAAAAGCAGTGTGTTTTCCATGGGGCAACGGACCTCTGTGCAATGGGAGGAGAGACTGGAGAGAAGGGCGGCAGTGATGCAAAATGCAAAAAAAACACAGCTGAATCCTCAGAATCCAAGAGAATACAGTCCGCTCGGCCTCAGAGAAGAGAAACCTAACACCGCCCCCCACCCCAGGATGTTTGGCCTCAGTAATAGACCTTGGGCTGGTCCCACCCTCTCTCTAAGCCTCAGTTTCCTCTTCTGTAAAATGGGTTGTTTTGAGGATAAAGTGAGACAACACATTTCCAACCAGAGTAGGTATTCAAGAAGGGTTTTTTGAATCTGTAGAATGATAACCAAGGAGCTGAATTTTAAGGACCACCTTTGGGTCTGGTCCTACCCAAGAGAGCCACATTGGCTTTTTGACTGTCTGTAAGAATCAGAAAGTGGTCAGGTCTGCGCTCTCCAGGAAACAGAAAAGTTCACCGCCTCTTGGAGCCTGGCCCTTTAATTTGTTAATCTTTGTAAATCAAGGTTCCGGAGCTTTGCAAAGATGCGGAACCATCCAAGCTCTCTACAGAAACAATTCCTTGATTAAAATCTGACAGCTTAATTAATTACTGCTTAATAGCTCAACCTTAATTATACTTGACACCATTATTTGATAATATTCATAGATTTCCCACGTGGCTACACAATCATGTCTTTTATCAACTGATTACAAATGCCTGAACTTGACCTCCATCCTCTGGAAGACATCTGAACATGAAAGACTTCAGTTAATACTAATGCCGACCTCACCAAGGCCCGCTCCCAATCTAGAATTCTCTGATTAGAAAGTTCTTCGAGAATCCACCAGAAAGAGTTCTCACCACATGGTTTATTCCCTTTCCACCTCAACACTTTTGCAAGTTTTAGAAAGTATTAAGTAATATCACTGGAGCTTATTTTCACCTGAATAAGATACTCATAGCTTTTATTTTTAACCAAGAGAATGGGTTGGTTTCTAAATGAGGTGAGAGTCGCTGAAATTCTTCAGATGTGGTAGGAGAGTTGTGAGAGTTACCATAGAAGCAAAGGAAAAAATATGAGCCTTGAAGCCATGATGACCTGGGCTTGAATCTTAGGTCCTTTTTTTAAAAAAAATTTTTTTTTTTGGCCGCATCGGGCGGTGTGTGGGATCTTAATTCCCCAACCAGGGATCAAACCCACGCCCCCTGCAGTGGAAGGGCAGAGTCTTAACCACTGGACCGCCAGGGAATTCCCAGAATCTTAGGTGCTTTTGGGCTGTGTGATCTTGGTTCAGTTTCTTCACCTCCCTGATCCTTCACTTTGTGAAATTTTTGTAAAATGAACCTCTTCATTTATAAAATGGGAACAATAATTCCTAATCCTTGTGTTACCAAGTCGGGTCCCGTTGCTCACTGCTTACATTACTCTCAGGTTGTTGATGTCAAGTTTAAGGGGATGGGGAAGTGCCTGGCATATAGTAGGTGCTCAATAAGTGTCACACAGGAAGCCAGCAACTGTTGCAGAACTCTGCTTTGTCCGGTTGCCCATGGAGGCCACTCAGTGGGAGGAAGGGGTTGTATCTCTGTATTTCGGGGCTTCTGGGGAATCAGCAAATAGAAGGGCTGTCGGAGCTGATAACACCATTAGATTCTGTCAAATAAGCCAGCCCCTCCATGGATATGTCTTTGTGAGGGGTGGCCTAAAACCTTCCCAGAAGTTTCCAGAACTACTTCATGAGCTGTGGCCTGGCCCAGAGAGGAAAGCCTACACTTTGAGTTGAGATACCAAGCCTCCAAGCATGGATTTGTGTCCGGTGGCATTAAGCAAGTCCCTTACCTCCCGGAACTGAGTTTTCTCATTTGTAAAAGACACCAGCCCCTTCTTTCCAAAGACCTGCTCCTATTATAGAACCATCTGGAATGTTTTTTGTCTTTTGGGGGCTTTTTGCCATGCCATGTGGCATGTGGGATCTTAGTTCCCTGACCAGGTACTGAACCTGCACCCCATGCACTGGAAGCTCAAAGTTTTAACCACTGGACGGCCAGGGAAGTCCCTGGTATGTATATTTAAATTGAAATATACAACATATTATATATGATACACACACAAACTAGGTAGTGACTATTTTGACATAGGAACTTTTTTTTTTTTTTTTTGCGGTACGCAGGCCCCTCACTGTTGCGGCCTCTCCCGGTGCGGAGCACAGGCTCCGGACGCGCAGGCTCAGCGGCCATGGCTCACGGGCCCAGCCGCTCCGCGGCATGTGGGATCTTCCCGGCACGAACCCGTGTCCCCTGCATCGGCAGGCGGACTCTCAACCACTGCGCCACCAGGGAAGCCCAGGAACTTTTTTTATATACTGATTTCTGGGCCTCAACCCCAAAGACATTGATTCCATGGGTCTGCAGTTATTTCCAACAGTCTGTTCAATTTTCCAAGGAATTCTGATGGGCAGCCAAATTGGGGAACAAACAGGGCTGCCAACTTCTGGTTTCCCATCCAACCGGAAATACTGGCTCTGATTCTCTGCCTAAATCAGGAGACCTGTGTTAGTCCCCTTCTTTCCCTCAACTCCCAGTATCTGCCAAGTGAGCGAGATAAGGAGATAAACTAAGATGCTGAAAAGGGCAGGGAAGGATTTACCCACAATCCCCCACTCCCTGGGCTCTGCGACTACTCAACTCTATAGATTCCTGTTGCTGTTTCCAATTACTCTCAGTATTAACCACACTCATCACTGACACAATGGAAAGTCTACCCAACACACTGGCCATTTCCAGGAATTAGATTGCTCTCATCAGTGGGGGATTTTTGTTTCTCCCCAATATTATTTTCCCTTAATTTCGAAAAGCATTTTCGCTGGATTTTTTTTCCCATTATTTTCCCAGCATGGACCTAATAGCGACCAAGAAGTACTTTCAAAATCCCATTAACTTTATCTAATGGAAATTCTCAGAATATCACAATTGCCAAAGGTCTTTTTTTTTCTGGGGGAGCTTTTAGATGTTCTTTGGGGCAGGCACAGAGGGCCGAGGAAATCTTTCACCTCTACATCCTCGGAGAGCTTGGCACGCTTGGCTAAGTATAGAACTGCTCATTCCTAATTTGTTTCTCTGGGTGAATATTGATTTGACTGTTGTATCTCACAAATGCACACCAACCTCCAGCAACACAGGGCACTGAGGGTTTTTGTTTAATATTCAACTTGGAGCAACTCGAGCGCTTACAGTTTTTTCTTTGTTTTGATCACTCCACCTGTGGCTCCCCCACATGTCTGAGTTAAGAACGTTGTATACAGAAAAGTCATTGTCATGGCTGTTAAATAATACAGGACCAATTTTCCTTGCTCTGCTGGGTATCTTTATGATCCCCTAGAGGTCAAGCTTGGAGAAACTTCCAAACGGAGCTGCTCATTTGGACCTGGGCAAATTCAGTGGCCACTCTTGTTATGTAGCAAACCTGTCAAGGTCTGCATTTCCAATATATTTGTTCTTCTGTGCTTTTGTGCTGGTTAAGTCAACACTCAGGGGCATCTAATATTGCTTTTTCCCCCCTTTTTCAGCATTCTCCATATTTATGGGGAAGGCTTCTATGCTGCATGTTGGAGAGAACCTCTATGGTTCTGAGCAATATCTCTGGTGCCTAGATGTTTGTAGTCCTTTGATTTGAATGAAGGTTTTTAAATGATAATTATTAGGGGCAGTGTTCTATTTTAAGAATCCAAGGATGTATAAAAAGAACATAAGATTCTAAGGGCAAGCATGTTTGATTGAGGGGGAGGGGGGAATCCCTTGGATACTAGTTTCTCCCCTCTTTCCTGTTAATACCCCATTGTTTATTGTGATAGCTGGGTTGTCAAGGTGATGCGGGTGATTTAGCAAAGATGTCACAGTAAAAAGGCATTGCCTATCCTCCTGGGGCAACTGGGAGGCATTAAGAAGACAGTAAGTTTCCTAAGATTTTGCAAGACTGATGGGATCCCTATTTTGTTTTATCACCTAGGGACCCCAGGGGGCCCTCAGCTACTGGGATGGGGCAGGAATCACAGAGCCAGCAGCCACTTGCAGTGACGTGGGCACTTTCAGTGTGGAACGAACCAGATGTTGATGGCACACAAGGCTGCACAGGCAGGAAATGAGCAGTAAGACAGGTGTCAGGAATTGGAGAGGACGCAGGCGATGCAGCGGGACCTGGGAACCCTCCTTTTCTGATCAGGCCTGGGGAAGCGGGAGGCATCTTGGATCCTGAGCCAAGCCTGCCTGATGCACGACGGCTCAGGTCGGGGGAGATGACAAGCCGCCCCACTTTGCCTGGGACAGAGTCATTTCCCAGGATGCAGGGCTTTCCATTTTAAAACCAGAAAACCAGGACGAGCGGGTCACCCTAGGTATGGGAGACAATCTAACATAGTTTATGAAGCATCGTCTTTAAAGTCAGACAGACCTAGGTTTGAATCCCACCTGTGCTAGCTAAGTGACCTTGGGCAGGCTACTCCCCTCCCCTTGTCTGTAATATGGGGATGATTAAGCTACATCCATCACAGGGCTGTAGTGGGATAAAAATGGATGCAAATGAAATATGTAGATTCAGGGAGGAAGACATTTTTCTCTACCCTTCTAGATGCTTTTGGCTGATCTAAGAATTAAACTGACAGAGAAAATGAAACAGAAGTTTAATAACATGTATACATGGGAGAGACCCAGAGAACTGAGTAACTCACCAAAATGGACAAAACCCTCACCTTAAATACCATCTTTTAGCTAAAGACAAAAGAGGATATTGGGGGTAGGGGTTTGGGACTTCAGCAGAGGAAGGCAATTGACATGGAGCTGGAAAAGCAAATGTTTGGTAAACAAACGTTTGCTAGGCCAGCAGAGACAGTGGGACACAGAGAGGACTCTTAACAGACTTTGCTGGCTTCCTCCCCGTCTGCACACCTAGTTCACACTATAGAGATCTCTGGTGATGCTCCCTTCTTGGATCAGGTCTTCTAGCTACATTCTTTTAGGCAGTTAGAGGAAGGTCAAAGGTTCTTCCTAAGTCTTTT
This sequence comes from Tursiops truncatus, assembly GCF_011762595.2. Lineage (NCBI taxonomy): Eukaryota > Metazoa > Chordata > Mammalia > Artiodactyla > Delphinidae > Tursiops > Tursiops truncatus. The sequence goes on from NC_047048.1 coordinate 30,402,904, forward strand.
GGGCCTTGATTGTTTTCAGCACAAAATAATCCTCAGAGAGACATTTTGGGGTGACAAACTGTGCTCCCCTATAGTAGCATAAGGCCTGGAGCTGAATAAGCTTCCAGTACATGTTTATCCTCATCATTCCGAAGAAGTGAGCTACCAGGGTGCATTCTGAATGCCTACCAAGCTCAAAGGGAGGAATCAAGTCCAGATGTGGGGATGCAGCCGGACACTGAGAGACACGGCAATCAAAAGGCCATGAATGGGGCTTCCCTGGTGGCGCAGTGGTTCAGAGTCCGCCTGCCGATGCAGGGGACACGGGTTCGTGCCCCGGTCCGGGAAGATCCCACATGCCGCGGAGCGGCTGGACCCGTAAGCCATGGCTGCTGAGCCTGCGCGTCCGGAGCCTGTGCTCCGCAACGGGAGACGCCACAACAGTGACAGCCCCGCGTACCGCAAAAAAAAAAACAAAAACAAAAACAAAAGGCCATGAATGAACGCAAATCTGTGCTGAGACTGGGCCACATAGAGATCCAGGTTTATACGGGGAAGGGAAGTAGAACTTGTCACCCCAAAATATGCCTCTCTGGCATCCAGATTACTTTAGGCTGATTATTTTTAAGCAACAGCAGACACAGGAGGAGCTCTGAAAACCCAGTAGTCGAAGTTACCTTTTGTAAGAGAAATTTACATTTATAAGGGAAATCTCCATTTGTAAAGGTGTCTCCCTCTCTGGACCAAAAGAAAGATGACTAAATCTCCAGAAAAGCTTATCAGTGGAGAAAGCAACTGACTTCAATCTGCATCACAACCTTACCCCTGTTTACTGCGCTTTCCCGGTCACCTCGCAGAACTGGCTCCCCATCCCCTTCCCCAACATATTCTTTTGTCTTTAGCTGGTGATGGTGTTTAAGGTGGTGGCTTAGACCATTTCAGGGAGTTACTCAGTTTTCCCTGCGTCTCTCCCATGTGTACAGAAGGTGTGCATGTTATTAAACTTTTGTTTCTTTTTCTCCTGTTAATCTGTCTGTTATTACAGGGGAATCTCAGCTAAGAAATTAGAAGGGTGGAGGGAAAATTATTTTTCTTTCCCCCACTACAGGTTACACTAAGTACCATAAACTAATGTTCACAAAGTGCCTCCTAGGCTGCAGGCATTGAGTGCCTATTGCAACAGGCTGATTGCATTGACTGCCTCGGTTAACGAGCTCCCTGCTTGCACATCTTTCCAATGTGACTTTGCAGCTTCTCCCGTCAAGAGGTAGTTTCTATTTCCCCACCAGCTTACCCAGGCTGGTCCTATCACCTGATCTGGCCAATAGAATGCAGTGGGTCGGATGGCATTCTAGTTCCGAGCGGAGGCCTTAAGAGGCTTTGCAGTTCCAACTGTCTCTCTTGGGCCCTTGCTTCCACCATGAGAACAAGCCCAGGCTAGTCTTCTGGGAGACCATGTGGAAAAGAACCAAGAGACCTCAGCCAATAGCCAGCCAACCTCCAATAAAAGCCACCAAGCTGACCCTCAGCTGACCACAGACACAAGACAGAGCCCCACTGGGAGTCAAAGAACCCCCCCCCAATAACCAACACACAGGATCATGAGCAAAAATAAATGTTTATAGTTTTCAAGCCCCTTAGTTTTGAGATGGTTTGTTACACAGCAATATCTGTCTGCTACACTTAGCAAGTAACCAATGTTTCAAATATATTATTTTTATCCTTGCAACTGAGAATTTCTAATTCTCTTTGTTCTAATAGGTTTCATGGCAGAAAGGAAACAAAATGACTTGCCTGAGGTCACTCATCTGGTTAGTTCCACAGCCAGAATTGAAATTAGTTCCATTTAATTCAAAGCCCATCTTTTTATGTGCCTCACTCCATGCTGCCTAAGACGATGCCAAATCTGCCCACACCCAAGGTTGTCTCTATATTTTAGGAGAGCTAATAGGACAGGTCTGGACATCAGCTACTGAAGCCAGACTCCTCAACATCCAGGCCAACACAATGGGACCACAGCCCAATAGGAAATAAGCATCCCATGAAGGCTGAGCAGAATATTAAACCTCATAAAAAACACTACAATGTTGAGAACAATGAGAGGTGTGGGACTCAGCAGAGCTAGAGTTGTCAATGCAAGATTTATGGAAGATAAACAAAATCCGTTTGATCAAATGGGAAATGAAATTGCAGAGTGTAGCAGAACATTTCCAATAAGAGGTAAATAGACACTCTCCAAAACCTGTTAAAGAGGATGGAAGTCAGGGATCTCTGTTTACACACTTCCTCGCTGTTGTAGTCATTCTACACATACACACGCACACACAAACACACACATACAGAGACAGGCAGAAATAATCTTGAAATGTACAACACCTAGACACACAAAAATACACATGCAAAGACATACAAATATTCACAGAGACATGCCCACCCTCTTATGCACAAGCACCTGGGCTTACACACACATGCAAACGCATTCATCTGCGTGCACGCACTCACATTCACCTTCACCACTCCAGACAGGCAGGAGGAAATACCCTGCCTACTTGGGAGTGAGTTTGTCCCTAGAGGACTTGTCCTCAGAGGTAGAGCATTTCACCTGCAAACCATGCCAAGGAAGAATCTTCCAGTTGATCCTTTGACCCTCCCCCTCTCCCCCAGCAAGAAAGCTCAGCCCTCCCTGGCCCCTAGGGCCAGTCCTTACCTCAGCAAGAGGGATTTTTTTTTTTTTTTACAAGTAATAAATTTTATTAGAAGTTGAGTATCTGTTAATTAGCAGGCAGCTATATAACTTACTATAAAGCCACTCCAATTCAAACATTGTAGCATTACTACATGAATGAACACATATACAAATTAAACAGAAAAGAATATCCACAAATAGTTCTAAGTATGTCTGGGAAGTTTGATTGTGACAAAGTGAAGTTGTAATCTTTAAAATTGATGCCTAGAAAACTGCACACCCATTTAAAACTAAAATCTGTACCTCACACTACATACCAAAATAAATTACACCAGAGCAAGAAGGGATTTAAAGAGCCCTGGGCTGAACTATATTCAATATCCTGTGATAAACTATAATGGAAAAGAATATGGAAAAGAATGTATGTATATGTATAACTGAATCGCTTTGCTGTACAGCAGAATTTAACACAACATTGTAAATCAACTACACTTCAATAAAATATTTTTTTAAAAAATAAAATAAATAAATAAATAAATAAAATTTAAAAAAAATTTAAAAAATAAAAAAGAAAAGAAAAGAAAGAGCCTTGAGCCAACCGCAGGGACTAATTGTGAAGTAAGCACTTTGGGTTCCCTTTTGGGAAGTCATGCCTGTGCCCCATCCTCAGGCTGAAATGGGAGTAAAAACATTAGCTTTGACATCAGGAAGACCAGGGTTCAAATCCTGCCTCCGCTACTTCCCAGCTGCATGAACTTGGGGCCAATTACATCAATATGCTGAATTTCAATGTCCTCAGTTATAAAATGGGGACAGTGAATCCTACCAAACAGGGATTTGTAAGGATTAAAGGTGATCGTGTGTCTAAGTGCTTGATTCAGGACCTGGCACATACTAGGTGTCTGTAATTGCTGGGAGAGGGAGTAGATATTTTCAAGGCCAATTGCTCCATCCATGTACAGCCTTAGTTTTTTTTTTTCTCCCAAGTATAACATAAACCTAGGCTACTTTGCATTTATATTCAATAACTTTTTATGCATCATTATTTGGATATTTTATCCAAAATGATCCTTTTCCTTTAATTCTCTCCATGTAAATGTCTTGGGTATGAACATAGGCTAATTTCTTCTGTCCTTGGGCATCCTCTTTTCTGGGCGACCATATATGTGGTTATGATCATTTAAAACCATTCAGCAAATTGATTTTCCTAAACCCAAATTCTCCTTATAGGCAATATTTCAAGACCCAAAGTCTCCCGAAGAAAGAAATTTAAAAGCTGCCATCTCAAAGTCGGAACCAGACTTTGCTCTTAAGAGAAACCTGTGTTTAAAGGTGGTCCTTAGGGACTTCCCTGGTGGTCCAGTGGTTAAGACTCCAGGCTTCTAATGCAGGGGGTGCGGGTTCGATCCCTGGTTGGGGAACTAAGAGCCCACATACCACGCGGCCAAAAATAAGTAAGTAAATAAAAATAAAGGTGGTCCTTGAAAAGGCTGGTTTTAAATTCTCATTTTAATATTTATTCACTCAACACCACAGACATTTCTGAGTACCTACTATGTGCTAGGCCCCGTAATCGGAACCCAGTTCACAAAGATACACAGAGTCAAGTGCCAAAGCAAAGTACATAAGTAATCGTAGTTCAACATGGCCAGAGAAATTATTTGTAAGATATTAGTTTTTTTAATGTACAAGATAAAGACCAGAAGAAGGAATAATAAATTCTGCAGCAGAGAGGTCAAGAAGCTGCAGCAGAAAGGTCAAGAATTCCAATTTCCTTTGGTGGATTCTCCCTCCCCATTTACAGGCAGTCTTTCGGAGGCTGCCAATCAGGTGGCATCCCCAGGGGTGGCCATTTGACTCAAGTCTAGCACATCTATCTCTCATCCATCTCTAGCACAAGCCCAGGAATATTAAACAAAGTGATTAAGCAAAGTGATACAGAAGCAACAAACAGTTGGCACTTGGAAGAGACGCATCTTTGAATTCCTTGACTTAGATTCCCCAGAGCGGCCCTGGCTCTATCTTCCAATAAATTCTTTTTTTCTCAGGTTATACAGAGTTGAATGATTATCGTCAGAGATAGAGAAATCTCCACGGAGGGAGAGATCTGACTTGAGTTTTGAAAAAAGGAAAGGAGCTCACCAGAGGCCAAGGGGAAGAAAGGGCAGAAAGCCTGGTGCAAAGGTGTGACACCAAGCAGCACATCTGGATAAGGAAATCATCATCATCACAGCATGGCTGGAAAATGCAAGACGAGAGCCGTAAGGACCTGGAAGACAAAGACCACTGTCCTCCAAATCTCCAGCACCCAACATAGAGCCTGGCACACAGAGGTGCTCAGTAAATGTCTGTGGAGTGAATGCATGATGGGAGAGTAGCAACAGTGTCAGACAGAGAGTGCTGTGACCCACACTGGAACTTGCATGGACCAGAGGGCAAGGTGGAACCCCTGAAGATTTCTTTAATCAGAAGAAAGATATAATTCAGAAACGACTTTTCTATATATTCATTTTTAGTTGAGTGACACAATTGAGGTGTCCGCTAACCCTATGGTGGTAATCATTTTGCAATACATATGCGTAACAAATCATCACGTCATACTCCTTAAACTTACACAATTTTTTTTACAAGGTAACTCTATTCAACATTCAAGGAACAGATCATTTCAATGGCACACAAATTCTTTCAAAGAACAGAAACTTCTCAACTACTTTTATGAATCTTACGTAACCCTGATACCTAAACTAGATAATGACGTATGACAAAGAAAAAAAAAAACACCCTACCTTACTCACGAAAATACTTAAAAAAATAATAAATAAAATATTAGAGAAAGAGTCTCAGGTTATATGTGAAAGTTGGATTTGTGAGGTTTTTTGATTTTTAAATTTTTATACAATTTTCTTTGGGCTGCGCTGTGGGGCACGCAGGCTCTTAGTTCCCCGACCAGGGATTGAACCCATGCCCTCGGCAGTGGAAGCGCGGAGTTCTAACCACAGGACCGCCAGGGAATTCCCTACTCTTTTTAAAAGTTACACTCCAGGGGCTTCCCTGGTGGCGCAGTGGTTAAGAATCCGCCTGCCAATGCAGCGGACATGGGTTCGAGCCCTGGTCCAGGAAGATCCCACATGCCATGGAGCAACTAAGCCCGTGCGCCACAACTACTGAGCCTGCACCCTAGAGCCCGTGAGCCATAACTACTGAGCTTGCATGCCACACTACTGAAGCCAGCGTACCTAGAGCCCTTGCTCTGCAACAAAGAGTGAAGCCACTGCAGTGAGATGCCCGCGCACCACAATGAAGAGTAGGCCCCGCCCGCGGCAACTAGAGAATGCCTGCACCGCAACGAAGGCCCAACACAGCCAAAAATAAATAAATGAATGAATTAATTAATTTTTTAAAAAGTTACACTCCATTTACAGTTATTACAAAATATTGGCTATATTCCCCATGTTGAACCACACATCTCTGTGGCTTATTGTACACTCAACGGTTTGTACTTGCCACTCCCCGCACCTCTATATTGCGTCCCTCCACCAGTAACCACTAGTTTGTTCTCTATAGCTGTGGGTTTACACAATGGTTTGTGTCAATTACATCTCAGTAAAATAAAATAAAATATTCATTTTTAAATTCAAGTCTGGCTGCTGAGTGAAGAACAGACCAGACATGACCAGGGCTGGAAGCAGGGATCCCAATTAGGAGACCAGTGCGGTAATCTGAGGAGGGTGATGCTGGCCTGAAATTGACCCCTGGCGGAGGGTATGGACTTGACAGATCTTGGTGGTTGTCTGGATGTGGATGGAGAGGAGGAAAGAAAAATGTAAGGATGACCTGAAATTTCTCTCCTGGGGGGTCCCGGTGCCATTCACTGGCAAACAGAGTGTGAGAGATCCAGCACGGTTCACTGGCAAATGGAGTATAGGGCAGAAAAATGATGAGTTAAGTTTGGACCTGTTGGGTTTGAGACTCCTGCAAAACAGCCAAGATGAGACGTTAAGTAGGTTTAGAGCTCGGAAGAGCAGTCAGGTTGGATCCAGTTTAGGGATCCATCAGCATGCAGATCTTAACTTGGGGCCTCTGATCCCTAAGCTTGCATGCGATGTTAGGCACGCATGTGCATTTTTCTGGAGAGAATTTCTAAGTCCTACATCATCTTCTCAAATGGGTCTGTGCCCAGAGCATTAAGAAACACTAACAGAGATGGTGGATGAAGCCACAGGAGTGGATGAGTTTATGCATCAGTCAGGGTTCTCCACAGAGGCAGAACTGACATAGACCCCATGTTTCTTGTCCCCTCAGATTTCATATGTTGAAACCAAACACCCAGTATGATGGTATTAGTACTCTTATAAAAGGGACCCCAGAGAGAGCCCTCACTCCTTCCATGTGAGGACGCAGTGAGAAGACGGCCATCCATGAACCAGGAAGTGGGTCTCACAAGACATGGAATCTGCCGACTTCTTGATCTTGGACTTCCAGCCTCCGGAACAGTGAGAAATCAACTTATGTTGTTTATAAGCCACTCAGGCTATGGTATTTTGTTATAGCAACCTGAAAAGACTAAGACAAGAAACAATAGGAGATGATGATCATAGATACATAGATAGGTGATAGATAGATAGATAGACAGGCAAAGAGAGAGGGTAACGCGGAGAGACAGAATAAGAAAGAACAATACACAGAGACATTTCAAGGAACTGGTGTATGCAGTCATGGGAGCTGGCAAGTCCACAGTGGGTAGGGCAGGCCCGCAGGCTGGAAACTCAGACAGGATTTCCATGTTACAGTCTGGAGGCAGAATTTCTTCTTCTCCAGGACATCTGTTTTTGTTCTCAATGTCTTCAACTGTGGATGTGGACGAGACCACCCCCATCTATTATCAAGGGTAATCTCCTTAAAGTCGATTGATTGTAGATGTTACCCACGTCTACCAAAGACCTTCACAGCAATACCCAGATGAGTGTCTGATTAAATAACTAGGCACCGTCACCCCACCAGGTTAACACATAAAAATAACCACCCCAGTCAGTGAGTAGAAATCTGCCTGTCAGCAAAGGCAGCCGTGGACTCCAGACTTGAGCCACAATGGCCCAGAAAACGGAGAATTGCCCATTCCCATCCCCACTGTTTCTCCACGAAAATCCAGAGGCTTCAGGGAGCCTAGGGCTCACAGTGGCCAGTACATTCAAGCAGTGTCATTGACCAAAGACAGGAAGCAGCAGTGGTTTGGTAAAGTCATGAACATGGGGAAAGACAAATATCATATGATACCACTTACATATGGAATCTAAAAAGATGATACAAATGAATTTACTTAGAAAGAGGCTCACAGACATAGAAAACAAACTTATGGTTACCAAAGGGGAAAAGTGGGGGGGCATAAATTAGGAGTTTAGGACTAACATATACACACTATTATATATAAAACAGATAAAACAACAAGGACCTACTATATAGCACAGAGAACTATACTCAATATTTTATAGTAACCTATAAGGGAAAAGAATCTGAAAAAGAATATATATATATATATAAAATATATAAATATAACAGATATATCTGAATCACTTTGCTGTGCACCTGAAACTAACACAACATTGTAAACCAACTATACTTCGACTTAAATATACATATAAGAAATAAAGAATTAAAAAGCATTACAAAAACAAATCATGAACACGGGGCTTGTGGTCCTTGCTTCCAATATATTTTCAATGGAACCTAAGTTTTCTGATGCTGTTACAACCCTTCCTGGGGAAAGGAAATCAAAACTGACTCTTCTAGGCACCTATGCTGGGATTGGGTGGGCTCATTGTTTTCTGACACCAGTGCTGGGATGTAGGAGTTTGTTATTCCCCCAAAATGAGGAAACTAAGTCACAAAGAGTATGCGACCTGCCTGCGTTAAACAGGGGCAACGTGGCAGTGCAGGATTTGAACCTGGGCCCTTTCCTCTCTGACAGATTCTACACTGACAGGTTCCTGGGAGGAACAGCTAGCCTCCCAGTAAGAATTCCATCGCACAGAAGATTCTGCAGCGCCTTCCTAGTGGCAAAATCATTGCGACGGTGAAGAGCAGAGAATATCTGGTAAAGAGGAAACTAAGCCGGGAGGATTTGGTCACTAGTCACTCCCCCTTCCTCCCCTCCAGATTCTAACCAGCAGATAATTCACACAAGGAGAGAAGAAGGCATTAGAGTACAGTCAATTCTTGTGGTCCAATACGGTTATATTCTATAAAATCACCACTAACACTGAAACAGCAAACACTGCCCCTTTGCTCCTGGGAGAGATACTTCGGTCACAACATTTCCATCACTCGATCACTGCATAACCTTGTTTTATCTGGATTTCTGTTTAAAGACACCTTATTTAATAAACATTTTTGTTTCATAAAAACTGAACTGATGGCCACTGTAACTCATGCCTGAAAGAAGATTATCTAACAACTACTTTCCCTATAAGGCATACGCTACCCTTCCTGTGCGTAGGAATGCAGTCAGCTCTACACTTGGGGGCCATTTTAAACAGCAAAATCACCAACAAACAGCACCAAAATGCCCAAAGAATGACAGCAAAAATCACCAACAAAAAGCACAAAAATGCCAAAAAAATAAACAAACAAAACCATGGCACTACATAGACAGCAAAAAGGACACCTGGTTACAGTATGGACTTTGCCCGGTTCATCCTCAGCTGGGAGTGTACCCATCGGGTGACTCAGAACATTAGCACTTCTTCCTTGTCCACAAATGATCATGAACGCGCCTCGAGTGTTGATTGTGGGATTACAAATCAATTTCAGCGAGTAGGTGAATTCGCAAACCATGACGGGTGACTATACTCGATTTGGTTATAGAACAGTTTTGAAGAAGGCATCAGGCTCTGGCCCACCACCCCATCCATCCACCCTACGGCAGGCAAAGAAGAGAGGAGAGTGTGGACCTTCCCAAAGCTGCCCCCCAGGTGGCCGGGGCACTGAGCCTTCTCAGTTCCACCAGACATCAGCGCCAGAGAAGGAGCGAGACCAGGGAGCCAGCTTCTTGCTTTGCTTCTTGTCTCCACCTGCACAGGGCGGTTCTGCTCCTCCTGGCCCAAGGAAGTCAAGCTCCAGCTACTGGAAAAAACGCTCTTTGCTTAGTGAAGAGGGAGTATGGGGTGAAGAAGGAGGGGAGTACCCCTCTCCAGGATCTCCCTGAAAAGGTGAGGTATTGGCAAAATCCCTATTTCAAGGCCCTTAGTCAGCTTGGGCTGCTATCACTAAACACCATGGACTCCAGGGCTTAAACAATAAACAGTGACTTCTCACAGTTCTGGAGGCTGGAAGTCCAAGGTCAAGATGCAGGAAGATTCTGTTCCTGGCAAGAACGCTCTTCCTGACTTGCAGATCATGGCTTCTCACTGTGTTTCCATGCGGGGAGAGAGAGAGCGAGAGAGAGATTGAGAAACAAAGAAAAAGAGGAAGGAAGAGGAAGAGGGAGGGGGAGGGGAGAGGGAAGAGGGATGCAGGGAAAGAGCCTTCTAGTGTCTTCTTCCTCGTCTTATAAGGACATTAATCCTTACAAGGATTCCCACCCTCATGACCTCATCTGACTAAACCCAATCACTTTCCAAAAGTCCACCTTCAAATACCACCACATTGCAAGTGAAGACTTCAATATATGAATTTGGGGGGGGACACAAACATTTGGCCATGACAGGCCCAGACAGAACATGAGAGAGGAGGATAAAGAGCTGTCCCCCCGCCCCCGCCATTCCAGGAAAACAAGTCCCCGTTACAAGAACTGCTCAAGTTGGAGACAGCTTTTAGAAAACTCAGGGGACGAGGCAGCTGCCTTTTATGATTTTCGGCACCAGCAGACCCGAGATCCATCATCAGGCTCCCCGGGGGCAAGTCTGTTGCTGTTTTAATTTTGACAATGGGTTTGATCATCACTTTGATGCTGAGGTGTGGAGGATAGAAGAAGGATTTGGGGGCACTGCAAAGATCCTGTGAAAATAGAACACATGGCCGTCGTCACCATCACGTCCCTACTGTTACTTGCTGACTTACTATGTCCAAGCAGTTAATATATGCTATTGGCTCATTTTCACAAAATCCAAGCTTACATTTATAGAGGGTTTGCTGGGCACCTGGTGCTGTGCAAGGTGCCGTGACGCCTCTGTTTTTTGTTTTGGTTTTTTTGCGGTACGCGGGCCTCTCACTGCTGTGGCCTCTCTCTCGTTGTGGAGCACAGGTTCTGGATGTGCAGGCTCAGCGGCCATGGCTCATGGGCTCAGCCGCTCCGCGGCATGTGGGATCTTCCCAGACCGGGGCTCAAACCTGTGTCCCCTGCATCGGCAGGCGGACTCTCAACCACTGCGCCACCAGGGAAGCCCCAATGCCTCTGTCTTTAAAACAACCTCCCAAGGCAGGCACCGCTAGGGAACAGAATATTGACCAGGTTAAGTGACTTCTCCCCAGCCTGGTTGGCCATGGAGCTGGGTCTCTCAGCCTCAGCACTGCTGATTTTTAGGGCTGGATAATTCTTTGCTGTTGGGGGTTGTCCTGTGTATTGTAGGATACTGAGCAGCGTCTCTGGCCTCAACTCACTAGCGGCCAGTAGCAACTCTCCCAAGCTGTGACAAGCAAAAATGTTTCTAAACATGACCAAATGTCCCCTGGGGAAGGAGGGTACAAAATCACCCCAGGTTGAGAACCAGTGCAGTAGAGCAAAGATTTGAATCCAGGCAGTCTGACTCCGGAGCCAGCTTCTCTAACTGCTACGTGACACAAAGACCTTATTGTTCATCTCCAATCTTCGCCTGAAACAGAGGTTCCCAGAGGGAAGTCAGTCCCCACCGTCATACGTGAATCCAGGTCTGACCCCAAAACAAACCCTCTTCCCAGCCACCATGCAGCATCTATTTTGAAAAGAGACCCTTGATGCCTGTACCAAATCCTGGGCTTGAATTTGGGCAGGAACTAGGAAGGATTCACGCTTATAGCCATGTCCCAAATCACATGGCTAGGAAGTGGCCAGCCTTGGATGCAAACCCAGGTCTGCTGTTTCCAAACATGAGCAGGTTACACTCGGCTCTGCTGCCCCCAACTCACGGCAGCTTCCTCCCCTCCACCTTTCCATTCCCTTCCCTGGTCAATTACAGCCAAGTTTCACATCCAGCGATTTTGCAAACATCCTCTTTTCTTGTTCAATGGCTGATTCCCGTTGCCAATACCTTATTTGGGTGGTAAAAAAGAGAGTCCATGTGACCTCAGGGATTCAAGAGTGGCAGGTTGGAAACATCAGTGCTTGGCTGGATTTTTTCTTTTTTAAATTATTTTTTTTTCTTTTTCTTTCTTTATTTTATTTCTTTATTTACTTTTGGCTGTGTTGGGTCTTCGTTGCTGCACGTGGTCTTTCTCTAGTTGCGGCGAGCGGGGGCTACTCCTCATTAAGGTGCGCGGGCTTCTCATTGTGGTGGCTTCTCTTGTTGTGGAGCACGGGGTCTAGGCACGGGCTTCAGTAGTTGCAGCATGTGGGCTCAGTAGTTGTGGCTCGTGGGCTCTAGAGAGCAGGCTCAGTAGTTGTGGCGCATGGGCTTAGTTGCTCCACGGCATGTGGGATCTTCCCGGACCAGGGCACGAACCCGTGTCCCCCGCATTGGCAGGCGGATTCTTAACCGCTGCGCCACCAGGGAAGACCGCTTGGCTGGAGTTTGAGCTGTACTGGGCAGGAGGAAATCTATGGCTTATCAGACGTCCTCCCCCCACCCCACGATGGTGACTGAAGAGGGAACCGTGCTTGACAGTTCAGTTAGCTCTTTTACAAAGAAAGCAGAGCCCTCAGAAGTCGGTCAATCAGTAGGGGAAGAAAGAAACAAATCTGGCTTCTAATCAACGGCTGTTCCAGTCTCTTCCATCAGAGGCTTGATCTGTCATTTTCTATTGTCTGGAGTTAATGAGTCAGTTTCAATTAGGCCTTCCATGGCTCCCTGTGATAAAGGGAATTTGCTTAACTCTGGGGACTGCTCTATCCTTGATAGCATCGCTCTGTATGTTTCTTGGAGAGCTTATAACTATGACAGTTGTCTGTGTATCAACCATGTGTTGGGCAGTACATCAAGGACCCTGCGTGTCTTAACTCTTCTGATCGTCATGTCAACTCTGGCCTCCTGGTCCTGCCACTTACCAGAAGGAATGGGGCCTTCCATGTCCTTGTTTTCTCATCTGTAAAACAGGGATCATAATAGTTGTTGTAAAGATTCAATGAGTAATTTTTGTAAAGTGCTTAGAATGGTGCCCGGCACATATAACTGCCTGTAAATGTTTGTTCCGTTTATTACCGTCCCCTTTTTACAAGCAAGGAGACTGACGTTGATGGGGGTTAAGGAACCAGGCTGAGGCTCAAAAGTAGGCAGCCAGAGAGCTGAGACTTAACCACTGGACCGTGAAAGGGTGAGGGAGGGAGGGATAAAGGAGCCGTGCGAAGCAAATGCCAAGGAAGTGGGAGCAACAGAACTGGCCCCCACACGAAAGCCAAGAGCAGATCCCCAGCAGATGCGCTGCACTCAACTCAGCTCGACCCAGAGGAGGGGGCCCCCATCCCAGGGTCAGAGTGACCTAAAGGGCTGCCACAGGAGCTCCACACACCCCTGAATAAAGTTCAAACTCTAGCTTGGCGTGAAGGCTCTCCTGTACCCTTTCACCTTCCTGGCTTCATCCTCAAGTCCTCTGCACCCTCCAACCACTCCCTACTCACATACACACACTGGACCAGCATCTGTACTCATACCCACCAGTCTTTTGAGCTCCAGGTCTGTTCATACATCCTCTCCATTCTATCTGAAGTGCCTTCCTCTTCCCCATCCCCTGAAACTCAGTTCAAGAGTCACCTCTTCCAGTAAGCCTTTCATGACCACCACACCACCAGCTGGGCTAGCCACCTTCGGAAGCTGCCACAGTGCTCCCTTCCTTATCTTTCCAGGCTGTAACTGCCCTGGAATTACAATTCCCAATGCAATTGTCTGTCTCCCCCATGGGCCCTGGAACTCCTCCAAGGCCCAGCCCAGAGGCCGGCCCATAGTGGGTGCTCAGGAAATGTTTGCAGATAAATGAATGAATGAGTTCTTGTGGGATGGGTAGACTATTTGGATGCCCTTCTCTGAGAAAGTGAGATTTCATTAATTCTGTGGATCCATACGGGGCATAAAACCCACTAGCAGGTAGTCTCCCAGGGAAATACACTGACACAGAGTAGGTACACTCAAGCACACCACCACAGCCAATGAACTCCCCGAGATTGGGCGTATCCAAGCAGAAAGGACACTTGTTGGGGAAAATCATAGTTAATTTCTGAATTACCTAAGTGATGGATGATATTCTAATGCTTTCAGTCTGCCTTGATTGACTCCAAATCTTCTGAGACAACCTTAAGGATGATGATGATGATGGTGATGATGATTTTGATGGTGGTGATGATGGTGGTGGTGATGATGATGGTGATGATAGTGGTGGTGATGATGGTGGTGATAATGATGGTGATGGTGATGATTGTGATGATGGTGTTGATGATGATGATGGTGATGGTGATGATGTTATGATGATGATGGTGGTGATGGTGATGATCATGATGATGGTGTTGATGATGATGATGATGATGATGGTGATGGTGATGATGTTATGATGATGATGGTGGTGATGATGATGGTGGTGGTGATGATGATGGTGGTGGTAGTGGTGGTGATGATGGTGATGATGTTGATGATGATGGTGGTGATGATGATGGTGATAATGATGGTGATGGTGATGATCGCGATGATGGTGTTGATGATGATGATGGTGATGATCATGATGATGGTGTTGATGATGATGATGATGGTGATGGTGATGATGTTATGATGATGATGGTGGTGATGATGATGGTGGTGGTGATGATGATGGTGGTGATAGTGGTGATGATGATGATGATGATGGTGGTGATGGTGATGATAATGATGATGGTGTTGATGATGATGATGGTGATGGTGATGATGTTATGATGATGATGGTGGTGGTGGTGATGATGGTGATGATGTTGATGATGATGGTGGTGATAAAGATGGTGATGGTGATGATCGTGATGATGGTGTTGATGATGATGATGGTGATGATGGTGATGGTGGTGATGGTGATGATAGCCATAATTTAGGAGGCACCTATATGTACCATGCACTAAGGTTGGTCATTTACATATACAGCAGTCTCCAGCCCTGTGGGCATACATAATGCACAACTGCAAATGTCTCCAAAATTTGAATAATCAGTTTGTCTGTTGGGGGAGGGAAAGATAATCTTTGTATACAGTCTTTAATTAAACCTCACTTTCCTGATGCAATCTTCGACCCTACATTTCTGGCATTTTCATACATATTCTTCCATTTTATTCTTTTCTCTCACAACTGCGTGACAGACAGTAAGCTAAGCCCAGAGATCTTCCAGCTAAAATTAAAGATCTGCTGCGCTGGATGGCTTTGATGATTTTATCTTCTTTTTTTTTTCTCCCTTTGGCTCAGTTGTGTTTGTTTATGACACTCATGCTCCTTTACCAGTAGGATCAGCACTCCTTCTTTCTGCTTGGTTTTAAACAGTAATCACAAAAATCCAATAAAATATTAAAGTCCTTGGCATAATCTGCTGTGCGGACAAAGGTAGAGACCGTCCTGGAGAGGAACTGCCTGCCAAGAGGCATCATCACACAGATGTCAAGATGGATTTGTCTCAGCTGATGTTCAAAACCCCAAACTCACACAGAAGAAATAGTGTATGGGCTTTAGTGTAAAGGCCTACAAAGCACAGTTTGTCCCAAAGATGGATAAAGGAAAATCAGAACTTCCAGTATTGTTCTTATATCCATTTGTCTGATAAGACATTGTAGCTCAGAGCAGTCAAGTAACTCACCCAAAGTCACACAGGCAAGGAGAAACAGAGAGGAATGTGAATCAGGGTGGAATCCAGCACCTGTGTTTACCAACAGTTGATGCTGTTTACTGAGCACTTTCTATGTGATAAATACTGTTGTAAGCACTGTCTGTCTTTGACTCAATCATCACAGCACCCCCAAAACAAGTGCTCCCCTATTACAGATAAAGAAACTGAGATGCAGAGAGACTGAACAACTCACTGCAGTCACCCCACAACAAGCAGTGGAACCAGACCTTGAACCTGAGAGTCTGGCCCACAAGCCTCTTTCTCTCTTAAGGTTTCTCAAAGTGCATGGGCAAGCCAAAGTCTCAGCACAGACCCTGAGCATAAAGTGCTCCCCCATCGCAGAAGAAAGACTGAGGATGTGGCCGAGGGGAACCACGTGCCCTGGGGCTGGGCTCACTGCAGGTGTTTTCCTGCAGGGAAGCAGCTCCACCATCGAAGTCTTGTGTATCAGAAGCCGACCTTGCAGCCCAAGGACGTCTGAGCCAGGGCCGCAGCTGCTTTGCTAAGGGCATTGCTCTGAGAAAACCCTTCTGGAAACGCTTCTCCTGCACGTCCCCTTCTCATGAGAAGCCGTCAGGCTTCAAAGAGCTGAATCACGAACTTAATTTAATGCTGCAGAAAGCAATGCTGTGTGGGTCTCTATAGGCTCAACTATAATAGCATTTGTGCTTTGACCATTAAAGCACTAAATGTAAGCCACTGGCCTCTCGGTGCAAAAAAAGAACAAGGGCTTGGAAGTCGGGAGAACTTAGATCAAGTTGGGGCTTTGCTACTGACTCACTGTGTGACCAGGGGCCAGTTACTTAGCCTCTCTGAGCCTCAGGTTTCTCTGTACACTGAGGGTGATGAATCAGGGCTTTTCGAAGTTCCCTGATGCCTCCAACACCCAGGGTTCCTGTGCCACTCATTGAATACGCACCACGAACTGGCTTGAGCTTCTGTCTGCAATTGCGGTTTAGACCGATGTGATTGGGACCCAAATGGGGAGGTGGGGGGGAATCCTGAGAAAGAAAAATAATACCCTGCAGGACGGTCTAGAAAAATCTCTACCCATAGTAGTGATTGTGCAGTTACCTGAATGGCTCTCAATATCTGACCAATTACGTGGAATTGTTCCCGAGTCCAAGCTCGCCGCAGGACAGGCCAATGAATCAGAGAAGAGGTGTTGAGGCAAGGAATACTGGAAAGCCAGCAGACAGAGAAGATGGCAGACTAGTGTCTACGAAAAACCATCTTATCCGGGTTTGGATGACAGTTTCTTTTATAGCACAGAGAGGGGGAGGAGATGAGGAAGGAAAGTAAAAAGGCCATACATTTTACAAATATCACTTGGAATGGCCAGCCTCAGGGCGGGGATGTGTTAATTTCTTCTTTCTTGTAGCCATCCACACGGACAGGGTCTGGACGTTTACCTGAACAAAGGCACTTTGGTTTAACATTTCAGGCAGAGGGGCAGGGTTCCCCGAGGCAGGCCATTATGTATAGACAGTATCCTTTTAGTGAACAAAAGCAGAGGAAAGCAAAGGTTAAAGTAAAAGAAACAGGGACTTCCCTGGTGGTGCAGTGGTTAAGACTCCGCCCGCCAATGCAGGGGACACGGGTTTGATCCCTGGTCCAGGAAGATCCCACATGCCGCGGAGCAGCTAAGCCCGTGCGCCACAACTACTGAGCCCACGTGCCACAACTACTGAAGCCTGTGCGCCTAGAGCCTGTGCTCCGCAACAAGAGAAGCCACTGCAATGAGAAGCCCACGCACCACAACGAAGAGTAGCTCCTGCTCACCGCAACTAGAGAAAGCCCGCGCACAGCAACGAAGACCCAATGCAGCCAAAAAGATAAAAAAAAAAAAAAAAAGTAAAAGAAACAGATCCAGCATGTAGTCAGATTGGCTGCTGCCTGTTACAGAATGATCCACACCACGTGGTTGTCCTGTTATTATTAATAGATGCCACTTACTGAATACCCTACTGCATGCTAATCGGTTTACTCGGCACAAAAATCTGGGAGATAGATGCAAATTAGGCCCATGAGAAAAATTAAGGAAGTGAGGCTTAAAAAGGCCAGTGTGCCCAAGGGCACATGGATAGTAAATGGTACATATGGGTCTAGACCCCAAGTTTGTGTGACCCAAAGTCTGTGCTCATTCCACTACTTCTCCCTGTGATCTCAGATCTTGGTCTGGCAAACCAAAGTTTTAGAACAGCCCATGTTTCATATTCATTCAACAGGTTTCCACTGAGCACCAGGTTATGGTGCCAGGTGCCATGTGCCTCATTAGAGACACAGCAATGGTAAAGACGAATCAGGATCCCTGGGTTCACTGGACCTCGACTGCTCCCACAAGGCGGGACAATGCAGTTCGAATAAGATACAATCGTGGTCTGAATGTGAATGAGACGTCGGCAGATATACGCGGGAAGCATTCGTTTCCATTCCCATAAAAGAAGACCCTTGGTGGGTGGCAGTAAATGTGTCACGGGGTGGGACCGAAGAAAATTGTGTTCAAGCCACATCCATAGATTTACTGCAAAATGGAAAACATTACTGACTGCGAAAGTGCTGAAGATATGAAATTGAACGAACACAAATCATGTCTGAGTTTCAGAAAAGTTTGAAGTTTGTCTGCATAAAATTTATCCGGAAGATGGGTGAGATGAGAAAGAAAGGGAGAAATATGTGTGTTAACACGTCATTCCAGAGTATTTCTGTCAAAAGAGCGTGGGACCATAGAGTAAATCTTTTGAACACTTATTTCCTGATTATTTTACTCATTCATCCAACAAACACTTATGATATTGGGAAAAGGGAAGAAACAAGACTCGATACTAAAGAAGCCTGGAAATGGACTGGGGTGGAACATGACATAGATTCTGTAATAATAATACTTACAACACTATAATGTCGTAAAGGCTGTGGGCGCCAAAAGAAAGAAGCAATTCGTTCCTACAAGTCTTCCTAGAAGGAGAGACATATGAAATTGGTCTCAAGGGTGAATAAGAGGGTGTCAGGGCAAAAAGAGAAACAAAGAGTAATCCAGAAAAAAGGAATCAGAGATGCAAAAAGAGGGAGGCATGTTCAGAAGTTAATGAGAGGGTCAGGATGGTGCCGTGGATGGTGGAAAGATGGGAATAAAACAGGGCTTATCAGCCTCAACACTAATTGATAATTGGGGGCACATAATTTTGTGTTATGGCTGTCCTGTACATGGTAAGATGTCTAGCAGCATCCCTGACCTCTACCCACTGGATGCCAACGGCACACACACACATACCCCCGAGGTGTGACAACCAAAAACGTCTTGAAACATTGCCAAATGTCCCCTGGAGGTGGAGGTGCAAAATCACCCCCATTTGGGAACCACTGACTAGAAGCATCAGCAGACCAGACTGGTGAAGGACCTGAGGTCACACTCTAAAATTCAGACATCAGAGTGTCATCAACATCTTTTATTAAGCAGAGGATACAGACCATTTTTATTTTTAGGACCATCAATCTGTCCACAGTTGGGTGAATGGGTGGGGTAGAAAAAGACCAATGGCTGGAAAATGGACCTTGCTGGCAAGAGTTCAGACAAGGTATGATGAACCAAGGTCTTGGCAGCAGGAATAAAAAGGGAACTTTGACTTAAGTGACTTTTCTAAAATAGAATCCACAGAATTGGGGAAAAGAGGATGAGGACTCAATGGGACCACCTTGTCTATAATCCAAGGAGAGCTGTCCTATAAGCAATATGCCAACTGGCAAACTAAGGTTTGTAGTTCTATTATCTAAAAATACTATGTTTTGCATACTACATAAGCCATCATACAGTCATTCAACAAACATTTGCTAAGCACCTACTATGTGCCAGGTCCCAAAATTTAAAACAAATCACAATAACACTCTTGCCAAGCACAGCACTAATAAACATTTCACATGGGTTATCCCAATAAACCATGAGAGAGGTATAAACAGGATCCTCATTTTATTTTTTTTAATTTTTTTTTGCGGTACGCGGGCCTCTCACTGTTGTAGCCTCTCCCGTTGCGGAGCACAGGCTCCCGACGCGCAGGCTCCCGAGCGCAGGCTCAGCGGCCATGGCTCACGGGCCTAGCCGCTCCGCAGCATGTGGGATACTCCCGGACCGGGGCACGAACCCGCGTCCCCTGCATCGGTAGGCGGACTCTCAACCACTGTGCCACCAGGAAAGCCCAGGATCCTCCTTTTAAAGAGGAGAAAGATGGTCCTTAGCGAAGTGAAGTAGCTTGTTAGTAAATGCGACAGCCAGGATTCAAACCAAGGTTTGTTTCTCCTAGGGGTTCATATCTTTAACCGTGGGACTTTCCTGGCAGTCCAGTGGTTAGGACTCCCGCGCTTTCACTGCCAAGGGCACGGGTCCGATCCCTGGTTGGTGAACTAAGATCCCGCAAGCTGCGCAGCGCAGCAAAACAAAAACAAAAACACACGTATCTTTAATCATGCTGCTCTATACCAGTTTCTACCAAAGGTTCTAGAAAGCAAAGAACACTGCTTAATCCTGGTTTACAAGGACAGCATAGAGAAAGGGAGGGGAGGGAAAGGGAGAGGAACAGAGGAGAAAGGAAAAGACCAGGGGAGAGGAGAGGAGCATTAGAGCATCTTAGCTTGTATTACACTCAAGCGTGTACAAGGCAGAAATTCATACACATTATAGCATTTAATCCTCTCTCTCGCCAATACCCATGAGTACAGAGCTTGGTAAATAAGCATCCGTTAATTGTCCCAGCTCCACGTTAATGCCTGCTTTGGTTTTGTTTCTATTTCTCCCTCCACTATGGCTTCTATTCTGCAGTTAAAACCTCTTACCAAGTGACCTGCCTCTTGGACCAGCCCTCGAGCTGCCTGGGGGCCCTCACAGATCAAGGGAAGAGGATGACAAAGCCACCCTGTGAAGACCTGCGTGTCCTGCTCTGGGAGCGCCCCGACGCCTGCTTAGATGGGAGTGCTGGGTCTTTTAAAATAAGACAAAATAAAACAAGGCGCTAAAAACCTGCCACAGTGCGCCACGTCCTGCTCCTACAAGATCCTTCCCTACTATGCCCTGTTCACCTGGCCAACCCCTTCAGAAGGGCCCCCAGCCCCTCTCCCTAGACACACGTATCTCCTTCCATCTTCAAGCTTCTTTGCATACAATCCTCTGTGCCTGGAGGGCCCTCCCCACCACGCCCCACCCCCAGCCTCTTCACCCTGCCCCCTCCGCTCACCTCTCAGGTCTAAGACCACACATCACCTCCTCCAGGCAGTCTTCCGCACTGCGGACTGCTCTGAATGCTGTGTTTACCCGCTTGGTGGCGCTTACTTCAATAATTTATCATTGTCTAGTTTCTCATGTGTCTCCCCCACTAGGCAAAGATCAGGAAACTACAGCTGGGGGCCAAATCTGTTTTGGTAAATGAAGTTTTCTTGGAACAACCATGCCCACTCTTGGACAGACTTTCTAAGGCTGCTTTTGAAATTCAACAGCAGAAATGAATAGCAGCCACAGAGATCGTATGGCCAGCAAAGCCTAAAATATTATCTGGCCCTTTGTGGGAAAAGTTTGCTGCCCCTTGCTCTAGACTGTGGGTTTTCTAAGGGCAAGAATCCTGCCTGGTTCGTTAGTGTATGGCCACCAACATCTAGTGCTGAGCCTGGAAGACAGAAGAAGCTCAATGAATATTTGATGGTTGTTGAGTGGGTCTAAGTGTTAAGCTCTCTGACCATGTGACAATGCTGGCACAAAAGACACACATCAGCAAGATGGTACCAAACGCTAAGACACAGTCTGTTATCTGAAGCAAAATCAGTCCAGAAACATACACACACACACCCTCCTGGCCTCTGAGCAAAATGGGTTCTCAGTTGCAGGAGATGCACACAAAGAGGTTTGATGAAGGTAACTTCCTGCTATGAGCTTCTACCATTTTTCCTTGAATAGTTTTTTTCCCCTCCAATGTTTTGAATAAGAACAATCAGTTGTTGAATTAAACCTGAATGTCATCAGCCTAGAAATTTGAACTGAATAATTCAGAATTTCTTGAGGCTTGGAAGGTGGGTATATCATCTCTAAAGGATACGCATGGCCTCAGCTCCTCAAATCAGCAGAATCCCAAGAAATAAACCCTTGCTCCACCTGTCCAGCCAATAAACTGAAGCTCCTCTTTCAGGAACTAGTTCCTACGTCACTGCCTCCTTGAAGCCTTCTCTGATCCACTTCTCTACATAGTACGTCCCTGTTCCAAACTGTAACAGCACTTTGCTCATCCTTGTATTACAATCACTTCTCAAACTCGCCTGCACATCTATTTACAGCACTGGGACTATGAGCTCCCTGAAGACTTCATGCCCCTCTACATTCCCAGGTACGGAGTAGGTGCCCCACAAATGTTTATGGAATGGTTGAAAGAAGAAATGAGTAAGGCAGAGGCGGGAAAAGGAGGTGGTTGAACCAAATGAGTGAATGCATGGATGGGTGGACCAGTGGGTAGGTGAATGCATGAGTGTAGAAATGAATGGATAGGTGGATAGATGGATGGATGGATGGATGGACGGATGGATAGGTGGATGGATGGGTAGGTGGGTGGGTGGATGGATGGATGGATGGATGGATAGGTGGATAGATGGGTAGGTGAATGGATGGATGGATGGATGGATGGATGGATGGATGGATGGATGGATAGGTGGATGGATGGGTAGGTGGATGGATGGATGGATGGATGGATGGATGGATGGATGGATGGAGGGATGGATGGATGGATGGATGGGTAGGTGGATGGATGGATGGATAGGTGGACGGATGGGTAGGTGGATGGATGGATAGACAGGTGGATGGATGGGTAGGTGGATGGACGGATGGATGGATGGATGGATGGATAGGTGGATGGATGGGTAAGTGGGTGGATGGATGGATGGATAGGTGGATGGATGGGTAGGTGGGTGGACGGATGGACGGGCAGATTGGATTAGGTTGGGTTGGGTTGTGTTGGGTTGGGTTGAAGTGACTGGACTGAAGTTATGAACGAAATAAATAATACCCTCAGAACTCTCAACAGCTAGTATCCTATAGAAGTCGGTCCCCACATCTTCCCCACCTCCACGCCTCAGGGTTCCCTCTTCCAGGGAACCTTAATGGTTCCACGCCCTAGAATGTTTCTTCCCAGCCCTCTCACTGCATCTCTCCATCATTTCCTCACTTCTCTTCTCTAGAGATTGCCCCAACTCTCCCTGACTCACCAAGTCAGCTTTGCCCAAGGATCCAAGAGGGCAAAGGTTTCTTTGTTCATGGGATGTGAGCAAATGGCTAGCTTCCAGCTCCCCCAGGAAGACTGGAGAGAGGCCACCTGCCCACCCATGATGGATCTAATTAGAGCAGATGTTTTTCTCCATGAATTACAGAGCTTGGTTCTCCTCACCTGTCCCCTCCTCTGGAACAAAACAGTGGCGTCATGATGGAAAGTGAGCTCTCTCAGGGACAAGGTTGTGGGTTCTACCTCTGAAACTCCTTGTCCTCCTCTAACCAGCTTTCAGTCCCAGACTCAAGTGACCCATAGAGGCAAACCCGTTTCTCAGGAGCAGCCCTGAAACCCCAGGACTCTGGGGAACACAGATTGAAAACCTTCGCTCTGGCAAGAGAGCACCACTTGGAAGATGGGGATACAGAGGATCAGAGAGGGAAAGTGACTGCCCCATGGTCACCTCGTGAATCGGGACTGGGAGCCAGAGCCCAGACCTCCTCCTTCACGATACAATAGTGAATAGTGGCACTTTGCCGCTACACCACTTCAACATGTCAAATTTTGTGTGATTTCCTTGGACACCCCTGGATGAAATTCAATACCATGTCCAAGGGAGGTGCCCTATTTCAAGCTCATTTAGCATTCAGCATCAGTTGGAGCTGATTAGAGCTCTGATTATAATGCTGAAATCATTTTTACTTCCAACCTTTAGTAATTTAGTAGCAGGTGGGCATTAGTCAATAGGGACTTAAAAAGAAATTGTAAGCAAATCATAACAGAAAGGAAAGTTCACACACACACACACACACACACACACACACACACATATTTACATACACATCTTTCTTTCATTAGTTTAGTTTTAATTAGGTTGGCCCAGATTGATCTGGAAAAATTTCCAGACCCACAATGCATTTCTCTTTTATGATTGTGAAAATCATTTTTTCAGAGAATGGGACTCCAGAGATAAATCGAGAGAAGAGGCAGTTTTGGGCTCCTCCAGCAACAGCAGGGAGACAAAGCCCTTGATTAAAATCAGAGACAACAGCCAAAGTCAGACAAACATGCAGTCTGGATCCCATTTCTGTCCTTCTCTCGCTGTGTTACCTTGGGTGACTTACTCACCTTCTCTGAGCCTCCACTTTCAACCTTGCACACATACCCCATCGAACAGCTCATTCTTTGGAAGAAGCCAGATTTTTCCAAGACATAAATGAATCCAGGCACCCATCTGATTAAAAACCTTCAACATCTTCCCATTTAACTCGTAATAAAACCAACACTCTGCAATGTGTCCAACCTGATTTTGCCTTATATCGTTGTATGTTAGGATTACATTTGGCTACATGTAATAGAAACTTAAATATATTTGCATAACCAAACAGGGGCATATTTTTCTCACATGACAAGAAGTCCAAGAGTGGTCCAAAGAAGCTCCAAAATCCCCTTGGAATCCCAGGATCCTTCTACCTTCCTGCTCAGCCATCCTCAGAAAATAAGAAGCCTCTTGGTCACAAGATGGCTGCTCCACCTCCAGGCTTCGTGTCCAAGTTCCAGGAGGACAGAAGGAAAAGAAGCGAAGGAGAAAAAGCACATGCCAGTTCAGTCTGTCCCTTTTTATCAGGAAAATGATAACTTCTCTTTAGATTGCAACTTACAAGTCATTGGCCAGAACTATGCCACATCACAATGGTAGCCTCTAGGGGGCCTGGGAAGCCAAGTCTGCTTAGATGTGCCCCTTGCCTTCTGAACAAAATCAGGGTTTTATTGACAAAGAAGAAAGGGAGTATTAAATATTGAGCAGGCAACCAGCAGCACTTGCCATACGGCTCCCATTCTTACTCACAATATGCCTGCAGTGGGCAGAATTCTACAATGGGGCCCCCTGATACTCACAGCCAGTACAACTGCCTCCCTTTGAGGATGGGTGGGACTTGCCTTGGCCAGTAGACTAGGGCAACAGTGAAGTAAGATCTTGTGGTAAGATAAGGTCCCAAATGTTGACTCTGACTTCCTCAAAAGGGAGATCACCATCGGTGGGCCTGGCTTAATCAGGTGAAAGCCCTTACAAGAAGGACTGGGATCTCCCTGAGCTGAGAAGTCCTCCTTGCTGGCTTGACGATGTAGACAGTTGTGTAGACATACGGCAAAGGGCTGCAGAGGCACTCTAGGAACTTCAGACTCTAGGACCCGAGAGTAACCTCCAGCTAACAGCCAGCAAAAAGCCAGGGTCCTCAGTCACGTATCCTTAAGGAAACAGATGCCACCAACAGCCTGAATGAGGTTGGAAACAGATCCTTCCCCAGTTGAACCTTGAGACAAAAATGCCATCTGAATGCAGCCTAGTGAGACCCTGAGCAGGGGACCTGGCTAAGCTGTGATCAAATGCCTGACCCTCTGACCCTCTACCAGATAATAAGCCAGGGCTGTTTTAAATGGCCAAGATTGTGGTAATTTGTTACTAAGGAAGAGGTAACTAATATAGCCAGGGCCTCCTCCTGACACTTGGTTGTGAGTACTCCTCCCACCTCAGGGCCTTCACCTTCACCTCCTTGTCTTACCTTCACTGCTCTGTCTGCCAGGACCACCCTTTCCTCGCTCTCTGCAAAGCCAAGCACCCCCCTCCTGCAAGTTCCAGCTCAAAACCCCACATCTGAGATGCCTCTATTTATCATCCATCTAACCATCCCTCTTGCTGCCGCACTCGGCTCCACTGACCCTACAACCATCTAAAATTATCTTTATTTATTTATTTAATTCCTTAAAATTGTCATCTCCTCCGACAGAATGTCAGCTCCAGGAGAGAAGGGAGTATGCCTCCATGGCACGTAGAACAGTTCCAGCCACATGGGAAACTCAGAAAACAAATCATCCTCTCTCCACATTCCCAGCCTCCTGGTGAAGTGCTGAGGCTGCTGGAAAACAGGATTCCCCAGCCCACCTCAGCATAATGCACTTGCAAATGTTCCATGAATATAGCAGAGGGCACTCCTGGCCCCTTGCTCTCCCCACAGCCTCCCATCTTCCACCAGTCCCGTTCTGTGGTCATCCGAAGCCTCAGCCCCTCAGCCACATCCATTTCCTCCCTCACACATTTACCCTTATGATAGTCGGTATTTAACTGTAAGTTACTGTCTCACAAGGGCTAGCAGGAATTTTGGGGCTAATGTCCAGTGTAAATGGAAGATATCCTAGAAATATAAACACAGCTTCCTTGTTCATCTTCCTGCTGTGTCCTCACATGACAGAAAGGCTAAGGGGGCTCTCTGGGGCCTCCTTTATAAGGGTACTAATCCCATTCTTGGGGGCTCTACCCTCATGACCTAATCACCTCCCAAAGGCCCCACCTCCTAACACTCTCCCACTGGGGACTGGGTTTCAAAATAAGAATTTGAGGAGAACACAAACATTCAGTCTATAGGGGCATATTTAACTATATCTCAAAAACAAATGCAAAATAGGGCATCTTTCAGAAGAACAAAAGCTAAAAGCCTTAACCACCAGTAGACGAACTAAAAGAACTTCTAAAGGATATCGTTCAGGAAGAATGAAAATGACCCGGGGTAAGAAGGTCTGAGATACAAAAAGAAATGGCATAGTGGGGCGGGAGATAACACCTGGGTAAGTCTGGAGAGTCGTTTTCATAAAGTGAAAATAACTGCCTAACGGGTAGGTTTAATGAAAAGACCGAACTAAAATCCTGAGCCACGAGAGCATGTAAGTTAGCAGGGAAATGACTCCGGTTAAAATACTGCATCATCTTTGTATGTTCAGGCAGAGAAGGGAGGTGGCGACAGTCAAGGTATCCACATTAAGATTAGGACATTTCAGGGCTTCCCTGGTGGCGCTGTGGTTGAGAGTCTGCCTGCCGATGCAGGGGACACGGGTTCGAGCCCTGGTCCAGGAAGATCCCGCGTGCCGCGGAGCGACTAAGCCCGTGAGCCACAACTACTGAGCCTGCGCATCTGGAGCCTGTGCTCCGCAACAAGAGAGGCCGCGATAGTGAGAGGCCCGTGCACCACGATGAAGAGTGGCCCCCGCTTGCCACAACTAGAGAAAGCCCTCGCACAGAAACGATGACCCAACACAGCCATAAATAAATAAATAAATAAATAAAAAGATTAGGACATTTCATGTGCACAGTAAATTTCAAAGTTAACTGTTTAAAAACAGAGGCTATAACTTTCATCCCAAGAGAGAGAAAAAAAGTAATATGAAAAAAATCTTAGTTTTTACAGACCTGAAAAGAAAAAATTATAAATATTTTAATTATAATATTGCATATTGTGATATGTGATTGCATATGTGATATTATTATTATATGTAATAAAATATATAGTATAATAATTAAAATGTATAATGTATTTATATAAATATATTTTATATTAACATATAAAATGTATATAATATAAAATTATATATATATATGAAACAGGACAAATAGAATTCAAAGAAGTTAAAATGAGAGAAACAAGTCCAATTATATTAATATTCACAATGACTGTAAATGGAATAACCATCCCAATTAATGAGATTATCAGATTGGACTGGGGAAAAATCCATCTATCTGCTACCAAAAAAAAAAAAAGCTAAAACATAAAAACATAGAAAGATTGGAAGTAACGGGAGGGACAACAAAGATACATCAGGCAAATACTAGCAAAATAAAGGTGGAGTGGCCATATTATTTAGTACCAGACAAAATGATCTTTAAGTCAAAAAAAGAACGATTGGGATTGAGAGGGTGACCTCAGAATGGTAAAACATTCACTTCACCAGGATGACACAATGCAAAGAGTACAGGCACCTCATCAAATAACTTTACGATATACAATGCAGTGCTTCTTCCACCTTTGCTGGTTGCAGGAAGAAATGACCTTGGGTGTCCAGGGCAGCCCTTGGATTTTGTGTCCCCAGACTGTGCAAAGGGTCCAAGGAATGACAAGCCTTCCTCATCTCCCTGGTTATGACTCATTCTTCTTCCCTTGAGAAACAGGCAGCTCGGGGTCAAAGCTGCTTCCCCCCTTGCTTGAGAGGGCAGGTGTGTTAGGATGAGTCCTTACTTTATGGGCTGGGGCAGAAACACACAGAATAAAGGAGCAGTTCCCATTGGAAAGGCAGAAATCCTGACTTCGTGGAGCCCAATATTTCTCTAATTCTTTTTCTTAACACCTTCAGATCTACGGAATTTGGGCAAACAGCAACCTGAGTCAATCCTTTCATTTCAAAGATGAGGAAACGGAAAACCCAGGGAGGTGACACGGCTTGCCCTAAGTCACACAAATAATATGGGCATATCGTCATTAATATTCACACAGTGACCCACAAGAGATTTTGAAAACAAATGAATCTAAATGTTAAAATGGCAAATTCCCCCTGAATAAAGAAAAAAGCCTCTATCAAACAGCCCTCATAAATTAAAAAACTCACTCCAGTAAGCGTGCTTTGCCTCTGCAAAGGACCAGCAAACAAGAAAGCTGTAACTATCCGTGCATGGCATTGAGATGGCAGATAGCTGCTGACTCTGGTAATTCATCATCGAATTGAAAGCATTACATATGGGAAGAGCAAAAATCTAATTCCAGCTCATTTCAATGAGAACTGATCTAAGAGTTCATTACACAAAGTAATTTTTACTAACACAACTTTGAACGTGTCCTCAAATGAGGATTAGACTCTCTCCTGACAGCTGAAACCGGTAAGGTGAAGTTTGCATACAGATGATGGGACACCAAGTTGCAGATTCCTTGTGTTCACCTTAACAGGTTTGGTTGTTTGGGGGGGTTTGGGTTTTTTTTTTAATGTTTGCTTAATGTTGCAGATGAAGGAGAGAGAGGGCTGGGAAACCAGGGTTTGGGGTTATTTTAAAAAAGGATCTCAAATACAAGTTTATTTGTCTCTAAGAGCTGTGTGACCTTTGTCATGTAACTCTGCTTCTCTGAGCCTGGACTTCTTCACTGATGAAGAAGATCTCCATCTCTCATTTGATAATTTACTAAGGAAATGGATGTAAAGCACTTAGCACAGTTTAAAGTTCTTAATGAAAGGTAGCTTTTAAAAAAGCTTTCCAAACCCCAGTTTACTAGTCTGTGATATCAAGATAATAATACCTACATGGTCAGGTACGATTTAAAGAGTGAATGTGTGTGGGATGCAATTACTGTTAGATCCAACCCCTACCCCTTTGGGTGGGCTTGAGTGAATGCCTCCAGGATCTAGACGCCCACGGCCTTGTGTCAAATTGGCATCAGCGCTGGGGCTCAGACAGTTGGACCCAGAGACACATAATTCCTCAAGCAAAGGAAACAATTTTTCCGTCCCTTATTAGATAGGCTTTCTGGACTCAAAGAACAGATCTCTTGCCAAATTCAGAAGTTCTCAACCTTAGCTGTTCCTTGGGATCTTCAGGGATGGGGGTGGGCTGCTTTTAAAACCCCAATACCCAGGCTGCCCCCAAAACCAATTAAAACAGAATCTCTGGGCAGGGGACCCAGACATCAGTATCTTTATAAACGCCCAGGTGATTCCAGTGAGCAAACAAGGTTGCGAACCACCGGAGCTAATGGGAGAGAAGAGGGAGCCAGGGTGCTAATCATAGAGACGGGTTTCCCCTGCACTTAGGCCCCAAAACTTCTGCTAGCAGCTTGAAGGGTAATGTGATCAAAAGACGAAAGAGCCAGAGTTTTTGCCCCACTTTCCAGTAACAAAGTAGCAGGGAGTTCCGGAGAACGGGGGCTTTGTGGTTAACAGAGAAGGTCACAAAATCTCTTTCGATCAGAAAAAGCCCTGAATTCAGTCCGTGCCTTGGTCAACAGAAGAGAGAAACAGAAAAGAGAATGACTCCTCTTCTTTGACTTTTGTCCTCCGAGACTCAGCACCTGTGAACCCCGCAATGTGAAAGGGGAAACCATCCGTGGCTCCATGTTCCTGCAGTGGGAGGTGGGCGGACATGGGTTTGAGGGCAGTGGGGAGCCTTAGAATGTTCTATGCACATGAGTGATCTAGTCGAATTGACCTTTCTGCAAAGTCACTATCACTACAGAATAAAGACTGGATCGGATGGGCGTGTGGCCAGAAGCAGGAAGACCAGTTAGGAGCTGAGGGTGGACCCAAGGTCAGACATTTCTAGGACAGTGGTTCTCGAACCTGTGTGGCCTCTGGATTCCCTGGAGGGCTTATTAAAAAACAGATTGCCCGGGCCTCCCTGGTGGCGCAGTGGTTGAGAGTCCGCCTGCCGATGCAGGGGACACAGGTTCGTGCCCCGGTCCGGGAGGATCCCACATGCCGCGGAGCGGCTGGGCCCATGAGCCATGGCCGCTGGGCTGCGCGTCTGGAGCCTGTGCTCCGCAATGGGAGAGGCCACAGCAGTGAGAGGCCCGCGTACCGCAAAAAAAAACCAGATTGCCTGACCCCACCCCGGAGTTTCTGATTCAGCAGCTCTGGAGCAGAACCTGAGGCTCTGCCTTTCCAACACGTTCCCAGGTGATGTGGACGCTGCTGGCCTGAGAACGTTGAGCCCTGTTGCTGTCGACGGCAGTGATGTGAAGGGGAGGATGTTCAGAAAGAAGCTTCATAGTTCTAGGCCGGTGGTTCTAGGTCAAAGTTTCATGCTGGCTCTACATTTAAAACCACCCAGAAAGGCTGGGCCCTAACTCACCCCCTACATCAATTCGATTGGCCTGGGCCCAGACATGAGCATTCAAAAGCCCCCAAGTGATCGTAGGATGAAGTGAGAGGTGCGAACCAATCCTCAATACTCAAAGTGTGATCCGTGGACCAGCAGTAACAGCCTTATCCAGAAATGGAGCGTCTCAGGCTCCATCCCAGACCTACAGAATCAGCCTCTGCATTCTAACAAGATCTTTGGGTGATTCCGGTACACGTCAAAGTTCGAGAAGCACTGATACATATAGTATTGGCCCAAAATGGGATTCCAGAAGCAGCTGGAAGCATGGGGGAGATGAAGTCTAGTCCCCAGGGTGAAAACCAGAAACAGAGAGAGAAATCCATTCCTTTGGTCACATGAGCTATAATGACGTGCACTGTGTGCCTTAGCTGAGTGCGAAGGGCAGGCACCTGGCCTCAAGGCTGTCAAGACATCAAAATAATAAAACGAGAGGCCTGGAGATGTTACTTTAAAGGTCCAAGGTGCTTCTGATGACAGCCTGTGTCAACCACACGTGAGCTGAGACAAGGACTTCGTCCCAGCACCCGGCAAGCCAGGCACCCGTCTGGTCCTCCATGAACTCTTACTGAAGGAACGCCGGACTCGGCTGCTTTGGGGCAGGATCTCCAGCAGCAGAAACGGGCGAGGGCCTGGGAGCTGTAACAGGCTGGCGTGTGTATGAGGGGCCCGAAGCCTGTCGTGCCCTTGGGCTGGATCTAGAAGAGAGGCTGGCAATGCTCTGAAAAGGGCCAGATGGTAAATATTTTAGGCTTTCCAGGTTGTGCTGTGTCTGTTGCAGTGACTCGATTCTGCCCTTGTAAAAACGGGAAAGCACCACGGACAATTGGTAGACAAATGGACATCCCTCTGTGCCAACCAAACTTTATCCACAGCGACAGGCTGAGGGTGGATTCGGCCCACGGGTTGTGACCCGATCTGAGTGAGGACGAGGGGAAAGAAGCTGAGATGCAGCCACAAAGGTGGATCAGAGGTTGGGAAGAGGCCACAGGAGGCCTTGGCCACCAGGCAAACGAAGGGAGACCTTGACTCGGCAGTGCGGAGCTGGTGCAGGACCTGGGACGGCAGAGTGAAAGCGGCTGAGGCCGGTAACTTGGCAGAGGTGTGAGAGGTGACATCAGGAGCTGGGGAGAGGGCTGATGGTGGGGGACAGTTAGGGGATGTGGGGATGGTTCCCAAGAGAGCTGAACGACAAAGAACCAGAGCAAGCAACTGCAGAGGAAGCCTGGCAGGGGGCATATGCTTTGGTGACGATCCACAGGGCTAAGGGTAGGGAGGGCGAGAGGAGACTTGCTAAGTGTGTTTCTGGTCCCTGGGGTGATGGGGAGGATGCTGTGGCCTGAGGCAGGGGAGCTGGGGCAATCTGCGGACAGGTGGGGAGCCGGACCTGGGAGCTCGGGGAAGCGTGTGGAGCAGAGCCGGACCCACAGCAGCTTGTTGCCTCCGTCACACCTGAGCACCCAGGCAGCTGGAGAAGACATTCAAGAAAAGGTTAGAATACAGGGCCTTGCTGAGGGCTGCTGTGCTGCAAGATGCAAATCTGGGAGATGGAGCTTGCTCAGGGCTGGGAGTGAATCCCAGCTCCCTGGGGTGAATCTCAGCTTCCTGGGGCTGAATCCCAGCTTCCTGGGGCTGAATCCCAGGTCCCTGGGGCGAAAGGTACCTCAGAGCCATGTCCTCCAACTTCGATGTGCCACAAAAGCCCTGGAGATGCTGTGAAGGAAGATTCTGGTTTGGTGGCTTGGACGGGGGCCAAGTCACTGCATTTCTAACAAGCACCCATGTTACCCATGCTGCCAGCCCAGGACCACACTCTAAGAAGGGAAGCCTGGGAAATGGTTCCAGCCTCCCCCTTGCCACCGTTGTCTCCCCAACAAGTGCAGTGAGGCTCTTTAACTTACAATTTGTTGAGTGGCTATTATGTGCCAGATGCTGGAGATACTGAGAAAGGCGCAAAAGCAGCAAAGATTGGAGTCCTTGTGATGTGGCAGCACTGTTCTAAGACATTCACATCTGTGACTCAGCTACTCCTCACTATGGGCCAGGAGGGGTTTCCACTAGTGGCCCATCTGCCATACACTTAGTGACATGAGAACAGGCAGGCAAACTCCAGGGCCAAAACTCCATCCCTCAAGCTCAGAGGGGGAAGCAAGTGGCCCCTCAAGGCAGTACCATGAATCCCAAGCTGGCGCTCTCTCTGCCAATCGAGGCCACCTCTCCCGGAAAATTCAAAACTGTAGTTTTGAAGTTCTTCGATTACGACGCTGGACCCAAGGCATAAGGAATGTCCTAAGTCCAGTGGGCTGGGGGCTGGGACACCGGCGCTCAGATGATTCTTCAGCTTCGCTTCTAAAGCACTAACTCAGCCCTCAGAAGAGACACCTCCACAGGGTATCTCCTGCAATGCAAATAAATAAATGCCCCCAAATAAAAGGGGGAGAATTTAGGGGAGAATTTTGTGGCTGGTGAGTATTGCATGGGCATCATTTTCAGAAGCGGCTCTTTGTTACGGTCCTGGGGCGCGGTCACCGCCGCGCGTTGCGATGCTGCCACCTAGTGGTGATGGGGAGACCTGCTGCGGAAGTCGAAGCGTCCAAACCCCCGAAGCGACAAGGGGAGGCTGCATCCTATTAACACCAGTCTGGGCGGTGGCTGTTTTTAGCTGGGTCTCTCCTTCTGTGCCACTTTCATCATGGAAACTGGCTCTCTAGACCCAAAAAAAGCTGCGACGTGCTCTGCAAAAGCTGTTCGAGGGCCAATTTTAGCTGCATTTCTTGGAATTTGGGCTCCCAGGAGGGAGGAGGAATGTACAGTTCCCAGGAAGTTGGGTATCTTTTTAAAACTAGTACCTGGAGACCAGTTCTGGCCGTTGAGAGGTGTGAGATCATAGATCCCCCTGGGTTCCAGCTTCTTCAAAGGGATATAAATTTGGGTGGGGGTGTGGGGAGGAGGTTAGCAGCAGCCACTGTGTCCTGGGAGGCTTACTGTGTACTATTAAGAGTTTTCTTTACTTGAACCACCTCACTGATGCCTCGAAATAACCCTAAGAGGAAGCATAGAGTTACACCCATTTTACAGATGAGGAAATCGAGGCTTGGAAAAGTTAAGATCCTAGAGCCAGTAACTAGCAGAGCCATGATTTGAATTCTAGAGTCTGTGTGTTAACCCAGAACCCAAACAAAGCAATGGATCAAGAGTTGAAAGTCCTGGGTTCATCCACACTCTGCTGCCAGCTCACTTGACACTGGAGACCTGGCAAGGCACATCGGTTTCCTTTTGTGGTCAACCCCAGTTGATGGCTAGCAACACACAGAAGGAGTTTGAGACTTTCTGTAATTGATTAGTGATGTCTGCCTTGGGTGTAGGAGTGGAGAATAACAGCACATTTAGCCTAGGCTTGGGATCCTGCTGTGGGCAATAGAGAGGCATTACAAATTTCTGAGCAAGGAGTGTTTTCATGAGACTACTCAGGTCATGGTGTGCAGAGTGGAGATGAGAGCAGAGAGCCTGGGATTCTATGAGGTAGTATTTTCTTCCAGATGTGGAACTGGGCAAGAGGCAACCTACCCAGTAAACATAATAAAATATTTTTACTGTTTCCTCCACTTCTTAAATGGTTGTTTTAACTCTAATAATCTCATGCAAGAGCTCCAAGGAAGTCTGTAGACACTTTCTCCCCCAACTATCCCTCATTATATCTTGTTCTCTCATAACTGACTCATTAAAATTCTTGGGTTGGGGGGGTGCGGCAGGGGTAGCAGACAGGCTCAGGGAATAACTAGAATAAGCGAGAATGATTTGATAACCACCCGGTTAATTTTAAATGACTACCCACGGTGCTGCAGCGTTGAGATGTCTTCTCTGAGAGGTGGGGAGCAAGGTGGCCAGTAGCCAGAGGCCACCCCCATATGTCCTCCACACATAGCACCACCGGCTGGTCAGCACCTCTGCTGTTCAGAAAACAATCCTTGGTTGCCAAGTTGGCTTCAAGGTATCAACAAGATGGACTAAAATCACAAAACCGAGATGCTGGAATGAATCTTAACACATTCCTTTACCAAGTGTTTTAAACATCTCTATTATTTGCCCAAGTACCTTAGAGGTGGGGGGGGTCCATCTTCTCATTTCATATTGAATCCCTCCTACAGCATCCATAGCGAATCACAGTAACTAAGGAGTTCAGAAGCCCAGCATTTTCTCCTCCATTCCCTACTTCTGTAACAGAAGCTACTCTCAACCATTGATGTGGACATAGGACCCAGGTCAGACCTGGCCACACCCACACTGACTGCTTCTAGGGGTGGGCATATAGCCCGAGCTGAGCCAATCAGAGTCCTCCCTTGAGGCATTCTCTTGCCGTCAAGGTTGTTAAGCTGGGAGGATATGGAGTCAGAACTGATGGCCACCATCCTCCCCATTATGTGGACCAAACAGTGGGAGAAAATGAAGCCAGCACAGAGAAGCAGGTCCAACCTCCAGAACGGATGGTGTCTGCAGCCCCTCCTTCAATTCTGTGGACTACCTGAGAATTCTTCTTGACCGCAAGAACCAGTATATTTCCTCCACTGCCAATTTCAGTGGGGTTCATGTCACTTTCCATGATCTGACATGATACACCATCCCTGAGTCTCTCTCTTTTTCTTGATCTCCTCCAGTGATGGGGGACTCACTGTCTTGACATAGCCCTTCTTTGTTTTTTTTTTTTTTTTTTTGCGGTACGCGGGCCTCTCACTGTTATGGCCTCTCCCGTTGCGGAGCACAGGCTCCGGACGCGCAGGCTCAGCGGCCATGGCTCACGGGCCCAGCCGCTCCGCGGCATGTGGGATCTTCCCGGACCAGGGCACGAACCCGTGTCCCCTGCATCGGCAGGCGGACTCTTAACCACTGCACCACCAGGGAAGCCCAGCCCTTCTTCTTTGAGGCACTTTGCCAGAAAGCTTTTTCTTAGAAGGAGTCAAAATTTGCCTCACAGGGCATATACGTATACACATATACACAAATACAAACACACATATACACGTGTACATACACACAGAGACGCACAGACACGTGCAAGCAGATACACACATGTGACAGCTTCTATATACATGTGTAACATACACATACATGTATAGGTACATGGAGGCACATTCATAAACACACAAAGACCCACATACATGCACACATACATACACACAGAGAGAGGCACACAGATACACAGGCACATTACATCCACACATATACATAATTACAAGCACACATAGACACACATATACATATACACAGCTATATGCATACACACAGATATGTACATATAATATACACATGCATACAGATACACAGACACATCTGTGCACACAGAGACATACATATACACATACATACATACACAGAGATGCACACATGTACACACTATACAAACACATACCCATACCCTCAGAGACATGTAGAAATACATACACACACACAAACACATACACAGAGACACACACATACACTCAAGAGATGTATACACACACACACACACACACAAACACATACACAGAGACACACACATACACTCAGAGACACAGACAGACACACAGAGACACACATCAGGGCTCATTATATAAGCTGCTGAGGACAAAAGAACCCTCAACTCACTTAACACGTCGCCTGGAATGATGACCCCACACACATTTTGGTCCACTCTCCCTCTTATATAATTTTCAAACCATTTTCCCTGCAAATAAGACCCACCCCCCAAGTTAAAAAAACCAAACCGGGTATTTACTGCCCACCTCTCACCACCTTCAGGGCTGGCATTGGCTTCTCCCATCACCATGGAAACCATGACACCCCCAGCACTTGCCATTCAAAAAGTTTGTGCCCTTCAAACCCGTACAAGAACGTCAAAATGACATCAATACCTTCCAGCGGGTGACCCTAATTTTGAAGGCAGTTCCAAGAACCCCTTGAAGGGAGAATGCAGAATGCCTTTGCTGGCCACACGGTGAGTCACCAGGAAAAGAAGGCAGTGCTGCCAGTCCGTGTGCCTTTGGAGCCCTATCTTTTAATGCTGCAGGCAGTCCTGACAAGTGCCTTGCTTTACATCCTCAACAATTGTCTGTTGAAACATATAATCGAGTTCTATTTTGTGTGATGTCCCTGATCAGTTATAGCATTTTACATCATAAAATGGGCCTTAGGAATAAATTCTTGATTGATAACATGGTGCTTTTAAGAAATATGGGTGCTCTGAGGCTCAGAGAAGTTAAGTCAACAGCCTAAGATCACACAGGAGAGTCAGGATTTGAACACAAGTCTGACCCTGAGGCCCCCACTTCAGAGCTCTCCCTTCCTGGGATTGGGTAGTTGATGTTTTAAATCTAATGCAGGACCCTTAGCTCTTTCTTCATGTCCTTGAGAGGCCCTCACCCCAAACTCTACACTCCACCCTTCCAAACTGCTTGCATTTCTCTGCATATTCATTTCCTAGGGCTGTGATAACAAAGTACCACAAACTGGATAGTTTAAACAACAGACATTTACTGTTTCGCAGTTCTGGAGGCCAGAAATCCAAGGTCAAGGAGTCGTCAGGGCTCGTTCCTACTGAGGCTGTGACGAGGCATCTGTTCCATCCTCTAGGGCTTCTGGTTTGCTGGCCACCTTGCTGTTCTTCACCTGTAGAAGCCTCACCCGGTCTCTGCCTCTGTCTTCACATGGCCATGACTGTGTGCCAAGGTGCTCAGCAGCTGGCAAAGGCCTTTTGGGGGTCCCGGTCCAAGAGAGCCCTCTGGGAAGACCTCCCAGGAAGGGGCCCAGCTGGCAGCAGAGGGAAACCCTGAGGACACTAAACCAGGGTCCTGGGGATTCGACTTCCAAGGCTGCAAAGTCTCTCCATGCAGGTGGGTGAGGCAGGTGGAGTGGCTGGTGCCTGAGAGTAACCCTGTGGCTCTGAGGGGGGAGCAATGAAGGTCTGCTCTGTCTCTAACTCATTCACTGCACACACACTCACACACAGACACGTAAATACACTCACACACTCACAAACACACTCACACACAAACACACACACATGCACACAAACAGAACACACACAAACCTACATACACACAAGCACAAACAACAAACTTGCATACACATAGGCACGCACATACACACACTCACACACACACAAATCTGCATGCACACATTCACACACACACACACACATATGCACATCTAAACACATACACATGCATGCACCCTTCCTCTGCCCATGCTCTGCCAGCAGTTCTCAACCAAGATATGCTGCACTGCAAGCAGTCGCGAGGTGTATTACCAAGTCATCTATTGCTAATAATAAAGTGTCAAATGTTGCAAATGTATGTACGAATAGATTCAAGGTTATTCCTATGACACATCGGATTCACTCATTGCATTCTGATTAGGTGCCCTCGGTGGGACAGGAAAGGAGGGAATTTACAGCTGGAGCATAAATGGGGGTCTGTCCACAGGTGATGGAATAGAAAGCCTGGCATAGCCTCTCTGGACTCCGTACCCCTAGGAGAGACACACAGAAATGCCAAACTCTCTTCTTCATAACAGACACAGATGCACAAACTGGGGGTGGTCCTGGGGAAGGAAAGGAGGTACGCATGGCCAGCAGAGATCAGGAAAGATTCCCAACCTCACCAGTGACCCAGAAATGCAAATTAGAAAGAGGAGACGCCACTATTCATCCATCCAACTGACAAACCATGGGCTTTTGATCCTAACAGGTATTGGCAAGGGTGGACGGGTGGAGAGAGGGTTTCCCTCAAACATGGCAGAGAGGGGATGTAATTGATATGACCATTTGGGGGGCTTTGCAGGATCTGGATGCCATTAACTTTCTGACCTCAATTCCTACCACTCTCCCCCTGCTCATTCTGCCCTAAGATCTCCTTGGACTCACCAGGTATGTCCCCACCTCAGGACCTTTGCATTTGCTATTCCCTCCGCCTGGAATGCTCTTCCCCCAGCTTCCTGTACGGCTCATTCCCTTTAAGACTTTGGTCACATGCCGCATGTGTCCCTAGCCACACATCACCTCCCACACACATACACACACTTTCTCTCTTTCTCTCTCCCTCTCTCTCTCTCTAACCCTCTTCCCTGCCTTCTCTTTTTCCATAGCATTCACAAATCACCAGATATACGTGTTTTACATGTTTTTTGTTATCATCTGCCTCCTCCTAACACATGCCCACAAAGAATGTCAGCTCCAAGGGGGCAGAGATTTTGTGATTTCATTATTCTCTACTGTGTCCCCAAAGCCTGGAGCAGGCCTGGGCTAGATGGGCAATACATATTTGTTGAAAGAACTAAGATTTTAAGTTCAGTTAACTTTTTTTTTTTTTTTTTGCGGTACGCGGGCCTCTCACTGTTGTGGCCTCTCCCGTTGCGGACCACAGGCTCCGGACGCACAGGCTCAGCGGCCATGGCTCATGTGGGATCTTCCCGGACCGGGGCATGAACCTGTGTCCCCTGCATCGGCAGGCGGACTCTCAACCACTACACCACCAGGGAAGCCCCTCAATTAACTTTTGATTCCACTTTTAAGACACCATCAGTATTTGTCTCCTATTGTTGCACAAATTATCAGCCTAACACCCACATATTTGCTCCCAGTTCCACAGGTCGAGTTCAGCCGGGCATGGCTGGAGTCTCTGCTCAGACTGAAATCACTGTGCTGGCCGCTGTGTTCTTCTCTGGAGCTCAGGATCCTCTTCCACAATTATTCCTGTTACTGACAGAATTCAGTTCCTTGCAGTTGTAGGACTGACGTCCCTGATTCTTTGCTGGTTGTCAATCTGGGGCTCTCTCAGCTTCTAGAGGCCACTTGCATTCCTCTCCACATAGACTCTGCATCTTCGGGAGAGCACAGCGTGTCATACTGTGTCATGCTTCAGATCCCTCTGGCTCCTTTCTGCTCCCAGTCAGAGAAAACCCTCTGCTTTAAAGAGCTCATGTGATCGGATCACGCTTACCTGGATAATCTTTATATCTGAAATTAACTGACTTGGGGCTTTAATGACATCTACAACATCCCTTCCAGCAAAACCTAGATTAGTGTCTGAATAACCCGGGGACTGGAATCTTGGGATAAAACCTTTCTGTGCCTCTGCTTCCTCCTCTGTAA
The DNA here is from genome assembly GCF_011762595.2 of Tursiops truncatus. Classification (NCBI taxonomy): domain Eukaryota; kingdom Metazoa; phylum Chordata; class Mammalia; order Artiodactyla; family Delphinidae; genus Tursiops; species Tursiops truncatus. The sequence goes on from NC_047048.1 coordinate 30,442,560, forward strand.
GATGGAGATGCTAATACTACTACTACCCCACAAGGACTGTGTGGATTAATTAAGATAATGCATGTAAAGTGCTCAGTACTATGTTGGAACAAAGGGTATGCTAAATAAAGAGCAGCTGTCACCATCACTATTATTATTATTATTATTATCACTATTATTATCATCATCATCATCATCAACGTCATCACTGTTATTTCAGATGTGCCAATGGGGTTTCCTTATTCCATAGGATATGTGTCAGTATGCCAGGATTTGGTATTTCTGTACATCCAGATATGACACGTTTTACTCTGCTGTAGATAGAGATATGGGATGTCTTTACTGTTATTTATACCGATAAGGCAAGTGTCACTGTGGGTTACATAGACGGCAATCAGGCACTTTACAGCTATCTTTAGGCAAGCGTCTCTGGATGTTATGTACACAGTTAGGATCTGTGTCTATTTACTCCTCATGAGCCACAGATCTGGCAGGTTTGGGTTGCTTGCATATGCTTGGTTCATGCTGCTGACATAGACAGTGATGCAATCTCAGAAAAGACTGAAAAAGACTTGAGACATAACAAGAGTCATGAGGGGGTTCCCTGGATGCAGGACTGTTGGTCTGAAAACCAAGAAAGTCCCAGGCAAACCGGGGCAAGTTGATGACCCCAAACACAACCTGGGCAGGCGTTCCCGAAAGCACTGCTCCTATATGCCCCACACAGATGACTGCATAGGAGCACGGACTCCAGAGTCAGGGGTCTGGGGTCAAAGCTCAGCTCCACCCCTTTCTGGTCACATGGCTTTGGCAAGACCAGTGCTCAGTTGTAAAATGGAGCTAATAATAGAAGCTGCCTCATTGGTTATGAAGATTAAATGAGTTAATAGATAGAAAGCACTTAGAGGGCTTCCCTGGTGGCTCAGTGGTTGAGAGTCCGCCTGCCGATGCAGGGGACACGGGTTCGTGTCCCGGTCCGGGAAGATCCCACATGCCGCGGAGTGGCTGGGCCCGTGAGCCATGGCCGCTGAGCCTGCGCGTCCGGAGCCTGTGCTCCACAACGGGAGGGGCCACAACAGTGAGAGGCCCGCCTACCGCAAAAAAAAAAAAAAAAAAAAAAGAAAAGAAAGTGCTTGGAATCATGCCGAGCCCATAGTAAGCGTTCGGTAAACCTTTGTGATTATTGTTATATCTGCCAACACCTCTATTATCTATTTAAATATTTTTTATATATCTCTACACTCTTAAAAGGCATAAAATGCCTTTATTGTAAAATGCCTTTATTGTAAAATACCTTTATATTATTGTAAAAGGAAATCATACATCCCTACCCTAAATGGAAAGCTGGTACTGTTAGCCATAAATAGAAGGTAACTGGAAACATAAATGCAAAACTATTTAGCAAATAGAAGCAGCTCAGGCCCCACTGTTGGGACGCAGACACCCTTTGGAAACGCAGATGTTCTGTACGACTGGAGACAGGCTCAGAGACAGGGAGGGACAAGATGAGGTCGAATCGGGGCTGAGAACAGATTTGTGACAGGTCTGTGGACACTAAACACATCACACAGTGCCCCAGGGCCACTACCAAACGTAAGGTAGATAGCTAGTGGGAAGCAGCCACATAGCACAGGGAGATCAGCTCGGTGCTTTGTGACCACCTAGAGGGGTGGGATAGGGAGGGTGGGAGGTAGGGAGACGCAAGGGGGAAGAGATATGGGAACATATGTATATGTATAACTGATTCACTTTGTTATAAAGCAGAAACTAACACACCATTGTAAAGCAATGATACTCCAATAAAGATGTAAAAAAAAAAAAAAAAAAAAGAGCAAGCCCTGAGGAAGCATTTGGTCCTTCAGAAAGCAGGTATCTAAACTGCCTCTACTCCGTTCTCACCTAAGTTGATCCTCAGCAGATAGGTTAGGGTTGCTGTTAGGGTCCTCCCTGCACTGACTCTGCCCCTTAGGACAAGGCACTTCACCTCTCTGAGCCTCAGTGATCACCACTGCAAAACAGGCTTTGTGATGCCTGCCTCTCAGGGTCCCTAAGAGGATCAGGTGGAATAAAGGTAAACATACTCTGTGACTTTCAAACCATTCCGAAAACGTTCATGTTTACCATCTGGCCTTTTCAAACACCAAGAATCATTCTACGGAAGCTTTTCGTCACTGGGTAGAAGCTGTCTCCTTTCCTAACCTCATTTGCCTGGATAAGCTGTGAAGGATACAAAATCAGAGAGTTCTTTAGAAGGCCGAGAATGAAGGGATGTTAATTTTACCACTTTTAGGTAATTGTTTTTTTTTTTTTCCGGTACTTGAAAACCTGGGCTCCCACTTAAAAATACTTGAAACGTTGAGCTTGAATCACAGTATGAACTTCAAGTGACAGACTCGTAATACAATTAGGATAGCTTCACATTATCTCTCATTATTGAATAATATGTTCATTAATAGCTCTCCCCTTCCTTTACCATAACATTCCCCTGCTAAAAATAAACGCCAAGACCCAGGATGACTGAGAGCTGAACTTGACCTTAGAGTGGCCAGCAGTAGCACTGTGGGCATGACCAAATCCAGCCTGGGGCCACCTCTCTGATCCTCTCATCCGGGAGCTCTCACCCATCAGGCCATGTAGAGACATCAGCGAATGAAAAGCTTCACACATATTTTATCTGGTGTCACCCTCACCACATCCTTGCAAACCATGCATTATTACCAGGATTCCCCCATTCACAGATAAAGAGACTGAGGGTCAGAGAGGTCCCTTGATTTGCCTACCCAAGCCAGAACCGTGAGGAAATGTTAGAACTAAGATGCAAACCCTGCTCTCCACCTTACAAATGTGGGTGTCCTTTCCCACAAAATAGGTAATCATCTGTGTCACCTCCTCCCCTCCTCCTACTTTCCTCCCTCCTCTCTCCTTCCAGCGTGGGCACTGAAGGCAAGGAAGGGGGTCCTTCCTTAGGATGATGACAGATCGACTGTGCATGTCTATGTGCTGGGAGCCGCTACCCAGGGGGGCTGTGCTTTCTCCCTTATGGGGCTGAAATTGTCTTTGTGAAAGAGCTGGGAGTCATATAAATAGCTCAGGTACATGCCATCAGCCACCTTCAAGCTCTGATATTACCTTCTCTTGCCCTGAGATGATTCAGGGACTCAGGGAACAAAAGGCCTCAACTTGCAGGAGCTTCTGTCCCATGACAGTGAGGACGCCATGTCCAGAAATCATCTTCATCCTGCTCCTGGGCTCTCCCTCACTCGCCCCTTGGAACCATGCTGGTCCATTATTCCCACTTCATAGAGGAGAAGCTTGCAGGGCACAGCAAGGCCTGCTCTCCAGTTAACAGATGGGGAAACTGAGGTCCACAGAAACTGCATCAGCAAACGTGATGGTTAATTTTGGGTGTCAGCTTGGCCAGGCTATGGTGCCGATTGTCTTGGTCAAACACTAGACCAGATGTTGCCATGAAGGGATCACGTAGATGTGATTAACATCCACAACCAGTTGACCTTGGGTGAAGGAGCTTGCCCTCCATAATGCAAGTAGTTCATCCAATTAGTTGAAGGCCTTAAGAGCAAAAACTGAGGTTTCCTGGAGAAAAGGGAATTTTGCCTGCAGACTGCAACGTAAAGACTCTGCCTTAGGACTTCCCTGGTGGCGCTGCGATTAAGAATCCTCCTGCCAATGCGGGGGACACGGGTTCGAGCCCTGGTCCGGGAAGATGCCACATGCCACGGAGCAACTAAGCCCGTGCGGCACAACTACTGAGCCTGCGCTCTAGAGCCCGCGAGCCACAACTACTGGAGCCTGTGCGCCTAGAGCCTGTGCTCCGCAACAAGAGAAGCCACTGAAATGAGAAGCCTGCGCACCGCAACGAAGAGTAGCCCCCGCTCGCCGCAACTACAGAAAAAGCCCACGCGCAGCAACGAAGACCCAACACAGCCAAAAATAAATAAATTAATTAATTAATTAAAAAACAAAACAAAAACTCTGCCTTAGTGTCCTGGATTTTTGGACTTGCCAGCCCCTACCATTGTGTGAGCTAATTTCTTAAACTAAAATTTTAAAAAAGTAATACGTATATGTATTTAAATATAGGTTTATATTTTTTAATATATTTAAATATATAAATAAATATAAATAGATATATATTTTTATACACATACACTAGTGGTTCTGTTTCTCTGGAAGACCCTGACTAATAGCAAGTAAAGACAGAGACTAAGAGGGTGGAGAGGACAAGAGCATTTATATGCATGAAGCATGTTCTATGTGCCAGAAGCTCTCGCCCATATTATCTCGTTAAACCTTTACCCACCACCCATAAAGGCAGTTTTCACCATTCCCCAGACTCAAGGGGCCTACGTGACTTTCCTAGGGGTCTTACCTGGGAATCAATCCCATGCCATCTGCCTTCATTATCCATACCCTCCATACACTATCCTACCAGCAGGAGGACGGTACCTAGGAGTCTGGGCACACCATTCCTTCCCAGGATCCCAAGAGGAATTCTTCCTCAAATCATACTATGAAAAGTCATCAAGGTCAAAAACCAAGTTGAGGGCTTCCCTGGTGGCGCAGTGGTTCGGAGTCCGCCTGCCGATGCAGGGGGCGCGGGTTCGTGCCCCGGTCCGGGAGGATCCCACGTGCCGCAGAGCGGCTGGGCCCGTGAGCCATGGCCGCTGAGCCTGCGCGTCTGGAGCCTGTGCTCCGCAGCGGGAGAGGCCACAACAGTGAGAGGTCCGCGTACCACACACACACAAAAAAAAACCAAGTTGAACTTTTTTTTAGAAAAGACGGAAAACCCAATTCAAACTCTCTTAAACAATAAAGGGAACATCTTCGTTCATGTGTGGGAAGCCCAGAGGTAGACCTTCACACATGGGCTGAGAACGGGGGTGCCAACAGCATCATCAGAGTCTCCACCAAAGTGTCCCCATCGCTCCTCCGGATGGCAACCTTTTCCAGCTCTACACCGTGGCCCTGGACGCCTCCAGCTTTCATCACCTGAACTGCTAGCAGCTGCTATAGTAAGAGAAATCCTCCCCTATAGTTCCAAGCCTTGGGATTATGACTCTTGGGACTGGCGTAGCTCTCTTCTCTCTTGCCTGAACTAATTGAGATGCAACCCAATAAGGTGGTCAAGAGCCATACTGACAAGGTTCAAACCCCTGCTCCATCACTTACCTGCTTGGGACCTTGGGCAAAGCCTTAACCCCTCTATGCCTCCATTTTTCCATCTGTAAAACAGGGCCAATAATTGTATTTCCCTCAGACACTCGTGGTGAGGATTAAATGGATGAACATACATTTATAAAACGCTTAAACCAGTGACTAGCACATAGTATAAAGGATATGGAAGTGACTGTTAATTAAATTACTGGAGGGAATTCCCGGTCTGCCCAGTCGTTAGGACCCGGCGCTTTCACTGCAGAGGGCCGGGGTCCAATCCCTGGTCGGGGAACTAAGATCCCACAGGCTACATGGCACAGCCCAAAAATAATAATTAATGGCGCTGGGGGTTGAAATGTGCTAACTTGACAGGCCTGGGGTGCCTACCCTTATTTGGAAACTGGATCTGCCCCAGCTGAGTGGCAAGGATCAAAAGAGGCAGAGGACAATTCTCCGAAAGGAAATGGATGTGCTGTTAGCAAAAGAAAGAAGAATGGAGAACAGAAAGGCCAAGACAGCTGCTCCCTAGTAGAAAGGCCCCAGTGAAATGTCACAGTACCTGATTAGTTTCTTTCCTGTTGGGTACCTGAGGTTGAAACCGCCTTAAATTGGAAAGATAAAAAATATCCTAATTCTGTGCAAGAATAAAACGGAGCAGGTATTCTGTCCTACTGTTACAGCTTTCTTTGTGTTTCTACCCACTGAAAATGAAACCAGTGAAATCAGGCATTTAAAATCTACCTTTGACTCAGTCACTCATTCAACAGCCATTTAATGAGCCCTCCAGATGGGTTTCCCTGAAACTAACGAGGGTTAAGCATCAGGGGCTCTCTCTTACATGGGTCCCTTCCAAAGCCTTCTACCTAATTTGATATTTGTAATTGTAGATTCTGTTACCTAAAGAAGGCTCCTCAATTGTATAAACTTCAGGCTACACAAAATCTGATTTGTCCTGCATGAGCTCCTATCAAGTGGCGGGTACTACAGGTACAGAGATGAATAAATGATGATCTGCCTTCAAGGAGCGCTCTCTACTGACGGGGACTGAGAATGAGCCTGAGGATCATTTCCCAGGTGAAATATTTGCCATCTATTCATTCATCCAACGAACCAATACGTTTTGAGCATTCCAGGATGAGAAGGCAGGAAAAGACTCTGCTGTCAAGGAGCATATAATCAATCAATCAATACCAAAAAATGAGTACAAAAGAATAGGATGAGGCAGTGAACAATGACTGGAGGAGTTTTTTGGGTCATTGGTCAGGAAAGGCTTCTTTGAGGAGAGAAGCTGGTATGTAAATATGGAGACTCTGCAGCTGTGCAAAGAAGGGGGGACAGTTCCAAGCAGAAGGAACAGCAAATGCCAAGGCCCTAAGGAAGGGGTAACCTTAGTGACTGAGGGAACAGAGAAAAGGCCAGGATGGCCAGCACAAAGTAAGTCAATGGGAGAGACTAACAAGCTGAGGTCAAAGAGTAGGAAGGGCCTAGATTATGTAGGACTTTGCTGCCAGGTGAGAGGGTTGTATGTTGGAAGTGGAAGCCATCAGCGTTTTCGGCAAGGGAGAGACATGATATCACTAACATTATAAACAGAGCTCTGGCTGCCGTGGACAGACCAGATTGTTGAGTGAGAGCAAAGAGCAGTCCAGTGGCTTCTGTCCTAACCATTGGCAAACATCCTCAGAGTTTTACAACCTACTGTTGTAGGTTGTAAAGTCTGGAGAAACAGACTTTTCAGGTGTTATTGGTGGGAATGCAAAAGGGCGCAACTCCAGTGGAGGGGGGTTTTGCGATATCTAACAAAATTACATATGCATTTATCCATCGACGCATAACCCCACTCCTAAAAATCTATCCCAAAAATACACTGGCAAAAAGACAAAAAAAGAAGTGTGCACGAGGCTATTCACTGCAGCGTCATTTGTGATGGCAGACTGGGAATCACGTATATTGGCGCATTAGCAGGAGCTGGTTGAATTAATATTAAACATTGACACAACACCATCCACTACTCGAGCTGCCAAAGGAAGGCAGAATGTCTTACGTTCTGCTCCAGAGTGGTCCTCACGATGTATTCTCAAATGAAAAAAATCAAGGTACAGAAAAATGTGTATATTATGCTGCCATTTCCCTAAGAAAGAGGTGGAATATGAACACGTTTTTTAATGGGAAAATAAATCAAAAACAAGAATAGCTACCTACCAGGGGAGGGAGGAAACAGTTAAAGAGGGGAGAGAGAGAGAAACTAGATTTCAATGAATAGATTGTGTAAATTTGACCTTATAATATTATAAATATTTTGTATACTAAATTTTTAAATTTAAAAAAATAACCTAAAATTTAAAATTAATTTTTTTAATTCCTAAAAATTGAAAGAAAGCAAAATGAAACAAATGAGCCTCCTTGTATATTGAGTTAGTGGCAAAACCACATGGAAAGAAACTATTCAAGTGAATTTTAAAACAGAGTGATTTTAAAACATCCCTAGTAAGATATACATTAAGGCAAAAAAAAGAAACCCTCAAACTGTTTTCATTAATCAAATCATCAATGGCAGTGTTGCAATCATTTTCCTAAGATCATTCTTTGTGTGTTATGGAATAAAGCAAATGAGTAATTATGTTGGTTTCCTTGGGAGTCAGGAATTTGGATATGGAAGAAAGAAGACACTGGTATAAGATTGAAGAAGTTAAGTAAAAACCTGCTGGTCCTGAGTTTGGATTTGAAGTCTCAGTATAAACTCAAGATGTATTTTATTTTTAAAAAGAAAAAAAAAACAAGGCACCTCTAGCTCCCAGACTGTGGTCTCTAAGTACCCTTCCCCACCAAGAGAAGCCAGGGATCAACACACAAATGGCTGATTCCAAGTCAGGAGCAGAGAATAGCAAAGAATAGAGGCAGAGAAGTAGAAAAGGAAATTATAAAGTAGCTGCCAGTGAATATGTGGAAGACCAAGAAAGTGAACACCAAAGCCAAGAGAAAAAAGTGTTCTAAGAAGATGGGAGTGTTGAATGCTAGTGGGATGAAAAGTAAAATGACAGCAATGCTGACCACTGAATTTGGCAATCTAGAGGTCACCAGCGGCCTTGACAAGTGTGGTCTCAGTGGAACAGCAGAAGCCTGATTGGAGAGGAGAGAATCCAAAGTATAATTATCAAGAATACCAGGGAAATTATAAGATTGTTTCAGAAACGTCTGATGAAATAAAAAATAACACAGCCAAAGGAAACAGATCCAAATCCTGCCATCTGCATACTCACCTCTAATAGGAACCTGGCATTTAGAAAAGGTAAGTGAAAAAGACAAGTACTTTTCATCAAAATGCAGACGTCATTTCTGCACATGGAGATATTTAAGCAGGGGAGCATTATCCCGGCCACCCTGACCCAGGTGAGGCAGTGAGCACTCCATCTCTGAAGGTGATTAAGAAAGGAAGATCATCCTTCAGGGATGCTAGAGAGGCGACCCAGCTTTGGGTTTTGAAATAGGGCTTTACACACCATGGGCTCCCCAGAGCAGGAAAGTGATGGGGCCTAGCAAACAACAGGGGATTAATAAATGTTCTGGGCTGATCTGTGGGTCTTCCCAAGTGCCTCCCATCTCCTCCAGCCCCAAGATCTTGTAAGTCCATGGTGTCTGTTTTGGATAAAAGAACTCCCTATTTGGATTCCCATCCATGGAGCATTTCTCCAGGTATTTCTCTCCACTGGCTTCTCCTCCACTCTATCTACCAGAGGGTCTCCTGCACATTCTGCTGCCAGGATTAGCCACTGAAAAACAAGCAAATAGGGCCCTTTTATTGACACTAGCAGCTGCACACTACAGCCCAGGGCCTGTGTGCAAAGTCCAGTCATGTGGGTTGTGAAGCAAGCCCAGAGCACATCTGTGCTTCCTTCTCTTATTTACTCACAGAGACGGAAAGGGAAAATGACCAGTTTTCAGTGTGACCTCCGAATTAGCCAGGATTCTCCAGAGAAACAGAACTAATGGGATATATATAAAAATAGGGAAAGATTTACTATGAGGGATTGGCTCAATTATGGAAGCTGAGAAGCCCCATGATCTGCTGTCTGCAAGCGGGAGGCCCAGGAAAGCCGGTGGTGTGGTTCCAGCCCAAACCCACAGACCTGAGAACCGGGGTGGGGGGACCATGGAGTAAGTCCTGGTCCAAGTCTGAAGGCCTCGGTTAATGGGCGTGAGGGATCTCAGTAGGGCAGTAGCAATAGTTGTACAACTCTGTGAATTTACTAAAAAATTGTACACTTGAAATGGAAGAAATATGCAATATGTAAAATATGCCTCAATTAAGTTTTTTTTTTTTTTTTTTTTGGTCACACCATGCAACATGCACGATCTTAGTTCCCTGACCAGGGATTGAATCCAGGGCCACACAGAGAAAGCACTGAGTTCTAACCACTGGACTACCAGGGAATTCCCAGTTATTTTTTTTTAAGTGTTGGCCCCAAGGGCCCCAGTGGATAAGCCGGAGGAAATTCAGAAGAATAGAAAAGAGACTCCTCTGGCAGAGGGAACAACACCCATCAGCTCAGTGGCAGCATCCACGGGAGCAGTAGCAGCCCCATATGTGGAAGCCTGGTGAGCAGACAAGAGCACCCTGGTGTCCCATTAAATGTTTAAAAAGGATTTGGGGCAAGATAACATCCTGTTTTATTATTTTGGTGGGAGAAGGCAAGTGGAGAGGGATGGGTCACCATAAGGACCAGGATACCATTTGTACCAGGTTTAGAATAACTCAGATTTACACTTGTTTTGCTTGAAAACTCTGGGGAAAAAAAAAAAAAAAAAGGTCCAGGATGTCATGACCATTTCTCTGAGATTGATTAGTGGTGACTGGCTAGAGCTTCGTGTTGAAATTGATTAGTGATGGCTTCTATGGGTACAGGAGTAGGAGCAGCAGTATGTGTGCTATTTATTTGCCAACCCTGCCTAGACAATCGGAATCATTGCCCTGGTACAAGAGAGAGGTAGCATAAGCATGAGACACCTGGTGGGCAGGGAGAGCAGGATCATCCTGTCCTGGATCCAACAGAGCAGAAAACCTGTGATACTGTACAAAGGGAGCTTCCATGGTTTATTAATGCCTCTGAAGCCTAGAAGAGGATCTTTTTCCCTTAGAGCTTTGTTCACACAAAGGAAATGCTTTAAAAAAAGTAATTCACTAAAACCAGAAACTCTAAGGAGCTCTATTGACACATTTAAATTGCCAAATTGTCATTTCCATAGAAGCAAGGAAAACTACAAGGCAATAAGTCTAGCCCCATCTCCCCAGACCATTAGTGCAGTTGGGAAAATTTTCCCAACTCTTTATTTTGAAAATTTGTCATCCCATAGAAAATTTAAAATAATATGATAATGGACACATAGGTTCATCTAGATTGACCAATCATTAACACTTTGCCACATTTGCTTATCTCTGTCTGTTTTTTTTTTCTGAACTATTTGAAAACAATAGCATTTCATCCCTGAATACTTCAGCATATATGTCCTAACAACAAGTACATTCTCCAACATAATCCATTGTGTAATAACACCATTAGCACACCCAAGAGATTTAACAGTCATACAATAATGCTACTTTATATGTGGCTCATATTAACATCTTCCCAACACCCCAGTGATATCTTTTTAGTGATATCTCAGTGATATCACTTTTCTTTGTTTAATCCAGAATCCAATCAAGGTTGTGTATTTCACTTTGATGTCATATCTCTTTAGTCTTTTTTAACCTAGAACAGCCCCACTGCCTTGTCTTAACTTTCATGTCACTGACACTTTTTCAGAGTCCAGGCTAGTCATCTTGTAGAAGGACCCCATCTTTTTGAAAGGGACACAACCCTTCAGAAAGGCTTTAACATTTCCATTTTTCTGTAATATAAAAGACTCTTCCCCAGCTTCTGCCCGTGATTATGAGATTTCAGTAAGCACCCTATGCATGACCGAGTTCATTCTGATTCTTCAGTTAAGGATGGATTTGAGGCAGCTATCTATCTCTTCTCTACATGCTCCCCTCATTCAACGTGGTTGCCAACCACAAGGCAAGTTCCACTCAAAGTCAAGTCAAGGTCATCTGGCTGTCTACCGCCTACCCAAAGAGGAGAGAAAATTCACTTAGGTTTGGGGCCTTTGATACTGTTTTGATGCTTTTCTAAAATAACCTTCTTGCTTCTTTATTAATTCCAGTGGATGTTTCATAACAGGTGACAGCTTTGCCCTTTAATTGTTGAGAGATTTTAATTTTGCACTGCTGTTTGCTGTTCAAAATGATTTACCTTAGTTCATAAACACCTGTATCACAGGGATTTCCGGTATGGCTAGAAAAGTAAACTCATGAGCTGTGTGATTCAAGTGTACACACACACACACACACACACACACACACACACACACACACCCCACCTATTAGCACAGTATCTCCTAATATCAGAAGGTTCATACCCTCTTCACAATGTTAGGCAATATCTGTAATTACCTACTTAATATTTTTCTTTAAACCAGTTGCTTTTCTTACCTCAATAAATAACTTTTCCAACAAGACATTTTATCATTATTACAGTGTAATAATTACCATAATCAGCCATAAAAATAAATACAATGAAAATCTAGCTACTGGGGCCCACAGAGGCTCTGTACCTGAGGACTGTTCTGTCTTGTTTAAGTGGAAGATCAGTAAAAGTTAAAGACAGATGATGCCAAACTGAGACTTTTGGCTTCAAATAATCAGAGGAATGAGAGGAGATTGAAAGAGGATTGATTTTCTTCTACAGGGTTTGAAGTTATGTAATGTCAAGTCTGGAGACCACTTAGAATGATCTCTCATGCCCAAAGAATGGCACACACTCTTCATAGCAGAATTATTTACAATAGCCAAGACATGGAAGCAACCTAAGTGTCGACAGACATTTTATATATATATATATATATATAATGGAATACTACTCAGCCATAAAAAAGAATGAAATAATGCCATTTGCAGCAACATGGATGGATTTAGAGATTATCATACTAAGTGAAGTAAGTCAGACAGAGGAAGACAAATACCATATGATATCACTTATATGTGGAATCTAAAATATGACACAGGGAATTCCCCGGCAGTCCAGTGGCTAGGACTCTGCACTTTCATTGCCAAGGGCACGGGTTTGATCCCTGGTTGGGGAACTAAGATCCCACAAGCCGTAGGGTGCGGCCAAAAAATATATATATATGAACACAAATGAACTTATCTACGAAATAGACTCACATACATAGAGAACAGACTTGTGGTTGCCAAGGCAGAAGGGAGTGAGGGAAGGATGGACTGGGAGTTGGGGTTAGGAGATGCAAACTATTACATATAGGATGCATAAACAACAAGGTCCTACTGAATAGCACAGGAAGCTGTAGTCAATATCCTGTGATAAACCATAATGGAAAAGAGTGTGAAAAACAATGTATATATATGTATAACTGAGTCACTTTCCTGTACTGCAGAAATTAACACGACATTGTCAACCAACTATAATTGAATAAAATAAACTAAAAACAAAAAGAAAGAAAAAGTATACCATCCAAGTTGGGTATTTTATTAGTTTCCTGTGGCTGCTGTAATAAATTACCAGAAACTGGGCAGCTTAATACGACAAAAATGTATTCTCTCACAGTTCAGGAGGCCAGAAGCCCCAAATTAAGGCGCTGTCAGGGCTGGTCCCCTCTGAGGGCCGTAAGGAGGAATCTGCTCCATGCCTCTCTCTCCGCGTATGGGGGCTGCTGCAATCTTTGGAGGTCCTGGGCTTGAGTGTGTAGATGTGTCACTCCACTGTCTTCCTCCATCATCACATGGTGTTCTCTGCTGCATCTTCTCCTCTTTCAAATCCGCCAGTTGGATTTGGGGCCAACCAGATCATCCAGGATGATCTCATCTTGAATTCCTTAATTCAATTGCACCTGCAAAGACCCTTATTCCAAATAAGGTCCAGCTCAGTGGTTCTGGGTGGACATATCTTTGGGAGGCTGCCATTCAGCACACGGCAGGTTTCCAACACCATTACCCCAGGCAGGAACAACTTTCATCACACACGAGGTATAAGAGCCGACATTTACAAAGTGTCTTCCATGTGCAGACACTGCAAAATGATTTCCACCCATTAGCTCATTTATCCCCCTCGTAATTTGTTCCACTTCAGCACAGGAAAGTGTGGCCATCATTTCCCTAGCCCTTAAGTGCCCGCAGAACAATGACATGTGAATTAATAAGTGGCGCCATCTGGGCTTCCCTGGTGGCGCAGTGGTTGAGAGTCCGCCTGCCGATGCAGGGGACGCGGGTTTGTGCCCCGGTCCGGGAAGATCCCACATGCCGCGGAGCGGCTGGGCCCGTGAGCCATGGCCGCTGAGCCTGCGCGTCCGGAGCCTGTGCTCTGCAACGGGAGAGGCCACAACAGTGAGAGGCCCGCGTATCGCAAAATAAAAATAAATAAATAAGTGGCGCCATCCGAAAGGGGAAGTGAGCACCACCCCCCATCCTCCGCGATCCATTCGCCTTTGATGATCCATAATTTGATCACTTTATTTTATTTTATTTATTTTTTTTTTTGTGGTACGCGGGCTTCTCACTGCTGTGGCCTCGCCCGTTGCGGAGCACAGGCTCCGGACGCGCAGGCTCAGCGGCCATGGCTCACGGGCCCAGCCGCTCCGCGGCATGTGGGATCTTCCCGGACCGGGGCACGAACCCGTGTCCCCTGCATCGGCAGGCGGACTCTCAACCACTGCGCAACCAGGGAAGCCCCATATAATTTGATCACTTTAAAGGAGGTAATTAACAGCCCTGCTTCAAAAGAGGCATCCCTCTTATGTTCTCCACGGCTTTCATTCTGCTGGGGACAAGGTTTCACAGTGGAACTGGGATTTGTTTCTTTAAAGCTCTTTTAATAATGCTAGGTGTGGAGTTTGCCCAAGGTGGGGGAGGGGCGGGAATAAACTTTTTTTTTTTTTATTCCAAGTTTGGGGATTTTCAACAACACTTGGTGCCACGTGGAAGTAATAGTAGTAAAGTAATAATAAGAGCAATAATAAAGGCTAACGTTTCTTTATGGAGTTCTCTTATAAGCACTATACACGCTCACTCATTTCAACCCCACAACAACCCCGTACGGTAGATACTAAAATTACTCCCCATTTTACAGATGAGGAAGCTGAGGCTCAGTGAGAATAAGTAACTCCCTAGAGGTATAGAGCTAGTAAAGAGCAGAGCTGGGGTTTAAACCCAGGAAGTCTGGCTGCAGGAACTTGTCTGCACCACCATGCTGTTCTGCAGCAAGGTACCAGGACAGTTCTGAGTCACTGAGCAAGGAAGAAACCAACAAGGGTCAAAATTATTCTTAAAGCCCGTACATAATCTATAAAGCAGTGATTTTGTGAATACGACCATAAAAAGGCATTTTTGAAGTTTGAGCTAAACCATGATTTTGCGCCCCACCCCCTGTCCCTGGGGACATCTGGCAATGTCTGGAGGAAAGTTTCAGTTGTCACTAGATGCCACTGGCATCTAGTGGGAAGAGACCAAGGATGCTGTTAAACATCCTACAGTACACAGGATGGCCCTACAGCAAAGAGCGAATGCCCAAGGTAGCAGCTGTGCCAAGACTGAGAAACCCTGAGCTACACTAAAGGAAAGAACAAAGAGAGAGCCTGCATGCCCAGGTCTGGGCAAGGTGCCCATCAGACCACCACAGCCTTGGTGTGGAGGGTGCTGACAGCTCCCCCTCGCCTGCAGCCTCTGCTTTGTCTCGCATGGCAGAGACAGCTGGTGGCCCCCAACAGTCATCATCCCTTCATGCACAAGGAAAAGTCAGAAGTTTTACCTGGACCCATGGTCACACAGAACGAAGGCTGCATTTCCCTACTTTCCTTGCCATTAGCAGTAGCCAAGGGGCTACACTTTGGCCAAGGGGACAGAAGAGGCCATATGTCACAGCTTCCAGGACTGGAGACATCCACTTCCAGGAAGATGGAGCAGACGTGCTTTTCCCTAGTCCTCCCAATGAGTGCAAGTAAAACTTGGACATTATATAAAACAATTGTAAGAAGATTCTGGAAGGTGAGGAGAAGAAGGCAGACCAGCTATAGACCTCAGGACCCAAGGAAGAACATGGTGGTAGTTCCCTTGGTTTTCTTTTTACCTCATCCCAGAGTTGAAACCAAAGAAGGCAACACCTTGGAAAAACTCACGAGCACAGTCCGAAAAAAAAAAATTTTAAAAAGCTTCAACAAATGCCTGCTCTCTCTAGCCAAAGCTCCTAGAGGCCTCTATCTGGTCCTTGTGTTTGAGCCCCCCATCTCAGAGCCAGCCCATCAAATCCTTCTCACACTTAGAATCCCTCTAACTTCATCTTCTGCTACATGGAGCTGCACAAGACACAGCCCGTGCTCCACAGGAGCAAACAACCCAGAGGGGAAGGCAGGCAGGTCAGGGAACATTATAATTAGGGGAGACGGTGGGCTGTGGTACAGCCGGGACATGCACACACAGCCCAGTGGCTGAAGAGGTCAGGCAGCATCCCTACACACCTGACACCTGATCTGAGGCTGCACAACCTAGGAGAGCTGGGCAGACACTGGTCTCAGCTCTCAGGTAAGGAAATCCAGGCAGAGAGAACAGTGCATGCAAAGACCCAGAGCTGAGAGAGAAGCTAGTGAGTGAACCAGATACTGCCCAGGAACTAACAACATTCCTTGGGAGCAGCTCTTGAGGACACAAAATAGCAGATACCCAAGGGGATCTTAGCAGGCACCTCGAGTTTATCACCTGGTTTAATCCTTGCAGGAACCCCATGAGCTCCGTACTATCATGAACCGCTTTTTCCAGCTTGTCCCCGCAGCCTCCTGCCGACAGACCATTTTGGGCGAGCTGCCAAAGTTCCCACTGTGTGGTCACCACAAAGATAAATATTGAAATTTCCGGTCCTCAAGATTTTCCCTCCCAATGCACACTTCTGGTACCACCGAAAATATTTTGACATCTGCTCGTAGCCAGTTCTAACAAGTACCTTCTTTTCTTCCTTGTGCTCTACAGAATGTGAAAATTAAGCCTAAGGAGCTGACCTTGCTAGTTTGACTGGGAAGGACAATGGGGCAGAGTGGTTAGAGCACAGCCTCTGGACCAGACTGCGGCCAGAGTGCTAATCCCAGCTCTTCTGTGTGACCTTGGACAAGTAAATTTGCCTCTCTGGGCCTTGGTTTCCCTACCTGGTATAATGGGGGTGATAATTGTGTTGTTGTGAGAATGAAATGACTTGATGTAATTAAGCAGGGCTCGGCAAACTTCTTCTGTAAAGGCCAGATAACTATTTACAGTTTTGCAGGTCATAGGGTCTCTATCACAACTAATCAATTCTGGCCACTATAGCGTAAGAACACCCAAAGATAATATGTAAATGCGGGGTGTGTCTATGTTCCAATTAAACTTCATTTACAAAAATAGGCCAGGGGCCAGGATTTGGGTTATGGGCCTGCAGTTTGCTCACAACAGACCTGGCTTCACATCCCAACTGTGTCTCTTACTAGATGTATGACCTGATGCAAGTTACTTAACCTCTCTGATCCTCAACTTTCTCATCTGTAAGCTAGAATGAATAGTAGAACCTACCTCCTAGGGCTAAAGGGAAGCTTAGCAAAATACTGTTTGCAAATCAATTAGCACAGAGACTACAGTGCACACGGGAAAGACTCCGCAAACATCAGCAGCTGTTATTACTAATAAAAACTGCTGCCTCTTTTCTAAAAATCTTTGGGCAAGGACTTCCCTGGTGGTCCAGTGGTTAAGAATCCACCTTCCGGGCTTCCCTGGTGGCGCAGTGGTTGAGAGTCCGCCTGCCGATGCAGGGGACACGGGTTCGTGCCCCGGTCCGGGAGGACCCCACATGCCGCGGAGCGGCCAGGCCCGTAAGCCATGGCCACTGAGCCTGCGTGTCTGGAGCCTGTGCTCCGCAACAGGAGAGGCCATAACAGTGAGAGGCCCGCGTACCGCAAAAAAAAAAAAAAAAAAGAATCCACCTTCCAATGCAGGGTATGTGGGGTCGATCCCTGGTCGGGGAACTAAGATCCCACGTGCCCCGGGGCAACTAAGCCCACGTGCTGCAACTACTGAGCCCACGCACCACAACTAGAGAGAAGCCCACGCGCCGCAATGACAGATCCCGTGTGCCGCAAGTAAGACCCGAGGCAGCCAAATAAATAAATAAATATTTAATAAATAAATAAATAAATTTTTAAAAATAATCAAATCAAATGACTCTTTGGGCAGTGTCAGCCCTCTCAGCCCCAGCCCACCCTCCAGCACTCGTTGGACTGCATTGTAATGACCTGCTTGTGTACCTGTTTGCTTCTCCACCACCCTCTAACTGTGAGCTCCTTGAGCCTAGGGTGGCATGGCCTGGTACACAGTAGGTGCTCAATAAACACTGCTAGAATGAATGACTACCTGGACCTCTTTCCTAAGCAAGGTGCCCTGTGTGCAAACTGGAGCTCAGTACCACTGGGGTACGCTAGGCAGACAGTGCAGAACACACCTCAGAGTTTCCCATCTAAGGGGTGAGCAATCTGGGGTATTTTCCACCAACTTCCAGGCCTTGTTTGCTGAGGCGTGCTTCCAAGGATGTGAACTCTCTGACACTTTCAGCCTCCCCGACGCACAGGCAGATCACACTGGCAGCCCAAAGGGCCGTCGGGATAGAAACACGAGGAGATGGAGGCACAGTGGAGATGGAGATAGATGCTGAGGGTTAGGTAGGGCATCGACATCTTCTGCCATACGCGCTGGAAGGACACAGTGGTCTACTGGTCTATCTCTTCATAGTGCAGAAGAGTAAGTCCCATTTTGGACTAATCATTGATTCTGGCAGCAGCAGCTTGATTTCACAACCATATTTGCTCCATTTAAGATACCATTGCCTGGGGCTTCCCTGGTGGCTCAGTGGTTAAGAATCCGCCTGCCAATGCAGGGGACACAGGTTTGATCCCTGGTCCAAGAAGATCCCACATGCCCTGGAGCAACTGAACCCGTGCGCCACAACTACTGAGTTTGCACTCTAGAGCCCGCGAGCCACAACTACTGAGCCCGTGTGCCACAACTACTGAAGCCCGTGCGCCTAGAGCCTGTGCTCCGCAACAAGAGAAGCCACCACAATAAGCCCACGCACCGCAACGAAGAGTAGCCCCCGCTCGCCACAACTAGAGAAAGCCCGCGCACAGCAACAAAGACCCAATGCAGCCAAAAATAAACAAACAAACTAATTAATTAATTAATTAATTATTTTAAAAAAAGATACCATTGCCTGTAAGATGCACATTTGGTATAATAGCTTTTCCAGACTTAAAAAACAAACTACATTAAATGCACACAAAAGGTATTCTATTTTCAGATCTGTTAAAGGGTTTAAAAGAAAGCATCTCAAAATCTAGACACTATGGCTCTGTCCTGCTGTCCCCATAAGATCATTTGTACCCTTCTGACCCTCTGTCCCAGTTTGGGCTTGGAAAATAGAGTTATTTTGTTTGACATGTGTTCTGGCTCTGAAGTTCTGTGGTTTTCTATTTCCTTGCAACATCTTTGTCATGGCAACACAATGCACATTTGTATTTCAAAAACTACCCCTGCCTACTCCACACCTTAAAACAAGAATCAAGATCCCACCTCACGTAAAAACAGGCAGCTTCAGCCGGTTGTGTCCAAGTACCCTCCTGCAGGCAACAGAAGGAGCCGCCGTTCCTCGTTCACTGCGTCAGTATCTTTCAAACGCACATTTATTAATTAGATGCATTAGGGGCTGGCTAATTTTGTTACAAGGAGAAGAAGAACATTAATTAATTGACTGCTGCTCCTAGACGCTGCACCATGGCTTCAGATGTACCAGTTCATGCCAGCCTCACAACCCCTCACGAACAAAAGAAACTAAATCTCAGCAAGGTTATGTCACTGGTCCAAGGTCACAGAGCTGGCAAGGTGAGATAATGTTGGTAAAATTGCTCACCACCACACCCAGCATCTCGTCAGGACTTACAGACAAAAGGCAGAGACGGACAGAGAAGGGAGAGGAAGGAGGAAGAGGGGACGAGAAAGGGAAAAAGGGAGTAGAATTCCATCCCCAAAAGATCAACCCTCCCCCGATGCTGGACCACCTGACCTTGCTAAGACACAAGGGCATGCATACTCTGCTTTCTGATTCCCAAAGGCAAAGACTGAGTCACTCCAAGAAAAGAGGGAGAAACTTTCCTCTTCCTTTCCTTTATCCATTTCATCCCCTCTTAAATATTCTCCCACCTACATCAGGGAGCCAGACTCCTTGGTTGTGAGATTTATTTTGTTATCTGCTCTCTGGTCCATTTAATTTAGCACGTCGTTTTTTATTAATATTTTCCTTTCTCCTTCACTCTGAAAAAAGTTTTAGAGAATAGTAAATCTGGCCTTTTTATAATCCGACATGAATCTCTGAGATTTTGTGTTCCCACTTTGGGATAATAAAATCAGTAACTATGCATTAAGCGCTAATGTCAGACAAGCACAGTCTGTAATGGCCAACTGAAGAAGCTCCAGGCTGCGCCAAGCCCTAGGATCTGTGCAACCCCCTGTAATAATTCCACTTTTAAAGATTCATTCCTTTGGCTATTCAAAAGTCATCTCTAAAATCAGATGATCCTGGGAGAAGTGACAGACACCCAGTGGTTCTTAAATTTTTTATGTGTCAAGAATGTGGGGAGAGGAAGGAAGGCTATAGATCCTCTTCCTAGAAAAATGCAGATAGATGCAAAACCCTACATAACCCTTGGATCGCCAAGTGAGAATCCCTGCTTAAATCAGTTACTTGCTTGAGAGGATGGGATTCTCTCACTGTGGCAAGAATTGAGGACCAACAAGGAAAGATGCTGATAAGGAGAGCTAGAGAGGTGGGAGGGAGCCAGAGCTTGAGGGCAAGGAGGACAAAAGGATGGGAAAGGTGGGCTTAGTTTGTTGAAAGATAAGCCTGGGGTGAGGAGGAAGCAGTTCCCAGAATCCCAAGACAGAGAAAGTTGTGAGGAGAGGGCTGTCGGGCAGGAGCCGTGACCTTCCATCAAGAGATGCAGTTGACCCTGATTGACCCTATAAGGTGGGAACAAAGAGAATAAATATCCTGACCTCACTCCCCACTCCTCCTAATGTTCTTGTTCCCATTGTACAGATGAGCAAGATGAGGCTCAGAGAGATGAAGTCACCCGGACCAGGTCACACAGCTGGGAAATGGAAGAGCCAAGATTTGAACCCAGTTCTCCTCCTCCCCAGAGCCACAGTCTTGACCCTTGACTATCTCCAAGGCCAGCCAAAAGGGATCTGAGATGAATGTGTCCCCAGAAACCTGGATAGGTCTGGTTTATTGTGATCCACCCGTGGTCAGTTTGCAAAATTTAGCTAATAGTGCCTTAAAACACGGACGTGTTGTGCTACCAGAGGAACTACAGGAGATTTAGATCTTGCAACTGAAATTTACCAACAGGGTAAAATGCATTGCGTTGATGTTGTTATTGTCAATCATTAAACAGAGTCGGTCCCTGGCAAGTCTGTGCCAGGAGCATCACAGAATCTACAGAGTCTTCACCAATTACCCCAGCCTCCCAGAATTGGAGGGAGGGAATAAAGCCCACCCAGGAGTCTCTCACTACCTGAGACTCAGTCCCAGCAAGGGACAAGAAGCTGACATTACTAGCAATGGAAATATTTCTCTTCCCCTTCTCCTCTCCCCAAGCCTCCAAAATCCCTGCCTTCAGCCTCCAACTGGGCCCAAGGTTGTGGCCATTCCAGGATGGGGGCACAGGGCTGGCCTCATGCCCTCTGAGGTCATTCAACTGCAACAAGTCACCAACTTGTATCCATTTGGGATACCTCTCCCTCGGGGGGGAGGGGGTGGGGGCAGGGAAGATGCTACAAAAGCTCAGACAACGGATCCTGATGGCAATCCAAAGCAACCCCAGCAAAGCAGGCATCCCCTCAAACTTGGGGAAATTCCTTCCCTGAAGGGGTAGCCCCAGGGATGTAGAAGTAGCAGCAAGACATGGGTTAGGAGGAGTCAACATTTTCAGAGACAGCAGATGTGCTCAGTGATCATTCTCTGGGCTCAGAAAGGGCTCAGTGAGTGATTCATTAAGAGTTCATGGCAGTCGGGCTCATGGAGGTCAAAGGAGGGAGTCTACTCTGGGTCAGGGCAGAGCTAGGCTCTGAGGATACAGTGGGGACCAAAAAGGACACAGGCTCTGCTCCTGAAGCTTACGGTCCAGAAAAGGAGACAGGTATTAATTAGATAGTCACACCAAAGAGTGCAACATTGCAAATGAGATGAGTCCTGTGCAGAAAAGAGAAAAGGTTAGTGAGCAGCTCTAACAAGGAGGGCTTCCATGAGGAGGTGATATTTGAACTGAGATCTGAAAACAAGGTAGCGTTGATTCAGCGGGGAGAATCCCCTGCGGAAATGGGGGGAGGCCTGCTTGAGGGGCCAGGAGCTACCCTCCACTGAGAGCCACCACTCATGGACAGTGGCTGCATGCCAGGTGCCAGGCTGCAGCTTTGCTCACTCATCTCACTTAATCTTCATGGGAATTATAAGAGGTTGGTGATGTTACCCAAGTTACAGATGAGGAAACTGAGGCTCACAGAGGATCAGTCACTGGCCAAGAGTCCCACAGCTACTAAGCGACAGAGCTGGGATACACACCCAGCCAGCCTCCAGGATCAATGTCTTTATCCACTGGCAAATAGGACACACTCCATCCACATAGGCTGGGTTTTGATATCATCTGGGCAAAGACTGGAAGGTAAGGTCGAGAAGTAGAAAAAATAGCCGTTGTAGAATGGGGCCATGAGCAGTCTCTCTCTTTCCTTTTTTTTTCAAAATTT
Organism: Tursiops truncatus; assembly: GCF_011762595.2. Lineage (NCBI taxonomy): Eukaryota > Metazoa > Chordata > Mammalia > Artiodactyla > Delphinidae > Tursiops > Tursiops truncatus. Next base: position 30,464,629 of record NC_047048.1, read on the forward strand.
AGTCTTGATACAAGAGTGTTTTACTGTTTAAATGGAATGGGATTCGTGGGGGAGGGAAGAAGATAACCCTTCCTCCCACCCCCAAAGCCATGTCTGGGTATCACCTTCAGGGTAGGAGGGGCGGGAGGCATTCCAAGGCCTGCTGTCTTCTTGGGGGACAGCAGGGCTGAGGGCAGGTCCCAGTGGCGCTCTGTGAATGAGAGAAATGGAGAATAGCATCTCTCCCCCGACAAGAGCCCCCAGAGCACCTCCAGTCCCAAGACTGAGGAATGGCGATTCCTAGGTCAAAGCCATCAGGTTTTTATTACAAATTCTGAGCAGTCTGCACTTTCTTCTTTTTAATTGAAATATTGTTGATTTACAATATTGTGTTAGTTTCAGGTGTACAGCGTAGTGATTCAGTTTTGTTTTGTTTTGTTTTTTGTAGATTATATTTCATTATAGATTGTATATTCCATTACAAGCTATTGGGTATAATTCCCTGTGCTCTACAGTAAATCCTTGTTGCTTATCTATTTTATGTATAGTAGTGTGTATCTGCTCATCCCATACTCCTAATTTATCCCTCCCTCCCTCTCCCCTTTGGTAACCACAAGTTTGTTTTCTATGTCTGCGAGTCTGTTTCTGTTTTGTATATAGATTCATTTGTATTATTTTTTAGATTCCACATATAAATGACATATAGTATTTGTCTTTGTCTGACTTATTTCACTAAGCATAATATTCTCTAGGTCCACCTATGTTGCTGCGAATGGCAAAATTTAATTCTTTTTTATGGCTGAGTAATCTTCCATTGTATATATTTACCACATCTTAAGCCAGTCATCTGCTGATAGGCACTTGGGTTGTTGCTTCCATGTCTTGGCTAGTGTAAACAGTGCTGCTATGGACATTGGGACGCACCAAGCAGTGTGCTCTTGGGCCTGGGCACCCTCTGATCAGAATGGACACTGCTTGGGGGCTGCCCTCCAGAACTGGGGGACCCCCTTCATACCTTCCAATTAGAGGCATGTGGGCAAGGGGTCCTCTCCAGCCCTCTGGAATATAGAAGGAGGATAGGCCTGTTCTCTTTCTGCAAAAAATATCTCATTTCAGAGGGAGGGCGAGAATGCTGGGAAGTACCTGAAATTCAACCCAAAGGTCCTTAGTGGCACTTCAGCGTGGGATAACGATGGTGCCTGGCACTTAGCAACTAACGCTCAATAAATATTTGCTGTTATTGTTATTATTGTTTGTTACTGCCAGTATTGCTGTTGTCATTATTATTACTATTATTATTATTATTACCGTTGGGATCACTGTGCTACCACACAGGACTGTTGAGATTAAATGATGTGATCAGTCTAAAGCACTTAGCACATAGTAGAAGCTCAGTAAATGACATCTGTGTTTACGATTATGATTTCTCCACTGAGACATTAATGAAACAACCAACGTTTGAAAAGCGTGTCCAAGGAACTAAAATGCATTTAAAAAGATACATTGTCAAAGTTTTCCCAGCCTAAAGGACTAGCCTAGCTCAGGCTAGAAAAAAAAAATTAGGCATTGTAAACCTCTGCAAATGACTCAGCAACCTAGGTAACTAAAGCACAGACACTTGTGGCTAAAATATCCATCACATTTCTCCTCCCATTTGCCAAGGAGCAGCCACTTTCAAGCAGGTAAGTGGATGTAAAGATTCATTCATTCATTCAATGCAAGTCAAAACTACAATGCACCTCACACCAGTCAGAATGGCCATCATTAAGAAGTTTACAAATAACAAATGCTGGAGAAGGTGTGGAGAAAAGGGAACTCTCCTACACTGTTGATGGGAAGGTAAGTTGGCGGAGCCACTATGGAAAACAGTATGGAGGTTCCTCAGAAAACTAAAAATAGAGCTACCATATAATCTAGCAATCCCACTCCTGGGCATATATCCAGAGAAAACCATAATTCAAAAACATATAGGCACCCCTATGTTCACTGCAGCACTATTCACAATAGCCAAGACATGGAAACAACCTAAAAGTCCATTGACAGATGAATGGATAAAGAAGATGTGGTATGTATATGATGGAATACTACTCAGCCATAAAAAAGAACGAAATAATGCCATTTGCAGCAACATGGATGGGCCTAGAGATTGTCATACTAAGTGAAGTAAGTCAGAAAGAGAAAGACAAATACCATATGATATCACTTATATGTGGAATCTAAAAAGTGATACAAATGAATTTTTATGAAACAGAAACAGACTCACAGGGGCTTCCCTGGTGGCACAGTAGTTAAGAATCTGCCTGCCAATGCAGGGGACACGGATTTGAGCCCTAGTCTGGGAAGATCTCACATGTCACGGAGCAAGTAAGCCCATGTGCCACAACTACTGAGCCTGCACTCTAGAGCCCTCGAGACACAACTACTGAAGCCCGCGCGCCTAGAGCCCGTGCTCTGCTCTGCAAGAGAAGCCCGCGCACTGCAAAGAAGAGTAGCCCCCGCTCACCACAACTAGAGGAAACTCGCGCACAACAACGAAGACCCAACGCAGCCAAAAATAAATAAATTAATTAATTAAATTTTAAAAAAAGAAACAGACTCACAGACATAGAGCACAGACTTGTGGTTGCTAAGCGGGGTGGATGGGAGAGGGACAGACTGGGAGTTTGGGATTAGCAGATACAAACTATTAAATATAGAATGGATAAACAACAGGGTCCTACTATATAGCACAGGGAACTGTATTCAATATTCTGTGATAAACCACAATGGAAAAGAATATTTTAAAAAGAATATATAGATAGATATATAACTGAGTCACTTTCCTGTACGGCAGAAATCAACACAACATTGTAAATCAACTATATTTCAATAAAAAATAAAGATTCGGGCTTTCCTGGTGGCGCAGTTGTTAAGAATCCGCCTGCCAATGCAGGGGACGCGGGTTTGATCCCTGGTCTGGAAGATCCCACATACCGCAGAGCAACTAGGCCCGTGAGCCACAGCTACTGAGCCTGCGCATCTGGAGCTTGTGCTCCGCAACAAGAGAGGCCGCGACAGTGAGAGGCCCACGCACCACGATGAAGAGTGGCCCCCGCTCGCCGCAACTGCAGAAAGCCCTCGCACAGAAACGAAGACCCAACACAGCCAAAATTAAGAAATAAAGAAGCTTTCATTAAAAAAATAAAATAAATTAAAAAATAAAGATTCATTCATTCAATAAAGACTTATTTGACCTGGCTTGAAATCTGACCCAGTGCTTTGATTTACAAGCTGTGTCCTGCTAGAAAAGTTACACGGTCTCTTGGATCCTCGTTATCTTGTGAGTAAGTTGAGTGTGATCCTTCCTACTTCAGGTGGTGCTATATTTTCTGATTTTTGTATTCTTGGCGCTCTGGCACCCAGGGCCTCGCTGACCAGGACAGCCTGCCTTTCCAGGGTTAGCTAATTCCTCCAGATAGCGAATGACTTGCCTGAGAGAATGCCTTCCATGTGCAAACCCCCATCAGTTTCGTCGTGGCCTGGAATGACGACGCCCCATGCCGTGCTGCACTGGTTTCCTGGGGCTGCAGTAATAAACGACCATTACTTTGTGGCTTAAAACAACAGAAACTCCTTCTCCCATAGTTCTGGAGACCAGAAGTCCAAAATCAAGGTGTCGGCAGGTTTGTTTCCTTCTGGAGGCTGTGGGGAGAACCTCATCTGAGCCTCTCTCCTGGCTTCCGGTGGCTGCGGCCATCCCTGGCATTGCTTGGCTTTGCTGACAATACACTCCCAGCTCTGCCTCTGTCTCCACACCACCTTCTCCCCTGCAGGTCGCTGTGTCTGCGTCTCAGGTCCCCTCCTCTTCCTCTTATAAGGTCAGAGGTCATGGGATTTGGGGGCATCATCTTGACATCCTTAACTGATTACATCTGCAAAGACTCTTATTCCAGATAAGGTCATATTCTGGGATTCTGGGTGGACACAAATTGGTTGGGGGGAGGGGGGCAGTGATCTTAAAAGATGCCACATTTTCTCTTGATGTCAGAACTTTACACATACATGCTCTTTTTTCTGCCTAAACCCAGGACCTCCAGCCCCTTTCTCATCTCGGTAACCCTGTCTCCTCTGTTAGGTCTCAGGTGGACTTCTCCCCTAGGAGGGCTTCTCCTTCCTCTGGTCTGGGTTAGGCCTCCTGCAGCCCAGAGCCCCCTGTCCATCCTCTCCCCCATGTTCATTATATCTGGATGCTATCAGTTCCTACTGTCTGCTTTATCCACAGACTGTCAGTTCCTCAAGGGAAACAGCCTTATTCTAGGTCATACAGCTACAAGGTGGTAGGATGGGAACCACCCACAGCCTGCCTCTAGATGCTATTAAAGATACCTAAGTCTGGTTGTCACATAACTGCGGGCACTGTGCTCCGATCTTCACGTGCTTTCACATCTGCCTGATGGTCGGGAGTCTGGAGCCACCCACCCCTCCAACTCCCGACCGTCAGTTACAGGCTGTTGGGCTATAGGCAAGTTATGTGACCTCTCTGCGCCTCAGTTTCCTCATTTATAAAATGGAGGTAAGGGCCTTCCCTGGTGGCACATTGGTTAAGAATCCGCCTGCCAATGCAGGGGATACAGGTTCAAGCCCTGGCCCAGGAAGATCCCACATGCCGCAGAGCAACTAAGCCTGTGTGCCACAACTACCGAGCCTGCGCTCTAGAGCCCGCGAGCCACAACTACTGAAGCCTGCATGCCTAGAGCCCGTGCTCTGCAACAAGAGAAGCCACTACAATGAGAAGCCCGCGCAACGCAACAAAGAGTAGAGTAAACACCTGCTCGCTCAGCTAGAGAAAGCCCACACGCAGTGACAAAGACCCAACGCAGCCAAAAAATAAATAAAAATTTTAAAAACAATAAATAAAATAAAATGGAGATAAGAATGAGCCCAAAGTCCGTAGAAGGAAAAAAATAATGAAGATTAGAGTGGAAATAAGTGAAATAGAAAGTAAAAAGACAATAGAAAAGATTAATAAAACTAAGCACTAGTTCTTTGAAAAGACACAAAATTGACAAACTTATGACTAGACTCATGAAGGAAAAGGAAAAGAATGAGCTAGGGTGGTGTGGTGCATGCTGTTTTCTAAAGGTGGTCCCACATGGAAGCAACCCAAATGTCCAGTGACAGATGAATGGATAAAAAGATGTGGTTCATATATACAATGGAATATTACTCAGCCATAAAAAAGAACGAAATAATGCCATTTGCATCAACATGGATGCAACTAGAGATTATCATACTAAGTGAAGTAAGTCAGACAAATATCATATGATACCACTTGTATGTGGAAACTTAAAAAAATGATACAAATGAACCTATTTACAAAACAGAAACTGACTCACAGACTTAGAAAACAAACTTATGGTTACCTAAGGGGAAAGATGCGGGGGAGGGATAAATTAGGAGGTTGAGATTAACATATACACAGTACTGTGCATAAAACAGATAATGAAAGAGGACCTGCTGTATAGCACAGGGAATTCTACTCAATACTCTGTAATAACCTTATATGGGAAAAAGATCTGAAAAAGAATAGATATATGTATATGTATAACTGAATCACTTTGCTGTACACCTAAAACATAACATTGTAAATCAAATATACTCCAATATAAAAATAAATTTTAATAATAAATAAATAAATAAAGGTGGTCCCAACAATATTTCCCCTCCCACATGTTCCCTTGCAGTGAGAATCTCCACCAAGACGTGGAGTCTATTTCTCCACCACCTTCAGTCTGGGTGGGGTCTGTGATGCTTTGACATATGATGGAAGTGACCCTGTGCCAGATACAGGCTTGGTCTTTACTTGGCCTCGCAGCAGGAAAGTCAGCGGCCATGGGAGACATGCAACTACCTTGAGCCTTAACTGATGTGACGGAGGCTGTGGACTGAGCTCAGGAGATTATCCTGGGTCATCCAAGTGGACTCCATATATCACAGGAGCCCTTAAAAGCTGAGAACTTTCTCTGGCTGGAGGCAGAGAGATGCGGCAGAAGGAGAAGTCAGGGAGACTCAAGCATGAAAGGGACCCTGCGTGCCGTCGCTGGAGGGGCCGCATGGACGGCCCCTGGGAGCAAAGATCAGGCTCCAGTTGGAAACGAGGACCCCCAGGCCTCCAACCACATGTTACTGAATTCAGCCACCAAGCTGAATGAGCTTAAGGTGGATTCCCTCTCAGAGCCTCCAGACAGGATCACAGCCCCGCCTGTTCCTTGATTTTGGCCTTGTGAGGCTCTGAGCAAAGGATTCATTGACACACACGGCACCTGGACTTCTGGCCTCCTGAACTGCAACATAATGAATGAGTATTTTTTAAGCAGCTAAATTTGTGGTCATCTGTTACAGTTGGAACAGAAAACTAATACACTCCCTATGCTCTGATGGGGTGACAGGGAGAGGTCCTGGAGGCTTAGAGCCGTGCAGAGATCAAGGCCAGGACCACCCCAGGGCCAGGCCTGGGACAGAAGAAGCCCCTTGGATGCCCAGCCCAGTCCAGCCTTCAGGTGACTCCAGCCCCAGCTGCAGCTGACCCACCACTACCCGAGACCCTCAGCCAGAACTGCCCAGCTGAGCCCTGCCAACCCACAGGAGTGGGGGAGAAAATGATCAGTTGACGTTTTAAGCCACTGAGCTTTTAGAAATAAATAACCATAACAGTCTGTTATGAGGACACATTAGAGTTCAGGTCCTAAAGCATTTGGAACAGTAAGTATTCCATAAATGTCAGCAAATGCACTTTTACTAGGATCGGCCCCATTTGACAAATGAGGAAACTGGGACTGCGGAGATGATGGGCCGTGCAAAGTGGGGATGTGAGCCCTAGCTGTGCCTGACTCGGGCATCCTGCTCTCCTCTTCCCACAGCTCGAGGCTGGCTCCTGACGCCAGAAGCCAGCTGGAAATGAAGGTTAGCTGAATTTCTTCCATGGCAGCTGCTTCCAAGCTGCCAGGCCAGTGCAAGGCTATGCCCATATCTGGCACAGGCTTCTGCAGCCCGGGAACACACTGTGAGGGGTTCACGCCCCACCTCCCTCCCCCAAGACTCTGGCATCATTAGATTCTCATTTCCTTTCTCAGGCAGCCTCAGGAAAGGTCAGCCCTGCCTGCCATTCCCCCAGGGCTGTGACCCAAGAACCAGGCCCAGGAGGCCCCTCCTGTTTGGGGGCCAGCATCATAGCCACGGCTGCCTGGCTGCTGGCGTTGGGCTCGGTGGGCTGCAGGATCCATTTCCACGTGAGCCAGCAGCATCCAGCTCCCTGAACAGAATAGCGATGACCAGGTCCCATCAGCATCGCTCCCTCCAGCGGAAGCTGAAAGGCCAGATGTGTAGCCCACACGTAGTCCAGGGTCTGGCTGCCCCTGCCCAGCTGTGGGATGGGAAGGCCCCCCTCTCTCTGTAAGAAGCCGGAAAAGAATGCCGCAAAGGCAGAGGTGATCTTCCTCTGTTTTCTCTCTCCCCTTCCTTCACATTCCTCCTCTGATCATTCTCTCCACCCTCATTTCTTTCCCTCTTTATTCTCTCTTATCCTTCTCTGTGGATTATCCTCTCCCTGCCTTTCTCTCTCCTTTAGGAACACACACACACACACACATACACACATACACACAAACACACACACACACATATACAAACACACACATACATACACAAACACACATACATACACAAAGATACACACACACATACACACACAAACACATACATACGCACACATACATACACACACACATACATACACAAACATACACACACAGATACACACAAACACACACACACATGCAGCCCAGGTTAGGACACCAACCCCAGCCATTTGAGCTGCAGTGGAGACCTCTGGCAGGCAGGCTCCTTGAGCTTGAACCCCAGGGGAGGCTGCCATGGGCCTCCAGAGGCATCAGCCTCTCCTCAACACACCCAGCCTCCTCCCTCCCTAAGGGCAGCCCCACCAAATGCCAGAGGAAAGGCTTTGGAGAGGTAGGTTTCCTCCCCTCCAGTCCCCACTGCCCATTCCTGCCCACCTCTGCCCTCCAGCTGTTGCTGGGACCTGGCTGATGGGGAGGAACTTTTGAGCACTGAGAAGGTCGTGGCTGGGGTCTCACAACAGCCAGCATTCCCTCCGCAGAGACTATGGACATGACCTTGGAGGTGAGGGGCCACAGAGCCAAGATGTCAAAACTCCCCTGGGCTCTGCCAGGTGACTCTTGAGATCTCCTCCCTCCCCCACCTCTCTTTCAAGGTCTGGAGAATGGACCCAGGGCCTGGAATCCGGCACAGGACTGTGGATGAGGAACTTACGTGTCGAAAAATTAAGCAGCATCCCTGTGGGCTTACAGTTAACAGTGAAGGGTGGGAATTATCAGAGCGCCATGCCTGCAGCCTCTCCTCCCTCCACTCAGCTTCAGAACTGAGCCTCCTCTCCCTTCTGTGTTTTGCTGGGAGGCCAGAGGTGAGGAATGAGCTGCTGATCCCCTACAGCCATCTCTCAGGTGTGTCCTTGAAGTTCTGGCTTCTCTTAAGGGACCTGTGCTGTTGCATGGTAAACGATGCCCTTGGGGAGACACCGTGGCCTAGGGAAAGTGGTAGAGAAACATCCAGAAATCACCACCTTTATCTATCCATCCAAACACCTTGGGGGAAGGGGATCTAGGAAAACAGTGTCATGTAGTTGCTTGGTCCCCTTCTGGCAGTCCTAATAGAAGACTCCTCAGGACACATCTGAATGTCCAGGAGAAGGGCCACCCCCTCCCAGATATGCAGCATCACAGGAAGGCAGCCTGTGACGGGTAGGAGAAGGGAAGCAGCTGTCACATCAAGAGAATCCGTCTCCGCGCCCCATAATCTCAGAACAGCATGAAGCCATACGCCCATTTTACAGATGAAGAAACTGACACCAGGACGATGAGGGGGCCTGCCCCAGGTCACACAGCTCATAACTGGATTCATACTCGGGTCTACCCAACTCCAAAACCACAACCCTGGCCTCCTCCTAGCTGAGGGACACCCACAGACATCCTTCCAAAGTCTGCACGCAGGAATGCTGCTAGAGTTCTAGAGATTCACCCCAAAGCTGGAAGATCGATGCAGCTAATTTCCATTAGGACTAATAGAAAAACGAAAGAGTGATTTTTCTCATAATTAGAAGAGAATTCAAGCTTCACAGCCAATGAGTCTAACATCTCAGCTTTTGTAATAGAAGAAAGAGAAAGCAAATGGATATAATTAGGGAAAAGAAGAAACAATTCCACTTACTGGCCACAGAACGGATGCGGCACAGGTATAATACGGTTCCAGATGGAAAGAGTTCTCCACTGCCAGACAGGGTGGATTTCAAATCCCCATCATGGTCAAAGCCACTGCTTGTAGGGAATCTATGGGGTGCCAGCTCTGCACACTATCTGCAGCATCTCCTAATATCCCCCTGGGGACAGGCTATCATATGCCCATTTCAGAGATGAATAACTGAGGTTCGGAAAAACGATGTGCCTTGCCAATCACAGCAAAATGTGTTCCATCATTCAGCACCTATTCAGCTGGTGCCAACTGTATTCCAGGCACACACTAGGAACACAATAGGTACTGAGTAGAGCAGGAATAACCAAGGATCCAAACCCACACCTGTCTCAGACCAAATCCACTGCCCTTCAGAGTAGGAACTCGATCAATATTTGTTGAATGAATGAATGACTTCAAAGTTTTCATTCCAAGGCTATTTCTTGTTTGCCGGCGAGTTCCGGCCAAGGGGAGCTGGGGTGAAGCAGCCCGGGGCTCACCAGCACCCAGCGCCCCCCACCCCAGTGGCCTGCGTCAGACTGTCTACAAGAGGTGTTAGCTAATGGAGTGTTGTGCTTTTTTTTTTAAAGAAGCAAAAATTGCAGGTGTTGCAGCAATCGATAGCCAAGGAGCGGGAGTGAAAAGAGAGCCCCTCGAGATTCCCCAGGTGCGTCCCCAGCTCTGCCAACCCTCTGCTTCTCTGTCTCCAGCCGAGGCCCCGGAGGCAGGGAGATGCAGCGAGAGACTGGAAGGGAAGCGGCAGGTAGGATGCAGGCAATGTGCCAGCTGCTCGGCTGGCAGTGCCCTCGTGGAGCAGGTTCCGTCTCCGTCTGACACACGAGGAAATGAGAGAAGGGCTCGTGGATCCTTGCCCAGCATCACGCTGAACGACAGGACTGGGGCTCATATCTGTGAAACTGCGTAACCTGGGCTTTTTATGTCGCAGGAACAGCAAACCCTGGAACACAGACTCCCGGGACATCTTAAGAAGCCTGTCTTGTCAATGAGGCTGTTTCTTTTTTTAAAAATTTTTATTGAAATATAGTTGATTTACAATGCTGTAAATGTTAGTTTCACAGGTACAGCAAAGCAATTCAGATATATATATAGAGACATAGATATATATTCTTTTTTTTACATTCTCTTCCATTATAGGTTATTACAAGATATTGAGTATAGTTCCCCATGCTATACAGTAGGTCCTTATTGGTTATCTATCTTATACATAGTAGTATGTATATTTTAATCCCAAACTCCTAATTTATCTCTCCCCCCATTTCTCTTTGGTAACCATTAGTTTGTTTTCTATGCCTGTGAGTCTGTTTTGTAAGTAAGTTATTTCTGTTTTGTAAGTTCATTTGTATCTTTTTTTAGATTCTACATATAAGTGATATCATATGGTATTTGTCTTTCTCTGGCTTACTTCACTTAGTATGATAATCTCTTATTTGCATCCACGTTGCTGCAAACAGTATTATTTCATTCTTCTTTATAGCTGGGTAGTATTCCATTGTGTACATGTACCACATCTTCTTTATCATTCATCTGTTGATGGACACTTAGGTTTGGTTCCATGTCTTGACAATTGTGAATAGTGCTGCAGTGAACATTGGGGCGCATGTATCCTTTCAAATTATGTTTTTCAATGAGGCTCTTTCTAAGGAAGACCAGCAACAAGGCTAAATCTGAGCCCTGCGGCATGTGGGGAAGGATGGAAACCAGAGGAGTAAGAAAAGCCTCACACACTCATTCAACCAATATGTATTGAAAGCTTACGAAATGCCGGGCCCTGGGAATAAGCAGAAATAGATGCAGTCCCTTCATGGATCTTAAGGCACAGTGGGAGACACATGTTAATCAAAGGATCACACACATGAATCTAAAATTCCAACCAGCACTCGGCTCAGAAAGGAGAGGTGAGGGAACTATCAGAGCAGATGACAAGGAAAGCTGACCTGGTCTGGGCTTCCTTGAGGAAGCGATGCTTGAAGTGAGAACCCCTGGATAAGGAGGAGTTAACTGGACCAAAGAGCATTTGGCACAAAGGGAAAAGTGTGTGCAAAGGTCCTGAGGCAGGACAAGCATATGGCAAGGGGGAAGATGAGCAGAAAGGCCAGTGTAGCTGGAGTGCAGAGAGCAAGGGGAAAGCCAGGTACAGCATGAGGCTGGAGAGGTGGGCAGGAACCAGATCACAGAGGGCCATGCAGGCTCTTTTAAGTAATTTTGTCTTTATCCAAGAAGAAAGGGAGTCCACTGAAGGGGGTCGGGTGCAGTGGGAATTTCCATGATCAAATATCAGGCCGCTGGGTTGAGAAAAGACCCCAGTGACATGAATCAGAGAAAAGAGAGGAATAGCAGGGAGGCGAAAGCGATCCTGTGGGGTCTTGCACCACCCTCTCTGGGCCTCACCTGATTTCAGCCCAGCTGGGAGGGGTGCAACATCCCATCTGCTTTCTGCCCAAGGAGAACCATGCAGCCCGGAAGTGAGGTGCAGTTAATGCACCTGCGGCATCCCTCAGCCATGGGGAGATGGGAATGGATGGATAAACGTCCTGCCTCCCATTCCTTGGTGAATCACCTCTAAGGTGTGGACTACACAGTTCCTCTAAGACTCTCCAGCAACACTGACCTCCAAATGCCCGTAGCATTTAAACAGCTCAAAACACACACTCACTTTGTGCTCTTTTCTCCCTTCCCCATCTCACTCTCCCAGCGCCCGCTCTGCTGCTTCCTGGGATCACTCCCCAAATAACCTACCTGTATCCTGCAACCTATCTGTATCAGGTCTCACGTTCAGGAATATTCAGACCAAATCTGGATGTTGTGGTGGAACAAGGGCAAACCAAGGGTGGCTTGGCGTAAAATGACAGTCGAGGTGCGTTCACATTACCTATTCGCTCATTCACACGCCGACTCATCCATTCATTAGCTCACTTAATCACTCCTTCATTCATTCACTCCCTCCCTCATCCTTGCTTTCGTTCCTTCAGTGATAATGGAACCCATGGAAGGGTGAGAGGAAACTTTCCTGGTTTCTATTCTTATCACTGAGGACGAGCTCCCTTCTGTACGGGATATGAACTAGACATCACACCTCGATTTTTATGCAGAAGGAATTCCATTTCACTCCCAAGACAATGGCAGTCTATTAAGGAGTCCATTAAGGAAGCTTTGAGAGGGTGACCTAAAAGCACAGATTTCCCCAAGGGTCACACTCCTGTGGAGCCTCAGGAGTCTGGAGGCATGCCTTAGCCCCGCTTAGCATGACGAACCTCAATTAAATAATCAAGCACAGCCATTCTATCACCAGCCTCCTTCTAGAGGGCTGGCTGTTTCTTATGAATGTGAGATTTCATTTCCGCCTTGAAAGGCTATTGTTCACCTCGTCTCAACTCGGAAATGTCTCAAAAATCTGAAAAGACATCTTGGAGGTATCAGAAAACCATTGTATTTCTCAATTCACAGAACTGAGAGAAGTCGCTCAATTAATCTATTCACTGTGTCCACCCTCACTAACTTCTCCCATCCCCTCCACTTCCAGATGTTGTAAGCGCTACATGTATTGAGCACCTACTACGTGCTAAATGTTTTATGTTAATTAATTCATTGAATCTGCAAAACAGTCTCATGTGGTACGTGTTGTTATTGTCAACCCATCTTTGGAATGAGAAAACTGAAACCCAGAGAAGTTGTATGTCATCGGGCCGTCACAGCAGGAAGCTGGCATTTGAACTTGGAGCTTAAGGTCTCAATCATTTCCTTTCATAATCACCTTTCTTTTCTCACTCAACCTTCAGGGCCGTAAAGGGAGGTTTACACCAGAGCTGAAAACAGTGGATGAGGTTCCGTGCTGGGGGCCGGGGAGCCCAGATTTAGGAACCAGTCCCACTTGAGTTTATTATATGATTACCGGTGAGTCACCACTTCTAATCTTCTGCACCCCAGCGGGTTCTCCAGGACGTGACCCCTACTGACCTGTCCATCCTCATCCCCTACTTCTCTTTCCCTTCCTCTTACATTTCAGAATCACCTCACTGCCTCTAGTTCCCGGTGCCCACTTAACTTCTTGTGCTGTGACACGTTTGTCCAAGCAGCTCTTGTTGCCTGCAATGCTTCTCCTACTTTCCTTCATCTGAACTCATTCTTCAAGTCTCTACTTAGATGTCACTGTCAAGAACTATCAAGAATCATAAGGAGGGCTGATTTTACAAAAGAATTGGAAGTGCATGTAGTGGTAGAAAATAGGTGAATATTTTATCTCCCCAAAGCAGAAAACCTTTGTTGGGACATGTATTTGTTTGGATTATCTATTGCAACCTAACCAACCACTCCAAAATCTAGTGGCTTAAAACAACAATGATTATTTATTTTACTCACAAATATGTAATGTAGGTAGGGCTCATCTCTATTTCGTGCAGCACCCACTGGGGTAGCTAGTTTAAGGGCTGGACGTTAACTCCCATGACTGGCAAGTTGGGGCTGTCTATCAGCTGGGACCTAGCCAGGGCTATGCACTGGGGACATTCATATAGAAAGACCCCTCACCTGGGTCTTTTTATAAGATGCTTGGGCTTCCTCACAGCATGGTGGCTGGTTTCCAAGAGTAAGCACAGGTGGATGTGCATAGCATTTTTATATATATATATATAAAGCAAGGAGAGGAATCATTACGAAGTTCATTTACTTGAAAATACAAAGCAATCCACTTGAAACCAACGACCACAGAAGTGGTCTTTCCCAAGTGCATTAAGCAGGATGTCTCATGATGAAGTAATTTGTATTTTACAACTAGCACAAACTTATTAGTCCATAGATATTATGACAACCAAGGATAAAACCAAGAGAAAGTCAGTCAAGTCCATTTAAAGAAAAATATTCAAGGAATAATTGTACCCATCATATGTACACAGGTTAGCAGAAATGGGCAAAATGTTACAGAAATAATTGAAGCCTAAAAAAAAATGAGATTCTGAATAGTCAGTTTGTCTTCTATACTAAAGAAAGAGGGGCAAACTTTTTTTGTTTTATCTTTTTTTATTGAAGTATAGCTGATTTACAATATTGTGTTAGTTTCAGGTGTACAGCAAAGTGATTGGGTTATATTTATATTTTTTTCAGGTTCTTTTCCATTATAGGTTATTATGAGATATTAAATATAGTTCCATGTGCTATACAGTAAATCCTTGTTGTTTATCTATTTTATATAAAGTAGTGTGTATCTGTTAATTCCAAATTCCTAATTTATCCCTCCCCCCCTTTGGTAACCATAAATTTTCACTTTCCCTTTGGTAACCGTAAGTTTGTTTTCTACATCTGGGAGTCTGTTTCTGTTTTGTAAATAAGTTCAATTGCATCATTTTTTGGATTCCACGTATAAGTGATACCATGTATTTTTCTCTGTATGACTTACTTCACTTAGTATGATAATCTCTAGGTCCATCCACATTGCTGCAAATGCAAAATTTCATTCTTTTTTATGGATGAGTAATATTCCATTGTATATATACACTACATCTTCTTTATCCACTCCTCCGTCGATGGACACAGGTTGCTTCCATGTCTTGATTATTCGTAAATAGTGCTGCTATGAACGTTGGGGTGCATGTATCTTTTCAAATTAGAGTTTTCATCTTTTCCGGATATATGCCCAGGAGTGGAATTGCTGGATCATATGGTAACTCTGTTTTTAATTTTTTAAGGAAAGCATTCTTATGACCTAGCCTCAGAAGTCATATACCATTACTTCTGCCGTATTCGGTTGGTCAAGACAGCCACCAAGGCCCATCCAGTTTCACAAGGAGGGGACTGAGGCTACAACTCTTGATGGGGCTGGGAAGGTTCTAGCACAGCATGTGGGACAGGAGCTACTGTTGCAGCCATCTTTGGAGAATACAGTCTGCCACACTTTACATAATGACTTTCCTGTGATTTCCAGTTAATTGTTTTAGAATTTCTAGTTATTTCCTACACCTCTCTGATAGGAATCCAAACCACAAATGAATAAACTCCAGGTAACCCAGGCTATTCAACACCCAGTGCTGAACTTCCTGATGGGGTTGGGTCTCTCCAGGAAGATCAAAGGATGTGCACAGCCCCAGGCAAGATAAGATCAAAGACAGACCTTACTTCTGGGGCTTCCCTGGTGGTGCAGTGGTTAAGAATCCACCTGCCAATACAAGGCACACAGGTTCGAGTTCTGGTCCGGGAAGATACCACATGTCGTGAAGCAACTAAGCCTGTGTGCCACAACTACTGAGCCTGAGCTCTAAAGCCTGCGAGCCACAACTTCTGAAGCTTGCAAGCCACAACTTCTGAAGCTTGCAAGCCACAACTACTGAAGCCCTAGCGCCTAGAGCCTGTGCTCCACAACAAGAGAAGCCACCACAATGAGAAGCCTGTGCACCTCAATGAAGAGTAGCCCCCACTTGCCGCAACTAGAGAAAGCCCGTGCACAGCAACGAAGACCCAACACAGCCAAAGACACAAACAAAACAAAACAAACAAACAAAAGACCTTCCTTCTGCCCTTTTCGTTTTGCGGGTTGCCATAGTGATGGGAAGGGCAGAATGGAGAGGAGACTAGAAACGTTATCATAATCTTGGAGCTTATAAAATCAATGTCAAAGTTCACACACACACCTGCCCAAGGCAGGTAGAACTGGGTAATTTCAGGGACCCCAGATATGAGATTAAAAAAAAAAAAATCAACTAAATCTTTTAAGATTCTCCTGGCTGAAAGGTCTCTTGTGGGACCCCAAAGAGACAGCTACTGGATGGCAGGTCACCTTTTCTGGGAGGTCTCCCCTGATCCTCCAGGGGAGACTATGTTCAGCCTGTCCCCAGCCACAAATGGCCTTCACTGGCAAATGTATCCAACTAGAATCTAATACCATTGTTTCCTTTTCCATTATCTTTATTTTGTTCTTGTTGTTACATGTAAGCTTCTTATTCTTCAACTGTGTTAACCTAAAACTAATGAAAGACAGTTATTTCACCAGCAAAATGGGTTTTCTTCGGGAAACAGCAAAGAATTACAATTCAGGACACACAATCTATAGCAAACCATAGACATGCCCAGAGAAAAGAGTAAGATAGTCTGCTTTTATAGGGGAAAGTAGGGAGTTGGGATGGGCTGTTCTAAATGAAATTCATTGGAGGAAATTAGGAGTTCACGATGACAATGGCTTCTCATTGGCTGGGCTGTTGCTGAGTAAGGAGAAATTCTTCCTTCAGGATAGTAAACTGGTTACCCATCCTGTTTGAGAGAGCAAGGTAGTTTCTTCCTGTGGGGTGTGCAAATGATGGTCAGTGCATCCAAATGAGGGTGAGAGGTAATGCTTGACAGCTCCCTCTACAGGCCATTCCTGACTCTAATTTTTTTTTTTTTTTCTTTTTTGGCCGTGCCTCATGGCATGTGGGATCTTAGTTCCCCAACCACGGATGAACCCATGCCCCCTGCAGTGGAAGCACAGAGTCCTAACCACTGGACTGCCAGGCAAGTCCCTCCTGACTCTAATTTTAGTTGAGGTTTCCTTTATTAATTTTCAACTGGCAATTCCTTTATTATTATTATTATGTATTTTGGCTGCGCCGGGTCTTAGTTGCAGCACACAGGATCTTAGTTGTGGCATGCAGCCTTCTTAGTTGTGGCATGCGGACACTAAGCTGCGGCATGCAGACTCTTAGTTGTGGCATGCATGCGGGATCTAGTTCCCCCACCAGGGATCGAACCCCGGCCCCCCTGCATTGGGAGCGCAGAGTTTTACCCACTGGACAACCAGGGAAATCCCGGCAATTCCTTTTTTAACTTTTTCATATTTATCTAATGGTCAAAAGGTTTACAAATATGTGTTTTAATTGTTTGCCCCCCTTTTTATGGGTATTTTGTCACACACACACAAAGACAGAAACTCATAGAAAAGCCAAGGGGTAAAAAGTAAACTGTCAAATGTTTCTAAACCATTGTATTTATTTTTACACTTAATGTTTATTTATTGTTTGTGATGTTGG
The DNA here is from genome assembly GCF_011762595.2 of Tursiops truncatus. Taxonomy (NCBI): domain Eukaryota; kingdom Metazoa; phylum Chordata; class Mammalia; order Artiodactyla; family Delphinidae; genus Tursiops; species Tursiops truncatus. The sequence goes on from NC_047048.1 coordinate 30,481,920, forward strand.
GTTTCCATTTACAATAGTGTTATAAAGTTTCCTGTTTAAAATTGAATTGATGTGTTCCTTTAATTGATATATATTAGATATGTTATAAAGGTTCTTGTATAAATTAAATTAAGATATTAATTTCATTTTTTAAAAGAGTCGGATTCATATTAAGGAAATCATAGCATATGGATATGGCAAAAACTACACAGGTGGTAAGTGAATGACTCAATTTCATGCAAGACTGGGAAGCTTAATTCATTTTTTAACATTTGGCTTCTTGAATTTTAACTTTTGGAAACAAGAGCCACATTCCCCTCTCAGGACAGGAGGCCCCAAAGGCAGCTGTGGCTGGCGTGGAGCTGGAAGGGGTGCCGGGTGAGCAGAGCTGCAGAGGACAGCAGAATGCATTGCCACAAGACTCCCAAGTAAGTTTCTAGCACCTTGGAGTCAGCAGCCAGCTTGTCAAGGTCCCTCCCCTTGGCTAATAAGCCGGGAACAGATGGAGAGCTATTGTATAGACCAAGATGGGATATTTTAAAGGAGGCTGTTTAACGAGCAGTGGTTTGAATTGAGACCAATTTTAATGTCTTTTTTGTTTTCCACCAACCGTCATAGAAATTGCCACAAATGATGTGTTAATTCTGTTCCCTAGTGGGTCTCTGATATGGCGAAGGATGAATTTTAAATTGTTTGATCAGAATTAGCAACATTAGTCACTGCAAATAGCCTTTTAATTTCCACAGAGCTGCCAAGGGGAGCAAAAATAGAATTGGCGAGGAAGGTTCCAGCAGGCGGATGTGTTGGTGGTGGATGAGGCCACGTGACTTTGCTGCTGGGGGTGGGGGTGGGGGGTCCTGCAGGGCATCTCCAGGTGCCCCGGCTGGGTCTGAGCCCCAGCTTTTGACTTCCTGTGGGTGGGAAGGGGGTGCCCTCCCAGCAGCTCTGGAATCTGACTGTGATGCCCTCATTCCTCCTCGGAGCTGCAGTGGTCCAACCACTCCTGCCCGAAGACCAACCCCCTCCTCCCAGCTCTGGCTGCATCTTCTCAGGTCCCCAAGGGCACCTGCCACCAGCTCCTAACAGGAATGCTCCATTCCCACCCAGTGCCACCAGAGTGCCACCTTTTAATTCCTAAAACAGACAAAACACTCCTCTGCTTAAAAGTCTCCAAATGGTTCTCCTTGCACTCAGACTAAAAACTAAGTTCCAAAAAAAGTTGTTTTAATTTAAACACTTTTTAAAAATAAGATAAAATAAATAAACAAAAACTAAGCTCCTTGTCTTGGCCCACAAGGCACTCTCCTCCTCGCTCTCTCCACTCCCCCACTCTCTGACCTCCCTGTCCCTTCTAGAGCACTCCAAGTCATTCCTGCTAGAAAGACTTTTCTCTGTAGAATACACCCCCTACCTCAAGTTTCCCCAGGCTGGCACTCAGCTCAACAGCCGCCACCTCAGAGAGTCCCCACCACCCGACCTAGAACAGGGACCCTTCACTCCATCTGCCTCGATGTCCCCTCATTTCCTACCTAGAATTCATCATCATATCTAAGCGTTTCTGTGGTTGGTTTGCATGATGGCATAATTGCTGTTTTGTTGTATTTTTTTTGTTTGTCCATCTCCTCCCACTAGATTATAAACTCTACCAGGGGAGTTACAGTACCAAGCCTGGTGCCTAGAACAGCATCAGGCACCGTAGAAATCCTCAGTAAATAACCGTGAAACGAACCAGTGAATGAATGGAGGAAGGAAGGAACAGCCCCATTTTTCCAGGCAACTTGCTTCTTGGTCTGGGTTGCTGTAGCTCCTTCCTCCAGAGCTGGATTCTGCATCAGTTTTGCCTCCAGCCTCGCTGGTCCACTGCAGATTCATCCTCCACCCTGGCCTCAAGTGTCACTCTTACTATGTGCAAATCTCGCCTGTCGCTTCCTTCTTCTTCTTCTTCTTCTTCTTTTTTAATATTTATTTATTTATTTATTTGGCTTAGTTGCGGCACGCGGGATCTTCATTGCCTCATTCAGGATATTTTTGTTGCAGCACGTGGGATCTAGTTCCCTAACCAGGGATCGAACCTGGGGCTCCTGCATTGGGAGCGCAGAGCCTTAGCCACTGGACCACCAGGGAAGTCCCTGTGCTTCCGTCTTAATACCACTCAGTGCTCACCACTGCCTTTAGGGTTAGAACAAGCCCTTGAGCACAACAGGGTTCGGATCTTGTTTATAACTTAGCATCTGTGAACCCGGCTGAACTTCTTAACCTCTCTGTGCCTCTGTTTATTCTTCTGTAAAATGGGGGTAATAATGAAACCTACACTGTGAGGCTGTTGAGAGGATAAAGGGGCTTAGAACAGTGTCTGACACAGTAACCCCAGCCAATGTCAGCTCTAAGAATGATTATGTTATCATTATCATTATTGTCATTATCTGAGCCACACAGAGCAAAGCCCAGCTCCAGCTCAAAGCTACCATGTAATCCCAGGGCCAAGGGCAAGGTCATGGTCTTTGATTTTGATAATGCAGGTTAGTGGTTCTCCACCAGAGGCAATGTCCCCCTCCCCAACCCCAGGGACAACTGGCAATGTCTGAAGACATTTTTGGTTGTCACAACTGTGGGGGGCTGTGCTCCTGGCATGAAAGCTAGGATGCTGCTATACTTCCCGCAGTGCACAGGACACCCTCCCAACAGAGGATGATCCAGCCCCAAGTGTCATACATCAAAACCTTGATGTAAGGACTTCCCTCGTGGTGCAGTGGTTAAGAATCCGCCTGCCAATGCAGCGGACATGGGTTTGAGCCCTGGTCCGGGAAGATCCCACATGCCACGGAGCAACTAAGCCCGTGCGCCACAACTACTGAGCCTGCGCTCTAGAGCCCGTGAGCCACAACTACTGAAGCCCGCGCGCCCAGAGCCCATACTCCACAACAAGAGAAGCCACGGCAACGAAAAACCTGCTCACTGCAACAAAGAGTAGGCCCCGCACGCCGCAAATAGAGACAGCCCGCGTGCAGCAACGAAGACCCAACGCAGCCAAAATAAATAAATAATTTTTTAAAAAAAACAAAAAAACCCGTGATGTATGACAAGAAGAAGGTGCTGGGGAGACCTCAGCACGGAGAATGTGGGACTTAAGACACATTTCTTAATAGTGACGTGTACCTTTTTAAGACCATATATGATAAAATTAAGACCAACCTGTTACTGAAAAGAAAGGAATCGGTACACAATCATCCGATTGATTCCCCCTCTAAAACACACCTGCATCTTTTTTTAAATAAATTTATTTATTTACTTATTCATTTATTTTTGGCTCTTCCCTCCTTTTCCTGCTTCATCTTACACCCTGTCTCCCCGCTCGCTGCTTTTCATCCATCCCTAGAATAAGCGCATGTCTTCCCAGCCCCAGGACCTTTGCACATGCTGTCTCCATGCCCCCCACTTCCCCATGACTGACTACTTCTCACCCTCCAGGTTTCACCTTAAATCTCCCCTCATGAAAGAGACCTTTCCTGACCATCTTTGCAAAAGTCAGTTCCCACCCCCTAGACTCTAACAGTGCATGTCATGCCCTAGAGAGCACTTTTTGCAATTGAGTGTTTCTCTGTGTTTATTCGCTTTTTCTGTGTTTAGTCTGTCTCCCATGCTAGACCATGAGCTACTTGGCACAGAGCTTCGTCTCACCACAGCATCCCCGCACCTTGTATATCACTAGTCACTTCACACTCGGACTCACAGAGCCCTCTCACGCCCTGTGAGTTGGGTAGTGTCCTCCCTACCCTGCAGATGAGAAGACTGAGGCCCAGAGAGGGTAAGGAAGCTGTGTGGTGCCCTTGGCAAAGCCAGAATTCAAACTCAGGTCTCTTTGACTTCAAAGCCCAAAACTTTTTTCTCTCTGTCTTTTCTCCACCACGCAGCCATACTTTGGTGGGAATGAAAAAGTTGCCAAGGAACCACAGCAGGACAGACAGGTCCTCTGGGGCTCGCCTCCCAGTGTTGGTAAAGAAAACCCCCGATCTGATTTCCAGAGTCCTGCTGACTGCCGGCCTGAAAAAGTTAATACTACAGTATTTCCAGCCTCAGCTCTGGCCCTAGAAAAGAGAGAGATGTAGCAAAGAATTCAAGGGTTAATATCCTTCTGTCTGTTCGTTATTATTGTTATGGTGCATCTGACCAGTGCATTGTGTTTTTTAATCAGACACCTGACAGTTGCCCAGCCTGGGCCCAGTAAAGACAGTTGTCATGTTGGAGATCATACAGGAAGTGATTGCAAGAAGAGAAAGATGCAGAAAGAGAATGAAGGCACACACTCTGGAATGAGGAAATAATTATTCATAGGCAAAAAAAAAAAAAAAAAAGAAAAGGTGCATCCTTCTTTGGGTCTCAAGGAACTGTCCTCTGGTCTCTAACCAGGATGAATGGGTGTAGCAGAACAAATGTGGTTTTGTACTCAGAAGAATTGGGATCTGTATTAATCACATCTTTTTATTCTGTATGTTTGATGCTTTGATATCTTAAAGGCTGGCTGCTCCAGGAAGGACTGCCCTTCCCAGGGTTAGCTGACACCTAAAGGAAGCAAACAGCTCCCTGGAAAATACATGTTTCAGATGCAAACCAGCCCAGTCAGAGCCCACACCACAATCACCTCCTGAGTCAGGGTCTTACATGCCCTCTGGGCCACTCTCCCCTTGCCCGAAGAGCCCCAGGGCCAGGCACCGGACTACTAGGGGCTGCAGAGCCCACTGAAAGTATTCCAACTAGCCAACCCTAAGCCTGCTTAGCCTGCCTCGAAACCACAATAAAAGCTCACGCCCACACTCTCCCCTCGCTCCCTCTGCCTCCTGACCACCCTGGTGCTTCCCTATGTGGCCCTGCATGACATGCCCTGCCTCCAGTTTCTAAGGAGTATAAAAAAATTTTTCCAAGTCATTTCTGTGCCTGTGTATCTTACCATACTGGATTAAAACAAATCCCAGATACCCTTAAAACCGGTTCTAATCCAGTTAAGTGACTGGACAAGCACCTTCTTCTACAGCTGCCTCAATCTCCCCGTCTACAAATTAGAAATAACAGCTCCTTCCTGTTGCTGATGTGCTGAGGTTTAACATGGAAATGAAGTGTTACGCAGTGGGCCTGGCACATGGGGGATTGGGGTGGGTAATTCCCCAGAGCCCCACTAAGGGAAGGGATGTGAGGAGGTGTGGAAGAAAAAAAAAAAAAAAAAGGTGGTAAGAAAAAAATGAAGAGCTTCTTTGACAGGAGGTGCTGACTGGCTGGAAAGAGGTACCTGAAATGTGATGCCAACACAAGAAGTGATCCTCCTGCCAGGGCAGCCCTGGAATGCCCTGAATCTGTGACAAAGAGGGGTCCTCCCTGTGAGCCTAATCTGAGAACCACAATTGACACCTCTTACCACTCTGGAAGAAGGAGCCCCAGGCCCACAGTCAGGGCATGGAAAGGAGGACCCCTGGGCTCACTGCTTGGCTCTGGAGTAAATGCCCCATAGAATCACTTAGAGAAGTCCTAACATTCTACGACATTGCCTCTCTGGGTCTCAGTTTTCTCGTCCCTGGAGTGAATCATAAAATATGCAACTACTTATATTGCAGAGATGCTGCAGGGCTCAAGGGGGGAATGTGCAAAGTCGATGTCTTTGTCATCCTCAAAATGCCATACAAATGGGGGCAAATGCCAGTGCCTGGTTGTCAAACACTCTGCTTCCCCCAGATGATCCTCAGGTTTGAAAAGTTCCAGACACTTGACTCAACACTCCAAATGCAACTATCTTTTCTATGCACTGTCTCAGGCCCATAAATGCTCCAGAAACCATCTACCCATGCTTGGAACTCATTTACTTTCAGGCCATCCGAATCACTTTGCTGTACACCTGAAACTAACAAAACATTGTAAATCAACTATACTTCAATTTTTTTTTCTTTTTTTTTTGCGGTACACGGGCCTCTCACTGTTGTGGCCTCACCCGCCGCGGAGCACAGGCTCCGGCCGCACAGGCTCAGCGGCCATGGCTCATGGGCCCAGCCACTCCGCGGCATGTGGGATCTTCCCGGACCGGAGCACGAACCCGTGTCCCCTGCATCGGCAGGCGGACTCTCAACCACCGCGCCACCGGGGAAGCCCCAGAGTCCTTTTTAATATTAAAATTCAATTACTCTGGGGGCAGAAATTGGTTCAACCTTTTTGGAGGGCAGTTGGATAGCACCTCCCCAAATTTGAAATGTGCTTCCGTTTGAACTCAGGAATTCTCCCTCCTACAGAAAGACTTGCACAAATACATAAAGACCTAAGAGTTTGTTAAAATGTGTTTGTTGCAGCATTGTATGGGAAAGCTGGGAAAGAAATGGGAGCGACTTGATTGCCAATTCACAGGGGACTGGCTGAAAAGAATGAGGTGGGTATAAATGTGCTTGGTCCAGAAAACTTTCTAGACCATCATCTAGGGATAAGAGAAAGCCACATAACCACCCAGACAACACAATGGCATTAGTATTTAAAAATACACTCTCTGTATCTATTTATACCTATAGATATGTCTACACCTTTATCTATATCTGTGTCTTTATCCAAATCTGTATCTACATATATAGAGATGTCCACATCTAAGCTATAGCTATCTATCTATATCTACATCTGTTTATATCTATCTGTGTCTAGATCTATATTCACACTTATATAATAGTCTGAGGAAGAAAATACCATCAAGGCACAAAGTGAAAGGAAACGTTCACGGATCACTCCAAATATTTCTGTGTTGTTGGAGTTTTTTCATCTATTTGTATGTTACTGGTGTAATTTTCAAATTCACATGGCCCTGAGTCATGTCCTATACCCCAGTGAGGAGGTCTTTCTTCCTGCCCCAGGGACCCCAAGCCACGATTGCACCAGGAATGCCAGTCCCGGTCAGTGTCACGGGAGAGGAAAATGGGGCCATGCAGTGGCCTGTCCAGGGGCACACTGCCATGAGGCCAGCCACGCGCAGCCCAGGGCCAGCTCCATCTCCTGAAGGAAGATACCCACCAGGGGCACAGAGCGCGTGGTAGCTTTGCTCATGCTCCTGGAAGGAGCTCAGAAGTGGGGGACCCCTTCAGAGAGCAACAGGCCTCTCTGCACCGCGGCGAAGCTGCTGAGGTTGGCCCCTGCAGTGACCAAGACAGAGCTGGACCAGAAAAACGTTGCCACCTTGACTTGCAGGAACCAGACCCAAGGACCAGAAAAACCAGGTCATCTCAGCCCAGAAAGGTGGTGGCACACAGCCGTGACCCCATCAGGCCTCAGCTCACAGAGCCCCCAGTCCCAGGGGGAGGAGCTGGCGAGGACCCCACAGACGAAGGTGATGGCCAGTCTACAAGGCAACAGGGTGAGGGCTCAATTCAGGCATGAAGTTACCTTGCTCACACAGCGGAAATTGTGAGCCGAGATCTTTACACTGCACAATGCGCACACACACACACACACACACACGTGCACATGTGCGTGCCAGTGGTCAAGACTCGCTCGCCAAGGCCTGTCTCAGAAGCAGACCCTGAGATGGAAATTCAAGTGCCAGGTGCTTACCTGGGACAGGACCCCAGGAAACACAGGCAGGGGATGAGAAATGAGACCGGGCAGGGCAGCCAGTACAGGATGTGCTTGTCACAGGTGATCACCATGGCAAACCGGGCTCCACCTCACCAGGGCCCTCTGGGAGACAGAGTACCCCACCAGGGAGCCAGGGGACGTATCCACCAGCTCCCATCTATCACCGGTGGAAGGATGTTCCCTGCATGTGGGAGTGTGTGTTAGGCCCCTGTGTTAGTTTCCTGTGGCTGCTGAACAAAGTAGCAAACACTGGGCAGTTTCAACAACAGACGCGTACTGTCTCCCAGTCCTGGAGGCTGGAAGTCCAGGGTCAAAGTGTCAGCAGAGTCGGTTGCTTCTGAGGGTCGGGAGGGAGACTGCATGCCATAGTGTCTCCTAGCGTCTGGGGGGTTTGCTGGTGATCACTGGAATTCCTAGGCTTGTAGGTACATCATCTTGATCTCTGCTTTCATCTTCACAAAGTGTTTTTCCCATGTGCATGTCCAAATTTCCCTTTTTCATAAGATCAAAATCGTATTGAATGAGGGCCCACATTAATAACCTCATCTTAACTTGGTTATCTGCAAAGTCCCTATTTCCAACAGTCACAGGTACAGGGATAGGACTTCAACACAATTCAACTCATAACATCTGCCCAGCTCTCCCAGCCATGCAAAGGCCCCCAAGGAAAGCCCTAGGCAGAGTCTCAGGTGTCACAGGTGCTCAAAGACTGAAGATCCTGGGACCAAGGGGACATGGGACACCAAGAGCATCTGCTCCTGCCTCGAAGCTTGTGAGGCATATTCTCCTGGCCGCCTTTACAAAGCAGAGCAAATTGGGTTAGAGCCGAAAAGGCCATCAAAGCCCTCAAGCATGACTAAAAGAGTAAGCGTAGTGCCTTCAAACCAAAACCCAAGTGTTTGTTCATCTCAGCTGCCAAGCGGTTGTCTGCGCAGTGACGGGAAGTGTCTCCTAATGGCCCTTCAAATCATTTTATTAAAAGTTGCAGTGATGCCTACAGCTGAATCCGAGTCGTGCCGGGAAGGCCATTAGGTTAATCAAAGTACGAGGACAGCTCACCATCTACTCTTAATTAACAAATTAGGTCCCACTGCCAACTCAGCAAAACAGAGAGCTGGCCGACGACCCTTGGGGCGGTCAAGATGCTCAGAGCAGCCTCCCATCACTGACAGCCGGTCAGAATGTAAAGGGGGACCTCAGTGCCTGGGTAGGTGAGTTGGAAGACCTCCAAGACAGCTTTTTTACCACCAAATACCTACCATCCTCTAATATTTGTTTATCTGTCTCCCCCATGCTAAAATGCAAGCTCCAGAGGGTGACCACCCATCTTAGTTTGCACAGGACTGGGGAGTTTCCTGCAACAATGGAACTTCACCGCTAAAACCAGGGCACTCCAGGGCACACACCAGGACACTTGGTCACTCCAGCTGCATGAAAGAGCAATTTAGTCTGTTTTGTTCATGGCTGTATCCCCAGGGCTACAATGCCTGACACGCAGCAGACCTTAAATCAATATTAATTGAATGAAAACATGAATGAGCAAATGAATGAATGACATTATGAACAAATGAATGAATGAGTTTCTCCCGCTCACCAATCCCACAAAGAAACCAATTCAAACAGCCTGGAATGTATTCTTTCACGCTTTGCTTTTCTTTATGCACACAGACACAGACACACGCATACACACAGATGGGTACACATATTATAGTGCTAGGGAACTGTTGACCAAAACCACCTGCTGTGGCCAGGCCTGATTGCCTGAGTTGTCTCACAGCAGGAGGTCCTGATAAGGAATAGGGTGTTGCTGAAAACTAACCAGGAGAATTCAGGAGGGGCCAAAAGAGGGAGGAGACGACCAACCTCCCAGAAGCCCTCACCCTGGAATCCATCTTGGCTGAGAGATGCATGCGCCACCAGGAAGGACCCTGAGTCAGACTATGGGCCAAGCAAGACAACTGGCCAGAGACAACCCAGAAACTAACCCCATCGCCATAAAACCCGAGACTGCGAGCCACGTGGCAGAGCAGGTCTCCTGGGTTCCCTTACCTTGCTGCTCTCCGCCTGCTCGCTCCTTCCCAATAAAGTCTCTCGCTTTGTCAGCACGTGTGTCTCTTCAGACAATTCATTTCCAAGTGTTAGACAAGAGCCCACTCTGGGGCCCTGGAAGGGGCCCCCCTTCCTGCAACAATAGGAGGACTTTTTCCTAAAAAGAAAAACAAAAAGAAATCACGTCACAGGCATGAATCAGCAATTTGCTCTTTCACTTAATAATATATAGTACAACTCTCTCCAGATCAATACATATAGATCTACCTAATTCTTTTTAATGGTTTGTGATGCACCATAATACTGAATGCACAATAATTTATTCTATTATTCACCTATTGGAAAAGTTACGTTTCCAATTTTTTCCAGGGCAAACAATGCACCAGTAAACATCTTTGCACCCATATCCTAGCACGCTGGCAATTTTTTTGTATCGGGCTAGAGTCCTAAAGGTCAAGGGGACGGTGCATTTAAACCGACATCAGGGCTGACCTGGGTTAAGACAAAGCAGAGAAAGGTCACCCCAGCCTGGTCCCAGCAAGAGTGTAAGATAAGAAATCCCGTAGCTAAACCTCTCAGATGTTCACTTCCCCAGCCCTCACGCAGTACCGAGGTATACATAAGGGATTGATAATGCCCTGGGGATGCAAATAAAATATAATGTGGGGGCTTCCCTGGTGGCGCAGTGGTTGGGAGTCCGCCTGCCGATGCAGGGGACACAGGTTCGTGCCCCAGTCCGGGAAGATCCCACATGCCGCGGAGCGGCTGGGCCCGTGAGCCATGGCCGCTGAGCCTGCGCGTCTGGAGCCTGTGCTCTGCAATATATATATAATGTGGTCCTTGCTCTAAAAAATTCCACTGTCCAAGAAAAGGGAGCAGGGAAGGAGCGCTATCATGTGCTGAACCTCCACTGGGAGCCAGTGCTTGTTCTAGGTGCTTCTATACACAGGATGCTTACTGCAACATTCATTCCATCTTTAAACAATCCTGCAAGGGAGGGAAGATTATCTCAATTCTACAGACTAGGAACTGTGGGCCAGAGAAGTGATATGCTTTGCCCAGGGACAAACAGCTAGTAAGTGATAAAACTGAGATTTGAACTTGGGTCTGGCTAACCCCAGAACTACTTTAGACTACACCAGTGGGTGCGACCTTGGATATCCTGGAATCACCTGGGGAGTCTTAACAAACCACAGAAGCTGGCTCCAACCCTAAGGGGCCTGATGTCATGGGTCTGGCTGTGGCGCCCACTTAAGGCTTTAAAAAGCCGGGTGAACGGTTCCAATGTGTGGCTGAGGCTGAAAACAGCTACGGACCCCACTGGTCCTCACACTTGGGCGTGCATCACACCCGCCTGGAGGGCTTGTTAGGGGCCAACTGCAACCCCCAACCCCAGTGTCTGATTCAGGGGATTGGGGGTGGCTCCCCAGAATATGCATTTCTAAGAAGCTTCCAGGTGATGCTGCTGCTGCTGGTCTGAAGTCCATGCTTTGGAAACACTGCCCTGCACCATGGACCTGTCTGTGATATTTCTCCATCCCGTCTCCACGGATGGAATCATCACCGACCAAGACAACACGGGCAGCCCTTGGGGGCAGTCATTCAGTCTCGCCTCGCAGGTTTCTTTGAGGTTTTAGAGGCTAAGAGAGTGGCATTTGTAGGTCCTTGGTGCCCACTCCCAGCTTAATCTTACCATTTTCTTTCTACCTGGTATCTGTCATGCGCTTAACGGGCCTGCCTTTAATTAAAGAAAGCCCTGGCTTTTTTTTCACCATTAATTCCTCTATAAACACATACGTTTTTTCTTTATCACTCCTAACCACAAGGAGTGATAAAGGGAACACGCTGAAACTCCAGAATGACAGCCACCGCAACGAGGGGAAGATTTTCATTTTATTTCATCTCCAGGGAAAGGGGGCTGCTCTACCAAGCTCCCGGTTGCTGACTGCTAGTTCCGGGCAGCTCATTCCCGAGTCTCCCTCTGCAAAACAGAGCTGAGATTCACCGGGCAGAAAAGACCCTCGGAAGTCATCTCGTCCATCTCCCCGCAGTCTCCCATCTCCTGGCAGGGCGCAGCTACAACACTTCCCACCACCCAGACGAAAGCGGTCCCCGGCGCCCCCTGCTGGCTGAGTTGGGAATGGCTGCACAGCCGCAATTAACAGGGACTTCCAAGCTCTCAGCTACCCGGGCTCCCAGCTCTCCCTGCCTCCTCTTGAAGGATGCAAATTCCCCTTGGAAGGGGCTTCATTCTTTCCAAAAGCACCTTGAGCACCTGCAATATGCCTGCCTGATCACATACCTATTTACAACTATTTCCCACAATTGTATCTCTAAGACAGAGATAGACATTCATTACCTCACTGGAGGCTACAAAGGTCCAGCCTTCCGTGAGGCACTCAGGATATAAAGGAAATTACACATGTTTTGGAGACATTCACAGTCCAACACAGGGGCTGGCAAACTATGGCCAACTGGCCACATCCAGCCCGTTGTGTTTTTGTGCAACCCACAAGTAAGAATTGTTTTTACATCTTCAATTTGTTTTAAAAATCAAAAGAATATTTTGTGACATAAAAATGATAGGAAATTCAACTCTCCGAGTGCACACTGTTGAATCGGATGAACACAGCACGTTCATTTGTTTGCATACTCTCTGTGGCTGCTTTCCTGCTGTAACAGCAGAGTTGAACAGCTGCAGCAGAGATTGTGTGGCCCGCAGAGTCTAAAATATTTACTCTCTGTCCCTTTCCAGAAAAAGTGTGCCAATCCCTGGCATACTAGAAAGAAAGGAGAGTTAATAGAGAACTGGGTTTAGTTGAGCACCTGCTACATGTCAATTTCTGGGCCAGGCGCTCTACAGACATGATCTTCTGAATCATGATCTTCTGAATCCCCAGTATAACCGAGCAGGACCCTATGAGGTCTTCCCAGAATAGACCTCCACCCATGTCCTCTGCCTGCCTTTTGTCTGTAGAAAAGCTTTAGTCAACGAATAAATTTAATCAGAGAAGTGAGAAAATGCAGAAAGAAAGAAAACAGTCAAGCAAGACAAAATGATACTTTAGCCATTAAACCAAGTCAAGGACCTTTAGTTCCTCCTCAAGGACTACAGATAATATTCTGAGCCATGTCCTTTGAGCTGTTCTGCAGATACTGAAACCCAGGTGGAAGAAGTTAACTGCATGCTGCCCACCAGCACATAGACCCCAGACCGGTTGGAACCAGTAGGTTGATAATTCCTGATTACCTCACTACCAACCAATCAGAAGAATATGCACGAGCAGATCACGCGCTGCTCCTTGAACACTCTAAGACTCCTCACTACCCCCCTCCAGGGCGGAACACACAGGCTTGAGGGCATTAGCCCGCCGTGGCCTCCTTTGCCTGGCAAAGCAATAAGGCTATTTCTTTCTACTTCACCCAAAACTCTGCCTCCGAGATTTAATCTGGCACCAAATTTCGGCAACACCAGGACAACCCTAGAGGCTGCCCTGATTACCCACATGTTACAGGTAAGGAAACTGAGAGAGGGGACTCCAGGTACCCAAGGCCACACAGCTAAGAGGTGGCAGAGCTGAATTCACACTCAGGTCTCTCTGACTCCAAAACTCGTGTTTATTCTACTCCCCTAAGCTGTCTCCCAGCTCACAAATCTTAGCATCGATTCCCGCTTTACAGATGAGAAATCTGTGGCTCACAGAGGTCAGGGGACTAGCTCGCAGGGCACCCAGCTAGTGGTGGAGGAGGGCCTTGAACCCCAGCATCCGACTGCAATCCAGCGTTTCATCCTAGACCGAGTCTCCGAACATGTGATTGGGAATCAGTATATCAAGAATGTTACGGATTCTCTGTAATAATGCAACCTTGAAACATAAGAGTAGACACCAAGATGGAAAGAAGTGACAGATTTCACATTATTACTGCCAGCCCCAGACGGACAGTTCTTCTGCAAAATGGGTATAACCCTCCGGTGCCGTGGTTCATAACCTGTGCTCTAGGGAAAGCACCAAGGGCCGACAGGTTAGGTGAAAATAAGGATGTCAAAATAGTGGATGCAGGCAGCTCCTCCCTCCCCTTCAATCAACTGGAATAATCCTGATTTTCTGTTTGGTACACTAAGCTGTCAGATAAGGCTTCATTTGGAAAAGACAGCTGGGTGGTTAAGGAAATAAAGCTTGAAAACGACCCCTTGCACGAGTCATTCCGAGCTGGCTCAGGGGTCCCGGAGCAGAGTGGGAGTGCACATTAGTCCCAGGGGCTGCACAGCAAAGTACTGCTGACTACGGGGCAGCTTCAGCAACAGATATGTATCCTCTCACAGTCCTGGAGGCTGGACGTCCACGATCAAGGTGTTGGCTGGTTGGTTTCTTCTGAGGTCTCTCTCTCTTCGGCTTGCAGGTGGCCGCCTGTGTGTTTACATGGTGTTTTCCCTCTCTCCGTGTCTATGTCCAAATCTCCTCTACTCATAAGGACACCAGTCGTATTAGATTACGGCCCACTCTTAGGACCTCATTTTAGCGTAATTCCCTCTCCACAGACCCCATCTCCAAATAGAGTCACATTCTGAGGTTCCGGGGTGGGGAGGACATTTTAGCTCATAACAGAGTATATTAGGGCAATCAGGGTCACCTGACTCCTCTCTCCCACGGGGTCCATCCAAAGGGACGGGAGGGATTGCAAAGCAGGGGAAAGGCCCAGAGGGTCCACTCAGCGGGCAGGGCTGCTAACGGCCAGAGCAGGGTCCGGCATGGCTGCATCCGATGCTCAGCGGGCCAGGCACCCAGACTTAGGTGAATAGGATTTATCACCACAGTCACCAGGGTAATTAGCGAGAAGGAGGCTGTCAGGGGCAGGTCCCAAGGACAGTACTTCAGCCACGACTCCCTTGCCCAAGCCCCCCCATACTCCATGAGTTATCACTCCGCACCCCCAGGCCTCACCTCCCATCCCAGGCTGTGCAGAGACGGGTATGTGACTTTATGAAGGGCTTTTCAAGGTCGTCTATTTGAGCAGCCTGCCCTGGTCACTCTCTCTGAGGGTGCCCCTACCTGACGGGCCTCCAGCTCAGCTGCACCTCCACAGGTCTGAGTTAATGGATCTGCGGTACAGGGCTAAGAATGACACAGCCCTTCCCTCAGGGCCCCAACTCCAGATCTGAGCAGAGAACTGCCCAAGTTCAGATCCCGCCTAGCTGGCTCCAAGTTCTCTCTCTCTCCGTCTCTCTCTCTCATCGCAAGCAGGAAGCCACATTAAAAAGTGTCTTCGCCTGCCCTGCTGGGCTCCCGTCCTAGCCCTGGAGCCCCTCCCCTTCTCCCAACCTCTCCTTTTTGCATCCCCTCCCCAGGTGAGAGGCCACCTCTCCAGCCTCTGGCTTCCATCCCTGGTCCCGTGCACCACAAGACTCAGACAGCCCCTCTGGGAAGGTATCTCATCCGGGCCCTTCGCCCTGATGGATCACCAAGAAGATGTGAGCTGTGAATCAGGAAGAGATGGGGGCCCTCATGTCCACCTGGAACCTCAAAAGGTGACCTTATGTAGAAATAGTGTCTTTACAGATGCAATAGTTAAGATGAGGTCATATTGGATTGGGGGAGGGGAAGGCCCTCAATCAAATGATTGGTTTCTTTATAAGAAATGGGAAATTTGGACACAGAACACAGGGAGAGCACCATGTGAAAACAGGCAGAGATGGAGCGAGGCCACTACCAGTCCAGGAGCACCCAGGATTGCCGGCACCCCTGGAAGCCGGGAGCGAGCCGGGGGATAGATTCTCCCTCAGAGCCCCCCAGAAGGAACCCACCCTGTGGACACCCCGATTTTGATTTTCTGGCCTCCAGAACTGCAAGAGAATGAATTCCTGTTGTTTGAAGCCCCTCAGTCTGTGGTCTTTTGTTACGGCAGCGCCAGGAAACTGATACAGGGCCCAAGAGGAGGTGCAACCAGAAAACCCCAAACAGACCTGGAACAAAGCTGACCTCAGACTTTGACAGCCAAGGGGTGGGGAACAGTCCCAGAGAAACTGGCCTGCGTGGTACCAAGTGAGAGGTGCCAGGGATGTCCCCCCCCCAACAAAGAGACACACGATTCAGGGGAGTCCTGGTGTCCAGACGTGGGGCTAAGAAGGACGTGGCGGCTGGGAGGTTTGCATGAGATCCGGATGCTCGCTCAGCCTCAGGTCTTCCTCCCCGAATTGGGTGTGAGCATCTGCCCCACCGGCTGTGGCATGGTTGGCAGGCAGGTCAGCGTGTAGTTGATGCCCAGACCTCAAGGATGATGTGAGGCGCAGCTCTGGGACTGGGGAGGAGGGGCTGGGAGGACAGTGTCAGGATTTCATCCGGTATTAAATCACTCTAGGACACAGCTAACACGGGAACCCTCTGCCCCCAGCCCATCTTTAAATACCTGGCAGTTCCGTTACTGTCTGTACCAGGCGGACACCTCATAGGTGGAATTTACTTTGAGGGTTTTAATAAAAAGGGATCTTACGTGAGCTTCAACTAATATCCCCAAAGCAGAAGGCTCAGAGCAACGTGGGTTACCCAGAAAATTACATAGAAAAACATCATGAAGTTCGATTGCTGGACTTCCCTGGTGGTCCAGTGGTTAAGAATCTGCCTGCCAGTGCAGGGGACAAGGGTTCAATCCCTAGTCGGGGAAGATCCCACATGCCGTGGAGCAACTAAGCCCGTGCACCACCACTAGTGAGCCCACACGCCGCAACTACCGAAGCCCGCGTGCTCTAGGGCCCACATGCTGCAACAAGAGAAGCCACCGCAATGAGAGGCCGGAGCACAGCAACGAAGAGTAGCCCCCGCTCGCCGCAACTAGAGAAAGCCCGCACGCAGCTACAAAGCCCCAGCACAGCCAAAAATCATAAATAAATAAATAAAAAGTTCGATTGCTGACAATTCCATATTCCTTGGCCTCTTGGAGAAGAGTTTCAGTGGGAACACAGTGATTTATGCCTGAGTGAGAGCCACATCCCAGATTAGAAAAATTCCTAAGTGCGAGGTAGAGACCTGTCAGTGGCAAGAGCAGCATCGGCCTATATCGATGATGATGGGGCATCAGGTAGGTATCAGAGCCCATGACGCAGGATGAGCTGGAGAGCGTGCTGGGTTCCTTCCTGCACCTGAACTCTAAGGCTCATCCACAACCCAGCGGGTCGGGGAGCAGCTGCCCTGATGGAGGCAATAAGAGGCTGTATCTCATCTGTACAGAGCTGAAGCCAAGAATGAAATCGACCACAAGTTGGACTGCTTTTTATCCTCACCACCGCAGTACTCTTCCCCCAAAATATCTTCGCTGGCCTAAGTTCCAAACAGTTGCTGCCGTTAGTTACCGCTGAGTTTTCATAATATACACATAAACTTCAAAGCAGCACGTTTTTATTACTGATACTTGTCCCTTCATAAACATTGTATTCTAAATAGCAATTCATTCTGAGAACACCCAGCCACACAGCCAGACAGACTCAGCTCCCCACGTTTGTTTTGGGAGTAAATTCCTAGATGCTGGGCGTCACCCTCTCTGGGTGCAGGTTGAGTCACTGACGCCCCCCTGGTGTTTAGTACCGCTGCGTGCAAACAGCAGAGTCCATGTAAACAAGGGGGGGGGGCCCAAGACGAGGACGTCAATCTGGAGTTACCTCCTAAAATCTTGGCATTTTGATTTGTGTGGACACTTTTGGTTTTGGTTTTGGTTTTGCTTTTTGGCCGCGCGGATCGTCATGTGGGATCTAGTTCCCTGACTGGGGATTGAACCCGTGCCCCCTGCATTGGGAGCTCGGAGTCTTAACCACTGGACCACCAGGGAAGTCCCTGTATGGACAGTTTAGGACAGTGAGACGGGGGAACCCTCGAGGTGTCCTATTTTTGTTTCAATAAGTGCAAATTCTAGTTCACACGTGAAACACCTTCCTGAATTCAGATAACATCTTTAAAATGAAACATTTGTTTCTCTTTTAGTTGTTACTCCCTCGTTTTAAAACCAAAGAACCAATCCAGAAGATGATGATTGTTACCGACATCACAGAAGATCATTTTGTCATAAAGAGGAGGTGCTAATGTCATTAAGGCCACTTAAAAATGGTCAAAACGCTAAATCATGCAATATATATTTCATCACAAGTTTTTTAATTAATATGCCAAAAAACATTGAATTGTACTTTCAATGGGTGAATTATATAGGATGTGGATTATATCTGAATAAAGCCATTTCTAAAATGGTAGGGGGGAAGGAGTGTTTTGTTTTTTTTAATGACCCACTCCAGGCATCATATAAGCTAGATATGCCACTAGGTGGTGGTATTGCTGTTTTATAGAAGAGGAAACAGAGGCTCAGAGAGGTGAAGTGACTTGCTCAAGGTCCCACAGCTGGTAAGTGGCAGAATCTGGATTCCAAGTCAGGTCTGTGTGAGCCCTTTCTGCTCTCCCATCCTGCAGCCTTCTTTTTTTTTTTTTAATTTAATTTAATTTTTTTATACAGCAGGTTCTTATTAGTCATCCCTTTTATACATATTAGTGTATATATGTCAATCCCAATCTCTCAATTCATCCCACCACCACCTGCTCCCTGCCACCTTCCCCCCTTGGTGTCCATACGTTTGTTCTGTGTCGCTATTATCCCGCAGCCTTCTGCACCTGCCGTGGCCCCCTCCCACGGAGACCTTGACAGTGGGGGGGTAGCCAAAGCATCCACTCCACAGCTCACCTGGAGAAGGGAGTCAGGGCCAAGCATGGCGATTGAGGGAACAGGAGGTGATGTGCCGTGGAGATGTGCACCCAGGACAGGGTGTGGGCCCACACTTGGGTTTCTGGGGCAGCACCTGATAGCTTAGAATTTAGACGTGACTGACCCCAGGTACCTCAGCCCCCTTGGCCAGAGCCCAAGCCATGGAGAATTCAGGAGACCCTTGGCACTTAGTTTGGGTTCCAGGGAGAGACAGGAAGGCCGAGGATACGCAGTAGTTACCCATCTGCTGAGGCAGCTTTTGGAAGCTGAGACACAGGCCATAGGCCGCTGTCACTTGTGTTTATCCAAAGCCCAAAAGAAGGGGTCTCAATGAGAGGAACCTCCAGGTTTAACAAGCACCCACCCCGTGATCTTGCAGGTGCTCTGAGACCCACACGGGCAGAACAGGCCAACATTCTTCTTGGCCTCGGTCCCCATTCCCACTCTTCTGCCAGCTCACGGTTCAACCCCATGGAAACTGAGAAGGGGGTGGAGTACAGGCCAGAAGAAATGCGGGTGATGTGGTGCAGCCTGGCTTCCCAGCCCTGGGGACAGTCAGCCCTGATTACTTGCTCGTGTTGGCCAGAGACAGAGAGAGACAGTTGATGAGAGACTGAGGGATGAAGAAGGGGACAGGCCAGAGGTTCTCCAGGCTACTGTGTCCCCCAGGGGGCAGCTAGCAGTGTTTGGAGACAATCTGTGTTGTCACAACTGGGGAGGGGGTGCTACTGGCATCTAGTGGGTGGAGGCCAGGGATGCTGCTCAACTTCCCAAAGTGCCCAGGACGGCCCCACAGCAAAAAAGGATGCAGCCCCAAATGTCAATATCGCTGGAGTCAAGACAGGCATGGGAGACAGAACAGAGAAACAGCAAGTGACACAGAGACACAGACACAGGAACTGGCATCATTTGGGGAGAACAAAACCAGGAAGGAACTCAGGGTTGTGGCGGGGGGAGCGGTGAGGAGGGAAAGAACTGGAGAAGGAGGGATGGGGGCGAGATGGGAGCGAGGAAAAGAATTTGGTCCAAAGGCCCCATCGGATTCAAGTTCCATATTCAACAGACTAATGTTTCAAAGATTTAAATAATACTAAGAATGCCTGCTCTTCAACAGAATATATTATCTGTATCCAACCCAAAGGCTGGCAGAGTTCTGCCAGCAGCAGTGCAGGAGAAGGCAAATGAACTAACTTCAGCCACTGGTGGGCATAGGAGAAAAAGAGACCCAGGCGAACAGTGGGCTTCAATCACCCCTAGGAAAAAAAATTTTAAGTCATGTCTAATAGATAAGACTCTAGATGTTGAAAGGGTGTATTTGTCTGCTTCCAAAACCTTTCAGAGCACCCATTTCTGGTCCCAAACTAATAAGACCCAGATACAACCCCAAGAACTCCCCAGATCTGGCCCCTTTGCAAAGCCCCAACATCCCCCAAGTACACGGCTGAGCTCTTCGAGGTCTGGACTGTCCCCAGTACCAGATAGTTCCTGGGACAAGGCAGAGCCCAAAAAATATGAGTGGAATGTTTGCAATGGCTAAACTTGAACTCTTTGTAAGTCCAAGATCCTTCCAGCAGCCTCTGTCCCTCTCTGCCTTCACCTCCGCCTCTCTCTTTTCTCTGCTCCCCTGCTCTCCTCCAGCAACACTGGCTTCCATCCTGTCCCTCAAACCCACCAGGCACCCTCCTGCCCCAGGGCCTTTGCATGTTCTGTGCCCTCATGGCTCACTCCCTCCTCCCCTTCAGGTCTTTAAATTGCCACCCCCTCTCTTTCCCTTTCTACCTCCTTCCCATTCTTTGCTTTGTTTTCCCTGCAGCACTTACATCCTTCCCACTTGCTAAATAGGTCCCTCATTCATTTGTTTAATGTTTATCTCTAGATAGACTCCTGCAGTAAAAGACCGCAATATATATTTGTTGAATGAATAAATGCGCTTTAAGCCTCATAATGACTCTCTGTGATGGGGAATATCATTCACCCCATTTAAAGATGGGAAAACTGTAGCTCAGGGACCTGAAGTTGGTCACCCAAGATCACACATCCAAGAAGTGAAGTCAGGATTCTGACTACAAGCCAAGCCTCAGTGCAGGACAAGGGTCACAGCCACCCTCGGAGGAATGGCCCTGAGATGGACAACAATTGGCTAACCCTTCATGAACACTCGCTGCTCGCCAGGCACAGTGCTGAGCACCCTGTAAATGGCCCTTCTTTTTTAAAAAAAAAAATTTTAATAGGATAATTATTTATTTTATTTATTTATTTTGGCTGTACCGCATGGCA
This sequence comes from Tursiops truncatus, assembly GCF_011762595.2. NCBI lineage: Eukaryota > Metazoa > Chordata > Mammalia > Artiodactyla > Delphinidae > Tursiops > Tursiops truncatus. Next base: position 30,502,551 of record NC_047048.1, read on the forward strand.
TGCGGGATCCTAGTTCCCTGACCAGGGATGGAACCCACGCCCCTTGCAGTGGAAGCGCAAAGTCTTAACCACTGGACCGCCAGGGAAGTCCCCAATATGGCCCTTCCTCTGATCCTCGTGATTGTGAGGAAACTGAGGCTCGGAGAGGTCATGCGACCTGCTCAAGGTCACGAAGCTAGCGAGTTCCACAGCCGGGTTCCAGCTTAGGCAGGTGGCCCAAGGTTTTCCTTCACAACCTGTGGCTATGGGGCCTCCCAGGCAAAGCCTTTCCCCAGAGTCCTGTTCTGTCCCTGGACCGGGACCTTGGGCAGGTTCCTTGCCCTGGGCCTGCTCACCTGGAAAGGGGGCCGTCTGGATTCTTCAAAGATCCTTCAATGATTCCCACACTGGAGATTTCGTAAGATTCACGTGCAGTTGGCAGCTCCCTTTCACATGGGTAAATATGGAGCTCTAGAGAGATGTGGTGTGGAATGTGGAAAGTTAGAGAGAGCTGGGTGCCAGTACCCGCTAGCCAGCCATACACTGTGGGACCTCCCTGAGGAGGGTGGACGCTTGGGCCCCCTCCCCAAAAGATGTCAAGGTCCTCTCTCAGGACCTTGGAAGGTGACCATATTTGAAGATATCAGATTAACCGAGATAATCAATTTCAAATAAGGTCATTAGGGTGGGCTCTAATCCAATATGACTTATGTCCTTATAAAAAGGGGAAATTTGGACATAAAGACACAAACAAAGGGAAGACAATGCAAAGACACAAGAAGAAGACGGCCATAAGTCAAGAAACACCTCAGGCCACCAGAAGCTGGGAGCGAGGCCTGGAGCCGTTTCTCCCTCTTTTCCCCCAAAGGGAGCCCCCCTCAGCACCTGGATTTTAGGCTCCCAGCCTCCTGAACTGTGAGAATAAATGTCTTTTCTTCCAGCCAGCCAGTTTGTGGTCATGTGTTACAGCAGCCCTAATCCAGTGGATACCCCAATAAATTTTGGGTTCTGCGGAAAGTGAAGAAAAAGAGAAGGGGGGGGTCACTGCATACGTGCTGAAATCACACACAGTCAGGGACTTCCCTGGCGGTCCAGGGGTTAGGACTCGGCGCTTCCACTGCAGGGGGTACAGGTTCGATCCCTGGTCGGGAACTAAGATCCCACATGCCACACGGCACAGCCAAAAAAAATAAAATAAAATAGAATTTACAGCATGAGAAAGAAATATTATTCACAAAAAAAAAAAAAACAAAAAAAAAAACACAGTCAACTTGACTCAAATTCTTGAGGCAAAGTCCTTGTTCTATTTGAACTTCAATTCTATCCTTGACTCCTGGCTGGATGGTTCCTGCACTCTGTTCTCAGAAATTCTCTTGGCTTTTATCTCTAGATTCACTCTTCTGATTCTTCATGGTTTCCCATTAAGACACAAGGCAGGGACTAACCTGGTGGTGCAGTGGTTAAGAATCCGCCTGCCAATGCAGGGACACGGGTTCGAGCCCTGGTCTGGGAAGATCCCACATGCCTCGGAGCAACTAAGCCCGTGAACCACAACTACTGAGCCTGCGCTCTAGAGCCTGCAAGCCACAACTACTGAGCCCATGCACCACAACTACTGAGCCTGCACTCTAGAGCCCACAAGCCACAACTACTGAGCCCACGTGCCACAACTACTGCAGCCCATGTGCCTAGAGCCTGTGCTCTGCAACAAGAGAAGCCACCACAATGAGAAGCCTGCACACCACAATGAAGAGTAGCCTCCGCTCGACACAACTAGAGAAAGCCCACGCGCAGCAACGAAAACCCAACGCAGCCAAACAAATAAATAAATAAAAATTTTAAATCCCTTAAAAAAAAAAGACATAAGGCAAGGTGTCTGATCACAAGCGACTTATGGAACATGACTTACTCGATTTATTCTTGCCCAGATACTGGAGATGCTTTAATAACAACCAAAAAACTGTTCATAAATAGGGATGGGTGCCTTATCAAGCACATTAAAAGGATTCGGTACCTACCCTTCAGGGAAGGGCAGCTAAAACCTTGATATGGATTGGCCTAAAGAAAAATAATCAGACAAAATACAAGAACAAGAGGGACGACGAATAGGAATTTCACTTCACGCAACTTAATTTTTATTTATTTATTTATTTTTTTTGCGGTACGCGGGCCTCTCACTGTTGTGGCCTCTCCCGTTGCAGAGCACAGGCTCCGGACGCGCAGGCTCAGCGGCCACGCCTCACGGGCCCAGCCGCTCTGTGGCATGGGGGATCTTCCCAGACCGGGGCACGAACCCGTGTCTCCTGCATCAGCAGGCGGACTCTCAACCACTGCGCCACCAGGGAAGCCCACACAACTTAATTTTAAGAAAAGCATGGTTATCTCAATAAATGAAGCTAAAGTTTCTCCTGGACCCCAGAACTCGAACCATATTTATAAGTATATAATTCAGCTACCATTTAGTTTAAATGGCCCTGTTGGGCTAGCTTGGGAAATGTTATTATTTTACTATTTTCTGCAGAGAAAATAATTTCCAATTTACCTATCAAACAATTGATGGGCTGTTAAAATACAACCCATTTAAAAATTGAGTTAACATATAAAATACTGCTATATGCCATAATAAAAATATTAGTACTTTCAGGTTTTTTAAAAATTATATCAATGTAGAGTAGTAATAGGTTTTATCCACCCCCCCAAATGTTACATTTAATATTGTTGATTTTGAAGGTTTTTTTTAAGCATTAAAGAGTAACCATCTTGATTTTTATCTTCTCTTTCCTTTCATCCATTGATAACAAATCTTGTTACAATTTTCTTCCTTCAGTTTTACTCTGCCTGTGCTTTTTCCCTTGGGATTCCTTAGGAATCAAGGTTTGCATTCTAAAAACTCACAGTATTTTGCAGAATCAAAATACTGAGACCTTGAGAGCTAAACGGGATCTTAGAAACAGCTGAGTCAAACAAATGTTAATTGGACACAGTAGATATCACTGAATATTTGATAAATAGACCACCCATAGGTTACAAAGCACAAAGCTGAACTGCTGCCATTGACTCTGGGAAAGCATTCCAACATGTTTTCTAAAACAGAGAAAGCCAAGGAGAAGAATACACCTAAATTGTTTTGAAAGGCTGGGTTTCAAATGTGGAATAATGGAGCTATGTGTTTGTAAACACAGCTATTTAAAAGAATGTAAGCTGCCTGCCAATGCAGGGGACACGGGTTCGAGCCCTGATCCGGGAAGATCCCACATGCCCTGAAGCAACTAAGCCCATGCGCCACAACTACTGAAGCCCGCACCCCTAAAGCCTGTGCTCCGCAACAAGAGAAGCCATCGAAGACCCAATGCAGCCCAAAATAAATAAATAAATAATAAAAATTTAAAAATTAAAGAATGTATGACTTATCTTGCCATTAAAATACCATGCAAACTTGGAAAGCTGAGCTTTGTCAGCTAAAAGTAGTAAACAGAAGAGCGCAAATGAAATCATTTCTAACTGAATTCGTTGTTTATGATGATGATACTGTTGGGGTTTTTTTGGTTGTTTGTTTTGTTTTGTTTTTGGCCGCACCACATGGCTTGCGGGGTCTTAGTTCCCCGACCAGGGATCGAACCCAGGCCCTTGGCAGTGAAAGCACAGAGTCCTAACCACTAGACCGCCAGGGAATTCCCAGATACTATTTATTGTTTGGAACCAACACAGTCTTGATCATGTTTCTTTCCGGAAGGACTCCCCTCTAGAGCTCTCGTTGGAGATGAGGGACAGCTATTATAATTAGATGCTAGAGAAGTTACAACAAGAAGCTAACATTTACTGAGTGTTGATAATGTGCTAGCTCTTGCAATAAGCAAGTCGTACATAGTCTCTCATTTAATCTTTCCAAGAACTCTATGAGGTCATGCATTTAATAGGCCTAAATTCAGTTACAAGTAACAGAGACCCAAAACGACAGTGGCCTAAATAAGATAGAAGTTTACTTTTCTGTGACATAAAAATCTGTTATGGAGTGGTCCAGGGCTGGTGTGGCAGCTCCACGGTATCAGAGAAACAACTTTCTTCTGTCTTGTCCATCTACTATGCATGCCCTCCACTCTCTATTCCTAAAACGACTTCACGTTCCAGATGGCTGCTCCATCTCCAGCCATTGCACCTGCCATCCAGCTCAGGGGAAGGAGGAAAGGGGAGGAGAATGGCAACAGCGCATCCCAGAAGTTCCCCACATCACTTAGACCCTATTGGTGAACTTGGTCACAAGGCTAAACATAGCTGCAAAGGAAACTGAGAAATGTAGTCTTCATTTGGCATAGCCCCAGCTAAAATTCAGGGGAGAAACGATCTTAGGGGAAAATGAGCAGTCTTTGCCACAGGTAGGATATTCTTGTGAATCCTCTTTCACAGATGAGAAAACTTAGAAGTTAGTAACTTGACCAAGGTCACAGCATTAATAGGTGATGAGCTAGGATTTGCAAAATCCTATTTTGTGACACTTCTTCTCATGTACCTGGCAATGGTAAGGTATTAGTTACTAACTCTACTATGTTGCTCAGAAGAGAGAAGTTAAACAAACACAGTACATTTAGGATTTTACTCTATTACACTCAAATCACTGCTTATTTTATCAATCAGAAATTTTTAAAGTGCAGCTATCCCCATGACAGAGAGTACTGAACAGACTAACAAAAAATAGGGTTTCCCCCTTCTCCAGGGTATGTGGGCGAAAGAGCCAGCCCCACTCATGCCCCAGAGGGTTTATGAGCAGCAGGTCAGCGTTCTCTCTCTCCGGGACTCACTGTGGCTCTGGCTGCAGCATCTTACACCCTTCACAAAAATGAACCCAAATGGATCATACACCTAAAATGTAAAATGTAAAACTCTTAAAACTCCTAGAAGATAACACAGGAGAAAACCTAGATAGGTGATCTTGGGCATAGTAATAACTTTTAAAATATAACACCAAAGGCACAATCCATGAAAGAAATAATTGATAAGCTGGACTTCATTAAAATTAAAAACTTCTGCTCTGCAAAAGACAGTGTCAAGAGAATTAGAAGACAAGCCACAGATTGGGAGAAACTGTTTGCAAATGACACATCTGATAAAGGTCTGTTATCCAAAATACACAGAGAACTCCTAAAACTCAACAATAAGGAAATAAATAACCTTATTAAAAAATGGGCCAGGACTTCCCTGGTGACACAGAGGTTAAGGATCTGCCTGCCACTGCAGGGGACATGGGTTCAATCCCTGGTCCGGGAAGATCCCACATGCCACGGAGCAACTAAACCCGTGTGCCACAACTACTGAGCCTGTGCTCTAGAGCCCGTGAGCCACAACTACTGAGCCCACGTGTCACAACTACTGAAGCTCACGCGCCTAGAGCCCGTGCTCCACAGCAAGAGAAGCCACCGCAATGAGAAGCCCTCGCACCACAACGAAGAGTAGCCCCTGCTTGCCGCATCTAGAGAAAGCCTGCGAGCAGCAACAAAAACCAAATGCGGCCAAAAATAAATAAATAAATTTATATTTAAAAAATGGGCCAAAGACCTTAATAGACACCTCACCAAAGAAGAAACACAGATGGCAAATAAGCATATGAAAAAATACTCCACATCATATGTCATCAGGGAAATGCAAATTACAACAACAGTGAATACCATTACATACTTACTTAAATGGCCAAGATCTGAAATACTGACAACATCAAATGCTGGTGAGGATGTGGAGCAACAGGAACTCTCATACATTGTTGGTGGGAATGCAAAATGGTACAGCTACTTTGGAAGACAGTCTGGTGGTTTCTTACAAAACTGAACATACTCTTACCATACAATATCCAGCAATCTTTCTCCTTGGTATTTACCCAAAGGAGCTAAACACTTAGATCCCCACAAAAACCTGCACGTGCATGTTTACAGTAGCTTTATTCATAAGCTGTGGTACATCCGGACAACAGAATATTATTCAGCACTAAAAAGAAATGAGCTACCAAGCCATGAAAAGACATGGAGAAATCTTAAATGCATATTATTAAGTGAAAGGAGCCAGTCTGAAAAGGCTATATACTATATGATTCTAACTATATGACGTTCTGGAAAAAGCAAAATTAGGGAGACAGTAAAAAGATCAGTGTTTTCCAGGGGTTGTGGTGGAGGGAGGAATGAATAGGTGGAGCACAGGGGATTTGGGGGGCAGCAAAATACTCTGTATGATACTATAATGATGGATACCTGTCATTATTCTTATGTCCAAATCCATAGAATATACACCACCAGATGAACCCTAATGTAAACTATAGACTTTGGACAATTATGATGTGTCAGTCTAAGTTCATAAGATGTACCACTCTGTAGGGGATGTTGATAATGGGAAAGGCTACCTGGTGGGGGGCGGGTATAATATGGGAATCTCTGTACTTCCTCTCAATTTTGCTTACCTAAAATTGCCCTTTAAAAAGTCTTAAAATGGAGTCAAGGAACCTCCTAAAATATATCTATCTATATGTATGTTTCCAGGGTCAAAGGCTCTATGCCAAGCTCTGACCCCCATTAAATTATAAAATATCAATGGTCTATCGATGGCTCTCAAACCTCAATGTGCCACAGACATAGAGAACAAACGTACAGATACCAAGGGGAAAAGTGGGGATGGGATAAAGTGGGAGATTGAGATTGACGTATATACACTATTGATACTACGTATAAAATAGATAACTAATGAGAACCTACTGTATAGCACGGGGAACACTACTCACTGCTCTGTGGTGACCTAATGGGAAGGAAATCCAAAAAGGAGTGGATATATGTATGCGTATAGCTGGTTTACTCTACTGTACAGTAGAAACTACCACAACATTGTAAAGCAACTACACTCTAATAAAAATTAAAAACAAAAACACACTTCAATGTGCATCAGAATCACCCAAGGAGCATGTTAAAATTCTAGCTATTCAGCACTCCTGCCCACCACCTCCCCCCAGCAAGGTCTGATTCAGGGGGATTGGGATGTACCCTGGATCTTTACTATTAAGTCTCCCACCAGCTGACACCGATGCAGGTTCAAGGGCCACATTTTAAGAAATACGGCCCCAAAGGCTTCCTTGATCCTTGTAAGGATCTTGACCTAAGGGTCTTTCTAGCATTGACCAAGCAGACCTCCCGTGGGGCAGGGTGCAGGGTCGACCGCGCCCTCTCCACCCCTGGGGCTGGAGCCCAGTGTCAGCGGGAGGGGCTGCAAGGGACAGCTGCCATGTGGGCCAGAGGCCTCTAGATGGCAGTGCTTAGCCAGAAACAGAGCCAGCTGATGGTCCAGGGACCCCCCGCAGGGGGAAGGAGCCTGGGGCCACTGCTCTACAACCTTCCCCAAATGGCTCACACAGGGTGGACCAGGCAAGGAGCCGGAACACTGATACGTGTGCAACTGAGCGATGAATGAATGAATGATAATTTGAGGGTCTGACATCATCAATAATGATAGTAGCTCACATTTACTGAAAACTAGCTACCAGGCACTGTTCTAGCCAAATTAAGATCATGCTGCATACATTTCCCATTATATTATGAGCATTTCCCCACTTCTTGAAATAGTCAAGAGCATGCTTTATAAAGACTTCATAATTTTCCACCTAGTGAAACTAATAAGATGTTTATCAGTCCCCTATCACTAGGTTTTTATATTATTTCTTTGTGTCTTCTATTCCAAATAATACTACACTTCATATTGTTGCATAAGAAGCAGTTTCCACAACTCTGATTATTCCCCTCTTGGGGTAAATGTTTAGAAGTGGAATTATAGGATCAAAAGCTAGGACCGGGCTTCCCTGGTGGCGCAGTGGTTGGGAGTCCGCCTGCCAATGCAGGGGACACGGGTTCGGGCCCTGGTCTGGGAAGATCCCACATGCCGCGGAGCAGCAAAGCCCGTGCGCCACCACTACTGAAGCCCGCGTGCCTACAGCCCACAAGCCGCAGCTGGAGAAAGCCCGTGCGCAGCAACGGGGACACAATGCAGCCAAAAATAAATAAATAAAATAAATAATAAATTTTTAAAAATTAAAAAAAAAAAGCTAGGACCATTTTTAAAGATCTTGATACAGATGGCCAACTAAGTTTTTGGAATATTGGAAGTTTGCCTTCTCAGGAACAACATGTATGAAGGTACATCATCCCGGACTTCCCAGTGCTGAGTAGTATCCACTTACCATTTCAAAACTGTATTCAAAACTCAGTATCTCAAAAAAAAAAAAAAACTCAGTATCTCTTTTTAAAATTTGGATTTCACAAAGTAAGGTTGAATTTTCTATTCATATATTGATTTGTCATTTGCATTTCTGCCTGTGAATTCCGTCCCTATTTTTCCTTTTTGGTGTATTACATGTCACAGTCCCATTTTCCTTTCAATTTTGTTCATATTGGTGATGAACAAGAGTTTAAATTTATGCTCACAATTTTTTATTTTTAAAAAATATTGTCCATTTCTTTACACTTATAAGGTTAAGCATTCACAAACATTTTCCTTGTTTATGTTTTACATTTAACTTTTTAATCTCTCAAAATATCTGGGAGCATGAGATGATGCGCTAACAATTTTTCCCCCAAATATTGTTTTCCCTGACACTTGTTGGCTAATCCATCCCTTCCATCATTTGTGCTATTTTCTGATGGAATACCAAGTATATTTTCTGGAGTATCTATCTTGTTTCATTGTGCCAACACCTTTTTTTTTTTTTTTTTTTTTGCTGTGCCCCCAGCGCCTCCCAGCTTGCTGGATCTTAGTTCCCCAACCAGGGATCGAGCCCACGCCCTCAGCAGTGAAAGTGCAGAGTCCTAACCACTGGACCACCAGGGAATTCCCAACACCTAACTTTTAATTATTACCATTTTATAAGTTTTAAATTCTTTATTTCAAAATTTCCTTACCTAATCTCAGTTGTGAATTCTTTCAGGTGAACTTAAACAGCAATATTTCTGATGCGTTTCCAAAAATCCCTTCAGGCTTTTATGAGAACTATAAATTCAACTTTGTACCATAAATTCAAAGTTAATTTGGCAAGGTTCAACCTTCAAGTGTGGAGACAATATGGGAAAATGGGTGCTTGCAGACACTGCTGGGGGTAGTATAAAATGGGCTTTTAAAAAAATCTTTATTGGAGTATAATTGCTTTACAACATTGTGTTAGTTTCTGCTGTACAACGAAGTGAATCAGCTAGACGTATACATACATCCCCATATCCCCTCCCTCTTGCGTCTCCCTCCCACCCTCCCTTTCCCACCCCTCTAGGTGGTCACAAAGCATCGAGCTGATCTCCCTGTGCTATGCAGCAGCTTCCCACTAGCCATCCATTTTACATTTGGTAGTGTATATGTGTCAGTGCTACTCTCTCACTTCGTCCCAGCTTCCCCTTCCCCCCTGTGTCCTCAAGTCTGCTCTCTATGTCTGCATCTTTATTCCTGCCCTGCCCCTAGGTTCATTAGTACCGTTTTTTTAGATTCCATATATGTGCATTAGTATACGGTATTTTGTTTTTCTGTTTCTGACTTACTTCACTCTGTATGACAGACTCTAGGTCCATCCACCTCATTACAAATAACTCAATTTTGTTCATTTTTATGGCTGACTAATATTCCATTGTATACGCGTGCCACATCTTCTTTATCCATTCATCTGTTGATGGACACTTAGGTTGCTTCCATGTCCTGGCTATTGTAAATAATGCTGCAGTGAACACTGTGGTACATGTATCTTTTTGAATTATGGTAAACTGGCCTTTTGAGAAGATTTGACAGTCTCCATCCAACTCTTAAACGTATGTATGCTTTGACCCAGAATTTCTATTTCTTGGTATCTAGAAATCTCACACATATACACAAAAGAATCACTGCAGCACTTTTTGCAATAGACTACAGGGAAATAAACTACATGACATCACAGAGATGGGCTAATAAATTATGGGATGGCCAAACTCTGACATACTAGCAGCAGGCTGGTCTGCGTGTGGAGAGATCTTTTTTTTCCTTCCTTTTTTTTTTTTGGCCATGCCACGTGGCTTGAGGGATCTTAGTTCCCCAACCAGGGATTGAACCCAGGCCCTCTGCAGTGAATGCACGAGTCCCAACCACTGGACCACCAGGGAATTCCCAAGGAGGTCCTTGATTTAATATTAAGTGAAGAAAAGCAAATTGCTAAACAAATGCCTACAATATAATTCCTTTTTTTCTTTTATAATGATAAATGGTCTAGAGCAGAGGTCAGCTTTCTGTAAAGGACCAGAGAGTAAACATTTTGGGCTTTGTGAACCATAAGGTCACAACTATTCAACTCTGCAAATGCAGCCCTAGACCATATGTAAGCAAACGAATGTAAATAACACTTTATTCACAAAACCAGGCGGGGGTAGAATTTGGCCCTGAGGCTATATACAAGCTGTAGTTACTGATTCCTGGTCCAGAAAGATAGGTACCAAAATAATGTCAAAACTATTGCCTCTGCGATAAAAGTGGGAGGGGGTAGAGGGGGGTTCTTAGAGAAAAAGAGGACTGCAGGATCTGGTGGCAGACTCCCTGGACCCAAATCCTGAAAACTATTGCCTCTGCGATAAAAGTGGGAGGGGGTAGAGGGGGGTTCTTAGAGAAAAAGAGGACTGCAGGATCTGGTGGCAGACTCCCTGGACCCAAATCCTGACTCCAGGGTCCCTGGGCCCATTCATCAGCACCCCTCACCACCAGGAATCCCCAAGACAAGCCTGCCCTAGGGGTTTGAGGGACCAAGGGGGCTATTAACTCTATCTGCTATGGGTGAGGACCCTTCCTTTTTGGGGGGGGCTATGCCACACGGCTTGTGGGATCTTAGTTCCCTGCCCAGGATCGAACCTGTCCCCGCCCCCGGCAGTGCTAATGTGAAGCCTCAACCACTGGACCGCCAGGGAATTCCACCTTCCATAGTATATTTACCTTCCATAATATATTTATCCATTCTATCACAGTAAAAAAAAAACCACTTCTATAGTGCTTACTAAATGGCAAATGCTACTATAAGAACTTTCGATTATTAAGTCATTAACTCCATTTAAGCCTCATAACAACAACTTATCCACATTTTAGATGAGGAAACTGAGGCACAGAGCAGTTAAGTGGGTTTGCTCAAGGTCACACAGCTCATCAGTGGTGGAGCCAGGATATTCAAATCCTGTGTCCAGAGATTGTACATCAGCATTACTTTTTTTAGTCCTGCTGTGTTGTTCTGTTTCTTTAAATAGTGTGCCAGCCATTCTAATAAAGAATTCCATTTTTATACTGAAGAAAAGGCATGATTGAGTGGAAAAGAAGCTATTCTCTCTCTTTATGCTGAGACCACGAAACATCACCATTTAACTGGAGTGAATATAAAACAAAGTTAAACACATAAAATGATCCGGAATGACACACTCCCCACCGGATCACAAGTTCCATGGCAACAAGGATTGTGCCTTGATCAGGTAAAGGAAAATCACACAGACGGAGTCTGGACTAGAGAGATGAAATTCCAAGTTTGAGTGCCAGCTGGGTATCCTCAGACAAGTCACTCAGGCTTTCTGAGCAGCAGCTTCTCCATTGGCAAAACAGACACATACACATGCCTTAGGGGTTGCAATAACCTTGCAATGGGATATATGCACGTAAAGCACCCAAGAGACAGTGGAGAAATGGGGTTACCAGCACAACTGGCCTTTCATCTCCCTGTGGGCACAGCACAAATTCCTGCAGGATTGGTGGACTTCCTGTTTGTTTTGGCCAAAAAGCCCAAGCCTGCTTTGCTCACAGCCATGTGTTTGTCTCCTGCACAGGCTAATGGAAGGATTACAGCCACAGCTGGGACTAGGAAGGACTTCTGAGGCAAAGCCCTGGAGGGCAGACCCGAGACACCACCAGAACCCTGGCACAGTCTGGGGATGGGAGGGAGTTTGCGGGGGCGGGGTTGGGGGGGAGGCGGGTGGTCCAGGAGCAGGGACTAAACCCCGAGAATAAGTAAGTGCGAGTTACAGTTCATGGATTCCTGAGTATCCCAAGCCAGGACCCCAAATCCAGGGCCGGTGAGAGAGCCCATTTTAGAGGTGGGCAAGGTGAGGAGCCTGAAGGAGCCTGGAAAGGCATCCACCCATTCTCCCAGGTGCCCTGACCCAAGGAAGGCCAAAGCCATCCCCACCCACAGAAGGTGCTCAGTTGAGCCAACAGCCTGTATTGAACTCAAACTTCCTTAAACCGTTGTGCACTCTGCAATTCACCTTCGTCCTGGGGATGCCAGCTTCACGCATGGATCTGACCCCGTCAGCATCTGAGTGGACCACCCCCAACAAACAGGACTTCATGGAATTTTCAGTCACCACCCCCAACAAACAGGACTTCATGGAATTTTCAGTCACCACCCCCAACAAACAGGACTTCATGGAATTTTCAGTCAGCCTAGGGTACTGTTATCCAGTTTGACAATGAAGGCCCAGACCAAAGTTCAACAGAATTAGGGAGTGAGGTCCTGGCAGTGTGGGTCCCTCCAAAATAGTCCGGCAGTTGGACTGGGCACTGGGAGGTGGTGCAAGGTGGGAGGGGGCTTGGGGCTGTGTCCTTAGGGGAAAAGAGGAGCACTGCGGGATCTGGCAGCAGGCTCCCTGGGCTCAAATCCGGACACCAGGGTCGCTGGGCCCATTCATCAGCACCCACTCAGCGCCAGGAATCCCCGGTACAAGCCCTGCCCTAGGAGGACTGTCCCTTTAAGGCTCTGGTGTGCGGGCCCAGCCATTTTCAAGGAGCTGACCCTGGCTGTTTTTCAACCTTCCAAACTCCAGGCCCAAACAGGAAGTGAGTCCCTGCAGGAGAATGCCAGGCTCCCAGCCTTAAGGGGATATTCACGGACGACCCTAGGTGCCCCCGGGGGAGGGGTGGGGGCCCAGGACTTTGCGGGGTGCATGGCTCTGCGGGTGAGGGAAAACGATTTCAGCATCTGCTTGCATCACTGAATGGTGTGTCTGAAGGAAGTTCTCAAACTCAATCCAAGTTCGTCCAGTTGACCAGGTCATGCAGCTCACATGGGCATCCTCCAGTCCCTGACCAGGTCCCCAAAACAAGAAATTGTTGCCTACAACCCCAGGAGGTAGTTAACCAGCGTCATCCCTATTTTGAACGAGGAAACTGAGGCTCAGGTTAAGGTAACCTGCTCAAGGTCCCAATCCTCTTGAATTTGAACCCGAGCTGCAGCTAGACAAGGAATGCTCACAAGTACATTCTAGACAGGGCAGATGCAGACAGATATGGGTTCAGCTCCTGGTTTGGGCACCCCCTTAACCTTTCAGTGCCTCTGTCTTCTCATATGTAAAATGGGGATCCCCTCATCCCATCAAATATGGTTAAGGATGTCCACCCGGTGACAGACACAATGACAGTGAATAACACACATGGCCTCCAGGAAAAGCAGACACAACGCAAAAGTAAACCAGTAAATAAAATCACGACAGGATGAGAAACAAGGGGCATAGAGGATGATGGGGGAGGGGAGGGTCCTATGAGATGACATGGAAGACGAACCAAAAAGAATAAAGTGACAGCCTTCTCAACAGTGGGTGAAAGGGCACCCCAGGGGGCAGACATAAATCAAAAGAATTCCAGTATTTGCACAACTTGGAGCAAATGTTCACAAGGAGAGGCCTCTGGGGAAGGTTCCAGTGGGGTGGCCCCCGAGCCCTGCTAGGTCATGCCCAAGAAGGGAAACCCTCATCGCTGGCACCTGCTGAGAACACCAGCTGGGGTGACAGCTGACCCCAGCCTCAGACGGGGCCACCTCGGCGCCCAGGGCCTGGAAATAACTCCCTCGGCCTTCAGGCACCCCACCCCTGCCTGCCGTGAGCCTGTACCAGCGGTGACCCCGCTGGTCGCCCACCTAAGCCGGGACATCTGGAGGGGCGCCCACTATGTGGGTTCGCGGGCAGCCGCTAGGCGCGCAGAGCCAGCCGATTTAAAACGAGTTTCATTGGGCAGCTTAGTGTCCGGGACGTCATGTCCCAGGACGTCGAGTCCCAGGCGGCTCCGCGGAGCCCACCTGCCGCGCTCGTGCTGTCCTTGGGTGGAGGCCCAGGCCTTCCCTTCGAGGCGGGTCCGTCGTCCCGGTGCCTCTCCCCGACGACCTCGGCGGCCCCTCCTCCCCCAGAGCGCCCTCCTCTGGCCCGGGTGCCTCAGCGTCCCCCGCTGTCACCACTTTCCATCCTCAGGACAGCCGCTCTGGCTCCCCTGGAGAAAGGGACAACGCTCTCTTGGGGCCCCGGTACCAGGATTAAGAACTCGGTGCTCACCGTGAGACGGGTATCCTTCCGTGTGAGGCGAGTATCCTTCCGTGTGAGGCGGATATGCTTCCGTGTGAGGCGGATATGCTTCCGTGTGAGGCGGATATGCTTCCGTGTGAGGCGGATATGCTTCCGTGTGAGGCATCACACCATTTCATCCTCCCTTACAGACGGGGAGGGCGAGGCAGAGTGGCCAACACTTGCCCAGGTGGGTGGGTGACTATACCCACAAGGCTCCATGTCGTCCGAGCACAGTGGCCAGCGCAGCCCCGAGGGCTCCCCAGGAGCCCGCTGCGCACCCAGCCCTGCACAGGGCAGTGGCCACAATGCCAGGCACCCAAGCTCCACTCTCATCCGGAAAATGGAGCTGGCAGGTATCTTCACCCTTTTCCATTACAATACTCATTACTAATACAAGGTACAGGTCTGTACAGGCTGGCAAAGGAAGAGCTCCAACTTATTTTTTTATAAATTTATTTATTTATGGCTGCATTGGGTCTTCGTTTCTGTGTGTGGGCTTTTCTCTACTTGCAAGGAGCAAGGGCTACTCTTCCTTGCACTGTGTGGGCTTCTCATTGCGGTGGCTTCTCTTGTCGCGGAACACGGGCTCTAGGCGCGCAGGCTCAGTAGTTGTGGCTCACGGGCTCTACAGAGCGCAGGCTCAGTAGTTGTGGCGCACGGGCTTAGTTGCTCCACGGCACGTGGGATCTTCCTGGACCATAGATCGAACCCATGTCCCCCTGCATTGGCAGGCGGATTCTTAACCATTGCACCACCAGGGAAGCCCTCCAACTTATTTTAACTGAAAACAAAAAGTGCAGTTGAGAGTGTATGTGACCCTTTTTGTATAGTTTTTCAGGAATACGTATATTTAAATTCATGTACAGAAATTCTAAAGTGCGCCCAGTAACTCTTGACAAGGTAGGGAGACTGGGGGTCTGCACCTCACCCTGATTTCCTGCAACGGGGAACTGCTCCTTGAAACAGGATTCCAAGCTGAGTAAATGCAATGGCTGGCACGCTCTGGGACCAAGGTCCTTCATTTCCTGCTGTGCCCATCAGCCCCGGCCTTGGCCCAGCTTCCCTCAGGGGCAGAAGGCCGCACAACTCCAGGCTCAACTCCACACACGACAACATCCCAGAGGAGACAGCTCAGGAAGACTTGTCACCTTGAACTTTTCCGTACTATTTTCCCAAGTGCATGTGTTACCAATAAAATTTTTAAAATGTAGAGATAACCAGGTAGTAGGACTTAGGACCCACTTTTATTTAATTTGCCTTCTTTTAAAAACAGAAACCCTGTCCCCCCCCCAGACCTTTGGATTCTGTATGTAGGTGGGGAGTCCAGGAATCTGTATTTTTAAACCTTTCCCAAGGTGACAGTCCCGCCAGGTGCAGGAGAGTCATCTCCTGGGGCAAGACTGCTGGGTCACTCCTGGTGAGTCATGATTCACAGCGCCCTGGGGCCTTGTGGGTGCAAACTTCCCCCTGCCACGCCCAGTAAAACAGCCTGCCCCAGAAGAATGTCCAGACTTCCTGAAGGCCTAAGGGACTGAAGGTGGCTGGGCAGGCAGCTAAGGGGAGCGGCGGGGTACAGGACCAGCTGCCCTCAGCCTCAGGGCTGGCCTGAGAGCCCAGTGCCACTGGCCACCTGCCCAATAAACAATCTGGAAAGGGCCAAAGCACCATTCCCCTCTGGATTCTCTGAAGAACCCACCAGAGGTCCTTGGACAGTTGTCTGTCACTAGAGGAGCTTGAAAAATGCTAGTGCCTGGGTCCCACCCCAAGGAGTCTCCTCTAGTGTGTCTGGGGTACACCTGACCATGGCTGATTCTAATGTGCAGGTAAGTTGAGAACCACGGAACTGGAGAGGAGACGAAATAGCAAAAGGAGCTGGAGTCGAGCATAGAACCCAGGAGAGATCCTTCTCACACTCTAAGGGGATTTTATCCAGCCAGGTGGACAATGGAGGGGACCATATTGAGCGGCTCCTGGGTGTGCTTCCCACGTGCAGCTGTCGTCCCAGGCATCTTCACCTCACCTCGGACAGGAGACAGCGCTCACCTCACTGACCACCATACCCTGGTTCTTGACAGACTGTGAAGGTCCACAGGGAAAAAGAGGGACTTTTCATGAAAATCTAGAAAACTTCAAGCCACCTTTATCTACTCACTCTTTCAAGAAATGTCCAAGTTCCTACACTTTGTGCCAGGCGCTGATATCCAGAGCTCCCAGGTTTTCAAACTGGGTGGGAAATCAGTGTAGTAGTTCAGACAGCATACTGTTTAGAGAAATAGCAAGAAACCATAAAGTCAAGTGCACCACACACAAAAAGGTAACAATTCTCTACAACTTGTTTCAGTTGTGGGGGGTGTGTGTGTGCATGTGTGTCCACACTAGGTCTTCAAGGGAAAGGTGTTTCTTACTGTGGATCACAGTCCAAATGCTCGAGAAACACTGAGATGGGCAAGAGATAACCCTTAACGTACCAAATATAATTGTGTAAGCAAACACAGTTCTGTAGACATTTATGTTAACCCAAGAAGCCCCAAACAGCACATCAGAACTTCGTGGTAGTTACAAACTTCTAGATACACCTTGAAATCAACACTGCCTTTGTGGTCGTGAGACTCACTGTAGAAGAGATGGGTGAAAAAAGCAATCAGCCTCCTCCATGATTTGATCAATGGTCTCCTCTCCCCCAGGAATTTCAGCCCAGCATCACCACCACCCCTAAGGAACAGATACCAATGGCCTGAGAATCCTTCCACAAATCCCAAAGGTACAGTGGCACATACCTTGGTGGACTTACGGGGGTCATCTGGATTAGGAGCCCACTGGGGCCCGGGGGGCTGAAAGCACCCCAGGGAAACCAGTGGGGGCGGGCTGCCCCAGCACCCCCAGCCCTTCT
The DNA here is from genome assembly GCF_011762595.2 of Tursiops truncatus. Classification (NCBI taxonomy): domain Eukaryota; kingdom Metazoa; phylum Chordata; class Mammalia; order Artiodactyla; family Delphinidae; genus Tursiops; species Tursiops truncatus. The sequence continues at coordinate 30,519,747 of NC_047048.1, forward strand.
TCCTCAGGCTGCACACCTGCTGAGCCTTCCTCATTGCTGCAGCTGGATAAAGCCTAGGACTCCTGGCGCTCTCAATGACAGCTCCATGAACGATCGGAACCCTAAACACTTCAGGTAGCTCAAAGCACACACCCACCAGATCCGCAGCAGAGGACTACCCCAGCCCTACCAAGCGCCGCTGTGCTGCAACAAAGCACAACCGGGACCTGCACTGAACTCAGAGTGGACACGCCCACCCAGCACCCAGTCCCCTGGGTTCTGAAGGCCTGGCTCCCCAACTCGAGGATTAAGGACTCATAAAGGAAGGTCACCTGTACTTGCTGGCCTGTGGCATCCTAGGTAGGCGTTCAACTTCATTCTTGAAAGTAGGATCTCACGAACATGTAGACAAACTTTTGCCCTAAAAACTAATCATCACACAGACCCGCAAGCTTCACCTTGTGCTTGGTACCTACCCCTCTGTTCTCAAACTGTCCCAGGACATGGTGAAATCAGCCCATTTTCAAGCCTGGAGCTTCCACGTTCCAGTCTCTCACATCACTCAAGTGTGTGATCCAGCACTAACTCCTACACAGGAGTCAACCAGCACAGCTGAGTGGCCACACGCATGAAGGACTTAGAAACCTACAGAAAATTGCTTGGAAGGTTACTCTCCAAAACTATCCAGTTTTTACCTTTGGAGAGGGCTGAAAGCCTTTACGCTAATGTTTGACATTTTAATTTTCTTTATAAAAACGAGTATGTTAATCTTTTCAATGGCACATTAAAAAAAAAAAAACTATCAGCCACATTCCAGAGTTAATAAGGGCTCCACTGATGGAAGGCAGATTATAAATGCAGATGTAAATGTATCCATAGAATTCAAGTCACTAAGCTTCGCATCATTGTTTTCTATTTCACAGATGATGAAACCGAGCCCAGAGAGGCAAACTTACCCAGGCTCCCACACCTAGTGAGTGGAGGGGTCAGCATTCAAATCCACATGATTTCAAGCAAAGGTTCCTCCTTCATACAAGGGGGCAAAAGGCAAATGGAAATCGTGAGATCATTTCTCTCTGCAAGTAGTACAGCTACCCAACACTGGCTAAGATGTAGGGGGAAAGGCACTCTTATAACCATGTTGATGGAAGTATTAGCCGATCCTCCTTATTAAATATTAAATATTATATACATTATATATATACAATACTAAAGTATATCAATATTTTAATATTGAATTTTAATATGAAATTTAATATGAATTCCTTTGAACCAACAACTTTACCTGCAGAAATTTATCCCATAGGAACCTAAAAAAAACTTGAGTGTTCACTGTTACTAACTGGAAAAAACTGGGACCCACCATGAAGGCCCAGACATACCATGGAATTCTATTTAGTCACAAAATATCACCATATACATTCTTATGCAGAAAGACCTGCATATACTATAAGCTGCTGTGTGGCTGGATTTTTCCTGTTAAAAAAATTTTTTTTAAGCATTAACTCAACACAAATAAAATGAGGGGCCATCAGAAATTTGCAATAACATCAATGAAACTTCCCAGTTTTGCCGAGGGCCACAAAATTTGTGCTGGACTCTCAAAATCCTCTTGCATCACAGGCTACTCTGTGCTGGACTCCACAGAGAACATGCAGGGCCCACCACAAGAAGTAAAACCTTGTCAAGTGCATCAGTACAACACAAAGTGACCCCACTAAAACATCACACACCTCACAAACATTCCAGCGTGGGGTGTGGAAGCAAGACATACCAGGTGAGGTCATCTGAATTGATCAAAGTTGTAACAGCTTTCAAGGAGGGAGCAGGTACTATAACAACATCTGATCAGAATAACCTCCTAAACTTAACTAAATTAAACATATGAATCTTAAGTTTAAAATAAACAAGGGTTTCTTCTGGCGGAAGCTTTCACGTAACTGCACTCCAAGAGTCCAGAACCTACCTATGAAAGATTCCCAACCTCCTAACTAGACACCTAAATAATCAATCTAATGGATGAAGTGGCAGGTAGTAGCAAGCTATACAAAATAAAATGTAATGAGATTAATCTGCTAACAGTCACTATACCTCTCAAAAAGTTCAGGTAGTAATGGTGCCAAAAACTACTGATCCACTCATAATCATTTTCTGAAATTAACTGTGCTGCCTGTGTCCCCAGCTAAAGGCCCATTTCCAAATCATCTCTTGGCATCTTTCACCTTCATTGCACTGAGGCTAGCTCACCCTCTTGGCCAGGCCTTGGCGACCCCCCTTACTGTTCAGCAAATTAGCCCAGCTTTCACTGCTGTACGGCAACCTTAAGGCCCAAAAGCCACAGTAACTCAAGTTTAATGAGTTCCACCAGCCCTTGGGAAAAATATTTCGGCTAGTTATTTTTTAAGCCTGAACTTCATCTGATTATGTCAAAGTTGTTCAGATGTGATGACCAAAACAAAACTGCAGACAAGCCCCATAGTTTTTTTTTTTTTTTAATTATTTATTCATTGAATGATTTAAGGTGTGTACCACTACTCCAGTTGGGTAAACCACATTGAAGAATTTGACTGCAGGTCTTTAGATTCAGCCAAATGCTTTCCATTAATTTTGCTCTATAAAATACCAAACATTATATACTTAAGTTTTTAATGCTTCAGCCATGCTCAGAACACTGCAGCTTAAGGATAACTCAACCCACTCATGCCAAGTTAGGGTAACAGGAACAGAACTCATGAGCTATGACGTCTAAAAGAATCAGAGAATCTAGCTTAAGATGAAAAGAGGTTCTGTTCCCCCAAAGTAAACTGTCAGCCTACACTGTTCTCAAAAGACTGAAGGAAAAAAAAAAAAAAAACCCAACATTAAAAAGTATCACACAAATATGCAATCTTCCATGATTTGTTTTGCATCTAAAATGGCACAAAGAAAGGCTGCAAAAATCTAGCAGTCAGAACTAAGTTTTCCTAAGAGAAATCATTTCTCTTTCTACTCCTAGGTCTTGGTTTATTCTGTGCTCGGGTGGCACAGGAGAGCAACGGGACGGAGATGGGGGGAAGAGTTACTGCTGGGTGACAGAGCATTTAGAATTAAATGCAATGGAAAAAAGTAACAAATGCTAAAGTTTTCAAAAAGTTTAATGGAGCCAATAAGATATATAAATTGTGTTCTGGCAGACATGAAGACCTGCTTTCTCTTACCAAAGAAAATGGCACATGTTTTATCAAAATTTGACAATCGAGAGTAAAGGGTATTGAGATTAAGCTTCAGAGCACCAACTAAAACAAAAACCACCAAAAAAAATTTTTTTGTTGTTACTAACTTGGAAAGAGGAACTAGAACCAAGGCATAAAGGGGAGATTAAATATGTGTTCCTCAGCCTCAAAATCCTTTAGGAAGAGGAGTTCTGGCTGCTTGTGAGCAATGCTTCACACCACCAAACCCAATTCCAGAATCTAAATTTACGATAGAAAAACAAAGATAACTCCAGATTCATTTCTTGATATATTCCAAAGGGAAGCCTGAAAGTATTCATAATACATAGGCTCACCCGTTTCCGGTAAAATGATACATTGCTATAATTCTTCCTATCATATTCAAACAAAATAAATGATCCACTTTTGCAAAAATTTAGAAATGCCTCACTTTCATTCCTAGGTTTAGTATGGAATTGACTTTTTTTTAAATAAGGGCTGTATCTATAGTGAATACAGAACTTCTTCAGTTCACACATTACATTCACATCCCACCCAATGAATATTATGGTTAACTTAGCAAAGTTTCTTCACAGAAAGATTATTAAATGGCTGAAGAAATTGCAAACGTTAACAAAGTGCTGTGAGTAATTACTGGAAAAACCCTTACACTGATTTGTAATGGTCTTTTAAGGATAAAAACAAAGTAACTGATACTGAGCTACAAGTTTGCAAGGAAACATTTTCACTGTCCTACTTGATACATTTATAATAATATGATAGAATAAATTACAGTACCTGGCAGGCTGACATCAGTTCTTCATCTAAAAAAAGACTACCATTCAGTTCAAGATATTAAAAATGAAGATGAAACATGCTCTAAAACATTGTAGGTACAAGAGGTCTTATGTTTACTCAAAAGAGGAATCTATTGAGAACTTTTATTTAAGTCTACCTAACATCTAGAGAACCTCCATGCGATTCCATCTTTTCCAGAATGAGATTCCAAACTGCACTTTATAGGAGAGGGATTGGAGAGTTGGGTTTTGCTATTTAAGGTGTGATCACATTATTAGCAGATAAAAGACCTTTATCTTCCACCCATTCCAATGGAAACTGCACAAAGTAGAACATTCATGAAAAATGTTAAACAGAATATAACAGACTAGAATACCTACCCTCCCACCATCCATCTCGCTCTCACTAATACTGAACCAAAAAGGAAGCCCATGAAGTTCATGACCTCTCTACTTTAGGTCACCATGAATGCAGTCTACATGTTTACATTTACCATAAGGACAGTACCCTGCATGGGAAGTAGTACTTGTCTTAAAAATGAGTATTTCAATCCTACAAGGTTAATCTGGGGGCAATTTAATAATATTGCTACTTTTAGAGCACTAACACACACAAAGTGAATCCAATAAAGTTGTGTATTGATTTGATATTAAGTATTAATTGCATGACCATCATAGCACCTCTTTACATCACACAATCACCAGAATTAGAAACTGCTTTGAAAACTAAAAATAGGGCACAGTTCAATAATCAGAAGTTGCACACTGTTACTAGAGAGAAACCAGGTGCATGGTACAGTGCTGCTGCAAAAATGGAAGCCTGGCGATTTGACGAGGAAGCCAAATCACGTGTTTTAGACAATTTTAGGAACCTGGCAATACTGTTGAAGCAAAATACTCAACACACAGGAAATGGAGCCCCCCCCCCCCCAAAAAAAGCGTTCTATAACCAAATAAACATCTGATACTTCCTTTCCCTTTGAGAATAAATACAGTTAAGGTCACTTTTAGCCTTGAAACGGATATATGTTTGCCTATGATGATCTTGCTAACGACTACACGATATCTGATGTCCTCTGCTAGGACTATAGTTTTAAGAAAGCCATAGTTACAAGAGGCATCTACTGTAAATACCTAGAACTTCCTTTTATGGCAACCACTATAGAATTCACTTGTCTTAAACAGTGAACAAGGGAAGATGGCCTCATGTTTCCTTTGCAATAATAGTATATGTTGAGGATCAAGTGGCTTTCAAGCAGCATGGTGGGTGTGAAAATGTTTGCAGTTTAGATCATTCTGTTGCGTTTATGGGTTGGTGAGTCTGTAATGACATCGCCACACTGGGCTGAGGTACGCTTTCTAGTTCCACCATTGTCCAAGTGGAGTGCCATTTCTTCTGATATGAAAGTGTTCAAATCGACATCATGGAGTCCATTTCTCCTTCGACTAGCATTCGATCCACTGCTTACATGTGTAGGAGAGCCTGGGGTACTCGAACGCACGCTTATACTAGCCATTGCACCACTAAGACCTAGGAAGAAGAAAAAAGGTTTTAGAGTTGCTCGATTATTTAACCCTCTTGAAAGCAACCCAACTTTACTTTCAACGTCGTCATAGTGTCAAAGGATGTCTGCCTATTTTCCTTGCAAGGGGGTCACCGGGCAGCAGTTTTTTCCTGGAAGAACGAATCATCTGGCTTTGACATAGGAAATGTTCACTGGTAATACTACCAATATTTACAATATCGGTTACTACCAATTACTGGAAGCTTATGCGGCAGGCACCATGCTAGGTGTACAACTCCATTATGAAATCCTGCCATCTACTCTACTAGGTACGGACTATAGGTAACTTAGAGCTGAGGAAGGAGGTGCTTGCTTTAAACAGGAGAAGATTTTGGTTATACAAAGTCACCGTTCCAATAGATCCCTGTGCTGTGTGTGTGTGCAAACAGGGGAGCATGCAGTCACTTGCAGGCCTGAGTGGGCTTATTCTGACATTTCTATAGATAAGGCGACTTTTTAATTTAGCATCTAAAACAGTACACTACTGAACATGAAAAAGGGTCACTATTAAAAATGATCCTGGGACATCAAATACAAAGTGATTCTGCCCTGGACAAATCAGGCAATATGATCACCCCAAGGTCTGGACTATACTATACTTGGTATAAACCCCTTAGGGCAGCCACACTCAGCATCATCTCTAATCCTTCGGGGGGCGGGAGAACAAGGGTGGTATAAAAAATCCTGCTGCCTTGCCTTCAAGGTTAAGAGTTACTAAATCCAGAGTATTCCAGCACTCATGGTCAGACACTCATTCCTTAGACCCCTGAACAGTTAAAGGAGGCCATTGTATGTTCTGCTTCTAAATGTTCAGGATACACCTGTGAAAGGCATGAGAGGCCTGAAAACAAACCACAGCATTTAATTTAATAACCTGACATCACCGCCTGTAGATTTTCCTTCTTACGGACTCCCCCTTGGGCTATCCTAGCCTCATATATGGATTTTGTTAGTGCTTGACTAAACTGATATGATCTAGTATAATCAGTGTTTCCCAAGAATAGGACCTGTACCTTAAAGTAAGCTTAGAGGTTGGTTTCGTAGGGGCCCATTCTCATTTACTCCATAAATGTACTTTAAATTTGAACATTAAGTTGAAAAAGGATTCTCTGCTTCCTACCACACCAAAGCTATTAAATTCCCTTTCACATTGTTCTCACTCTACAAATACTGTGAACATTCCCAAACCCTTGGCCTCAACCACCTCCCATACATGCTGATCAAGTTCTGCAGTCCACACCTCCTTTCTAAACTGCTCTCAACTCCCTACGCTAGGAACCAACCAGTCCCCTCACTGCTCTCCCTGTAGAAGATGCATCCTCTCTCCCTTCCCCTGGTGGCCAGAGGAAATCTGATCTCACTCATTTCCAAGGCTAGTGCCTATTAAAAATAAATAAAAGCACTAATACTGGAATACTTCCTATGTCAGGCACTGTATTAATAAGCACTTTTTAATTTCATCCTCAAACTCAGCCTATATTTGTGCTATCTTTTTTGCCGATGAAAAGCCGAGGTTAAAAGGCTGAGCAAGGCACTCAAGGTCACAGAGCTAGTAAGCAAGAGCTGGGACCCAAGACAAACAGAATCTAAATTCCTACTCATGTTATGCTACCCACCTCTTCGAGCCTAAATTATTTCAGCCTCAGGACCTAGGGCCCGGCCTGCCTCGCAGGTCTGTCTCTGAGCAGCTAAAGCTAACTCTCCCTTCTGCCCTCTTCACTCCCATCCTAAGGCTTAATAATCATGCACTGCCATTATCAACTTATCTGCAGTTCCTAAAAATGGCCCAGGCTGCACCTGCCTCCCAACATCTGCTCCCCACTGCCTGAGGCCCAAGTTCCTCCAGCACCGCCTCCCAGTCTGGGGCTACTTTCCTGGTTCTCCTCCCTCTCCTTAGAAACTCTCCTCTTTGCTGTTCTCCAGCCTGCCTGCTCCTTCCTCACTGGCCTTTGCAGGCTTCTCTTCTGCCCCTCACAGGCTGATGTCACCCAGGTGAGAGCCTTGGCCTCTTAGCTTACCCACAGGCATCATTTTCCACATCCGTGCCACAGGAGCAGACATTTTTCCTGAGATCAAGGGCCCATCCATATTTCTAACTGCCTGTTGGCCCTCTCAAACCGAACATCTTCAGGAAAAAACCACGCTGCTTCTTCCCCGGCCCACACAACTTTATTAAAAGTTAAAGAGAAGGGAAAGAAACGCCTCGGGCTGATTTCACATAGCATAGCACCATTGCTCATCTCTTCCTATAGACACTGTGTCTTTACATCTGTATCTCATGAACACAGTGCCTGGCACATAACAGAATGCTTCAGAGCCCTACCCGTCACTCTGAAATCCAAAGCTGTTGATGTTTATTCACCTCTCCAATGCCAGGAAATATATACCCAGGTGGCTCTCTTCACTTAAATCTTTGCCATGAAGTTAAAACTCAATTATTCTCAACTTGCTGGGTTTGGTTTTTTCTTTTTCTGTTTTTAAGTTCTCCACCAAGACTGTAAACTCCTTGAGGGGAGAGCTGTGCCTTTTTTCCTAATCTCGCAGCCTCTAACATACTGAAAGGTGTCTGTGTACTTGAGACCACCTTTTCATACCTGTTTCATAATGCAGGAGATTCTACGGTAATTATGCTGCAAAATGTGGGCCCTCAGCAATAAACCGGGCTACTTCGGTAATTAAACTCAGGATCCCCTAAGCATTCAATACCCAAAAAAGAACTCAACAAACCCTGCTCCAATGCCCCTCTTGTTAATGTAGGAGCCACGTAGCTGTATGTTTAACACCCAAGGCTCAAAACGCTCCATCAGAAGTGAAGAGGCACCTCAAGCAAATCCTTCAACTGCTATCCTCCATGAAAAAAGAAGAGAGATTAAACATCAATTTGGTCAATTTGAAAATTCCCCAGTAACTTCCAGAAAACCATAATCTTTTTTCTGTTGGGTGTATGACTCTGGGCTTAGTTTGACAGCTAAAGCAAAATCACAATGTGCAACATTACCTATTTATTATTATCTACTCTCAGCAGTGAAAATTCTTTTCAAAGTTTAACTATCTAATCTTCCCCCAAAAGACTTTTCACAAGTGTCAAAAAAAATTAAGATTAACAACCAAAAAATATATATTTTAAACAACCCAAATTTTATTTTATAAACCAATGACAGCTACTAGAAGATGCTTTAGGAAACCTTAGCTAAGCCACATGAACAATCAGGCCTATACAAGTACAGAGAATCTAAACATGCTTCAGAACTAAAAACTAAGTTGTATGGCCCAAGGGCATACAACTTAATTTCTACCAAAAACACACTTTTTCAAAAGGGCTATGGGAATATCAATTGACAAAAAGCAGTAGAACAAGTAGTATGATTAGACAGAGAAGTCTCCATTGCTTAATACAAGATAAACTTATCAGTTTTAAAAGTTTCTGCATTCATTTTAAAGGATTAGTGCAGGGGTGGAAAAAAGATCAAGAGGATTTAATCATACTTTGAAAAGAAAGCTCCCACATGAGCTAAAACAAAGTTACAGTCCAAGTTATAGGAATCTAGGTTACATGGCAAATTGTTAAAAAGTAGCACAGAACTATTATTTTCATACCAAGGTCATGCTTAGGGTCATAAGAAAATCCTGTTTTCAGAATTAATTACATATAATTCCAGTTTACCAGCACATAGTTAGGTCACACAGAAAGAGCAAATGCAGAGCCCAGCCAGCCTCCCTTCCTCCATCCGGGAGCCCTGGAAGTGGCCTAGAGGCCGCCTCTACCCTTTCTGCTGGCCTCCCAGCCCCCTTCAGCACCTGCGAGCCTCGAGACTCGCCCTGGAGGAGACAAGGCAGACTGTTTACTGTGGTTCCACTCAGCACAGGTCCAGGACCCTCTGCAGGTCTGCGCCACCAGCTCTCTCATCTCCGGCAGAAGGGGGATGTGAAATCCCCACAACTTGGACAAAGTGATTAACATTCTGACTGGGAACCCTAAGAAACAGGCATTCTTGCATTTGAAATGAAATGCACTAATCAAATGGACATACACTCCCTTTGCACAAAGTTGTATTCTGAGGTTTTAAGCAAGCAAGCACTTGTGTGTAAATGTCGTGTTTTAAGTGCACCAGGGGAGGAGTTCAGTCCTGGAAAAGTGAATTCTACTAGGAAGATTTGGGTAATTTGAAGTAGATACCACTCCCCACCCCAATCTGTAAATTGTAATACTGAACTTTTATTGAAGTAAAGCACACTAAATCAAACCAATTACAAAGATACATGTGTCACACCAAGAAAACATTTTCAGTTATGCTGACAGCCCAAAATGCTTTCAATTTTTCAAAGACAGTTTTAATGCCATGGGAAAAATGCTCACGACGTTAAAATGAAAAAAGCAAGATACAGTACCATATACGCAGCATGATCTCAACTATGAAATAATTTTAATATTTATACATTGAAAAAAAAGACTGGAAGAAAATGCACCAAACATTTAACTGCAGTTATCTCTGTATAGTTGGAAAACAAGATACTGGATTTTTTACTTTTTGGAAATTTTCAAATTTTCCAAGAAATTAATATTTATAAATCAGAAAACTAGTGAAAAAAAATAAAACTTAAATGTTAAACTACCAATGGATTATTAAGGAAGTACTAGGTGAGTAAACTGGCTTTGAGGCATGGCTACATGGACTTCACCTCAATGAAAAAAATGTCCAAGAAAATTTTACTGCAAATTCATAACAGTTTTGTATTATTAATGTTGGAAGCTTTAGTTAAGTCCTACCCACAGAAACTTCAGTAGCTAATATCTAATCTTAATATACAGAAAATGCCAACTTTTCATCAAAAATTTAATGCTATCTTAATTGCCTTAATTGTTCTTGTTCTCAGAGGCTGGTCTGAACAAAGGGTATAATTTAAAAATTCCAGCCTTCACAAGAGTTTCCATTAAAGAAGGTTACTTGAAATAATCAATCTTAAGCAATTAAGAGATGAGATTTGCTTTTGGTGCATTAATCTCTTACATCTTAATTTCCAAATAAGTTTTTAAAACATTTTACTGTTAAATGACTATTGACAGTTCTGTTATTTCAAGAAGATGCAGAATGCAACATTCAACAAGCATTTATTACGAATCTACTGTGTTCCACACATTGTGCTAGGAGTGTGGGCAAGAGGAGGAAAAGGGATTTTGAAAGGTGGTTGGATATAAATCCCCCACAGGTCAGTTCTAATTAATTCTCTACAACAGAAAATTGCCAAGAAGTTTCTTTCATACTGTACCATTGGTTTAAAAGCACTTAACCTAAGTATCTGTGTGGCTGTCAATGTTTGTTTCTATATATTTAGCTTTATCAACAGAAGGAATGAAGAGTGATAGAAAAGGGGAGAGACACAGAACCAAGCATAAATAATCAAATTTCTTCTTAAATGTACAGATCTCAATTTTATCAGGAAGATTTGTTCTCACCGAAATTTGGTAACTTCTCTACTACACACAGGCCAAAGAATGTTCTGAAAAAATAACAAAAGCTACAAAACCTGTGGCTCGAAGGAGCAAGAAAATCCTATTGGTCCATGCTGCCTAAATTCACAGCTTTCCAAAACTCTAGAAGAAGGGATCCATTTTATGACAAATTCAGAATCTGCCTTACATTTTTTTCTAAAGTAAAAATTCCTACCTGACCTTACACCCCTGAATATGGTATCAAATGAATGCATTTTTCTTATATGGCCCTATACCCAGTCTCTCCAGATCCAAGAATCTTTTCAAGCAATTTAATGATTTAAGAGACTAAGGATCACCACATATGCCAGAAAAAGACTTTGTTAGACAAAAGAGAGGCCAGATATAGAGCCTAGTAACTCCTAAAGTGATGGCACTGTGCCTCAATCTGATTGCCTGGGATTATGTTTCAAACTAATAGTACAATTCTATTAGGCTAGAAACTCCTTGAGAGATTATGTGATTCATCTTTGTATTACCTGACCCTATCACTAGCCTCTAATAAATAGAATGCTTGGCTGTTTACTGTGTCCAGTAAATGTTGGGCAATAGGAAAGGCTACAGAATGACAAGATACACTTGCATTTTTAAATGACCGCACCTTCCACAGAAGCATTTTAATTGCAGAAATCAGAACTCATAACACCACAGCCAGACACACACACACACACACACACACACACAGTTTCCAGACTAAAAAGCTTCAGATTTTAACCCTCGCTAAAAAAGCTATCTTTTAACACACACAGTGTTTTCTCAAAAACAGACAGACAAAACAAAAACCTTTTCTTTTGTTACTTTCCTTTTTCGGGGGAAATTCTCCAATATCATATTAAAGGCTAGACTACCTGCATTTGCCTAAGACCCTTTCAGTACTTACAAATGTAGCAGCCCACTGTCTTTTTTAAACTTTTGTTGTTTAAACACAAAAGGAACTTGAACTTGAGCAAGGAGATATCTTAAAGCCAAATGCCAATGACAGCAATGGCTCCCACCAGTGACTAGTTTTAACACCCAGACCCTGTGTGAACTGATGAATTTTACAGAGGGTCAACCCAGTCCCAATGGGGTTTTAGTTCCCTGTACTACAGTCAAGAGAATGCCATCAAAATGACTTTTAGAACTACCAGCAAAACCAAGTGTCTCCAATTTTTATGGAACAGTCTGAACCAGGGCCAAAAACCTACAAAGTCCACCTATGAAATGACTGAGAGCAGGTTTTTAATAAAGTTAGCAAATGAGTGAAGTCTGACTTGGCATCCAGCTTACTTTCCCATCCAGGTCTCTATCTTCCACATATATGCCCCATTCTAGCTCTGGACCCTTTTTACCTAATCCCTATGATGACAAACAGAACCCAAAATGAGGAAACCAGATTTCAATCTAAGGCTTTCTAGACACAGCACTAGCTTGGGCAAGTCAGCTCAGAATCTCTTCATCCAGTAGACAGAGAGAACATTCAACTTCACCAGTTTATACCAACATAAAAGAAGCTCAAGATCTCAGCAAGTAATATAAGTAGGTAGTTAACACTAAGTTTTAAATTATCCCTTCCTCTGCAATGATTATCTGCAATTTAAAAAGCCACCCTTCCTGAAAAGGGAGAAAAAGTATCCTCAAAGGCCACCTGACCTCCAGGTCTGTTTTTGCAGTAATGCTAGCCAGAGGCAAAGAAGGCACTCAGGACTTAGAACTAAGCAGAAGTCCTCCTTCTCTCAAGGCAAAGAACACTTTGTTTAAGGGTGGGTACTCTGCTTCTCACTTTATGTATCTCCTTTTCAGAGGAGACTGCCTTGGAGACATTAGCCATCTTGCCCAAGGTCATGCTGGGAATGCAGCCTATGTACAAAGCCTAAATACTCTTCCTGCTAAAATGAACCAGAAATACAGGTTAAAGCCATTCATCTTCAAGCCTACTTATCCAGATTCACTTATGGGGAAAAACCCCAGCAAGAAATACCAAACTTATGTATATAGTCTGATGTCTTTAGGGAAGAAAAACAAGCCTAGAGACCTTTCCCATGCCATCCACCAGCCCTACTAAGGGGGGTGGGGGGGAAGAAACCCCAAATGTACACATGTAGAGGTACTGAATTGGGGAACCAGACAGATCTGGAATATCTGTTCTACCATTTACTGACCTGGTCTATTTTATTTAGCCAAATAAGCCTTCTTCATCAATAAAACGGCATTAATCCAGGGGAAGTATTAGTTTTAAATGAGACCCTCCTCAGCAGGATGCTGACGTGAAGTAAACACTGAAAGAACCGCTCTAAAGGTACATCACCCTCAGGTCCCACTCCAAGACTCAGTTGTTCAGTGTGAAGAGCTGACTTTGCAGCACTAAGATACACCCGGCTCTGTTCTCCATTCTCCTCACCCTCCTCATACTGCAGTCACCTGGGGATCTATAAGCCTCAACTCTTTGGAAAGGTTCTCTGCCCCCACTACGTTGACTTAGCAGACCTCTGAATCCCTGTGTTAAGCTCAGAACACATCTATGCCAGGTTCTGTTAAAGCCAGAAGCTCCAAGACACGGTCCCTGCACCACTGTAGCCCCAGTCTATGGGAAGGGATAGCTATGGAAGCAAAGCAAAAGGGGAGAGCAGACACACAGGTCAGGGAAGGTTGGAGAAAATCGGGGGAACTGAAGGAAAGCTTCGTCACAGATGTTCGATCTGTCTGAAGAGATGAACAGGCAGAAGAAAACCTTAGAAAAGAGCATGAAGGTATTCAAAAGATTACACGGTATAGCTAAGATATCTGACCCAAGGTCAGATCAAACCACAAGGGTCTTACAATGTTGTGCTCAGTTCAGACTTCACCCTAGAGGACACAGGGATACAAAGGTTATTTTTCAGTGAAGCAACAAGATCAAAAAGATCACTCCAGTGGTCCCAGGAAAGAGGGACTGGTGAATGGGTCAACTCAGGACTGGGAAGCAAGAGCAGGAAGGAGATTATTCCAAGCGCCCAGAACTCACCTCCTCCAGAATAGCCTTCTCTGAACCCATGGCCAGGCCGCACTGTGAAATGTCCTTTTCTGACCCCAGAACACCTTACATATAACATCAAAATAAATCATCCAAGTATGCATTGGCCTCAACAGAAAAGGAAGCACCCTATTCAATCATATATTCCCTAGAAACTGCACAGACTCTGCTACGTACGCATCTGCTGAGTGGCAAGGTCACAAAAACAGAAAAGACCTGTTTTTGCTGTTGTTGAGGCTAGATGAGTCCGCTCTGAACACCTACAGGACACCCTGGTGAAGATGTCCACCAGGGGACAATGGGGCATACGTCTTTAGCAGTCAGGAGAGAGGGTCTAAACTATAAGGACCAATTTTGTAAATTAAGACTGAAATGGCCCTTAAAGGGATTGCAGGAGAAGGTGGCTAAAGGCTAAACCCTGGGGAATGTAACCTAAGTCACTGAAAGGTCAGAGGTCAAAGTAGCCTAAAGAGAAGACAATAAAAGTCTCTAGAAGAGAAAGGATGACTAAGAGAGGAATAATCAGAAAGGCAGGCAGGGAACCACAAAATGGTCCAGATGATTTCTGGTCTATCTGAAATTTGTTTACATAAAAACAAGGTGCCAGCTATTAATTCAGTTCTCAGTAAATTTTTGATAATGTTATTTTAAGACAAGGATGAATAAGGAAAGGACAGAGATCAATTTAGCACATGCATATACATTTCCTTGATTTCTCTGGTGAGTTTAGCATCCAGATAAGGAGATACCATGTTACACAGAAAATAAACAACATATGTTGCAAACAAGTGCCAAAATAAAGCACTGGATTATATTCCTTAAACCTCCATAACCATTAGTTGACAGTTTTGATTGAAACTGTTTGATAATCATTAATTGATGTACTTTTAATTGCAATACTTAAATGTAAGGCTCATGAGGGTACTGATCAAAGGATCTTATCATCACACCCTCACTGTCTACATGAAAAACTCTACAATTATCTTATATCTTGGCCATCTGTCTTCATATAAAGAACATATAGCACATATGGGTGGCATTTGTTGGAAGTGAGCCGATAAAGAAAAAAAGAAAAAATTACAGGGGTAACTGTCCTCTTTTTTTTTTTTTTTGCTGTACGCAGGCCTTTCACTGTTGTGGCCTCTCCCGTGGCGGAGCACAGGCTCCAGACACACAGGCTCAGCGACCATGGCTCACGGGCCCAGCCGCTCCGCGACATGTGGGATCCTCCCAGACCGGGGCACAAACCTGTGTCCCCTGCATCGGCAGGCGGACTCTCAACCACTGCACCACCAGGGAAGCCCTGTCCTCTCTTTTAAGGACATGAGGTTGCTTATGGATAAGAATAAATCAATATGACTCCTACACTAATGTTTGCTTTGATTATAAATTTAAGTCAGCCTCAGTATACCAATTCTTTTCCTGTCTCCCCCGGCACCCCAAAACTTCATGAATTTAGACTCTCCCTCCAACGTAGAACCCCAAGAACTTCAATTTGACCTCACATTTCATAGATCTGGCTAAGCAAATTCTATGCAAAACCAAATTCTGACCAGTATGTACCCTAATTAAGATGAATTTCCAAACATATTTTAAAAGATCTAAACAGTTTTGACTTCAATTTACAGCTATTCAATAAATCAGATCATGAGGACACCTGGTTACAAAGTTAGTCATTAATCTGCTTTACAATTTAGTTAACAATGCCCTATTAGAAATCATTCAAATTACTAAAAATACTCAAGTCAGACTAGCATTCCCAACACAGCTATGTCCTCTAAAACCAATATAACACAAAACTCAGTATATAATGTTCTGTGTACTCTTTTCAAGGGGCCCTATTACTGCATAGCAACTTCATGTTTTAACTACATGAATTCAGTTTATGAACCCTAGGAATCCAATGTACTCTGGATTGGCACTACTTCGTAAGTTTATTGAAGGGAAAGGTTATTTTTCTATAGCTTTATAATTAAACTTTTTTAAACCCTCACAATTTAAACATAAGTCAAAATTATAAATAGTACCTTCCAAAATCTACATCACCACTAAAACTCCCAAAGTTCAGTAAAATAATAAATCACAAGTTGAATAAACTCAATTTAAGAAAATGTAATGGGATGTGGAGAATATAGTAGTTGCAGGGGGGAGGGCTGCTAGCTTGCCCTTTTTACAATGTGTACAACTGCATTAAGATTTTATAACAAGAGTGGCATTTATGTTTCTTAAAACTACCTTCTACAGTAGAGTATAATACAGAAAAAAAGACACTTCAACAAGAGAAATATGGAATGAATCATAAATCCACTTGATGACAAAGGAAATCAAAATGCTTAAGGAAAACACAACTACATCAAATACTACCATGCACTAAAATTAATCTGACAAACTATGTACACTTGTAGTAATTTTTTTCAAACAATGGTAAAAGATGTGAAACTAATTCAGTAGGAACAGATCAATCTCTATTTTGCCTGAGTTTCAAACTTTCTGACAGCATCAACTATTCCACTACATTAGAAACAGCAAGCAGTCTTATGTACTGCATCCATACATCATGGACTTCCTTGCAATAAAATATTTTTGTGTTTTTAACTTATCGTAAACAAATTCACAATCAGGAGGGGAAAAAAACAACACTTTTTCCAACTCCCATGTTCTGAATGGCGTTTTAGATAAAGAATCAATGTTTGCCAAAGAGAACAAGAATCTCTGTAAGCATTAAAGCTTCGATGATATAGAAGCCCTTTGTATACATCCCACTTTTTATCACCAGGTTATTTTATTTTAGATGACCTACACTATGGCTCAGAAATATGTTAACTTTTAACAGGACTCATGAGCTAACTCACTAATTACTTCTGTTTAGTCACTTGTACAATCCATGTTTTCATCTTGGCTTCAACCAAGTCTTATTATTTTGTTGTTTTATTTTTACAGCAGTATTGAATGTCCTATAAGTACCTCTCCCAGTTCTATCTGGAAGCCTGTATTAGAGAACAAGCAACAACAAACTTACTGACTACATACCCCAGGCTTCTCCAATAATACTTAAACCCCTCAGCCAAGAATGTCTTTTTATGGCAGGTCTGGCCTGGGGAGATGGTGATGGACCTGTTCTCTAACACTCCTATCAAAGCAAGGCCCTAAGGGACAACAGACATAAGGAAAGTCAATTTAATTATTCTTACATCTGTCCACTCCCTCTTGGGTCATCAACGCTCAGGTTCTACAGGCACACTCAATAACCTAAGGTGTCAAAGGGAGTTCCCATGAGAACTAGCCCAACAGTTATCTGCCTTACTTGCCCGTAACTGACTAGGCTCTCCAGGTAATTATAAATGCAACAGTATTCTTAAGACACAAGAACTTCCTCTTTGACTCAGAAGAGTAAGGAAACATGTACAATATCAGTGTGTAAAGCAATAAATTCTAATCAATGTTGCAAAAAATGCTGTTATTGTAACACCAATCAGCTCAAACTAACTTTCTAAAAACATTTTTTTTAGGATAGGCTGGCTAACATTCAAAAATTGCCCATGTAAGTTCTTAGCTTACATTCTATTTAAACATTTCTAGAGCAAGTAGTAACTAGAATAGACAAAAAACAGACAATATATCTGGACCTAAACCTAAATGTGAAATTGGGTCCACAGGCACACTCTTAACCATTTTTCCAAAGAAATATGTTTAAACGGCTTTACCATGCAGAGCTATGGCTTCCCGGAAGGGTTGCAAATCAGTCTCTACAGATGAGCTAGTTTCCGTTGAAGTAGCTCGGTTAGGGGACACTACAGTCAGTCTTGGGGGAGCTCTAGAGTTTCGCGGTGGAGGAACTTTTCCACACAGGAAGCTGATCAAATCTTCTCTACGAATAGTTCTTCTGCGCTTTTTAACCCAAGCCAACACATCCTTATTGCGTCGCTGATAGCCAATCTGAATTCCAATATCAAAACTTCGCTGATGGGTATCCACGCTTTCTGTTAGGAAAAAAGAAGAAGAAGAAGATACATGATGATCAGTAGAGCCAAGCTGCATTCTCTCCTAAAGAAAACCACGATTTTACAAGTTCACCAAAATGAGTATCATTAAGTATGGGGCTCTTTAAGTCTATCAGTAATCTATTAAACTGAACTTAATTCATGTTTAAAATATCATACCTGACACCTAATCATAATGTTCTAAATTCAGTAAACACATCACATAATCCTAGAGCTTCTGCCTTGTTCTTTAAAAAAAAAACTCAACAGATAAAAACAGAGACTACTTATTGTTAAACGAATTACCATTTTAATAATGTTATTTCCTTAAAAAAGCTTACTTAATCTAATCAAGCTAGTTTATTTAGTAATGCTAACAATAGGTGAATTGGGCTTCCCTGGTGGCACAGTGGTTAAGAGTCCGCCTGCTGATGCAGGGTGCGCGGGTTCATGCCTTGGTCCGGGAGGATCCCACATGCCACGGAGCGGCTGGACCCGTGGGCCATGGCCGCTGAGCCTGAGCGTCCGGAGCCTGTGCTCCGCAACGGGAGAGGCCACAACAGTGAGAGGCCCACGTACCGCCAAAAAAAAAAAAAATTTTTAAATAGGTGAATTATTAAATGCTTATTGGTACTATACCCAGCTTCCTCTGAGAAGAAAGGGACACGAATACCTTGAGAGCAGTACTACTGTCCCCTCATTGCAACTGAGCAAACAGACTCTACCACAGTATTCAAGAGCTGGAATTTTTGTTCCAGAGTCTGTGGTTCTTAACCACTAAGCTTTGAGAAAAGAAGGAATTCTCAGGAGTTCTAACTAAACAGGAGCGTTCACATCATTCACCAGATGACTATACACCGCAACAAATCACTCAGGCGGTGCTCACCTGGCATGTACCATGTCATTTCGGAGGTGTACTCCTACTGACAGGTTCAGCACCAAGAACTGGAAACACACTAAAAGCAGTAGCAAACATTTTAGAAATAATAAGGGAAAATTAATTCTGATTGACTGCTCAACAAAGCCAAACAGCACTGTGGAAACAAGAAGCTTCATTCATTTCCCAGGAACGTTTTCAATCTGCTTCCAGCTCCCAACAGTTTTCTGTAACTTATAACCACTTCCAAAAGACCCTGTCTTAAAATCTCTCAGACTGGTCTCCTATTCTCCCTGTAGATACTGCCCGCTCCCTGTACATACCGAACCCAGATTTTCAATAAAATGATGCCTGCCCCTTTAGTGGCTTTACACAGTTGAAAACAATATTAATACTTGCAAACTTAAGTCACTGCAATTTATTTTTAGTTGATCTGCTGTGCTAGCAGGAAAATCACCAATATATCTTCATTCCTCTTACTTTTCCTGACCTGGATTTTAATTCTGTCTGCGACATCTAAAGTAGATGCTGAAAGGATAAGCAAACCAGTGAATGAAGACCTGTGTCCCAGAAAGACAATAATCCAGACATCACAGAGGCTCCCAAGCTGCATGAATTTGCATTATTAAAAAAGATGGCAAGAGGGCAGCACAAACAGAACTTTATAACAAGGCCTATTCCTTAGATGATCAGTTCTTATTGCTAAAAAGTTAAAAAGAAAAATGAAAGAAGTTACCCACAGGAGTACTCTTTAAATATTAAACTCCATCACAACTTTCTAATTTTACAAATATAAAAAAAGCTACTCGTGGGACTTCCCTGGTGGCACAGTGGTTAATAAGACTCCGCCTTCCAATGCAGGGGGCCCGGGTTTGATCCCTCATCAGGGAACTAGATCCCACGTGCATGCCTCAACTAACAGTTTCGCATGCCACAGCTAAGGAGCCCGCCTGCCACAACTAAGACCCAGTGCAACCAAAATAAATAAATAAATAAAAAACGCGTCTAAAAGAAAAAGCTACTCATGAATGAAGTAATTTCTCCAGTGTCTCACTACTAGAATGCCCAAGTTACAATGTGAATCAACGTGTTCTGATTTCTCATTTCATCATAAACAAAACAAGCACGAACCCCATTTCAAAGGTAAATAGCATTTAAGAGGCTAATACAGTGCTTTCCCATCTCTTAGTCTTAAAGACTTAGATGAAGCCAACCTTAAAGGATGCATAATCTCTAAGATGACCTTGTAAAGTTATATGTAGACCTTAAGTGATTCTGAAAGAGCTAGAAACATTTTAAGAGAAATCAAATCATTGAGTAAACTAAGCCCATCCCATGGGACCACAGAAAGGAGGATAACCGTCCACTGTTATGGATCTACAAGCAACTAGATTTCTACAAAGCTGCCCTACCGAAGAGAGCTGTTAAAATCAAGCTCTTAACCAGAGAAGTTTGTTTCCAAAAAGAATGACTCAGGAAATTTTATTTTTCGAGAACCAAATGGAGGCAGGTCCAGAATTGGAAGTATAGAGGGACAAAAAGTTGAAAGGGGTACAAGAAACAAGTTCGAAGCAAGCATGGATAGTGCAAAGTAAGATGAAGCAGGCATGTAAATGTACACCTAGCAAACCAGACAGCAAATAAGAAAAGCTGAACTTGATACAAAACTCAAGAGCCAAAGGGAAGGAACCAGATGAGGCAGTTTAAAAAAAAAAAAAAAACCCTGACAATCCTGGGAGGAAGAGCTTTGATTCGTTTTGATTGAGGACACAAGGAAAGCCCAAAAGTCAGATCGGCAACAGGCTGATGCTTTAATCACAGAGTTGAACAAAGTTGGAAAACTCAATATTCATACTTTTGAAGGAAGGCAGTTATATAAGTAGTTGTGAACCTCTTTTAAAATGTATGCAACTGACCAATCACTTCACCTCAAAAATTCTGCACAAGTCTCAACAACACAACCAACCAAGAACACGCTAAAAATCAAGTATTTTGTAAACAGACTTTTACAGACTAAGAAGTACAGGAGGAGAAAAGCAGATTTAACATTTAAGGTCTTCGGGTACATACATGCTTTTGCACTGTCTGGGCATAATTTGGTCTTATACCATTAACATATCCTGAAAGCCAAATCCAATTACTTTACTGCCCAGATTAATCCAATCTCAGTTATTTCCTTAAACAGAGAATCTCATATTGACACTAAAACATAGTTTAAAATATAGTTCTTATGTTTGAGAACGTTAAAGAGTTACTTGGTTGAAAATTAAACCCTCCTATCACATCTTGCACTAAGTAGAAGAGATCTAAATGCTCATTGGAGAATCTTAGGAATGACCAGACTAGATTTTAATCACTGGTTAATTTAGTGTCCAGTAAAATAATAAACGTACACACAAAGATGGCCTCCAGAAGGCTCTCAGCCAAAGACTGCTTTGAATACTCCTGAACCTTCCAATTAGACACCCAAATTCTAGAAATGCAGAGCAAAGAAAACTGTGGGGACAGTCTTGTGTTCAACACTTTTACTGATGCCAAAGCCACTGTGGAAAAAGGCCATGATCTCGAAGGTTAGGCAAAGCCCAAGGGCATCAAAATGTCAATCTAACCTTTAATCATAACACATTCATTTCCTTATTCAAGAAACAAACTGATTCATACAACTCACAGTAGACATCTTTGTTTCATATTTTTTTAAACTGTTCTTATATAAATAGCTGAAATTGAATTCAAGGGATTTTTATTAGTCTCATTTTCCCACTGCTGGCAAGGGGCAGTAGGCAAAGAATCATATTGATTTCTGAAATGAAGACCAAATGCAGAACTTTCTTACATGAAACATAAACACAATCAGATTTCACTATCTATAATTTTTTGATACTTACTCACCTTATGTTGAGTTAGCCAAAGCAGATACCTCAATTTCATAAACAAGGAATTGGAACTGAGGCTCAAAGGGCCTTGCCCTAAAAAGTTACTAAATAGCAAAAGTTCTTTCTACAATCGATTTTTCCCTCAACAATAGAGAAGTCATCTCCCATTCTCCTTAGAGGATCTACAAACCAGAAAAATCACACTGCTAGATCAGGGTACATTTCCAAGGAATACTAGTAACTACAAAACATTTAAACTTAGAACTCAATCTGCACTAACCAACTAGTCTGCTGTAGGAAAAAATATGTATTTTAACTGTTTCATTAGAAACAAGTATCTAGGGACTTCCCTGGTGGCACAGTGGTTAAGAATAGGACTGCCAATGCAGGAGACACGGGTTCGAGCCCTGGTCCGGGAAAATCCCACATGTCGCAGAACAACTAAGCCCGTCCGCCACAACTACTGAGCCCACATGCCACAACTACTGAAGCCCGCGCGCCTAGAGCCTGTGCTCCGCAACAAGAGAAGCCACCACAACGAGAAGCCCACGCACCGCAACGAAGAGTAGCCCCCGCTCGCTGCAACCAGAGAAAGCCTGCACACAGCAACGGAGACCCAACGCAACCAAAAATAAATAATAATAAATTTTTAAAAAAGGAAACGATATGAGTCATGACCAAAATAAAACTACTTTTCAATTGTTTTTTTTTTAATATTTACTTATTTATTTATATTTTATTTGGCCGTGTCAGATCTTAGTTGAGGCACGTGGGATTTTCATTGTGGCATGCAGGATCTTTAGTTGCAGCAGGTGGGATCTAATTCCCTGACCAGGGATTGAACCGGGATCCCCTGCATTGGGAGTGCAGAGTCTTAGCCAGTGGACCACCAGGGAAGCTCTTTTTTCAATTGATTTAAGGAAACAATTTCTAAGTTCCCTAACAAAGTGGTATCCAAAGATAAACACGAACTTCTAGGTAACTTACATACTGACTTAAATCTTCACCTAGCACATACAAACAGCAGGAACCAGGGAAGGATCAGAGTGGCCACGGTTCCCTACCATCCAGTCCTCGTCCTCCCTTTCCTAAAGGTACTCACAAGTTTTTGTTTGGATAGCTCTGAATAAAGGCTTCTTCCACATTTGCTCAATTGATGATGAAACTTGTGGTATAGTCCCAAACAAATCTGCATAACCCCAAAACTGTGGCTATGATACTGGTTCTGAATAACCATGTGACCCAATTCTGTCCCAGAGACATAAGTCATTTACTGGTAGCTCCTGGGAAAGAAGCTTCTGGGCTCTTCTAACCTTCCGTGAGTAACCCTAAGCTGTGAGGTGTGAGCTGCCAACACTGAAACTAGCCTAATGACAAACCTGGTATGCGCAGGCCCACACATGGACTACAGAGAGCTACAGAGCAGGGAGGCCTGAGCCACTGGATTCAATCAATCCCACCTTCAGGCTTCAAGGCAGAGAGCAGCCAATCCATGTCCAGCCTGACTTGTCTTTTCTGCTATTTGCAGCTAAAACATCCTTTTACAGAGAAGTTACACATCAGAAACTGACAGTCTTCTATAAAAATTCACAAAAAAATCTATAAATGGTATTAATAATGACTGAGGCTGCTGCTTAGTAAAATAAAACAGGGTATTCAACTGCAATCCATACTAAGGTTTTTTGAACACTCTCAAAGTTCAATAGTTTTCTGCAGCAGGAGAGTCACAAACCAACTCCAGAAAGTCAAAACATAAGCTGAAATTTCATTATTTGCCTCCAGGTAGAACATGCTTTCTCTGACCAGTTGTTTATACACCAATCACTCATCCAAAAATTTTCAGTACGTTCCGTTCACTTTCAGTTCACAGAGAAGCCCAAGAAGGGCACAATGAAGTGACTACACACTATAAACAGGATCTGGAATCAAGATGTCTCAAAAATAAGGACTTTAAAGGGCATCACACTATTTTTCTCCTGTCAATTCTATTTACTTTCAGCCCTTTCAGGGAAAAATGAAGACACACCACAAAGGTTATTCTGACAGAAATAAAAATAAATAAATAAATAAGAATTTCTTCCCTTCATCTTAAGCACTGCCCATAGCCAAAAACATCATCTGAAAAACAGAACCTGACCACCAACACAGTCCATGCTTGAAGACTCATTGCATGACACACTAAGAGCCTGCACTCTAAGTTGTGCGTACTTACTCCTACTCACAATTGAGAAAATGAAGGCTTACAATAGTGAAATATTTTTTGTTCCATTATCTGTCTCCAGGACCATACGACTAAGTAAAAGTAACAGTCTAAAATCTGAACTAGAACAATCTAGCGGAAGACTCCATGATAATGATGCTGCTGGCCTTCTCCAAGTACCGCTAGTCACACCTTGGGGCAAATGCTGTTCAAGGAGAAAACCAAAAACATCTTTAACATAAACAGTATCAAGAGAAAGCTCTTAACATATGTGGGAGAAGTCGGTATACAACTAAAGTTTCAGACAGTTTTAAAATGCGGAGGAGCTTAGCATTAAACAACAACAACAAAAAAAATGGAGCTTAACATAAAACAAAAATCGAAAAAGAAAAATATTACAAAGCTGAGGGAAATGACAATAAGAAGCAGCGAGAAGTGGCTCTGGGGGATGTGGGTGAGCACTGGCTCCCAGGCAGCTGCTGCAGAGCAAGCAGGGCCCCAGCGCCCACCTCCGCTGACCACGAGGCTCCAAAGGACGGCCAGCCTCTACTGAGCAAGTAACCCCACACCGTAGAAGGAATTTAGAATTCATTATTTTCCTAATGAGGAGTCAGGAAAGAGGTTGCAACCAGTCACCCAAGGAAATGGGAGGTGTATTTAAGAGGCAGAAAGAGATGAGCTTGACAAAGCATTTTTCAGATAAGCATCAACCAGGCTAGTTAAAACCACCTCAGTAACTTCACTCCCTTTGCTGCAGACAACAGAAAACGTACTAAGCCAGGGGACACAACACCACTGAATATTTAACAAACATTACTTCCTTTAGATTTATCAAAGCAAAGTAAAAACAAAAACCAGCCATCAGAATTTTCTTCCCTTCCAAAAAAGGATGCCAATGTCTGACTCAACTTACTATGTGGAGCAAAAGGAACTCCATTTTGCCAAATTCTGTGCACACTGAGGACACCCCAATTCACTCTCCTCCAAGTCTCCAGCCACATTCAACCAAACCAACTGCATCGTTCAATGTTTCAAAACGCCACATCAAAAGGCGCCCTCTGCTAGACTTTTACCTCAATTCTGACCTTCCTATGTGCTCATCTTAGGTGCTATCAGGAAGCTGGTAGAAGTACCAACCTCTCCCCAGGCTGGGTGAGGCAAAATGAGCCATCTTTAGCTTGTCAGATAAGCGCTTAATCATACAAACTGCAAGAGCATTGCCCATTTACAAGGATCCTCCAAAATCTCCCCCCATCCCCGCCCCCATAAATTACATGTAGATATTGAATAAGAACTGTGAACACTCTAAATTTACCACTACTTACAGCTGCATGCACTGTGACACTACCTTGCTAATTTTATTGGTTCTATTTAAGGTACCCAATTATTCCTACAGTTGCATTCTTGTTCTCTGAAGACCACACCCTGAAAAGGAGGAAGAATGTGAGGATCTGCAGAACTTATCCACACTTTCCTTGAGTCAGCTAGGAACAGAATAATGTTGCTATACTACCAAATTCCACAAACCACAATTAACCATTCCTCAGGTAAAAGGGGATATATTTCATTTTACAGAAATAGGACACAAAATAAAGCTAAGGTTGGACTGACAATCCAGCATTTGCCATAATGCAAGAACTTCATGTTTATTTAAAAAGAAATTTAATGTCTTCCATTACATTTTCTGAACAAAGGAAACTAATACATTATAAGAAGCATTTTCAAATCAAGAAATCAAATTAGGGATTATTTCAGAGTTCAGCTTCTGAGCCCACTTTTTTACTTGAAGAATTAACACTAAAGAAAACCGTCAGCTACAGTCCTAAAGAGATGCATTCCAGGAGCACACAACAGCACCAAAAACTGAGAAGTCAGAGAACATTCATATTTTTCTACGGCCTAGTCCAAGAGCGTGGCACACAGATGCACTAAAACTATGTGTTGCTTTCCCCTTAAAGCAAAAAATAATTGCAAAACCTGAAATGGATAAACCGTGATACCTCCACACACAACACTAGTCAGAAAAACAAAAAGCACTTAACAATTTATTAATACCTGCAATGTGAACTGAATAGATCAATCTCAAAAACATTATGAAAAGTGGATAGAAGATACCAAACAGAAAAGGCTACCTACTATAAGGTTCTATTTATTACATTATGGAAACACAAAAACCATATATACAGAATTCAGATCAGCGGTTGCCTGGGGTGGGGGGAATAGATATATTCCATTTACTAACAATGTATGTTTGTCAAATTCATGCCATACACCTTAAAACGGTGAATTTACTATATGTAAATTATACTCCAAGAAAGCAGAGTTTTCCAAAAATATGAGTTTGAAGTATTATTTCAAAATTCCCTGTCTGGGTGAAACCAAGAGCCATTCCAGAGAGTGTTAAAAACCCTCAAGCAGTAATGAATGTTAGAGTCAAAATTTAAGGAACTCAGCTATATAAAATCAAAGCTGACCACTGGGGCACCACTTCATTAGGTTTCCTTTTCTCAGTAAGCCTAGATTATTAGCGCCTCATTCCCTGAAATTAACATTCTATTCACCAGGTTCAGTTTACATTCTCAAATTATCATCCCAAAAAACTGCAAGGTTTAAAAGGAAATCCAAAATAAGGGATTTTTTTGCCTAAAGAATGTTATCTTAATTGGCTTATTCTTATGCAGATAAGAATCTGAGAATCAAATCACTCCACAGCCTGTTTCAACCTTATTTAGATAATTCTGAAAAACACAAAGCTCTACTGCAATTATCAACAGCTTCTGGCAGTTTAAAAGCATTTATTTAAATTACATTTTTACTAAAATTAACACTCAAATTCAAATCCTTTTCCCACAGAAACCTTGCCAAATATCAAACCCAAATTTCCAAATCTTCAAAACAAATCTAAACCCACTGTTGCTGAGAGAACACGATGGGCAAGAACATTTACTCACATATCTTCACGTGGGGGGCGGGGATTAACTGCAGAAAAGCACTGCCATGAAACACAAATCTTGATATCAACTCAAACTGATCAGATTTCCTGCCAACAATGTACCGTCAGGCAAAAAGCAGCTTGGAAGGCAAATATTTGATGGAGTTGCTAGGGAAGAGCAACTCCATCAAATATCTGCATGTTAATGTGCGTACAGAGTACTCCAATTAGCTAGTTTTCGACGCACTTAAATTATGCTGTGCCACCATCATGCTCGAAATTGCCTAACTCAAGAAAAACTATTCCAAGAGGTGCTTTTCCACAAACAAGTTGTCCCTCCCACCTCTGTGCGAGACACACTCCTCTTCCCTGGGTGCCTAAGAAGCACATCTCAGTCTGGAGCTCTGGGCCTCTCAACCTCGGCACTACTGCCATTTGGGGGATGGAGAGGCTGTCTCGTGCACCGAGGACAGTTAGCGGCCTCCTCTCAGTGATGACACTCTGGAGTGCCCCAGACATTGTCAAAAATATCGCCATGGGGTGAGAGGACCAAACGCCCCCGGCTGAGAACCCGTTATCTAGATATAACATCACACCGCCAGAATTCTCAAGTTGCAAGATACTGAGAGTTAGTGGCTGGATTCAGAAGCAAAAAACACTCGGGAGATACCTCCAGGTCAAGGTGGCCAATGCACTAAGGAACGCAGGACTTAAACCCTGACGCAGACCGCCCTTCCCCTTAGCCAGCAATGCAGCAAAGTTGTCCTTACCTTTGTAAAGGTTGGTGACGGCAGTGGCTGCATTTTGGAAGGGAACCCAAAGAGAAAGTCCTGGCTGCTGACACACTCGGTCTGAAAAACGACGAAACGAAAGAGAAAAAACAAAAAAACACACAAAGACAAAAAAAGAAAAAGCAACGTTATTTGGGCGTCAATCACTCCGGAACGGCCATATTAGGTTTCGCCATTTTGTTCAAGGGTTCCGGGATCCCGCGCTAGGTGGGGAGCGGGCAAGAAAGGGGTCGCGGCGGGGCTGGAGGGGGAGCCGCGGGGCCCCCGGGCGCAGCCGGGACAGATGCGCGGCAGAGGGAGGCACCCCTTCGCAGTCCCCGCCCCGAGGCCGGCTCCAGCACAATAGGGGCCCCGCGCCGCCTCCCTTCGCCATTTTGTGACCGGGGGCTCCTCCCCCGCCCTCCCCGGCCCGGGGGCACCCAGCGGCCCGGCCCCAGGAGCGGGAGGGCCCCACAGGCGGCCCCAAGCCCGGCCGCCCCCCACGCCGGCCCCCGGCCGCCTCCCGAGGGCCCGCCTCCCGCGGCGCCATCTTGCGAGGAGGGGGCGGTGGGGCCGCGTTGCGACGGCCGGAGCCCAGCCAACCGCTCCCCGGGCTCTCCGCCGACGGCCGGGCGCGAGGCGGGGGCGGCGGCGCAAAATGGCGGCGGCGGCGGCCCTCACCTTTGTAGAGCTGGGCCACGGCGGTGGCCGAGTTCTGGAAGAGGTGCCACAGCTTCTGCTGCTTGTGCTCGGGCTGCGCGGCGGCCGCCGCCTCCTCCTGCAGCTCAGGGGGCAACTGCTCGTCCTGCTCGGCCTCGGCCAGGCACTGCCGCTCCCACTTGGAGAACCAGTGCTCGGGCCCGTGCTCCTGGATCTCGGCCTCGCCCTCCTCCTTCCGCTCCTCCATCCTCCGCGGCCTCCCGCGGCCTCGCAGCCGCCGCGGCCGCGTCCTGCTCAGGCGGGGCCCCCGCGGGAGCGTCGTCGTCGAGCGGCCCGGCGGCGGGGCCCAGCGGCCTGCGGCGGCTCCTCGCGGCGGCCCAGGCCTCCTGCACCCCGACGGCCTGCGAGCCCCGCCCCGCGGCCCCGCGCTGCCCGGGACAACCCCCGACCCAGTCTTCCCCACCCCCGGCCCCTGCCGAAGGGCGCTGCGGACCGGATGAACACCGCCGCCTCTCGCCTCGCCGGCCTGAGCACGTCTACCGCCCCGCCATGGCGCCGCGGCCTCCCTAGGGCCACCGCCGACCGCTCCGCGTAGCCCTACCGGCGCCGCCGAGCCTACCCCGAAGACTGAGGAACGTCGTCGTTGCTGCCGCCGTCGTCGACGCCTCTGCGGTTGCTGGTCCCCGCCCACATGCTGACGGGGAAGCACCGCCCACTTGGCCCCGGCTCCCCTGCCCGGTTGGGGCGCGCCGGATCCGACGGCTTCTATTGGTCCAATCCGACCGGTTCCGCTTGCCGGCCTCTAAACACAGCGCCGTGATTGGCTCATCGGCGTGTCCGCCTGACGTAACCAAAGGGCGGGGGGAAGGGAGTGAAAGGAAGGGTGAAGACGGAGAAGGAGGGGGAGGAGCTGACAGTGGTTGCGTCCGAGCCAACCTAAGGGGGAGGGGGGAGGGAGAGAGAGAGGGAGGGAGGGAGGGGGAGAGAGAGAGAGCGAGAGAGAGAGGAAGGCAGGGGGAGGCAGGGAGAGAAAGAGGGGGAGGGAGGGAGAGAAAAACGGGGAGGGAAGGAGAGAAAGAGGGGGAGGGAGGGAGAGAGGAAGGGAGGGAGAGAGGGAGGGAGGGAGAGAGGGAGGGGAGGGAGAGTGGGACGGAGGGAGGGAGAGAGAGGGAGAAGTAAAGAGCGAGAGAGGAAGGGAGGGGGAGGGAGAGAGAGAGAGAGGGGAGGGAAAGAGAGAGGAAAGACAGGGAGGGGGAGGGGAGAGAGGAGAGGGGAGAGAGAGAGGGGGAGGGGGGAGGGGGAGGGAGGGGGAGAGGGGGAGAGGGGGAGAGAGAGAGAGAGAGAGAGAGAGAGAGAGAGAGAGAGAGAGAGTGAATTGCGCATGCGCACTTGCTCGCTGGCCAGAGGCAGCGGGCAGGAGTCACGTGACCCGGGGCTCCGAGACCGCACCCCACAGGAGGGCTGATCCGGTGCCGCCAGGCCGTAGGGGACGCAAAATCAACTCCCGTGACCGCTCTGCGGGGACGGAAGGGTGTGGTGGGTGGCATCCCGCTACTCCAGCCCCTTGGGCTTCCAAAGGGAGGAGGGAATCGAAGAAAGTGAATTAAACGCCCAACTTGAATCCAAGTTGGCAAAGTGCTTCGCCAGCTGTTTACTTCAGACCCATTTCTTAGATGGGCAAGTTGAGCCTCAGAGTCCAAAGAAAAACTTCCGAGATGCGAGGCCCGCGGGCTCCCACCAGCCTGCTGGGCAGACAGCAGGCACGCGGCTCGCTGCGCGTTGTGCGTGGGGGACCCTCTGGCCCGCCCCACTAAGACGCTCTGGCGCTCTCCGAGGACACCTTCCCTTGACCAGACCGCAGCGGCCACGAATCTGAAAATAAACCTGAGTGGGAGACGGGGTGCCGAGGCCCGGCTGCGTCTGCGCCTTCGCGAACTTGGCGGCCCCCGCACCTGTCCCGAAAAAAGCACACTCCTGGGCCACGTGCGGCCGCCTGCCTCACGTGC
Source organism: Tursiops truncatus (assembly GCF_011762595.2). Classification (NCBI taxonomy): domain Eukaryota; kingdom Metazoa; phylum Chordata; class Mammalia; order Artiodactyla; family Delphinidae; genus Tursiops; species Tursiops truncatus. The sequence continues at coordinate 30,550,060 of NC_047048.1, forward strand.
CAGCCCCCGCCCCCCCCCCTCCTACTACCGGAATCCGCGTGGCCGCGCCGAGTGGGAGGCCCCGCTTCCAGGGGGAAAGTTCTGCGCCGACTTCTTGTTCAGCCTCCGTGCGCAATCGCCCGGTCAGCCTCCGCCGACCCGGGCTGCGCGACTGCTGTGGGCCAGGCGCGGGGCTGCGCGCTGCGGTCACCCAGCCGGGGGCGTCCTCAGGGGCTCAGGGTCTGAGGAGTAAGCCGCCACTTAAAGGGGCGATGACCGCACAGAGGCAAAACTGGCCCTCACAGTTTGGCGGCGGAGGCATGAGCCACTGGGGCTTGGAGAAGTCCCACGAGCTGCAAGAAAACCCTTCTACAAAGCAATTTGGCTGTAAAGCCATCACCTTGGGAATAAAATCTGACCTCCTCTCTGTGGGCTACAAGTCCCTGCAGGACCTGGCCCCGCCTCCTCTGTGTTCATCTCAAGGCCAGTCTCTGCTTGGCTTGGGCTGCCTAGCCACACTGGCCTTCTTTCTGTTTCCTCGGAAACTGCCTTTGCCCTCGCAGTTCCCTCTCTCTCTGGAATCTTTTCCTTCTCGTCGTCATTCCTCAAGGTTCCTCTCAAATGGCCCGCGAGCAGAGAGCCTTTGTCAGACCAGCCTCGTTAAAGCACCACCCTCCACACTCTCCTATTGCCTGGTTTTGTTTTTTCATAGCCTGTATCAGTATCTGAAATGATTACTTATGTGTCTCCTTTCAACAAAAAGTAAGTTCTTAGAGGGCAGGGAGCTTGGCAGTCTTGCTCCTGGTTGAATCTTAAAAAGATAAGGTTTAGAAAGAAAGGGGGATGGAGGCCATGGCAGGAAGGACATGCCAGGCAAAAGTAAGGCTTGTAGAGGAATCCCAAGTTCTTTAGGTCGACCAGAATGGGAGGGAGCGGCAGGCAGGGTACTTGTCCACTCAGTATTAGAGGAACACAGCCTAGGGTCTGTTTTGTACAGGCACTACAAAAACAATTTATTGATTCTATAATATGAAAATGTTTTTCAATTTTTTTTTTACAATAGGAAAAATCTTCAGTTATTTTTACAGCAAATAATTATTGTTATCATCATCATCTGAATGCATTGTAACGTTTTCTGTGATAAGTGAGATTCTTCTGGGAGCTACCAAGGTCTTAGATGAATCTCTCTCTCTCTCTTTTTCTCTGTCCCACACAAACACATACACACAAAATGACTGGAGACCAGGCTACTGGCTACTGGCAAATGAGTTTATTTTTTTTCATTCTAAACTGCCTTTTTTAAAACCTAAGCAACATTATTACACATCAACACCTGGTGGGTGCTCATAGCCAACCTGCAAAAGCTGTGGGGTGAGTCTCACAAGTGGCCACTGTGAAAAGCAGCATGAGCATGTGCCAAATGCTATTTCCCAGTGATGAGAATCAGGGAGGGCTTCCTGGGGGAGGAAGCGTTGTAGCTAAGCCATGAAGCACAGGCAAGGCTCCCTGAAGGGAGAGGCCCCTCAGAGTGGAGGGACCCATAGATTCAAAGGCACAGAAGCAGAAAGGGCTCCAGGAACCAGGAATGATCTGGTTTGACTTGAACTACATTCTCTTTCTGATGATGGTGAGATGGTGCCATGTCATCTGGCTTTCTAAATAATTGTACAGGCACTTCCTAGCTGAGTGTCCTTGGGCTAATTACTAAGTCTCTCTGAGCATAATAAATGGAGATGATGTTAGAAAGTCATAGGGTTAAAAAAGGGGTTAAAAGTCTCAGGATTAAATGATAAGTGAGGAGAGAACAAACTCCTACAATCCCAGCACACAAAATCATTCAACAAAGACTAGCACTCAAGGGGCCTGGGAAAATGCTTCTGGATTAGCCTCCAGCCTTGGAATTGGGAGGCTGTATGAGCCACAGTGAATATAACACCTTTCAGCTAAGATCTGGAAACTTCAATCCATTTAAAGTAACCAGAAGGAATTCCCTGGCGGTGCAGTGGTTAGGACTCGGTGCTTTCACTGCTGAGGGCCCGGGTTCAATCCCTGGTCAGGTAACTAAGATCCTGCAAGCCTCAAGGTGTGGCCAAAAAAAATTTTTTTTAATAAATAAAGCTTCTGAGTTTTGCATCAAGCTTAAAAAGGCCTTCCCCACTCCAAGATTCTTAATGTGATTGAACTAAAACCACAATGGCAACAACAAAAAAACCCACAATGGCAGCCCATCTTTTTCCTCACCTTTTTTTTTTTGTGTGTGGTACGCGGGCCTCTCTCTGTTGTGGCCTCTCCCGTTACGGAGCACAGGCTCCAGACGCGCAGGCTCAGCGGCCATGGCTCACGGGCCCAGCCACTCCGCGGCATGTGGGATCTTCCCAAACCGGGGCACGAACTCGTGTCCCCTGCATCGGCAGGCGGACTCTCAACCACTGCGCCACCAGGGAAGCCCTTCCTCACCTATTTGACTACTGAGCAGAAATGTCAAGAGAATAAAGGATACCAATAGCTTCTCACGATACATAATGCATGCATTCATCACAGTGGGCAGCAAAAGTGGTCTCATGGATTAATTACTGCTAGAAAGGTCAAAGTTAGACTCAAGGACATGAGACAAAAGACATAAGAAAAGTCAAAGAAAAGTCAAAGAAAAAAAAGAAAAGTCAAATCATATTCAAAAGGCAATACTAATAACAAGATAAAATAAAACATCTTTTATTTAACATTTAACAGCATACAGGGACTTCCCTGGTGGTCCAGTGGCTAAGACTCCTTGCTTCCACTGCAGGAGGCATGGGTTCGATCCCTCGTCGGGGAACTAAGATCCCACTTGGCACAGCCAAAAAAATAAATAAATAAAAAATTTTAAACAGTAAATAAATAAAAAATAAAGTGAGTTAAAATTCACATCACATGAAATTAGCCATCTTGCATACATTTAAAAAAATAATTTTGTCACAAAAATGCAAACAGCATCTTAAAAAAAACACCTAGCAAAAACGTTGCTGAAATCTAATATTGTTGCAATCAGAAGAGAGAAAAATAATCATGATGATCATTTCTCGAGTGCTGACTAAGCACCATGCACAGAAATAAATGACTTAGGTCAGCAGTTCTCAACTGGGGGTCATATTGCCCCCTCACGGGACATTTGCTAATGTCTAGAAACATTTTGGTTGTTGTAACTGGGATAGGGGAGACATTGTTACTAGCATCTAGTGGGTAGAGACCAGGGATGCTGCTAAACATCCTACAGGATAGCCCCACAACAAAGAATTATCTGGCCCAAATGTCAGTAATGCTGAGGTTGAGAAACCCTGATGTGTATCCATCGATTGTCCCCTTTTACAGATGAGGAGACTGAGGCTTACAGAGGTTAAATAACTCATATAAAACCACCCAGCTCGGACATCCCTGGTGGTGCAGTGGTTAAGAATCTGCCTGCCAATACAGGAGACAGGGTTCAAGCCCTGGTCTGGGAAGATCCCACATGCCACGGAGAAACTAAGCCCGTGCGCCACAACTACTGAAGCCCACGTGCCTAGAGCCCGTGCTCCGCAACAAGAGAAGCCACCACAAAGAGAAGCCTGCCACTGCAACGAAGAGTAGCCCGACTCGCCGCAACTGGAGAAAGCCCACGCGCAACAACAAAGATCCAACACAGCCAAAAATAAATAAATTCTTAAAAAGCAAAAAAAACCACTCGGCTTGTAGGCAGTAGAACCAGGATTGAAACTCAGGCAGCCTGTCTCCAGAATCACCATCCTTTGCTGAAGCAAAGACAGCAGGAGGGGGATGACTTAGTGAGAAGATCTCTTGGAGAAGAAGGAATCCAAACATCTCACTGAGAAGACACATATTCCCAGTCCACAGTCTGATCTTCAATGAACCAGGATGGTGAAATGAACAGATGAGGAGCCTCAGGCTCTCCACAGGCTGCTTGAGTGTCCTCAAGACATGGCTTCCCCAAAAGTGAGTGAGCTGAGAATACCAGGCAGAAGTTACCCTTTTTATGACCTAGCCTCAAAAGTCACACAGCATCATTCTGCCACATTCTATTCCTTAGACGCAACACACTAAGTCTGGGCCACATTCAAGGAGAGGGGGGAATTAGACCCCATCTATTGAAGAGAGGAGTGTCATAGATTTGGAGGACATGTTTTATATTATTTTTTTTAAGATTTCTTTGATGTGGACCATTTTTAAAGTCTTTATTGAATTTGTTACAATATTCTTCTGCTTTATGTTTTGGGTTTTTGGCCACAAGGCATGTGGGATCTTAGCTCCCCGACTAGGGATTGAACCTGCACCCCCTGTGTTGGAAGGCGAAGTCTTAACCGCTGGACCACCAGGGAAGTCCCATGGAGAACATGTTTTAAAACCACCAGATCTAGATTTCACCCAGGCTGCATTCAGCTCTCTAATGAAGGTGGGATTCTCTGATTGTTCAAAAAGTCCTAGACTCCAAAGGTGACCCAGAAGGCCCACAACTCACCTTCCAAAGTCATCTTGTACAGGAACAGGAGGTGAGTGTTCCAGCAAGTAGGGAAGGAAGGTGGAAGAGGTGGGTTCTGATTCCCCTTTTTGATGCCTTTCTGAGAGCATAAATGGCATGCTCATGATTGGATCCAGTTACAACCCACTTACCTCTTTTGGTAAACTGAAGGTAAACTCTTGTTTTAAACAGTAACACAGATTGAAAACAAAGATAAGTTTTAAAGAAAGAAATTTTTAACAGAAATTGGAAGCCTTATATGTTCTCCTCCCCTTGTTATGAAATACAGCTAACCTAGGGCAAGTAAATTCTACCTGCCTTGACAAACAATAGAAAATAGTGCTGCTAGTCTGTTATCTATGAGACAAAAAATCTTTTACCCAGACGTGTCACAGAATCTCAGACCTCATGGGGGAAATGGTGGATTTTCCTAAGGATCTCTCAAAACTGAGCACGGAATGGGATAATATATATAACAGAGTCTGCTAGCTCCCTTCCCAATTATCATTCCACAGTTGTTCTTTGCTAACAGAGCCTACATTTTATTCAAGTGGGCAATGTGCCCTTTTTCTTTTTTTCAGGTATGAAAACACAACATTTTATTGGGATAATCGTTCAGATGGCTCCTTTTGAGGCATTATAATGTCCAAGGCCATTTTATTTTGGAGGAGAGCTTTTTTTATTAGAGACATTCAGTGTTCAGGAAGAATGGGCTTTGTTGGCCATCATTTAAGCTTTTCTGGGTGAATTTAGCAAGGGCTATCATGTCCTCCAGGCCAATGGAGGGAACAAAGATGGCAACCAAATGATCGTACCTGTGGGAAACCAAACGTGCCCAGCTGGCCTTGAAGAGAAGGAGGTTGGCAGCTTTAGGAACTTAATGTGTCCATCTTAAGAACTACATTTCCCAGCATCCCTTGAAATTAAGGGAGGATGATGAAATAATAAGAGGAAGTCATTGGGTGGGGCTTCCAGGAAAGCTACTTAGAGGGAACTGACTTAACATGCCCACTTGCTACTTCCTTCTTCCTTCTACCTGGAGCACAAGCAAGATTGCAAGGGCTGCAGCAGCCATTTTTGACCATGAGGTAACCTTTAGGAAGGAAGCTATAAGCCAAGGATGGTGGAAGAGAAAGGAGGATATCCCAAACTGGGGTACAAACCCATGTCCCCTGCATCGGCAGGTGGACTCTCAACCACTGCGCCACCAGGGAAGCCCCTCAAAGGATTTTTAAAAATTTATTTATTTTATTTTTGGCTGCATTGGGTCTCTTGCACGTGGGCTTTCTCTAGTTGCGGTGAGCAGGGGTTACTCTTTGTTGCAGTGCATGGGCTTCTCATTGCAGTGGCTTCTCTTGTTGCAGAGCATGGGCTCTAGGCACGCGGGCTTCAGTAGTCGTGGCACACGGGCTCAGTAGTTGTGGCTCGTGGGCTCAGTAGCTGTGGCACACGGGCTTAGTTGCTCCGCGGCATGTGGGATCTTCCCGGACCAGGGAGCGAAACCGTGTCCCCTGCATTGGCAGGCAGACCCTCAACCACTGTGCCACCAGGGAAGTCCTCAAATGATTTTTTAAAACAGTTTTAAGTACATTCCTGTAGCCAGGTGTACAGCAGCCCTGGCTGAGGGTCAAATACTTTTACCCACTTGAAGGCGTCCCAGGACATATATGTATCACCAGCAATGGTGATACTCCACTGCCCTCTCCCCCAGGTGGAACAATCATGTCAGCCTCAGAGTCAGGGTTGAGGGAGCGGAATTGGGCCTCTGAGAAAGGTGGAGCTTAGGGGATGCCCAGCCACGTACGTGTATATATAACAGGACCACGTGTGTCTGTGTGCTCTCCAGAATGTGTACATGGCCAGCAGTCCATGGGGTTTATGAAGGAAGGTATACACCCCTGCCTCAGGACTCAGAAGACAAGAATCTCTGAGCCTGCCTGCGTTCTTTCATACAAGCTCGCGTGTGTCTGTGATGTAAATGGCACATGCCCCAGATGTGCCACCTTCATGCAGTTCACCGCCTGAACACCTACACTTTATGGGTCCCCAATACCCAGAATGTTTCTATGCATCATTCCCCAGACTCCTGCCACGATTAGCATAACATTTCTTCAACTGATGCTCTCAATCAGGAATCTGGAAGCTGGCTTGAGACCAGAAATTGGGAGCTGCATCATATTAATAGCCAGATTATTCTACTCATCCTTGGAGGACATCAACTAGCCCAGGAGCTAGCCCTCTAATTCATCTCTTCTTAAGCCGGAGGTAGCTTGAAATCAGCCACCATGGAAACTGGCACATGTGACAAATCAGAGATTTTCTTTTCTGAGAGTTGATTGTTAAACATTTACCAGCACACCGCTGATTTTACTTACATTTACCTATTCACATGCTCAGCAACTATTTAATGCTCTTCTAAAGAATACCAGGAGCTTACAACCTAGTAAATGGAGACAGACGATATATAAGTATACATAGAAACAAACCAGATAATTCTAGGTAGTGGTACAGTACAAAGAAAATTAAATGAAACAACTAATATGTTGAATATACTTCTTTTATCCTTTTTTTTTCCCCGCACATCATATCATGAACAATTCCCCAAGTTATAAAAAGGTCTAAGGACCATTCTTTTTTTTTTCTCATTTAGTTGATTTACAATGTTGTGTTTACCTTCAGGTATACAGCAAAGTGATTCAGATATTTCAGATATATGTAAATATATATATATCTGAAAAAGAATATATATATTCTTTTCCAGATTCTTTTCCATTATAGGTTATTACAAGATATTGAATATAGTTCCCTGTGCTATACAGTAGGTCCTTGTTGTTTATCTCTTTTATATATAGTATAAGGAGCATTCTTCTTTTTTTTAATTTTTTAATATTTTATACAATTTTAAAAGGTTACTTTCATTTACAGAATATTGACTATTGTTGTACAAGGAGCATTCTTCTTAATGGCTGCATAATATTTATTCCTTGTGGGAATCTTCTAATTTATTTAAGCATTCTCCTATAGTGCTGGGTTTGTCAACACTGGCACTACTGACATTTTGGGTCAAATAATTATTTCTAATTAATTTCTAATAATCCTAGCTGTCCTATGCATCATAGGATATTGAACAGCATCCCTGACTTCTACTCACTAATGGCCAGGACCAGTTATGACAACCAAAAATGTCTCCGGATTTTGTCCGCTGGGGGGAAAAAATCACATCAGTTGAAAAATCACTGCCATGGTTGAACTTCCCATTGTCAAAGAAAAGGTTCCAATCGGGTGGTGAGTCTCAGAGTGTGACCCTTGGCCCAGCATCACCAGCACCACGTGGGAACTTGTTAGAAATGAAAATTCTCAGGTACCTCTCCAGATAGAAGAAATCAGGTATAAGAAATCAGCATCGCTAGGGGTGGGACCAGGCACTCTGGGTCTTCACAAGCCCTTAGGGGATTCTGATGCACTCTCCAGTTTAGTAGGGGGCAGGGGATGAAGGTTTTAGAAATCAAAATAGTGTTTGATGTGGGAAGCTCCCGCAATGCGTGTTTGTGGTTGCATCCTGAGGACGTTCTCCTCTCTGGTTGATCCGCGGCTGGCATAGGTGATTAGTGCAAATTAGCTGAGTTCAGGTGTACTTTTGACTTAAGTACCCGCTTTCAGCGCAAGATTACCAAACACCTCTTATTTTTTCCCCAGGGAGGCTCCAGGGCCAAAGACAAAATTAAGAAGAGAGAGCAAATGGGTCAGCTGACTCTAGGCTTTAACCACCACTTGGGGTTCACCACTGCATGTAAACCTTAGTTCTTTAAATAAAGACAATTTTGGTCTTTTCAGATACTGAAGAACCACAGAATGCAAGGCCAAGCCAAGATGTGCTACTAGCAGTTACCTCTTGCTCTTGTGATCATCTTGGACCTCAGGCTACCATGAATTCAGTTCAGAAATATGGGGGTTCATAGGTTTTCTTCCATGGTTCCTAAATGGGGGCAGATCCTTGCCTAGTGCTGGAACCAAAGATCCTCTGGTCCAGTGGGTCTCAATAGTGACAGCACTGCCCCATCCCAGGGGGCGTTTGTAAAGGGGGCTGGGGGCTGGGTTATCACAATGAGAGGGACCTCTGGCATTTAGTGAGTTAGTGCAGTGATTGTTAAGCATCCTGTTAGAGTGCTCGTGGGAATGTAAACTGGTGTAATCACTTTGAAAAATAATTCAAGAGTTTCTTCTAAAATTCAACATGTGGGGGGAATTCCCTGGTGGAGCAATGGTTAAGAGTCCTCCTGCCAATGCAGGGGACACGGGTTCGAGCCCTGGTCCGGGAAGATCCCACATGCCGCGGAGCAACTAAGCCCGTGCTCCACAACTACTGAGCCTGCGCTCTGGAGACTGAGAGCCACAGCTACAAGCCCACGAGCCGCAACTACTGAAGACCGCACGCCTAGAGCCCGTGCTCCGCAACAAGAGAATCCACCGCAATGAGAAGCCCGCGCACCGCAAAGCACGGTAGCCCCAGCTCTACGCAACTGGAGAAAGCTCACGCACAGCAACCGAAGACCCAACACAGCCAAAAATTATAAATAAGTAAATAAATTTATAAAAAATAAAATTCAACATACACTTATGATAAGACCTAACCACTCCTAGATATTTATCAGAGAGAAAAGAAAGCCTACGTGCACATTTATACACAAATGTTTATACCAGCTCTATTTGTAACAGCCCCAAATTGAAGGCAACCTGAATGTCCATCAACAGGTGAAAGATACAGGGGCTATTGTACGTCCTTACAGTGGACCCGGCGATCCACAGCGATACGAAGGATGGACTACTGGTACCTAATACGACGCGGATGAATCTCAAGATAATTGTGTTGAGTGGAAGAAGCCAGACAAAAAAAGAGTACGTGCTTTATGATTCATTTCCTTTACATACAGTTTTGAAAAAATGCAAGCTAATCTATAGTCACAGAAAACAGATCAAAGGTTGCTGGGGACGTGGAAAGGGGAGGGGTATGTATGACGGGAGGGCTTACAGCGGGGATCCCACTGTAATCTCCTTTGGGAAAGGAAACAGTTTGGGTGATAATTATATTAACTAACTCCCCGTGGGGCAACCCGAGACCTGGCAGCTGGTTTCTTTCAACGGAGGGAGAGAGAGAAAGAGGGTGCTGTTCAAGACTTTTGATAGAGCTGAAATCCCCAGCTCCCCTCCACCCCTTCCTGGAGGTCGACGGTTGGGTGCTAAGAGTTCTAACCCTCCCGCCACTTGGTCTTTCTGGTGAGCAGCCCCATCCTGAGGCTGTCTAGGGGCCCCACCCTAAGCCGCCTCATTAGCCTAAACTCAGATGTGATTGAAAGGGGCTTCTTGTGAATAACAGAAGCCACCCCTGTCACTCAGGAAATTCCGAGGGTTTTAGATCTGTGCCAGGAAGCAGGGATGAAGACCAAATATATTTATTATACTATAGAGGTTAAACAACTCAAACAAGCTCCAATGGCCCTTGGCTGGCTGTCCTCTGGCCACCCTTCCAGGTCCACTCTGCACATTCTTCTCTCGGCTACCAGCACAGGAAGGCTGACCAGTGTAGCCCATGTCCACAAACTGGGATATGCCCTCTCATCTCCAGTAGTCTAGATGATGGGAGCCCAAAAAGAGAGCAGAGGGAGGGACATGAGTCAGGGTACTTATTCCCCCAGCTCCTTACCGGTGGGGTGGCAGCAGACTACCCATTCTGACTACTGGTGACCACTCCCTCTCCTTGCCTTTCCAGCACAAGAGAGGTAACTCAGCTGTCATTGGCCTCCAAGTACAACATGATCCCCTGTACTGCTCTCTCCTCAACTCACCCGATTTGAGCGGCCACCTCTCTGGTGCAGGGACCTTGGCTGATACAGAAAATAAGCAGTAGGGACTTCCCTGTCGGTCCAGTGGTTAAGACGCCGCGCTTCCACTGGGTGGAGGCCAGGGGGTGGGGTTTTGATCCCTGGTCCCCAGTCATGGAGCTAAGAACTAAGATCCTGCATGCCTCAGGGTGTGGAAAAAAGGAAAAAGCAATAGAGCTGGGATTGGCCTAGTGTGATGATATAATTATTTGTCAGGTTCCTTTCTAAAGTGCACTTTGATGGCTAAATACATAGAAATCACATGATTCAATGTAGTAGATCAAAGATAACTTTAAAACTTAAAACTAGGGCTTCCCTGGTGGTGCAGTGGTTGAGAATCCGCCTGCTGATACAGGGGATGTGGGTTCGTGCCCCGGTCCAGGAAGATCCCACATGCCGCGGAGCGGCTGGGCCCGTGAACCATGGCCGCTGAGCTTGCGCGTCTGGAACCTGTGCTCCGCAAAGGGAGAGGCCACAACAGTGAGAGGCCCGGGTGCCGAAAAAAAAAAAAAAAAAAAAAAAAAAAAAAAATTAAAACTAATTTTTTCTTATCACAAAATCAAAACATCGTCATTGTAAGGAAATGTAAAAATACAAATAAATGGAAAGAAACCAAACTCTTGGCCCACAACTCAAAAAACAAATGTAATATTTTCATACATATCCTTCCATTATTTTTTCTCTGCATATACATATATACATTTGTTTTACAAAATTAGAATTTTCCTATCAGTGCTGTTTTCCATCTTCTTTTCCCTGCCATAAATTGTGATTAGCTACTCACACCTTTATATCCTTTTAAATGGTTGGTTGGCATTGGATTGTGGGGTTATGTCATCGATTTTAAAGCTAATTTTCTATTTGGGGCACTTAGTTTATTTTCGATTTTTGGTTCCTACTAATATACCGTACTGAGTTGGATTGAGGTTTTTTGTTTATTTGTTTGTTTTGGTCAAATCTTGGCATATGTATTTATTTTCTTCATATAAATTTCTAAACATAGAACTGATGGATTCAGGTGGCACATTTTAAGACTTTGGGTGCGAAATGTCAAACTTCCTCCCCATCTTGACCCTAACTCCAGACGGCCTATGAAATGTCTGTTTCTCTACATCCCCACCAACACTGCATATTAAATAATTGCTTAAAAATCTCTACAAATCACTTCAGTGTGATATTTTAATGTAATTAAATGTATTCTATCTGAAAAAAATAAAAGGTCTCTCTTTAAAGCACGAATTCAAATCAAATAAGTTAAAACCAGCCTTCCTTTGAATAGATCTATGCAGCAAAAATTAATGTCAGAATTACAACCACACAGCCAAAGAGGAAACTGATGCAACAGTCTATTAAAATTAGGGCACATTACAGTGTGGAAATCTGACAGACACCATCTCTGCCAGGTGATCAAAGTTCACACCAAGAGTGAGAAATCATACTGGTAGCATACACCTTCAATGCGGGCAATGAGAAGATACTTTACCTCTATGGTTTTCCTCCCCAGAACCCATAACAGTAGCATCATCATGCGAAACATGTGAAGGACATTCTACAAAACACCTAAGCAGTACTCCTTGAAGTTATTAAGGAAAGTCATAGCAGCCACAAGTGAGTATGTCCATCATTGATAAATCCACATTTTGGATAGCCAAGATGTGCTATATCCCTTCAGTGGAATATTATTCAGTCGTGAAAAAGGAACAAAGGGTTGATACCTGCTACAACACAGATGAACCTTGAAGACATCATTCTTAGAGAAAGAAGCCAGATACAAAAGGCCACCTGTTGTATGATTCCACTTATATGAAATTTCCAGAATAAGCAAATCCATAGAGACAGAAAGTAGATTAGTGGTTGCTGGGAGCTGGGGGCTGGGGCCGTGCGGAGTGAGTGCTACGTGGGTGTGTGTTTTCTTACAGAGGTGAAGAAAATGTTCAGGGACTAGTAGTGATGACTGCACAATTTTTGAAGATACTAAAACCCACTGAAGTGTACACTTTGAAAGAATGGATATTGTAGTATATGAATTACATCTCAAATGGAAAAAACAAAAAACCAAGAAAGTCTGAGAAACTGTCACAACCAAGAGGCATCTAGGGAGCCATGATGCCTCCATGTAATTATGTGTGTCCTGTATGGGATTCTGGACCAGAAAAAGTACATTTGGTAAAAACTAAGGAAATCTGAACACAGTATAGACTTCAGTAAAAATGTATCAATATTGGTTCATTAACTGTAGCATATATATGGGAATAATGTAAGACGTTTATAATGCAGGAAAATCACAGAGGAAAGTGGGTGTGGGTTATATGGGAAATCTCTACTATCTTTGCAACTTTGCTGTAAATCTAAAAGAGTTGTAACTTTAAAAGTTTATTAAAAAAAAAACAACGATCAAGTCATACCCAGTGGTGATAATTTGGGCCACTTTAGGAAAAACAGAAGGGTTCTTGCCTCTGGCTTTGAGGACTCAGTATATTCTGATTTTGTCATCAGGAAAACTGCCCATTTGGTAACTGAACCCAGCGTTGGCACATCAGGTCACCAGGGAAGCTGTTGGCTGAGCTAAGGATAAACACCAGCGATTCTATTCTCAGTAAGTGGTTCTCACCACTAACCATCCTTCCTTCCCCTTCGGTTTGTCTGTATCATGTCCGGGCCTGAGGGTAAGTCCTGATTCTAGTGATTTTTGGTTTGAAAAATATTGGGAGATTTCAGTGGATTTGCCTAAAAATAAAATCTTACTTTTTTTTTTTTAAAACAGGTGGCTAACTTCAACATTAATGCCAATGCTTATGACCAAGGAAATCAGATGATGCAAAGCTAAGCAGAATTTTCAAATGACATGAGACTCTAGGTGACATCCAGGACACTGGTTTGCAAGGGTGCACTGGTGCACAGCCCTGAGAAGCAAGCTACTCTTGCAGAAACACCTAGCATATTGAAATATTAAATAGAAAATAACCCCCTCAAACTTGGAAGTTAGGGTCTTGTAAAAGTTTATATTAGGAGAAATTGTACTCAAAGAGCTTAAAAGTCTATGGAAAAACAAGGTTGTGGACTTCACATCTGTGAACATTCTGAGAAATCACTTAAATTCATTAAAATTATTATTTGAACAACAATAAAAATAGTCCTGGGTAACATTTTCTGCACATGCAGCAATGCTGTTTGTTCCCTTTTTAAGAGAAATCCTGTGACCTCTCTCTCCACAAAACCAAGTATTGAGGCTGAGGCCTGAATCATTCTGGATACACCCCTTGGAGAAGCTTGACCCAAACCAATTCAAAACAAGAAAATGCCGAAGTCTTGGCTTTTATGAGTTCCTAAGCAGGCTTTTGAAATTCATGGCAGAGACTATAATCTTGAAAGCCAAGGCTTTTGATTTGCAGGATTTGTAAAAGAGAGGCTTTTTTTTTTTTTTTAAAGGTCTCTAAACTTTCGTTTTGAGTATCAAAACTTTGGATTCAAAAGCAAATCCCTGATGAAATTTTGGAATAAAGTTTATGCCGTAACAAACAATACGTTTGCAGGGGAATTGATGAAAAGTCAGATTATCCTGTCCTTGAGCTGAAATTCTTAAAAAAAAAAAAAAAAAAAGAAATCCTGGAGTGGAGGAATTAAAAATCCCAGGGGTCCCGGCAGTGGGTAAAACTGGATTGGCCATAAGCTGATTAGCTGATTGTTGTTGAAATTATGTTCATTATTTTCTTCTCTCTACTTCTGTCTATTTTTTGAAATGTTTCCATAATAAACAGTTTGCTCTTGTGAGTTTTAATGTGGAAGCTGGGAGACCAGCCAGCAGTTTATTGATACACCTGAAACTAACACAACACTGTTAATCAACTATACTCCAATATAAAATAAAAAAACTTTTTAACCAAAAAATAAAAAAATAAATTATGTAATTTAAAAAAATAAAAGAGGGACTTCCTTGGCGGTCCAGTGGTTAAGACTGGGCGCTTCCACTGCAGTGGGCACGGGTTTGATCCAAGTTGGAGAATTAAGATCCCACGTGCTGCCTGGTGCAGCCAAAATTTTTTTTTTAATTAAAATCAATTAAATTTAAAAAAAGAAGAAGTTTATTTAAATTATGCAGGCAGGGCTTCCCTAGTGGCTCGGTGGTTAAGAATCCATCTGCCAATGCAGGGCACATGGGTTTGAGCCCTGGGCCGGGAAGATCCCACATGCCTCGGAGCAACTAAGCCTGTGCACCACAACTACTGAGCCTGAGCTCTAGAGCTCACGAGCCACAACTACTGAGCCCGCATGCCACAACTACTGAAGCCCATGTGCCTAGAGCCTGTGCTCTGCAACAAGAGAAGCCACCACAATGAGAGGTCCTTGCACCCCAATGAAGAGTAAGCCACGCTCTCTTGCAACTAGAGAAAAACCCGTGCACAGCAATGAAGACCCAATGCAGCCAAAAATAAATAAACAAACAAACAAATAAATAAATAATGCAGGCAAGAGGTGGTGGTGCCTGGATAGGGCAGCCGTGATAGAGAGGAGAAAAGAGGCTGGAGAGAGGCGTTTGGCTTCAAAATATATCTGGTGGGATCACAATGGATTATTACATCTCACACCCTAAATCCCCTGTGAATTTTCCCACCTCCTTCATGTTGAGAACTTACTGTCCCAGGCACTTGACTTTGGGGAAAGAAGATGGGTTGCGAGAAAAACAATATGGATGGGGTTAGCCCCTGGGCTGGGTTCCTGAGAAGGGTCTCTGTCCTGGACACCATCTACAGCCTGCGGGACTTTAGAAAACATCCAGACGCCTGTGGGCTTTAGTCTAGGAGCTGTGGGAACCTCAAAGGGTCTTCAGTAGGCTGTGGCCTGAGCTGATTTTAAAAGTCCCTCAACCCCAGCTACTGCATGGAGCAGTTTGGAGTGCGCTGTCTGTGGAAATGGACCAGTTATGAAAAGCTGAAGCATTCCGAGTACTTTACATAAAGGTGCTCTTTCACTCCTCCAAGCAACCTTGTGAAATGGGGATCATTATCCTCATTTTGAACACAGGAAATCTGAGATCAGACAGATTGAGTGAGTACTCATGGTCACAAAGCAATTACCTGTAAGGTTGCCAGATAAAATACAACAAAACCTGGCATGGAACATAGTGATACTAAAAAATTATTCACTGTTTATCTGAAATTTAAATTTAACTGGGTGACCTATATTTTTATTTGCTAAATCTGGCAACCTTAATTACTGACCAAGCCAAGATTTGAGTCCAGGATCTGTCTCCAAAATCCTGGTCCTTCCCCCAAACTACCCAAATTCTATGGCAAGAGTTTGCTCTGGTTCATCTTCATACCCTGCTCATGGCCTCACTGGGGCCTTGCCAACAGACAGAGAGTCCCTGGCAAATGTTTACTGAGTGAATATATAGAAGGACATGCAATGACAGAGAACTTGGAGGTTTTTCTGGACAATCAAAAATTCCAGCATAGTGAGTCTCCTATAGTGGGTAAGAGCGTAGGTTCTGATATCAACTCCCTGGGTTCAGATCCTGCTACCATTATTTACCCACCAGCAGCGTGATTTAGGACAAATCACTTAAGCCCTGGGCCTCAGTTTCCTCATCTGTAAAATGGGGATGATAAAAATAGCACTAATAATAGTATTTTGCTCAGAGGTCTGTTTTGAGGATGAAATTAGCAATGCCAATGCCATGCTTCACAGACAGTAAGACCTAGGGAAATGTTGGCTATGATAGAGGTCAAGAGGAAGATAAAGAAGTAAGTCAAATGCTGCAAACCCTCCTCACACTGCCAGAAATACTCAGTGTTTTTTTTTTAAGGGTGGGAACTCAGTTTCCTTCCCCATCTTCCCCGGTGTGGTCACAGAGCCCTGCTCCTGGTAGGGGGTGCAGTAAATACTGATTCAATCAATAAATGAGCCAGGAGCAGAGTTTGTAAGGGGATCAGAATTGACCTCTAAAAATAACCCAAAACTGCACAGAGAACTGTATTCAATATCTTGTAAAAACTTATAATGGAAAAGAATCTGAAAAAGAATATACACACACACATATGTGTGTGTGTGTAACAGAATCACTTTGCTGTACACCTGAAACATGTCAAATAAATCAGACTTCAATTAAAAAAAAATTTTTTAATCCAAAAACAAAAAGAAAAAAACAAAAACTATATTAGAGGGAAGTAATTTGAGGGACAATTCCAGAACGTGACAGTGAGTGAGTCAAAGCATCTATTATTGAAAAGTTTGTATTTTGAAACATTTTTTAAATAAATTTTATTTATTTATTTGGCTGCGTTGGGTTTTCATTTCTGTGCGAGGGCTTTCTCTAGTTGCGGCGAGCGGGGGCCACTCTTCATCGCGGTGCGCGGGCCTCTCACTATCGCGGCCTCTCTTGTTGTGGCGCACAGGCTCCAGACGCGCAGGCTCAGTGGCCGTGGCTCACGGGCCCGGCCGCTCCGCGGCATGTGGGATCTTCCCGGACCGGGGCACAAACCCGTGTTCCCTGCATTGGCAGGCGGACTCTCAACCACAGCGCCACCAGGGAAGCCCTGGAGGGGTCTACTTTTGATGGATGGTCATGGAAGGCTTCTTAGGGGAGGTGATCCCCAAGCTGAGACCAGCCAGGTCGAGTTGGTGCTCAGTAAGTATGGAAGGCACGAAAGGAAGCAAAACAGAGTGGGCAAGAGTCGTAAGTGGTGGTGACAAGCACAGACTTTCTGGGTTTGAATCCTGCACTGCTAGGACTTGCTGTGTCGTCTTGTGCAAGCTGTTTGCCGTTCTCCCATGCCTCAGTTTCTCCATCTGTAAAATGGGGGTGACAGCAACACTTGCTTCATGGGGCTGTCATGAGGAATCCATGAATTGATATTTATAAGGCACGTGCATGTTTGACCAGCCTGAATCAAGCATCACGCAAGTAAGTGTCCCAGAGGCTGTTGACTCTGGTTACATCCTCTGCTTCACCTGAGCTCTAACCTGCACTTCTCCTCTTCTCTACCTGAGGGCGCTCTCCAACTCAACCCAACACAGGCTCACCCTGGAAACGTGGGGGGAGTTAAAGTCCTGAGGGCTTCTCTCAACCAGGAAGGACAGACGTCGGTGGATAAATGCCTCAGGCTCTCTGCCCTCCATTGGAGTCACAGTGACCTGCACCCCACACAGGCTCTCAGGGGACCCCCAGGGAAACAGACCCTGTTGTCCAACATGGTACCCTGCCCATTAACGCACCCTTTATTGGTTCTTCTCCCTTCCCTGTCTCACTTCTCTCCCTCTCGGTGCTTCCTGGAATCAGCTCCCAGGACTGGGATGGGGCATGCGATGTGACTAGAGGGTAAAGCATAAGGATGCAGTTCAACTGATGAAAGGGATAAACACATATGGTCTATCCCTATGATGGAATAATATTCTGCCATAAAAAGGAATGAAATTCTGATGCATGCCACAATGCGGATGAACCTCAAAAACATCACAATAAGTGAAAGAAGCCAGACACAAAAGGTCACATATTGTTTGCTTCCATTTATATGAAATGTCTGGAAGAGGTAAATCTATAGACAGAAGGCAGACTAGTGGTTTTCAGGGGTTTGAGAGGAGGAGGAATGAGGAGTGAGTGCTTAGTGGGTACAGGGATTCTTTGGGGTGCTGAAAATGTTTTGAAACTAGATAGAGGTGATGGTTGTACAACACTGTGAATGTATTAAATGTCACTGAATTGGGACTTCTCTGGTGGTTCAGTGGTTGGGACTCCACGCTCCCGATGCAGGCGGCCCAGGTTCGATCCCTGGTGGGGGAACTAGATCTCACATGCATGCCGAAACTAACAGTTCACATGCCACAACTAAGGAGCCTATAAGCCGCAACTAAGGTGACTGCCTGCCGCAACTAAGACCCAGCACAACCAAATAAATAAATTAAATAAATAATAAATAAAATAAATATTAAGAAAAAAAAGTCACTGAATTTTTGGGACTTCCCTGGTGCTCCAGTGGGTAAGACTCTGCGCTCCCAATGCAGGGGGCGACTAGATCCCGCCTGCCTGACACAACTAAGACCCAGCAAAGCCAAAATAAATAAATAAATAATAATAAATAAATATTTTTTTAAAAAAGAGTTACTTTCTATTAAAAAAAAAGTCACTGAATTTTTCACTTTTTCTTCTTTTTAATTGGCCGAGATGCATGCTGGATCTTACGTTCCATGTCCCCTGCAATGGAAGCGCAGATTCCTAACCACTGGACAGCCAGGGAGTTCCCTGAACTGTTCATTTTTAAATGGTTAATGTTAACTTTATGTTGTATGAACTTCACCTCAGTTAAAAAATATATTAAACACACGCACACGCACACCCTGAACAACTTTCTCTTCCACTGCTCCGAGGCGGGGAATCCTCAGCCAGTCCTGGGACCCTGTGTGGGAATTGTCACCTGGCATCTGCTCCAGGGAAGGGAAGCCTCTTCAGTGCTGAAAACCATGTGGTCCTTCCTTCCTAAAACTGCAAGAAAGGGAATTCATATTTCTTCACTGAGGCTCTACTATGTGCAGGCCCCGTGCTGGACACTGGAAACTGTTTCCTTCAACGCTCTTTTTTTTTTTTTCTTCAATTTGGCTGCATCGGGTCCTAGTTGTGACACGTGGGATCTTCGTTGCAGCATGCGGGATCCTTCACTACGGTATACGGACTTCTCTCTAGTTGTGGCGTGCGGGCTCAGTAATTGCAGCACGTGGGCTTAGTTGCCCCGTGGCATGTGGGACCCTAGTTCCCCGACCAGGGATCCAACCCGCATCCCCTGCATTGGAAGGTGGATTCTTAACTACTGGACCACCAGGGAAGTACTCCTTCAACCCTCTTGACCCTCTCTTGCCTCATCCATTTAATTTTTCTTAATACCACCTGACATTACATTACATATACATGTTTTCTCCCACTAGGCTGTAAGTTTCACAGGTGCCAGAAGTTTGTCTGTCTTGTTTATTACCATATCGCTCTCACCTGGCACATAGTAGCTGCTCAATAAATACTGATCAGGTGAAGGAACCTAGCAAGATAGGCATTAGCATCTCCAGTTTACAGGTGGGGAAATGCATGCTCAGTGATTTGCCAAAATCACATGACTGGTAAGTAACAGAGACTGAATTTGAACTCAAGGCCATCTGGGGGCACAGCCCATGTGGCAGGGAGCGGTCCTTCATCAGCTTCCTATGCGTGGCTGGGATGAGTTAGAAGTCTGAAAATTAAAAGCCTCAAAATGATGACTCATCTCTTAGGCAAAGAAGCAGGGAATGGTGACCCGGAGCTGAGTCACTGTTTCCGCTTCCCTCTGCGCTGACTTGCTCAAACCTCCAGTTCTTGGCCTCCCTGAGCTCTTTGTGGGGATGAGGCCAGGGACTGAACATAGCCTGGTCCTCCATTCTCATCTTGCCTCTGCCCTCTCGGCTGGGACCGTCTGACCCAGATGAAACCACAGATGTGGGCCCAGGCCGGCAGTCGCTATACAGCCATGGCAAGCTCTGAACGCTGGCAGTGATGAAACTTGAAGACATTCCTGCTACGAGGTTTTTCTTGGATGGACGGCACCAGCTGTAACCCCTTCCATACCTGACTTATTTAAAACACTTATTTAATCTAACTGTTAGAAAAGAAGCCTTAACATCAGAAAGAGATGGGTTTGAAGCCCAGATATGTCATTTATTAGCTGTGTGACCTAGGGCTCACTACTTAACCACTCTGTTCTTCAATTTTCTCATCTGGAAAATGAGGTACTAATAGTATCTGCTTCCAAGTGTTGGCAGGAGGATGGAACAGGACTTTTTTGAGTGGGGGTGATTTGTACAGCCCAAAGAAGGAAGAAAAGGTGCTGAAGACTGAACCCCACGGTAGGGATAGGAGTGGAGTGGGGTTGGAGGTGATCAGGGTTCTGGGTGTGGGCCCCAGGATGACCAGTTAGTCAAAGGTTGAGACTGGCCAAGTGGCTTAATACTGGCAACTTCCCCTTCTCCAACTATACAAGAGTGGGGGATGGATCACGCTAAGCCCTGCTCTGTGCCACACAGAATTAGAATACGAGCTCACCCAGAATGAGAACATCCCACAAAAGGAAGAATGTTAATCAAGCTCACGGTTGGGGATTTCAGGGTGATGGATATTAAAACTATTACCCGGGCTTCCCTGGTGGCACAGTGGTTGGGAGTCCGCCTGCCGATGCAGGGGACACGGGTTCGTGCCCCGGTCCAGGAAGATCCCACATGCCGCGGAGCAGCTGGGCCTGTGAGCCATGGCCGCTGAGCCTGCGCATCCGGAGCCTGTGCTCTGCAACGGGAGAGGCCACGACAGTGAGAGGCCCGCGTATCGCAAAAACAAAAAAACAAAAAAAACCCCACTATTACCCTGGTAATCCTTGAATGTATTTTCGTTGTGAAAGATTCTAACACTCCAGATCTATATAGAGCAAACTATGAAGTCCCTCTTCATCCGTTTCCACTATCAACAGTTTGGAGCACACTCTTACTGTCTTTTTTCTTTGCATTTATGTAGATAACGTGCACAGGGCTAATAGCTAACACTAACCGGGCATTTACCACATATCAGGCACTGCCCCAAGCAATCTACATAGCTTAATATATTGAATCTTCACAACAGCCACATGAGGCAAATTCTTTTATCATCTTTCTTTTACAGAGGGGGAAACTCAGACCCAGAGAAGTGAAGTAACTTCCCCAAAGTCACGCAGCTTCGGAGAGGAGGAGTTGGGATTCAAACTCAGGCAGCCTGGCCCCGAAGTCTATACATGTAACCATGGCATTCTGTTGTCTCTCATATATTTTCTTTTTTCTATAAACGGGGTCATACCTTGTGCATCTTTTGCATCTTGTTTTTTACATTTGATATATTTTAGAGAACATCCCATGTCAGTTCACATAGGACTGCTCCTCTCACTTTAATGGTGGCACAGAACTGCATGGTATTCCACAGACAAAGATGCTATAATATATTTGTTGATTCCTTGTTGATGGACTGTTAGGGTGTTTCCACTCTCTCATTTTTACAAACAACCCTTTCACCGTCATCACTTAAACATGTATCTTTGGATCTTTGGGAACTCATAGCTATTTCTAGAGATTCCTAGAAGTAGGGATTTAAATCTTCAGAAAATATTGTTAGATTGTCTTCCCAAAAGGAAGTCCCAGTTTACACCCCATCATCAGTGTATAAGTCCCTGATCCCCACACTCTTGCCAACACTGGGTGGATATAACTTTCATTTATATTTTCACTGGATGGGGGAGATGGGAAAGTCATGTCTCGCTGGATGTTTTCCTTTGCATTTCCCAGATTGACAGTGAGCTCAGCATCTTTTCTTGCTTTTTTTTTTTTGATTGAAGTATAGTTGATTTACAATGTTGTGTTAATTTCTGCTGTGCAGCAAAGTGACTCAGTTATACACATATATACATATATATATATATATATATATATATATATATATATATATGTATGTATTCTTTTCCATTATGGTTTATCCCAGGAGATTGGATATAGTTCCCTGCACTATACAGTAGGACCTTGTTGTTTTCAGCATCTTTCCAAATGTGTATAATGACCATTTCTGTATTACCTTCTGTGAATGCCCTGACAGAGTTAATAGGGCTGTGGAAATTTAACGTTTTTTTTTTTTTTTATGAAATTTAACATTTCTTTCTCTGTGTACCCCAACTCCACCCTGTAGTCACCATTTATGGCTATCCAAATCCTCCTCTTTCCTGTGATGATAGTCCCTGTGTCCCCCTTTTCACCAATCTCCTGTGTGGTCACATTCACAGCCTTTGACCCAAAGGGAGCCAACAGGTCCATCCCCAGGTCATGGTGATGGGTTCAGGGCAGAGCTCACGACCCAAGAAGGGCCAACCAGAGAAAACAAGCCTCCAACCTTGACTTCTTTTCCATCTCTTGGACAGAGAAACTCTGTCTTCCTCTGCATTTGGATCAGTGACATGAGGAATCCAAAGTTGCCAGGGAACCCCAAGAGAAGCAGGAAAATGAAGAAACCACAGAGAAGGCAAAGTGAAGGAAGGCAGGGATTCTGAGTCTGGATGGTATTATTATCTGAGCCCCTGGATCCAGCTTCATCCAAAGTCAACCCATGCCTGAACTTCCCCATCATGTAAGGGAATGGATTTCTTTGTTTTAATTATTATTATTTTTAAAAACAGCTTAGGTTGAGATTGTTGGGTTTTTTGGTTTTGGTTTTTTTCATTTTCACCTTGTAGTGAGTGCTAACTGATCCCCATGTCCAGAAGAAAGAAAACACAGATTTGTATTGAAACAGAGTAGGACCCTATGGCCCTTCCCCCTTGCCCCAAGTCCTCAGCCTGCCTTTTGGCTGTGGAAAAACTTTAGCCAAAGAAAAAGTTTAATTAGAGAAGTGAGAAAACGCAGAAACAAAGGAAAACAGTCCAACAAGACTATATAATAATAGTTGAGTCATTAAGCATAGTCAAGGACTTTTAGTTCCTTCTCAAGAGCTATAGATAATATTCTGAGCCATATCCTGTGAGCTGTCTTACAGATACTGGAACCCCCAACAGGTGGAGAAGTTAACTACATGATGACCAGCCATGACATAAGCTGCCACAATTCTGAGAACTGGCCTCAAGAAATGGAAACAGAGATAGCCTCATCCACCAGAGGTCAGACAGCAGAAGCAAGAAGAACTACAATCCTGCAGCCTGTGGAACAAAAACCATATTCACAGAAAGATAGACAAAATGGAAAGGCAGAGGGCTTTGTACCAGATGAAGGAACAAGATAAAACCCCAGAAAAACAACTAAATGAAGTGGAGATAGGCAACCTTCCAGAAAAAGAATTCAGAATAATGATAATGAAGATGATCCATGACCTCAGAAAAATAATGGAGGCAAAGATCGAGAAGATGCAAGAAATGTTTAACAAAGACCTAGAAGAATTAAAGAACAAACAAACAGAGATGAACAACACAATAACTGAAATGAAAATTACACTAGAAGGAATCAATAACAGAATAACTGAGGCAGAAGAACAGATAAGTGACCTGGAAGACAGCATGGTGGAATTCACTGCCATGGAACAGAAAAAAGAATGAATAGAAATGAAGACAGCCTAAGAGACCTCTGGGACAACATTAAAAGCAACAACATTCGCATTATAGGGGTCCCAGAAGGAGAAGAGAGAGAGAAAGGACCCGAGAAAATACTTGAAGAGATTATAGTCGAAAACTTCCCTACCACGGGAAAGGAAATAGCCACCCAAGTCCAGGAAGTGCAGAGAGTCCCAGGCAGGATAAACCCAAGGAAAAACATGCCGAGACACATGGTAATCAAACTGACAAAAATTAAAGACAAAGAAAAATTATTGAAAGCAACAAGGGAAAAATGACAGGTGACATACAAGGGAACTCCCATAAGGTTAACAGCTGATTTCTCAGCAGAAACTCTACAAGCCAGAAGGGAGTGGCACAATATATTTAAAGTGATGAAAGAGAAGACCTTACAACCAAGATTACTCTACCTGGCAAGGATCTCATTCAGATTCGATGGAGACATCAAAAGCTTTACAGACAAGCAAAAGCTAAGAGAATTCAGCACCACCAAACCAGCTCTACAACAAATGCTAAAGGAACTTCTCTAAGTGGGAAACACAAGAGAAGAAAAGGACCTACAAAAACAAACCTATAACAATTAAGAAAATGGTAATAGGAACATGCATATTGATAATTACCTTAAATGTGAATGGATTAAATGCTCCAACCAAAAGACAGAAGCTCCCTGATTGGATACAAAAACAAGACCCATATATATGCTGTCTACAAGAGACCCACTTCAGACCTAGGGATACATACAACTGAAAGTGAGGGGTTGGAAAAAGATATTCCATGCAAATGGAAAGCAAAAGAAAGCTGGAGTAGCAATACTCATATCAGATAAATAGAATTTAAAATAAAGAATGTTACAAGAGACAAGGAACTACATAATGATCAACGGATCAATCCAAGAAGAAGATATAACAATTATAAATTATGTGCACCCAACACAGGAGCACATCAATACATAAGGCAACTGCTAACAGCTATAAAAGAGGAAATCGACAGTAACACAATAATAGTGGGGGACTTTAACACCTCACTTACACCAATGGACAGATTATCCAGACAGAAAATTAATAAGGAAACACAAGCTTCAAATGACACAATAGAACAGATAGATTTAATTGATATTTATAGGACATTCCATCCAAAAAACAGCAGATTACACTCCCTTCTCAAGTGCACATGGAACATTCTCCAGGATAGATCACATCCTGGGTCACAAATCAAGCCTCGGTAAATTTAAGAAAATTGAAATCATATCAAGCGTGTTTTCCAACCACAACGCTATGAGATAAGAAATCAATTACAGGGAAAAAAATGTAAAAAACACAAGCACATGGAGGCTACACAATACGTTACTAAATAACCAAGAGATCACTGAAGAAATCAAAGAGGAAATAAAAAAGTACCTAGACACATATTACAAAGAAAACACGACGATCCAGAACCTATGGGGTGCAGCAAAAGTAGTTCTAAGATGGAAGTTTATATGAATACAAGCCTACCTCAAAAAACAAGAATCTCAAATAAACAATCTAACCTTACACCTAAAGCAATTAGAGAAAGAAGAACAAAAAAAACCCAAAGTTAGCAGAAGGAAAGAAATCATACAGATCAGAAATAAATGAAAAAGAAATGAAGGAAACAGTAGCAAAGATCAATAAAACTAAAAGCTTGTTCTTTGAGAAGATAAACAAAACTGAAAAACCATTAGCCAGACTCATCAAGGAAAAAAGGGAGAAGACTCAAATCAACAATATTAGAAATGAGAAAGGAGAAGTAACAACTGACACTGCAGAAATAAAAACGATCATGAGAGATTACTACAAGCAACTATATGCCAATAAAGTGGACAACCCGGAAGAAATGGACAAATTCTTAGAAAAGCACAATGCTCTGAGACTGAACCAGGAAGAAATAGAAAATATGAACAGACTGATCACAAGTAATGAAATTGAAACTGTGATTAAAAATCTTCCAACAAACAAAAGTCCAGGACCACATGGCTTCACAGGTGAATTCTATCAAACATTTAGAGAAGAGCTAAGACCCATCCTTCTCAAACTCTTCCAAAAAATTGCAGAGGAAGGAACACTCCCAAACTCATTCTATGAGGCCACTGTCACCCTGATATCAAAACCAAATATACTATAAAAAAAAAAGAAAATTACAGATCAATATCACTGATGAATATAGATGCAAAAATCCTCAACAAAATACTAGCAAACAGAATCCAACAACACATTAAAAGGATCATACACCACAATCAAGTGGGATTTATCCCAGGGATGCAAGGATTCTTCAATATACGCAAATCAATCCATGTGATACACCATATTAACAAATTGAAGAATAAAAACCATATGATCATCTCAATAGATGCAGAAAAAGCTTTTGACAAAATTCAATACCAATTTATGATAAAAACTCTCCAAAAAGTGGGCATAGAGGGAACCTACCTTAACATAATAGAGGCTGTATATGACAAACCCACAGCAAACATCATTCTCAATGGTGAAAAACTGAAAGCATTTCCTCTAAGATCAGGAACAAGGTAAGGATGTCCACTATCGCCACTATTATTCAACATAGTTTTGGAAGTCCTAGCCCTGGCAATCAGAGAAGAAAAAGAAATAAAAGGAATACAAATTGGAAAAGAAGAAGTAAAACTGTCACGGTTTGCAGATGACATGATACTATACACAGAGAGTCCTAAAGATGCCACCAGAAAACTACTAGATCTAATCAATGAATTTGGTGAAGTTGCAGGATACAAAATTAATGCACAGATATCTCTTGCATTCCTATACACTAACAACAAAAGATCAGAAACAGTTATTAAGGAAACAATCTCATTCACCATTGCAACAAAAAGAATAAAATATCTAGGAATAAACCTACCTAAGGAGGTAAAAGACCTATACTCAGAAAACTATAAGACACTGATGAAAGAAAACAAAGATGACACAAACAGATGGAGAGATAAACCATGTTCTTGGATTGGAAGAATCAATATTGTGAAAATGACTATACTACCCAAAGCAATCTACAGGTTCAATGCAATCCCTATCAAATTACCAGTGGCATTTTTTACAGAACTAGAACAAAAAGATCTTAAAATTTATATGGAGACACAGAAGACGCTGAAGAGCCAAAGCAGTCTTGAGGGAGAAAAACGGAGCTGGAGTAATCGACTCTCTGACTTCAACCTATAATACAAAGCTACAGTAATCAAGACAATATGGTACTGGCACAAAAACAGAAACATAGATCAATGGAACAGGATAGAAAGCCCAGAGATAAACCCATGCACCTATGGTCAACTAATCTATGACAAGGGAGGCAAGGATATACAATGGAGAAAAGACAGTCTCTTCAATAAGTGGTGATGGGAAAACCGGACAGCTACATGTAGAAGAATGAAATTAGAACACTCCCTAACACCATCCACAAAAATAAACTCAAAATGGATTAGAGGCCTAAATGTAAGACTGGACACTATAAAACTTTTAGAGGAAAACATAGGAAAAACACTCTTTGACATAAATCACAGCAAGATTTTTTTTGATCCACCTCCTAGAGTAATGGAAATAAAAACAAAAATAAACAAATGGGACCTAATGAAACTTAAAAGCTTTTGCAAAGCAAAGGAAACTACAGACAAAACGAAAAGACAACCCTCAGAATGGGAGAAAATATTTGCAAATGAATCAATGGACAAAGGACTAATCTCCAAAATATATAAACAGCTCATGCAGCTCAATATCAAAAAAACAAACAACCCAGTCCAAAAATGGGCAGAAGACCTAAATAGACATTTCTCCAAAGAAAACATACAGATGGCCAAGAAGCACATGAAAAGCTGCTCAACATCACTAATTATTAGAGAAATGCAAATCAAAATTACAATGAGGTATCACCTCACACCAGTTAGAATGGGCACCATGAGAAAATCTACAAACAACAAATGCTGGAGAGGGTGTGGAGAAAAGGGAGCCCTCCTGCACTGTTGGTGGGAATGTAAATTGATACAGCCACTATGGAGAACAGTATGAGGTTCCTTAAAAAACAAAAAATAGAACTACCATATGACCCAGAAATCCCACTCCTGGGCATATACCCAGAGAAAACCATAATTAAAAAAGACACATGCACCCCAATGTTCACTGCAAGACTATTTACAATAGCCAGGTCATGGAAGCAACCTAAATGCCCATCGACAGACGAATGGATAAAGAAGATATGGTATATATATACAATGGAATATTATTCAGCCATAAAAAGGAACGAATTTTGGTCATTTGTAGAGACGTGGATGGATCTAGAGACTGTCATACAGAGTGAAGTAAGTCAGAAAGAGAAAAACAAATATCGTGTATTAACGCATATATATGGAACCTAGAAAAATGCTACAGATGAACCAGTTTGCAGGGCAGAAATAGAGACACAGATGTAGA
Source organism: Tursiops truncatus (assembly GCF_011762595.2). Taxonomy (NCBI): domain Eukaryota; kingdom Metazoa; phylum Chordata; class Mammalia; order Artiodactyla; family Delphinidae; genus Tursiops; species Tursiops truncatus. The sequence continues at coordinate 30,577,973 of NC_047048.1, forward strand.
GAACAAACGTATGGACACCAAGGGGGGAAAGTGGCAGGGGCGGGGAGGTGTGTGGGATGAATTGGGAGATTGGGATTGACATGTATACACTAATATGTATAAAATAGATAACTAATAAGAAACTGCTGTATAAAAAATAAATAAAATAAAATTCAGAAAAAAAAAAAGAAATGGAAACAAACCAACGCTGGAACTGAAGATTAACTGTACTTACAACAGTCAGGATGACACTGGTCAGACCACCGATGACCAATTTCAAGATGACTGTCAGAGCTGACTGTGCTGTTTCTGCATGTAGCCCTCTCCCTTCACCTATAAAAGCTCTTACCCCCAGATTTTCACAGGAGAGGAATGGGGAAGGAGCTGGCCTTTGGACAGGCGTCCACTGCCCCCACCCCCAGTTGCCCTCATCCAAAATAAAGCAGAGTTTCCTTTCCACCACCCTTGCCTTTTTATTGGCTTTTGGGCGACGAGTAGCCTGACCCCACTTTTGGTTACAATATTCAGCCAAACTTGGCTCTCAAGCCTGAGGGCCCATAGATGTGCTTCTAGACCTGCCCAGGTGTTAAGTATGATTTTTTTTAACGCTAAAGCAGACGAGCTTGAGCCGTCGCCCCGCCCTCTCCCTCTCTCTCTTTCTGCTGGTGGATTCTGGAGAAGATGCGCAGAAAGGGCACCTCGCAAGGGGAAAGAAAAGAAGGAAGAACAGATCATCAGCCTCGGCCCTCAGGTGGCTGAGCGAGAAAATGCATTTGGTGTGTGCCACCTTTTTGCATCCTTCAATGACACTTTTGTCCATGTCACCGACCTTTCTGGCAAGGAAGCTATCTGCCGTGTAACTGGTGGGATGAAGGTGAAGGCTGACTGAGATGAGTCATCCCCATATGCTGCCACGTTGGCTGCCTAGGATGTAACCCAGAGGTGCAAGGAGCTGGGCATCACTGCCCTCCACATCAAACTCCGGGCCACAGGAGGAAATAGGACCAAGACTCCTGGACCGGGGGCCCAGTCAGCCCTCAGAGCCCTCACCCGCTCAGGAACAAAGATTGGGCGGATTGAGGATGTCACCCCCATCTCCTCCGACAGTACCCGCAGGAACGGGGGGTCTCCGTGGTCGCTCTCTGTGAGAAGGACTCCTCAAATTATTGTTTTCTGTTAATAAATTGCCTTGATGTAAGCTCAAAATGCGAAAATGCTAAAGCAAACGGAAGGCATATGTCCCACTGTTTTGGAAGGAAGCAAGGTAGACACAGAAAAGACAATGACTGGCCCTCCGATCCTCGGAGACTTTTTATTTTATTTTATTTTTATTTTTTTACTTTTTTGCGGTACGCGGGCCTCTCATTGCTGTGGCCTCTCCCGTTGCGGAGCACAGGCTCCGGACACGCAGGCTCAACGGCCATGGCTCACGGGCCCAGCCGCTCCGCGGCATGTGGGATCTTCCCGGACCGGGACACGAACCCACGTCCCCTGCATCGGCAGGCGGACTGTCAACTACTGCGCCACCAGGGAAGCCCGGAGACTTTATTTTAAAAGAAGAAGAAGGAGGAGGAGGAAGCTTTGTGATCTGAGCAAACGGCATGGGCGGGAGGAAGGAACAGACGGTCTCGTTACTTTTTGTTTGACTCACGTTTTCTTGCATGGGGGGGGCGCGTGGGCAAGGGTGATAAGAGGGCTGGTGGCTCTCCTTTGTGGGAAGAACCACAGCTGTCACCGAGAGAGGCTTTTACACACTCTGTGAACAATTGCCTTTGACTTCTAATGTTTATTTTCCAAATAAAAATAACTGGTCTTGAGATTAGTCAGAAGTCCCCAGACTGGGAGAGAGGAGGCTGCTAGCCACTGGTAACGCTGGAGTTTCACCAGAAGGCGAGAGCGGGGAAGGGTGGAGGGTGAGTGAAAAGAGGTTGGGACTCCCAATGTCAAACCCTGACTCTCCCACTTACCAGCTGCTCTGGTTGCTATGACTGCAACACAAAGTACCCCCCAAACTTAGTGCCATAAAACAACCATTTATTTTGCTTACAGATGCCGTGGATCAGGAACTCAGGCAGAGCACATCAGTCAGGATGGCTTGTCTCTGCTCATCCTTATCTGAGGCCTCAGCTGGAAGATCCAAAGGTCAGAAGCTGGATCATCTGAAGGCTCCCTCCCTCACACATGGGGAGGTTCATGCTGCTTGTAGGCTGGGCCTCTCCAAGTGCTTGGCTTGGGCTTCCTCACAGCATGGCCGCTGGGTTCCAGGACCAAGCATCCTCAGAGAGAGAGGCAGCTGGAAGTTGTATCACCATTCATGACCTAGTTTTGGGAGCTACCTAGAGTCACTTCCCCCATATCCTATTCATTGAGGCAGTCACAAGGTCCTGCCCAAATTCAGATAGAGGAGTAATAGATTCTGCTTCTGCCTTTGGACCCTGAAGGTGGTTCCCAAACCTGCTTTGTGCAGTTCTCCCAACTAACGGTGTTTTCTTTAAAAAAATTTTTTTAGGGTTTCCCTTGTGGCGCAGTGGTTGAGAGTCCGCCTGCTGATGCAGGGGACACGGGTTCGTGCCCCGGTCCGGGAGGATCCCACATGCCACGGAGCGGCTGGGCCCGTGAGCCATGGCTGCTGAGCCTGCGCGTCCAGAGCCTGTGCTCCGCAACGGGAGAGGCCACCGCAGTGAGAGGCCTGCGTACCGCAAAAAATAAATAAATAAATAATAAAATAAAATAAAATAATAAAAAAAATTTTTTAGAGTATAGTTGATTTACAATGTTGTGTTAGTTTCTGGTGTACAGCAAATTGACTCAGTTATACACATACATATATCCATTCTTTTTCAGATTCTTTTCTCATATAGGTTATTACAGAATATTGAGTAGAGTTCCCTGTGCTATACAGTAGGTCCTTGTTGGTTATCTATCTTCTACATAGTAGTGTGTTTATGTTTATCCCAAGCTCCTGATTTATCCCTCCCCCATATGTTTTCCCTTTGGTAACCATAAGTTTGTTTTCAATATCTGTAAGTCTGAAAACTATGGAACGTTTCATGAATTTGCGAGTTATCCTTGTTCAGGGGCCATGTTAATCTTCTCCACGTCATTCCAATTTTACTGTATGTGCTGCTGAAGCGAGCACCTAACTGTGTTTTCTGGTTAAACATTATTTTCAAATTAATTTGACAAAGATAAAGTAGGGGTTATTGTTAAAACAAACAAAAATACCGAAGAGAATAAGTTCAAAAAAAGCAATCCCCTTGCAGTGACCAATCCCACCATAATGTGATAAGACCATTAACTGTTTGGTATATATTCTTCTTCTATACACGTTTGATAATTTGTACACAATATATGCTCTACAAAAATGAATGCATGGACAGGGTGTGTTTTCCAACAGTGAGTTCATGTGGTACGAACCCTTTTACTACCTGCTGTATTCAGTTAACATAGCTGGGAGATGAGATGAGAGCTGATGCCAGGACCACTATCATGTGCAAATGCAGAGGGCATCTTCATAGAGGACAGTGTGAATGGGTTGGAGAGGAAGCATCACAAGGAATGCCCAGGCCGTGAAGCTTCAGCACTGTGGACAGGGGCACAGCTCTCCCCTCCACCCCTGGCAGTAAGCATTTAGGTTTATGGTAGATGCAAAGATGACTTTGCCCTCAGGGTATTCACAGTCCTATGGGAGAGTCAGCTTTGCGGTTGAATAATAATTTAATACTGACATATCAAGATAAAACAGAAATAACAATTATCATTAACATTCACTGAGGACTTCCCTGGTGGAGCAGTGGTTAAGAATCTGCCTGCCAGTGCAGGGGACACGGGTTCGATCCCTGGTCCGGGAAGATCCCACGTGCCGCGGAGCAACTAAGCCCAAGAGCCACAACTACGGAGCCTGAGCTCTAGAACCCGTGAGCCACAACTAATAAGCCTGCGTGCCCGTGCTCCACAGCAAGAGAAGCCACCGCAATGAGAAGCCCGCGCACTGCAACAAAGAGTAGCCCCCGCTCGCCGCAACTAGAGGAAGCCTGCGCGCAGCAGTGAAGACCCAAAACAGCCAAAATAAATAAAAATTTTAAAAAAATTCCTGTGCTAAGCACTTTGCTTGCATTATCTGAGTTAATCCTCATCACCACACTATGATGGAGATAATTATATGATCCTGTTTTACAGATGAAGATGCTGACGCTCAGAAAAATGAACTGACGGGAGTGAAAGGTCATGACCTTACAAATGCACAGGGAAAGCCTCTAGAAGTGGTGTTTTGGTGGCAAAAGCCTGTGGCTGGGTATGACTTTCAGCTAACTGGCCTTGGGGGGTAAAGCACATGCTAAGAGAGGGTGTGCCTTGCTGTTGGGCTGTTTATTTATTTACGTCACAATAAGGAGGTGCTGCTAAATCTCGCTCACCTACTTACTGCACTCGAGAACTGCAAACACGTGTCTCCTGGCCTTTCAGCTGTGGTTGTAATGTTCCAGAGGGCCACGGCCACGTCTTGTATTGCCTTTGTGTCTGTGGAAGTGTCTAGAGCAGGACCTGCACTTGTTCAGAGGTGCCCCTAGGGCTTGCTGCTTTACTTCCCAGACAGGACTTCTGCTGGCTCCCTCCCGCCCCCTGCTGTCTGCTTTCCATACTACAGCCAGCATCCTCTAACAGATGCGTATCTGACCCTCCTTGGATGCCCCTTTGAGGCAGCCCACCGCTCTTGGGGTGTGGTGAATGCTCCTCGATGCCCCACACCTGGCTTCCAGTCCCCTCTTTGTGCATGGACCCTGCTGACCACCCCAGCTCCCATTTTTGCTCTGATAACCTGCACTTTACAGCGTGGCTATGCCAAGCGGCTGTAGGCACCTCCTTCCTCCTCAGGTCAGCCTGTCTTCTGAGAGGGAGGCATGCTCCACAGGAACCAGGGCTGCTCTCTGCAGCTCCTGGCAGGGCTCCTGCTCATCACACTGAGGACCTTTCATCATCCTCACCATCCGCATCAATAGTGGTAGGACATTACTCTGCGGATGCCTTCCCAGAGCTACACATCACTCCCCAGGAGGCTCTGAAACACAGCTTTGCTTACTTTGTTGAATCAGTTCCCTGGAGGAACTGGGGGTGCCTCAGGACTCTGGAGACTCCAGTGTCCTATCCTTCCTTTCTCCTCCCCCTTGCAAAAGTGTCTCCCAGCCTGTCTCTACAGAGAAAGTCAATCCTTGGAGACCTCAGGCTATCGTCTAGGGCCTGCAGCATGGCTGTGAAGAGCTGAGCCCAAGTCCAAGGTGGAGAGAACCACAGCAAATAGCAGACCTATCCCTACCTAAGCAAGAAAACAAGCAGAACACAATTGGAACTATACGCACCGTCTTAATCTGTCCGGGCTCTTGTAACAAAAATACCATAGACTGGGGGGCTTAGACAACAATCATTTATTTCTCACAGTACTGGAGGCTGGAAGTCCAAGGTCAAGATGTTAGCAGATCTGCTATCTCGTGAGGCCCTGCTTCCTTGTTTGCAGATGGCTGTCTTCTCACTGTGTCCTCACATGGGCAGGAATAATGAACACTCTGGGATCTCTCTTTTTTTTTTTAATATTTACTTATTTGGTTGCGCTGGGTCTTAGTTGCTGCAGGCGGGCTCCTTAGTTGCAGCTCACTGGTTCCTTAGTTGCAGCACGCAGGCTCCTTAGTCGTGGCATGCAAACTCTTCGCTGAGGCACACGTGTGGGATCTAGTTCCCTGACCAGGGATCAAACCCAGGCCCCCTGCATTGGGAGCACAGAGTCTTAACCACTGCGCCAGCAGGGAAGTCCTCGGGACTCTTTAATAAGGACACTAATCCTACTCGGTGAGGGCTCCACCCTCATGACCTAACCACCTCCCAAATGCCCCATCTCCAAATACCATCACATTGTGAGGGAGGATTTCAACATATTAATCTGAGAGGGTGGGGTGGTTGGACACAAACATTCAGTCCCTACCAGGCACCTTGGAGAATCTCTTGTCTCTTTGTGGAAGACAAAAGCCTGTTTCCTGTAGGGACTTGTTAAACTTTGTCATCAAAAAGCTATAGTTAGGGCTTCCCTGGTGGTGCGGTGGTTGGGAGTCCGCTTGCCGATGCAGGGGACACGGGTTTGTGCCCCGGTCCAGGAAGATCCCACATGCCGCGGAGCGGCTGGGCCCGTGAACCGTGGCCGCTGAGCCTGCACGTCCGGAGCCTGTGCTCTGCAACGGGAGAGGTCACAGCAGTGAGAGGCCTGTGTACCGAAAAAAAAAAAAGCTATAGTTAGATGTTCCACATCATCAGACATCAGGGAACTGCAACCCCAAAGCACAGTGAGATGCCACTTCACAGCCACTAGGATGGCTATAATAAAAAAATTTTAGGGAATTCCCTGGTGGTCCAGTGATTAGGACTTGGGGTTTTTCACTGCCAAGGACACAAGTTCAAGCCTGGTTGGGGAGCTAAGATCCCACTAGCCATGTGGCATGGCCAAAAAGAAAAAAATAATTAATTAATCAATTGAAGAACAGAGGTTTTTTGTGTGTGTATCATTTCAACAAATACTTGGTTTTTTTAAAGTTATTAATGAGATATTTTATGCTCTTTTTTTTTTTTTCATATCAAGTCTTGAAATCCTATGAGCATTTTACACTGTCAGCACATCACAAGTCGGGGACCCCACATATTTCATTATTTATTTGTTTGTTTGTTTTGATTTTTCTTTTTTTTTGGCTGGACTGTGCAGCACATGGGATCTTAGGTCCCCAACCAGGGATCGAGCCCCACGCTCCCTGCAGTGGAAGCGTGGAGTCTTAACCACTGGACCAACCAGGGAAGTCACACACACACATTTTATTTTATTTATTTATTTTTTTGCGGTACGCGGGCCTTTCACTGTTGTGGCCTCTCCCGTTGCGGAGCACAGGCTCCGGACGCGCAGGCTCAGTGGCCATGAATCACGGGTCCAGACACTCCGTGGCATGTGGGATCTTCCCAGACCAGGGCACGAATCCGTGTCCCCTGCATGGGCAGGCGGACTCTCAACCACTGCGCCACCAGGGAAGCCTCTCAAAGGATTTTTAAAAATTTATTTATTTTATTTTTGGCTGCATTGGGTCTCTGTTGCTGCACGTGGGCTTTCTCTAGTTGCGGTGAGCGGGGGTTACTCTTTGTTGCGGTGCATGGGCTTCTCATTGCAGTGGCTTCTCTTGTTGCAGAGCATGGGCTCTAGGCACGTGGGCTTCAGTAGTCGTGGCACATGGGCTCAGTAGTTGTGGCTCGCGGGCTCAGTAGCTGTGGCACACGGGCTTAGTTGCTCCGCGGCACGTGGGATCTTCCTGGACCAGGGAGCAAAACCGTGTCCCCTGCATCGGCAGGCGGACCCTCAACCACTGCGCCACCAGGGAAGCCCCCACACACATATTTTAAAGCCCTATATTAACCACATGTGGCTGACCGCTCCCATATTAGTTCTCAACAGGAAGTTACCCCCCTCCCAGGGAAACATCTGGGAAATTTAAGGAGCTCTTCTTGTTTCCACAATTATTGGGGAGCTCCTGGAATTGAGTGGGCAACAGCCAGACATGCTAACTCTCCTGCAATGCATGGGACAGTGCCGTCAAATGAAGAATTGTTCCGTGTCCCCGCTGTGACTTTTGAATCTTCCACTGAACATTCACAAAGGTGGTAAAACAAACAAACAAACAAAAAACTTGTAGGCTCTGAACCTACCTCTCTGTTTTATGTATAATCACAAAGGGTCTTTTGTACTATTTTGTTATACCCAGAATATTCCAAGAAGTTAGCTACCCTGTAAATCCTAGGAAGACCATGATTTGCTTGGTTCGGAATTTTACCAAGAGTCATGTACCATCTGGGAGATTCACATCCTCAAATGTGATATCCGTGTGGCTACACAGCACAACCCTATCAATTTGCATTTTTAGCATCTGCCTGCGAAAGTCTCCCAGAGTACTTGTGCCTAAGCATTTACTTATAGAAATGGATGTTATTTTATTATAATATTTTTCCTTTTTTTATATATATATTTTTCCTTTTTAAAATACAGTTGGAGAGGGGGGAACTTCCCTGGTGGGTCAGTGGTTAAGACTCCGAGCTTCCACTGCAAGTGGTACAGGTTCAAACCCTTGTTGGGGAACTAATATCCTGCATGCCACACAGTGCAGCCAAAAAAAAAAAAAAAAAAAAAAAACACAGGAAGAAGAATAAAATAAAATACAGTTGGGGCATGGTATTCATTTTTGTAAATTATGTGTGGAAAGAGGCTACATTGTCCATGAATTTTCTTTCAGTAAAGTGAGGTCATGAAATTTTTGTATTAAAAGGGAGCTTTGGGTGTAATGGTTTGTCTGCAGGACCCAGGCCCTGACCCAGCCCAGCTCTCATGTTGCTTTGAGGGACTGAACTGTCTTTTCACCACCTGGCGTTTCTAGGGCATCTCCTGATGACACACTTTGATTGTGTGTCCCAAACCCTAAAGGATCTGGGAAAAGTAGCCAGAACCAGGTCAAGAAGGGCCTTAACTGCCATCCTAAGGGCTTTGAACTTAATCCTAAAGGCAAAGGAAGCCAGCGAACGGTGGCTATTTGTTCTGTGTTTTATTGCAAAACTTCCACGCCCAAAGTAGCTCTTCAATTTTTCCCACATATTTAATAAAGCCTTCATGTTGAAATCATTTTAGAGTTCCAAGAATTTGCAGACGTGGTATAGAGAGCTCTCATCCACCTTTCACCCAGCTTCCCCTAGTGACAACATTTTACATAAACAAATAGAGCCCATTATCAAAACCAGGAAATTAACATTGGTATAGTGCTATTCACTAAACTCCAAGCCCCATTCACTTTCACCAGTTTTTACAGGCACTGGGTGTGAATGTGTGTGTGTGTGTAATACTATGAAATTTTATTACATGTGTCTAGATTCGTGTAACCACCACCACAACAGGATACAAAACGGTCCCAACACTACAGTGTGTGTTTAACAACTGTGTATTTTACTAATGTGAAGGTAATTTTGCATTATTTGGTAAGTATTCACAGTGGATCATTGTATAGTTTATACAAACAAGGAAGGGGAAAAAATGACAGGACACTTCCCTTTTTATTTCCTTTTGACCATGAAATTGATCAATGTAGTTTTTAGGGTTAGAAGTATTGTTTCCACATTCTAAGCAGCTAACGTTCCATAACTGCTCAGTCATATAACGTTGTTTCATCAACGTTTTTTATCTTTGTCAAAGGACCTCAAACTAGAAACCAAAACACGTGGGATGGCATGACATATCCTCTTTGCTGTATCTTTTTTTAAAGGAATCTTAAGAATAATTTGTGAAATAATTTTGATAATGATTCAGTATCTAGACAGTGAATCTCAATCTTGACTGCAAATTAGAAACACAAGACTAAAAATATTCTTACGGACACAGAGAACAGACTGGTGGTTGTCGAGGGGGATGGTGTTGGGGGAGGGTTGGAGTGGGAGGTTGGGGTTAACAGATGGAAGCTTTTATATACAGAATGGATAAACAACAAGGTCCTGCTGTAGAGCACAGAGAAGTATATTCAACTTCCTATGATAAACCATAATGGAAAGAATATTTTTAAAAAAGAATATATATATATATATATATATAAAAAACTGAATGAATCAATTTGCTGTATAGGGACTTCCCTGGTGGCGCAGAGGTTAAGAATCTGCCTTCCAACGCAGGGGACACGGGTTCGAGCCCTGGTCCGGGAAGATCCCACGTGCCGCGGGGCAACTAAGCCCGTGTGCCACAACTACTGAGCTTGTGCTCTAGAGCCCGTGAGCCACAACTACTGAGCCTGCGTGCCACAACTACTGAAACCCACGCGCCTAGAGCCCGTGCTCCACAACGAGAAAAGCCACCGCAATGAGAAGCCCGCGCACCGCAACAAAGAGTAGCTCCTGGTCGCCGCAACTAGAGAAAGCCCGTGCTCAGCAACAAAGACCCAACGCAGCCAAATATAAATAAATAAATTATATTTTAAAAATTTGCTGTATAGCAGTAATTAACACAACATTGTAAATCAACTATACTTCAATTTAAAAAGTAATTAAAAAAAAAAAAAAGACGAGGTGACTTCCCTGGTGGTGCAGTGGTTGACAGTCCGCCTGCCAATGCAGGGAACACAGGTTCGTGCCCCAGTCCGGGAAGATCCCACATGCCGCGGAGCGGCTGGGCCCGTGAGCCATGGCCGCTGAGCCTGCGCATCCGGACCCTGTGCTCCGCAACAGGAGAGGCCACAACAGTGAGAGGCCCGCGTACCGCAAAAAAAAAAAAAAAAAAAAAAAGACGAGGGGAATTCCCTGGTGGTCCAGTGGTTAGGACTCTGCGCTTTCACCACCGAGGGCCTGGGTTCAGTTCCTGGTTCGGAAGCTAATTTCCACAAGCCGTGGAGTGTGGCCAAAAAATATATAAAAAAATTAAAAATTCCTACATCCAGGTTCTAATTTAGACCAATCAAATCAGAATCTATTAGGATAGGGTACAGGCATCAGTAATTTTTTAAAACTTTTAATTTTGAGATTATTTTAGATTTATAGAAAAGTTGTAAAAATAGCCCAAAGAGTTCCTATATACCCCCTTATAATCATAGGGCAATAGGATTATTTGTTATGTAGCCATAAACAACTAATATATGTGTCTACCTCACAGTTTTGTAAAGATTAAATTTAATAATGTATGTAAGGGCTTATATAGTACCTTATATAAGTGCTTGTTAATGTATGTAAAAAAAATGATACACACACATGCACAGAGATTACAGACTGATAGAGATCCCTGGGACAGCAGCAGAGGAATAGGGGTCATCAGAATGTCTTGAGGAGAGAAAAGTACAGTGGCTATTGCTCAACGTCTAGAGAGATTGCTCAGGAAACTTAAGGAAAGAGGATTGCAAAGCGGTGGCCTGAAATCAGGATTTAGCCCAGGAAAGTGGGCTGGAAAAAAATGTTCTATAAAAAAAAATCAAGTTACTATATAAAACTCAAAAAATTGTTTTAACATCAAATTCCACACTTCCAGTTTCTCTTGAAAATTCCTAAGCTATGGCAACACTGTGCCTACACTTACCCTGGCAACAAGCAACTGGAATTCAGCAGTAGCTGCCCCTTTAAAAAGGGAAGGGTTGGGATTCCAGTTTGCCACAGTCTCTACTCCTCCCTATTGCCCTCCAGTGCTGAGGATGAAATCCAAACACACTTATCATTTGACCATTTGAGTTACTGTTTTTCTTCCAGCAGAGCCATATTTCTCAGTACCCACTTCTCTATCAAAAATGGGAAAGTTAGAGAGAAGACTTTTTGGCATTTGAAAAAATAAACCTAAGTACTGTATCATGCAAAGAAAGATTACTCAACTCTCCCTGGCATTTAGTTGCATGAACTTACCCTTTTGAACTTTAGATTCTTGCTAGCACTTGTCAGAAACTGACAAGCCGAGGAGGGAGGGGGTAGGGTGTGGTGGGCGGGGGGTGGAGAACACAGGAGATTCTAGGACTCAGATTGCATCATTGCTATAATTGTAAATGTTAGGGAATGAAAGAGAGCTCTGGGAGGCTCTGAAAAACAGGAGATGGACAAACTGCTGTTTTCTTCAAATCCCCAAACAGCCAGCATTCTTGGCATGCACTGAATTGTATGAGACTAGAGAAGGAATTTCTCAGCAATGTGCATTAAAATCTAACTGCAGATTTGATTCAGTGCATTTCCTCCTCACCAATAAGAAGTTGTTGTGTTAATACTCCTAAGAATTATTGGATTGAAAGGTATATTTTTAAAGATATGAGGAAAGAACGAATAAGAAGGATGAGGTTAATCATTTATCTGATCACCTAACGTGCCATGAGTTTTTACATACTCTGAGTTTTCTCCCCACGTCTTTCCCTTCCTTTTCCCCGAATTCATACTGAAGTCAGCCTAGTACTCATTGCCTCAGGGGAGAGACGTAGCAGGGGATAAAGTATTGGGTGGGCCAAAAAGTGCCTTTGGTTTTTTTGGGTTTTTTTTTGGCGGTATGCAGGCCTCTCACTGTTGTGGCCTCTCCTGTTGCGGAGCACAGGCTCCAGACGCACAGGCTCAGCGGCCATGGCTCACGAGCCCAGCCGCTCCGCGGCATGTGGGATCTTCCCGGACCAGGGCACGAACCCGTGTCCCCTGCATCGGCAGGCGAACTCTCAACCACTGTGTCACCAGGGAAGCCCCACAAACCACTTTTGACATGTTAGATCAGTCACGGCACCTTCTCCATACACTGCACAAATCTTTTTGTGCGTTTCAGTCCCCTGCATTGGGAGCTCGGAGTCTCACCGACTGGACCACCAGGGAAGTCCCTAGGAGCCTTTTGGATACAAATGAGTGAAACTCGTCTGAAACGGGCTTAAGCTAATAGGGAAGCGATTGATTCACATCATTGGAAAGTCCAGGCGGAGATGTCAGGTCGGCTGGATCCAGCACCCATGTGAGGCTTGGTGCCTTTCCTCTCCCGTCTCTTCCCTCTTCTCCTGTCTCATTTTGTGTTCCTTCTCATCTCTTTTCTAGCTACAGTTACCCTCCTCCTCCTCTCCATCTCTCTCACCATCCTCCCTCCCCCCCATCACCTCCTCTACCCACTAGAAACCAAGAGCACACACACACACACATGTACACACACACAGCACTTGTGACAACCCAAAATGTATCTAAACATTGCCAAAATGTGTGTATCACCCCTCTCCTGACTCATTTGAGAACCACTGGCCTAAAGGAAGAAACCTGTAGCTGTGAGATAATTACAGGCTGGAGCAGTGGGGAAAGGGAGTCGGTGTGTCCTGAATCTAGATTTTTCTGAAGATAAGATTCCCATTGCCATGTCTTTAGGTGATTTGGGGAGAGCCTGCGTGAAATCCCCTCTTATCAGTCCCTGAAGCTTTCTGCGTCTATGTCATTGTTTGTTTATGTTTTAATGCTGTGAGAATAAAAGAGATATTTATTTGAAAATGTAAAGCATGGAGCAGAACTGACAAGTTTATTTTAAGGTCAAGCAAACCAGTCATGAGCGCAGGGTTTGATTGCCACCTCTGCATCAAATTAGTGGCCTTCAAAGATGCATTAAATTGTCGCTTTGATCTAATAATTGCCTTTTGCTATGGTGATGCCTCCCAGCTGGAACCAAAAGCCACTGTTAACTCCTCCAACTTAAAGAAAAATGTGATTTTCTCAGAAATGAGGTTTAGGAGATGACGACTCACCCAGACTTGACCTTTTTCTTCCCAGATCTGGGCTGAGAATGACATCTGGCTTCCCTTCTGAACTTAGTTCCTTTTATCTGACAGCAAAAAGCTTACACTCTGTGTTTCCCTTTTCACCCCAGATTCCTGGAAACAGCTAAACTTAAGTACAGTAAAATGACTATCAAGTTCATTGACTGCTTCCTCCCTGGTTCCTGATGCAATTAGCCTGTCTTCCTTTTAAGTGGTTAGAGGTGAGTCTTTCTTCTTTATTTTAACATTTTTACTTGCTCTGGGTCATAATATTTCAGGAAGGAATCTCTGTAGATCCCATTGGGGAAATGAATAAGTGAATACATGAATTGTTGGATTTTAAGCTGAATCATATGAAATTCACGTTTTGTGACTCAAAAATAGCTGAATATCAACAACTTCATATCCTATAATCTAGTATTTATGGGACCCTGGAAAAGCCACAGAAGGAACAATGCACCCAGATTCGGGACACAGATGGTCAGGAGTGTCATTAGGTTACAAATGGTCCCAAAGGGGCTTCCCTGCTGGCACAGTGGTTAAGAATCTGCCTGCCAATGCAGGGGACACGGGTTCGAGCCCTGGCCCAGGAAGATCCCACATGCCATGGAGCAACTAAGCCCGCGTGCCACAGCTACTAAGCCCACGTGCCACAACTACTGAAGCCGGCGCTCCTAGAGCTCGTGCTCCGAAACAAGAGAAGCCACTGCAATGAGAAGCCCGCACACCGCAACAAAGAGTAGCCCCCGCTCGCCGCAACCAGAGAAAGCTCGCGCACAGCAATGAAGACCCAACGCAGCCAAAAATAAAAATAAATTAATTTTAAAAAGAAAAAATAAATGGTCACCAAACCCCAGCAACCCCTGGGAGGTCATGTGATGATATAGACCCACAGCTACCTATAGCAGCCAATGCAGGTGTGTTTTACTTTCTTCCTTACAGCATGTAGTTATCAGTGGTTGCTTGGAAATTGGAAGTAACGGGGAGGGAGGAAAGAGTAGGAGGAACACAGAGGGATCCCAGGAAACTTTTGGGGGTGATGGGTATGTTCACTACCTTGATTGATGGTTTTACAGGTATATATACATATATGTGTCAAAACTCAAAATCAAAATGTACCCTTAAAATATGTACCATTTATTGTATGTCAATCGTCCTTCAAAAAGTTTATAACATTCTGCACTGTTGCAAAGATTGTGTATCATTTTTAAAGTATTGTGAAATGATGTTGTCACACCCATCAGGATGGCTGCCATCAAAAGAACAGAAAATAACTGCTGGCGGGGATGTGGGGAAGTTGGAACCCTTGTGCACTGCTGGTGGGAATGGAAAATAGTGCAGCCACCATGGAAAATAGTATGGAGGTTCCTCAAAAAATTAAAAATAGAATTACCGTGAGATCCAGCAATCTCACTTCTGGGCACATATCCAAAAGAATTCAAAGCAGGATCTCGAAGGGATATTTGCACACTTATGTTCATTGCAATATTATTCACAGCAGCCAAGAAATGGAAGCAGCACACATGTCCACTGACAAATGAGTGGATAAGGAAAATGTGGTACGTGCACACAATGCAATATCATGCAGCCTTAAAGAAGGAGATACTGTCACATGTTACAATATGGATGAACCTTGAAGACATTATATTAAGTTAAATAAGGAGTCACAAAGGACAAGTACTGTATTCAGTCAGATGAAGTATCTAAAGTAGTCAAAATCCTAGAAACAGGAAACAGAAAGGTGGTTACCAAGAGCTTGAGGGAGGGGGATTAGCGTTTAATGGGTACAGAGTTTCAGTGTTGCAAGGTGAAAAAGTTGTAGAGACTTATTGTCCAACAATGTGAATACACCATTCAAGTGTATATTTAAAAATAGTTAAGATGGGGCTTCCCTGGTGGTGCAGTGGTTGAGAGTCCGCCTGCTGATGCAGGGGACGCAGGTTCGTGCCCTGGTCCGGGAAGATCCTACATGCCGCGAAGTGGCTGGGCCCATGAGCCATGGCCGCTGAGCCTGCGCGTCCGGAGCCTGTGCTCCGCAACGGGAGAGGCCACAACAGTGAGAGGCCTGCATAACACACACACACACACACACACACACAAAAAGTTAAAATGGTAAATTTAATATTGTGTGTTTTTACCACAATAAGAAAATGATTTTTTAATAACCTCAAACTGGAAACAACCCAAATGTTCATCATCAGGAGAATGGATAAATAAATCGTGGCATGCCCATACAAAGGAATACTACTCAGTAATAAAAATGAATGAGCTACTGAGACATGCGACAGCTTGGCTGAATCTCAAAATTATTATGCTGAATGAAAGCAGCCAGACCACCCAAAGATCGAGCACATGATTCCTCTTACAGAAAACTTTTTAAAAAATGCAGATGAATCTACAGTGACAGATAGCAGATCAGTGGTCACCCGGAGATGGGGGGGCAAAGCAGAAGAAGAGAAAGGGAGGGAGGGAAGTTTACAAAAGCCACCAGGAAACATTTGGGGGTGATGGAGAGGTTCACTGTCTTGATGGCCATGATGGTGTTACAGGTGTATATGTACATCAAACTCATCAAAATGGACACTTAAAATATGTTGCATTTATTATATGTCAATTAGCCTTCAAAAAAGCTATAGTGAGACAACTACCACTTTTTCAATGCTCATGAAGCACTGTTCTCATTGCTTTATACACACTATCTTGATTACCTCCTACCGCAGCTCCACTTTACAGATAGAAAGACTGAGGCCCAGGAAACTGAAGGGACTGCCCATGCCCACGCAGCTGATAATAGGTCTGTCTGGCCTCCAAGTTCATTCTCTTTCTACTCTCATCCCCAAACAGTGTCCCTGCCATACATATTACAGCTAATCTTCATTATTGCTCACCATGAGCTAAATACTTCTCACGCATTAATTTAAGCCTGAGCCTTAGAGAGTTTGGATTTGCCCAAGGACAGACAATGAGTAGAGTTGGGATTTGAACCCAGGGAATCTGAGGCCAGAATTACATGCCGAAGGCAGGTGCTTCCCACGGGACACCCTTACCAATTTCTCCTAGGAGCGCTTCTTGAATAAAATACTTGTCCACGAAACTTTGTCATGGCTTCTGCTTCTGGAGAATGGAACCTAAGACAGCATGAGGCTAAAAGGCTTTCTCCTGAGCATAAATATTCTAACCATCAAGAGGAGGGGGTATCCCTTTAGGGGTCAGAGTCACTGCTGTATCAACAGAAGCTAGAAACTGCATTGGGGGCCAGAGGATGCCCCAAGATGTGGAATCCTGGGGTGAGGCAGGAGGGGGAGTGCTGCAAAGCCACCACGGATCCTGAGAGGAGAGGCTTTGCCTAGTCCGTCTGATGCCATATTCTTGCCTAAGGGGCCAGCTCTGACCCTGATCAATTTGTCAGTTTCAAGTTGCCCCCCCAACTCAGTGTGGCTCAGCCATGGGGCAGGGAGGGGGCATCCCAATTACAAAGGAAGAGAGACCTATTCAATCATTCACTGACATTCACCAGGCTTCCCACTCCCGGGCACTGGAGGGGGCCGATGGTGAACAAATGCAGTCCCCTGGTCTCACGGAGCCAAGGAGAAAGCCCCAGAAATGAGCCATCTCAGCTGCACAGCGATTTGATGGAGGAAAGCACAGAGCGCTGTGAAAGTGAGATGAGGGGCATCTAACTCTTTGCTGCTCCAAGTGTGCTCCATGGACCAGCAACATCGGCATCACCTTGGCAGGTGATAGAAATGTAGAATCCCAAGTCCCACCCCAGACCTACAGAATCAGAATCTGCATTTTAAGAAAGGCCCACAGCGATTTGAACGCGCATTAAAGTTTGGGGCGTATTAATCTAACCGAATCAGTGGGGAGGCAGGCTGAGGTGTAGGTGGGGGTCAGAGAAGGCTGCCTGGAGGAGACAACACAGGAGCTGGACCAATGAGTACAAGTCAGCCAGGTGTGGCAGAGATTGGCTGGCTGTTCTCCAAATCCGCTTCTTCCTTTCGGGCTGGACCGCATTCCAGCTCCGGGCGGCCACGTGACCGGCTTCTGGCTGCTGGAACTTGAAGAGATGCCTTTGGCACCATTTGCAAGACTGGCCTACAGAAACCTCCAAGGTCTGATCCCCTTGCTCTTTCCGTGTTCGCCAACCAAACGGAGAGGACATTGAGGAAACCAGAGCCGTGGGACAGACCAAGCCTGAGTCCCTGACTGATGGGCTGGCTCACTAGCCAGGAGCTCCCACAAATAAAGTTCTATTGTGTTAAGCCCCTGAGGTGTGGGGGTGATTTACAGCAGTTGGACTAGCCCCATTAAGACAGCAGACAAAAGGGAGGGTGAGCTTTTGTTCATTTTTGTTTTATTTTTGGAAGGTGAACAGATGTAGGATCATGAGGGTGGCTGAGGCCATGCTAAGGAACAAGAATTTTCAGTGATTCATAAGTTTTTGGAGGGTTTGGAGTCAGAGACACCCTTAGTAGCCGATGAAAGTTATAGACCCTCTTTCTTCCCAAATACACACAAACAATTGAAGAGATTCTATTTCTGAGGCCTGTATGTGGAGACTCAAGTGGTCCGTGGGTTCCAGGTTAAGAAAACCTTCAGATGATGGGGAACCACTTTAAAAAAAGAAAGTCATTGGGAATTCCCTGGCAGTCCAGTGGTTAGGACTCTGCACTCTCACTGCCGAAGGCCCCAGTTCAATCCCTGGTCAGGGAAATAAAAGCCCACAAGCCATGACGGTGTGGCCAAAAAAAAAAAAAGAAAAGTATTTCTGGTAGTCAACTAAGAGTTTTATTTCTTACTCATGAGAGTCCATCTTCAATTCTGTGTGAAAATCAACAATACAACAACAATGAGATACCACTACCCACCTATTAGAATGGCCAAAATCTAGAGCACTGACAACACCAAATGCTGGCAAGGATGTGGAGCAACAGGAACTCTCCTTCAGTGCTGGTGGGAATGCAAAATGCTACAGCCACTTTGGAAGACAGTTTGGTGGTTTCTTACAAAACTGAACATATTCTTACCATATGATCCAACAATCTCACTCCGTGGTACTTACCCAAAAAACCTGAAAACTTAAGTCTACACGAACACCTGCACACAGATTTTTATTTTTATTAAAAAAAATGTTTTTTTGGCTGTGTTGAGTCTTCATTGCTGCACACAGGCTTTCTCTAGTTGCAGCGAGCGGGGACTACTCTTTGTTGCAGTGTGCGGGCCTCTCATTGCGGTGGCTTCTGTTCTTACAGAGCATGGGCTCTAGGCACATGGGCTTCAGTAGTTGTGGCACGTGGGCTCAGTATTTGTGGCTCGCGGGCTCTAGAGTGCAGGCTCAGTGGTTGTGGCACACAGGCTTAGTTGCTCCGCGGCATGTGGGATCTTCCTGGGCCAGGACTCTAACCCGTGTCCCCTGCATTGGCAGGCGGATTCTTAACCACTCGCACAAAGATTTTTATAGCAGCTTTATTCATGAGTGCCAACACTTGGAAGCAACCAAGACGTCTGTCCTTCAATAGGTGACTGGATCAATAATATTCCAGACAATAAAATATTATTCAGCACTAAAAAGAAATGAGCTATCAAGCCATGAAAAACCATGGAGGAAAATAAATAAGCTGCAAGGATATATTGTTCAACACAGGGAATAGATCTAATAATTTATGTTCCTTTCTTTCTTTCTTTCTTTCTTTCTTTCTTTCTTTCTTTCTTACTAGTATGATAAGCTTCATTTTTTAATTTTTTTAACATCTTTATTGGAGTATAAGTGCTTAACAATGGTGTGTTAGTTTCTGCTTTATAGCAAGGTGAATCACCTATACATATACATATATCCCCATATCTCCTCCCTCTTGCATCTCCCTCCCACCCTCCCTATCCCACCCCTCTAGGTGGTCACAAAGCACTGAGCTGATCTCCCTGTGCTATGGGGGAGAGGGTGTGGAGAAAAGGGAACCCTCTTGCACTGTTGATGGGAATGTAATTGATACAGCCACTATGGAGAACAGTATGGAGGTTCCTTAAAACACTACAAATAGAACTACCATATGACCCAGCAATCCCACTACTGGGCATATACCCTGAGAAAGCCATAATTCAAAAAGAGTCATGTACCACAGTGTTCACTGCAGCTCTACAATAGCCAGGACATGGAAGCAACCTAAGTGTCCATCGACAAATGAATGGATAAAGAAGCTGTGACACATATATACAATGGAATATTACTCAGCCATAAAAAGAAACAAAATTTGAGTTTTGTAGTGAGGTGGTTGGACCTAGAGTCTGTCATACAGAGTGAAGTAAGTCAGAAAGAGAAAAACAAGTACCGTATGCTAACACATATATATGGAATCTAAAAAAAAAAAAAGTTTATTTTTAAAATATTTATTTATTTGCCCTGGGTGTTAGTTGTGGCTCTCAGGCTCCTTAGTTGCAGGACGTGGGCTCCTTAGTTGTGGCATGCGAACTCTTAGTTGCGGCATGCATGTGAGATCTAGTTCCCTGACCAGGGATCGAACCCGGGTCCACTGTGCTGGGAGTGCGGAGGCTCATCCACTGCCCCACCAGGGAAGTACCTATAATAAATTTAAGTGGAGTATAATCTATACAATTGGACTTCCCTGGTGGTGCAGTGGTTAAGAATCCACCTACCAATGCAGGGGACATGGGTTTGATCCCTGGTCCAGGAAGATCCCACATGCCACGGAACAATTAAGCCCGAGCGTCACAACTACTGAGTCTGCACTCTAGAGCCCGCGAGCCACAACTACTGAAGCCTGTGCGCCCTAGAGCCCGTGCAACAAGAGAAGCCACCGCAATGAGAAGCCCTCACACCGCAGCGAAGAGTAGCCCCCGCTCACCGCAACTAGAGAAAACCTGTGCACAGCAACGAAGACCCAACGCAGCCAAAAATAAATAAATAAATAAAAATTTTAAAAATCTATACAATTATTGAATCACTATGTTGTACCCCTGAAACATATAATATTGTAAATCAACTATACTTCAATAAAAAATAATAAAAAGAAAAAAATTTTAAAGACATGGAGGAAACTTAAATGCATATTTTTTAAATTTTTATTTATTTATTTATTTGCGGTACGTGGGCCTCTCACTGCTGTGGCCTCTCCCGTTGTGGAGCACAGGCTCCGGACGCGCAGGCTCAGCGGCCATGGCTCACGGGCCCAGCCACCCCGCGGTATGTGGGATCTTCCCGGACCGGGGCACGAACCCGTGTCCCCTGCATCGGCAGGCAGACTCTCAACCACTGCGCCACCAGGGAAGCCCTTAAATGCCTATTATTAAGTGAAAGAAGGCTGTGAAAAGGCTACATACTGTATGGTTCCAACTATATGACATTCTGGAAAAGGCAAAACTATGAGGACCAAGAAGATGCGTGGTTGCCAGGGACTGGAGAGGCATGAGAAGGCAGAGCATAGAGGATGTTTAAGGCAGTGAAAATACTTTGTATGATAGTATAATTATGGATGCATGTCGAGAAACATTTGTCCAGACCCATAGAAAGGACAACAGTGAACCATAATGGGGACTTCCCTAGTGGTCCAGTGGGTAGGACTCCAAGCTCCCAATGCTGGGGCCTGGGTTCGATCCCTGGTTGGAGAACTAGATCCTACATGCATGCCACGACTAAGAGTCCGCATGCCACGACTAAGAGTCCACATGCCACAACTAAACATGCCACAGCAAAGATCCCTCGTGCTGCAACTGGGACCTGGCACAGCCTAAATAAGCAATAATTTTTTAAAAAAAGAGTGAACTATAATGTAAAGGATGGACTTTGGGTGATGATAATGTGTTCTTGTCAGTTCAAATCTACCACTGGCAGGGGGTGGGGGGGTCTTGATAGTGGGAGAGGCCGTGCATATGCAACAGGACTCCACATATCCAGCAGGCCATGCATATGAACAGGGCGTACATGAGAAATCTACATACCTTCCCCTCAATTTTGCTGTGAACCTTTATTTTTTTCCTATGAACTTTAAATGGCTCTAAGACACAATAAAGTCTTTTATTTTTAATGAGAAAACAAGATTCCTTTTATAACCAACATGGCTGGGGCACATTTATTTGATAAGGCCATGGACATCTGTGTTTATTTAGCACTATCATTCTTTTATTTATTTTTTTTAAATAAATTAATTTATTTATTTTTGGCTGTGTTGGGTCTTCGTTTCTGTGCGAGCGCTTTCTCTAGTTGCGGCAAGCGGGGGCCACTCTTCATCGCGGTGCACGGGCCTCTCCCGTTGCGGAACACAGGCTCCAGATGCGCAGGCTCAGTAGCTGTGGCTCACGGGCCCAGTTGCTCCGCGGCATGTGGGATCTTCCCAGACCAGGGCTAGAACCTGTGTCCCCTGCACTGGCAGGCAGATTCTCAACCACTGCACCACCAGGGAAGCCCTCATTCTTTTATTTTTTAAATTAATTTTTATTGGAGTAGAGTTGATTTACAATGTTCTGTTAGTTTCTGCTGTACAGCAAGGTGAATCCGTTATACATATACACATACCCACTCTTTTTTAGATTCTTTTCCCATATAGGTCATTACAGAGTATTGAGTAGAGTTCCCTGTGCTATACAGTAGGTCCTTACTAGTTATCTATTTTATATATAATAGTGTGTATATATCAATCCCAATCTCCCAATTTATCCCTCCCCCCACCATCATTATTTTAAAAGAGATGTCTGACTGGGATCCGTTCTTCTGAGTTGTCTCTGTTATTTACCTGGTAGTGCAAGGACTGGAGAGTGTGTGTTTTCGGCACCAGCTGGGATCCAGCTCCCAAATCTCTGCTGAGCTGCTAAGCAGCTGTTTTCTCGCCGTGGCCACTAGAGGGGGCAAGAACCCCGAGCAGCTGCTGAACCTTGGCACAATTCAGGCAACTGGGGTCAGGGCTGTGTCTAGTGATTCAGCACTGGAGGCCCTCCCTGCCCCCAACGGGCACGAACTGCAGGCTCTCCAAAGCCCTAGGACTGCAGGTAACCTCCCCCCCTACCCCGCCGTTAGCGTCAGAGGTTCTGTTGGGGTCCGTTCCAGCCATGCTGATGGCAGTCTGGGGTGGTAGTGCCTGGAGACCCAGAGGAGCATCCTCAGGGGTCTTTGCTCTCCCTCCCTCAGTTCTGCATTCCTGAGACTTGACCCCACGAAGCAGCCACAGGGCAGCTTGAAACCCTCTCAGCCCCTCTCCAGTCTGGCCGTGTCTGAGCGCACACAGGTACATTACAGGCTAGAATAACCCTGTAATGGATCAGGCTGCGCTTCCTGTACAAGTCTTGGTTTTCATTTACTGTAAGTAATACTGCTTCTCCGATGATACTTGAGAGAAAGAGGAGGAAAAGGGCAGGAGCGTAGCCATGAGTTTGCTTCAACCAACATGGCGGCCTCTAATGGCGGCCACAGCAGCAACAGGGACCAACCCAGGCCTCTTAGTAAAATCTAAGGAGCCTTGAGGACAGGTGGCACTGGGAAGTGCATAAGGGTCTGGGGCTCCGGAGTCAGTTTCTTTTTTTTTTTTTTGCGGTACGCGGGCCCCTCACTGTTGTGGCCTCTCCCGTTGCGGAGCACAGGCTCCAGACGCGCAGGCTCAGCGACCACGGCTTGCGGGCCTAGCCGCTCTGCGGCATGTGGGATCTTCCCAGACCGGGGCACGAACCCGTGTCCCCTGCATCGGCAGGCAGACTCGCAACCACTGCGCCACTGTAGTCTTTTTCAACAGAAGAAAGTCCCACAAAAGTTATAATGTGACCCTGACCATGCCTGGCACAGAGTAAGCCTCAATAAATGTGAGGTGTTTTTATCATCCTCATGATCGTTGCTATTATTGGCAAGAATGGGCATGGTTATCAGACCAGTTTAGCCAGGTGGAAGGGTAAATACGGCCAAAGTAATACTATGGACCAACAGTGGTGAGTGCTGAGTGGTGAGTTTACACACCCTGCTTTGTCCTGATGACAATCATTGTGATCCACCCAACATGCCTATCAGGTGGGTATTATTATCCCCATTCTACAGACGAGGAAATGGAGGCCAGAGCAGTTAAGTCATTTGCCTAGGATCACACAGCTGGTTAGACGGGAGGCAGGATTTGAGTCCAGGTCTGTGGGATGCCACAGCCATATCCTCTGTGTACTAATCAGAAAAGAGAGAAATCCTCCAATGACAGTCATTGGAATTTGGATTGGATCAAACAGCTAACAACACCGGGAGGCTTTTAGAAAGGAGCTAATGGCATTTAGGGAGCTGGATTTGGCAGCAGTGCTTGAGGTCTAGGTGGGTTGTCATATTAATTCCAGGGAACATTTGAAGAGGTGTCTGATACTGTTAAGGACCCTAGCTAGCCACCCAAGGGATTCATTCTCTCTGGAAACAGTCCACCTGGGTCATACACTGGTTTAGTATTAAAAGGAAGTTAGAGGCACTGCCAGCCCAACCACCCGCCCAGTGATGATCTGCTAGAAAACGATCTCTTTTAATACCTTGACTTTGTGGTGGGAAAAATGCTACAAACCCCACTCATGACCTGCAGGATGGCTTTGTTCAAAATGATCTGGCTCTAACAAACATTGATCTATTAAACAAACATTTATTACGTGCCTAGTTTGTGCCGGGTAGTCCATCAGATAGCGGGACGCAGAACTGAAAAGATTTACAGGGACTTCCCTGGTGGTCCAGTGGTTAAGACCACGTTCCCAAGGCAGGGGGCCCAGGTTCGATCCCTGGTCAGGGAACTAGATCCCGCATGCCACAACAAAGATCCTACATTCAGCAACTAAGACCAGTGCAGCCAAATAAATAAATAACTATTTAAAAAAAGAAGAAGATACCAAGGCCCATCCTAAAAAAAAAAAAAAAAAAAAGACTTACAAGTCTCTGTCCTCTCAGAGTTTATATTCAAAGAAGGGAGTGTGTCCCAAAGGAAACAGATAAGCAACTAAAATAATAACAGATTATGACCAGTGGTTCTGGGAAATAAAGAGGAGGCTGCTTATTGGAGATGGAACAGAGGTGACCGGTTGTCCTCCCATATCTCTTCTTTCTTTTAAAGTCATAGATCCCCCAGTTTGTAGCTGGGCACATGGCCATGCAGCACTTCCCAGGCTCCCTTGCAGCAGGCTTGGCAATGTGACTGAGTCCTGGCCAATGGGATGGAAGCTGAAGTGATGTGTGCACCTTACAGGAAGTGTCCCAAAAGAGGGGGTGGATGGGAAAATGCTGGAGTACCTGTCTTAACCATATAATGAAAGTCATGCACTGCACAGCAACAAGGTAGAAGGAGCCTGGGTTCCAGACACCATGAAGCTCCATCCCTACCCAGTATTGCCCACTTTCAGACTTTTAGGTGACAGAGAAATAAATACCTGTGGTTAGAACCCAGCTAAAGGGAGAGGGCTTACTCTGGGTAGGGTGGTTCAGGAAGGCTTCCTGGATGAGGGGGCATTAAATGGATGCCATCCATTAGAAACATAATGCAAACCATATATGTGATTTCTAATTTCCTAGTAACCACATTTTCAAAGTAAGAAGATACAGGTGAAAATTAAAAATTACTGAGGGCTTCCCTGGTGGTGCAGTGGTTAAGAATCCACCTGCCAATGCAGGGGACACGGGTTCAACCCTGGTCCGGGAAGATCCCACATGCCACGGAGCAACAAAGCCCATGCCTCACAACTACTGAGCCTGCGCTCTAGAGCCCGTGAGCCACAACTACTGAAGCCCACATGCCTAGAGCCCGTGCTCCACAACAAGAGAAGCCATTGCAATGAGAAGCCCGCACACCGCAATGAAGAGTAGCCCCTGCTCACCCGCAACTAGAGAAGGCACGCGTGCAGCAACGAAGATGCAATGCAGCCAAAAATATATAAATAAATAAAGTTATAAACAAAATTATTGATCAGATATTTTGCTTTTTTTTTTTAAAATGCTAAGTCGTAAAAATCCAGTGTGCATTTGACGCTTATGGGACATCTCAATTTGGACTAGCCCCATTTCAAGTGCTTACTAGCCATGTGCGACTGGCTGCTTCTGTGTTGGACAGCCCAGCTCTGGAGAAATGAAAGCGCCAAGGAGAAAGCCTGCAAAGGGCATTTTATGCTCAGGAAACCAGGCTGAGTACAAGAGACCAGGGTGGGGAAGATCGGATCTGAGAAATATAAGTCCTCGCTTGATAGAATCTTCAGCAAACACAAGATTGGCCCAGTAGGGGGCTGGCACGCTCTAACTAATATCTTTTTCTTT
Organism: Tursiops truncatus; assembly: GCF_011762595.2. Taxonomy (NCBI): domain Eukaryota; kingdom Metazoa; phylum Chordata; class Mammalia; order Artiodactyla; family Delphinidae; genus Tursiops; species Tursiops truncatus. Next base: position 30,603,485 of record NC_047048.1, read on the forward strand.
TCTTTTTTTAGCTTTATTTCCCCTGACACTTTTAAAAAAATTTTATTGAAGTATAGTTGATTTACAATGTCATGTTAATTCCAGGTGTACAGCACAGTGATTCAGAGAGATAGATATTTTCTATTTCAGCTTCTTTTCCCTTATAGCTTATTACAAAATATTGAGTATAGTTCCCTGTGCTATACAGTAGGTCCTTGTTGGTTATCTATTTTATTAACTAATATCTTGAAAGTGTCTTGATACCAGACAGATTTTCCTTCTTCCCCTGGCAAGTGTAATGCCAGGATTCACCACAATGAGTGATGAGTCAGATTTTTATTGTCAAATCTTTGCTGTTTCATACTGCTCTGTGACCTTGGCAAATTACTTAATCTCTCTGGGCTTCAGTTTTTTTCATCCCTAAAGGGTGGATGATAATAATAGAACTTGCCTCAGAGGTTGTCGCAAGGAGCGTATGTTAAGCACTTGGAACAGTGCTGGGCCTGTGGTGGGTGTCCTTTAGACACTGGCTATAGACTTGGAATGGATTTCAGCTCCTAAGTTAATGATGTGCAAGAAGAAACAAGTAGGAGATGAACCTACTGCCAGCTGGGTTTCCTGAGCTTCAGACAGGAGAGGTGAATGTTCCAAGAATGCAATTCATTTAAAGTCATAACATAAGGAAGTGGGTGGTGGTACAGATACAGAAGCAAGTTGGAAAAAGTTAGCCAGCAAGTAAAATAAGCCAGGAAATAAATGGGCACAGAAAAATAAGGGCCACTATTTTTTGCCTCCCCGCCAGGCCCCAAGGTTTGGAAACTCTAATGAATGCCTAAAGGATCTAGGCTGATTTTGCAAATAAGTGAAGCAGCCTGAGCGTAAGATGATAGAATACTGTGAGGTCTATGGCAGCAAGTTCCTAGGCTCAGCCAACTGAACTCGGTACTAAAGTGCATCTTCTCTATTTAGCAGAGTGAGTAAGAGCATTTACAGTTGGAATTTCATCAGTTATGTGACCTTGGACAAGTAGCTTAAACCCTCCGTGCCTCAGTTTCTTCATCTGTTAAATGGGGGAAATGGTAACTATTTACGAGAATGAATGCAGGTGAATTTGAACAGTACTTGACATGTAGTATGAGATATTCAACAAGTATTGTATACTATTATTATTGTTGTTGTCATTAGTTGCATTGCAGAAACGGGGGTGGTGGGGCATTGGCGCACCAGCTAATCCTCACACCCCTGTGATTAAAGGCATTAGCATGTAAGTGAGACAGACCCAGATCTGCCACTTACGAGTTGAGTGACTCATTTGCATTACATAACATCTGTGAATTCAGTTCTCTCAAATGTAAAATAAAGGTAAATGTCTACATGCATCAGCAAGATGTTTTTGGCTGTAAGGAACAGAAATTTATATCAACCATAAGAAAATGTATCACCTCACATAGCAAAATGCCCAGAGGTAGGATGGTCTTCAGAAACGGTTAATCCGGAAGATGAATCTGGTATCAAGGACCCAGAAACTTTCCATCTTTTTTATCTGGGGTTCAGCTTCAGGCTAAGGTTGAGTTTCTTTTGTGGCTACTGGATGGCTTCTGGCTTCTCGTGGTAATTGAAGCCACATGCCTTGTTGTTCCTAGCCAATGAGCAACAGTCACCCCCTGATCATAGAATAAAATTCCTTCCTTTCAGTCTAGTTGGTCCAATTTAAGACTGAGAACCCATTCCCTGGGGAACGCCTGAAGCTGACAGGCCTAGGCCTGGTTACCTGAACCAATCATAGGCAGCAAAACGGGATTACCAAGTTTAGACCAATCAGACCCCACTCATGGCTCTGGAGATGGGATTGGCTGGCCCTCAGTCACGTGGGCCACATGCATTTCTGTATTTCAAGAAAAGCCAGACTGGATGTGCCGAGTAGGAAATCAACAGTGCCCCCCCCCACTGCCTCCCAGGGTTATCAAGAAGATTAAATAAGAAAATGTCTTTAAAGCACTTAGTAAGGTGCCTCACACCTATTACTAAGCTTATCTGTGTTAGTGGGAGCTGAGTTGAGTGCAGGGAACTGCTAAATTGGTTTCCAAAGGAGAGGACAGAGAGTACTGGCAGGACTGATTTTTTTTTTTTTTTTGTACAGTTAAAAGAAAAAAAGTATAAATATTCTTAACCATTTGCCAGCTGTCAGGTGCCTTGTAGACAGACTGAGAGACTAATGTGGTCATGAGGCAGCGCTTGAGTTTAATCTGATATAACATCCTGGAAAAAAAAATAGATGCAAACAAATGAAATGACTGATGCTAAGTGAGTGTGAGGGTAATGAGCGTGAGTTTTGGGGGCCTGTACTTATCTCTTCCTAAGCACTGAGTGTATGACATTAGAGTGTTTTAGGTGCTATGTTTACAAGTCATACGTCTGCCTTTTTGGTACATTAGATCGGGGGTAAGCAGGGACATCCCTGGCGGTCCGGTGGTTAGGACTCCATGCTTCCACTGCAGGGGGCACGGGTTCCATCCCTGGTCGGGGGACTAAGATCCTGCATGCCACATGATGTGGCCAAAAAAACAAAACAAAAACAAAAAAAAATCAGGGGTTAGCCAACTATAGCACTCGAGGCAAATCTGGCCTGCTGTTTGTTTCCTAACAATTTTAAAATCATAATTAATTTTTTTTTCTTGAGGAGGGCCACTCCAAAATCACATAAACTGGAGGCCCCAATGTGACTTTCTCTTTTGAATACAAACCCAAACTTATAGAGCTGAGCTTGGAGGTAGCTGATGGGTGAAAATCGCTGGGAACTTCAGAGGTCGGTAAGAGCTCTTTCTCTTTCTTTGTCTCTCTCTCTTTCTCTGTCTGTTCTATGAGTTGCTGCCTGGCTTTATTTTGCATGGATATTCTTGCTACGTAGCAGAAACAATGACCTCTGGTGGCTTCAGACCCCCAGTTCAGTAGCCCCATTAGGAGAACTTTTGCCTCCAACATCTGTCAATCCATCCTAGAGAAGATTCTGATTGGCCCAGCTTGGGTCACATGCCTATGCCACGAGCCAATCCAATGGCCAGGGGAATGGTCTATTCTGACCAGCGTGCGCCACATGGAGAGAAGGGAAGGGCAGCCCAGGACCTCATGAAGTTCTCCCAGAGGAACTTGGAGAAAGGGAGGTGGAAACATATAATGGTTAACTACACAGTGTTATACGGAGGAACTGCGACCATTCACTCCATCCCCGTCATGTTATCTCTGAGGGTAACGTGACCCAGAGAAGGGACATTTCAGTTTATACAAGGTTGCCCTGTATTTGCATAGCAGATCAGTCAGTATTATGAAATCACAGACCTGCTATAAAATAATCCTCCTCTGACATGCCCCGGGTGTGGTCGGGGTGGGGGAGGGAGAAAGTGCCACATTTATCATGTCGCTGGATATGGACTCATCACCTTGGGCCTTATGACCCAGAAAAATGGGGAAGGCCTGGAGTCAGACTGTCTAGCAGGACTCGTCAAAGGGATTTCTTTTTTTTTTTTTTTTTTTTTTTTTTTTGCGGTACGCGGGCCTCCCACTGCTGTGGCCTCTCCCGTTGCGGAGCGCAGGCTCCGGACGCGCAGGCTCAGCGGCCATGGCTCATGGGCCCAGCCGCTCCGCGGCATGTGGAATCTTCCCAGACCGGGGCACGAACCTGCGTCCCCTGCATCGGTAGGCGGACTCTCAACCACTGCGCCACCAGGGAAGCCCCGGGGATTTCTTTGAATATTACCCCCAGAGACTCTGCCTTGTGGAAGCTTCTCTGGGTGCTGCCAGTGCTGCTTTCCTAGAATAGCTACAGTTCAGGGGGTGGAGGTGGGTATCTTCTCATCCATTAAGTGCAGAGAATCCGACGTCTTTTTTCATCACTACCTTCAGGGACTCCAGCACCACCACACCACTCCCCTTTGTACACTGGGTGTCATCAGAATCTCACCTCCCAGCGGTGTTGGGCAAAAATGTCTCCCTGTCAACCCAGGAGAATGACAGCTGTAACCAAATGCTTCCTCTGTTGTCAGGAATCTGCTGGGGCAGGAGTGCAGCCAGCTTGAGCAAAAGCAGGGGCGGGGGTGGGGAGTGGGCGGTGGGGAGCTTGATAGAAGGACATGGAGCGCCTCGCAGAACCTAAAGGCCTCAGGAGGGTCCAGAAATGGAAAGCCATCAGAAATGCAGACCAGATTTGCATTTCAAGAGCCTCTTGGCTCTGTTTCTCTCTGCAGGTTGCATTCTTTCTTTCTCTCTCCAGCCTGACTTTCTCTGCTCCTGGACCACTCCAAGGACTGGGGCAGCTTCAGAGCTCAGTCCTAGCCACACAGCGTCTTTCTCTCAATCTCTCTATGTGGCTGGTAGAGGAGATAGTGTGGCCACAGATGGTTAGGCAGGTTCCGCACTGCACAAGGGCCCCTGAGCAATGAACCACCTGGAGAGTGAACCCCAGTCCCTCCTGTGCTCATCAAGCCATTCATCCAGGCTGAGAGCTGCATCCGCCCAGGGGAAAGGTCTTCCTCTAATTCTGCAAAGATGTTGGATGGATTAGTGATGCCCAGAGCAAACTGTTATCTGAGCTCATCCTCCAACAGCAGCCCTTGATTTCCCTTCAAGGAACTTCTCTTTCTCAGCCACTTGCAGCTTGGCCGGATTTGTTGATCAGGGTACCAAAGGGTAAGAATGTGCTGGAACTCGACCTGTCTTGGAATCTGAATCTTGGAGCTGGCTCACCCTGCAGCAGTGCCTAGAGAGACTGTTGGATCCTGCTTCCTGGGTCCCAGGGCTGCTCTTGTCCCTTACTGGGGTCTAGGTTGTTCAGCTTTTCCTTTAGTTCTCTGATCTATCCTCTCTCCTTCCAACAAATGCCTATTTTTTGCTTAAGATAGTCAGAGTAAAGTTGTATGTTGTCTAGAACAGAAGAACTCTAATTTATAACAACAAAAACAAACATATTGAGCACTTACTCTGTACCAGGCACTGTGCAAAGCACCTTACATGTAAATTCATTTTCTCCTTAAAACAGCCCTATGAGGTAGGTACTATTGTAATTATTCCCATTTCACAGATGTGAAAACTGAGCCCCCAGGAGGGGAAATAACTTGCTTAGGACTACCCAGGTGTTAAGGAGTGGAGCTTGGATTTGGATTCAGGCAGCCTGCCTCCAGAATCCACATTCTTATTTAGTCCCAATTCCAAATTCCCAGGGAAAGGATTCCCCTTTGCCCAAGATGAGTCAGATAGACAACCCTAGTCCAATAAGTGGTGCAAGGTGCATGCTGCACACACGGCTGCCAGAGACTCGTTGCTATGGGTGAGAAGGGTGGCATGAAGGTCGTTAGTGATGTTGTCCAGGTATTCCCTGTTCCCCCTTCCCGGGCATACAGTGGGATGGTACTTCCTGCCCCCTAGTGGATGTGTGGGGCTCTGTGATTACTCTGGTCAATGAGTCATGAGTGGAAATGACTGTGTTCTTTTAGCATCCCCCATTCTGTTTGGCACTGAATCCGGCCACGTTAACCTGGGCCCCTGCGTCCCAGGAGCAGAGCCTCCAATACCTGGCAATGGATGTGTAGCATAAGCAGGATGTAGACCTTTGTTATCTTAGGCCACTGGGGTCACTGGGCTCTTGGGGTCGTTTGTTACTGCAACAGAGCCCAACCTATCCTGACTTCAAGGAGTCACCTTCAAGAGATGCTTAACAGCGTTAGTCATCATGTTCAGCGTAATGCTCTGTGCCAGTATTTTTTTCTTAATTAATTATTTTTGGCGGCACTGGGTCTTCGTTGCTGTGCGCGGGCTTTCTCTAGTTGTGGCGAACGGGGCCTACTCTTCATTGTGGTGCACAGACTTCTCATAGCAGTGGCTTCTCTTGTTTCGGAGCACAGGCTCTACGCGCGCGGGCTTCAGTAGTTGTGGCATGCAGGCTCAATAGTTGTGGCTCATGAGCTCTAGAGCGCAAGCTCAGTAGTCGTGGCGCACGGGCTTAGTTGCTCTGCGGCATGTGGGATCTTCCCGGCCCAGGGCTTGAACCTGTGTCCCCTGCATTGGCAGGCAGATTCTTAACCATTGCGCCACCAGGGACGCCCCTCTGTGCCAGTATTAGTTTCCAGTGGCTGCTGTTACAAATTACCAAAATTTAGTGGCTTAAACAACACACAATTATTATCTTACAGCTCTGCAGGTCAGAAGTCTGACGTGGGTCTCTTAAGCTAAAGTGAACTTGTCAGCAGGGCCATGTGCCTTTCGGGGGACTCTAGAGGAGAATCTGTTCTCTTGCTTTTTCCAGCTTCTCTCAGAGGGTGCCGCCCATTCCTTGGCTCATGGCCCCTTCCATCTTCAAAGCCAGCGTTGGCGGGTCCAGTACTTCTCACCATGTCACATCCCCAGTTCTGAATCTTCTGCCTCCCTTGTCCTTCTTTTAAGGGCTGTGATTACATTGGTTCCACCTGGATAGTCCAGGATACTAATCCCTATTTTATTTTAATTAAAAAAATTTTTTTAAATTTTATTTATTTATTTTTTTTGGTCGCATGACTTGTGGGATCTTAGTTCCCGGGTCAGGGATTGAACCTGGGCCATGGCAGAGAAAACACTGAGTCCTAACCACAGGACCACCAGGTAATTCCCCCTAATCCCTATTTTAAAGTCAGCTGATTAGCAGCCTCAACTCCCCCTTGGCATGTAAGGTAACAGATTCCAGGGGTCAGAATAAGGACAATGTTGAGAGGTCACGATCCTGCCCACCACTTCCTTCTGAGGAAATCACTAACCGTGGCAGGTACACATCAGATCGCCTCCTTTCTATCTGTTTCGGACAGAGTCCAGGCTCTGTTGGCTACCATGAGCCGCCCCGCCACACACAGTGCACGTGGCCGTCACAAACCGGAAGAGACCAAGATTAGTATGATCTCTCTGAGACGTCTCCGACCTCTGCAGAGGAGAGAGGGGCCACCAGGTAGCAATGCTGCTGCCCATATTGTCTTCCCACCCAGGCCAACCGGATCTATGTGTCTGAACATTTATAGCAATAAATCTACCCTCTTGTGGGTGGCGCCATGCTGAAAACAAGCATAGTGCGTATTAGATCCAAACTGTGGTCCTGACCACCTCAGCCCCAAGCATCAAATTCCCAACCAGTTCCCCTTCCTACTGTCAACAGCATCCTTGGAACTGAAGGGACATCTGATAGAAGTCGCAGCTGCAGCTGGAGGAAAAGAGGTCTCGATACCAACTCCATGGCCTGGGAAACATCTGGGGTGGGGGTGGGGGCGGGGAGCGGGACAGACTTCCTGTTCATGGTCCGTTCTGAACCTGCCGCCTGTTTAGGGCATCTGGTGTATGAAGGCAGCATGGCTATGAAGCACTCAGACAATCCTGAGTTCAAATCCCAGCTCTGCCTCTTCTATCTGTGTGACTTTGGATGAGTTATTTTGTTTCCTACTCTGAAAAATGGAGATGGTAATTATAGTACTGTCTCCTGGGAGTGTTAGGAGGATAAACATGCAAATGTGAATGCAAATGTCATGCAGATTTGCCTAGTAGGTCCTAAATAAATGTGTGCTCTTGCTTTTACTACTATCTCAGTAGAAATGATAGGTAATGAAGAGCTCATACATTTTCTAGACCCAGGTGATCCTATCAGCTGGTACAGACATGAATAAAGACAGAGAGATTTACACTTAGTTTAGCTATCCCCGTTTATTTTATTTTATTTTATTTTATTTTATTTTTGCATGCACCGAGCAGCTTGCAGGATCTTAGTTCCCTGACCGGATTGAACCCATGCCCCCTGCAGTGGAAGCATGGAGTCCTAACCACTGGACAGTCAGGGAATTCTATACCAATCCCCATTTAAAATAAAAATACCTATTGTATTCCCATGGATTCCCTAGGGGTGGTCCAAATCCCAGCTCTATCAGAGTCATTGTGTGTATGGGGGGAGGGTGCTGGGAGGGGGCTGGTGGAAACAGCAGATGCTCAGGCCCCAGCCCAGTCTGACTGAAAGTGGGACCTAGGAATCTGCATTTTTAAAAAACACCCCAGGAATTCTTGTGCTTATTACATTGAAAACTGCCCTCTCTTTGTACAGAGCCTCTGGAGGGAGATGAAAATTGCAGTCTGTTGTTTGGATGTCACGAGCATCTCAGCATAAGGCAGGCCGGTGGGGACGGGCGTGCCCGCTCTTTTTCCTTTCTGGCAACGCTGCCACCTGGCATCCCTCTGATGGCAGATGTGCAGAGCAGAAGTTGAGGGCTGGGTGTGAATCAGCTCCTGGCCTGCCCAGGAGTAAATGGGTGCTTCATGGTTTCTACTCTAGCAGTTCAGCCCATCAAAGTCACAGCTGGTCCCTCTGGCCCCCAGTGAAAAGGCTGACCTGTCGCCAGTCTGAAAAGATGACAGCTATGGTAGAAGAAGAATCAAAGAGAAGGCGGGCAGATGGAACAAGCATCCGCCCTACTTTCCTACAAGCAGCAGGCTTATGTCACCTACAGGTGGCACTTGGAGTGAGGGAAAACCCTGCCCCAGTTTTCTCCTGGGAAACTTTCCTCCCTTGCCCCTCCCTGCTTCTGGGAAAACACCCACTGCTCTGGATTCACCTGAGCTTGGCATTGCACGGAGGTCAAGAGCGTAGATTCTGGAGCCAGGTTACCTCCCTGGTTCTGCTGTGTGACATTGGGCAAGTTACTGAACTGCTCTGTTCCCTCAGTTTCCTCATCTGTAAAATGGGGATCACAGAACCTGCACCTCCTTGGGTCAGGGTGAGAATTGAATGAGTTAAGGGATGTCTGGGCCCAGAGCACTCACTGCCTGTGATACAGCAAATGAGAAATAAGTGTTTCTTGGTACCATTGTCAATACTACTGCTAATAATAATTAATAATGTTCTCCAAGCGCTTCCCAAATCCATGAGCCTGTGTGAAAGCTTTAGGTACATGATATAATCTTCGTAAAAACCCAATAGGTTCTGAAACTATTGGATAGTGGCGATGGTTGCACAACATTATGAATGTGCTTAGTGCCAGCAAATTGTGAATGGTGCACTTTAAATGGTTAAAATGGTAAATTTTTGTTACATATATTTCACCACACACACACACAAAGCCCACTGGGGTAGAAGCTATTGTGATCACTCCTTTATTACAAATGAGAAAAACTGAGGTCAAAGAGCCCCTGTGCTCGCCCTGGGGTCCCAGAGCTGGGAGTGGCTCAGCCTGGATTTTATCCCAGCATGTTTTGCACTGCTGTGAACACAAAGACCCAACGGGCTGTGCCATTTCCGCCCCCTCGACCCTTTCTCCTTTCCTCATTCTATTCTTTCATCCAACAAACTTGAGTTGTACCCCTACTATGTGCCAGGTCCTTTACCAAGTGCTGGGGATTCAACAGACAGCAAGGGACACAGTCCTCAAACACTCTCCCAAAGGAACGTGCATTTACCACCTGGGCTAGTGCTGAGAAGGAACGTACAGGGAGAGGAGATGACAACTGGTTTGAACCAGTCAGGGGAGCTTGGCAATGGCATCTTGGAGGAAGTGACAAAGCCAGGAGTGAGAGATGAAAGGAGTCCTCGAAGGGAGGTGGGAGGAGAAGAACATTCTTGGCAGAGGAAGCAGCCATTCATGCAAAGGCCCTGGGACCCGTGCGGCTGGTGAGGCGAGGCTGGGAGAGATGGAGGAAGCCAAGGGTAGAGAGGACCACAGGGGCCTCGCCACACAGGCTGCCCCTGGGGAAGCTTTGCCTTTGTCTTAAGAGTAATGGGGGGACTTCCCTGGTGGCGCAGTGGTTAAGAATCCGCCTGCCAATGCAGGAGACATGGGTTTGAGCCCAGGTCCCGGAAGATCCCACATGCTGCAGAGGAACTAAGCCCGTGCGCCACAACTACTGAAACCCACGCGCCTAGAGCCCATGCTCTGCAACAAGAGAAGCCACCACAATGAGAAGCCCACGCATCACAACGAAGAGTAGCTCCCGCTGGACACAACTAGAGAAAGCCTGCGTGCAGCAACAAAGATCCAATGCGGCCAAAAATAAATTAAAAAAACAGAAGAGTAATAGGGGCCTTTCAGGGGTTGAAGCCAGGAAACATGACCTAATTCGCCACCCCCAGGAAAGCCCACCTCTCTCTAGCCTCGACATCCCACGGCAGCAATAAGGAATCCAAGCAGTGCTCCTGCAAGACCTCTCCACACCCTCATCCTCCACACCGTACAGGGCCTTACCTGCCCTGCAGCCCTCTACCTGTGCCCTCCCCCAGCCTGCCCTCCTCCCGGCTTTATTCCTCTCCAGAGACCCCCTGTGACCCTGTGCATTTCACTTCTCAGCTTGGCTTTCCCCTCAGGAAGGAAGGCTCCTCAAGCCGAAGACTTTTGTCTCCATAGTGCCCCCAGCACCCAAACAGGGCTCAAGAATCAGGCACCCAACCCTTGAAAGGAGCCCAAATGCCACGTGCAGATGGCACAGGAACAAGAGTGGGGGGCCAGGTAGGGATCCGTTGTGGGAGTTTGGGTGGAGGTAGCGGTGCTTGGTCTGCAGAAAAACGAGAACGTTCCAGAGTGGTCGGGAGCAGACCTAGACAGGCTTCTGAAGATCATCTTGTCCCAGGAGAGGGGGACAGGTTTCCTTCTCAGAGGAGAGACGGCCCAAGGTCAACCTGGGTGTGAGAGTAGCACTGAGATTAGAAGCCTAATCCGGGTCTCCACCCAGCAGGCCAAACCTGATCTCGCACCCTCCCACCTAGACCCCTCCCGTCTTCCTGCTACTCAGAAAGAGCCCAAAGCCAGCCTCCAGGTCTTTGCCCTCCTGGTTTTCCCCTCCTTGATGTAGCCTCTGCCTTCTCCTCCCCGCTGGTCTAGCTTCAAGGCTCAGCTCCAATGCCAGTCCTCCCAAAAGTGTGGGGGAGGGGGGAAATGGGAGTGAGTGGAGGGGAAGGGAGAGAAGGTCAAAACACGGGAGTTCTTCGGATTCATTCATTCATTCACCAAACTGCTTTTGAGCCCCAATCATATGCAGGCTTTGGGGAGACGGAAAGCAGGCTGAGGAAGCTCTTCTGCTTCGTGGAGCTGACAGTCAAGTGGGGAGATGGACATTAACTGTTGGAACAAATTATTATGATTATGATCACTACTATTATTATTCTTTTGAACAGTCTGTATAGAGGTGAGCTGACCGCACTGGACATCAGAATCTGAAGGAGACGTCCTGGAAATACAGGGCTCCCTGCCCGGCCAGTGTCCTCATGACAGTGACAGCCAGCACTCGGGTTCTCTGGGCATTGCTCTGTTCCATCTGCAGAGTAACCCCAGGGGCTAGCATCCCTATCTCCATTGCTCAGAATCCAAACACTGAGGCACAGAGGGGCCTCCCCCTGGCAAAGAGCAGGGCTGACAGCCAGAGAAAGCTGGGCTGTTGAATGCTTACCTCCTACGGCCCCTCCTTAGAAGGCGCTCCTGGACTACCCTGTCTTACCCTGCCTTGCTTCTCTTCCTGGCACATAGAGACGGATCTATTTTTTATCCGTCTCCTCCACGAGAATGTAGGGCCAAAGGAAGCGTACTGATGACTCATCCCCTGCTGGTGCACACACCCGAAAATAATTGTATTTAGAAAGAAATGAGTGCAGTTGACTTTGATTAGCCCTTTAACATCATACCAGGTCTGGGAGGTCTCCTATTGACAGAAATCCTTGCTAGACTTGCTTGGTTCACACTCTTGCTCCCAGGGCCAAGCACAATGCCAGGCACATAGTAGGTGCTCAGTAAAGACCTGTTGAGGAAATGAATGGATGAGCGAAACCATTGGGGTCTTGCCTTCCATCACGGCTAAATTATAGCCCCAATGTCCACCCTGTCCTCCTCTCTCCTTCCCTCCTTCCTTCCTGATCTCCGCAACGTTTGAGTCCCTACTAGCTGTCATGCACTTATGTAGAGCCTCGGATAACAAACTAAAAGTGACACAAAGCTCACACTACTGGGTTCGATAGACACATTTTTTAAAATTCCCTTTAAGATAATTCCCTGATGGTCCAGTGATTAGGACTCCATGCTTCCAATGAAGGGAACCTGGGTTCGATCCCTGGTCAGGGAACCAGGATCCCACATACCACACAGTGCAGCCAAAAAAAAAAAAAAAAATGTAATGTACCAAACACTATTTAATTTATTTTTCTATCCCTTATTTTTTTCAGCTTTGGTATACTTAATATACAAAAATGGCACACCTTTTTTTTTTTTTTTTTTTTTTTTTTTTTGCGGTACGCGGGCCTCTCACCGTTGTGGCCTCTCCCGCCACAGAGCACAGGCTCCGGACGCGCAGGCTCAGCGGCCATGGCTCACGGGCCCAGCCGCTCCGCGGCATGTGGGATCTTCCCGGACCAGGGCACGAACCCGAGTCCCCTGCATCGGCAGGCGGACTCTCAACCACTGCGCCACCAGGGAAGCCCGGCACACCTTTAATGTATACATTTTTGTGAATTCGGACGTACACAGGTACCCGTGATGCCATTGTCACAGTCAAGGGAACACGCATATCCATCACCCCTAGAAGATTCTTGTGTCCCTTGCTTTTCTTTTTCTTCTTTTGTAGTACAAACTCTTACCCTGAAATGTACCCTCTCAACAACTTTTTAAGTGCATGACGCCACTGTGTTAACTACAGGACCTAGGTTGAAGAGCAAATCTCTGGAACTTTCTCATCTTGGAGTTAGACCAAAGCTAGAGGGGGGAATAATCCATTCTTCGGGGGGTGGGGTCGGGGTAGAGTGTAGAGAGTGGGGTCAGTGGAGAAGGCTTCAGAAAGAGCAGAAGTCTGAGGAAGACTCTGAAAAATGTCCAGAATTTCATCTCCTGTGGGCCATGGAAACTGCTGGAACAAAAGTGTGGAGGCAGAGAGAGACAATTATTTTATGATATCACTTATACGTGGAATCTAAAAAATACAAAAAACTGGTGAATATAACAAAAAAGAAACAGAGGGCTTCCCTGGTGGTGCAGTGGTTGAGAGTCCACCTGCCGATGCAGGGGACATGGGTTCGTGCCCTGGTCTGGGAAGATCCCACATGCCGCGGAGCGGCTGGGCCTGTGAGCCATGGCCTCTGAGCCTGTGCTCCGCAACGGGAGAGGCCACAACAGGGAGAGGCCCGCGTACCGCTCAAAAAAAAAAAAAAGAGAGAAAGAGACTCACAGAACCAACTAGTGGTTGGGGAGGTGCTATGGGGGAGGGAGGGGAGGGAGGTACAAAGTATTGCGTCTAAGATAGGCTCAAGAATGTATTGTACAACACAGGCGATACAGCCAATATTTTATAATAACTGTAAGTGGAAAGTAACCTTTCAAAATTGCATAAAAAAATTTTTTTTGGGCCTCAAGGCATGTGGGATCTTCGTTCCTCCACCAGCAATCGAAACCGCGCCCCCTGCATTGGAAGCACGGAGTCTTAACCACTGGATTGCCAGGGAAGTCCCTGTATAAAGTTTTTTAAAAATAATAGTAAAAAAATAAGACGCAAAAAAATAAGTAAAGCGGCAACTGACATCAGAGGAACCCCAGGGACCTAGGGTAGCTAAGTGTGAGGGGGTTTGTAGGGAGTAGCAGTTTGTCAGGCCAGTGAGTCCGTTTTAAAGTACTTATGACTCAAGTAGCTGCATATTTAACTAGCGGTTATATCTGCAGCAGAGTTTACATCAACATTAGAAGGGTTTTATGTTTTACCTTTATTGAGGCATAATTTACACATCATAAAATTAACCCATTTAAAGAGCACAATCTAATGATCTTTAGTAAGTTTACCTGACCTGTGCCACCTTCACTATAATCTAATTTTAGAATCTTTCCGTCACTCTCAAAGGATCCCTTGGGTCCATTTACAGTTAATCCGTTTGCTCCATCAGCCCCAGGCAACCACTAATCCACTTTCTGTTTTGATGCATTTGCTCATTCTGGACATTTCATATAATTGGAATTCCTACTTTCTGTGGCCTTTTGCATCTGGCTTCTCTCACTGAGCATCATGTTTACAAGATTCATCCGTATGGTAGCCTGTGTCAGTACTTCCTTCCTTTTTATGACTCAATAATATTCTGTGGTATGGCTAGACCATGTTTCATTTATCCATTCAGCTGATGGACATTCAATTCTTCCAGTTCTGGGCTACTGTGAATAACGCCCTTCGAAATGTTGACCCAAAGGTCTGTATGGCCGCATGTTTTCACGTCTTTTGGGTAGATACCTAAGAGTGGACTGGCAGGTTGGATGAGAAATTTATGCTTGTTAAAAAACCGCCAGTACTGTTTTAGGGGCTTCCTTGGAGGTCCAGTGGTTAGGACTCTGCGCTTCCACTGCAGGGGGCACAGGTTCTAAGATCCCGAATGCTGCACAGCATGGCCAAAAACCAAAGCAGAACCCTGCCAGTATTGTTTGAGAAGTGGTTTTTAATTTTTATTTATTTATTTATTTTTGGCTGTGTTGGGTCTTCGTTGCTGCGTGCGGGCTTTCTCTAGGTGCGGTGAGCGGGGGCTACTCTTTGTTGCGGTATGCAGGGTTCTCATTGCGGTGGCTTCTCTTGTTGCGGAGCACAGGCTCTAGGTGCATGGGCTTCAGTAGTTGCAGCATGTGAGCTTCCGTAGTTGTGGCACGTGAGCTCAGTAGTTGTGGCTCGCAGGCTCTAGAGTGCAGGCTCAGTAGTTGTGGTGCATGGCCTTAGTTGCTCCACAGCATGTGGGATCTTCCCGGACCAGGGATCAAACCCATGTCCCCTGCGCTGGTAGGCGGATTCTTAACCACTGTGCCACTAGAGAAGTCCCGAGAAGTGTTTTTTTAAAAGGATGCAGAGGGTGTCTTGCCCAGGCCTCAAGGCCCCCCAGATAGATGGTGGCCCCCCCAGCTAGATGGCAGTGGAATCAGGACTGCAACAAAGCTGTCAGCCTATACAGAGCATGTCCTTAACCACACACTCACTCTCAGAAGCCCTTTGTTCATTTAGAAACTTGAAATCAACCCTCACTCATGTCCTTCTGGAAAAATCCCAGGCAATGAAATCTTTTCCCATTAAGCAGAATCTTTCTTTTATTTTATTTATTTAATTTTTTTTACTTTCTTTTGATTTTTTTTTTTAGTTGATTTACAATGGTGTGTTAATTTCAGGTGTACAGCAAAGTGATTCAGTTATACATATATATATGTATATATTCTTTTTCAGATTCTTTTCCCTTATAGGTTATTACAAAATATGGAGTAGAGTTCCCCAGAATCTCTCTTTTAAAAGAATAGCCTCAGGAAGTGTTGAAAGAAATGACCAAAGTTTGCAAAACCCTCCTTTGTCATCTGGTACTAAAATTAACTGGAGTTGGGGTAACTGGAGTTGGGGGAAAGAGCCCAATGCGTGCAAATTTTGATTAACCTGTACATTAGTCATTTAACATTTTTGAGCATTTTTCGTGGTTTGTATAGGATATATAATTTGGTCAGTAGATTTTTTTTTTTTTAAAGAAAGCAAATGGTTTCAGATCAGTAGTTTGGACTAAGATGGTGCAATCATGGCAAATTGTCTCTCTGTTCAGCACCTGTTCCTGTATTAAGAGAACTGTTGATGACAAATAGTCATTGGGTGTTACCTGTATATGTAAAATTAGGCTGGAAGCTAAGTAAGGTGGGGATTAAAAACCTTTCTTGTTTGTATTCAGAAGACTTATTGTTCAGGGTCCTGTATATACTAGGTGCTCAATCAGTGCTTGTGGGAGGAGCAAACGTATGCATGAAAGTGTGGGAATTTAGTCCCTAGTATTATTAACCGTCAACCTTTGCTGAGGCCACCCTTCACATCAGGCATTGTGCTAGGCACTGGCTATAAACACAAACAGGTACTGTCCTGGCCTCCGGGGGGCCCTCAGGCCAGTGAGGGGCAGGCCAGGCCTCTTGTTCAAAAATTACGAAGGGGGGAAGGGTAAGCTGTGACAAAGTGAAAGAGTGGCATGGACATATATACACTACCAAACGTAAAATAGATAGCTAGTGGGAAGCAGCCGCATAGCACAGGGAGATCAGCTCGGTGCTTTGTGACCACCTAGAGGGGTGGGATAGGGAGGGTGGGAGGGAGACGCAAGAGGGAGGGGATATGGGGATATATGTATATATATAGCTGATTCACTTTGTTATACAGCAGAAACTAACACAACATTATAAAGCAATTATACTCCAATAAAGATGTAAAAAAAAAAAAAATATGAAGGGTTTCAAGCTGGCAACCAGTGTGGAGGCCTTCTGGGCACCAGCCTTTGTGCAACCATACATGCTGTACAACCGTGAAGGCAGCCCTGTGTGTTGGTTTCTCTACACATGCAAACCTCTGAAAGGACTCAGCAGAAATCATTCATGCTGTCTGAAGGGGCCCAGACAATGTCACTTCCATGCTCAAAAGTTCTTTGTTGGTACCCCGTGTCACCCAGAGTAATAGCCAAGGTCCTGACCCCCGGCGGCCAGCACACCCACTCCCTACTTCTTGGCTCTCCTGTACTCTTCTCCTAGCTCTCTCCACTCACCCACTGTGCCTCCTTGTGCTGTTTTTGTCCAGTAAACCTTGCCCAGACCTGCCTCAGGGCCTATGCACTTGCTATTCTCCCCAAAGCCTCCTGGCTAACTCCCTTTGTGAAGTCACCTCCTAGCATTCCTAGCTGCTCTGGTTAAAGCTGCCACTCCCTCTAATGCTCTACCCCCCCTCCACAAACCCCCTAGTCCCCTAATTTCCTTTCTTTTTCTCCATAGTACCTGTTACGTTTTAATAGACTTAATAACTTGATAAGACTTGTTTCATTTTGCCCCGCTCGCTCTAGAGTGTAAGCTCCTCGAGGGGGGGGATTTGTGTGTGTATATGTCTTTTTTGATCTCTGCTATAGCCCCAGTACCTGCAACAGCACCTGAGCTATAACAGGTGCTCAATAACTGTTTATTGAGGGAAAGAAGACAGACTTCTCACGTACAGGCAAACGTGGATCAAGCCTCTGAATTAAATACTATGACGGGTCCCATATGAAGAAATTGAGGCATGTCAGGGAGTCCTACTATCAAGCCAGCTCAGGTAACCAGTGTAAGAACCTCGGGATCACAGGGGAAGCTTTTGCTTTTCTTTCAATGCCTTTCTAGACTATTAGCATTTTAATTTTTTACCATGTGTCCATATTCTTTCTATTTAAGAAAAGAATCTACTACAATTTTGTAGAGAAGTTGTACAAAGAGCCTGTTGTTAATTTCCTAGATTTCTGACATTGATTTCATAGGGCGGTGCCTTGGCATTCAGGAGGCACTCAATATTTGTCTGTGGTGTGAATGGAGAGAGACTGTATACTCAGCAGAGGGAGAAAAGGAGAGACACAGAGAGATTTAAGAACAGTGCTGGCAACCAGTTAAGTGTAGTCATGAAAATGCAGTGGGGGGCTTCCCTGGGACTTCCCTGGTGGCGCAGTGGTTAAGAATCCGCCTGCCAATGCAGGGGACATGGGTTCAAGCCCTGGTCCGGGAAGATTCCACATGCCGCAGAGCAACTAAGCCTCTGCGCTACAACTACTGAGCCTGTGCTCTAGGGCCTGCAAGCCACCACTACTGAGCCCAAGTGCCACAAGTACTGAAGCCTGCGCGTCTAGAGCCCGTGCTCCACAACAAGAGAAGCCACTGCAATGAGAAGCCCACGCACTGCAACAGAGAGTATCCCCTGCTCGCCGCAACTAGAGAAAGCCCGCGCAGCAACAAAGACCCAACACAACCAAAAATAAATAAATAATTAAATAATTAAAAAAAAAGTGTAGTGGGTAGCAAATTTTCTGATGGCAAGAGCCTACACTCTATTTTCTTAAGACTTTTTCATTGAGTTATAAAATAGCCTATCCTCATCATTCATGGATTCTGTATTTGTGAATTCACTTACTCACTAAAATATGTTTGTAACCCCTAAATGTACACTCACAGTACTTCCGAAGTCTTTGACAACTATCTGAGTCTCCCGACAAGCACATTCCCAGCTGAAGTCAAACAAGGCGACCAACACCCTGACTTTTGTTTCGGCTCTGATACAGAGCACCAGTGTCCTTTCGTGGTCTATTTAGTGCCATGTTTTTTGCGCATTTGCACTTTTTGTGGATTATACTGTTTAAAGCGGCCCCCAAGCGTTGTGCTGAGGTGCTGTCTATGTTCCTAAGTGCAAGAAGGTGTGACGTACTTTAAGGAGAAAACGCATGTGTTAGAAAAGCTCCATCAGGCACAAACTGTAGCGCTGCTGGCCCTGCATTCAACGTACATGACACAACAGTATATATTAAATAAGGTGCCTTTAAACAGAAACACACAGTTTGGCCGTTCCCAAACACCTGTATGACAACCTAGTAAGGATTTCTGCAAAATATAAAGCTTTTAAATTTACCTGATTATTTCACATTCATGAACTCGTTAACGGGAGCTTTGTGAAGTATGCGTCAATATCGTACAGTATGTATGGCATGCAATCATGTTATACAAAATTATTACTTTTTAAATGATTTTTGCCTGCAACAATTATAGTTGTAGTATTGTTGCAAACTCTGTTTAAAAAAAATAAATGTATTTATTTATTTTTGGCTGTGTTGGGTCTGTTGCTGCGCATGGGCTTTCTCTAGTTGCGGCGAACAGGGGCTACTCTTCGTTGCAGTGAGCGGGCTTCTCATTGTGGTGGCTTCTCTTGTTGCGGAGCACAGGCTCTAGGCACACAGGATTCAGTAGTTGCAGCACACAGGCTCAGTAGTTGTGGCTCGTGGGCTCTAGAGTGCAGGCTCAGTAATAGTGGAGCACGGGCTTAGTTGCTCCATGGCATGTGGGATCTTCCCAGACCAGGGCTTGAACCCATGTCCCCTGCATTGGCAGACAGATTCTTAACCACTGCATCACCAGGGAAGCCCTGTTATATAAAATTATGTTTCCTTTAACTATGGAAGGAACCTCTACTGTAACGTAATTAAACAATGAAATAATGTGTTAAGGTTATGGGGATATTATCTAAAGTGGGCTTGATTCTGTAGCCCCAAAGGTACCCAGCAGAAGCTAACTCTGGGACCCACGAAGGGCTAAGTCTTCGGGGAAAGAATGGGTGAGATGAAATGCACAGTGTTGTGGGTTTTTTAAATTTATTTTATTTAAGTATAGTTGATGCACAGTGTTGTGTTAATTTCTACCGTACAGCAAAGTGACTCAGTTATACATATATATACACTCTTTTTCATACTATTTTCCATTATGGTTTAGCACAGGCTATTGAATTCCCTGTGCTATTCCCTGTGCTATACAGTAGGACCTTGTTGTTTATCCATTCTATCAATATATATAATAGTTTGCATCTGCTAATCCCATACTCCCAGTCCATCCCTGTCTCACCCCCCTCCCCCTTGGCAACCAAAGGTCTCTTCTCTATGTCTGTGAGTCTGTTTCTGTTTAGTAGATAAGTTCATTTGTGAAATGCATAGTGTTTAAATGGTAGACACTGATTTGGACCATTATTAAATGGATTCTATCCTCTTATCTACCTATCTATATCTGTCTAGCTGGCAAAATGTCATAGCGAATATTTGAATGAAAGTCCAAATATGAGGGAGTTTTGCATGTACTTCAATACAAGGTAGAGGCTTCAAAATTACTTTAGAGTAGTCCTTCTTTTGTCCTGGAACCACACCTTGCGTAAACCTTTAAGCTATGCAAATGAGCAAGGATTCCATACCCAGCCTTCGGAAGAGCTAGGGGTGGGGAAGGGGTGGTGGTGGGAGGGAGCCTTCAATAGGCTGGAGGCTGAGAAGGGTAGGACCAGATCTCTTTCCCTTCACTGCTGGGCCTCCCAAGCACAAGACGCTCTTCATGCTCCCAGAGAACTTACTTTCTTGGGATTCGCCATGCCGTCAAAGTCAAGGCCGCCTCAGAAAAGGAAACGGAAGCCTGAGTATAGCTGGAGGACCAAAGGGGCATATGTCCCCCAATTCCTGAGGCAACGTACCCCTAACACCCCTGGCACCAGCTTACGCTGCAGGTGGTTTCTGGATGCCTGGAGGGGCACAAGACAAAAACAAGGTATGTTTTTTAGAATCATGTTTTCCAACTTGATTGTCGGTTTGTAAGAAAGCTGTTGATTTCAGGGAGGTAGATCTTGCCATGGGCCAACTTATAGAAATCTTGAATTGCCTTCCATAGCTGGTTGGTTTCTTCTCGGGGGGGTTTTAGGTATGTGAGCGTGTGATTTGCAAATAAGCCTTTGACCTTTTCCTTTGCAGTTGAGCCTGTGTTTCATTCTCTTGCTTTTGGCGTTGTTCCTTTGGAAGTTGACTGAATCAACCAAAATGGGGTTGGGTCTTTGAACAGCTAGTGGAAGGATGGGTATGGGGGACAGAGGTTAGGGTTAGGGTGGAGAACAAAAGGGGAGCTTATCAGTCTAACCAGAATAATGGTTGAAAGGGCTCCTCCCCCAGGCTCCAAGATGGGCACAGATGCCCAAGTGCAGTCCTAATTACCCTTGAAAATCCCTTAAATCACTTTTGTTACCTATTATCTTCCAAGGAAGGAACAAGATTACCTTATTGAATACAGCTGAACTGACTGTTGTATTTAGAAATGTCATAACATTTCCCCCCTTCAAAAAAACAAAACAAACAAACAAAAAACAACTTCAAATCCAGAATCACACCAGTCCAGAGCTGAAGTCATGTAAGTGAACATGAAAATACTGAGCATTTGTTCTATCTCCATAAACTTGTAAGATCCCTTTCCTCCCTTGGTTTCATCTGAAGCTCGCAGCCCTTACTCCCATCCCTTTGTAATTGACGTTCAGGCCCACATTTAAACACCGTCTTCGGCTTTCTTTTGCATGGTTTTTGTGTTTCCCCGTACATTGGATGCCCTTCCTTGCTTTACCTGCACAGAGAATTCAACCTTCGGAACCCCACAGACAGGGAGAGGGTTGTGTGCCGATCGTGAGGTTGGAACATTGGAGAAAGGTGCGGGGCTTCACCTTAGTAGGTGGGGCGGCTACAAAGCTCTGCTAGTTCCCACAGCTGCCACTGAAATCCCGGCTCCGAGAAACCTACAAAACCTACAAACGAATAGGTTTGTTCCTTTAGTCGATATTTGAGTCTTTTCCTGTGGATTCTAACTTGAAGGAGATAAGGGCAGTTACTACCCTACTGAGCACACATTCCATTCTGATGGAGGAGGCAGACTTTTTTTTTTTAATTTATTTTTTGGCTGCACTTGGGGCGTGTGGGTCTTAGTTCCCCAACCAGGGATTGGAACCCGCGCCCCCTGCAGTGGAAGCGCAGAGTCTTAACCAGTGGACCAGCAGGGAAGTCCCTGTACAAGTTTTTGTGTGGACCTACGTTTCCAGTTCTCTTGGATGTATATCTAGTCGAATGGTTGGGTCATATGGTAACTGTTTAACTTTTTGAGGAACTGATTTTGAACTTTTTGAAATGTGACTCATAGAAATTTTAAAATTGCATATGTGGCTCGTATTATCCTACAGCTGGCCTAGAATGTCCCAAGCATTGTGATGAAAGGTTGGAGAGAATTTATACTAAAGGGTGTGACGGGGAGGCGAGGGCAATGCTGGGCAGAGGGTACCCTTCTGTAACTTTTATATCTTACTTTATATACCTTCATCATCTCTGTTGATGATAATTGCCAAAGCCTGTTAACTGGTCTCCCTGCTCCAGGGCCAATCTCCATCCAGCAGCCAGAGATATTTTTAAAAGTGTAATTCTGATCATGCTATTCCCTGTTTAAAACACTTCAATGGCCTCCCTGTTCCAATCATATCAAATGTAAATTCTTTCCCATGGCCTGGCACTCATTAGTTGCTCAGGAAATATTTGTTGAACAAATAATGGAAAATATTTTATGTCTTTTTTTGTTTCAAATCTATATATTTTTTAAATTTAAAGAAATTTCAAATTGAAAAGAGTAAAACACTTAAAATTTATATTTCAGGGCAACATCCCACGTGCAGTATAAGTCCATTTTCCTGTATCTTCTCCATCACTGGGTATTCATCTTTTTAATTTTTAACTACGGCCTATTTGCTGGGTGAAAAGTATCTTGTTTTAAAGTTGGATTTCTTTGTTAACAACTAGGTTGAGCATCTTCTGTTTGTTCACTATTTGTTATCTGGTTTTATGACCAAATTAATGATTACAAGCTTACTTTGTTTTTATCAAAAAGTATTCTTTTCCACATGAAAGATCTCCAACCTTTGTCTATGTCATATTTGTCCTTTGTTAGGTTAACAAAAATAGATTTTTTATTTTTTTAATTTGGCCACACTGCTCAGCTTGTGAGATCTTAGTTCCCCAACCAGGGATTGAACCCGCATCCTCGACAGTGAAAGTACAGAGTCCTAACCACTGGACTGCCAGGGGACTCCCAACAATAGATATTTTAAAAAATATCTTCTAGAAGAAAATGCATGCTTACAAATAAAACTAATTTAAAATACAGGTTAAAAAAAAAAGATCGGTTATAAAGCAGAAACTAACACACCATTGTAAAGCAATTATACTCCAATAAAGATGTTAAAAAAAATAAAAGATTGGTGTGTTAGGAAAATGGTTAATAAAGAAGAATAAATAGTAGCTGATATTTATATGGCAAGTGTTATTTTTTATTTTTATTTTTTTGGCTGCGTTGGGTCTTTGTTGCTGTGCGCAGACTTTCTCTAGTGGCAGAGAGCGAGGGCCACTCTTCCTTGTGGTGCACAGGCTTCTCATTGCTGTGGCTTCTCTTGCTGCAGAGCACAGGCTCCAGGCGCACGGGCTTCAGTAGTTGCAGCACACGGGCTCAGTAGTTGTGGCTCGCAGGCTCTAGAGTGTAGGCTCAGTAGTTGTGCTGCATGGACTTAGTTGCTCCGCAGCATGTGGGATCTTCCCGGACCAGGGCTTGAACCCGATTCCCCTGCATTGGTGGGTGGATTCTTAGCCACTGCCCCACCAGGGAAGTCCTGACAAGTGCTATTCTACCTAGAGCATCCTTTATCCCCTGGGGCTAGCAGTCTGTCCCAACTACTTCATTCTGCCATTATAAGAGCCACAGACAATAAATGAATGGGTGTGTCTGTATTCCAATAAACCTTATTAATGGATACTGAAGTGTGAACCTTCATAATTTTCACATGCCATGAAATACTATTCACTGATTTTTTTTTCCAACCATTGAAAAAAATGTAAAAAACATTCTTAGTTCTTGGGCTATGCAAAAACAGGAAGTAGACCAGACAAATGTGGCCCACGGGCTATAGTTTGCCAACCCCTGCTTTATCCCTTTTGAACTTGACTATAGCTCAGTGAGGTGGACAGGTAGGCATGATTCTCCACTTTCAGTACCTGCAGGAGCAGATTCAGGGAGGTGAGGGCATGGAGCTCACATAGTCTGGCTGGGTCCTGCCCCATCACACACAGATGCTCAAAGGAAAAACCAACAAGAGCAAACAATTCCGTGGAAGCCAAAAGCTTTTATTCAAATCCAGACTGTTATAGGTTTTAGAAACTTAAGTTTTTAATGAATCTAAAGCTTTAATGATTCCACCCTAGACCAAATACTTTGAAAAAGGAATACCATGTCCCTTTGAGTGTAGCTATTGCAACACTTTCCTTGCCCAACTGGATCCCATCAGTGCTATCCACTTTAAACTCAGAGGGTGGGATTTTTTCTTTTTTTTTCTTTCTTTTTTTTTTTTGCGATACGTAGGCCTCTCACTGTTGTGGCCTCTCCCGTTGCGGAGCACAGGCTCCGGACGCTCAGGCTCAGCGGCCATGGCTCACGGGTCCAGCCGCTCCGCGGCATGTGGGATCTTCCCGGACCGGGGCACAAACCCATGTCCCCTGCACGGGTGGGATTTTTAAACAACCAGGATAATTGGAGGGCAGTAGGGCCCCAGCTTCAGAGTGTAGACAGACTTAGAATCCTGTCACTTATTTGCTGTGTGACTTTCGACAAGCTGCCAACCTCTCCATAAGAAGATCACCATCTAGGGTTTCATTTTCAGTGCAAATTTGAATCAATGCCATAAAAATAGGAGTCAAGTCCCAGTTTTTGTCTGAATGTGAAATAATACAAATTCCTTAGACACCCCCCCCCCATATTAATTTAAGGCTCCAAAAATCTCCAAGCACAAAGGACCAAGAGGCCTGAAGCACCCATATGTGTCTAGACAACTAGGACAACCCCATGTGAGTAGGTAAACAGAAATACCCATCCTCCATTATCAAGGGTAGTCTTGAATGATTAGCCTTATTTTTTTTAATTTAAATTTATTGATTGATTGATTGCTGTGTTGGGCTCCTGTTGCTACGTGAGGGCTTTCTCTAGTTACGGCGAGAGGGGGCTACGCTTTGTTGCGGTGCGCAGGCTTCTCACTGCAATGGCTTCTCTTGTTGCACGGGCTCTAGGCTTGTGGGCTTCAGTAGTTGTGGCACACAGGTTCAGTAGTTGTGGCTCGCGGGCTCTAGAACGCAGGCTCAGTAGTTGTGGCGCATGCGCTTAGCTGCTCTGCGGCATGTGGGATCTTCCCGGGCCAGGGCTCGGACCTGTGTCCCCTGCACCGGCAAGCGGATTCTTAACCACTGTGCCACCAGGGAAGCCACTGAATGATTAGCTTTAAATGTCGCCAAGTCTTCAGGAACACAACCCGCTCAGAAAATATGGGAGCGTGGGATACATCCTTACCCGGCTGGTGTAAAAAGTGGAGTTAAAATAAGGAAAGTAGCTGGCATGGAGTGGATCAGGCAAAACAATGGCTATTTGTATTAGTTCAGTGGCAGAGTATTAATTGAGGAATTTCTTGGATGTGGGTTTTGAAATATTGACAGGCCTGCCTGGGCGAGGGCAACCTGGTGTGACTCTTAAGACCTCCTATGGAGCGGTGCTGAGGCTGCCAGAGTGGGAATCTGTTTTAGTTTTTTTTTTTGGAAGGCCACTGACTTTATTAATTTAAAAAAACTTTACAAGGACAGTGACTCTTCTGCCAGAAAGAGGACCAAATGGCGTAAAACAGACCCGAGGTGGGAGCAGGGGGCGGGTGAGGACAGGGCCAGGAATCACTCAGAAAAGCTGGTAACTGCTGTCACAAAACTGGCAGGGAAAGGCGAAGGGAGATGCATGCAAGGGAAAGAATTCCAAAAACGTTGAAAGGTGAGGGGAGAGAACTCCCCAAAGACCCTGGAGTACATGGGAGCTGCGCATGACAACAGCAATCTTTTCCTTTGTAGAGGACGGGGGAGGAGTCCTCACTTGGCTGCAAACTCTGGAGACTTAGTGCTGGGGCTCGGGGTCGGGGGCTCCCCAGAGAGCATCACAAGAACACGTCGCACCACTCTCGAAGGCAACCGAAGCAATCCCGCGACTGCTTGGCGTTGGCGCCGCACGTGTCCTTCGGCCATTCCCGGAAAAGATCTTCATCTTTCTTTAGCACCAGAAACTGACCAAGGACCACATAGGCCTTGTCAAAGTCCCTTTCCTCCAGCTTCTTGCCCAGGACTTCGCCAATCCCGGCCAGGCTTCCGGCTGGCTTTTCCCCCACGGGCTCTGCCATGAAGTCTCTGTGCTTTTGGGAGGTTGTCGTCTTGATCAGGCTTAATCGGGGAATCCTGTAGCTCCGGTTCCCGTAACGGCTTCTCCCGCCGATCCCTCAACCCATGAGTGTCTTGTTTTGTTTTGCTGAAGTAACAACAGCTTTAGTGAGATAGAATTCACATACTATACAACTCTCCTAGGTGTATAATTAATTCAGGTGTTTGTAGTGTATTTAGAGAGTTGTGCGGCCACCACCATGGCCAATTTTGGACATTTTCATTTCTCCCCCCAAATCCCATACCCACTAACAGTCCCTGTTCCCTGTCCCCACAGCTGCTGGCAACCACTAATCTGCTTTCTGTCTCTATGGAGTGACCTATTCTGGACATTTCGTATAAATGGAATCAGACAATATGTGGCCTTTTGTGTCTGGCTTCTTTCACTCAACATATTGTTTTCAAGGTTCATTAAGATAGCGTGTGTCAGTGTGTAATTCCTTTTAATGCCTGAATAATATTCCATGGTAGGATATGCCACTTTTATTTATCCATTCATCAGTTGATGGACATTTTGAGTTGTTTCCAGAGGTGAAATGACACTTTATTGGACTAGTTCTTGGGCCAGTTAACCTCCTGTCTTGGCCTCCTCATCTGTAAAATGGGGTAATAGCTCCCAATCACAGGCAGGGCCAGGACTAGCTTACACAGACCCTTTGCTCGAATTAAGAAGTGCCTCTCTTGACAGACACCCGTCTCATCCCAGGGCAGGGGAGCCTTTGTTGCCAGAAGCAAATTTGGCCAGGGGTTCTTAGCCTGGATTTCAGCCCAGTGTTTTGTTTTGTTTTTTTTAACGTAGAGTGCTTTAATTTATTTATTTATTTATTTATTTATTTATTAGTTTTGGCTGCATTGGGTCTTTGTTGCTGTGTGCGAACTTTCTCTAGTTGTGGCGAGCGGGGGTTACTCTTCATTGCGGAGCATGGGCTCTAGGTGCACAGGCTCCAGTAGTTGTGGCATGTGGGCTCAGTTAGTTGAGGCACGTGGGCTCAGTAGTTGTGGTGCACGGGCTTAGCTGCTTCACAGCATGTGGGATCTTCCCGGACCAGGGCTCAAACCCGTGTCCCCTGCATTGGCAGGCAGATTCTTAACCACTGTGCCACCAGGGAAGTCCCCAGTGCTTTGATTTTAGCTTTATATTTTCCATTAAAAATACCATTTTCCAAAGTCATGTGTCAGCTCCTGTTTTCTCCCACCCCCTTCAATGAGGTTATGTCGAACACTTGCGATATAGATTCACTTGTTACTGTCTGCATTCCATCCTAGGATCCCCCAATATCCCTCTTGATTTTTTAAAAAATTTGTGTACAATAAAGTTCACTCTTTTTTCTTTTTTTATAAATTGATTTTATTTATTTTTGGCTGCTTTGGGTCTTTGTTGCTGCGCGCGGGCTTTCTCTAGTTGCAGCGATTCGTTGCAGTGCGTGGGCTTCTCTTGTTGCAGAGCACGGACTCTAGGCGTGCAGGCTTCAGTAGTTGTAGCACATGGGCTCAGTAGTTGTGGCTCACAGGCTCAGTAGTTGTGGCGCATAGGGCTTAGCTGCTCCGCAGCATGTGGTATCTTCCCGGACCAGGCCTCGAACCTGTGTCCCCTGCATTGGCAGGCAGATTCTTAACCACTGCACCACCAGGGAAGCCCCAATAAAGTTCACTCTTGGTGAGGTTCTATCAGTTTTGCAGATGCATAGGGTCATGTATCCCCCTCCCCCACTATCAAAATGAACACCTTAAAAATTCTTCCACATCCCCCCAGCCCCGTAGTTGACTCCTCCTTCTCCCTGCCCCTTCCCGACACTGATCTGCTGCCCCACGCTTTGTACGATACACACACTGGACAACTACAAGCATGGCTCCGCTCCTGGGGTTGTCAGGACATGTAAATGAATGCATGAGAAGCACTCAGGACGGAGCCTGGCACTCAGGAGCCTGGCACGTGAGTGCCCACCACATCAGAGCTGTTGTAACTGTAAGACTGGGCTTTGTCCACCGTGGGGTGAGGGTGGGGATGCTGGACACCAGCAAAGCACAACAGGCTGCCAAGGGTGTGAGTCAGCACTGCCGGTGGGGCACGGAAAAATGCCCAGCCCCAGTCTCACCCTAAACCTACTTGAAAGAGTCTTCCTGGTACAGGATGTATTTTTGGCCGCACTGAGAGGCATGAGGGACCTTACGTCCCCAACCAGGGATTGAACCCGCGCCCCCTGCAGTAGAAGTGGAGAGTCTTAACCACTGGACTGTCAGGGAAGTCCCAGGCAGGATGTTTAACAAGCCTTTCCTGGGATGGAGATGCTGAATGTCCTGGGACATGCGCAGAGAAACTGCTTTGGGGTGACTTGTATAATGTGGATCAGAACGTGCTAGAGAAGTTCTGGTGACCCTGGGGGAGAAAGGGGACAAGAGGAGGTGTTCCATGGCACCAGCTCTGGCTGAACCTGGGAACCCATCGTACCAGATGAAACAACCAAGAAAAATGGTACAAGGGTGGAAGTCTCAGATAAGGGCCACCTGGACTCCCTACCACCGACCCACTCCTGAGCCCTGGGGTCTCAGCCTTCTCATCTCAGAGGTTCCCTGTAGCTCTGCTCGAATGCTATATAGTTTTGATGTGTATTTCCTCCAAATGTTATTATTACAGTATTATATGCACATGATTCAAAAAAATTCAAACAGTACAGCAGGAATTGACACACTTTCCATTAAGGGCCGGATAGTAAGTACTTTTGGCTTTGCAGGCCATATGACCTCTGGTCTTTATTGCAGCTTCTAATCCTGCCTTTATAGGGTGAAAGCAGCCATAGACAATACATACATGAATGAATGCTGTGTTCCAATAAAACTTATTTTTTTTAATATGCAAAATTAAAAAAAAATTATTGGCATACAGTTGATCTACAATGTTGTGTTAGTTTCAGGTGACAGCAAAGTGAATCACTTACACATATACATATATCCACTCTTTTTTAGATTCTTTTCCCTAATAGGCCATTACAGAGTATTGAGTAGAGTTCCCTGTGCTATACGGTAGGTCTTTACTAGTTATCTATTTTATATACAGTAGTATGTATATGTCCATCCCAATCTCCCAATTTATCCCTCCTCTACTTTACCCCCTGCAATAAAAGTTATGTTTACAAACAAGTGCTTCCATATTTGGTCCACGGACCATAGTTTACTAATTCCTGTGGAAAAGTAAAGTCAAAAGTAGACACAGAATCCCCCCACTTCCTCCAAGGAAACCACTGTTAATTTTCTTGTGCACAGTATTGTGGCTAAACGCACAAAAGTCAAGTTGTTACATGAAGGCAAAATAAAACAAGCCAGGTAACATCATAAGTTCAAGTGAAACCGAAAAAGCCCAAACCACTTTCCACCCTCTTCCATGCCTTGAATGTAATAGAGATACAAACATATTTGTTTTTCAATTGATAAAGCAAATCAGAGTCGATAAGTAACAATAGAAATGATCTAACATAAATGGCTCCTATGTTTAGGGTAATGACCAACTTAGTAGGTGTTCCAGATATGTTTGTGGCATCGTTTGATTAAAAAAAAAAAAACAAAACACGACTCCGGAATGACAGTCATTCTCCTAGAGAATCAGGGCAGTTCAATTTAAATTTGGCCCAGTTAATTAAATGCAACATTTGAAGCAGGGCTATAGCAATCATGTAGATTTATTAATTGAAGATTTGTTTTCTCTGCCATCTTCTTTTGAATTTCTACTCTTAGGGTATCTAAGAATTTAATTCTGTCTTAACTGTATTTTACCACTGCCCTCTTGCACTCATTTTCTTGGGAAGTTACTTCAAGTCAATAGCAGAATTAACCTCTGAATAATAATAAATAAAAAACAAGTACAAAGTGGTTAAATTAGGACTCGGGTAAAAGGTCACTTTTTCTCTAGGCCTTGATTTTTCTTATTGTGAGAAAAAATATCTCAGTAACACCAAATCCTGAAGCACATGGTTCTTTGCCACTTAAAAATACTATTGTTGATGTTTAAAGAAATTCAAAAGGCTCTCTCAAAATGTAGATACTTGAAGTATAGACAAGAATTCCCAGGGGCTTCCCTGGTGGCGTATGGTTAAGAATCCGCCTGCCAATGCAGGGGACACAATTCGAGCCCTGGTCCGGGAAGATCTCACATGCCACAGAGCAACTAAGCCCGTGCGCCAGAACTACTGAGCCTGTGCTCTAGAGCCCGCAAGCCACAACTGCTGAGCCCGTGTGCCACAACTACTGAAGCCCACGTGCCTAGAGCCGTGCTCTGCAACAAGAGAAGCCACCGCAGTGAGAAGCCCTGCACTGCAACAAAGAGTAGCCCCCACTCACCGCAACTAGAGAAAGCCCGCATGCAGCAACAAAGACCCAACGCAGCCAAAAATAAATAAATAATAAATTTATTTAAAAAAAAGAATTCCCTTTCTGCTTTACTTTGGTAGACATGCCAGGGAGGAGCAGAGATTATTTGTGAATAAAAACTACTTTCTAAAGAAATATGGTAGTTATTAATATAGGATATCTTTCTGTATTAAGTCTTTGGAGGTTCTGGACTATTTAAAGAAAAAATAGAGGTAGAACACTCACCAGGGTGCCTGGCATGTAGTAAATGCTTAATAAACGTTGTCCCTTTTTTGTGTGTAATTTTCTTTAACACGAAAGGGACCTTGGTGTTCTCAAGCTGGTTTGTTGCCCTCAGAACCTGAGACTCTTTCCCTATCAACCTTGATATCAAATGCCATTATTTTAATTAATTTAAATTCCCTGAGTTCCCATCTGGCAGATGAAATCCAGTTGCTCCTTGCAACAGTTACTGCACTCCTAACAGTGGTGCAAGAAATCTGCCTATGGCCAGCACGTGTATTCGTTGATTCAATCAAAAATATTTCCTGAGCAAGGGCTATGGAAGGAAAGAACTACTTCCTGACCGGCCGTAGAGCCCCGTAGCTTAGCTGTGCTCTGTGTCTAAGAGTCCTAAGAGATGGGAGAGCGGGGTTCTGAGAAAGGGCATTTCCAGCTGGAAGGATGAGCCAGCCTCATCAGCCAGGGGACCCAGATTACTGCCTTAAAGCAAGATTTCTTTTTTTCTGCCTCCATCCAGACCTTGAGTATGCGGGCCAGGAAAGGTGTTTGGCCAATATTTGTTGAAAGAATGAATGAATGACTAAGTGTGAGGTTAAATGAATTTTACTTTTAACACATAGATATTCTCCACCCTCATTTTCAAATGTCTTTGAAAATAATTTTCCAAGTCAGCAGTTTATTTTTAGGCTTATTAATAGAAAAGTAAGTTGAGTCATTGAACAACCCAGTGCCAGTTCTGGAAGCATTTTTGTTTGTCGCAGTTGCTATAGGAATCCAGTGGGTAGACCAGGGATGCAGCTAAACATCCTACAGTGCACAGGAGAGCCCTAAATGGCAGTGGTGCTGAACCCATCCAAAGCCAGGAGCTCCCTGTCCTTGGGAGGCAGCTCTTAGGCTCGACTTCTGAGACAGGCAGAGCTAAGTGTGAATCCCATTTTCACCATCTCCTCGCCATGCCTCAGTTTCCCCATCTGTAAAATGAGAACAATAATACCTTCTAACAGAATGTAAAGCATGGCATAGTGGTTAGAGGCATATGCTATGGGATGAGAGGATACTCTGGCTCAAATCTTTACCTTGTTATTCTTTTTATTATAGTAAAGTACATAAAATAAAATTTACCATTGATGACATGTCATCCATTCACCATGTTATGCAATCATCACCACTATTTCTGGAATATTTTCATTACCCCACTCCCCAAAACCCTGTATCCATTAAGTAGCCACTCTCTCTACCCCCATAACCAGCCCCTGGCAACCACTAATCTGTCTTCTGTGTCTGAGTTTGACCATTCTGCATATTTCGTATGAATGGAATCATACAACATGTGGCCTTTTGTGGCTGGCTTCTTTAACTCAGTGTTAATGTTTTCAAGGTTTATTCGTTTCGTAGCAGGTATCAGCGCTTCCTCTTTAGTGGCTGTGTAATATTCCATTGTAGGATATACCACCTTTGGTTAACCTATTCATCTGTCCATAGACATCTGGGTTGTTTCCACCTTTTACCTATTGTGCTTTGTGCTGTTATGAACATTTGTGTACAAGCTTTTGAGAACCTGTTTTCCATTCTGTTGGGTACATAGCTGGGTCACTCATCTGCTAAGTCTGTGCTTAACCTATATTAAGAAACCCTTCCCTTGTTTTTATTACCTCTGAGACTTTGCGCACCTGCCCTCTTTGTGCCTTGGTATCCTCCCCTGTAAAGAGGGGTGCATGACAGTTTTAGATCACAGGGCAGTTGAGAGGATTAAACAAATGAGTTGCTGTACACCCTTGGCCCCGTGCCCGCCACAAGGAAGCGCTCAGTAAACACGAGAAATTACTACTGTTCTTACCTGGTTGTGGGGATTCAGATACTCAACATAAAGCATGTTACCTGGCTCTTTAAGGAGTGCTTATTATTTGGTTTACAATTCGTGCTAAGAAAATTCTGTCAAGAATGTGCACTATGTGACAAACTTCTAGCCTGATATTAGCCAAATATAGAGTTCATTGCCCTTTAAATTTATGTGTTTATTTATTTTTGGCTGTGTTGGGTCTTCATTGCTGCACGTGGGCTTTCTCTAGTTGCAGCGAGCTGGGGCTACTCTTTGTTGTGGTGCGCGGGCTTCTCACTGCAGTGGCTTCTCTTTGTTGTGGAGCACGGGCTCTAGGCGCTTGGGTTTCAGTATTTGTGGCACGCGGGCTCAGTAGTTGTGGCACATGGGCTTAGTTGCTCTGCGGCATGTAGGATCTTCTCGGACCAGAGCTCGAACCCGTGTCCCCTGCATTGGCAGGCGGATTCTTAACCACTGTGCCACCAGGGAAGCCCTAGGAATCGTTTTGAGTGAAACAATGGTGGGTCAGGAATGGGGAAGGCCTGGGGTCTCATCTCATTCTCTCTCTTACAAGAACCATCTCACAATTTCTGGATGGGAAAGTAGTTCCTTAACAGCCACTTTAGGTAGAAACTGCCCTCCCCATTTCCCTGATAAGAATGTTGAGTTCAAAGAGGTTAAGTCAATTTCCCAAGTTCGAGTTTGCAGGACCCCTCTATGGAACCCAGATCATCTGGTTTGCATCCTAAAGCCTCTTACCCTCCCAAACTGTTTACAGCGGCATGACCTTGGCCAAATGCCTTATCTCTAAGCCCGCATCCTCACTAACCTTGTGGTTTGGGGGTTAGGTTGTCTTTCCAGGTATGGATTATAACTTAGTTATACTGGAAAAAAAGTGCCTCTGATTCCTATTTCCATTAAGTTATTTTAGACCCTGACCAAAACATAGCTTCCAGGTAGATAAATATTTTGGGTCTCAAGAAGAAAAACGAACCGGCTGTTTATGCCGAGTCATGGCATGGGCCCTGGGAGCAGCAAAATATGTTTTGCTCAGAGAGTAATGATAGGGTGGCGCCCCTCCCTACTTGGCTCTACCTAATGACAAGGCAGATGGTCCAGCGGTTCTTGTCTCCCCAGTTTTCTGTCTCTTCCTCCGGTCACTGGTTTTGGAACCAGGGCAGGGGTTGTGAAATTTCTAAAAATTAGCAGTGATCAGAAATAGTGCCCTAGGGGCTTCCCTGGTGGTGCAGTGGTTGAGAGTCTGCCTGCCAATGCAGGGGACACGGGTTCGAGCCCTGGTGCGGGAGTATCCCACATGCCACGGAGCAACTAGGCCCATGCACCACAACTACTGAGCCTGTGCTCTAGGGCCTGTGAGCCACAACTACTGAAGTCCGCGTGTCTAGAACCCATGCTCTGCAACAAGAGAAGCCACCACAATGAGAAGCCTGCGCAAAGCAACAAAGACCCAATGCAGCCAAAAATAAACAAATAAATAAATAAATTTATATAAAAAAGAAATAGTGCCCTAAATCCTCTTGCCCTTTGGAGTTCTCTAACAGATCCTTTGAGGCATCTTGGCATTAAACCTCCCAGGAAGTAGGCATTACGCAGCTGATACACTTCTGCAGAGTTCTTCCCCAAGTACCCCTTCTGTGTGCAAATGGTTGTTTTTTTTTTAAATTAATTAATTAATTAATTAATTTTGGCAGCATTGGGTCTTTGTTGCTGCACACGGGCTTTCTTTAGTTGCGTCGAGTGGGGACTACTCTTCGTTGCGGTGCGCAGGCTTCTCATTGCGGTGGCTTCTCTTGTTGCAAAGCATGGGCTCTAGGCGCGCAGGCTTCAGTAGTTGTGGCTCGCGGGCTCTAGAGCGCAGGCTCTGTAGTTGTGTTGCGCGGGCTTATTTGCTCCGGGGCATGTGGGATCTTCCCGGACCAGGGCTCGAACCCATGTCCCCGTGCATTGGCAGGCGGATTCTTAACCACTGCGCCACCAGGGAAGCCCGCAAATGGGTTTTATAATTCCACCAGGGGAAGAAGAAAACAGGCTAGCAGAACCCTCTGGAATAATTGAGTCTGGGCCTTCTTGGTAGGCCTCAAAGTGCACTGGTCTTGCCCTTTTTTCTGGTCACCTGGCTTGGGGGATCCTAGTTCCCCCACCAGGGATTGAACCCTGGGCCTTCGGCAGTGAAAGCGCGGAGTCACAACCACTGGACCACCAGGGGATTCCTGGTCTTGCTTTTCTAGTAGCCATGGTGGCCTAGGAATAACTTCTCCACCTGTCATCCACTCCTCCTTGAAAGATGGGCAAGGCAGGAAAAGAGAAAATAAGTGCTGTTATTGAATCCCTATGAAAATCCATCTGAGAAGCCTTTAAAGCACGCAGGCACTCTTTTCTACCTTTATATCCCAGACAGCCCCTAGCTCCTAGCAAGCAGTTAGCATCAGCTGAGGTGAAAGCGTTCATTCAACCTTTACTGAGCATCTGCTATGTGCCAGGCACTGTGCTAGGTGCTGAGGACAGAACTGTGAGAAAGACAGTTTCTCTCATCAAGATGCTTGTAGGAGGGGACACATTAGTTATGCATGTTCATTTTTTATTGCTGTGTAATAAGTTATCACAAACTTAGAGGTGGAAAACAGCACCCATGTATGATCTCATAGTTTTGTAGATCAGAAGACCAGGCCAGCTCCAATGGGCTCTCCTCTTGGGCTTCACCAGGCCAAAGCCAAGGGGTGGGCTCTCTGACAGCTCCAGGGAAGGGCTACCTCATTCAGACTGGCAGAATTTAGTTTCGAGGCCCCCGTTTTCAGGCTGGTGGCTGGGAATGCCCCCTTAGCCTGTAGGGGTTACTCTCAGATCCTTCCACGTGGCTCCCTACATCCCAATACCAGAGAACCTCCTCTCATCTGTCACATCTCTGCCTTCCTCTTCTGCCACCAGAGAAAACTCTGCTATAAAAGACCAATATGATTAGGTTGGGCCAAACCAGATGGTCTCTCTACTTAAACTCGACTGATTACCAACCTTAATTTCATCAGCGTAAGAGAATGCAATCGTAGGAGTAGGATCTAGGTTGAAAGTCCCTTGTAGAACTCTGCATACTATGCTTTGTAAACAGTTATTCAAAATGTGGTCCAGTGGTTAGGACCGGGGACTTTCACTGCCGAGGGCCGAGGTTTGATCCCTAGTCCGGGAACTGAGATCCCACAAGCTGCACTGAGAGAGAGAAAGAAAGAAAGAGAGAGAGGGAGAAAGAGAAAGAAAGAAAAAGAAAAGAAACTAAATGAAAGAGAAAGAAAATGCTGGTAAGTACTATGAAAAAGTAAACCAGGTCCCAGGATGGAGTGACTGGGTGGATGGGTGAGGGGCCTATACTTGAGACAGTCTGCTTTGCTGGTCCCTCTTTGTATCAGCCTCTGACTATGGCCCAAATCTGCTCTATCCCCACCTCCCTAGGTGGCCTCCAGGCTCTCATACCATCTCCACACATCTTTACCTCTAGCCCAGACTCCTGTTGAACTAACTCCTTACCACCTCTGTATGGATAATGTCTAACAGGCATCTCAAATGTAATACAGTCCAAAAAAAGCAAAAATACAAATAAAAACAACAAACTCCCCAAAATGAAGCCAAAAGAAACTTACTCTTAATTTTACTTCCAAACCTGTGCCGCCCCCAGACTTCTCCCCCATGTTAGTAACTGGCACCATCATTCACCCAGTTGCTCAATCCAGAAATCTGAGAGCGATGCTTGATTCTTCTCTCTTCCCTCCCACTCAGTTCCAGGCTCTCAGCAATTTGACCTGCCTACATACTAACCCGTTTGCTCCATCTCCACCCCCAACCCCACCCCCAGTCCATCTCCAACTCTCATCTAGAGTATGAACAGCTTCCACTCTGGTCTTCCTCACTCATTCTCATCTTTTAAAAAGAATTAGTTGGCGACTTCCCTGGTGGCGCAGTGGTTAAGAATCCGCCTGCCAATGCAGGGGACATGGGTTTGAGCCCTGGTCCGGGAAGATCCCATATGTCACAGAGCAACTAAGCCCGTGCACCACAACTACTGAACCTGAGCTCCAGGGCCTGCGCGCCACAACTGCTGAGCCCGCGTGCCACAAGTACTGAAGCCCGTGCGCCTACAGCCTGTGCTCCGCAACAAGAGAAGCCACCGCAATGAGAACCCTGCGCACCGCAATGAAGAGTAGCCCCCACTGGCCACAACTAGAGAAAGCCCGCGCACAACAATGAAGACCCAATGCAGCCAAAATTAAATAAATTATAATTTATAAAAAAGCAAAACAAAACAAATTAATTGTATTGAGATCTGACACATACCACGTAATTTACCCATTTAAAGTGCACAGTTCAATAGTTTTTAGTATATACGCCGAGTTGTGCAACCATCACCAGAATCAGATTTAGGATATTTTCATCACCCCCAAAAGAAATCCTGTACTTACTAGCAGTCACTCCCAAACCCTTAACCGTCCA
This sequence comes from Tursiops truncatus, assembly GCF_011762595.2. NCBI lineage: Eukaryota > Metazoa > Chordata > Mammalia > Artiodactyla > Delphinidae > Tursiops > Tursiops truncatus. Next base: position 30,639,982 of record NC_047048.1, read on the forward strand.
GTCCTTAATCTATCTCACATCTCTATAGGTTGATTTTCCTGTTCTGGACATTTCATATAATTGGAATCATACACTATAAGATCTTTTCTGTCTGGCTTCTTTTACTCAGCACAGTGTTTTCAAGCCTCATCCATTCTTCATTGCCAAACAGTATTTTATTGTATTGGGTGTACAACATTTAATTTATCCATCGTGCGAGGTATTCTTTTTACTCTTATTCTTTTTAATTCCCTGGTTGGTTTTGAACCTAGTGATGAAGATAAGGTTGGCCAGTGTGGAACCCGATAGGCACCTTTATCACTCCCTGCCACCCCTTCCTTTGCCAGAGCAGTCCTTTCTGCCCTCCCCCAAGTCTCTAGAGAGCTGGAGAGAAGGATTCCTTTGCATCTGAGAACTGTTCATTAGCATTTGTGAGAATCTGTGTGAATAACAACACCTCTTCAGAATCTGGGGGTGACCCAGGGGCTGGGATTGATTCCTGGTGAAGTAGCTCCTTCCCTCTTGTCTGCTCACTGCTTTGGTCCAGCAAGAAATTCACTGGGGGGAAACATTTAAGTGTATGAAATGCTGGGGGGGGGGGGGTGGAAGGGAGCGGAATCATAGTCACACTTGAATCATACATTCATTCAACAAATACGTATTGAGTACTTGCTATGTCCCAGGCATCTGGGATACCACAGTGCACAAAACATTCTTTTCTGGACGGGGAGACGGACAGTGAATAAAGTGGAGAAAACTGGAGAAAAATGCAGGGACAGGAGATAGGGAGATAGAAAGTGGGATACGAATCACAATTTCTTGGTCATTTGGGGGCAAAATTATATTCTCCCTTGAGACGGTCACTTAGAGGTGCACCTATGTAGAGATGTGTATTCTTTTCTTCCATTCTCTTCTTTATCCACATTGCCTTGGTTGTCATCAAAAAGTTGAGACCCCAATCACCGGTCTCTCAAGGATCGGGAATGAGGGAGGCCCTGGGTGAAGGAGCTTAGCCAGACTGGGCTGATATGAAGGGGATAAATTAATGCCAAAGGAAGAGCTATTTGGGTTGGTTTTGAGGGACCAAAACCTGTTTTCTGGTTTGGGCTATAGTGAGAAAAGAAGTTCTCGTACGCGAGGTACTGGGTGAATAAATTACAGATCTATTAAAGGGGGTAAATAACAGTGCCAGCAAGTGCTGATCCGCGCTGGCCGCTCGCTCCGATCCGGGCCTTCTTCTCCGGAGTCCACGGGCGATATCAGCTACCGGCCCGAGGTCACCCGTCTGCGGGCAGGGTTTCTGCCCCTACCACTGGCGGCCGCAGGGGCTTTCTGGGTGACCAAATGCCCGGGATGGGGCATTTGCCGGGCCACTCGCCCCCTAGGGCTGGGGCACCCAGTCGCCCACATCGGAGCGCCCCCGGGCCCGGACGCGAGGCTCCGGGCGGGCACCGAGGACGGGCACCCGGCGAGAGGCCGAGGCGGGCTGGGCGAGGGGCACGGGGGGCGCGGCGCTGCGGGCCGCGGGCGGGCAGGCGGGCGGACCCAGGAGGCGGTGGCGGCGGCGGCGGCGGTGGGCGGGGCGCTCCCTGCTCCGCCTCCCCGCACCGCCTTCCCGCTCCCGCTCCGCCCTCCGGCTCGGCGCCTGCCCGCCTGCTCCCTGCGCCGCCCGCCCGCTCTCCTCGCTTGCTCGCTCGCTCTCGGGCCCCCCATGCGGATGTGACACTTCACGCCGCCGCCATTTTGAGAGCGAGCCGAGTCGAGCCGGCGGGCGCCGTGTCCGCTGCCGGAGCCCCAACGACGACGCCGAGGAGGCGGAGGCCGCAGCGCCTGGAGCGCGGCCGGCCCGTCGCCCGCCCGCGCCGCCGCCGCTCCCGTCGGCCCCAGGCCTCGCAGGCCCTCCGCGGCCGGCCAGGCCTCCAGCCCGCCGCGCCCGGCCCGAGGCGGGGCTGACTCCGCGGCCCCCGCCCGGCCGCCCTCCGCCCCCGGCCGGCCCGCGGCCCCGCAGCCCCGGCCCCGGCGGCGGGAGGCGGGCCCCGCGGCGGCGGCGGCGGCGGCGGCGGCCGCAGCGAGCGACGAGGCCGCCCGGCCCGGCCCGCCGGCCGCCCGCCCGCCTCGGCGCCGAGATTGGGCGAATCGCGAGCAAGTACGTGCGCGTCTCCCTGCCGCCGCCGCCCGCCGCGGGCCGCCCCGGGGCCGCCGCCGCCGACGACGCGCGGGAGGAGGAGGAGGCCGCCCCGCCGCCGCCGCCGCCGCCGCCGCCCCGGCTCGCCGCCGCCGCCCGCCCGCCGGGCCCGCAGCCCCGGCCCCCGGCCGCAGGCGAGGCCCAGGCCGCGGCCGACATGAACCACCAGCAGCAGCAGCAGCAGCAGAAAGCGGGCGAGCAGCAGCTGAGCGAGCCCGAGGACATGGAGATGGAAGGTGAGGCCCGGGGGCCGGCCGCGGCGGGGCCGGGGGGCGCCTTCCATTGTGGCCGGGGGGAGCCGCGGGAGCCACGCGAGGGGCTCGCCATCTTTAACCAGGCCCCGGGCGGCCGCGGGCCTCGGCCTGGCCGGCCCGACTCGGCCGGCCCGGGCCGGGCGAGGCTGCACAGTCATGCCGGGCCCGCGGGCTGGGGGCGGCCGGTGGTCCCCCGCCCGGCGCATTGTCCGGCCCGCGGGACCCGGGCGGCCTCGTCGGCACAAAGCGCCCGGAGCCCGGAGTTGTAAATTAGAGCGCTCCGGCGGGAGGGATGCGGGCGTTTGCGGACTGCTGGCGGCCGCTGCGCGCCCGGGTTGGGGAGCCGGGCTCCGGGGACCGTCTCCCCGTTCGGACGTCGCGGGGTCCTGGCTCTGGCCGGTAAAGTCGGGGAACCGGAGACCTCCTTGGGCTCGGGGCTCGCCCGCACCTGCTCCCGCGCGCTCCCCGGCAGAGCCCACCGGGGCTTCGAAGCGGACCCCGAGATCGTTCCATAACAGCACTTGCTGGCGTCGGGCTTCATTTGGAAACACCTGCAAGGGGCGCAGATGTTCTCAGCCTTTGGACGGGCCCAGAGTCCGGAGTCAGGCGCTCTTCGTTTCTGAGTTAGCTGTATTTCGGGGAGTTTGGCTGTGTGCGGTGCAGTCAGCCTCCGGCCAGGTGTGTCTTTGAAACTACGTGAAAGCCGCCGCCCTCCCCCCCGCCCCACGACTACCTATCTCTAAATCCACCCTGACTCCAGAGGTAACTTAATTTTCTGCCCATGTGCCAGCAGTTTTCCAGGGTATCCTGCTTTGAGATACAAGGCCATGGTAATAGAGGTTTGATGCAGAGGCACTGAGCGCGGAAGGGTCTCGGGCTTACCTACCTCAAGAGGACTTGGTAGTTGGAAGGCATCTTTTGTTTCTCGTGGCCCCAAGTACTTAAAAGGGCAAAGTCTAAGGAGTCTTAAAAGAGTCCTTACCTATTTCGAGGGGGACGGACAGGCAGGAGTCAAAAGAGTGCCCCTGAATGAACGGGACATTGAATGTTCTGTTCTTGTTTTGCTTTTAGCCAGAGATCTTGGGGTGTGGAAATGAATGGGGGTGCTAAGGAAGCTCAGGTGAAGCAGCATTTGTCCTGTGGGGTGGCTGCACGTGTGGGGTGCTACATCCTGGTTGGTGGGAACTCTTACCATGACTGGTACTCCCCTGTGAGTAACGTACTGCCAACAGTTGGATGTGCTCTGAAAAAAATGGCCTGCAAGGTGGCAAAAGGCGAAGTGGTGGAGATGCCTGTGGAAGGCACTTCCCGCTGGTACTTCAGTGGCCAGTAATGGGGTCAGGAGAACCCAGTCCATGCCAAGGACCAGGCTGTCCGTCTCACTTGGCCCCAGAAAGGCAATAACTTCGTAGAGTTTTTGTCACGTGTCATTAAACAATTAGCTGAAGGAATACATTGCTGAGAGAATTATGTATATTCCTTTTAATGCCTCGTAAAAAGGGATTGCTTTTCAATTTCCTTTTCAAGTTATCCCCCAGTCGAGACAAAAATCCACTAGTGTTAGCATATCCGTGTCCCACTTATGTTGTCTTAGCACTTTTTAAGCGTTTTGAACACAGGTGAGAGCTGATCAGCATGGGCCCCAGTGCATAGTGTATTTCTGGTACAGAACTGGGTGTCAAGGGAAATAGTCGTGTCCACAAGTTTCAAGGGCTTTTCTATAAGACTAGAGAGTGTTGAGTGGAGGAAGAGTTTTCAGAAGTCATGCGTGCTTTCAAGACTACTTTTTTTTTCCTCAAGGAGTTTTGTTCTCATATCCAAGTTTTCGTTGGAAAAGTCGCCCGTAAAATCAGTAATCTGCAAATTTACTGGCGTCTCAAACTGAATGGTAAAGGTTGTAGTTTATTATTGCTGATTCCGTAAACTTCAGTCTTCTTCTGAGTGGGCCTCAGGTTCATTATCCAGAGGGTACCTTGTCTTTGTAGGGCTTACGGTCGTCAGCACCCTGTGAGCAGCCGCAGGTGTGCAGTTTAAAGAGCTGCCCATGTCTTAGGCAGTCTCTTTCAGCCTTTCTTAGCCTTCCCACTCCGAAAATGTGGCGTTAGGTTTATACATTGTAGTTTAGGACCAACAAGTGTGAAAATCCTTCCTATTAAAAAGCGAGAAGGGTGGGATTTAGTGACCATCAGCTCTGCGTGGCCTCGTCTGCCAGGCTCTGTGAGTGACTCTCGCCTGCTTGGTGTTCGCCTTGGTTCCTGTGGACTCAGCAGCTGGAAGCTGTCAGGGCTCCCTCTGATCAGCTTGAGGAAGGGAAGCTTTGTGGATGTGGAGCATTTGCCCGCCCCTCCTGGGCAGGGCAGTTTCGAAGGAGCCGGGGAGACTGGTTTGGTTGGCCGTTTTTTCCTACCGACGGGTCCGGTGTTAGTTTGCTCTCCTGCTCTGCTTTATAGGGGTCACATTTGCTTTTGACTGATCCCTGCACAGCCCTTGCACATCTGCTGGAGAATAACAGTGCTCAGGATCAGTTATATTAAAAATGTCTTGTTTTGAGCCGTTAGGAAAGTTATGAAGGGTGAAGGGCAGAGAGGGAAAAGATGGGGGGGGGGCGTGGGGTATGGTGGCAGTTCTGTGGGGTTGAGACCACATGCTTCCTTCCTGTGAGGCCCGTGCAGGTTTTCAGGTTGGGAGGCAAAAAGCACCATGGAGGTGGTGGCCTTTGTCGGCCTGGCCAGGAATGAATGTGCTCCACAGTTTATTCATTCTCTAACTCAGAGGCAGCGCAGGCCGAGGGGCTGCAGGAGGGACCTGCAGTGGCCTCTGCCCTCTCGGGTACTTGAGAGGTGATAATCTGGTTTGTTACGCCCCCCTCCAAATCAACAGGAAGTTTTCCCAAGGCCTGGCTTCTGCATAGGCGGGCTGGCACAAACGTCAATACCTTGATGTTTGTTCCTTGGTGTGGTTCTGCCGCCCGTGTGAGCAGTCTCTGTTTCAGAGTGTAATCTTTGAGACTAATGGGCACAGACAGTTTTGGTTGACTTTTGTACAACACTCAGACCACTGCTATCAGGACACCAAGCTGGGAGCAAATCAATGAGTTGTCTGCAGTTTCTGAAAAGAATTGATCACTGACTTCTGTGGTTTTTGTTTGGGGGGAAGCAGTGGTGGATTTCTTTTTCTTTCCAACTTGTGTGGGTAGATGGAGTTTCAAGTTACTTTTCTGCTAAAGCAGGTTTGGGAGTGGAAAGTGAGTTCTCTTGTACACGTGTGCCCAAATAAACTACACTTGGGCATTTTATTATATCTAAAACATGTTTGTTTTTCAAATAGCGCTGTAACAAGACAAAAATCAAATAATATGAGAATATTGATTTTCCTCTCACATTAGCTTTGGTTGGTAAAAGAACTCTACAAAGTGAGCATCAACTTGGAGAACCCAGAAAAGATAGAGACACATAGAAGAAATTAGGCCAAACTTAGAAACATCTGACTGATGTGAGCCTGTCAGGTTTTGATGGGACTGGACGTTACTTTCCAGAAGGCATCCGCCCTCCTGATTCTTCCAGGCTGCTGATTTTGATTATCTGTAAACAAAAAATTGTTAACAGCACATATTGGAAAAAAGTGTATACCTTCATCTTGTTTTTTGGGGGGTGGGGTGGGGGGGATCAGTTTTGTGGAAAGGAGGAAAGAAGCCACTGAGTTAACTCACGGTGGGGCAGTGTGGTCAGAGAATACAGGCTTAGCGCCAGGCCTGAGTCTGAACGTGGACTTCACCGTTTAATTGTTGTGTGACCTCATGCACATTGCTTAAGCTCTCAGTGCCTCAGTTTCTGCATCCTTGAAAAGGAGGTCTGTCGTATCCTGCAAGGATGTTGTGAGGGTGGAAACACAAAGCATGTGTGACGTGCTGGGCACAGAGATAGGGGCATCAGTGTTCACTCATGGTGTTGTGATGGTAAAAGGGTTACACCTGAGGCAGGGATGGGCACAGGTTAATCAAGCATGGCGCACACAGGTGGGGCAAGTTGACTTTCCTGGTTCTACGGTAATTATATCCTGACTTGGATTGGGAAGAAAACTGACCAGCCTCAATCTAAGCAGCATTGTTTATGAAATCCTAGGCTTGATGTGCCTAAATAGCTATATAAGGTTAATGCTATAATATTTTAAGAAAAATGTAGTGGATGATAGAGGTGTGGATAGTGGATTTGGTGCGTTGTTACACTGCTGCCGAAGCCTGGTTAGCTCAGTGGCCTTCGTGATGAGAGTATTCTTGCTCTTGCACTAGTGTTAGAGCATCTACTAATGAATTTGATGAGGTTGCCAATCAGGTTGAAGCAGGGAAGCCAGGTTACACGAACCTCCAGACTTTGGGAGTCGGCCCTGAATTCTTGTCTCTAAATCCCACATCCTGTTACCAAAAGCCCTTTCGGTTTTCCATCCACCACCCTAAACCAGGCGGCCCCTGTTGCCTCATGCTGGAACTTTGCAGTAGCCTTCTTACTGGTCTCTGCTTCCACTCTTCCTGGACCGCACACAGCTGTCTTTTCACTGCCCTGCTTATTAGAAGGACTCAGGTGTGCTGCCTTCCTCATGCAGGTAGATGGGTAGTCGCACAGCCCGGCCTCTGCTATCAGGATCCTCGGTCAGCCTGCTTTGTGCTTCAGGCTCTGAGTGCACACACACTTGCACTGCATGACGTGCAACTCTGGCTTTTGGGCCCTGTACTTGCACAGGTAGTGTCTCCTTCTCCTTGAATGCAGACAGGACAAGAGACCCCAGGAAAGTGATTCAGATGCCACCTTTTCCCTAAACTTTTCTGGTGGTCTCAGCCACTTGCCTTGCATAAGAGCCATGTCTTGCCCCATGAGCTACTTGTGGGGTTGCTCTTCTGTACTCATCTTCCTCACCGCTGGACTGTTTGTCCATCTGAAGATACCCATCTTATGTTCCTTTTTTGTTAAATGTGTTTGTGGGAGACACTCATTCAGGAAACAGCAATTTTAAGGCAAAACAGTAGTACAGGAGATGGCTGGCTGGCAGGGTGGTGTGTGAAAGAGAATGCCAAAGCCATAAACCAATATTGCTTTGATAGCTGCTAATTCAGTTTTATTGCCTTTAACGTAAGTTGCTTGAAGTGGCATTTTTGATCCTTTTGCAAGGAAAAGCTCCTTTTCCAGACAAGGGTATTGATGGACCTTATTGAAGTTTTCTATTGAGTATTTTAAAATTTGTTACTGTTTCTGGTTTTTTGCATGGGTAGTATGTAGCCTGGGTACTTCTGCTTGATTTCCAAGGCAAAGGAATTTTACTCTGGGGACCAAGTTGTAACAAGGTATTTCTTGACATGTACTGTGACGGTTAAATGTTCAAATGTCACCTGCTTCAGAAACTTCTTGTTCTGAACTAATTTGGACTTAGGCAAGTTGGAGGAAGCAGGATTTTTAAGTGTCTTGCGTAGGCAAGAAAGTCAAGTTATGCCATTTTGGTAGTAACTTAACACATGGCTCGGCCAATGAGAAGTCAGATGTGTTGAAATTCTCTTGAAGAGAAGCAGGCCTACTTCTGAGCATTGGTGATTTAAACTTGGAAGTTGGACATGGAGGTAGTTAGAAAGTTGGTTGTGTAGGGAAATACACTGACCCGGACTAGAGTGAATGCTTCCAGAACTTAATGATGACACTAGTGTGAGCTAGCAAGAACCAGGGAGTAGGGAGGCGGAGGGGCCTCGGTGGGGCACGCCTTAGGGAGTAGTGTCACTGTCTTTGCTGTTGGGCAGAGCAGAGCGCTCCAGGGGGTGACGAGACTGGAGGGCTCATTGACTGTGCGGCTGGGCCCTCGCTGGGCTGCGCACGTGCTGTGTTGTCACCAGCTCGGCTGGGACCACTGTTGTGTGGGCACAGCTGTTAATATTCTCAGAGATGCCCAGGTGTCCTTCCAAGGAGCCCAAGTCATCTGCTCGACCTGGGGTTTATCTTAACAAATGTGAGTTCTGTATCAGAGTCTCAAGGTGGTGGTCCTCCCTTCTTTTTAGGTCATTTGAGAATCTGCAGGATAAAGAGCAGGAGGTTCCCTTCTGTGACCACAACAGTTCCACGTGATTTTCCTGCCTGGCATAGAATATTCGAAACCCAGGCCCTCCCTCGGTTCTGATTCCATGCTAGTGACTAATTGGTTTCCCTGACATCCTGATACTGGGAGGGCACTGTCCTGTATGAGGTACCAGCCCCCAGAATATTGACCAGAGGAAGGTCTAGCTTTTGCAATAAGTTGTTGAGCTGGCCTCTGCTTTGGAAAGGGGCTGTATGAGATTGTTGGGGTGACCTGTAATGCAGAGTGTGATCACACCCAGGGTGTGGCCACCAGTGTCTGGGTAGTGATCTGACTTCTTGGCTCCCTCCTGCCCCCCCCCCCCCCATGGTACTTTCAGAAAGAGTTGAGGGGGCTTTTCTCTAGGGTATAGGCTGAGAAAACTAACCTTACTCACCTGGAGTTGCAAGTGCATTTTGTCAATATGACTTTGGGGAATAAATTACATTTCAAGGCCCTTAATTGACCCTGTGCAATTGCTGTTTTCAAGTAAGGACATGTAATGCTCCTTAGCCTGTTTGCATGGTTAGAGAGTCCAGCTCCTCCTTGTAAATAATGTGGGGCAGGTAATTTTTTTTTAATTGAAGTGTAGTTGATGGGTAGGTAATCTTGAAGTGCTTGATTCTTAGAGTCGGTAGTTTATGTCAGCTAGGAGGAGAAATTATTCAGTCAAACAAAGTGTGTGTGAATTGGTTAAAAACATTCCTCAATCCCTATTGCTGTTTTATAACCATCATAGATGGGCACGGAAGAATACTCCCCCAAGAGTCTCAGCCTTTTCCTCTTCTGTCTTTAGCTTGTTAAGGACAAGAGGGAGAACAGATAGGGGCTGGAATGCCTGACCTGCAGAAAGTCCAAAGAAGTAGCTGGTGGAGTGAGGTTGCTGAGCTCGAACCCTAACCCAGCTCCCAGTGGTGGCCAAGCGGCGGCTTCTGATCTGTGTGATATCCTGCCTGTGCTAGCCAGAGGACTCCTTCATTCTCTAAAGCACTCCAGGTCTCCTGCTGCTACCCATGAGGACAAACTGAGTCTCTTTTCCTACTGAGACCTGGATTGCTTGAGAATGCCAGCTCGTATTCTTATGGGGGCAGAGGAGAAGACATGTGGGGTAGGAGGATGCTTAAGGGTTTACCCTGCAGTGTGCAGTAAGGTAGCCACCAGCCACATGGTGGCAATCACATTCCTTAACTGACTAGCCACGTTTCAAGTATTCAGTTGCCACCCGTGGCCAGTGGCCACCACATTGGACAAGCAGGTACAGCACATGTCCGACAGGGCAGACAGTGTTAGTGGCCAGAGTTCACCGAAACAGTCTGGTTGGATCCTTAGCTAGAGGGTGTTTCTGGTAGCATTAGTGTCACATTGGATGTTGGAAAGATACAGTGTGTCCTGGAAAAGCTAAATTAAAATGAGTGAATAAATAGTTCCTGGGCAAACGCTACAGAGCAGGCTTTCTTCGGTTATTTGTGGTGAAGAACCAGTTTTGTTTTGTTTTTTTTAATTTCCAGTCTGTTGTGGACAATTTCTTTCTGTATTTTGTAGACATGCAGTGTAAACAAATTGTTTAAGAAATGAAATAAAATACACATACACAATGCAAGCCCCAGGTTGTTATTAAAGTCACATTTCAACAGTTATTGCTTAGAACAAACACGCAGGGAGGATTTGCAGAAACTGTACGTGTTCATTGCAAGCGTGTATAGGCCATTAATACAAGGGAACGTGCTATTGCACTTGTAACTTTGTCATTCCACCATGGTAACTGAACAGTTTTGTGTGAAATATCAATTCCCCGTATTAAACCTTATTTGCACACTACTTTTTAAAGAAACAAATAATCTTGCTTCCTGCTTGGATGGATGGCATCCCTGCTCCTCATAGAGAATGTTGATCCAAGTCATTTCGATGTTCGTTTTACTAATATGCAAGTGAGTCCAGTGCTGCGGAGGTATACCCCTGAGATTGGGAGCCATCTTCCAGCAGTTTTCCAAAATGTATCCATAAACAGCTCCAACTCTATCCTATAAACTAACATCTAAATTATGTTTCGTTGAAAGAAATGGGTTCTGGGTCCTATTGACTTGGGTTGCAGTTAACCAGCTAACCCTAAACTCTTACAAACTGTAATGGGGTCCCGAGACACGTGACACCACACTCCAGTTTGACAGCGCACCCACTGGCCCAGGCTAGGGTGTTGCAGGAAGTCAGGTTGCTGCAAAGTCTCCCCGCTTGCTCTGTTTCGGTCAGGTCCGAAGAGGGCACCTGCTTGCAGGCTGTGTGCAGGCACCTTGGGCTTTGCCACCCCCGCCCCCTGCTTTCTCATCTGGATGTTCCCGAGCACCAGGCCTCATGGCTTGCTTCTGACTCCACTGTACCCTTGTGGCAGCAGAGCTGTACTTGCTGTGCACTCGCAGAGCCTGGTGCAGGGCTTCTGCCCACGAGATAGACATTTATGCAAACCCTCCCAACAGGCAGGTACAGGGCTGGCTGCCCCCAGCACGTGAGTGAAGGCTCTTGGTAAACATGTGCCAGGGAGGGCTGTGATGGGGGGGGTGGGTACTGACCTACGGTGGGGAAGCGAGTGGGTCATCGGAGGCTTCACAGAGGAGGGGACACAGCTAAGTTTGAAAAGAGGGAGGGGTGGTGTGCTCAGAGGCAGGAGGTGTAGAACAGCATCATGGGCTTGGGATCTAGAGGGAGAGGATCTGTGGTCACCAGAGCAATGGTCCACAGAGATGTCTGTCCTAATCCCTTGGAAGCCGTGACTGTGTTACTTACCTGGCAGGGAACTTGGCAGGTGCGATTAAGTTCAGGATCCCTAGATGGGGAGATTATGCAGTGTTACTCAGGTGGACCCAGTGTAATCACAGGGTCCTTAACCCGTGAAAGAGGGAGGTTGGAGTGGCGTGATGTGAGAAGGCCATTGCTGGCATTGAAGATGAAGCTGGAAAAGGCCAGGAAGCAGATTCTCCCCTCAAACCTCCAGAAGGAGCCAGCCCTGCTGACACACTGATTTTCGCCCAGTGAGGCCCATTTTGGACTTATGACCTCCAAAACTATAAAAGAATAAGTGTGTGGTGTTTAAGCCAGTAAGTTTGTGGTGATTTGTTCAGCAGCCAACAAAACTAATAATGATCCAAGAAGGTGGGTAAGAAGCAGTAGGTGGGTGTCCAGTAAACTGGGCTTGAACCTTAGAGAGCTACATAGAGGCTGGGAGAGCTTGGCAGCTACCCCTCCCTGGGCCAGGCCCCTGGACGTGAGGGCTGTGTCTGTATCAACTCATTGGCTCCTTACCACAACTCTGAAGTAGATGCATCATCATCCCCATTTTATAGCTGAGTGAAACAAGGCGCTGAGCAAGTTAAATAACCTACCCAGGGTTGGTGGCAGTGGTGGGATTTGAACCCAAGCCATGTGGCTTCACAGAAATTTGCGTCTCATCATAGTCAGTGGACGCTATTTGTCATGAAGACGTTGTTACTGCTTTTTTTTTTTTTTTTCCGGTACGCGGGCCTCACTGCTGTGGCCTCTCCCGTTGCGGAGCACACGCTCCGGACGTGCAGGCTCAGCGGCCATGGCTCATGGGCCCAGCCGCTCCGCGGCATGTGGGATCCTCCCGGACCGGGGCACGAACCCGTGTCCCCTGCATCGGCAGGCGGACTCTCAACCACTGCGCCACCAGGGAAGCCCTGTTACTGCTTTTTAATTTAAACTGCTGCCTTCTCCCGCGTTTCTTATCTCACCACCCCAAGTGGCAAAGCTGCAGTTGGGCTCCTCAGTCTGAAGATTTTTGTGTGGCTCACCACATGCTTTGAATATAGAAAGTAGCTCACTGCCGAAATCAGCCGGGGCCACCTTATACTTCAGCAAGTGGAATATGGTGGCAGAAGCAAAATAGATGTGTTTTTAAAGGTAGATGCCTCCCTTCTTTGAGAATCAGGTATTCAGTAATGTGATCCTAAGCTGAAATGAATCATCCCTAAAGCAAACCATTCAGGGCTCTGGGCATATGGAGAGATTTAAACTTGAGAAGGCTTGAGCCTTGTCTGCCAGGGCTCAGGGCGAAAGCATACTGCATTTCAGAGGGCCAAGTTCTGTGGAGCTACAGGGTCAGACCTCAAGGCACCTTGTCCACTCAGGTCCTCCTGTCACCTCACCCTCATGACCCTGCATCTGCACATGAGCAAACTGAGGCTCCTCCAAGCCACACAGATGGCACCAACCTGACTGTACCCCTGCTGTGTCTTGAAGTCCTGACCAGCTGCATTCCTCTCCTCCCTGTCGCCTGAATCATCTGTTTCTTTCTTAAGACAGCAGCTTCCACAAGGTGGAAGGAAAACAGGGTCGGAGGTGCCAGAGCCCGGGATTGCTCAGCTGAGCAGGGGTTGAAAGAAATGAGGTCCTAAGAGGCCAGCCAGTCTCCTCGCTTGACGGACTTCCAGCTAGTTGCGTGGTGGTGTTTCTGTGGCACACACAGAATATCTTCCTTCTGGGCCTCTTTCCCTGACAGTGAGTTTTAAAACATGAGATAGATTCATACATACAACTTTAACAAACTGCTAATGCATTCATCGCTGGGTTGGCGAAATTGAGACCTTCAAGCCAGTGCATTTGGGGAGTCTAGAGAAGATGCAAATAAATGAGGTAACTCTTGGGCATCCTAGTAGGGGGGACGACCCAGAATGCAAATGATCCGTAGAGGTGACTAGTTCAGCTTCAAGATGTGCGGCGGCCAGCCACACAGATTCGCACACGGTAAGGACAGGCGGTCCTGGTGGTGGCTGTGATGGTTGTGGGCTCCTGCAGGATGCCCAGGTCGTGGGGATTGTGATGTTACAGGCATGGTCCCTGGGAGCTGTCAAAAGTCTTCAGAATTATTCTCAAGTTAGTCATTAATTACCTTGAGGGCTACGGGGAAGAGGGAAAATTAGTACTACAAATCTGCAGGTTTTCTGTTATAGCCAGTATTTCCTTGGGAATCAGAGGCTATTATTTGGATTTCTATTTTGATGAAGTTAAAAATCCTATACTTTTTAAGGCCTTTTGTTCTTAAAATACTGGTTTCATTTTGGGTATGTTATCAGAGAGCTCTTGGTCACATAATTTTGTTTTAGAGCAGAAAGCGACTATTCTACCCCCTACTCCACGGGCCAAGAAACCATGTCTCTGGGGGCTTGAAGTGATTTAAGTAAAATTAAGTAAACCCTCAGGTCCTACGTCTCACTAGCGCTATTTCAGGGGCTCCATAGCCACCTGTGGCTCGTGGCTTCCGTATTGGGCAGCGCAGCTGTAGACCACCTCCATCATCACAGAAAGTTCTAGCGGCCAGTTGCTGCTCCAGACCCAGCCTGTGGACTGGGTTTAGCTTTGCCTTTCTAGAAGACTGCCTTGGAGAGGATTGTTCAGAATAACAGAAAACCGGGCATTTTCTTCTGTAAAAACCTGGGAAGACGGTTCCCCAAACTGGCTCAGCACAGCGCATACTTGGCCCTTCGCCTCAGATCGCTGCTTCAGGCCCTGGGCTGGGGGGTGGTTTACAGAGATGAAGAGGTGATAGGTGTCTTTGCAGAGGGAGAGTCAGCAGGATATAGATGGGTCACGTGAACATGTAATTAATGCAGGATAGAAAGCGATGAATGCTGCGAGAGGTGCAGAGAGAGGGCTCTGGAAGTGGGGGAGAGCAATTATGTCTGGGGGCAGGGGAGCAGGAAGGCTCCTGAGTAGTACTGGCAGTGGCCGGAGCGGGTGGTTAGGATTTGAGTTCTGGGGGATTTGAGGTGAAAATGGCAGAGGTAAGGCCTTTGGGTAGATGAAAATAGAGGCCCCTCTCTGATTCCTGCCCAAGTGCATGGATTGTAATGAACTGTGTTTCTTTGCTCTTCTCCCCTTTAGACTTTGAGGCCAGGGAGCATTCTATTCTCTACACCTTGAACAGCAGTTTCTACCAGATAATTGAACGCATTGCATTTTTATATTTTAGTTTCAGTAGGACTGGAACATGCCACCATGTTCAATGCCAAATAACCTTAATTTTACCTACTTTGGTAACCATTATAAAGGGTTAGATTTGCACCTGCCCTTCTATAAGTCTTTGTGGGAAAATGTTAGTAGTCACCATGAATTTTATTTGTATTTATTATTTATTTTTTCTAGAAAAATTTTATTTTTGACTGCATCAGGTCTTAGTTGCGGCACACAGGATCTTTCCTTGAGGCACGTGGGCTCAGTAGTTATGGCACGTGGGCTTAGTTGCCCCACGGCATGTGGGATCTTCCCGGACCAGGGATCGAGCCCATGTCCCCTGCATTGGCAGGAGGATTCTTAACCACTGCACCACCAGGGAAGTCCCTATTACACTTCTTGTTGTCAGGATCCTGGGACAGTTTTAAAATTGGTGAGAACCCCAAAGAGCTTCTGGGTAGGTGGGTTATAGCTATCATTATTTGCCAAATTAGAAATTAAAACAGTCTTAGTTATTCATTTAAAAATAATAAACCAGTACATAGTAACACATTTAACATACTGCTTGTTTTGGGGTTTTTTTGGGCCACGCTGTGCAGTTTGCAGGATCTTAGTTTCCCAACCAGAGATTGAACCCGTGTCCCCAGCAGTGAAAACACTGAGTCCTAACCACTGGACCGCCAGGGGATTCCCACATTTAACATGCTTTTTATAGGAAATATTTTCTAAAACAAAAATTTAATGAGGAATGGCATTGTTCATACATTTTGCAGATTTCTTTATTATCTGGCTTGATAGAAGACAGCTGGATTCTCATATCTGGTGCTGTCAGTTGCAATGTAAATTTTACTGGAAATATAAAGCAAACCCAGTCTTACAGAGGTATAGCCTTTTCAGGCAACTGTGGCAATTCTTTCATACTACATCAAAATTTGGTAGCTTCTTAAGGTTGATTACAGCATGCAGTTTGAAACCCTATGATTAACTTACCGTGCTCTGTTACATTAAAATTTATTGGGTTGTCTTGTACTTTGAATGGAGCATTTCTAATACCATTCATTGGTCATTTGGAAAATACTGATTCACAGAGTTATACAGATCTTTTAAATGTTGGCATATTTCATTATACAGTTACATTAAAAAGTCCTTAAAATACCACATTCATGTGTGTAACAGCCTACCTAACTCGGTATAGGGTTGTAGTTATAACTCCAGAAAGCTCGCTGGCACAAAGAGAGCAGTGACTTTTGTCCTGTATTTAAGAGTCTTACTACTATCTGGCAGAGGACGAAGATGGTTGGATGATAATTAGCTAGTGGCAGCCTAGTTGTCCGCAGCAGCTGACGCCATGGGGACGGGCAGCAGGGGACGGGCAGCAGGCAGTGCTGGGTGGTCCCCTGCAATGGGAAATCGTCCTCTGGTCCCCCTCACACTTAAAGGTGTATGTAAGATGGTCCTGTTAAGATGAGTAACAGATATTTTGTGAGAATTCAAGGAGAGCGTGCTTAAACCAGAGGTAATTGTGATTTTGATTATTTTGCTTTCTATTCCTCCATCATGGTCAGCCTTCCACTTGTTTATTGTTTGTCTTTCCCCCCATTTTCTCCGTTTTCCAGTAGCTTGCGTGGAACAGTTGGAACTCTTTGGGAATCGGTCTGATTTTTTTTTTTTTTGCGGTACGCGGGCCTCTCCCGCTGCGGAGCACAGGCTCCGGACACGCGGGCTCAGCGGCCATGGCTCACGGGCCCAGCTGCTCCAATGGCATGTGGGATCTTCCCTGACCGGGGCACGAACCCGCGTCCCCTGCATCGGCAGGCGGATGCTCAACCACTTCGCCACCAGGGAAGCTCAATCGGTCTGAATTTAAACGTAGCTTATGAAGTAGCACACCTTATTTATGTATGTGAGTTTACTGGAGCAAAGGGTGTGTCTGACCTCCCATTTTCCTGGCTTTTTGACGTTTTTGACTCCCTCTCTCCTCAAAGAACAGGAGCTGTGATGCACACATTTGTGTACAAGACCACCCGAACAAAGGTCCTGAGGCAAAAAGACTCAGACCTGTATATCTTTTATGCTCTCTCAGTTCTCTTTTCCCGAATGGTTAAAGATCTGAACCCATATCCCGGGGCAGTGCTTATTTAAAGAGTCAGTAAATCATTTCTTATTCTCCCTGCCCTCCAGGTGTTTTTTTCTTTGTTTTTCTTTCGTTGTTTTTCTTTTGCCTTTGGGGTGAATGGCTCTGAGTTTCAGCACAGGTGTAGGTCTGCGTAACCACTGCCCCAGTCAGGACCCAGAACCTCCCCTCACGCTGTGCTGGTTGTGTCTCCACCATGGCCATGCTCCCCATCCCATACAGGTTTGTCATTTTGCAGATGTCGAGAAAATGGAATCATACAGCATGTAACCTAATCAGTAGTTGCTTTTTATTGCTGCTTCCATTCTGTTCCACGGAGGGACACCTGGGTTGTCTCCAGTTTTGGGCAGTTACAAATGAAGCCATTATAAATACCCGTGTTCAGGTTTTTGTGTGAACATGAGTTTTCATTTCTCTAGAGGATGGTGTAGAGTTGTTGTGTGAGGTATGCTTCGTAAGAACCTGCCACCTACTTCCCAGGTGCCCGTGCCCTCTCCCACTCCCCCATTGATCTTCATCCTCGCCAGCACTCAGAGTGTCAGCATTTTTCACTTTAGTCATCCTGGTAGGTGGATAGTGGTTTTAATTTGCAGCTATCTAATAGCTCACAGTCACACATCTTTTTATGTATTTATTTGCCATCCCTATACCCTCTATGAAGTGTCTGTTCAAGTATTTGGGGTTTTTTTGTTTTGTTTTTCTGTCAAGTTTGGAGAGCTCTTTATATGTTTGATATAAGTCCTTTGTCAATAGGTGATTTGCAAATATTTTCTCCCAATCTGTAGCATGTCTGTTTATTCTCTTAACAGTGTCTTTCCGGAGAAGTCCAGTGTATCAAAATTTTTTTCTATGGATCTTGCTTTTGGTGTTATGTCTAAGAATTCTTGGCCATGTCTCACGTGATTACTTCTAAAAGTTTTAAAGTTTAAATCTATGTTCATCTACGGTCTATTATCAGTTAGTATTTTTATAAGGTGTGAGGTTGGAGGGTTTTTTGTGTTTTTTTTTGCCTATGGATGTCCAACTGTTTGTTGAAAAGACTGCTGTCCCTTTCCATTGAATTACTTACACCTTTGTCGCAAATCAAGTAGTAATGTTTACATGGGTCTATTTGCGGACTCTCCTGTCCCATTGATCTGTGTCTGCGTAACACAGCACCATCTTGATTACTGAAGCTTTATAGTGAGTCTCAAAATCAGGTAGTGTAATTCCTCAAACTGTGTTCTTTTCAGAATTGTTTCACTTACTCTGCTGGATTGCGATTGGAATTGTGTTCAAATATACCGATTAATTTCAGGAAAGCTGACACTGTTGCTGTGCCTACCAGCCCTGAACACCATATGTCTTCTGCTCCCACGACTTTACCTGGGAAACTAGTTTTCCTCCCAGGAACTTTTCAACACTTTCTTTGGCCACTGGTTTTTTAGAAGGTTTTGAAAGTAGGTGTTCCTTGACAGTCCGGGTGGGTCCCCTCAAAAGGAGGGTAAGGCCTGAGTGGTGGTCTGCTGACACCAACGTGGGGAAAAAAAACCAACCAGAAACAGCTTAGTCCTCTGTCCTAGGCTGTTCTGTTTGTGGCTTTATACAAATAAAGGAACTCATTTGAAATTGGCTGTGCTTGACTAGTTTTCAAAAGTTTTAGTTAGCACAGTCACAGTATGTTTAAAATCTCTCCTCTACTTCTGACCCCAATCCTCAGCCCCCGAACTTCCTTGTCTTTTTAAGTAGTTCTAAAGAAAATCCAGGCATTTAAGAGAGGATGCTGCCATTTGCCCCGGTGTAAAAGGACCTTCAAGGTCACAAGTAATCTAGGTAATCCCTTTGTTCTGGGATCCTTTTGTTCCTACTCCCTCCTGCCCCCAAATGGGCAGCTGCTGTACCCGTTTCTTTCTCTGATATAACCTTTTTTTAAAAAATTTTTTATTGAATTTGTTAAAATATTGCTTCTGTTCTGTTTTGGTCTCGGCATGTGGGATCCCAGCTCCCCAAGGATGGAACTTGTACCCCCTGCATTGGAAGGCGAAGTCTCAACCACTGGACTGCCAGGGAAGTCCCCACTGGTACAGACTTTATGGGCTGCTTGAGGTGGTGTCAGGCCTTAGGCAGTACTTTGGTTGTGCCTTTCTGCATCTGCTTTGCTTTGCTTCGCGTGTGTGGGTGGTTTTACCTTCATTATAAAGGCAGTACATATTCGCTGAGACATTAAAACAACATGGAAGCAAGAAGGCAAGAAAGACTCCGTCCCTCAGTGAACATGTGTACTTAACGTACGATGGGTGTTGTCCTGTTTTTCATCTCGTCCACATGTACAGCTTCCTTCATTCTGTAAGGACATCCTGCTAATTGATTTCTCTCTTGGTGGACATTGTCCCTTAATATAGTTTTACTTTCTTTGAAACTACATGAATGTAGAGTGAATTTATGTACATAAATAAATTTTGTAGATAAATGGGTTTTTCAAACACCAAAAATGTTTAATACTTTTAGAGAAATACTGCAGAAAATGGAACACTTACACCTGATTCAGTTGTTCAATGTACACATCATTCACTATGCCGGGCCCTCAGACAGCTGTGATTTGTGGAACTATTTGTTCCCACTCAGAATAGCCCATTTCTGTCCAGTTCTTGTCTCCCCCCCCCCAAAAAAAATACAGCTTTATTGAGATTTTATATATCCTGCAATT
The DNA here is from genome assembly GCF_011762595.2 of Tursiops truncatus. Lineage (NCBI taxonomy): Eukaryota > Metazoa > Chordata > Mammalia > Artiodactyla > Delphinidae > Tursiops > Tursiops truncatus. Next base: position 30,659,271 of record NC_047048.1, read on the forward strand.
CACTCATACAATTCAGTGGCTTTTAATAAATATATTCACCCATCACTACAGTCAATTTACCACTCCAAAAAGAGACCCCTGCACTCCTTAGCCATCACCCTTCCACTCTCCCTCCCAGCTCTAGGCAAACACTGATCTGCCTTTTGTCTTTGTGGGTGTGCTTGTTCTGGGCACTTTATATGAATAAATGGCGCCATACAATATATGGCCCTTAGAATTAATGGGCATTTATGTTTTAAGTTTTTCTCTGTAAAAAATGGTGCTTCAGTATAAGAAATATGCTTGTATATATCTTTGGGCATGTATGCTAGTTTCTTTGGAATGGATATCTAGAAATGGCATTTTGAGTGAAAGAATATTTGACTTTGGTTTTAATAAATACTGCCTTTGGGGAGAATAATTTGACTATAAATTTAGACTTTAGCCATTTGACACCACCCATTTTGTGATGTGAGACTTAATCTGGTAGATGAAAAGTGGTATTGTGTTAATTAGGAAAGTTGACCAGATTTGTCATTTGTATTTCTTAAGAATTTCTCCTTGTTGTGGTTGCGTTGTCTCTTTTGATTGTAGGATCTCTGTGTGTTCTGCATATTGATCCTTTGACTCCTGTGGGTTGCTGATACTTTCTGCCTTCATCCTGTAGCTTCTGTGCAGCTCCGTCTCTGCTGGGCTTGCTGGGACTTGTTTTTCCTTTCCACAAGTGGACTGCCCTACCCAATATAGCAGATAAGACCAGATGTGTAAGCAAGCAGCACAGACATAATTATAAGCTCCTCAGTCGTGCAGGGTGTACACCCCTCTCCATGCCCGGCCAGTGTTCACTCAGTCATCAGTCATGGTTTGTGGGACAGACATGATGGCAGTTAGCATGATCCTCTAAAAACAGATGATTTTTACATAATGAAGCCAAACTGAAGACCCCAAACAAATAGTTTTATTTAAGGAACACAGATTTATACGTGGCCTTCTTTGGGGCTTTATTTTCATATAACTAATTTAAATCAGGATTATTTAAGAGTATAGAGCTAACTGTCAGGTTTCAATACAGAGTCTACTTTGAATCCTCAGACTCTCCCCAGGGCAGGACCACCACCCGCAAGTGGGCTTTCAGCTCCCTTCATGGGGCAGGCATGGAGCCAATTCATATAAAAATCAAAATAAAACCAGAACACCGTTGTGGTATTGATTAAGCCACGGACGGTTTCATTGTTAATATGACCGAAGGAATTCAGAGAGTCACTGGAGGCAGCCCTGCCAACTTGGCAGGGGCAAGATAGCCCAAAACCACACCTCACGCACATCCTCCACAGGGCAGCAGAGGCGCTTCTGATGGGGCTCTGCTGCCTGTGATGATGAGGACAGGCTTGATCAGATGGCTGCCTGGGGCTGGCAGCCAGGGTCCAAGCACCGGCACCATCTCAGTTCTGACCCACCTGTTTTTTGGTTTTTTTTTTGGTTTTGTTTTGTTTTGTTTTGTTTTTGCAGTACGCGGGCCTCTCCCGTTGTGGAGCTGGACTCGCAGGCTCAGCGGCCATGGCTCACGGGCCCAGCCGCTCCGCGGCATGTGGGATCTTCCCGGACCAGGGCACGAACCCGCGTCCCCTGCATCGGCAGGCAGACTCTCTACCACTGCGCCACCAGGGAAGCCCTGACCCACCTGTTATTGAGTGTCACAGTGCTTTCAGGGCCACCGGTGGTTTCCTCTTCATTTGGTGGGACATAGGCTTGACGTGAGCATTCGGAGATTTTCAAGGCCCTGCCCACCCTCAACCTGGGCCTCATCTCCCACCTCCTCCCTTGCCCATTGCCTTGCTCCTGGTCACTCTGGAACTGTCTGGAATGTGCTTCTTCAGGATCTCTGCCCAGCCGGCTCCCTTCACTCTCTGGTCCTGGCCCGGATGTCCAAGGCCTGTGGCTGTTTTCCCCTCTGTCGCATTAGCCCTCTTGTGTGAGGGCTGCTTATCTGTTCCCTCCTGAAGCCCAGGGCGCAGCCTGCTCTTGACACATCAAGACACTTGGCAAATAGGGGGACTGACTCCTGTGAGAAGAGGGCACCCAGCCTCAGCCTCTACCTCCCAAGTTAGTCGTGTGTGGAGAAGACCAGTGTTAGGAAACAGTCGTTAGAATGTCGCCCTCCTTACTGTAATTGCAGGCAAATACGGTGTGCCCGGGGTGGGGGTGGGGGATGAAATCCTTGTAATGCAGTAGTGGATTAGAAATGATGTTTTTGAACCATAGTTGCAGTTTTCCACTTCTAAGAGGTTTCACAAGAGGGATTGAGGGCCGGAAAGCACTTGGGCACTTCCTCATGGCCCACAGGCACTGTGGTCCTTGTCTGACTGGGGGGCGGGGGTGAGCTTGTTGGTGAATGGGCCCTGCTGCCTGGTCAGCACCTACTCCTTTCCACCCAGCGGCTGCCAGGACTGGTAAACCTGGGCGAGAGCAAAGACAGCTCAGACCTGCAATTTTGCTCCATACCTTTGTATCCTTGGTTCCCTCCAGGTTCTGCCCAAGGACTGGATCTGGATCTGTTCCCCAGTCTGTGCGAGGCCTGGCTTTGCCTGAGAATTCCCCCAAAGGGGACTGGAGTTGACACAGAGCCATCGAGTTCTCCCACAGAATTGTAGGTTTTCTGGGGGCGTCCAAAGTTGTTTCCCAATGCCCTGGAGGTTCTGGTTTCTTGGGGAGTGTGATAGCTGACACCTGTGGGTCCTTGCTTTTGTGGAAGCCTTACCAGACCGCCCCCCCTCTAATCAGCTCAGCTTCTCAGCTGGGCTTAGTACGAGTGGTACATCTTCTGTCTCTCACCTTCAAGTTATCAGATGTCTCTTTGCTTCTTTGAGCTTAGAGCCAGGTTTTTTGAGGATCAGCACATTGGGAAATCAATTATATCTGAATTCTTGAAAATAAGTGATGGCGCTAGAAGAGTTCTCCTGAGCAGCGTGAGAACTTGGTGCAGGAGGCTGTGCAGTGCCACTTGGTAGTGGCTTTGGATGCGTTGTTGATCTTTGCCACTGGGAAAGAGCACTGCTTGTGGGAGCTCAGTGTGTGAGAGAGATGACCCTGACAGATGACCACACAGTTATACAGCGTGCTGCAGGACAAAATCATTGTACAGTTGTTTGCTTGTAGTGTCACTCAGATGGCCAAAAAGGAGGTGGTGGTGGCTGGGAAGAGTCATCTGTAGGGGATGGGTGAGTAGATCATGACATAATGGTATGGTGCTATTCGAAATCAAATCCATGTACGCATATCTGTATGGATCCTGAATTGGGATCCACGTATTGTGAATAGTAAAAGTGCTTGTACCTTGTGCACGTGTATGTACATGAACATTGGGAATGCCTTCCTTCTACTTAGACTCAGAGGCAGGGAGGTCACGATTTCCCTTTATTTATCACTGCACCCCTTGCCTTGCTTCTGTGAGCATTTCATTCATTGTGTAAAATCCTGAAGTAAAAATACCTGTCTCTTTGCTCAGGACCTGTACAAAAATGTTTACAGCCACTTTATTCATATGTAATGCCTCCAAACTGGAAGCAACCCGGATGTTGCCGCTATCTGAGTGAGCAGATAGTGGCATGTCCTTGCCACAGAACCCTCTCAGCAGGAGAAAGGAATGCATTGTTGACATGAGTCTCAAGGGAATTGTGCTGTGTCAGAAGGTGCTCCGTAAGCTTACTTACACATGCTGTGTCCATTCTTCAAATGGCAGATTGTGGATATGGAGAAGATTGGCCATTGCCAGGGGTTTGGGGCGGGCACAGAAGGGAGGTGGGTGTGGCCGTAAAAGCACCCTCTGAGGGTCCTTGTGCTGGGCTGCTCAGTATCTTGAGTGTGGGGAACACACAGACCTCACATCATGAAATGCATGCAAGTGAATAGGAGGAGGATCAGTATATTGTCGCTCTCCCAGTTGTGATATTGCACTATAATTTTGCAAAATGGTGAGAGTAGGCATTTTTAAAGTATTTGTGGCTAAAGAACTTTTCACAGCATTGTGCCTCTTTGCTCAGGACTTCCTTCTTTATTTCTTCCTGACCGGTGCCTCTGGCTTCATTCAGGAGCTCCATCTAACATACTTTATTTCAGGGTGAGCAGTCCTCCTTAGGGAAGGGCCACTCCTGTCTCATGGAGGAAAAGCAAAGAGAGTAGCTGCTCCACAGCTTACAGGCCCAGGGCAACATCCCTCTCAGTCCAGCCGGGACCCTGGGTCCATCTGTAAACACCCCATCTGCCTGATCCCAGGCTGTGATCACTGCCTGAGAATGTTTATACAGCGCCCAGCACACAATAGGGACCAGTACTTGGGAGTTACTTATTTGTGAAATCCTGGGAGCAGACGTTAGATCCTTCTCACGTGCCCAGTGTTTCCTCTGCTGCTCCTGCCCCAGCATAGACGCCAGCCCTCTCTCCCAGGCCGGCCCCTCCTGAGGAGCTGTGCTCTGTGCACCCGCCCAGTGTCTGTGTGGGAGACTTTGTTTCGTATCTCAGCTCTAAGCTGCCTTGCTCTCTACCTTTAATTATGTGAGAATTTCACACATGCTTGTATGGATGCTTCATGCCGAAAATTTTCCTGTATAAGTTTAATAGCTATATTCCTTGCCTCTTAGGCTTGAGGGTTTCTTATGTTCTCTTTTTAAAAATAAACTTGAAATTTTGGGTTAATTTTAGATGTACAGTAAAGTTAGTAGAGTGTGTTCCCATGGACCCCTCACCTGGTTTCCCCCACTAGCAACTTACATCAACACCTGAGGGAACTAGTAACTCCAGACTTCTTTCTCCCACACTGATACTCTGTGTTTTGAAGGTGGTCGTGTAAATTGATGAGGTTGTTTGAATATGCTTCTGGCCCTAATTTTGTGGGGAGCTTTTTAAAAAAAAAAAAAAAAAGAATTCTGAGGGAGAGCTCCTGGAGATTCTGTGCAGTCACTCTGATGTAGCCAAGAGAACCCTCCCCGCCCCCCCCCCCCAGAAGATTCTGCTGCTGAGCCATGCAGACATGGCAGGGAACCATGGGCTTGTACCAGAAGGTGATTCAGGAGCCCAGAGTGGGGGCCTTACGCCACTGATGGATTTTCAGAACCAATATGCCATTTCTGAACACTCCTTCTGCAGTATATTTGGACTTGCAGAAAGATATCAGTGTTCTAATTTACCTTGATAACCCCTATTTTATGTAATATTCTTTAAAATGGATTCAGTGCCAGGAGAGAGGAGAGGAGGAGGACCAAGCAGAAGTCTGGGGGTTTTGACTTGGAAGTCAGGGTGAACTGGTAGACTGGGGCTTAAAATGTGCTGGTTAGGCTCTGCTTGACCAATTCAGGGACCGAGTGTTGGCCCATGGCCTCTGGTAATCCATGTGTTCTGCCCTTTTAACTGAGCCATGGTTTTGCTCACTGGATTGTATTACTAGTTGGGACTTTTTTTTTTTTTTTTTTTGCGGTACGCGGGCCTCTCACTGTTGTGGCCTCTCCCGTTGCGGAGCACAGGCTCCGGACGTGCAGGCTCAGCGGCCATGGCTCACGGGCCCAGCCGCTCCGCGGCATGTGGGATCCTCCCGGACCAGGGCAAGAACCCGTGTCCCCCTCATCGGCAGGCGGACTGTCAACCACTGCGCCACCAGGGAAGCCCACTAGTTGGGACTTTTGAGGAGAAATCTGGGGGGCTGAGTCGAGAGTGACTCTGGGGCATGGCTGGATCTTCGTGGCCCAGGTACCTCCTGGTGGCAGCATATAGACTCTTAGTTGGAAGACCGTGAGGTGGGTTTAATGGGGTTGTTTGGTTCCCTCTACCCAGCGTTTTGGGGAGAGGTTTGAGAAATATTTGTGAAGTGATAGAAAATGTCAAGGCCAACAATTTGGAATTTTCTATTTTTCTCATCCAGGAGTGAGATTCAGGTGCTAAATCAGCACCACATCATTTCCATAGCAATTGGCCAGTGTTCTTTGGGGTCAGGAGCTCTGGGTTGTGACATCACAAACAGAAGTCTGTGGGGAGAAAAGCTGGATGTAAGCACAGGCATCCTCAGTAAAAGAGGAGGAAATATAGGCTTTGTAACTAAACAAGGGAGCCTTTTGTGTTTCTGAAGTCACTCTTTAAAAAAGGTATTTTGTGCCACATATATATTAAAATATGCCTCTGGTACTTATCACAAGGTTGTTGTCAAAAGGCTTACCAATTGTGAGTAATGGAAATGAACTCCTTTCGTATTTCTGGGTGTCATGTATATATTTCGGAATGATAATTGCTCTCCTCCCCTCCTTGACATTTAAGTATATCAGAGACCTTTTTGTCTATGTGTTTGAGGCATACCATATTGTCATTGGTATTTGCAACTGTGTGTGTCAAAAAAATTAGTGTTGTAGTTCGTATTTGGCCAAATGAGAGTTAATACATTGGGAAAATTCCAACTAGGCAGGATATAAAATTCGGGAACAGGATCACTTTATATAGAGTGATAAATATATGTATGTGCCAATCTTGCACTTCTTCCTTGATGATAAAGACAGCCTTATCGTTTAGGATATTTCTGGAAGCTTAATACAGATTGTGGTATCAGGCGCTTTTATCATTTAATTCTGGTCCGGGGACTTACCGTGTCTTAATTAAAATTTTAATCCTCTTGTTGAACTAACTCATTTTTATGAGAAGCTTTTTTTAACTGGATATTCAGTCCCTTAGGAGCTAGACTTGAGTTGCCAACCTTTTCTCCAAGGGTCCCATGGCAGTTGGTTGGGAGGGCCTGTTGCTCGACAGGTTCCTCATGTACATGCTGGGCCAACCAGGAGCTTTTTGCAGTTTCACAGCCACCAGCCTGGACCACCGTCTCCAGGCCTGTGAAGGGTGGAAAATTGGTCAGCCCAGCAGGAATGTGTACCCATCGTGTGTAAAAGATGGGACATTGCTCAGGAGCACCTGGTTCAGCTGCAGAACCCTACTTGCCTTGCCTTTTAGGAGCCACCTGCAGAGAAACCTTTGTCATTTTTGCATTCGTGCATTATAGACTATGTTTTAAAGCTCTTGCCGTAGGCTGGATTTGAACTGAGGAACTAAATTAAAAGTACCAGGCCTACGTCAAGCAAATTACTTTAAGATTTATAGTGCATTCATGTGATGTGTGTGTGTGTGTCTGCAGTGAAGAATCACTCTACTGCTGCTTCTACAGAACCTCTTACTAGTTTGTGTTCTCCCAGTGTTTGCTTATTGGTATAAAGGGAAATGAGAATGTACACACTCTTATTCCATCACAGTCTCTCTCTTTTATAGCAAGGGTTGCATATGATGATATATATTGCTTGGTACCTTAATTTTTAAAAACTTTAATATAACTCAGAACATTTCATATAGGTACACTGAGAACCTTAAAAAAAACTGCTGCATAATATTCCATTGGTGGAATGTGCTGTTTATTTCAAAGGCCTTCATAGGGTTTTTCCTCATAAAATATTTTGTGTGATGGTTTGAGGTGGTTAATATATATGCGCATATATTTATTTATTTATTTATTTATTGGCGCCACACCGCGAGGCCTGCAGGATATCTTAGTTCCCTGACCAGGGATTGAACTTGGGCCCTCGGCAGTGAAAGTGCAGAGTCCTAACCACTGGATTGCCAGGGAATTCCCTGAAATGGTTAATTTAGGAGGGTAAATGTGGAAATTCTGTCAAAGCACCCAATGTTTCATTTTGCTTTTTAAGCATATAAGTTTTAGAGTTTAGAGTTCAAGCTAGTTAAGCAACAGGAAAAGGAATTTCTCCTTTCCCTACTTCCCTCCCCCAGTTTTTCTGTCAGGATGTCATGGTTGAGGGGTCAGTTTAAAATTTTATGTTTTCATAGACAGCTTTTAACACAATTGCTAATTAACTGTATATATTGATATTTAATAAAACAAAAGTATCAGGAGTGGCAGTGGTCTAAATTTGAGTAGTAATACCTGTTTCTTAGCTTCCAAGGATTTCTAACGTGTGTTTTGAGATGCTTAAGAAGGAAAATCGGATGGTTTATATTCAGGAATTATTTGAGAAAAGTAACCTGACAATTGGAGTTTGGAGTTTGTCTAGAGGGGAAAGGGGAGGGTGCTCTCCATGGTGCTGAATCAGATTGACTGCTGATCCTAATGGTGTAAAGGCTCTGAGTATTGGAGTCCAAGGACACAACTGTGCAGCTATTTAAAAAACCACATCTCCTGTTTGTAGTTGAGACACTTAATTTCTATTGGAGTGTCTGATTTACCAAGGAAAGCCGACTGTACAGGCAAACAGAACAGCATTAGTTGCAGTGAGCTATTCTGACATGCTGGAAGGACAGGATTTAAATGTGAAGTATGGGCAGTAGAGGCTATTTAAATCCTAAATCCCGCCAAAGCCTTTTTAAAATTCTTCTTTTAAACCGTGGACCTATGTCAAAATAAAGGTCATCGCAAATGGAGCTGATTATTGTGAGGTGTAATGTGTTTTCAAGTCCCATTTAGCATTTTGAAAGAAACAAAAGTTTATATTTAGTAAACATACTAGTAAATACTTTTTGGGTTAAAGTGCAATTATTTGGGCACAATTGGAACTTAATAGTGACTGGAAATTGTCAGAGTACAAGTATATATATATATTTTTAATCTAATTCAAGCCATGAAGGTAAAAATCATGGAATTTCTTTGTTTTCTTTAAAGCTGGAGATGCAGATGACCCACCAAGAATTACTCAAAACCCTGTTATCAACGGGAATGTAGCCATGAGTGATGGGCACAACAACACAGAGGAAGACATGGAGGACGGTAAGTACCTGGGCTTTGTTTACGCGCATTGGGCAAAAAACTGTCGGAAACAGACATTTCTTCCTTGAGTACTTCTGAGTTTCTTAAGAGTAGCTAGTTTTCAGGAGGTTGTATCTGAGGAAAATTTAGGAGCCTGTTTTGGTTTCAAATTTCAAGGTTGCCTACAGATTTCAAGGTAAGTTGATTTTCCCCAGCCTAGGAGAGAAGGTTGAAATACAGGAGTTTGTAATAGATGGGTATTTGCTCAGGCCTACAATTAATTTTCCAGCCACTCCTAGTATTCAGAACACAAGTATATCTTACTGTCCTTTCCTTCTCGTCTGCAGCACGATACTTCTAGACACTGGAACGTGGCTTTCTATTGCATTCTTATTGTAGCAAGTATATCAGTTGTTTGTAGCTAATAATCTCTCCCCACTCCGGTTAGGTGCAAAACCAGAATCGAGCTTTGGGCTTTGTCCCCCAGACTGACTTTTGGTCTTTATCTTCTCTGTGGAAAGTGTATGCATTTGTACGTGCATGGACATTTTGTGCCTAGGAAAGCCTTTCTTTTGAGGCTGTTTCTTCGCTGTAATTTATTAGACTGTGTGACCTGTGCATTTGCCAGGTCGAAATCATGAGAAGGTAGCAGCCAGTAATCACTTTATGCAGCCCCTGGAATCTTGCAGTGTAATATGAAACCATGTTCTGTCAAAAGCATGTCCATCAATCCTCATGAGGGTTGTGTCCTTCCCAGGGGTGTAACGGGGCAGTTGAAAGAAACCATCAGTCACGGGCTGCACCACCAGAAGGACTGCTGTTCAGACCTCCTGCCAAAAGTTCAGCCTCCATGAGAAACTGCAGCCGTAGTTGAGAGTTCTCTCACAGTGCGGTTTACCCCTGGCAGCTGGCTGAGGCAATATCTGAGGAAGGTAAAGAGGCGTGGTCTGACCCGCTGCTTTGTTACCTGTGGAGTGCACTTTCCACCGCAGATGAGGGCAACGGTGTGGGTGTGGTCTCTTGGTTGCTGGGCTCTTGGTTTTATTTCAGACCCTGGAGATGCCAAAAGAGGTTCAGAGAGTGCAGTTGGGAAGGCATGACCAGGTCTGATGTACCAGGCGTGAGTCAGGAATCGATTGTAGTCTCTCCTGGAGCAGTGAGCGGTCCAATCCAATCAGAGCCCTCCCGGTCTGGTTTCCACAGAGCAATTTCATTCTCGTTTTTCCCCAGGTGTTTTTACGGGGAGGGCTTGGGAGGAGACAGATGTGGATAAAAGGGCAGGTTCTGTTGGCCTCTGATGCCTTTTTTGGTGGATACTTCTTTGTTGGAAGGGACTGTCCTGTGCCTTGTAGGATGGCAGTGTCACCTGTCACCACCACCACCACCCCACCCCACCCCACCCCCTGTGCAGTCGTGACAACCGAAAATGTCTCTAAACATGGCTAGAAGTCTCCTGGGGGCCCCAGATTGCCTCATTTGAGAATCAATAAGGAGATCATAATGTACATAAAATCCCTTTTGAGGCAAATTTTACTAAATTATTGGTAGTAAATAATGGTGCTATAGAACCTAAAAGTAGAAATGCTCCTACTGCGAATTACCAGACGGGAAAAGCATGTTACAGGAGAAAGTAGAAGTGATCTTCAGTAACGCTTTGTTCCTGGCCTTTCTAAAGGCCCAGGGTCAGGAGAGAGAAAGATCGTATCTATGGCAAGGGGGGTGGGAGGGAGATGGTTCTGTTTCTAGGAGTAGAAGCCTTCGTTTACAGCAGCGTTTTCCCAGTAGTGATAGGTGTTTTGAAACACTTAATGGCAGGATATGTGCGTTGTGAAAAGTGATCAGAAAAATCTAGGAAGTTTGAGGAGTGCTGGCTTAAGCATGTTTCTTAAAGTACGTCTAAGCTGTCAGCCTCCTAACATCTTTCTTCAAAAGACTTGTTTTGTTAATGATTCCCCAAGCCTCTGAACGTTAGAATCTGTTTTTGCTGAATCTCCTTTTAACATCTTTGGAGGGCACACAGTATGGGAAACACTGAGTTAGAATCTGATTTTTACAGAGAGGCCTTCTTAGTAGGGGGAGTTTCTTACACAGTAGTTGAGTGGCTAGCAACACAGGTTGGAAGAATGTTTAGTAGAGGGAGAGAGTGATTGTTGTAGATCTAGATTGTTGGTACCCGTGAAAAAAAACTTATTTCTGGGAATTAACTAGGATTTGCAAAGACTTGTATTAGAATGAATAATCGATGTTTGATACAGTTACTGCAAGAGCGCCATTTGGGGAAACCTCAGGCCTGCCATTTTTTTAAAAAGACCTAAAGTGGTGGGTTATCGAGATTTCTGACAAGATGTGTTGAGGGCAGCAGGTAGCACGAGCTTGCCATCCTGTCATTTGCGATAAGATGCTGGAGTAGGTGAGTCCGTGCTCTGTGGTGTTCAGGCAGGTTAGAGTCTCTGTTTGGATGAAACACTAATCCTGCAGGATACAAGGTATCCTTCATAATCCCAAGTATACTACTTTTACCAAAAAAAAAAAAAAAGTTTTGTTTTGAAGCAATTATAGATACAGAGGAAGTTGCACAAATAGTACATGGAATCCCGAGTACCTTCCTCCCATTTTTTCATGTAGCTCCCTTAGGGGAGGGTAACAAGGCTGGCCCTATCTGCCAGAGATGGGTTTCACGTCTTCTTCTCTTTTGTAGACCCTCCTGTCTTGACCTGGTATTCAATACAGGTTTTCAGTTATTCAGTTAGTTATGAAGAGTTTGCAAGGCAGCAATGCTCACCTCTATACCACCAACGCCACACAGTATGAAGAGCTTGGAGCTGTGGGGTGGTGACATTTTTATTCACATGAAATCTCATGTTAAACTTCCTCATTAGCATACTTTGGAAGATAATCCTGTGCCTTGAACATGAGGCAGAATCTCACATCTAGTGTGTGATTCAGCAAGTGTGAACTGCACATGGGGGCCAGGGTGGCGCCAGGCTCAAGACCCAGAGCCTTGGCCTTGGAGGGCTAGCCCGCTTCTGGATGCGTGCTGTGCTGAGCTCCCCATCGTGTGGTCCTATTTAATGTTTAAGATAAATTGAGGAATTTGACTAAAGGGTCGGGAGGAAGAGCAAAAAGGCATTTATAATGTGTATCATTTTTTTGTCTGTATAAAACTAATCCTACAAAGACCTGAATGGTAACTGACAGTCAAGTAGGTGAGTTGGGGGGGGGGGGCTTGCGACATGATGTCCTTAGGTCCCAGGAGTGTGTCCTGCCATCACTGTACAGCAGGCCGGGTTTATTGGGCTCTGCGTTTGGTCACCTAAACTCTAGGATGGCAGTTTACAAACCAGAGGCAGGGTCACTGTGCTCAGTGTCCAGATCTTGGGTACTGAGACCCCCTGTGCTCACTTCTTAACACCTTGGATGAGATAAGCCACTTAACCTCAGCAGGCCTCGGTTTCTTCATCTGTAAAGTGGGAATTAAGTAACACCTGCCCTTGCCTACCTTGTGGGGTTTAAATGCTGCTCAAATATGATTTGTGTGGCTGTGGAGGAGTGGCCCACTCTTCTCCTCAGCCATTCTGGACCTCATTCTCTGGAACAAGTTGCTTGTCTTTTCCGTGGACTCTCATCTGTGCAAGGGATGAGGGTAATACCTGCCCCTTGAGGAGGCTCGAATGCAAAACGCACCCATCCAGCTGCTCTTCCTTTGAGGGCCTCTCTGCTAACAGCTGAGCCAGGTTACGGGTAGTAAAAAAAAAAAAAAAAAAAAAGATGGGGACGGAGAGCCTTTAAACGAAGATAAAAGCGCTGTTACACATCCTTTTGGGTTTTATTTCTTTGGTAAAGAATACTACCCTCTCATGAGGACTGATGGACATGTTTTCTTAAGAACAAATTCAGTCACAGTGGAGGCAGTTCTGTGTGCGGAGAAGTCTGCACCGCAGTGACCTGAGTGAAGTGTAGAGACGGGCTGAGGGCACAGACCTGCGAACCCCACTTTGTGCGTGGGGTCAGGGATGTCAAAGTAGCACCTGCTTCTCAGCCAGAGAAGGCCTTCCTGTTATTCTATAGACCAAGTGTGGCCCTTGGCCCCTGGGCCTGTGAACTGTCCCCAATCTGCCACGAGATAGGCACAGAGAGAGGAAGCGCTTAGAAACTTGTATAGCAATTTGGCCTTCCTGCGGCAGTTTTATTATATTTTATAAAAGTGCTGGCCGGTAACAGGTTGGCGGGTGGCCTTGGGAGAGCTGCTCCCCTCACGGGGAGAGCTGGAGAAGCATGGACACTGCTGGGTTTGTCAAAACTAATCCACAGCCTGGGTCACTTGAAAGGAATAGTCAGCAACAGAAAAAGCTGGAATTCCAAGTGTGACTTTTAGTTGAATTTGTATCAGTGCTTTGCATTTTATTGGGGGAAATCTTGATTTCTTAAATTGGCCTTTGGTCTTGCTGAGTAAATTTAATAGTTCATTTTGTTCACGTCAAAAGGAATGCCAGTTTCTTCTTTTTTTCAAATAATTCCCCTTAGAGAATCTAGTCTGATATTTCACCAAAATTGTGAACTAATGAAGTTAACATTTATTTTTAGCTAACTTCTTAGGAATCTTCTTATCTCTAAACAGTGCTGCGCTTCCCAGGAATGGCTGTCGCCCACTCCTCGGAAGTTCTTGTTTGCCTGCAAATTCATGTTTCTTCTCCACACTCAGCCCAAGTCTCAAGCCCTTTTCTTTTCCTCCTCAAGTCCTGTCCTTGAACAGATGTGACGTGAGAAGTTTTACTCCTTTTCTCCAGTCTCTCCACTCACTGCGGATTACTTGGGAATTAAGACAGAGTAGAATAGACATTCTTAATCACACTGAGCTCGTCTGGTGGGGAATGCAGGTGTGTGTTGCTAGCCCTCTGAGTTTGGGATTTCATTTACACAAACTATATGTCATCTCACAGTTTTAGATTGTTACTAAATTGGAAATGATGCTATCCTTTCCCCAAAGGGTTAGATTTTAGCAGTTGAATATAGAATGGTTAACCCAGGTTTGTGCTGCTTTCAGTGTTGTCTGACAATGCCGGGCTTGGTGATTGACAAAGCGTTTTCTTGCAGACACGAGTTGGCGCTCCGAGGCAACCTTTCAGTTCACTGTCGAGCGCTTCAGCAGACTGAGTGAGTCGGTCCTTAGCCCTCCGTGTTTTGTGCGAAATCTGCCATGGAAGATTATGGTGATGCCACGCTTTTATCCAGACAGACCACACCAAAAAAGCGTAGGATTCTTTCTCCAGTGCAATGCTGAATCTGATTCCACGTAAGACAGTTTAAATGATGCAATTACAAATCCGCAAGTAGTTCTAGTACATTATTGGAAGCCAAATTGGCCTCTTTGAATTTTGGATTTCTCTTTGAATTCCCTTTCTGCCTTTACATAGTCATTTGATTTTAAGTTATATTAAATACAATTCCCTCTTTAAAACTCACTGGTAGGTACTATATCCAAACTAGAAAAGGTGTATATTTTTCTTGCAAATAAACTGAACTTTGTGTGTTAGAATCTACCTGCCCGTGGAACATGGAATCAGGGCCTATCTGGACTAGCTGACTGCTGGATTACCAGGTGTATTTCTTATTCTACCAGTAACTGCTAGGGGGGGAAATTGTAGTTAAGGAAAATTCTGCAGGCAGACATCCTCACTGTATGTTAACCAATTTCTATGGGTTATTCAGAAAGTTAAAATTAAAAAGCAAAGTGTCGCTGTTCAACGTTTATCAGAAGCACAGTTGAGAGATTGAAGGGATGGATTCCAGATCACTGTCACCCTTTCTCATTCCACATCCATGAACCCACGGGAAAGCTGCTTCCTTGACCACGTCTCCCTGCCACTGCAATTATGGCCCTTGGCACCCTTGATGAAGATGTTCCCCAAAGGGCGCTGGTTCCAGCTGTTCTGCCAAAGCTTTCATTTTCCTCTTTACTTGAGTGTTTAAGAAGCCAGTTTTATGGGGCAGTCAGGGCCTTGGCCAAATTTTTACTTCTTGTGTTCCGTTCACATTATGATCTGATCTGATGAGCGTTGAGGCTGGGTTGGTTTTATTAGTCTGACAGACAACTTGAGCCTGAACGGTAGTTTGGGAAACATCCAGCAGTCCATGTCCAGCGATGGCATCCCGAGCGAGCGGCATCCCCGCGGGAACAACACTGCCCTTGCCCTTGTTCTGATGAGTCTGCAGTCGAAACATTCCTTTATAAAAAGCTCAGTCTAATGAGTTCAGTCAAAACCTTCCTTTATAAAAGCTCCACTTTAAGTTGGTTTTTAAACATTTTACACGTTGATCCAGGGACCCTTTTGGGGTCTGCCCCAAACAACCGCACCTGCCGTTATTCTCGGGTGGTGGCATCCTTGCTCAGAGCCCCCTATACAGCCTGGTGTGGAAGCCTCACAGCACCTGAGTGGGGCAGGAGTGACACTTATTAGTAGAGCCTACAGCTTTAGGTCTGTTCACCTAAAAAATAGCTTTATCATCATTCTTCTATTCAAGTAATAGCCGTATTAGGTACTAGAACTATTATCTGACCAAAAAGCTATTGTCTCTTGTAAAATCTAAGGACAGTATTTAAAGTTCAAACACTTGTATTTTATAGATACCAGTAAAAAACTTGAAACCTTTTAGAAATTCAAAAGACATAGGGGCTTCCCTGGTGGCACAGTGGATAGGAATCTGCCTGCCAACGCAGCGGACACAGATTCGATCCCTGGCCCGGGAAGATCTCACATACCGCGGAGCAACTAAGCCTGGGCGCCACAACTACTGAGCCTGAGCTCTAGAGCCCGTGAGCCACAACCACTGAGCCTGAGCTCTAGAGCCCGTGTGCCGCAACTACTGAAGCCAGCACGCCTAGAGCCCGTGCTCCGCAACAAGAGAAGCCACCGCAATGAGAAGCCCACGCACTGCAACGAGGAGTAGCCCCTGCTCACCGCAACTACAGAAAGCCCGCGCGCAGCAGCGAAGAACCAACACAGCCAAAAATAAATAAATAAAATTTTAAAAATTAAAGAAAAAAAGACATAAAGCATTGAGTTAAATCACTCCAGATCACACAAGGGCACCGCCAGACCCTCTTCACATTTTTTTCTCCATTAAAGATAATGTGTGTCCCCTTATTCCATCTAAAAAATAGAAGGAAAAAATATGGGAGGTTTTGTGTGCTGTTTTAAAAATTGTGTAAAAGTCAGGTAAATCTGTCGACTGAGGCTTAGATTGTCCTCCCTGAACAGGTCTTGGTCCTGTCATGCACAAGCGGTGCTGAAGATCATAAATTACAGAGATGATGAGAAGTCGTTCAGCCGGCGTATCAGTCATTTGTTCTTCCATAAAGAGAACGATTGGGGATTTTCCAATTTCATGGCCTGGAGTGTAAGTAGTAACAATGTACTCAGACTGAATAATCTGAGCGTTGTTCTTTGTTCCCTAATTCTCCATTCTTCACATCCATCTATTCATTATAGGATCAAAATGTTTGCTTTGTAAGTTGGATAGGTAACTGAAAACGTGTTTTCTCCAGTTTCCTACGTCAGGTTTTTAGCAGCCAACAGGACTTCATCTCGGTGTTTTGGTCAAACATTGTAAGGTAGTTTATAGCCTTCCTGATAGGCTAGGTTTCCTTTAAAAGAAATAATACTGAGGCAGGCATAGTGCAGGGTGGTTTCCTGTAACCAGTGAATTCTCAAGTCAGCGCGTTTGGGCTGCTTTTGCAGAGGTGGAAGCCAGTAGGACTTAGGAACGCCCTGCTCAGCTCTCTAGTGGGTTCTCGGCAGCCTCCCCAGACCCTGCCTGCTGAGTGGATGCTGAGCCCCTGACACCTCCCATTCCTCCAGGAGACATCCAAGCTTTTGCTGTTTTCATTCAGAGAACATTATTTAAAACAAGCCAAAGCACTGCAAAACTAGAAGCACAATTTAGGTGTTTTGAAAAAGTAGTATTTTAATTGATTAAGTACAGGGTAATTGTTTGGAATGAAGTGAGCATTTGCGGGTTCTTATGCAAGTTGGATATTCTTATTTTTTTTTTATAGGAAGTGACTGATCCTGAGAAAGGATTTATAGATGATGACAAAGTTACTTTTGAAGTCTTTGTACAGGCGGATGCCCCCCATGGAGTTGCGTAAGTTTTCCTTTAATTGGATGCTATTAAGAGATGTTGTGAATTCTAGTGAAAGGAGCAGAGGTGCATATATACAGCAGATAAGCACCCTCTGTGTGCTCATCCCTTGGCACACAGACCAGATCAACGTACGTGTGCCAGCTTCACGTTCATGCCTTTGTGTGGCGGATTTATTGAGCAGTTTCTATGTGCCAAACACTCTGCTGGGCTCTAGGAATATAATTATGTTGAACAAGGCAGCCGTGGTTTTCTGTCCTCGAAGAACCTCCAAGACCACTCGGGCAGAGGAGTTGACGGCAGTAACTGCAGCAGCAGATGTGCTGTTATTTTGTGGTGTGGATGGCGCTGGGAGGAGAGGGTTCCGTCCCTGGGTCCAGGCGGTCTGTGGGCAAGAGCACGGTGTCGGCCTTGAAGAATGTGTCGGATGTCCTTGAGGATGTCCTTGATTGATAAGGAATGACCGGGGGAATTTGGAGGTGGGGAGAAGGGTGTGAGTAAGGACACCTGGCAGGGAAGTTTGAGGTGGGCGGGGCACTAGGAGAGTGTGAAGAGGGCTGAGATGGTGCCTTGGGATCAGGTTGTAGACGAGCAGGACTCTTAAGGCCAACGAGCGAAGAAATAAAGTGCAGCCTAGGTGGGAAGGAGTCAAGTGTAGGCGCCCCTGTCTCTTCCCGTTTTTTTTTTCTCTTCCCACGTGGCCCTCCTCTGGCATGAGTGCGTAGGCTGCCCCGGGTGGGATGGGCAGCCGACAGCCCAGAAGGGTGGTCAGGTCATTCAGTCCAGGTCCTGGCTAAGGTGGCCTGCATGTGGCCCTGGGAAATTTTAAAACAAATAAGATTTATTAGTTTTCATATTCATTGGGCTGATATCAGAGGAATCAGGCTTTTCTTGAGTAGCCTTTTGGAAACATACCCTTGAATTGTATTCAGATACCAGGAGTGGGGGGTAAAAAGGTGGTATTTCTAGTTAAACTTTTTGTGGGGTTTTTCCCCTTCCTTTAGAAAACATTCCCCCTATGCTTATGATACATCTTTTGACTAAGAAAGTAGATTGGGTTTTTCAGACTTACCAATCAAAACAGGTATCTTGGTTCAGTCTTGCAAAAACCTCTTACCCCCGGCATCAGAGTCCTGCTGGCCTGAACTCACAGTAAATGTCTAGCAGTGGTCACACATTTGCACCGTGCACAGAGGGGGAGGGGATAGCGCTGGGGAGGGCTGTTCTGCTTCCTGTTAACTCTTGGGGGCGAGAGGGTACAGACCGTTCTCTCTCCTAACCAACCACCTGTATAACAGAGTAAAGGGAAACGGCTCTTGGAATTGAGGTCTGAACCTGCCGGTATGCATGCCTGTCCTTCTCCGTGTACGGGACGCTACAGAAAAGAGGGGTTTCGGCTGTTCCCGTCCCGCCTTGTGCTGACTACACGTGTGAGCCGACGTGTGTGTGAGGGAGCCACACTGGGACTCAGTTTGATAGAAATAGACTTGAACTCCTCTCTGAGAGTGCTGCTCTGGGTAAATGATGGCACTGCTGCTGTCAGCACACTGCGCGGAGGCCGCCTCTCCGGTGCCGGGCTGAGTTCGCACTGGCCCACGTGCTTGAGCAGACAAAACTGGTGACTGCCGGAGGGAGCCGTGTGATAACTGCCAGCCTGGCAACGAGTTATTCACTTGGAGGCGGGTGCTCGGACGTCGTCACCCCGTGTCAGGATGGTGGGAAGGAGGTGGTGGTGCAGAGCAGTGAGGTGCCGGCCCCCAGTCCCCTCGCCCACACACGTTGCAGAAGCAAGGAGGTGTCCTGTGCAGTTTTCCCTCAACCTCAAACTGATCTTGTAGGTGGGATTCAAAGAAGCACACGGGCTATGTCGGTTTAAAGAATCAGGGAGCGACTTGTTACATGAACAGCCTGCTGCAGACTTTATTTTTCACAAACCAACTGCGAAAGGTAAATGGATGGTGTTTCTCTCCCTCAACCTTCCACCCACCCTTTTCTCTCAAGTATTAAGGGGCAAGCAAAGCCCCGTCACCAGACTTGTCTCTTGCCGCGTCTCCAGGGAGGCCCCTGCTTTATGCTTATACATAGCTCTATTCCTCAGTGTTCGGACGCTTGTGAAGCTAACTTAGGTGATGAAAAGTTTACCACAGCCGACAAACCTAACTTTATTGGGCTAGAAATAATAAAAGCTTTTTTAAAAAATATGAAAGTCATTAGCAGCAACATTTGAAAAGTTTTATATTAAAATTGATTAGTTGAAAAACTCCTGGTCAGGAATCTTAATTTTTCACTTACTATAGCTAAAACTTCTAAAAAATATAAAATCTAACGGAGGATAGTTACTTGCCCTTTAGGAATGCCGTGCAAGCAGGGGAGCAGCGCAGGCAGCACACACTCCTGGTGTTGGGGGGACCATTGGCTGGTCTGCTGGCGTGTCCTTTTCGCACCATTCTTCCAGGCAGCGTTAATTACCAAGATAGGATGATATCTTGGGGATAGTTGAGTGTGGTTAATTGCAGTAGCATTGAAGTTCCATCAACTCTTTTGTTCAAAGTCATGTTAAGTTAAAAAATGTTGCTCTGCTCTAAGAAGTATGAAATAGAAGTGGTTCTCATTGGATGGTGAGCCTTAAGTCATTTTTAAAATTCTTTTTTCACTGTCTTGATTTTTAAAAGACCTTTTGACCCTTTGGGGGGGGGGATAGTTAAAAGCCCTACCCAACTGCCTTCGTCATTGTGGTGTTAGAAATGATACTTTCACATAAAATTCCATTTTTATTTCTGAATCAATTCTTTTAGGCTGTGTACATGATGCCGACAGAGGGCGACGATTCATCCAAAAGCGTCCCTTTAGCATTGCAAAGAGTGTTCTATGAATTACAGCACAGTGATAAGCCCGTAGGAACAAAGAAGCTGACCAAGTCGTTCGGGTATGTGTTGGGAGACCTGTCCATTCTGCTGCTCGAGGGCTGAGTTAGTGGACGGGGAAGGGTTGAGAGCAGAGCTCAGGCACTTGAGTATGTCAGGGCATTTTATCAGTGTCCTTTGTTTGACCTCTTTGGAAATGGAGGCTTTTAGAATTTTGCTTGAGAAGCAGTTCACCACTTAGGTTTACCTGTCAAGGAAAGGATAACATATGGTCTCCAAGTTTCTGTACATTTACTTGCAAACACGACCTCCCCTTGCAGTAAGATGTTCAGAACAGTATAAAGTTGTGAACGTTTTGGTGTCTGGATAAAATTCAGTTTGTCTTTGAATTATAATCTTCATAAAAATTTAAGAATAATGACTAATTACATGGTTCGGTTTTTTAGTCTGAGTTGCTTGTTAATTTACTCTTGTTTGAAATCTGGAAGTTTAAATATAAATTCATTTTATCTCTCTAAGGTGGGAAACGTTAGATAGCTTCATGCAACATGATGTTCAAGAACTCTGTCGAGTGGTGAGTTTTCAGCCGGAATTGTTTACTACTTACATTTCATATTTTGAAGCACTGTCAGAAGTTGTTACCAAGTAAAACCTCAGGCCTACTTCAGTCACTATCATTCCAGTTATGCCCATCTTTGTTCAGGACCAGAACTAGGCTAGAAAGAAAAGACAGCATGTATCTAGTTTAAAACCAGAAAGACTGAAAAATTATTTGATAGGGAAGTGTGAGGGAAAATGTAAATTTGAATAGTATAGGTAGTGTACTTTTAATGTGTTAAGTTGGCATAATTACCAGAGTTACTAATCCAAGAAACAACAGATTGGCTTGAGTAGCTGTCCTGATGATCCCACTTCACTTTAGAATAGTGACTTCTGTTCTTACTCTGTAGCACAAGACCCAGACCCCGCCTTGGCACAGAACTTCTGGTTGAGGCAGACCTCTGTGTGGGGGATCTTCCCCCAGACCATCTCTAGTCACTAGCAGACGCGCACTCTTCCAGTTGTGATGAAAGAAATACACACACACACACACACACACTCACACACAACATGAAATGGCTATTCAAGGTGATTGGCTGGGCAAGGTGTGTTTTCTTTTTTGCAGCACTAGCTGGATTGAATCCAGTTCATTAAATATCCATGGACAAACCAGTCAATCCTGTTGACAGGCTCAACCTCATTAATCTCTTGGTGTGGACCAATACGAGTTAAGTTTAGTGCTCAATTTACATGCTTTCCCACAGAGGTAAAATGAATATAAAAAATGCTTCTAAAGGCACTACAGATTAATAATTCATTCCAAAGGCTGTATAGAGGGTTAATCTCAACTGTTGCATGTAGATATTTTTGTAAATATCCAACCAAGGAAGAAGATTTTTGTATGTTTTTGATAATTGCATGCTAAAGGTCATAATATTTATAGTCTAGAATTTCTTTGACCATTGAAATTTCCTAGTCACATTTCAAATTACTGTACGTTAATTAAGCATAACATTTTCTGAAAGCCAAAACTTTCTCTTCCAGTTGCTTGATAATGTGGAAAATAAGATGAAAGGCACGTGTGTAGAAGGCACCATACCTAAATTATTCAGAGGCAAGATGGTGGTATGTGATAACCAGTTTTAAAGAGTGATTTTTAAAGATTTTAAACATGCAAATATTTTGACGGTTAATGCTTAAGCCATCTTATTTTCCTTATTTGTAGTCATATATCCAGTGTAAAGAAGTAGACTACCGATCTGATAGAAGAGAAGATTATTATGATATCCAGCTAAGTATAAAAGGAAAGAAAAATAGTAAGTTCTGTGTACATAATGGCACCACCACCTTTTCATAATTTGGTTTGGTATAATGCTTCATTGACACGGTGGTTTTTATTGAAATACAGTGTAGAGAAAATTGCCCAAATGATGAAGGTACTGAATGAACACAGTCTGGTGACCCCACCCAGGTCAAGAAACAGAACATTTGCAAAGCAAGATGGTGGCCCTTTCTGGTCACTGCCTCCCCCTCCTCACAGGAAACCACTGTTTGGCCTGCTGACATTCTTTCCTCGGTTACTTCTGTGGTATTTATTTACGTAGATGGCATCGTGTAGGGTATGTGTCTCGTTCTCTCTTTTCTTTTTCTCAGCGTTGCCTCCGTGCACTTCATCCTTATATTGAGCAGCAGTATCGGGTCATTTTCATGGCTTTATAGTATTCCACTTCAGGAACATAACACAAATGTTTGAAACCATTCTTTCCTTGATGGGTGTTCGGGTTGTTTTCAGTGTGAGGCTGGTAGGTGTGAGGCTTGTTGGCCGGTCTTGTGTCCGCCCCTGGTGCATTTACGGTGAGTGGAATGCTGGCTTGTAGGGCCTGTGTGTATATGTCGAGCTTAGCAGATACAGCAGTTTATCCATTTCTGCTCCACCAGTAGGGTGCGAGCAGTTGTTCCACATCCACTCCAGAGCCGTCAGTCGTCAGACTGGTGTTTTGGTGGGAGAATGGTGCTATCTTGAGTTCAATTTGCATTGCCCTGGAAGTCGGGGAGATTTTACCTTTTCGAACGCTTATTGGCAATTTGGGTGTCTTCCTGAACATATGGAATGTAGTTCGTAATAACTTGATGTCCTGGTCCAATAATTCCGTGATTTCTGGATCTTGTCTCCATCGATTCGCTTTCCATCTCTGGCTGTGAGTTCCAGCTTCTTTGCCTGTCTGGTCATCTTTTATTGGATGCCAGCTGTTGTGATTTTTATCCTGTTGGGTATTGGATATTCTTACCCTTTGTTCCGGGGCACATTTCGTTATTTGGAGATAGCTGATTCCTTCGAGACCAGGAGGAGCCTCTCACGTCGCCGGGGCTCTCCCGCGTGGCTCTCCCCAGGGCCCTCCGTCCTGCACGTGGCCACTGCCTCGGGCCCCTGAAATCCCCACTCTGTCTCAGGGAGACTCTGGGGCCCGTTGGGGTTTCTCTGCCCTGCGCTGCAGCCTGGAAGTTCCACGCAGTGAGCTGGGGCGTTGGAGGGCTCTCAGTGGCCACATCCTGTCCTGCCTGTTGTCTAGCGTGTGAATACGGTTGTTGGCCTTGTAATGGAGCCCAGTGCAAGGGAGGGAGTGCGCTTCCTGTTACTCCCTCACGGCCACAACGCGCGAGTTCTTCACGGGCTGTGTTCGCTGCTGCTCGCCTGGGTTTCGGGCTCTCCGCCAGCGTGGGGCTTGCCTTTTCACTCCAGCAGTGTGCCCATTTGGTTAACAGAATGTCATAACTGTAGTGAAATCCAGGGTATCAATCTTTGCTTTTTGTGTCTGAGAACACCTGCCCTGAAGTCTTAAGATAATTCTCTTATCTGTTACTTTTTTCTCTTTTCTGTTTATTTACAGTCCACCCAGAATAGTTTCTTTCTGCTTATGGTCAGAGTGGACCAAAGGTGCTCTGCTGCCCCTTTGTCAGCAGCGAGCCCTTCGCATCTGTGTAGACCTCTTTCTAGACTCTACCTCCTGGTCCATTGGCTATCATCCTTGGATGGATTCTTCCTTCTTCCTTTTCAGCTTTATTGTGGTTTAAGTGACAGGATCGTAAGGTGTTTAAAGTGTTCATCATGGTTATTTGGTATGCTCAGGTATTGTGACAGCATGACTGCCTTCTGGTCAATGAACTTGACTTACACGTGGCAGCGTTATCAGCCGTGTCCCTGTGCTGTGCACAGGAGCCTCCGCTCTTACTCCCTCTCACAGCAGAAGCCCGTGTCCCCTTCCAAACTCCCCCTCTTCCCCCACCCACCCTCCCACATGCCTGCTCTCTTTCTGCACTGACTTTAGAATAAGTGTTTGGGTTAAAATTTGTACTTTAACATTACTTAAGTTTATTAAAACATTGACTCCATGTTATCACGTAACACCCTCAGTGGCCTTAAGAGTTCACACCTTTTGCTGGATCGGTGAAGTTGCAGACCTGTGCTCACAGCTACAGTTATTTACATTCCTCCCTGGCGTGCCTGAATTGATTGATTGACTGTTATAATCAAAGCTTTAGTGATAACTTCGGCTGACTTTTTTCTCTTTCTCTCTTGAAAGTATTTGAATCATTTGTGGATTACGTGGCAGTAGAACAACTAGACGGTGACAATAAATACGATGCCGGGGAGCATGGCTTGCAGGTAACTTGGAGATTGTGTGCTAGTGTCCCGCTGTATCTTTCCACTTTGTTTTCAGATCTTTTGCTTGACTGTGAACTAAACATTCACTCGTATCTTTTCACATGCCGCTGGTGTTTAGAACGCAAAAGGATTTTATTTCTCAGTCTGGACGTTGTGTTAGAGAGCTCTGATCGTGTTGCTGGTGTAGACAGGCAGGGGTGGGGAAGGTGTTGTGCCTCCTGGCTACCAGAGGCAGAACCATCACCCGACACGTGTACCCCCCCCCACCTCCCCCCTGCCCCAATTCCATCCACAACTCTGCCCCTTACTTCACTGATGTCTGTGCCAGAGCTTCCCTCAGTTTCTCCTAGTCACAGATAGAACTGCTTAGTCACTGGGACTCTGGTTTTGGCTGGTGGTGGTGCTTTGCTCTCCCGCCGCCGCAGTGGAGTGTCAGTTAGTTTTCTGAGGATCCTGACTTCCAGAACGAGGAGTGCATTTTCTGTTATTGTTCCATACTCGGTGTCCCTGCTTGTTTTCCACAAGGCCCCGCAGGAACTCTGGCAGAACAATGAGTGTTGAAAACAAGCGGCAGTGCATGGTCAGATGGAGGGGCCCGGGCTGTGGCCTGGTCAGGCTGCTTGGTGGGTCAGCGGCATCCTCAGGGTCCAGCCCTCCAGGTTGGACCCTGCAGCCTCATAACCTTGACTCACTGGCTCAACTAATATATGATTTTTTTCGGACCATCCTGGGTTTACCAAGCTCGCACGTTTATAATTCACGGTGCTGGTGAGACCATTTTGCCGTGGGTCACAGACCTGCTGTCCTGCTTGGTCAGGCCACTGATTTGTAGATCAGTAAGCTACTTGGCAAACATGCCACTGGATTTGCTTAGGAAACACTTGAGTCAACTCACGGAATTGCCCTTATCCACACTGGATATTTTTGGCTCTGGGTGAACAAAATATATTTTAGAATCAGACTCTCAATGGACAGTGGCTGAGAAACATGATTCTTCTATTATTGTTTCAAGTTGTACTAAAACCGTGCCATTCCTTTGTGTGGCAGTAGGTTCCTGGGTTTTTGTTTTTCTTCCCAGAACTACCCAGTTTCCTTAACCATGCTAATGTACAACAGAGAACATTGCCACCTAGGACACCAGTTCCTCCAGGTGGGTGTGTTCTAGCCAGTGTTGGAAATAAGGTTTACAGCTCCGAAGGAATACAGCCGTGCTGAGGGCCGCCAGTGGCCTGGTGGTGACTGGCTTTGGTGAAGGCTTATTTGAGTGAGGACTCAGCTGGCTGAGGTGGGGGGAGGAGTGAGGCTGGGCCTCTCCCACAGAGGCCTTGCTCGGGGTGTCCTTTGCCCCAGAGGCTGGTGACGCCTGGGCAGAAGCTGTGACGGTGGTCAGAGGGCCTTGCTGATACCGAGTCGGAGGGGTCTTCAGAAGCAGGAGTGAACAGTTAGCACGTGACCGTGCTCACGGGGAAGGACGGCGGTCACGGGCAGTTCTCCCAACCCAGACCGTGCTCGTCTTACTCTGTTCTGGTGTCCATAGGCACACCTCATTCACATAATCATAATCCTCTGCTTTTCCATTTGATTTTCCCGTGTTTCTCCAGAATTTTCGTAGTGTTTAATGACTGTGTTAATAGGGCAACAAGTGACTGAGCTGTAGTTTACTTCACTGTTCCCCTGTCGCTGGACATCAAGATAGAGTATAATGCAAACTAAGAGGAAATCCCACACACAGAACATTTTAAAGGCACCCTGTGCCCATCTCCCTACCAGAAGTTCCCAACGTGTTCCACCCTTGCTGTGAAACGCTGTTGCTTTTGTTGCTTCGAGAAATAAGTAGAGGTAAACTAAACCTGTGCTTCTTTTTCAATGTTCAGGAAGCAGAGAAAGGTGTGAAATTCCTAACATTGCCACCAGTGTTACACCTACAACTGATGCGATTTATGTATGACCCTCAGACGGACCAAAATATCAAGATCAACGATAGGTAATCTAGAGTGGGATGTGAGAGTTAAGATTTACCCATCATCCTGATTTAGGGGGTTAGTCTCAGTGCTTTGTTTAGTTTTTCTGTTTTCGGTCTCATCTCTGATTTATTTAGGTTTCCTCTCTGCCGAGGTGTCCCAAGAACTGTGCTTTTAAAGGGATAATTTCAGGGGCTGCTTCCTCCGTATCTCCTCCTCAGGGAGCCCCTCTGTCTACACTGTGGCAGACTGAAGTCTGTGGGGAGAGGGTACTTTCTGCTGCACAGGCTTTGCTTTCCCCAGAAGTGGCATTTGCTATTATTACACTATTGGTTTACATAGGATTCGCCAATATGTTATCTCTCAGTTGGTATAGGCTTATAGAATGTGCTAGAATCCTCAGAAATGCTGGCGTAGGTGGGTGTGTCCCCCATTCCAGGTGTTTTATAGATCCTTAAAGTACCAGTTAAAAGGTTGGTACCACACACTGCTTTGTCTGGTTAAGGAGACAGAACTTGAACCCTGATTAGTTGGAGCAGTGACTTTGTACTCCTTGGTCAGGGGGTACAGCCTGACAATAACCAGCCTCCTAGAGGTTGGTCAGTCACCCCGGAAACTCGGCGGAGAGTGTGACTCGATCATATCACCTGCCACCAGCCGGGCCTGCTCGTCTGTTCTTGCCCTTTTCCGTGGGGTCTCTTGAGACGGCAGACCTCACAGACCAGCAGCCTGCAAGCTAGGCCCAACCTGCTGGTGTGCTTTGTTGGGTCCTCACCTTGGTTTTCTTTCTATTTTTATTGGAATTAGTTGCCAGCGTTTTTTCAGGTCGTGAGATTTCACATAAAAGTCCAGATTTCTGGCATCTGGCATTCAAAACACTTGGCAGTGCCGGGCCTGAGTTCCCAAGGGCCGTGCTGGGTGGCAGCTGCCCCTCCACGCCCAGGCTCGTGCTCTGCTCAGCACCACGGTCCTTGTGCACCCACCTCACGCTCTTCCTGCCTCTCAAGCACCCCCCGCCGCCCCCGTTCATGACAACATTTGGAAATATCCACATCCTAGAAAAGTCAGTGTGTTTTTGTCACAAAAACTGACTGTTATGTAATATCCTGGAATTTAAAATTCCGTTAGGTGTGTCAGTGCTTTTTAGGTATTTTTCTCAAATCAAGCTTCAGATTTTGTTGACGTGTGAATAATTTGTTGTGATGAGTAGGAGCTGCCCTTTCCAAGTAAAGAGGAGCCAGTGAATTAGAAGGTCTAGCAAGGAGTAAAGCCTAAAGGTGAAATATTTTACAAGTAAATGAAACCTGGATTTCTCTTAAAATGTTTTTATTTTAAATAGGTTTGAGTTCCCCGAACAGCTACCACTTGATGAATTTTTGCAAAAAACGGATCCTAAAGACCCTGCAAATTATATTCTTCATGCAGTCCTGGTTCATAGTGGAGATAATCATGGTGGACATTATGTGGTTTATCTAAACCCTAAAGGGGATGGCAAAGTAAGTGCTGGGGAGGGTGGACGTGATGCTGTGTAGGGGATTCAGTGACGCTCAGCTTCAGACTTGGCCTTGATAGTGAAGGATCCCTTCTTGGCCTCTGTGCCTGTATGTTCCTGATACTTTTAAAGGTGGATGGTAAATTATGATTGTACTTGATATATACATCTCGTTATTAGTATTGAACGTTGGACCTTATAGGATCCCTTTACATCTAACATGAGGCACTTAGTTTCCACTTAGAATAATCATCTGTGGCCCGCACTCACGGGCCCGCATTGGTTGTGTGTTATTGCACGTGCCCCATTACCCGTGCGATGTAATGCGCGGTCTTTGCCTGGTTCACGTGGATCCCATCACGTGATCTTCACCAGGAGGAGCAGATGAGGGTCTTGGGGTCTGTGTCCAGGGCCACAGGGCCAGTGAGGAACAGAGCCAAGGTGGAGCCCGTCCAGCTCATGCCGAGGGGATTTGAAGGCGGGACCCTCATGGCACCAGATGCGGAACCTGTAACTGTAGGATTAGTGCCATTTAAAACGACTCCATCCACAGTGGACAGAGATGGAGCCTAAGCTGAGGCTTAGGATATTTGAGTACATTACAGAAATTGCCCATGGACGGATATTAGCAATTTCTCCAGAATGTGGGATGAGGACGGCAGAAGTGCTGGCGAGTTTTGTGAGGGTCACCTGAGGCAGGTCATGTGTTTTCGGAGAATGCTGCCTTTTACTTTGTGTGCTCCTCAAAGTGCCGTATCTCTGCTGCTCCCCGTTGCAGTGGTGTAAGTTTGACGATGACGTGGTGTCCAGGTGTACGAAAGAGGAGGCCATCGAGCACAACTACGGGGGCCACGACGACGACCTCTCCGTGCGGCACTGCACCAACGCCTACATGCTGGTTTACATCCGGGAGTCGAAGCTCAGTGAGTGCAGCGGGTGTGTCGTGCCCTGGCTGTGCCAAGCTCGCGGCTGGGCCCTGAGTCTCGCCCGCTGGGGCATTTTATACCACGTTACAGTGGACCTAAGCTAGAGCCACCTGTCCAGACATTTGCCTGCTTATGCTGCCTTACAGCATCATCTGGAAGCAGCTGGATTGGGGTTGCGGGTTTGGATGTGGACCCAGGGTGCCAAGTAATTTTACTTTGAAGGGTGGCTTTATTTGCGATGACGTGCACAGAGGTGAAGGAAGATGCATTTGTCCTGCAGGTGAGGTTTTACAAGCTGTCACCGACCATGATATCCCTCAGCAGTTGGTGGAACGATTACAAGAAGAGAAAAGGATCGAGGCTCAGAAGCGGAAGGAGCGGCAGGAAGCCCATCTCTACATGCAAGTGCAGGTCAGCCTCTGGGCAGGCGCGAAGCTGCTTCACGGGCCAGGGCGTCGGCGACGTGTCTGGGCAGCCCCCTGAGCGTGCGACTGAGGAACTGCAGGCCAGTTCCCTGACCTTTGGGAATGTTCTTTCCAGTTCAGGATATGGGCTTAGATGTGAGAGGACTCAGGCTGCCAGAGCAGCGGTGTCTTAGTGTTTATAAAGCATGCAGGGGACCAGAGAAGGAAGGGTGAGCAGAACCCAGATGAGGCCTGGCAGGGAGAGCTCTGGCAGCTGGGGGGGTGGGGGGTGAACTGCCAGGTGGTTTTGGTTCATGATTTAGTTGCAGTTAGGAAACAGGCATTTGTTTTAACAAACAAATAGACTACCTGGAGAAAAAGGTACATGTGCATCCTGGCTTTATCATATTTGGGGATCACCATCCAGATGGATTTCTAGTTGATGTTTATGGATGAGTTTAGAATGGCTGCATGGAAATATGTAGGGTTTCCAAATATTCGTACCTGATTTAGTTCTTGGTCATTTTGGTGCTTTTCTGCTTGGGTCTTCTGTAGAAGGTTCATCAAAGCAAAAGACTAGTTGTTCTTTTGTCTGTTTTGTTTTGCGGTACGCGGGCCTCTTACTGTTGTTGTGGCCTCTCCTGTTGCGGAGCACAGGCTCCGGACGTGCAGGCTCAGCGGCCACGGCTCACGGGCCCAGCCGCTCCGCAGCATGTGGGATCTTCCCGGACCGGGGCACAAACCTGCGTCCGCTGCATCGGCAGGCGGATCTCAGCCGCTGCGCCACCAGGGAAGCCCAACACTAGTTGTTTTTAGTTTTAGCATTTGAACCTTGGTTTCGATCAGCCTGACCTGGTTCTCTTGTGTGTGTTAGTGGTGTAAACTCCATTCTGCATTTTCATCCCTATTTGCAGATTGTTGCAGAGGACCAGTTTTGTGGCCATCAAGGAAATGATATGTACGATGAAGAAAAAGTGAAATACACTGTGTTCAAAGTGTTGAAAAACTCCTCGCTTGCTGAGTTTGTCCAGAACCTCTCTCAGACCATGGTGAGCGCCCGTCCTCCTGTTGATAGTTCTCTCTCCTTTTTCATAACTGGACCCTGGAGGATCCTGCCCTTGGAGGCAGGCACTGTGTCCAGACACCACCTGAGAGTGAGCTTGGGACCAGAGTTCCTTCCCTTCCGGGTTGTGCCCTCTGGCATCTCCCCTAATTTCCCCCTCCTCCGCCCGCCTCCCCCTTGGTAAAATGGGCTTGAACTTCCGGGACACCAGAGATCCCGAAGGCCAGGTCACTGTTGCCCATACCAGCAGGGAGAGCTGTAATCATGATTTTTTTCCCCTTATAATCATAGAATCATTTCCTTGATGTTGAATTAAAATATAAGCTGATTTTGCTTCAACTAATTTAACTGTAATGATTTCCAGGGATTTCCTCAAGATCAGATTCGACTGTGGCCCATGCAGGCGAGGAGCAATGGCACCAAACGACCGGCCATGCTGGATAACGAGGCCGACGGCAGCAAGACGGTGAGTGTGGCGGTCTGGTCTGGTCTGGGTGTGCGCGGCAGGCACTGTGTGCCCTGCGGTATTCCCCTCGGTCCAGTTACATAGAGTTGGATCTTGTCTTCTACTTGAATATAGTTTTTCACTCTCACTTAGCCATTAAAATCTTCTAAGCCCAGCATCTCTTTTGGGAATAGATGATTGAACTCAGTGATAATGAAAACCCTTGGACAATATTCCTGGAAACAGTTGATCCGGAGCTGGCTGCTAGTGGAGCAACGTTACCCAAGTTTGATAAAGATCGTGAGTGCCTCCTCCCCCAGCCCAGCACCTCCAGAGAGTGGAGTTTTATTCCCGGAGTGTCGTTCTAAACACACAGGGTTAAGTGTTCTTCCCTTGCAAAGAAATCTTGTTAATCCCCCAAAATGCTCGCGAAACATCCACCGTGTTCAAGGCTTCTTGATGAAGTCAAATCAGACCGACTGTGGGTTGTAGCGTCCTGGCAGGTGAGAAGGTGGCAGCAGCGTGGAGTCCAGCACATTCCACATTTTTCTAATCACGCTGGTCTTGTGTATACTTGACAGATGGTGTAGAGCAGGGGTTGCTGTCAAGGGCCAGATAGTCAATATTTCATGCTTTGTGGGCCATACCGCCTCTGTCTGCTATTGTAGCTACTAAGCAGCTACAGAGATTAGGTAAAAGAACTGTCTTCCAGCGCAACTTTATTTACAAAACAGGTAGGTCCAAGATTGCTTATTTGTATTACTTCAAGTGGTCACTTCCCCGGCAAAGACTCAGACACAACCTTTAGCGATACTTCGATGGTAAAACACTGCTAGTGAGGACCAGGTCTTAAAACTAGGTTTCCTAAATTCTCTGCACTCATTCTCATCTTTCCTGCTTCAAATGCAGTGTTCCCCATGGGTTTGAGGTTAGAAATGATGCCTCAGACCTAGGATCAGCCTCTTAACAAACTTCATTGCACACAGTAACTTTTAGGTGCCCTAAGTTGTCGTTTCAGTTGCTATTTGTTAACATTGCACTGACCAGAAGATCCTAACAAAGCCTGTTTATTTAACCTTGTAGATGATGTGATGTTATTTTTGAAGATGTACGATCCCAAAACACGGAGCTTGAATTACTGTGGGCATATCTACACACCAATATCCTGTAAAATACGTAAGTCTGGCAGCACTCACCTTCTGAGTTGATTTTGCCAAAGTCTCAGTGTATCACAGCTTTGAATTCTTCATTTTTCTTGAACCTAGGTGACTTGCTGCCAGTTATGTGTGACAGAGCAGGATTTATCCAAGATACTAGTCTTATCCTCTATGAGGTTTGGATCCTTATTTTTCTGTAATCAGCACATGGTTAGTGGTTTGGGGAGGACGACTTCTGCCTGTTTTGCTAGCCCTGCATTTGTTGTGTCAAGACCACAGCTAAATGGGGCCTCGGGTGATCTTGAGTCAGAATCCTCTCTGTACATTTCTGATGTTTCCCTCTTTAGCGTCAGTGATTATTATATCCTTATTACTAGTATTTCGTACTCTTTATTTAAAATTGTAGGGCTGTTGGAATTGGGTATAGAGAAAATACATACAGTGTGTGGCCGTATTAAACATTGGACAGACGTTGCGTTGTAACCATGTCCTTTCTTTTACTGTAGGAAGTTAAACCGAATTTAACAGAGAGAATTCAGGACTATGACGTGTCTCTTGATAAAGCCCTCGATGAGCTAATGGATGGTGACATTATAGTGTTTCAGAAGTACGTACTTCTTGAAGTTCTCTCTGTGTACTAATATCAGAAGTCCTAGAACCAGGAAATGATTCTCTAGACCCTGAGTCACGTTTTGTTTGACATTGACAGAATGTTGACAGCAGTTGGCCTTCTCTGGGTTTTGGAATTAGGGGTGGCAAGCATTTTCCTCACGGAATGCTTTTATTTCCCAAAAATGTCTACAGCGAGCATGACAACTAGTAGCAGGAGGGCAAAGGTCTTTAGGGAAGAGCAAGATTGTTTTCTTTCCTTGAAAACATGAAATTCTTAGAATGCACCTACTTGGGTAATCACTTTAATCTGTCTGCGTGGAAGCTGGCAGGTGTGCAGTCTGAAGGCAGCCTGATGACGCACTCGGCCCTTTCCTTGCTCTTGAAGCCGTTTTGCCAGGGCAGGGCAGCCCTGAACACTGACCATAGGGAGGCTGCAGGGCCCGGTGGCCAAGAGCAGGGGTGGCAGACCTCTCGTTTAAGGGCCAGGCAGTAAACATTTTAGGTTTAGCGGCGACCCGATCCTGCAACCTTCGCAGGGAAGTGATAACCTATCAAGTCCCGGTTGGGGAGTAGACTCAGCAGAGCCAGCAGGGTGGGCCCCGCAGTGCATCCTGAGTCCTTTCCCTTGTCTGCGGAACGAGAGGGCACTGTTCTGTTTCGGGAGCGAGATCAGGAACGGAAAGCAGCCAGCCCTGTGCGTGGCTCAGCGCACACTTCTGTCCACGATCGCCTTTGCCTGGTAGCCGGGCAGGCTCCCAGCGTCGGAAAATGCTAGCCTGAGTTTAGATCCACACTGCTCAGCGTCACTGTTACTTGGGAGATGATGCCTGAACCCTGGCCTGGACTTTGATTGTCTGTGTTTTTCCCCCCAGGGATGACCCCGAAAATGATAACAGTGAATTACCCACTGCAAAGGAATATTTCAGAGATCTCTACCACCGTGTCGATGTGATTTTCTGTGATAAAACAATCCCCAATGATCCTGGATTTGTGGTTACATTATCAAATAGAATGAATTATTTTCAGGTATTTGATAAAATGCTCTTTTCCCGTCAGATTCCACACCAGAGAGACCAAGTTCTTTTTTAAAAAGCTTGCTGATGAGGCTGTGTAATGGGTTTGGTTCTGGAGGAGGGGTTGCAGTCCACTGTCTGAGGAAGTTCTTGATGCAAGTGGGTTGGTGTTGATGTTGCCGGGGGATCAGAAGCTCTTTTCCCCTCACTCGCCTACCCCCACCCACTGCCCTGTCTTCTTGCTCTTTGAAATCCTCTTGACCCCTGGCATAAGTTGGTTTCAGAGATCATAGTTTTAACAGCAGCTTTGCTTCAGTTATAACATGCCAAGTGTGAACCATTAAAAAAAAGCCTTCAGGAAATAAATCTACAGACAGACCTCCCCAATGAAAGTGAAAAACACTTTAAAAGGTTTTCTTCCTCAGATACGCTGTTCCTGTGGTGATATACTAAGGAATATAGTTTATTCCTGTTAGATGGTAAATTTCCGGGGCATTTAAATTCAGGCTGCTTATAACAGGTTTCTTTAAGAGCACTCAGCAAATGAACAGTGATAAAGTGTATCAGCAAGTTTCAGTTTGTTCACCGGATGTGAACCTTGCTCCCTGACTCTGGCCCTCCCTCCCCAGGTGGCAAAGACAGTTGCTCAGAGGCTCAACACCGACCCGATGCTGCTCCAGTTCTTCAAGTCTCAAGGGTGAGCCACACTCACAGATGCCCCGTGTTTGGTCTTGACTGCATGTGTCCCATAGTTCATCCAGACATCTCCGAACTAATGTAATAAGTAGCTGCCACCTCACCTGACATGCCATTTCTTGCTTAGTTTCAGATATAGAATTGTCACCACTTACATCTTGACCACGCTACCCCAAGATGTCAAAATAATTGGCAGCCTCATCTAAAGCCAGGCTTACTTTAGAGACCTCATCCACACACCTCCCTCCCATGTGTGTCCGGCTGGGCCTGGCCCGGCCCGGCTTCTGTGTGCCGTGTCACCCTTGCAGAGAGTGTTCAGGTGTGACAGACGCAGGGACTTAGGACCTGGGGACAGGAGTAGTCAGAGTCCAAATTTCAAGTCTAGGTGTCAGGCCAGAGGTTTGCTTTTATGCTCACTCACGGATATTTGTTTTAGGCAAATAAACAAGTCTTTTATTTATATGCTGTTTTCTTGTGTAGTTATAGGGATGGCCCAGGTAATCCTCTTAGACATAATTATGAAGGTACTTTAAGAGATCTTCTACAGTTCTTCAAGCCTAGACAACCTAAGAAACTTTACTATCAGCAGGTATGAGTCCAAATTAATGTAACCGTGGGTAATAAGGAGAAGGCTCGGGTTTCTGTGGAAGCGAATCTAAAATGAGTCTCTCTTTTCTTAATAGCTTAAGATGAAAATCACGGACTTTGAGAACAGGCGAAGTTTTAAGTGTATATGGTTAAACAGCCAATTTAGGGAAGAGGTGAGTCTTTTCTATGGTGTGAGTCTTTATTTTTATTGCATCTTGTGTATTGTATCTCTTCTCCAGACCCTGAAAACTAAAACCACCAAAGAAAGCTCCCTAAGCGGTAGCGTGTGTTAGCGGCTCGGCTCGAGAACCCCGGTGGGGGGAGGAGCTCTGTCCACCCAGCCCCTGCCGCCACCTCTGAGGCTTCAGGCAGAGTGACAGTGTCAGGGAGACCCTTTCCGACTGATTGGGACCTTGCTGCTTGGCCTTGGAGCCGGTGGCAGCTCCGCTGGGCCCTTTGCAGACGACACAGCCTCACATTAAGTGGTTCTTCTGGAAAGTCTGTACCTACTCAGACACCCAAGTCGTTCACCTTTCTAGCTCTACCGGTATTGAGAGGAAATCTGGGACATGTGCCATCCATGTTGTCACCCGTGTGCAGCTGTCAGGCTGAAATGACACAGTCCACCCTGGTCCTTGTCCTCTGTCTCACCATGCTGAGAATTGGACAGCCTCTTAGTGACCTTTCCGGGGGGAGAAATTCCTGAGAAGCTGTCCTGTGAATGGCGAGCTTTTTGCCTCAAAATGGCATTTCTTAGACTCCCTGCGGTGTGGGGCGGCTGCCAGCCTTGGACAGGTGGTCTGAGTGATGGTCGGCGGGGATGGGCCCAAGCAGGCCCTGCGTGTGTCTTGTTTCCTGTATAGCCTTCATCTTGTCGTTTCTTAGGAAATAACACTATATCCAGACAAGCACGGGTGTGTCCGGGACCTGTTAGAGGAATGTAAAAAGGCTGTGGAACTCGGCGAGAAGGCATCAGGGAAACTTAGGCGAGTATTTCCCAAATCCTGAAGGTGGAGGCAGGGGCAGCCCTGGCCCAGCCCTGTACTTGCGCAGTGCCCCCCCCCCCCCCAGTAGTTGCCATGCTCACCTTTCAGCCCATACTTTGCAACACTTTATATAAATACTTCACATTTAATCCTTTTCTTTTGCCCATCTTCCCTCCCTGTGTCTCTGGATATTAATTAGCAGTAGTGCAAAAGGGAGATTCAGGTAGAAAAGTCAAGCAGAGGAAGAGTGATTCAAGCAGACTGATCAGCTGAAGCTGGAAAACGTGGGCCTTGACTGTGTCTGAGAAATCTGGTCACTTCTCATCTGTTTCGCCAGCGTTCAAGCCGCAGAAAGAAGCCCAGATTTGATGTTCAGTTTTTATTTCAGAGTGTCAGGTGCTGGTCTCATCACCTTGTCTTACACTCGGCTCGCAGGATGGAACAACCTTTGGGGCTCTTTGGTTCCCGGAATGTTTTCTTTACAAAATTAATAAAAGAATGAGGCCTTTGTTATCTAAAGAGTGAGAAACATATCACAAGCCCTGCCCAGTTTGGAACCATAGCAAGAAAGATTTACACACGCTCCGAGGGTGTCCCTGGCCAGTGTTCTGTCTGCTCCCCAAGGATACCTGCTTTTGACATTTCAAATCTTCATAAGAAGACAAGCGAATCTTCGTAGCTTTGTAATAAAATGACGGACGAATAGTTTTCTAGAAAGTTTTTTTTTTTTTTTTTGCGGTACGTGGGCCTCTCACTGTTGTGGCCTCTCCCGTTGCGGAGCACAGGCTCTGGACACGCAGGCTCAGCAGCTGTGGCTCACGGGCCCAGCTGCTCTGCAGCACGTGGGATCTTCCTAGAGCGGGGCACGAACCCGTGTCCCCTGCATCGGCAGGCGGACTCTCAACCACTGCGCCACCAGGGAAGCCCCTAGAGAGTTTTTTTTACATGAATGTATATAGTTCACATTCTTCTTTGTTTTGCACAGGCTGCTAGAAATCGTAAGCTACAAAATTATTGGTGTGCATCAAGAAGACGAACTCCTAGAATGTTTATCTCCTGCGACAAGTCGAACGTTTCGAATAGAGGTGAGCGTCCCTCTGGCTGCACCAGGGAGGAAGGGCTCCTGAGCCCCGGCAGGTGGGGCGGCCGCCCGCAGCTTATTCAGGCAGCACGGCGGCTCCTGGCAGTGGCTGTCGTTTTGTTTGTGTGCCGGTAGATGAAGTGACCCCTGAGGTTAATGTAATTCTGCCAGATTTTGAAAAATTGAATGTTTTATTATGATAAAATAGACCTAACCTAAAATGTACTGTTCAGTAGTGTGAGCACATTCGTGTTGTTGGACATTCCTCACCGCCATCCATCTGCTCCGCTGAGACTCTCGCCCCAGCTTCCGGCAGCCACCCTTCTACTCTCTACTACTCCAGATAGCTCACTTATTTGTCCTTAGAAATTAATTTTAAGTATGGATCATCAAGCACATCTAGTCAGAAACTGGGTCCCTGTTGATTTTAAAACTGCTGAGATTTCCACAGTAACTGGAACAACTCATTATTTGGTCTCTTAAAACCCAGAGTTTTGGGACTCCCCAGGTGGTCTGGTGGCTAAGGGTCTGCCTTCCCAATGCAGGGGGCCCGGGTTCAATCCCTGGTCAGGAAACTAGATCCCACATGCCACAACTAAGGATCCCACGTGACGCAACAGAAACCTAATGTAGCCAAATAAATAGTTTTTTTTTAAAAAGTTTTCTTTTTTAAAATATTTATTTATTTTTGGCCGCGTTGGGTCTTCGTTGCGGTGCGCGGGCTTCTCATTGCGGTGGCTTCTCTTGTTGTGGAGCACGGGCTCTAGGCGCGCAGGCTCAGTAGTTGTGGCTCATGGGCTCTAGAGCACAGGCTCAGTAGTTGCAGCTCACAGGCTTGGTTGCTCCACAGCATGTGGGATCTTCCTGGACCAGGGATAGAACCCATGTCCCCTGCATGGGCAGGTGGATTCTTTTTTTTTTTTTTTAAATACATAAATTTATTTATTTTTATTTTTGGCTGCGTTGGGTCTTTGTTGCTGCGTGCGGGCTTTCTCTGGTTGCGAGTAGGGGCTACTCTTTGTTGCGATGCGCGGGCTTCTCATTGCGGTGGCTTCTCTTGTTGCAGAGCATGGGCTCTAGGCGCACAGGCTTCAATAGTTGTGGCATGCGGGCTTAGTTGCTCCGTGGCATGTGGGATCTTCCCGGGCCAGGGCTCTAACCGGTGTCCCCTGCATTGGCAGGTGGATTCTTAACCACTGTGCCACCAGGGAAGTCCCCAGAGTTTTCTTTTAAGCTTAGCTATTTCTCGTGGCTCTAAACTCTTAATTATTCTAACAAGCCCCAAACATGACATTTTGGCAAAAATCTGACCTAGCTTCCCTTGTTGGAGGAGTGAGTCAGAATTAAGAATTAAAATGTGGCGCTGTGTTTGCATTAACTGAATTTCTCAACCCCTTGTGTTAAAAACCTGTGTCCCCAGGAAATACCTTTGGACCAGGTAGACATAGATAAGGAAAATGAGATGCTGATCACAGTGGCACATTTCCACAAAGAGGTGTTTGGGACATTCGGGATCCCCTTCTTGCTGAGGATACACCAGGTGAGGCGTCCTTCTGCTAAGAGACTGAGTGTCTCGGGTCGGGACCTGGGCCCTCGCGCTCTGGGTTAGCGTTGCTCAGTGGGGCTCCTTCCCTGAGGCGGCAGCACAGGAGGGCATGAGCTTTGTGAGCACATGCGCCCTTTGTCGTCGCAGGGCGAGCATTTCAGAGAAGTGATGAAGCGGATTCAGAGTCTGCTAGACATCCAGGAAAAGGAGTTTGAAAAGGTACGCGCTTCTTGGATACTTGCAAGTAATTTGTCGGGCGGGATGCTAAAGTCTTCACTTTTTTTGCCAGAGGTGTGAGTTTTGCTAGTATTTGGAATGAATGGCGTTTTCGATTTTTGTCTCTCAGTTTAAATTTGCCATTGTGATGATGGGCCGACACCAGTACATAAATGAAGATGAGTATGAAGTAAACTTGAAAGACTTTGAACCTCAGCCTGGTAAGAGCCCTCCCACAGGGAAGAAGCAAGTAGTAAGTGGCCGGGAGGCCGGCAGCCCTGGGTTCAAGTGGCGGCCCTTGTATTTCTCCAGCTGGGAGATTGGGCCTTGTTTTCCTTATCTGTAGAACAGGGAGGAACGGCAGCCTGTAACTGATGAACTTGGCAGGCATCACACAATGGCCGAAAAAACTAAGGTCCCAGGGGAGACGGTGCCGCCCTTGGGAGCCCTGAGACCTCAGTTGGGGGTGGGGTGCACTCGCTCCAGGGGCCCAAGCCTGGGCTCTGTGGTCTCAGTTGCTTTCTCTCCCTGCCAGGTAACATGTCTCATCCTCGGCCTTGGCTAGGGCTCGACCACTTCAACAAAGCCCCAAAGAGGAGTCGCTACACATACCTGGAAAAGGCGATTAAAATCCATAACTGACTTCCTCCCCTGGCGGGTGGGCGAGGCGGACCGTGGTGGGTGTGCCCTTTAACAACAGCCAAGAACTCTGGTGCGCGAGCACTGTCCCAAGTCTTCAGCAAGAGGATTTGCTGCTGGTGTTAATTTTATTTTGTTGAGGCTGTTCAGTTTGGCTTCTCTGTATCTATTGATTGCCCTTTTTGAGCAAAATGAAGGTGTTTTTATAAAGCTTGGATGCCAATGAGAGTTATTTTATGGTAACCACGATGCAAGGCGCTGTCAGCGTGTCGGGGAACAGCCGGTGGGTGCGGCGCGGCGCTGGACAGGCTCGGCTGTCCCCGCTCCGGGGCCCGGCCGCCAGCCCCACAGCTAGTAAGTCTTCTGTTTAGGCTCGTCTGACGTCTTTCCCTCAATTATACTTTTCAATGACCTTTTGTGCATCTGTAAAGGCGAAACAGAGAAACTCACAACCTAATAAATAGCGCTCTTTCCTTCACTCGTGTATTGTCGCCCCTTCCTCGGTCTCCCCAGCTGCCTGGGTCTTTTTAATAAACTCGTCTCCCTTCCGTCAGCCACCGCTGTCCTGCAGCCCGTTTGCAGAGTGGATGCACTGAATACAGGCCTGACAGACACTTCGGGGGTCTTTTTATTAAATTGAAAACGCTGTTCAATACAATTAAGGTGTACTATGCTGCCTCTCGGCAAACCTAACGATCTCAAGAGTTCATTCGAGCAGGTGAAAAAATTATAAATAGACTTGTCTCCTTAAAACGGAACAGGCGGAACCAAGAAAGGAGGGCCTTTTAGCAAAGAGGGCATGCCCACTGGTGTTAGCAAGCTGTTGACTTTGTATAAAAAAGCTAAATAAAAAAGAAAAAAAAAGGAAAATTGAAATTGTATATTTAATGAATGAACATGTACAATTTACCACTGGGAGGAGGTGGCATTTTGTTGGGTGAATCTAAGTGACTTTCACTGATGTTGATATTCATTGTGTGTAGTTTTCTTTCAGTCCGGCCTTTTCCTTTGGAGCTGACGCCAGCTGCGTGTCTAGTTTTGAGTGCAGTAAAATAGAATCAGCAGATGACACTTATTTTTCATCCTTTTCCAGTATTTTTCGTTTGTTTCTGTAGCAGCAGTGTACACCGACTCTTCCTGTATATTGCCTTTTTGCTGGAAAATGTTGTATGTTGAATAAAATTTTCTATAAAAATTATAACTCAGTGAGTGACGTGGAAGTTGAGGGAGATTTCTGCTCTCCCTGCAAATAGGCCTGGGGAACCTATTCCTTTATAACGAGGTTTTCGGGGGGGGGGGGGTTGTTTTTGCCTCTGACTCATCCCATTTAAGCTTAAGAAAAAGTTTTTCCGGGCAGGAACCAAGTACAATAAGATGACCAGAAATACTGAAATGGTGGAAGGCGTGGCCCAGGGGAGGTGGCCTTGCATCCCGCGCCTGGCGCACTGTGTCCCTGGGCTGCTCACCACCTGGCGGGTACTTCCTGCCCAGGTGCCCACGGTGACCATAGCGCCACCCGCCCCACCCTCCTGCGGAAAGTCATTCTCCGGGTGCTCGACTTTGAACATTAAAGTATTGATTTCTTTTAGGTTTTGGCTCAGGGTTGATTATAGTCTTAAGTCACGGAAACTTATTGTCGAGTTACTAAATGGCTTTCCCCAAAGGCCTTTTCATAACGTGGACGGTCAGCAGGTAGCGCGTGCGATTTACTCTTCCATTCCCTCCCACTTACGGCCTTGAGTCCGAGTTCATAAAGCTGATGGGGGTGGTGGGAGGGGTGCAACCTGAAGAGGACCGCCTTTCACACGGCTCGCTCTGGACCCTGAGACTGGTGTGTCTTCCCCTCAGGCCCCTAGAACCACAGGGTAACGTTGAAGAGGGGCTTGGGTTCGTCATGACTGTACCGGCAACAGCAAGCTGGGAGAAACGGTCTCATTTTAGAAAGTAAGAGCAAACTGCATTTGCAAACATACATTTCAGATGTCAAGACGGAGCCGTAGATCCCCCGTTTGGGGGTGGGTGGTGCTGTGGCATTTTTGCCACTCTCGGCCTTTTTGTTCTGACCGCTCACTGCCCGATAGAATGTCCGCCGTTGGGGTGGAGGGTCCTCCGTCGGCCCTGCCCAGTGAGGGAGCCGCGAGCCCCAGGTGTCCGCTGAGCACCTGAAACGTGGCTAAAGTAGCAGAGAGAGTGAGTTTTCACTGATTTAATTTTAAGTTGCCACATGTGGCTCAGGCGTTCCAACCACATTTCCCTCGCTTTGTGTGTCTTTACAGTGATCAGCTCCCTCGAGCTGTCGAGTTAATATATGATACATAAAACGCTCACTCTGTGAGGCCTGGAACCCAGGCCCCCCGCCGGCTGAGCTGTTCAGACACAGAATTGCAGCTCATCGCAGCTTTAAAGGGCCACTGACCCACCCGACGGGCAGGCACCGTTGTTGATGGATAGATCCAGGGATGGGTGTTCACAGCATGATCCTGCCCAGTATGATGGATGTTCTGAGTTCGTCATAAGATGTTGGGAGAGAACCCACACTCAGCCCCCCTGAAGCCGAATCCTGCCCCCTTCCCACCGGTACA
This sequence comes from Tursiops truncatus, assembly GCF_011762595.2. Taxonomy (NCBI): domain Eukaryota; kingdom Metazoa; phylum Chordata; class Mammalia; order Artiodactyla; family Delphinidae; genus Tursiops; species Tursiops truncatus. The sequence goes on from NC_047048.1 coordinate 30,700,643, forward strand.
GAGGAGGCGCCCTCGTCCGTTCAGACCCAGTGCCTCAGAGGGTCAGGGCTGCTGCTGGGGGGCTGGTTCGTTTCACCCGTTCACAGGTGGGCAGGTGGTAGAGTGTGACAGTCCGGCCAGGCCCCTGTGTGCCCTCCCGGCCTTGTGACGCCTCCTCGCCTCTGGACACCCTGCCCAGCCTTGCTCCAGGCTGGAAACAGCGGGAGGTGTCCCCAGCACCCTGCCTGCAGCCGTATCACACCCCCCAGTCCACTCCTGGAGGGGGCGCGGCGGAGCTGTTCTGTGGCTCAGGTCAGGCGGGCAGTGGTCCTGTAGTGGCTGTCGCCGATGAGCACCCCACATGCGGCTGGCAGTGAGGCATCCGGGCCACCCCGAGTGACCAGGACAGGGATTCTGAGTTAATCTGTCAGGCTGGGCTCTCGGGGCCTCTGCTGACTGCAGAGCTGCCTTTGAGACCCACATTCACTGCTCCCTCTTTCCAGGTATTCGAGCCGGCCTCCCTGCTGGAAGGAGGGGCCCCCCACTTTGAGATGAGAGCTACGGGAGAGGGGGACAGGGTGGCCATCTCCCCCGGAGCCCTGGGCCCTCCTGGCCAGCCCCAGAGGTTGGTGCAGACAGAGCAGAAGCGTGGGGAAGCCTCAGAGAATGGCGCTGCGGTCCCACGCGCCCCAGCCTGAGTCTACAGTGAGGTCTCGGGACCCAGAACCAAGGCCTCAGACGTCAAGGCTACAAAATGGGAATGGTGGTTTAGGTCAAGTTGTACAAGGCAGTGAAGGAGGAGGCCCTGGGATGATGGGAACTGGACGGGCCGGGCCAAGGGGACAGCCCGACATCTGCCGGACCAGGGACCTGTGCAGCTGGACCGTCGCAGTTTTCAAGAGAAGCCAAAAATCGGGATTTTTTTTAAACGTTGGCAAGTGTCTCTCCTGACGCTGGGCAGTCTAAGTCAGAGTGGCCTGAGATGGCTTTGTGGGCTCGCAGAGGGCTGCTGGGGAGCTGGGCCGGACCTCGTGGACGGCGCATGGACCACGGTGAACAAAGGCCGGTAGAGGAGGGCCCAGGACACCACCCACACAGGCAGCACTGCGTTTGCCATGCCACTGAATATTCCTGCCTGTGGACCTCTCTGGGAATCCAGGTCAAACCCGTCAAGTAGCCTGGCAGGCGCAGAATCAGACTCCGGGCTGGAGCTCTGCAGGCGTGTCCGGGTCCTGTTCCGGTTCTGGCAGGGCCATCCAGGCCCCATGACCGTCGCCCGCCTGGCCTGGGTGCCTCTGCAGGGCTGTGGTCCTCCAAACTGCAGATTGGCCAAGTCCCAGGTCAAGACCTCGTCCTCTGGGGAGTGGTGGCCAGTGGGCCCGCCTGACCTCCCTTTCCATCAGTACACTTGGGACCTAGATGGGTGGCCCCCTGCCTTGTCGACACGGGTCCACTTGGAGCCCCCTTCGGATTTATTACAAATGAGAAGTTGGTTCCCAGGATGCCTAGTTTATGTCAGACGCTTCATCTTCTAACCCTAAAAATCTTAAGGTGGGTCCCTGTTTGGATGTGGAAACCAAGGCTTCCCGTCCTGCAGCTAGTGCCACCCCTCGGGAGTCAGTGCCCCACTCGGTTCTCTGGCGCATCTCTGGGGATGGGGGCAGGGTGGAGGGGCAGCTGCTGGCATCTTCTGGGGGCTGACATTCAGATCTGGAGAAATCTGTCCCCGGACTGGTCCTTTCCCCCAGCTGGTGGGACACACCCTGCCAGCGCTGTCGCAGCAGCAGGGCTGACCACCTGAAGGCTGCCGGGCAGGCCGACCCTAGTTTCCGGCTGCCCATCCAGTTACTGGATGCAGACCAGGCATCTCTCAGGCCTCGGCTTCCGTACTGCCCTCCCGGGTGGCGCTAAGCAAAACAGAGAAGCAGCTGCCACGGTTTAGTGAATAAAATGTAGGTCAGTGCCATACTCTTTCTTCTCTGCCTCTTAATTCTCCCACTTCTCTGCCCCTTCTCTAGGAAATTCCTTTTCATTGAAAAGATGAGGGAATAATATTTGTTATATTTTGCAAAGTAAAAAAAATTCCTTTGGGGAATTCCTTGGCGGTCCAGTGGTTAGGACTCCAGGCTCCCATAAGCTGCGGCACGGCCAAAGGAAAAAAAAAATTTTTTAAAGATAAAGACAGCAGGGGGAAATGCCCCATGATAAAAATTATTAAAAAAAAAAAAATCCCTTCGTGTGCCCTTTAGCCCATCCTGTGCCCAGCCTCACCCCCAGGCAGACCACATGGTACCCAGGAGGGATCATGCTCAGAAGCCAAATTGGGGCCTTTTTTTTTTTAACATCTTTATTGGAGTATAATTGCTTTACGATGGTGTGTTAGTTTCTGCTTTATAACAAAGTGAATCAGCTATACAAATACATATATCCCCATATCTCCTCCCTCTTGCGTCTCCCTCCCACCCTCCCTATCCCACCCCTCTGTGGTCACAAAGCACGAAGCTGATCTCCCTGTGCTATGCGGCTGCTTCCCACTAGCTACCTATTTTATGTTTGGTAGTGTATATATGTCCATGCTACTCTCTCACTTTGTCACAGCTTACCCTTCCCCCTCCCCATATCCTCAAGTCCATTCTCTACATCTGCGTCTCTATTCCTGTCCTGCAACTTGGGGCCTTTTAAATCCTAAAAATCCTTTTAAGTCCTAAAAATCTTGTTAAGATGGGTCCCTGTTTGGATGTGGAAACCGAGGCTTCCTGTCCTGCAGCTAGTGCCAAAATTCCTGCATTTGCCAAATTCTGCACAGCGGCCTTTGCAGTACAGAAAAGCTACTGTGCTGTAGCCATGAAGGAATTTTAAGGATTAAACCTCTTGTTGGGAATTGGGCACAGAGATTTGAGATTTGCTCCCCCATCCCAGCTCCCATAAACTGACCTGTCCCCGCCAGGCCCTGGGGGCACCAGGGCCTGGGGAAAGTGACAGAGACCCAGGAGTGAGAGATGGGGCTGGAAGGAATAGGTGGAGAGAGAAGGGGGCAGGCAGGGCCTTCCAGAGGCCAGGGGAAGAGGCTGGACACATGGGTGAATAGGTGAACGGGCCACTCTTGGTTGTGGGTGACTGGAACGCAGAACAGGGGAGGGAAGCAGGAGCCACAAATGGCCTCAAAGGGACCCCACGTTAAAAGTCTGGTCCCAGGCTTCCCTGGTGGCGCAGTGGTTGAGAGTCCGCCTACCGATGCAGGGGACATGGGTTCGTGCCCCGGTCCGGGAAGATCCCACATGCCGCGGAGCGGCTGGGCCCGTGAGCCATGGCCGCTGAGCCTGCGCATCCGGAGCCTGTGCTTCGCAACGGGAGAGACCACAACAGTGAAAGGCCCACGTACCGCAAAAAAAAAAAAAAAGTATTATAAACCTATTACAGTACAGTACTATATAGCCGATTGTGTTAGGTACCTAGGCTAACTTCGTTGGACTTACGAACAAACTGGACTTACAAACATGCTCTCGCAACGGAACTCGTTCGTATGTAGGGACTTAACTGTATATGTATACACGCGTATATACACAGAGATACAGGTACGTACATACACTTGTATATGAGTACATGCACACAGGTGTGTGGATAAACACACAGGCGTGTATGCACACATGGACATGCAGGTACACACATGTGCGAGTTTATGTGTTGCCTCACAAGTCCAGCTGCCTCTCCTGCTTGTTTAGCTGTGAGTTTGGGCAAAGCCCTAACTCTTTCTAACCCTCCATCCCCTGGCTTCCCTACCTGTAAAATGGGGATACGATAGCTGCCTTATAGGACTGTTATGGGATCAAATGCCATAACCCAGGTAATCGGTTCGGCCCAGGGAGTAAAGCCAGCATTTTTATTGTGAAATGATCGGTGGCCTGAAACAGCCAGAAGAGATGATCCCGACTGTAGAGGGCAGCCTCCACGCTGGGGCTGGCTCCGTGCTACACCTGGGGTCACAGCCAGGAAGGGCAAAGCCAGGGTTTGTGCGAACAAAGGCACGAAGTGAGGTCTGTGCGCTTAACCTGTATACTTCATGGCTTCTCATTACGCCTGCAGACACTGGGGAACATCCAAGATAGTCCAAGATAGCCCTGCTCCTATCAGATTGGCAGAAACCAAAAGTTATGGCAAGTCTGGGCGGGAACAGGCTTTCCTATACAAGCACTAGAAGGGGGATTTGGTGATACCTAGCAGAGTTACAGATGGGGGACCGTTTGACCCTGCCACACCATTTCTAGAAATCCATCCTAAAGGTAGACTAGCAAAAATATCAGGTGAGGTAGGCACAAGGCAGCAACAAAAAACGAGAAATAACCCAAATGTCCATCCATATAGTGACTCTGCAGCTACCAAAAATAAAGGGAGGAAAGAAGGGGAAAAAGGGAAAAAAGAGGAAAATCTCCATATATTACTATGGAACAGTCTCTTTTTGGATATACTGTCCAATAACAAACAAGAAGATATGTGTGTATATGTATATATAGTACTACTTTTTTTTTTTTTTTTTTTTTTTGGCCTTGCCGTGTGGCTTGTAAGATCCCTGACCAGGGATCGAACCCGGGTCCCTGCAGTGGGCGTGAGGAGTCCTAACCACTGGACCACCGGGGAAGTCCCTATATAGCCCTACTTTTAATGTCAGGAAACGGGGAGGGAGATAAATAATTTCCAAGAAGAAATAAAAGAAGGATTATTTAGGAACTAAAATGGTTAATGTTGAGAGTGGAAGCAGGTCCTAACTATACCTTGTTTATAGGTTTGACTTTGGAACCGTATCATTATTTTTACTAACTAAAAAGGAAGTACATCAAAAAGAAAAAAGCAACACCAAAAAACGGAAAGCAACCGAAAACTAACAAATGTGATCATGTGTCAAGATTTCTTACGTGACACAAGGCACAAACCACAAGCTATAAAAGAAAAACTTGAAAGACTACTTCATCAAAGCACCTGCTTCTTAACAGATACCATCTCTAGATACAATAAAAAGGCAAGCTACAGAGTGGAAGAAAATATTTAAAGTCCAAAGGACAGGGATACAGAATATAAAAGAACTCCTTCAATTGAATAATTTTTTAAAAAAACCTCACAATCTTAAAAGTGGGCAAAAGACCTGAACAGACACTTCACAAAAGAAAATATAGAAATGGCCGACATGCATATGAAAAGATGCTCAGCATCGCTATTCATCTAGGAAACACAAATTAAAAATCATAGTTACCGTTGGTTAAATGTTATTTTATTTTTATTATTTTTCTTCCCGAAACATAATTTTATTTAATTGAAAAAATATCAGTGTGCAAATTGGACATTTTGGGTACCTAAAGTCAAGTGCTAATTAAGTAAATGAGTGATCAATCATAATGTCAACACTAGTCATTAAATAAAATTGCATTTAAATTAGATTTACCAGATAGTTTCAGGACAAAAAATATAATGAGCCAACTTTAAAGAAAGTTTCCAATAATTTTATTCTTTTTTTTCCCTCAAATTTTATTTTAAAAACTCACAAATGTTCAGAAACTTGGACATAGGACGAAGAACTTTTTTTTTTTTTTTTTTTTTTTTTGCAGTACGCGGGCCTCTCACTGTTGTGGCCTCTCCCGTTGCGGAGCACAGGCTCCGGACGCGCAGGCTCAGTGGCCATGGCGTACGGGACGAGCCGCTCCGCGGCATGTGGGATCTTCCCAGACCGGGGCACGAACCCGTGTCCCCTGCATCGGCAGGCGGACTCTCAACCACTGCACCACCAGGGAAGCCCTCTCTCTCTCTTTTTGCTAAACAATTTTAAAGTCATATACGTTATGATATTTTGTTCTTTATTTCTGTATGCATCACCTAAATGGACATTTTACTATATAACCACAATACTGTTATCACACCTAAGAAATCTGACAATAATCCCATAATACCATCTAATATATGAAGTCAAGTTCCCCCATTTTTTACAAAAATGTCTCATATGATTTTCCTCCAATTTAAAATTCAACCAAGGTTCATGCATTGCATTTGGTTATATCTCTTTAGATTTTTTTAAAAATTTTTATTGGCGTATGGTTGCTTTACAATGTTGTGTTAGCCTCCACTGCACAACAAAATGGATCAGCCATACACATACAGGTATCCCCTTCCTTTTGGACTTCCCTCCCATTTAGGTTACCACAGTGCATTACGTAGAGTTCCCTGAGCTATACGGTATGTTCCCATCAGTTGTCTATTTTATACATAGTATCAATAATGTATATATGTCAATACCAGTCTCCCAATTCCTCCCACCCCACCCCTTTCCCCCTTGGTATCCATACATTTGTTCTCTACGTCTGTGTCTCTATTTCCGCTTTTCATATAAGATCATCTATACCATTTTTCTAGATTCCACTTATATGCTTTATTATACAATATTTGTTTTTCTCTTTCTGACTTACTTCACTCTGTATGACACTCTCTAGGTCCATTCACATCTCTACAAATGACCCAATTTCATTCCTTTTTATGGCTGAGTAATATTCCATTGTATGTATGTACACATCTTCTTTATCCATTCCTCTGCTAATGGACGTTTAGGTTGCTTCCCTGTCCTGGGTATTGTAAACAGTGCTGCTATGAACACTGGGGTGCATGTGTTTTTTTTGAATTATGGTTTTCTCTGTTCTATTTTTATTTATAAATATGTTGGTGGGAAGTGGAGTCTTTATTTATTTATTTATTTTTGGCCATGTGGCATGCAGAATCTTAGTTCCCCAACCAGGGATCAAACCTGTGCCCCCTTCAGTGGAAGCATGGAGTCTTAACCACTGAATCACCAGGGAAGTCCCTCCACTGGTTAAATTTTAAAAAACAGACAACCCCAAGTGTTGACAAGCATATAGAACAACTAGAACCTCCTACATTGCTGGTGTGAGTGTAAAATTGTTCATCATTTATGAAGACTGGCAGTTTCTCCTAAAGGCAAACATCCACCCACCTGGGGCCAGCAACTCCACTCCCAGGTTTTTACCCAGGAGAAATAAAAACATATGTTCAGAAAAAGACCTGTATGAGAAAATTCACAGTAGCTTGAGTCATAATAGCCAAAATCTAGAAACAACCCAAATATTTGTCAGCACGTGGGTGGATCATCATATCGTGTACATTATTTGTACCAAGGAATTCTGCACAGCGATGAAAAGAATGAACTATTGGTGTACTCAGCCAGATGCACACGTCTCAAAAAATGATTCTGAGCCAAAGAAGCCTGACTGTACATCTCCTATGAGCCTAGTTATTCGAAGTTCTGAAACAGGTCAAGCTGTGAGATGTGGTAAAAGTAGAGGTGACACCTGCAAAGGCAGAGAATCTGGGCATGAAGGCAGGTGTGCCTGGCATCCAAGGGCCACTTACATCAGAGATGTGTTAGATTTGTGAATTGTTGCAACCGTTTTTCAGCTGATGGAAAAGAAGCATATTGAGGAAGGCCTTTCCTGATTCCCACAGAGATCTTGTCTTCATGGAAAGAAAAGATGCCTCTTCTGTGGTCAGGGCCTCGCTCCAGCACCACCTCCTCCTTCACGGACCCTCTGACCTCCTGTCGCTGCAGCTCTTTTACCAATTCCAAGGCGTCCACACCTGAGAGTCTTGAAACAGCCAGCTTGGCGTTCCTGCTAGTCATTTTTGCCTCCACATGATGACGTGTCGCCTCACCCCCTCTTCTCACTCTGTCCCCTGCACCCCATCTCCTTTGGACAGTGTCTACATCCCTATGTGCATTGCTGTCTGAGGTTTGATGCCTGCTTCCTGTCCTGCTGCATCTCCCAACCCGCTATGGAGGAGGTGCTCCACTAATATAGATTGACTGCGTGAATGAATGAATGAATGAATGAGCTGCGTGATTCACCCATCACAGCCCACCCCATTTGGCTTAAAATCCTCCCGATTTCACACCCCAGGACTAGGGGGCTTTGTATAGACTTGAGGTTATACATCTTGGGATAAGGTTGGCGACTGCCTCGTTCTCCGGGGATTTTTGAGGACGTTGGTCCCCTTAACGCAGGGTTTGGACCCCGGCTGGCGCATCTGAACTGGGACACTCTGAGGGAGAATGAAGGAGGGAGATGGGCGATGCTCGCGGGCTCCGACCATCCCGTCCATCGCCACCAGGGGGCAGCACCAGGCTGCGCGAGTCCGTCTCACTTCCTCCCTCCAGGCTCTGCTGGACAGACAGGTCCTCATCTAGCGCAGTGGGGACCGGGGAGCAGGGCCGCCCCTGCCATTGTCCCTTTAGGGCTGGCCTGGTGCCTTCACACCGCCCTGGGGCTGAGGACTCCTGTCCCACCTGTCCTCCTCAGGCCAGGCTGCAAGGACTGAGGAGGCCTGAGAGAGGGCTTGAGGCCAGCCCAAGGGCACGCCTCCCGGTTAGACCCTAGTCCCTCCGCACCCAGATGCGGGACCCCATGGGAGAGCCATGAGGCCTGGCTGGGCTCCTCCTGGGCCTCTTCCATGAGGATCAGTTCTCTGCGAGGCTCAGGGCTCCTGGAGGACTGCTTTGTTGTTGTTATTTGTTTGGTTTTTTTGTTTTTATTTTTGGCCGTGTTGGGTCTTCATTTCTGTGCGAGGGCTTCCTCTAGCTGCGGCAAGCGCGGGCCACTCTTCATCGCGGTGCGCGGGCCTCTCACTATCGTGGTCTCTCTTGTTGCGGAGCACAGGCTCCAGACGCGCAGGCTCAGTAATTGTGGCTCACGGGCCCAGTTATTCCGTGGCATATGGGATCTTCCCAGACCAGGGCTCGAACCCGTGTCCCCTGCATTGGCAGGCAGATTCCCAACCACTGCGCCACCAGGGAAGCCCTATTTGTTTTAAACCTTTGCATCCCCTAAATAAGGCCTGGCATGGAAGAGGAAGAAGGTGGTTAAAGCATGGGCTCTGTCACTCCCAGCTGTGTGACGCTGGGCCTCAGTTTCCTCCTCTGTAAAATGGGTATAACAACAACAATAACAATGATAATAATAATAATAATAATAAAACTTCCTGCTAAGAGTGTTAGGAAAATTCAAGAAGACAGTTTTACTTGCTGGCTGATCCTTCACACATGCCTACTTTCTGTTCCTTCCATCCTGCCCCCCTCCCACCACCCACCCCCGGCCTTGCAGCTCCTGCCGCCTGGAGGGCTCTTTCCTGAGATATCCCATGTCTCATCGTCAAACTCAGCTCATACGCTACTTCCTCATGGAGGGCTGCCATGGACCCCCGGGCGAGAGGAACCAGCCACCCTCTACCAGGCCACCTGGTTCATTGTTATTTATTTATTTATTATTTTTTGGTGTTGCATGCAGGATCTTAATTCCTTGACCAGGGATGGAACCCGTGCCCCCTGCACTGGGAGAGTGGAGTCTTAACCACTGGACTGCCAATTTTGCCAGCACTTACCTCTGCCTGGAATTGTCCAGTTCCTGTTTAGTTTACTTGATCAGTGTCTGTTATCCCTAAAACTTCAGCTCTGTGAGGGCGGGAACCTCACTGATTTTGTTCACAGCTCTCTCCCCAGTACCCAGCACAGTGCCCGGGACATAGTAGATGCTCAATAAAGATTTGTTGTATGAATGATGAATGAAAGAAATCGTGTGAAGCACATAGAAAGCTTGCAATTAGGGACTTCCCTGGTGGCGCAGTGGTTAAGAATCCGCCTGCCAATGCAGGGCACATGGGTTCAAGCCCTGGTCCGGGAAGATCCCACATGGCACAGAGCAACTAAGCCACTGCGCCACAACTACTGAGCCTGCACTCTAGAGCTCGTTAGCCACAACTACTGAAGCCCGTGCGCCTAGAGCCCACACTCCACAGCAAGAGAAGCCACCGCAATGAGAAGCCCGTGCACTGCAACGAAGAGTAGCCCCCACTCGCCGCAACTAGAGAAAGCCTGTGTGCAGCGACAAAGATGCAACACAGTCAAAAATAAATAAATAATAAATAAATTTATTTTTTAAAAAAGAAAGCTTGCAATCAATAATGACCCTAATAAATTAAATTAGCAGAGTCCCCAAAAGCCAAGGCAGGGGGCAGGCCATCCTGGGAATGGAGTGAGCCTGGAGTTCTGGCAGCTGGGAGTCCTGGAGGACCCTGGTCCTCTCCTGCTAGTGACCCTGAGCTCCTCGCTCACCCTCTCTGGGCTCTGCAATGAGGACTCCGCAGCCAGGGCTGCTCAAGGAAAAAAGGAGATGGGACTTTTTTTTTCCCTTCCTGCTCATCCTGTTCCCAGAAGGGCCCAGCTCCTGCAGGGAAGCGGGGAGATAAGGAGGAAGGAATCTGGAGGAAGGAGTGGTAACTGTAATTATTATGAAAGAGATGGGGAGGGGAGCTGGGTTGCCAAGGGGCTGGGGAGGGGCAGCTGGAGAAGCTCTCCAGCCTGGGGAGGGGCTGTGCTTTCCCCAAGCCCTCCCTTCCCTCTCCTCCTGCCCATCAGAGGGGTCCCACCTGCTCTACTGGCAAAGGGATCCCTGAGCCCTGGGCAGGACCTGCTGGGTCATACTGGGACGTCCCCTACCTCTCTGGGCTGCATTTCCAGCTCTGCTAACCAGTCATCTGTCTGCTTTCTCTTCCTCCCAGCTTGTGGTGAGCTGGGGGCAGGAGGTGTGGGTGGTGAATGGGCTGCTTGCTGTAGGTGCCCCCTCCCCAAGCCCCATCGCTTATTGGGAGGGGGGAATTCTTGTCCCCTGGGCACAATCGGAGGCTCTCTCTCTGAAGAGTGGGCATCCCAGATGGGGATGACTTCTTCCCTGATGGGTGCCTTCCATCCCCTGCCCTAAGAACTCTGTGAGTGAACTCTGAGGCCTGCCTGGAGGAGGAGGCAGGGGGACTGTTTCTAGACTGAGAAAGCTCTGGGGTCTGGAGTTTGGGGGAGAATCCCAGGGAGCTGTGCAGTGGGAAAGTGTGGTTATGCATGTTTCCATCTGCGTGTGTTTGCATGGGGGGTATGTGTGTGTGGGGGGGCGGATATTGGTGTTGTGTGTGGTATGTGTCTTGTCTGCTCGTGTGTGTGTGTGTGTGTGTGTGTGTGTGTGTGTGTGTGTGTGTCCATGGCTATCTCATCTCATTTACATGGGGTGTTTGCAGTGCAGGTTTGTGTGTGGAGGTGTGAGTGTGTGTGCTCACAGGTCTCCATGCATCTCAGTGGGCTCTGTGTCTGTGCCCTTTTGGGAGGGGTGGTCTGTGTTTGGGGTGAGCTCACAAAGCTGGCTCCTGGGCTCTTTTCCCTCCTTCAGTCAGCAGGCTCAGCCGGCCCCGTTAGCCCCCTTGGACCTCACCCTGAGTGGGTTTTAGCCTCAGAGCTACCCGGAGGGGGTCAGCCCGGGAGGAGCAGAGCAGAGGGCAAGCTCCCACCTCCACTGGCCTCCCACCCGGCTTGGGGTGGACTTTCCAGCTCCCTCTCAACTGTAGGCTCTTCTGGTGCCATTTTACAGAAGGGAAAACTGAGTCACTCGCCAGTCCCCTCATCCGTGGCCGACCTTGCTACCCTCCATGACATTGCCTCTGCCCTGGTCCTTCAACATGTATTTACTGAGCACCTACCATGTGTCAGGCATACAAAACCAAGCAAAACAACGTGCCTGCCCTGGCGAGCCAATGTATTAGTGGGGGAAACAGACACCAAAAACATTCACAGGGGAGAAGGGTGAAATGGTAACCATGGGCGATGGGACAGACTGAGGGAGGGCACGGCATGCACTTAGTTCAGGGTGGGTGGAAGGTCCCCTCATTTGAGCAACGACCAGAAAGAGGCAGCCTGGGAAGATGCAGGGGAAGAGAGTGGCCCCAGATCCAGTCATTGGCAGAGTGAAGTTCACCCGCCATCTGGCCCCGCAGCCCGCACTCCTAGCTCAGCACAGCTGGATGGGGCCATTCACCCTGCTCACCAAAATATCCCGAAGATGTAAAGTGGCTTCTCAAAACGATGAAAGAATTAGAAGGAAAGAGGAAATGCCACAGAATATTTATCTAACCTTAGCAGCGGGCGGAAAACCCCAGAAGCAGCATAGGAAAGGATAGCCGGATTTGAGCACATGGATCAGGTGGGCCCTCCTGTGGATGCCGGTGATAACGATGTGTCAGTCGTCGGTTGTAACCAGTGAACCACTCTGGTGCAGATGCTGCTGGCTGTGTGGGGGCAGGTGATGTCTGATCACCTTGACCTGCCTACAGCAAGAATCCTGCTAGCTCAGTTTAGCCAGAATCCCCCTTGACCTGTGATGTTTCGTTTCTTCTTAGTAATTTTCCATCCACTGTCCTCCCCCCTCCCACCCACCCCCGCTATAAGTTTCCAGTTTTCCTAGTTGCATTTGGAGTTGAGCCCAATCTTTGCAAAAACCCCATTGCAGTGGTCCCTACACCGATCGTGATTGTCCTGAACAAAGTCTGCCTCACCGTTTTAACAAGTATCATGAGTAATTTTTTCTTGAACAATGGTTGGATTCGTGCTTTTGAAAGCTCATTCTGCCTGCTGCACAGAAAACTGGTGCGTGAGCATGGTTATTAGGGAGAGGCAGAAGCGACTGGATGGAGGCTGCAGCTCCTGGTGAGATGGTAGAGGCCTAAGTCAAGGTGGGAAGAAATGGGTACAGGTGGGTGGACATGAGACACACTTTGAAGGGAGGAGTCTCCATTCACACCTGCTTTAAGCCCTTACCTGGCTGCCATCGCTCCCTAATTGAGACCCATAAATTCAGCCCATTCCGGCAACTGCCATCTCACCCCACACTCCCTTTCCTCTCTCTATGTCTTAGCCCCACCATGCTCCTTCCCACCCCAGGGCCTTTGCACATGCTCTCACCTCTCTCAGGAATGTCCTTTTCTTCGTTTAATTCCTGATTAAAGATCTCAGGTCAATCAGCACTTTTCAGAGAAGTCTCTCCTGGCTCCTCCAGCACCATGCCTGACCCTGCTGTGGGTCACAGAGTGAGTTTGTACCTTGTGTGATTACTGGTTTAACATCTGCCTCTGCTATTAGAGTGTATCAATGGGGGTGGGGGGGCAGGGCTAATGAGAGTTTTGTTTAGCCCAGGGCTCGGAACAGAGTACAGGTGCAATAAATATTTGTCAGATGGCTGGCTGAACCGCTAATAAGGCCTTGTTGGGCAGAAAACTTAGACCACGTGCCCTCATCAGCTGTTAGCTCAGGTCTGGCTGCTAGGCCTGTGCCATCAGATGGGGCCAAGGTGGTGGGCTGATATCACTGACTGCAGGAGACTTAAACCACCACAATTTGGGAGAGAGAACTCCCTGCGACCTGTCTCATCCCATGGCGGAGGGCCGGCACCCACGGAGCCATGGAGGCTTATCTAGCCCACCACCTGACATCTCGGTTATTGGTTAGCAATACCCGCCTACCACTTCCCCAGGCTGTGACTCCTCAGGGGCGGGAACAGGGCAGGCACTTTTTATTTCCGGGTGCTCAGTGCCCAACACAGAGCCCAGCATGGGCAACACATCCAGTGAATTGTAGACCCGAACTGCACAACCTCAGGTGTGAAATTCTGAGAGGCTTCAGTTTAGTTGAGAAGGGCTTTGGGGAAAAAAGGAAGAGAAGGGACTGCCTTAGTTTGCTCTGGCTGCCGTAACAGAATACCACAGACAGGTGACTTAAACAACAGCAGCTGATTTCTCCCAGTTTTGGAGGCTGAGAAATCCAAGATCAAGGTGCTGGCCAATTCAGTTCCTGTTGGAGAACCCTCTTGCAGGCTTGTAGAGGGCTGCCTTCAACAGTCTCTTCTTTGTGTGGGTGTAGAGGAGGGAACAAAGGAGGTGGGAGGGAGAGGGAGAGGGAGATGGGGGGAGAGAATGTGTTACTGGAAAACTGGGTTCATCTCTTGGTGGGTGTGGAGCGAAAAGACACAACCAGGCTAAAGATCAGGAGAATGAAAGATTTATCATTACTGGCAGCAAGTAAGAACACCTGGGATCTTTCCCAAAGCAGTGTCTCCCCAACAGCAAAATCGGGGAAGTTTTTCTTTGGCCACACAGCTTATGGGATTTTAGTTCCCTGACCAGGGATCGAACCTGGGGGCCCCGCAGTGAGAGTGCCAAGTTCTAACCACTGGACCACCAGGGAATTCCCCAAATTGGGGAAGTTTTAATCCCCTAGTCATGAAGGGGATTGAGCAGAGGAGAATTCAGCATAGAATTGGGGCAAAGGTCGACAGAGTCCAAGTTTTAGTTGATTGAGGTCTGGAGGGTCAACATCATCATTCCCTTGAGGAGGAACTACAACTGTTTTATCGCTGAACTCTTGTTTCTTGACTACTTTTCCTTTGTTCCTGCATTCCCTCACTTCCCTGAAGATCATTAATTATTGAGCCCTGTTAAAGGACAAACATTGTGGCTGGGCTTAGATCACAAAATGGCTTAGGCCAAAAATGGCTTCTCTTATGTCAAGAAAGCCATGCCTGGTTCTTTCTCTGGGGACCCCTAACCTATCTGCATACAAGAGCAAGCAGAACTGGTGAGTTCCAGGAGGAACCCCCGTGCCGTCCCCACTCGTCCCCACTCCTGGACCCTGTTGTCCCAGGACAGTTACAGGATCCCTCCCCCCTTCCCGCCCCTCAACTACCAGCCTGAGCCTGGGTCCAGGGCTGGACTCCCTTTCAGAAGCTGCTCCCGACTTGCTGTGTGTGAGGGGGTGGGTCACCTCTCGTGCCTCGGTTTCCTCTCCTTTGAGTACGAAATTAATTAAAGAAAAAAAAGAAAAAAGGGGGGGTGGGATGAATTGGGAGATTGGGATTGACATATATACACTATTGATACTATGTATAAAATAGATAACTAATGAGAACCTACTGTATAGCACAGGAAACTCTACTCAGTGCTCTGTGGTGTCCTAAATGGGAAGGAAATCCAAAAAAGAGGGGATGTATGTATACGTATAGCTGATTCGCTTTGCTGGACAGTAGAAACTAACACAACATTGTAAAGCAACCATACTCCAATAAAAATTAATTTAAAAAAACCCCTGCAGACACAGAGGACTCAAGGAGGGAGTGGAAATTAAGGGCAAAACACGAACAAAAAGAACGAAATCAACAGATTTCCCTCGTTTTTTTGTTCTTTCTTTTTTTGCATTTTTTTGGTTTTCTTTTCCTCCCTTCGGCCGCTCTCTTCATTCCTTCTTGTCATTCCTAGATCTCTTTCTTCGCGCTAAAACGGAGGTGCCCCTGGGCCGTCCGGTTTCTGGAGCTAAGGTCAGGTGGGGGACCAGACCCGACGCCGTTGGCTAGGGGAGGGACCTGTTCGGGCGCGAAGACCAGATTCTCTCCCTTTTCAGGGGAGTTTTCTGGCCGGGGTATGGCACAGGCCTGAAGCCGGGTCCCCCCTAAGGCCATGCGCCCGGCGATCCCGCCAGTCGCGCGCGAGGACACAAAGATCCCGCCGGGGCTGTGCTCCCGCCCGCCCCGCCCCTGCTCCAGACCGCAGTCCCATTGGCTGAGAGCTCCTGGGGGCGGGGTCAGGGGCGGGGACGCGGCGAGCCCGCCCCGCGAACCGCGCCCCCTCCGCAGCTCTGTTCCCGCAGTTCGAGCAGAGCAGCTGGCTGAGCGGAGTAGATCGTCAGGTAGGGAGCTTCTCCGGGGACCCCAGGAGGGGTGTCGTGTGGTGCCCCCGCCCCGAGGGAGGCCCAGGAACCTCCGGGATGGGACCTCGGCCTCTTCTGCCGCCGCTGCCCCCATTCACCGCCCCCTCTGCAGGGTCTTCCAGCTCGCCGGCAGAGGGCCCCAGGCTGGGTCTCTCTAGGCCCCTAGGAAATACCCGGGCCGCCTTGGCCTATTTGGGGAGCGCGGGTCACTCATCCCCCTCTGGAGAATGGTGGGTGTGGCAGCAGCTGGAGGGATGTGAGGCGGACGTCGGGTTGCATTTCCCGTCTGCCCACCTGTTTTCTTCTAGCGGAAAAAAACCTCCCCTCCTCCTCGTCCCGCCCCCGCCCGCCCCCACCCCTTACCACCCTCCCCCTGCTTTCGCCTGTGGGCTGGAGCAGGATGGGGTGACTCGCGGTGCGCTGGGGCGAGGCGCGGCGGGGGTGGGGGGCGCCGCTCGGGGAGGTGGAGACAGCTCCCAGCCAGGCCTGGCCGCGCCAGCTGTGGGCTCAGTGGTGGGACGTCGGCCGGGCTTGGCGGGGAGGTGGGCTGGGGGTATCCCGGCGCCGGACGATTGGCCGCGTCTGGGGAGGAGGAGCTGCCTGGAGCTCGCCCGGTGTGTTTGCGTCTGGATGAGGGGCCCCAGAGGCCTTGCCGAGAAACTTCTTCCGCGCCCACAGGCTCCCTCCCGACAGCCTCACTGGCAGCCCAAGTTTGCAGGCCGGAAATGCAACGGTTTTTTGTTTTGTATTGATTTCTAACAAGGAAGCCCCTGGTCCCCATAGCTTATCTGGGGTTGGAGTGGATGTGTGTATTGGGGGTGGGGGACAGGAGATAAGCCCCTCCAGGCACGATCTCCGTTCCCACAGGCGGGGGTGTCTCACTGCAAAGTAGGAGGCTTCTCTGAGCCTCCGTCTCCCCATCCGTAGACTGGGGATGTAACTTTTCCTATCATAACGGGGTGAGTAAGAATAAAAGGACATGGCTGACCCAGTGCGGGGAGGAACGTTAGCTACTGTTAACATTTTTTACTGGCTTTTTGGATATTTCTTGGTCTCTTCACTCCCTCATTGGAGGAGTCTTGCCCCTCCAATGCGTTCGCCACCCTGAACCCAGGGAGGACTTGTAAAAACAGGTTCAGATCAACCCCCGGCTTAAAATCGTCCACTGATGCCCCCCATTGTCGGTCAAGTCTCAAACTTTTCAACAGAGCTTTCTATTATCTTCCCCCGAGACCCTCCCATCCTCTTTCTGCCGCCCGTCCTCCCTCCCCCTGGGCCTTTGCCCCTGCAGGTCCCAGGAAAAACTTCCCCACTCCGCCTTTAGGACTCGAAGCAGCCGCTGCCTCCTCGGGGCCAGGGCCCTCCTCCAAGCCCCCTCTGTGCTCGCCTTCCCCGGGCGGACTTGATGACCGCGCTTCTCAAAGCTGCCATGTTTGTCACTCCCTCCCCCCCACCCCCGCCCCCGCCCCCGCCCCCAGCTGGCGCAGGAGCCCCAGCAGAGCCCGAACTGGGGCCTGTAGCGCCGCCCAGCCCAGCCCGGAGTAGATGCTCGCAATGAGCTGAGCCAGGCCCAGCGCCGGGCTCTGGGTCCTGGGCGGGGACGAGGGTGGGTCTTTGTCTCACCGAGTGGCAAAGTCAGGGCATTTGGTTTGTGTCCCATCAGCAGGGACAGGAATGGGAGGGATTATTCTAGATGGCCCCAGGCCTGACAGTTCTATCGTTAGCGGCTCCACCATTGTTTCCGAGCCTTTGTATCTGGTACCCCCTGCACAACATCCTCCGCACGACGTCCGCCGGGCTGGGAGGCTGCACCAGGACTGTCCCATTTGACAGATGGGCAAACTGAGGCAGGGAGCGATGAGGTCGCTTGCCAGGGGTCACAGAGGGAGTGGAGTGCAGAGTTAGGCCTGAGACTCAGGTCTGACCGAAGCCCTGGGAGAATGGAGGCGAGAATGGAATACAGGAGGGCTGGAAGTGGGGGTGATGGGGTGCGGAGTAGGCCCCTAGTTACGAACAAGGGCTTGGGCTCCTCCCAGGAGGGCTGCCCAGGCTGGGAGCCGGCGGGCGCAGGGTCCTGGGCGGGGCGGGCGTGTTCGGGAGCGCTAACGGGGGGCAGTGCTGGAGGGGCGCCTCTTCTTCCTGGTCAATGGCCCTCGGGTTTCTGGCCTCTTCCTAGCACTCTGGGGCGGCCGAGCAGTTCCCGGCTGGGCTTGCTCCCCCTCCCCGGACGCGGGCATCGCGGGCTGCACCCTCCGCGCCGAGTTCGTATTTCTTCCTGCTGCTGGCGCTGCAGGCTCCAGCCAGGCCGCCCCGCCCTTGCGCCCCCTCCACTTAATTCCCCAGTTACCCCAACTCCGCTCCCTCCCCCCTGACTCCCCGCCCCACCCCTTGGCCTCGGCGCTCTCTGAATCCCCGCCCCTTGAGTCCCCGCCCCCTTCCTTTCCCCCTTTCCCCCTCCCCTCTATCCTCGCTCTATTCCCCGCCTACCCCGCCTGAGCCCCACTCTCCCCCGAACAATGGAGGGGAATGTGGCCCAAGCTCGCCTCGGGCTCCTCATGGGCCTCTCCTGCTTCCGGGGACCCCACTGTCCAGCCTCCGCTGGCTCACCCAGCCCCTCGGCCCACGTGCCCTTGGTTCTGCGGGGCTGGGGCTTAGCTGGGCTGGAGGCTGAGAAAGGAAGGGAGGCGTCTCTGCTGCCTCAGCTTACAGACGAGGAACCTGGGTGTACTAAGGTGACTTTGTGACTCATCTAGAGCCCCCCCCCCCAAAATTTCCCTTCCACCCTCTTATGCTGGTTGAGTGGTGGGCAAGGCCGATAACCCGGTAACCCGCACTACTCTTGTGTGTGTTCTACTCTGTGTCGGTTGACCAGCATCTACCTTGCTGGGGGGAACTCCTTAGAAATGCAGAATCTGGACTCCGCCCCCATCTTCAGCATCTCCATTTTAGCACCGACTTTCTCCAGTGTCCTGTCCTGTTCCCTTCACGCGGGCTAGTAGTCATCCCCACCTGCCAGACACCTGGGAGGTGTCTGAACATGGTGCCCAGCCCTGGCCTCCCCCATCCAGAAACCCATGGAAGGCTCGACACCCCATTTTTCAGAGTAGGCTTGGAGAGATCTGGCTTTGCTGAGAACCATGCTGAGAATGAAGCTCCCAGCTTGAACTCAGCTCTTCCCCTCCATCTCCCTGCCCTCAATCGTCTGAAAGCTACCAACAATGCAGCCTTGTGGAATGAACTGCAAACTCCTTCTCACTAAAGTGTAAATGATGGATAGCACTGCCAAGGATCCCCTCCCTGGAGTCAGCAACTGGCTACTTGGCTCAAGACAGACTTGTCCTTGATACGATTGGTGGGACTGGTGGGGTTTGAGGCTGAGAGGAGGGGAGGGGGTTAGCAGGAGCTCTGCAGGATTGGGTCTCCAGTCCCTTGATATGTGGGTGGGTGGAAGAGGGGTCAGGAAGACCAGAGCCTGGTGCCCAGCTGAACTCTCTGAACCTTCCAGGAGGACATGCAGGGCCTGTGGAAAATTCCCAGGCTATTTTGGTCTGAGGCCCCCTTCCTGCCCTTTCCCAGGGTAAAGGCCCTGCTGGTGCCGGGGGTGGGGTGGCCTCGCCCCATCCACTGATGTGCACAAACAGGCAGTGACAGGTGTGCATCCACGTGTGCGCCTGGCTTCAGACACACACGTGCGCACATACACCACACATGTGAGCAGAGCCAAATACGCCCATTACAGTCTTGTGCACACACAGCCACACGCATTCACGCACACGCACACACACAGGTGTGTGCACACAGCTCAGCAGCCGTGGCATGCCTTGGGCGTGACATTCCGTCTGAGTTTGCTGCAGCCCTGAGGCCCGTCCCGGGTCTGGCCTAGAGCCTCCTAGCAGACTGAGCCTCAGTTGCCTGTTTGCAAATGCCCTGCAGCTGTAGGGAGTTGAGGGCGTCCAGGAGGGGGGCTAGTGGCAGCGGGTGGGCCCTGCCTCCTCCAGGGTCAGTTCCAAAGCTCCCCTGGTGTTGCTGGGAGAGCAGTTGCTGGTTGGAAGCACCGGTGGGTGGGGATGAGGGTGGGGGGGTGACTGCCGCACACCCCCCATCTGTGTGTTGGAGGGCAGCAGTGGGCCCCAGAGCTGGCTCCTGGGCTACTGGCTCCCCCCTCCCCCAGCTGTTTTCCTTACAGCTGGACTTTAACCCAGGCCTCCCCACACAGAGGCCATGCACTCCTTCTCCCTGCCCCCTCCCCCATGCCGCTCCCCCTCCCCACGCAGGCCCCTGGGGGCGGGCTGGCTCTTGTCCAGGCCTGCTCCAGCTGCCCCAGCTGCTTTCAGCTCTGATGGCCCAGGGGAGGCGGGCAGGGTGGTGGTTAAGGATCCTGAGTCTCCCAGGCTGGCACTTACCTTCCCGTTCCCACTCCGAGAGGCTCTAGTGCCCCCCATGCCTCAATTTCTCCCACTGCCAGGTACTCATGCGTGGAGCCCCCTGCTGCTGCTCGACTGTGCAAGGCACCGAGCACACAAGTACACATGAACTCCAGCGGGGGCTTCGGGTCCTAATGCTGGTTAAGACCCTGCTCTGTCCCAGCCCCAGTGCCGGGCCCCAGGATGTGGAGGGACTCCATGCTGCCTTCAGGTTGCTCCCCGCTCAAGAGGGTGGGCTTCCATTAGCATCTCTGCTGGACTGGGTATACTAGGGGAGTCAAGGGGGCTGGGGTGGAGAGAGAAGGGGGGCCCCAGTTTGGGCCTGCTTCATTAACCTAGGGGGAGGTAGCCCTGGCAGGGGACATGGGGACAGTCAGACAGACATGGATGTGAAGAATGAAGACACATGGGGATGATGGTGTTGCCCTCCAACCCAACCTGCCTCTCACCTCTCACCCCTCCTTCCCCAGTGCCCCGGCCACCCCCCCGCCCCCAGTCTCCTTGCCAACACCTGCCCTTGCCAACCTCAGAGCCTTTGCACAGGCTGTTTCCCACACCTGGAAGAGCCTCCCTCTGTTTTGTAAATGGTCCACTCTTTCTTACTGTCCGGGACCCAGCCTGCACCCTCATTAGAGTGGCACCCCAACCCTGCTACTTTTTATGTCCCTCTATGTATTTCTTATCAGCCCTTTCAGCAGTCTGTAATGGTTATTTATTTTTTGGCCACACCACGCAGCTTGTGGGATCTCAGTTCCCCTACCAGGGATTGAACCTGGACCATGGCAATGAAAGCCTGGAATCCTAACCACTAGGCCACCAGGGAACCACCTGTAATGATTTTGCTTATATATTTATTGACCTGTTTCTTCTCTGGCTCCAAATTTAGCCGTGTCTCTAGTGCCATGAACAGGGCCTGACACCGGGCACATATTTGTTGAATGACTTTATGATGACAGTTATAACAACAATCGTAGCTGACACTTAATGCTCACTTGTTCTGGGTGGAGGGTATGCAGAGTGCCTAACATGTATTGTTTCATTTCAACTTCATGACAATGGTGTGAAGTCAGAACTATTAAAATCCCCATTTTCCTCATGCAGAAACCAAGGTCCAGAGAGGTTAAGTAACTTGCCCAAGATCACACAGCCGGCAGGGTGGGATTTGAAGTCAGATGTGCCTGACATCAGGGGAAAGAGGGAGATTGTGGATGCGGGGGAGGGCACTTCCCCGCCTCACCCTGGTGTCACCAGGACGCAGTGGTCCCACCTGCTGTCCTGCGTGGGGCTTTCCCTTCTCTGGGCTGGCCCCCTTCCCAGAACCCCAGGCATTGAACATTCTAGGACTCTATGACCTGTACTGGTGGGTCATGCTGGAGCTCTGACCCCCGGGCCAAGGAGCCGGGGCCTTTCTGGGCTGGCTGCGGCTGCGGCTGAGAGAAGGGTCAGGAGGTAGCTATATCACTTCCCCCGGGAAGCCAGGCAGCCCTCTCCCTTCCCAGCCAGAGGGAGCGAGTCCTGAAAGGGGAGTGGGGGGGGGTCTGTGGGGGACTGTGGGGACAATGGAGGAAGAGGTTTCGTCCTTTCGAGGAAGGAGGCGGCCCTTTCCCTGGAGGATGCAGGTTGAAAACTGGTGTCCTGGGGCTGCGTATTGCTATAGACCAGGCACGCATGGGGCAGGGCTGGTGGACTGGAGGCTCCAGGCTGTCAAAGCTGCTAGTTTTTTCAAACTAGTTGGAAACATAGATTTTGGAGCAAACTCCTGGGATGTTTAAAAGATAGCTCATATTTTAAATTTGAAAACCCCATGTGAACCACACAGAACCCAGCAGGGCTGCCCTGTGAACGGGGGTGATGTCCGAGTCGGCCTCCTCCACTGTCCTGGGGCCACAGGGCCCCGCTCTGCTCCACCTTGAGTCCCCATCCCCCTTCCTGAGCAGGTGCTGAGTGATGCCCACCCAGCTGCCCCACTGTGCAGATGGGAAAATTGATCCCAGAGAGGGGAAAGGACTCAGCCAAGGTCCTTTGGCTCCTGGGCTTTGGCTCCTGGGCTTTTCCTCGTGGCCTTGAGGCAAGGCTGCCAGTGTGTTGGGTACAGCGGCCACGTGCTGCTCTTGACACAGTTGCCAGAGCGAGGCAGGGACTATGGAGTCCGCTCCCTCCAGCCCCTCCAGCTGGGTCTGCCCCCAGCCTCTGATGCATGTTAGGGGTCACGGAGGGAATTCGATTTCTTAGCAGCAATTGGAGACTCAGGCTGTGTGGAAATTAACTTTAAGGCCTGGATCTGAGTAAGGGTCCAGGTGGAGATGCTGCCTTTGAAATGCCCCTGCCCCTCAGGGTCCCACACACTTACCTGCCGGGCTTCCCTCTCCCGGATGCAGGCCTGACTTAGGGTCTGAGCCTTCTTTGGTTTGTGTCCCGGAGTTTCCTGGAGGAACACTTGAGTGTTGGTCCCTTTTTTGCCTCTGCCTTCCCCACAGTGTCCGGCACTTAGCCGGGGCCAGGAAATGTCTGATGAGTGGCTGGAGTCCTTATCTAGGTGGTTGGCATTGAAACATCCCCGCCCGCCCTGCCTTCCTGCCTCCCTGCTCCCGCCCTCCCTCCTTTCCTTCCTTCCACAAAGATTTACCACGCCTGGCCTGGCGTGTGCCAGGGTCTGTGCTGGGCACTGGGAACATAGAGGGGGCCAATGGTGTCCTTGTCAGTGATGCGACCTGGCATTTCCGTACAGAGCAATGATAGCGGGAGGCCCACGGCAGCTGCAGGAGCCCAGACCAGGCGCCTGCCCCGGCTGGAGTGAGCCGGGCGTGTTTCTGGAGCAGGTGACCTCCACGCTGAGTGAGCCTCGAGCCTGCATTCCACAGCCAGAAGAATGAGTCTCAGATGGCAGACGCTGGGGTGGGGAGGCATCTGGGGAGGCCCCTCCTTGCAAGGCATGAGCCCCTGAGAGCCCCTGTCCCTCTCCAGGTCGGCCATGTCATCTGAGCCTCCTCCCCCATCACAGCACCCCACCCACCAGTCCTCGGCCGGGCTGCTGGATACCCAACAGGCCCGAGACCGCTCACCATCCCCGCTTCGGGGCAACGTGGTCCCGAGCCCACTGCCCACTCGCCGGACAAGGACCTTCTCAGCGTGAGTGTCAGGCTTCCTGAGATAGGTCGCCTGCGGGGTCCAGAGAGCCTCATGTCCCTGTCAGATGGGAGACTCGGGGTTGGGAAAGGGCTGATGGTGAGAAACTGGGCAGGCGCCTCGTAAACTGTACGGCGCTGCTCCAGGCCCACTTGAGGCTGTCACGAGCTGGGGGCAAGGATTGGCGATGGCCAGGGGTGGGAAACCGCTGGGGTCTTAAATCATCAGGCTTTAACGACACACAGGCCTCTTCCCCCGTGAGCCCTTGACTTCTTGGCTGCAAAAGGGGGACAGTAGCAGGGTGGCCACGGTGCCACAGGGGACCCACACGGTGCCTGGGAGATGCAGAGCTCAGGCCAACGAGTGGAGGCTGCTGCTAGCTGCTGCTGCTAATAGCCTTCGGAGGGAGGGATGCGCAGAGAGCTTTTAGTCAGAGGGGGAAACTGAGGCCTGAGAAAACTCTGCCAGCGTCATTCAGAGAGTCCTTGTCACCAGGGTCTCTGTGAATGGCTCCCAGAGTCGTGCAGTGCACAGCCTGCACAGCTGTACGTGGTGGCCCTGGCCAGGACTCCCTGGGGCACAGCGTGGGTGGGCACTGGGATGAGCTGGGTGTGCCCGGGAAGCCGGGGGCTGTTCTGGAGGGCTGGCGGGGGCCGCTCACGCTTTCTCCTCTCTCTGGCAGGACGGTGCGGGCTTCACAGGGCCCTGTCTACAAAGGAGTCTGCAAATGCTTCTGTCGGTCCAAGGGCCACGGCTTCATTACCCCGGCCGACGGCGGCCCTGACATCTTCCTGCACATCTCCGAGTAAGACAGCGGCCAGTCTGGGTGGGCTGTGTCTGGGGTGGGTGCTGCCGTGGCCCCGAGGAGGCAGGGAGAGCGTGTGACTCTCCTGGGCACCGGCTATGATGATGGTTGTGCAGCCAGGTGTGTGTGACTCTGCTTGTGATCTGTGTGTGACCGTGTTCAGCGGTGGGGTCGTGAGCCCGTGGTGGTGGTGGCAGTGTGTCAGGCTGCAGGCGACTGCGTGTGCGCATGTGTGAGTTGAGATCTGCTTGGCGTGGGTCTGAGTGCCCGTGTGGGTCTGGTGGGTGGGGAGGAGCGTCCCTGTGAGTCTGGGGAGCTGTGTTTCACCTGGCGGCTGGGCTCCTGCACTTCCTCGGGGGAAGCAGCTTGGTGAGGCGGGGGGCTGCCTGCGCTCTGTTCCAGGAAGGAAGTTTGGGGCTGGACCCTTTCTCCTGCCACTTGCTCACTGATGTCCTTCCTTCCTGAGTGTCTGGAAACCCTGGGGCGGGCAGTGGGGGGGACCCAGGGTGGAGCCCACACGTCCTTGGTCTTGGGGCTGGAAGGCATCCAGCAGCCTGTGCTTCACTTCTGATCTTCTAAGCAGCCTGCAGATCTGTGGGGATCCGATTGGCACCCCGACCCGCACCCCAACCCTTGACCTCAGCGGCAGCTCCCCAGTCTTTCCGATTGTGGCAGGCAAAGTCCTTACCCCACACAGCAGACCTTGTCTACATAGAAACCATGTTTTTGGAATTAGGATCCTGTTGCACATGTCTGCTGGGATGGGAGAGTTATCCCTTCTGACCCTCCCCCAACATTCTTACACGCCAGGTCTTCAGTAGACCCCCCCGTACAGCGTAGACACGAGGATGACGCTAGAGCAATGCCTTTCACGTATGTATGAATCATGCGTGGATGCAGACATGTATCTCCACATTGCCTCTTTCCAGAAAGGATTTGTAGTGGTTGACAAGGATACACACAGTGCACCAAAAAAATTAGAAAGGAAAGGGTTGGGGGGCAGATAAGAAAGATGGGGATACTGTGATGCCTAGTTCCACTGCTAGAAGTGGGCTACATGTTTATTCCTGAGCTTCCTGGTGGCCAAATCAAAGAGGGCAGCACCATCTGCGATGTTATTCTTCAGTCAAGGCAAACCAGTTCCGGGGGAGCTGGCTGGTATTGGTGCTCAGGATCTGAAGGGATTTTCCTCCTGGGGTCTCATCAAGGGGACATCAAGCTGGGCACCTCCCTATCACGGGTGAGATGGTGACTCATGTCCCATAGAAAGTAAGGGAAACGGACTTTCTGGAAAGCTCACTGGGGTTCTGAGGAGTTGAACAGCAGAGGTGTAGCCTGGTTTCTGGGACTCCTGGATGGGTCAGGGGGTCGGGGTGCTGCTCAGGAAACCCTCCCCCCAGGCCATCCCCCAACTCGGGCTCAGACTGCCTTTCCCCGCTGTTCCCTCCGTCAGGCCCTCGGTGCCCTCGTTTAACATGCCATGTGAGCATCCCCAGGGGGTGGGGCTCCATCTCTGTCTCAGCAACCGAGGTCCCAGGGAAGGAGCTGATTGGGTGTGGGGCTCCTTAGCCACGACCAGAGGGCCATGGTGGTGCCCCCTGGTGGCAGGGCAGGGCGGCAGTTCCTCTGCGAGGGCTGGTGTCCTGGCTTCTCTGAGTGCCGGCCCTGAGTGCTCTCTCCCCACCCCACAGCGTGGAGGGGGAGTACGTCCCCGTGGAAGGCGATGAGGTCACCTATAAGATGTGCTCCATTCCGCCCAAGAACGAGAAGCTGCAGGCCGTGGAGGTGGTCATCACCCACCTGGCGCCGGGCACCAAGCACGAGACCTGGTCCGGCCACATCGTCAGCTCCTAGGAGAGGCCAGAGGCGCCCCTTCCCCAGGGCTTGGGGGAGACTCTGGGGCCGGAGGCAGGACCAAACTGGAGAGGACATTCTACCGCTTGAGATGGGGCTTCAAGGGGGGAGCGTGGTCCCTTTCAAGTGTCTCCTGAAGGAAGGGGTGTGGGGTGCTCTCGGCCACCAGCACAGCCTCTCACCATCTGAAAAGCATTAAAAGCATTGAAAAAGGAGAGGCGCCCGCTAGTGGCTGAGTGGAGGGTCTGTCCGAGCCCCACCCGCGACTGGGTCGGGTGGTCTTCCCCAGCCCACAGCCCCTCATCCCTGGAGGAAGGCTCAAAATCCCCAGATCTGGCCCTCTGGGTAGTGACATGGACCCTGCGTGTTTTCCCGGGAGGAATTCCCGCCCAAGCGGCCCCCTTGTGTCTCTCCTCGGCCCTGGGCAAAGCAGGCTTTTCTTTCTGGTTCTCAGCTGGTTGTTCAGGGGGCTGGGAGGGGCGGGGAGTGGGGGGAGGTTGGTACCTTCGCAGCGGGAGGTGTCACAGCTGGGTGTCTGGGAGCCCGGAGTCCTCCACCTGGCAGCGACGTGCTCAGAGGCGAATCCTAACTCTCTTCGAAGCCTGGTCCTTTCTGTCTGTCTTCAGGGTGAGTGATCCTGGCTCAGCAGCCCGTCACTGAGGTGGTGGGTGGGAGTGGGGATGGCGGTGGGAGAGGGGAGTGTGGAGAGGGGAGGCTCTTTAAGACCAGACCTTTCTCCGGATCCATCTAGAAAAGAGCAGGTGGTTTGCTTCCTGACAGCCTGGTAAAGTCAGAAGTTGAAGGGGAAATACACCTTTGGTGGGGTTTTCTGGAAAACTGGTGTGAAGAACTGCTTAGGATTTTCTTTTTTTTATTTCATAACTGAAGTTCTCACCAGAGCCAGCTCTGTTTGCACTTCGCTGCCGACATTGCAAACCTTTGTAGATATTTCCAGTAAACAGATCCTTAGGATTTTCTTTGCTGTGGTTTGGTCTGGCTTTAGTTGTGTTTTAAAAATAGCAATAGCTGGGAAATACGTCTTGAAATATGTGGCCTGTATGTAGTCAAGTGTCCATTTGTCAGTGCAGGGAGGCGAGCCCTTGAAAGACAATGACGGCCTAATCCACTGTCTTAAATCTGGAAATTTCTGCAAGGGGGTGGAAGGCCAGAACTATTTTGCTGAGAACTGGTGGAGTTGTTATTGGGGGGTGTGTGTGTGTGTTTAAAGTATAACTGACCTACAACACTATGTTGGTTCCCTGTGCACAACACAGTGATTTGATATTTTCATACATCACAAAATGACCACTGGATTGTTTTAAATAGGCAAGTGTGTTGGTTTCCAGTATGCAGTGAAACATCATAGTTAAGGAAGTTGATCCTATTTCCTGGCCTGTCGTGCCCCTCGAAGGGTCCTCCTGCCTCTGCCTTCTGCTGCCCTGCGGTGGCCTTCTCCCCTCCAGCCTTGGATGGTCTGTTCCCAGGTGGCTCCTGGAGACCTGTCTGTTGGGTACAGACCACGCTTCCAGAGCCACTTCCCGAGACCCGTGCAGGCTCCCGGAGGTTGAGAACCTGCACCTTCCCTCCACCTGCTCCCCCAGGTGTCTCCACTGCCTTGTCCTCACCTTGACACATGGTTGGGGCTCCTTGTGACCTGCCAGCCCGCCAGCGGGCTGGGAGTTGGATCTGCTCTTCTGAGCTAAACTTTGGGCTCTCGCTGTGTAGACTCCTTTGTAAATGGCTCTTGCTCTGTCCTTCCTGGCGACCACATCTTTCTCAGTCAGAGCTGGAAGGGACCCTTCCCCACTCAAGCACAGAGTCTCAAGTTACAGAAACTCCGGAGGCTCTGGGAGGATGGACGGTGTTGGCGACGGAGCTGGGCACAGAATCCGGATTCCTGACTGCAGGTCTCCTCCCACCAGCATCCTTCTCTCAGTAAAGTCTGTTTTGCGTGAGGCTCTGCGTTATGTGTTAATGGGAATCTGGTTGCCAGGGAGCTTTTCCTTGAAGCCAGCAGGTAAGGGCGTCTCCCCAGAGGAGGCTGACAGTCATTCTACTTTGCAGTCTGGTTTTTTGGGGGATGAATAAGAAAATGGGATCAGCCCTTCCTTAATCATCATCCTCGTGCGTAGGCAAGCTTAGCAGTGGGATGTGGCTTCGTGACAGTAGAAAATGCCACTTACGTGGTCAGCTGTGGGTAAACGCACTGCTGACGCATTTAAATTGGTACTGTGTGAGCAGAAGCAGTCTGGCCAAGGGCGGTCCAGACGGAGGGAAGCTGGGAAGTGGGAGGGGAGGCAGCCCAGGTTCTTGGTTTCCAGGAGTGCAGCAGGGAGATGCAGGGGGCACAAGAGGCTGCGAAGGTCCTCCTTGGCCAACCTTTTCCTCGGGAGGTAGATAATGGCTTTGGGCGTGCAGAGGTGAACATGTTTATTGTAAAAATATACAGATTTTCAGAGTGCATTAGGACAAATTATAACCAGCCCATCGAACCTGATTAGGGAAAGGCCGGAGTAAGCATTGAACCCCAAACACGTGTGATGCCATGCGGCTCGAGGGAGGGAGGGTGGGTTTGGTGGAAGCCAAGGTGAGGGGGGCGGGGGGTGGGCAGATGTGGAAGGGAGCCTGGAGGCCTGGCCAAGTTGGCCCTGTCTGGGCAGGAGAGGGAAGCAGCCCTCAGGAAGTGATTCAGGGCCACCTAGGCCACCTTCGCCTCACCCAAATGTTTGCCAAACTTGTTTCGTGCTGGCCCTCCAGTCACTCCCTGCCCGGAAGCTAGACAGACCTACCCTCGTCACACAGATGGGCCTCCCCCGGCCCCTCCCTCGGGATCGAGTTCAGGCTCCTCACTGAGCTTTCTTTATATGGGCCTTCCAGCGGCCAGTAGCTGCTAGTGGTCTTTCCCTTGAGGCTTCTTAAGCCCTAGAGCCCGGGGCTAAATACCTGGTCAGCTTCTGCAGTGCAGGGGGTGGGGGCAGGGGGTGGGGAAGGGGAGGAGGAAGCTTTCTTAACAGCCCCACGCTGACCTGGGGCAACCTCTTTGCTTCCCTCTTGCTCAGCATTTAGCTACCATGTTTACATTTCTTGTGATGTTGTCTACCGTCCTGGAACGGCAGAAGGCTGAGGGAATGACTTATCCTCGTGTGTCAAGCAGGGTTGACAGTCCCGTCTTACGGGGTTTCTGGGGATGATTAAGTTAGCGATAGCTCACACTGTTCTAAGTGCTTCACTGAAGTTAACGCGGTTAAGTTACACGTGTGGTAGAGACTATAACCCCATTCGACAGATGAGCAAACTGAGGCTGGGGTGAACTCGTCCTCCATCACACAGCCAGTCAGCAGCAGCTGAACCAGGATCTGAATCCTGGCAGCCGGCTCTTACCTGCCAACGACAGAAGCTGCTGCTTTGTGAGCATGTGTAAGGCATCAGCCGCTGCTGCCTGCACGTTACTTACCTACTATTACCTGATGTCCCCACCACGGAGCCCAGCTGCGGAGGCCCTCGGGGAGCAAGGTGGGTGCTGGGGAATACCTCAAGAGAGAAGAGGTGGGATACATGGCCGGGGAGCTTGGACCGGGATAAGACCACCGCAGCAGGGGAAGGATGGCGCAAAGTCTGAAATCGTTGGAGGTGGGGAGGCAGGTTGAGGGAATTGTGGCAGTGTAGGGTAGGGGGCCCAGCCTGATGGCCTCGGGGTACCTACCCAGGGCAGCCGTGTGCAGGGCGGAGAAACAGTGCACCCTTCACCTCATGAAAGTTGGGACAAGTCTGAGTAAGACTCAGTTGTCTCGTTTTGATATATAAGGAAACTTCTACGGAATACTGGATCCTTACCCAGTGGGCAGAAAAGCCTGGAGGGTGGGTCGATGCCAGTTGGAAAGTGCAACCCCCAACATCGTGGGAATGTCAGCGTCGCAACGAGTGGCCCCTCAGGTCCAAGAGGGCTGAGCTCTTCCCCCAGAATCTGAGAAGATACCAACTCACTTAACTCGAGGAGAAAACAGTAATCAGAAAGAAAAATAGGAAACAATAAAATCACTTTAATTTGCTACTCTTCATTTGGAAAGATCATTACAGTATTGTGTAAAATTCAGCCAGGAAGGATGCCACAGGAGGGCACAGTCCTGGGAACCAGTGAGAACCGTCACCCCAGTGTGTGGCCCTGGGCAGGTGAGGGGGCTGACCTCGCAGCCTGGCGCTGATCCTGAGCTGAGACAAGCCAGGCTGGGGGAGGGTTGGGGGGAACCAGGTTCCTCTGTGATGAAGGTACCTGGTGGGGGCAGAAAGGTGGGCTGCTCAGAGCACCTCTGTAATCCCCACTTCAGATTCAGGTCTGCAAGTCCCCAGCAGAGGCCATGCCTGGACTGACGCTGGCCCCGGCACTGGTCTGTGGAGGAAGATGCTCAAAAGTGACACAGCAACCGTTTTCTTGGAAAGCTCTCTTCCGTGTTCTGTGTTGTGGACGAGGCTCTGCGCTGCCTTCCAGTTATACAAGGAACTTGCAGAAGGCGGGAGGGAGGAGTGAGGGTTACAGACCCGACCACGGCAGCTCCGAGGGCCTGGGTGGATGGGCTTATTCAAACATCCGGCAGAGAAATGGTACAGCTCCTGATCTGTTAGTTCAGGCTCTCCCGATCCCTGACGAACTAGGGCAAACAGGCCCTGGGGACAGCAGGAGGAGGTTCTTTGGGCGAAGTGTGACCGCCTCAGTTAGTCTCTAGGCCTGGGCTCGGGAGCTGCGTCCCGGGAGGGCCATGTGCCAGTTCTCGGCGGGGTTGTTGGTTCCACTGCCTCTGTCCCAATGGCTAGGAAACCAGCGGGCTCTTCAAAGTGTAGTGGATACAGAGCTACCCCTGCTTCCTGGGCCAGCTAGGTGCAAAGTCCCTGGGGTCAGTGGTCACTCGACCAGCACTCTCACGGGGGAGCTTCATTTCTGGAAGTGTTTTTAACCATGTCCCAGGGTCAGATCATTGTAAACATCTTGTCCTTTCTTTCTCATCACCAAAGCCCCCCTCCTGGTACTGATGCAGAGGGTCCCAATGTGAATATCTGTTATATTTTCCACAAGACCCATGAGGAAAGAGGGAGGGTCCAGGCACACTCGTTCTTCCTGTATCATTCTAGAATGATGGGAAAGTTTAAAAACAAAAAAACCCCAGGTGTACTGTGATCGCACGTATCAGGGCAGGGCTGGGGGTCCTGAGACTCGGGGTGGGGACAAAACCCTCTGTTGGAGACAGTCCTTTGAACCATTCTTGACAAGCCTTTTCTTCTCCCTTCTGGCTGCTTCTAGCACTGGAGGCGGAGGGCCATCTCCCTGCTGAGTGAGGACCCGAGTGACAACCGTACAGTGGGCTGGGGGTGGGCGTGGCGGGACGCCCCTCCCGCGGGGAGAGGGATGGTCAGCAGAAGAGCTGCTCACAGATCCTGCGTGTGTCCTCGGGCGCCGTCACGGTGTAGCCCACCGTCCTCGGGTCTGTGAAGATCTCGTGGTCGTTCCCGCCCTGAGAAGACACGGCGCAGATGCAGGCGCCACTTGGCTCCTCCTGGGCCAAGGCTGTTGCCACCCAGGGGCCTGGGGCCACCAGAGAAATAGGACCAGAAATGAGGACCCTGCGATTTTACCGGGTGGGGAGCATCTCTTCAGGCACCTTTTCTTAGCCCCCAGGAGAGGAACAGCAAGGGTACTGTCGTACCAAAAAAGGGTTTTTCACCTTCCCTTGAACTGCAGTTTAGCTTTGGAACATGCAATTATGCCTGTGAAAGAAATCACGATGTTCCCATGAAGATCTGTCTAAGGCTTATTTTTCTATCAAGAAAGCAGAATTCTCACCCCATCAATTTGTTTTAACTGCATCCAAACTTTCCTAACAGGTCATGGGGAACTGTAGGAGGGCAGACAGTGCAGAGCAGCACTGCCCTTGAGACTTTCTGTGACGATGGACACGGTCCACCTCTGAGCTGACAGAGGCCACACGTGAGGCCTGTGACAGAGGGACTGAGTCTGATTCACTGAAGTTTAAATAGGCCCATGTGGCTGGAGTCTGAGCCTGGTGGCCTGGGCTCAGATCCTGGTCTAGCACCGGTGAGGGGGGTATGTGGGCAGCTCCCCATCTGTGAAGTGGGGATCGTGGCGGCACTTCGCCCAAAGCACCGAGGCCACTGGTGGACGCGCAATCCTGGGGCAGCCCCAGCGCGCAGCTAGCACCGCTTCCTAGTGTTTTCATGCTTCCTTCCCCCTGGTGAGCCCCTAGGAGTTGAGGCCCGGTCTGGAAGGGGCCAGGCATGCTGGGTGCAGGGGGTCCTGTGACTGTGGATCACCTAGTCTGTGCTGCACCCCCTTCCCCAGTCCCGCCCATCTCAGGGGAATGCTGCTTCCACAACCCACAGCCCTGCAGGAAAGCCCCTGCTTAGCTATCTTTTCCTCATAACATTGGATAAGCAGTCTAACGCAAAATCTTGAAAAAAAAATCAATTAGTTTATAATGTGATGAAAATCACTGCAGCGAAAATGGATTTTTTCATAAAACACAGCGCACGAAGCCAGTATGGAGAAAACGATTCTGTATGAAAATGACATCCTTTTAAACAACGGACACCTGGAATTATGGCTGCTCTCATCTTTGTAAGAACCACCCACCCCCAAGCAGACGGCTTCCCTAGGAGAAGGTGAAGTTCATAGACCTCATGAGGGGCTACTGCCTGGGGCTGAGGCGCGCTGGGTGGAGCCATGTTGGGAGGCCATGACCTTGGAGCCACACTGGGGAATGTTCTTTCCCAGAAGCCTGCCAAGCCTTGCGCGGGCCTCACGAATTTATGTCCTGTGAAGGGGCTCTGGTCATTCAGCTGGCCCCCAGTTCATGGCCAGCATCTCCTGAACAAGTACACGTGAAGACAATTCTTACGACAAAAAAAAGATTTCTCTTAGGAATGGCCTGGTGTGGGGAAACCAGCACAAAGCACCTAACCAAGCAAGCAAGAACTCCTGCTCTATTCAGAAAAACCCAGCACCCACCTGGGGACACTTTCACTCCAGTGTCACTCACCGACCCTGGAGGGAGGGGTTAGTCTTCACGGATTAACCCAACAAACCCTGTGCAGCGCTCACTACCCTCCAGGCATGGTCTCAGAAGCTGGAGATACAGTGGCAAACAAATGACGTCCACCTAAGGGTCGCCTTCCAAGCTTACATTTAAGATGGACATAAACAGCTCTGTGGATGCTTTGCCGGCATCTGCAAAGAATAAGGGGAGGGGACCAGGGTGACAGGGGAGACGCCTTTGAGCAGAGGCCTGAAGGAAGAGAAGGGACAAGCCCTGTGACCGCCCATCCGGGAAAGGCTGCCAGCCGGGCTAGAGCCTGCTGGGCTAGAGCCTGCCGGGGAGGGGCCGGGCCGTGAGGCCTCGCAGGTCGAGATGAGGACTTGGGATTTTATGTGAAGCCTCCAGAAAGCCAGGAGCCAGGCTTCACACCATCAGGTTCACTTCACAAGAGGAACTTTCTGGAGAATGGATGGGGGATGAGGACTCAAAAGCGGAAGCAGAGGAGAGTCAGGAGGCTCCAGCCCCCAGCCAGGGTGCAAGGCAGACAGAAGCCACTCTCTGGGGAGCAGGACCTCTGGAGCAGCAGGCTTACAGATGCCACGCCTGCCCCAACCTGGAGAGGGTGTCCCAGGTGCCCAACAGATGCCTCACCTGACAGAGGGCCTGCTGGTGGCGACGGCGGGGAGCTGTCCGTGGAAGGAGGCTGAGCCCTGCTGCCTTGTAAGCCACTGACTCGTACCAAAGCCAGGTCCAGAGATTCCGATCACCCGGGAAGGAGAAACCTCCTGCAGCCCGGTGGGGCCCGCTGCTCTCAGAGGGCAGCAAAGCTGCACTGCCCGCACTGCCCACATCTCCCGCAGGGCAACTGGGCTCAGAGCGGGCGGGCTCCCTCCTGGGGCTGCACAGACCTTGCAAACCAGACTCGGAGTGAGGTCGGGAGAAGCAGAACCAAACCACCAAGCTAGTGAGTGCCACCCACTAGAAAAATAAGGCTACAGTGAACAGGAAACTTCAAAACTGGATTTGCATGTGCACCAAAGGTTACTGGATTCCTGCTGGGCAGGCTCAGCCACCCACAAGCTCCAAAACAAAGCTCCTGTTTCCTGGGAGAAGACGGAGGGAGGGAAGAGGCGAAGGGATGAGTAAGTGATCATGTTTCCGTTAAGGTGTACCTGGCAGGCCCAAAGTAGAGGCCCCGGATCAGCGCAGGCTGCCCATTGTTTAATCCCTACAAGGCCAAGGTCTGGGCCGACGGGAGGAGGGTCGCAGCAGGAGGAGGGTCGCAGTGCATGCTGATCTTCTTGCATCAGTGTCCCGGCCGCCGCCGGCTGCGTGCCCTGCTCCAGACACAACTCCCAGGGGGTCTCTGCTGTGTGGATACCTGCCCGCGGCACAGGCAAGCTCTCTAGCTGCACATGGACGTTTACCTCGGGTAGTTCAATAAGCACTTAGCCAATTTCTATCCATTATGGGTACAAAGGCCACCAAGACAAAGGCTCAGCCTTCAAAGATCCCAGAGCAGGGGTTCTCCCCTGGCTGCAAGTGACAGTCACTGCAGGAGCTTTAAAAATACATCAATAAAACTGGGAAAGAACAAGAGACATGGGGGCCAAAGGCCCAGGATGCACTAAGAGCTCCCGTGCCTGGGTGTCTCTGGCCACAGGAGAGCTGGGTGCCCAGGGCTTACACAGGAGGCTGGGGACCTGATGACTGCGGTGTGCGCTGCTCTCCCAGTGTGTCAGAATTAGCTGTGGATGAAAACAACCTCAAACAACTTTCACGTTTAAAAATGAATGCCCTTAGATAACTGTGCTGATTTTTTTCCTAGAAAGAAGTAAACAGCTATGGTCAAAAACAGCCTGGCCCCAGGGTCATGAGGTTTTGAAAGCGATCAGGTGACTCCAATGTGCCTCCAGGGCTGAGGACCAGCAGCTCAGAATCTAGTGATGACCAGGCTAGGGGTGGGGCTGACGCCCCCGGGTGACTGCCCCTTAGGGTCTGGCGATGGCTCTGGCACAGCTCCCCTCATCCGTAAAACGGGGTTCAGAGATGCGTGAGGGGCCCTGGCACGGGAGCACATCGGGGAGATGCTGATGCTGTGGACACCAGTGAGCCCTGGGGGCCTTAAGCCTGGGTCTCCCTGAGCAGGAGCGTTGGGGTGAGGGATGCTCCTGCCTTGGGGTGGGGCTGGTCCACCGTCCTGTTCTCTGGACCAACGAGGCCACCAATTCTGGGGTCCGGAAGGAAGGCAGGCCCCCAGTGGACACATGGGACCCATGGTTCCCCTGCACAGCATCTGGCTTCCTGTCCTCCCGCAGGGGGCCCAGGGTTCTCAGCAGGGTTGAGAACCTCTAATCTGGTCCATCCTCCTCCAGGAGGCTCAGACCACAAGGAGTGGCGATTTGCCCTGGGTCCCTCCAGGAACGAGCGACCCCCTCACCATGCTAACCTAAGCCTGCCACCAGCCACACAAGACCTGGGTCTCAGATTCTGCCACAGAAACAAACAGTCAGGTAGGTCTGTCCCAAGGACACATTCTGCACTTTTGTTAGCCCTAAGGAGCCTTGGGAGCCCTGGAGATGCCAGGAGATGCCGGGAGATGCCAGGCTCGCCGAGGAAGCCCAGGCCCCGGCCAAAGGCCTAACAGAATCTCAAGGGTCGCTGGGTACCACTCACAAGGGCAACCTGTCACCATCCCGCAGGCCCCCAATCTCACAGAGCAACCTCAGTACTAGGTGAGCCTTATCACAACTTCCTTAAAAGCAGGGGCCTCTGGATGCAGGCCAGGCAGGCCCGCCGCTGGGAAAGAGGCACATCCCCAACTCCCTTCCCTCTAAGACCTCTCACTTTGTTCGGTCCTTTGGAAGCGGACCCACAACCCCCTGGACGGCCCGGGGCACTGAGGCTTAGACAGACTCACGTGTGGTCACCGCGCCGGGCTTTTGGGGGGCCGACTTGGGTGCTCTCGGTTTCCAAGCCTACCACCTCATGCTGACTGTAAAGGATGAGCAGTCTTAGTGTTTTGGAAGTGAGAGAGGAGAATAAAAAGGGCATGGGCTTCCAGACAGCACTCAGCGAGCAGCTGGCCCTCTGCGGGGCCCCCGCATTCCCCGCCTCCCCCGGCTGGTGGCAGAGTGGAAGTGTCCTGCTCAGGGGTGGCGCTTAGGAAGAACCTGAAAAGCTTCGTTCCCTTCCTCTTTTCAATTTGACATTTTTAAGTTTTATTTTTCAATAGACAGCACCTTCATGCAGCTCAAAAATTTAAAAACAGGGTCTTGTCACAGCGGTAAGTCTCTCCCATCCTCGTCCCACCCCCACGGTAACTCTGTAATTTTGGGGGTACCCTTTCAGACCCCCCGTGTGCACTTACAAGCAGACACGAAGAGAGATGATTTCTCTGTGTTTACACAGAAATGGAGCCTCTTACCAGCACTGCTCCACACCAGCTGTGCTTATGCTACCTGGCATTCCGCTGTGTGGCTGGACCCCCGTTTATTTCTCCATCTCCTGCGAAGGGTGGGGTTGTTTCTGGCGTGCCCCTCTCTGTAGCCCTTTCTACACACGTAGGAGTGAACTGAGAGCCGAATTAACCAAAGTGGAACTGCGGAGTCACACCCATCAGTGGGTAATGCTCACCAAGTGTTCCAGTGGGTTTTCACGTCGCCCCGACTTCAAGTCCAGATGTTTTTTACAAGAAGCATTAAACAAGCAGAGGCACTGTTGCCTGGGAATTCGGCAAGGCTGGGGCTGAGCTGGCAGGCGCAAGCCCCCTGGAGAGCCAGGCCGAGCAGCCTGGGTGCATCTCCCCAGGCGCTGGCCATCTCCCTCCCCGCAGCAAACCAAGCCCCCCCCCCCCCGCCCCCACCCGCTACTCCCACCAAAGGCCGGGCCCAGGGCCTGTAAGCTGCCTGTTGTGGCTGCCGGGACGGATGAGGGAGTTTCCAGGAGAGCCAGGGCCAGCCCCTTCCCTCTTCCCTCTGCTCTCTGGAGGTGCTCGGGGCAGGGGCTGGGGAAGACACGGGGGACTCGGTGCAACATCAGGCTCCGGCTGAGCTGCCGGGCAGGCGTCTAAGCCTGCTGAGCTTGGCAGGGAAAGGGCTTTTTACTGACAGCGCTTAGCTCAGGTGCTGTCTCCCTGGGAGCCGGCAAAAACATTTTGCCTTGGCGCAAAGAAAGAAAACAGCTTTCTAAATATCTATCACTGAATACGAAAAGAAACTTAAAGCAAGTATTTGGATTGCTCAGGGCCTCAGGTTGTTAAAAGATTTAGATGGCTGGACTGCTAACTCCCATCTCCAGGAAACCACTGATAAAAAAGATCAGAGAGGAGGTCAAAGAATGATGCGAGAGCGTTTACTCCAGTGCTCGTGAAGACAACGAAGAGCCACAAACCCAAAGGGCCTCTGCCAGGGAAATGGGTAAATAAGCTGCGCCCAAATGCTAGAATGTTATACGGCCATTAAAGGCTTGTTTTCAAAGAACATTCCCCGACGTGGGGGGAACGAAATATAGTTAAGAGAACAAAAGCAGAAACCAGTGAACACACCGTGTCCCACATTTGGGGTCATATACATTGCAAAGAGGCTGAGAGGCATGTCAGCTGTGATTTACAAGTGTCTTTTCCTTTCTTCTTCATGCTTTTTCTAATTTTCTACAATGAATACCTATTAATTAAGAATGGGGGGGAACCTCCCTTCAATAGTATCCATTTTTTAAAAGTAGGTAAGATTAAAAAAAAACAAAAACTGACGTGTGGTAATGCAGTGGTTAAACAGAAAACTCTCTAATTTCCAAATGAAGAATTCCCCGAAGATGTTGTTTTCTAATTATCTCAAGAACTGCATTCCATCCTGCAAAGTCCCAGCTGAGGCTTCATCATCACAGAACAACCTGCCTCAGCCCCTCTGAAGAGCTGTCTTCTCAGCCTGCAGGAATCAGCCCAAAGCCGGGAGGATGGGGGGGAAGGCGGGGGACCGGCGAGGGCGGCTCGTGGGATCCTAGTTCCTCAACCAGGGATTGAACCTGTGGCCCCCTGCAGCGGAAGCGTGGAGTCCTGACCACTGGACGGCCAGGGAATTCCCCCAGTTTTATAATTTGGAAAGCAGGACATGAGACTATACTATCCAGAAGTCCCTTTCACGCTGGAAGACTAGCACGTTGAGATCTTACTGAAAAAGGCAGGTCCACATAGGAGAAACCTTAGCAAAACAGCACGCATTTTGGGTGGACCGGGGGTTGGAGGGATTAAAAACTCCATCCATGCAGCCTTTCTGCTGCTGCAGTACAGCCACAAAGCCTGAGACAGGAGCCTGATGGCAAGGTAGCTACCACCACCGGGTGGCCCGTGAGAGGGAAGCAGAGAGGCACGGGGGTGCAAGAGGAAGGTAAAGGGAGGCGGCCCCGGGCTGGGCAGTGACCATTGGGGGCTGAGCCTCCTCTGGGCCTCGATGGCGACAAAGCCCCTCCATCCAGCCCCTTGGGGACCCACCTGTCCTAAGGAGAGCCTCGCCTGCTACCTCGGTGGCTCTGGGGAAATTCCTCCTGCTGGCCTCTCAACACCTGGCTCTGCTCTCAGTCCCCAGTTTATTTTATTATTTTGGCCGTGCTGAGAAGCTTGAGGTATCTTAGTTCCCCGACCAGGGACTGAACCTGTGCCCTTGGCAGTGAAAGCGCCGAGTCCTAACCACTGGACCGCCAGGGAATTCCCATCAGTCCCCAGTTTAGATTTGGTCCCGGACTTGGGATTTCCGACAGCCCCCCCGGGACAGCCTCCTGCCCCTCAGTGTGTGATGCCCAGGCCTGACCCCCCACCTCTCATCTCTCCTGAATTCCAGACTCACGAGACTCTTGGTCCTCCTACCATTTAGGACTCCTAGTGCCCAACCTAAAGGAACACCCCTGGGGAAAAAACACAGCGGAAACATGAAACAAAAACAGCAAGGGCTTTGAAACACAAAGAGGATCTGATGACAGCACTGGGTCTCATTCCGGAAGGCGCTCGAGGTGGGTGACACTTAACTCAAAGTCAAACTGAAAGGCTCCATCCTTGCCTTCAGAGGTGTCGGGTGTCTGCGCGCAGAGAAGAGGGGGCTCCCTCACCCCCCTCTCATAGGACAGAAGCTATTACTCAGTTTGAGCTGGGCTGCCAGGTGAAGTGTGGCTGGGGGCAGAAAAGCCCGTCTGTCCGCTTTCCCCCTCTTCAAACCCAAATTGAACAACGAAACAGCAAAAACACTTCTATACTTACTGGCATGGTTTTGTCACCAAAGAAATAAATGGTCTCATAGCCGTCCTTTTCCACATGTCCCAGGCAATACCTCTTGTCCCAGCCATCAGGGAAGACATCAAAGCTGATCTGACCTCCTGCCGCGGGGAGGGAGACACACAAGCTAAAGGTGAAAAGGAGGCTAATGATATGTCACTGAAAGAAAATGTGCCCTTTGACCTTGTCGGCAACTGGAGTGCCAAGGTTGATTTTTATTACCTCAGTTTGCTAATTACAATACTTTACGGGTAGGTTCTAGAAATCAATTCTTGCATGACTTTTTTTTTCTCCAACATGATTTCACCTAAAACCTAAAAATCTAAAGTCTAAAAAAGAGACACAGTGCTGATTCATCAGAGTGAGACCCACAATGGCTTTGCACCCGAGCGGTCTGCAGAGCGCGCTTAAACGAAGCCCAAAGCAGGCCGGTGAAAGAGCTGCGAACAGCTTCCTTCAGCCGTGCTCCCCTGGAGCTGCACTGTGTGCTCGGCGGAGAGGCCTGGGAGCGGGATGCATCCAGCTCGTCGTGCAGGAAAATGAAAACCCCACGGACGGGGATTGCCAGGCAGCTTTCTTGGGCAACAAAAACCCTTTCAGAGCTGTGTCAGGGAAGACACTCATCTCACAGTTCAAGGATACTTAACAAGACACCCATTCATCTTTTACAGAGGCCCTCTGCAATTCCAGTTTTCTGGCAAGCGTACGCTTATTTGAGCCGGTGAAAGGAGAGGGCTGTAAGTACGGCTTGTCAGCACTGACAGCAGAAATCGGTCTGTTTAAAGCGTTTGACAGGCATATTCCACCAAAAAGCGAGGCAGAGACATCAGCGATGCAGGAAGAGCTCTGCATCAGACACTGGAAACGGCCGCATGCTGGCCTGTCACTATGAACAGAAATTTCGTGAACCTAGACAAGTGACTTCCCCTTTCTGGGCCTCGGCTTCTTGATTTGTAAAACCAGCCCAAGTGACTTCGAAGGTTCCTTGCCATTCGAACATCACAGGATTCCAGAACACATTCAGTCTACTTGATCTAAGAGGCCCTGTCCCACCTCTCTCCTACAGTCACCCATGAGCTAGCTGTCTTCTGCCCAAAGGTGTGGGGATAAGTTCTCACTCTTCATTAAGCAATCTTATTTTTGACTAGGAGAAGTGCAGGCAGGAAAAATCCTGCTGGGCGAGGACTTAGAACCAAACCCAGCAGCGTGGAAGTCATCTCCTAACCTGAGTCCTGGCTAGCGCTGATCAGGCAGGAGGGCAGTTTCCTGCCACGGACAGCCCAGCTGCAAACTCGTCACCGTCCAAGTTCAAGAGCACACCGGCCCACAACCACCTCCCAGCAAACAGCTCCCAGAGCCTGAAGCCCGCTTGAATGCATGATACCTATGGAAAACGTGAGGCCTTTCCCTGCAAACTCTCTCCGCAGATCCTCCACGAATTTCTGTCTTATACTTTCTTTCTGAGGAAAACAAAAAGATACCAATAGTCCACTGCATTAGAAGCACACTTTCTTGGCCGCAGAGATGCACACCACACGTCCATACACCCGGCTATTTCATAAAGACTCACCTGATCCAGTTCGTAGAACTCAATGCGTTCTTCTTGGCTGCAGCTTCTTCCGACGGGGGACACATTCAACATCCCATTTCGGAATTCGATGAAAGTACCCCTGGGGAGGAAAAGGGGACGGAGGTCCCAGAGATACATCATTTATTTGAGCAACACAACAGATGGACAGACAGGCTAAAAAGCCGGCCAATTCCAGGGACGTCCCTGGCAGTCCAGCGGCTAAGACTCTGCAATTCCACTGCAGGGGGCATGGGTTCGATCCCTGGTCGGGGCATTAAGATCCCGCATGCCGAGGTGTGGTCAAAAAAAAAAAAAGTGGGGCGATTCCGATGGCAGAGGCGGGTGTGATCAGCCTTTGGCGGTGCTGTGCTGGGCCGTGTGGCGGCCACGAGCCTCACGTGGCTAGAGAGCCCTGAAAACTGTGGCTGATCTGACCTGAGATCAGAGTTCACAGATTTCGTATGAAAAAGGAGTGTAACCATCATTGACAATGCTTTATACTGACTATATTTGAAATGACTATAGTTTGGATATAGTCAGTTAAATAAAACATATTAAAATTAATTTCACCTATTGCTTTCCGTTGTTTATTTTTTTTAAACATGGCCACGGAAAGCGGAAAAAACGGCACATGTGGCTCATATTACATTTCTGCTGGACGGTGCTGCTCTTGACAGAGAATGTTATAGTTAACAAAGAGCTATGAAAATGATTGCTAGCTCTTCAAGTTCCCTGAGGAATTTGAAAATATATGTCCCAGACACCTTTGCAAGTGACCTAGTGAAATGCTGATTTTTACCAAGAAAAGCAACACAGGAAAAGCTGCTGAGGATCCCCAGGTGAGCCTCAGTAATAATACTCCAAGGCCACACGCCAGGCGTGGGGCTGGGACCAGATTCCACGCCAAAGCCGCCACTTACCAGGGACCCTGGGCACCGCTCTGCTCTGAGCTCAGAAAGGGGTTAATGGCACTTGCTCTGAGGCCCCCTGAAAGGGCTCCGGAAATGAAAAGTACCAGTTTATCTAAAAAACTGGGAAGCAAGTAAAGTAAAAATAGCGGTATCTCCATCACTGGATC
Organism: Tursiops truncatus; assembly: GCF_011762595.2. Classification (NCBI taxonomy): domain Eukaryota; kingdom Metazoa; phylum Chordata; class Mammalia; order Artiodactyla; family Delphinidae; genus Tursiops; species Tursiops truncatus. The sequence continues at coordinate 30,742,400 of NC_047048.1, forward strand.
CTTCCCCTGCTGTGTTCAACTTGCAGAGAAAGAGGCAAACGATACAACAACGTATGTGCACCTAAGACACTTTTTCAAACACCCCGTCCCGGTTGTCCTGGACTCGGTACAGACCAGCCTGTCGCCTATACCTTCTACATCTACACTGGGGTATGGGACCCTGGTGATCATTCCCAGGGGGGATACTAGGCCTGTAGGTCCTAAACTGTCAGAAAAAGAGGTCATGCCCAAGGCAGGGAGGGAGGCTGATGCACTGTAGAAAGGCTTCTGTTCTAAAAACCAGGACTAAGGCGGTTGATCAAGCATTCACTTCCCCCCTGAAGACCTGGACGATGTGACGTCTTACTACACTTGCCTGGCGTGTGTGGGACATAGCATTAGACCCACGAGCAATGTGGGTAAACGCCGATCAAGGAGGAACTCAGCTCTGCCTTCTGAATTCACCGGGTGTCTCAGGCTAATTCGGAGTCACAGCTCTGCACGCTGGGCCCTCTCACTAGATGATATCTTCTTTGGAGGACAGGAGTGTATCTTATCCTTTTTTTATCCTCCCTCAATGCTCAGCCCAAAGTAAAGACTGAAATGACCTGGGGTATGTTATATGTTCACTTTCTACAATGGAGAATTTCTAATATACGTAGAAGTCAACAGCACAGGATAAGGAACCCTCACGGGCCGTCTCCCAGCTGCCAGAAAGATGGACTTCGGGTCCCTCCTGTCTCATCCATCCCCCTACCTGGGACAGATGTGAAAAAGGAAGCCCCTGCTCTCCGAGAGGAGGTGCCGAGCAGGGGCATCTGTTTCGGAAATTCTGGAAACAGGTCTCGAGCACTCTCGAAACTCCAGCATGTCTTGAAATCCAATCACCCTTTAAGAAATGTTTCACCCTCTAATCATTAGGGTGTTACACATTAAGTGCAGAAAACCGAGAAGATGAAAAGTATTTCAAAGAAACCACCTGAAATCTCATTACCAAGAAACAACCACCATTAGCATATGGTCCGTTTTCTGCCAATCTTTTAACTGTGGGCATGTGTGCACATTACTGTTGTTTTTATTTAAAAATGGGAATTGAGATAACAGTATTCAGAACAAGAGGTACGTTCCCGAATCAAATGCCTACCGAGGCCAGAAAAATGAGACAAGTGGCCCGTGAAAGACTGGGGGATGGGGAGGGGGGCAGCGCTGCCCGCCAGGCTGCTGCCACCTAGGAGGGAGCATCGAGCTGCCGGGTTTTCAGATGCTGCAGAAGCCGGAAACCCAGGTATTTTAATGTGTGAAATCAGACTTTTAAATGATAGCACTTACTGCAGATTTTACTGAACACCAGGGGCCAACTGAACTTGGCTTTGCACGGGATTTGGCCCGAAGGCCTCCAGTTTGAGACTCCTGAGCTGGGGCCTGGGCTGATGCTGCTTTTCCCACACTGCTGTTTCACAGGCATGTGCCTTAACTGATAGCCTTTGAAAGCATATAGTTTTCAACTTCCGTCACGTGGACGCACCATCATTTATGTAATCATTGGTCTACCGCTGGCTTTACAGAAGGTTTCCAGTGGTCCCTTACTAAGCACCTGGCTTTGGAGTTGAGTTAGCTCCAACCCACCAGACGGCATCAGCCATATTCCAGTGGTGCTTCTTTGCTAAAAGCAAACCCACCTTTTCTTCGGGAGTTTAATTTTCGCGATGTAGCTCAGACAGTAGTTGATTAAATCCTGGATTAGGGCCTCACCCAGGTGACCTTGAATGTTCTAGATAAAGAAAATACTGGAGTTAACTTGACACAGTGGGAGGCATTTTCAAAATGGCTTTCCAGCAAACCCAGGTCTTCAGCCTCTGTGGCTGGAGGGTCACCAAGCAGTGGTGGGGACACACCCCACTGCCTTTCTCCTTTTCTCCCTTTTTCTCTGGTTGAAAACATTAGGCAAACCAGAAAGGGCCTCAGTCAAAACCATTTTCTGCTTCATTACTCAAGATTTTTATATTCATTATCTCTCAAGTGCTTCCTGGAAGCCCCAAAGAGTTTATTGCTGCTGCCTTTTATTCAATTAAAATATCTGCAGACACTGATAGAAAATATATTTGTTCCACTTTGGCTTCCTCTTACGTCTGAATAGAAGGATCTTAATGGTAATAAGAGCTACATGGTACCTCTTAGAAATGCTTGCAGCAAGACAACTTGCCCTAGTCTTTGCTACCATAATAGAAATATTAGATTAAGTAACCTTGAAAAACAATTATAAAAATTTAGTTAACAATTTGGAATGTGTACTAGTCACATGGTTCAATATCCAAAATGTAAACAATACAGGGTGAAGATTCATTACCACTCTTCTCCCAGATATAACTCCCTGGAGGCATTCAGTATCAGATACCTTTTTAGAAAACATTTCACTAGTAGTACAGAGTAGTTTGGATACTTGCAAACCTACCTGTTTGCACAAGAGTTTCCCATCTTTGTATGCTACCAAGCCATTTTCTGGAAACACATAATCATATTTTTCAACCACTGCCAACAAAACAAAATTGAGAATGCAATGAATTGGACCCTGTGTTTCTATTTCTTGATTAACATTAATCGCCAATAAAAATGCTAAACTCCAGTAATGACTGTGAAAGCCTATCTCATCTTAACAGATTGGGAGGGTAGAAAAAAAGCTCCTTAAAAACTTTTTTAAGAAGGCTCTTCATTATAAATTTAAAAGATGACAATTAGGCTGCAGATTGGAGACTCGGTGGGCACCTCAACGATGGCTCCCAAACCCCACTGTGAATCTGCATCACTGGGGCAGTGATGAAAATCTGCAGAATTCCAGGCTCTGCTCCCAAGGTTTCTGAATCAGAATCTGCAGAGGCCAGGTTAAGAATCAGATTTTGTTTTTTAAAGCTCTTCAGGCGATACTTATATTCATTCACATTTGAAGACCACCCACATAAATCTTAATGGAGCCTCAAACTCTAGGTGCTTGCCAAAATGCAGATTCCCAGGCACTATGTGTTGGGTGGGGCTCCCACATCTCCATCTGAATGAGCTCCTCAGGTGATTCTGATACAGGTGGGTCTTCCACTTTCTTCTGGCTCGCTACTGTTTTGATTCTGGAGTTTCAACTCTTACTCTCTGAAATGTAAGACGCTGTGCTACACTGACAAAACCTCTCTGAGCCTGTGGTTAATTACGTGACCAGAGGCAGAAAGGGCAATCGGGACCAGGTAACAGGATCCCCGGGTCTTAATGTGTCCCATTATGTTGTTTATAGCGTTTCTAAACAGAGCACCTACAAGGAAAATTAAGTGTAACCAGAACAGAGAGCTTTAAAGGGACTACACAGATCCCTCTTTCAGTAACTGGTTCAATAAATACACCCCACACAGATTCTCACTGTAAGGTATTACATCTGGAACAGCGGTTCTCAACTGGGGGTGATTTTGCCCCCTGGGGACATCTGGCAGTGTCTGGAGACATTTTTGGTTGTCACACTGGGTGTGGCAGCACTACTGGCATCAAGTGAGCAGAGGCCAGGGATGCTGCTAAACATCCTACAGTGCACAGGACATAGAGAATTACTGGCCCCAAACGTCAACAGTGCCAAGAAGAATGCTCAATCTCTCTCTCTCTACCTGCCATTTCTTATAGGCCAGGCACCCTGGAGGCCCCGGGGCCATGGAGATGAATAATCCATAGCACTGGTCTTCAAGCCAAACACAACCAGACAGTTTCCAATAATCAGAGCGCTGCACCCACAGCACTAGACTCTCTTTGAGGGTAGTTGCTAAAGTATGATTCCCATGCCCCACAGACCCATGCCCTTCAGAATCTCCAGTGAAGGGGCACGTAAGCATCTCCACCTTCCTGGGGTCCTGGGCTTGAGATTCTGGTTCACTAGGTGGGGAGGAGCCTGGGTGCCTCCCGACTAGGGAACTCTGGGGAACACTGCGATAGGGCAACAGAGGGAGGCATGAAGACCCGGAGCACCCATCAACACCTGGGTGAGAAGGACGTCAGGAGATGGGGCCCGAACTGAGGCCAGAAGGGCAGTTAATGGGGACCAACAGGAAGGACTGCAGGCCGAGAAACAGACACCCATCTTTCTAGGTGAATCTGTCCATGTATCCGAGTACCAACTGTTCCACTAGCAACTCCAGAAATTTACTAATAGGACTAAAAACAGAGGAAAAATAAAGGCAGAGAAAATGTTTCCCCAAACAAGGAAGCAGGAAGCCTGAAGCCTGCCACACGGGGATGAGGGCTCGGGGCTCCTGTGATACTAAATGGCAACAGGTCCCAACGTTCTCATGAGAAGTTGACATTTTACCAAAATGTAGCCAGCAATGTGGAGTTTACCATCGTTTCCCAGTTGCTCCTGTACTTTCTCAAAGTCCGACCCGCCTACGACTCCAACTTTGATCTTCTGCCTCAGTTTTTGTAGAAAGCAATCCATGTCTTTGGTAATTTTCTGCATTTCAAAAAGAAAAACACAACAGTCAAGAGTCACGAAGTAATCGGGAGACTAAAATCCCAAGAGTGATATAACCCTTATTTTTATAACTGCCAATTGGGTTTCTAGGTCTACAGATAAGACCAACTATTTAGTCGTGCTTTTGGGACATCAACTTTTTTATCGGAAAAAAACTTGTTAAATTTTACTTATTTTTACCTAGTTTAAAACACACAAGAAATATATTAACAGCTGTTATGTACTGCTCTAGACTTTTTTCTGTGCATTTATATGTACACTTGTCTATATGCACATATATAAATAGGTGCTTTTTGAAACACAAGTGGACTCATTCCACATCTTGTGCAATGACTTGCTTTCTCAGCACTAGGTTGTGATTTTTCCACAACGCATGTAGACCTACCCCAGTCCTTTCAAATGCCACACTGTGCTCCATTTATGGATTTAAGTTGATTAAAACAAAATAACATAATGAGATTAAAGAGCAAGTTGAGAGTTGATTTATTATAATTATATAAACAAACAAAAAGCCTTAGAGTAAGACCACTAGATTTTTCAGTCTCTCCTGAAAGAAAAGCTCTATCTATAAATAGTGGTCTCAAGACTTCCCTGGTGGTCCAGTGGGTAAGACTCTGCGCTCCCAATGCAAGGGGCCTGTGTTCCATCCCTGGTCGGGAAATTGGATCCTGCATGCTGCAACTAAGAGTCCGCATGCGGCAACTAAGACCCAGTGTGGCCAAAATAAATAAATAAATATTAAGAAAAAATAAATAGTGGTCTCAGTGGTATAATTTTATGCTAGTTAAATTCCAAACTGTGTGCCCATTCAAAAGAAATTTTAAACTGACATGAAAAGATATCCCTGTGTTCAAGCAAATCACAATGAAGTTTTTAAACTTTTATTTCATTACTTTTAGCAATCTTAATTGTACACTTACATGGAATATCTACACAAATAAAGTTACCGGAAATTAAAAACAAAAACCCCACTTAACTCAACTTCAGTACAAAAACATCCAGAATTCAATCTTCTCCTTTTCTTTTTTTTTTTGGTACGCGGGCCTCTCACTGCTGTGGCCTCTCCCCCTGTGGAGCACAGGCTCTGGACGCGCAGGCTCAGCGGCCATGGCTCACAGGCCCAGCCGCTCCGTGGCACGTGGGATCCTCCCGGACTGGGGCACGAACCCACGTCCCCTGCATTGGCAGGCGGACTCCCAACCACTGCGCTACCAGGGAAGCCCTTATCCTTTTCTTAAAAAAAATTTTTTTAGAGTAATACATGCATATGATTAATAAAATTGTACAGAAGGGCTTACATCAGAGTGCAATCTTTTCTACATCTTCCGGTGGAATTTTGACCTAATAGACAAAATCTAGTGGCCTCTGAGTCAGTGATTGTGAAAATGGGTCCCAGAGTCCCCACAACTGCTTTACTCAGAGCCGACGTCAGAATGCAAGTGGGGAAGATTCCCATGACTGCAAAATATTAAAAATGCAACACAAACGCAATACTTCCACCTTCAAACAGAAGCCTAAGGGCACACTTTATTTTCTCTTGACCCTTGTGCACACTGATGAGTTAAATGGTATTGCTGTCCAGCTATCAGACGTGCTCTGCAACTTGCATTGGTCAGAAACACCTTTTTGCTTCCAGATGGCAGCAAATACTTTTTGACAGGAAATAAGACCTAGCTGCTCGTGACCACAATAGAGCATCTAAACTACCCCACACCACAGGAGAGATTTGGAGCAAAATAACCACACAGCCAAATTGTCATAATGTTTCTAAATAACTCTTGTGCTGATAATTTCAAGGAATTCTAAATCATCCCAGACAAAATAAAGCACAGAGAAAGAGCCAAAAGCTTGGAATTAAGGTGAAAAAATGTTAAAAGTTCACCTTCTGAAAAATTTTAAAAAAAAATTATAAAAGACTTTTTTGGGACAATTAAGGAAAACTGAGTGGAGTAGAGGAAGAGTTAGAAAATAGGGCCTGTGGGCCAGACCCAGCATGCTGCTTGTTTTTGTAGAGTGACTGGAACACAGCCATATATCCATTCATTTCCGAGGTGTCTGTGGCCACAACTATAGATGTGAGTAGCTGTGACAGAGACCATATGGCCTGCGAGCCCAAACCATTTACTATCTGGCTTTTTACAGAAAAAAGTTTGCTGACCCCTGGACCAGGGTATAAAATAATATTAGGGAACTGGTGATAGTTTCCTTAAGTATGATGACAGTACTTTGGTTACGACATATGTCCTTGTCCTCAAAAGCTGCAGGTGCGAACATTTAGGGGTGAAGTACCATTATGACTACAGCTTAGGAAGTGGCACAGAAAAGATTAAAAAAAGAGAGAAAATTAATATCAATCACTGTTGAATTTAAGTGGTGGGAATATGGATGTTTTGGGTACTATACTTTTCCAGCGATTCTGTACGTTTGAAATTTTTCATGATAGGAAGTTGGAAAACAATTCACCCAGGTTTATATCCTAGTTCTAAGTCTCAACTGCTTTTAGATGCAATGGCATTTCTTAGGAAAGTACTCAGAACAGCAAAATTCTACTAAAACACTAAAATGTGCAAAGCTCTGGACTCCACTCTAATTAGATTTTACCTGTTTAGGTCATATACTATTTCAGCAGCTGCAGGAAAAGATAACCCATTTGATTGCTTTCGGATTGTCTTGTGCTTATCAATGTTTGAGAATGCGAATACTGAGGAACGGAAAGGTTGTACAATGAATAAATCTGTTGCTAAAAGTTTTTATTTTTAAAATAGCTTTATTTTTTAACCTTGAGCACCCAGCACATAGAAACAATTCTATTTTTTTTTAATTTTTAAAATTTATTTTATTTATTTTTTTAGCTGTGTTGTGTCTTTGTTGCTGCACACAGGCTCTGTCTAGTTGCGGCGAGCGGGGCTACTCTTCATTGCGGTGCGCGGGCTTCTCATTGCGGTGGCTTCTCTTGTTGCGGAGCACGGGCTCTAGGCGCACTGGCTTCGGTAGTTGCGGCACGCGGGCTCAGCAACTGTGGCGCACGGGCTTAGTTGCTCCGTGGCATGTGGGAACTTCCTGGACCAGGGCTCGAACCCATGTCCCCTGCACTGGCAGGCAGATTCTTAACCACTGTGCCACCAGGGAAGCCCTGAAACAATTCTCTTTACAATTAGATTTTTTTTTGAGTGTAAAAATTTACTTACATTCGCCAAAGAATATCACGTTTCAAATGTTTTAAGGGAGAACACTGCGGGTTGCCTGGTCTCGCTGCTATCTCATACTTTATGCTTATATATCCTGGTACCTTCTGGGAATCAGAAGCAATTCCTGAATGACACACCTAGTAACACAACAGCCTCCACCTTGGAGCAGTAGCAGAAAATGGCAAACTTAGCAAATAACGATGCCCTGAGGCCCAGAGACTTGTACCAGATCTCTTGTGTGAAATCAAAGTCATGGTTCCACTGAGTCTGTTTCCTTATTTAAAATGGAAATAACAACTATCCTACCAGGGATGAAAGAGGGAGAAAGGTTAAAAGGGTCTAATGATACTGTGTAAAAAGGCTTGGAATGTAAATCCAAGGCCATTACAGCCAATGGGCCAAATTGAGAGCAGTTTTACTGGAACACAGCTATGCTATGTCTACATAAGGTCTATGGTTGCTTTTGCATTAAAGTCGAGTAGTTACTACAGACCATATGGTCGGCAAACACAAACGTATTTGCTATCTGGCCTTTTACAAACAATGAATTGCTGACATTGGCTCCAGACCACTAGGCGCTAATTAACAACCTACAGGTGTGCATGGATCACTGAACCTCAGAATCAAAAAGGGCCTCTGGAGAACTTGCAATTGAGCATCATCACTAGATACATAGCACCTGTGGCTCAGAAAGGTAAAATGATAGGGACAGCTAAGGTCACAGACATTCGTTGTGAATTCTGGAGCACACATACCACTGCTTTCACCTGGCCCAAACTAAGCAGGGTAGAGCTAGAACTTGAAGACAGTGAGGCTACTTGGGCCAAGTCTCAAGTTCAAATGGCTGGTGTTCAGTGACTAATCTGTGCAAGGGGGAGGTCAGAGTGGGCAAAGACCACAAATGTTAATCTTAACTGAAACATATCCGTGCCTACGGCAACAAAATCTGGAAATGAGAAGTTTCTAGGAGTCCAAGGAGGTTCTCAGCAGGCAGCCTGCAGCAATCTAGGTCTCCTCCATCACCCCACTCCACTGCAGGGCTGGAGAAGGGAGTGGTGGCGGTCGCTGATATTAACTTAATATTATTGAACCCAGTCTACCGTATGCAAGATACTTTCATGAACTTATATATTTCATTCGACACCCACAAACACCACATGCAACAGGTCATATCCCCACTTAATGCCATAGATGCTGAAGCTCTGAGGTTAAATGACTTTGCTCAAGGTCACACAGTTGTCAGGAGGTAAAGCTGAGACTCTACCAGGTCCGTTTGACCTGGAAACCTGTGTCTTTCACATCAGGCTACAGGCAGAGACCATACGTCATAGGTCTGAGAAGGGCACACAAGCTGGTTAAGGGGCAGAGCTGGGGTTCAAATCCGGGGCTGGAGGTGAGAGTCCAGAACTGCGTTTTCCAACCCAACACAAGTTTCTTGCTCTCTAGAGTTTTCCGGCCTGTCTCATCTCTTCTAGCTGGTGGGAGCTTCCATCTCATTCCTCCAGGAACCCAGAGTAGAGTTCGGTCCCTTCAGGGGAGATAGGCGGTCCTTAGCCCCGTCTGGGAGCAGCAGGGGGCTCTGCACTGGCTGCCGCCAGCCCGCCGGACGCCGCTTACCTGCCGCGGGGCCGTCAGGGTCCCGTCCACGTCGAAGAGGCAGAGCGCTGGGCCGTGCGCCGCCATGACCCCAGTTTCCACGCGTACCTTACAGGATTCACTGGCACCTGGAATCCGTCTCGGAACTTCCGGGACCAGCCCCCCTGCCGCAGGGCACGCCGGGAGGAGGAGAATCCACTCCCATAATGCCTTGGATTAGCGCTAGCTGTTCTCTCTGGACTACAGATCCCAGAATGCAATGCTCCTCTACGCTGTCCTATTAAGGCCGAACACGCGCTCTTAGCGGTTCCGGGAGTAGGAGGGATTCACTTCCGGCAGGCGGCCTTGAAGTCATGGTAAGAAGGCGGGTGGTGGGAAGTAAGGGAGGTGACGTGTTTTGTGGGTCGGGGGCAGGCCTGGGGCAGGCCTGCAGACACCTGGGGTTCTGATTCGGAGAATCCGTGGGAGGGACGTGGGTTCCGATTTGTTATTCCCCGCTCTCCTCTGCGCTCAGGTCACGTGGGCCCTCAACGGCGATAACTAAAACTCACTGAGCACTCGCCGAGCGTCAAGTGCATTTGAAGGCTTTAAAACCATCATCACATTCAGTATATTTTGGATCCCCATTTTGAAAGATGAAGAAACTGGGGCCCAGAGAGGTGGAGTAATTTGCCCAAAGATCCACAGCTGGTGACTGTAGGAGTCGGGATTGGAACCCAGATCTGACTTCACCGCCCAAAGTATCTTTCACTGCACTATTCGAGGTGTGGAACTGTGCATCTCATAAAACCCTTGTGCTACGGTTTGACGCCTCCCTCCTCCTCCGTTCTACCCCATCCCTCAATTTAGGCCAGGTAAACAGCGTTTCCCTTCCGACCCCAAGATGACGCTTTAAACCTGACCGAGAATTGGGTAGTTATTATGATGAATGTCTTGCGGATTTGTTCCCCACTGGGACATTGATTGAGTTTCCTGCTTGGGGAATTGTCACACACGCTGTGGTTCCAGTGCCAGCCCAGAGTTGGCCCTCCCAAGGTATTTGTTGAATGAATGAAGGCTGCGCCTCCTTTCCTATACCTACTTGAGCTGTCTGGAGGAAAGAGGACCGGTTTAAAAGTCAGACTCTGCCCCACTCACTGGCTATGTGTCTTTGGGTAAATTTCTTACTTTCTCTGGGCTTAATTTTCTGCGTGGTAAAGTAGAAGTAGTGGTTCCCATCGCAAACAGCTTTTGTGAAGATCACGTGAGGTAAAGCATCTGGCTTTACCTTTCTTTCCATCTCTGGCAGTGATGCAGGCCTCACAGGATTGGTGGGAACCTCCGTGTAAGATGCTTTGCAGCTGTTCCTTGTGTGATTAGCATGGTTGAGTTCCATGAGAGAAATGGTCTCCCTGTCTCCCTTTCAGGCCGCCTTCCTCCGAGCTGTGCCGCGGTCGCCAGGGCCAGCTGCATGGGGAAGGCCTCTCCACGGGCTGTGGTACTGCAGTGGGCGGGATCCTAGGAGGTGGGTGGGAAGCAGGCCACCAACCTCCAAGGAGAAACCACCCGGCACAGAGACAGAGACATTTCAGATGGTGTACCGGTTTGATGCCATCAGGTCTTTCGGGTACTTGTCTCGGCTGAAGGTGGCACAGACGGCCCTGACGGTGGTGGCCTTGCCGCCTAGCCTCTACTGGTACTCCCAGGGCCTCATGACCTTCAACTCCCTGTGCCTGGCGGGCGGGATCGCTGGCTTTGCCCTGGCCATGTTGTGCTGGATGAGCCATTTCTTCCGGAGGCTAGTGGGCATCCTGTACGTGAATGAGTCGGGCACCATGCTGCGGGTGGCCCACCTGACCTTCTGGGGCCGGCGACAGGAGACATACTGCCCTGTGGCCGACGTGATCCCCATGACGGAAAGCCAGGATCGGCCTCAGGAGCTGTTCGTGCGGATCCAGCAGTACAGTGGGAAACAGACCTTCTACCTCACCCTGCGCTACGGACGCATCCTGGACCGAGAGCGTTTCACACAGGTGTTTGGGATGCTGGACAAGTTCAAGTGAACGGACAGGGGGCCTCCTGCAGGCAGCCTGAGGGTGTGGGCGGGGCTGAAGGAGGGGGTCGGGCAGCTGGAGACTTTGCCGGGGCCCCTGGGAACTTGTCTTTTGGGATAAGGAAATTCATGAGATAGAAGTAACTGGGTTTAGAAGGAGGCCCTGAGTGCAGATTCTTAACTGCACTTGTGTGTGACATTCAGATAATGGCCAGAAGTTTCTGTTAAGAGCCAGTCCTTGGAGGAAGCGATGCCAAGCTCTCTCGAACAATTACACTGCTGTGAAACCAAAGAGAGAGGTGGGGGGCGGGAGCCAGAAGACTTGGGTCTGTCCGTTTCCAAATCCCTGTCCTGGGGCAGGTTATCAAGTCTCTCAGAACCTTGGTTTTCACATCTTAAAGTGGAAAAATCCTCCCTGTCTCCTGGGATGGGTGTGAGAATAAACAATAAAAGTCATTGTTAGTTCAGAGGTGATGGCCCCGCAAAAGGCTTCCAGGCAATGGGTAGGGATTTCACCAGTCCTATGCTGCGCCCCCTTGTGGACCCGGCGGCGGGGGGACCAGGATGAAGCCTAGAGCTGGGTCGTTCATCCTGCCAGCACGGTAGCTGCACAGCCACTGGGGCAAGGTTGTAATCCGAGCAAGTTCACCGCCCAGCGGTCTAGGGGCTCTCACATCAGAAGGCTTTGCAGTGTGATAAAGTCAGATGAACTATATGCTGGTGTGATACTTTATCAAATAAAGCCAGTTATATGTAATGTCCCCCGTAATTAGCAATATGCTTATTATATAATTTGTAACAAAGAGGAAAGAAGTCATGATCTTTAATTCTACCACTCAGAAGTCAATAACTAAATTTTGTTTTGTGACCTTCCAGTCTTTTTTTATTTTCAAATCGTAGTAAAATATAAACATAAATTTATCCTTTTAATCATTTTAAGTGTACACTAAGTGGTATTAAGTATATTTAGTGTTTTGCAACCATCACTTCTCTCCATTTCCAGAACTTTTTCGTTATCCCAACCAGAAGCTCTGCACCCATTAAGTAGTAACTCCCCAACACCCCGTTTCTCCAGCCCTTGGCAACCACTAATCTGCTTTCTGTGTCTATGGAGTTGCCTGTTGTGGATATTTCATGTAAATGGAATCATCCGCTGTGTGGCCTTTTATGTCTGGCTTCTTTCACTTGGCGTAATTTTGCAAGGTTTACCCATGTTGTAGCAGGTATCGGAACTTCATTCCTTTTTTATGGCGGAATAATATGTATATAGCACATTTTGTTTATCCATTAATCTTTTGATGGACATTTTGACTGTCTCCACCTTTTGGCTGTTGTGAGTAATGCTGCTGTGAACATTGGTGTACAAACATCTGAGTTTCTGCTTTCAATTCTTTTGGGTATTTTCTGAGAAGTGGAATTACTGGGTCATACGGTAATTCTAAGTTTAACTTTTTGAGGACCTGCCAACCTTTTCCATAGTGGCTACACCATTTTATATTCCCACCAGCAATGCATCAGAGTTCCAATTTATCCACATCTTTTTTTTTTTTAATATATAATAGCCATCCTAATGGGTGTGTATCTCACTGTGCTTTCAGTATTTACTTAAAACATAGATGTTATCCTGTATCTGAAATTGGCTTTTTTTTGCTTCATGTTATAACATAGGACTACGTCAGTTATAAACATTCATTTAAAATATTCAGTCACAAGGAAGAAACCTTGTGACTATGTGAGATGCTGGATGTTAACTTACTGTGGTAGTCATTTTGCAGTATATACATATATAAATCATGTTGCATACCTTAAACTAATACCATATTGTATGTCCGTTATATCTCAATAAAGTTGGAAAAAATGGGCAGCATACCTTACAAATAGATAAAAACAAAAGGCCCCGATTATTTGATTTTTTTTCATTTAAATACTTTTTATGCAAAAAAACAATCAGTAATTGCAAAATATTCCACTGAGTGGTTGTAGCTGGTTCTATAACCTTTCTTGTTTAAATGATCTCCATTTTTTCAGTGCTATAAAGAATGTGATAAATGCCAGCTATATGGAGAGATATCTTTCCTTTGTGTAAACTGCAAGTGGCATTTTGAGAAAAGTGACTTTATAATGACGATAACATGAAAGAAGTTGTTAGGTCTTCTCAATTTATTGCATTTCACAGAAGCAAGTAAAGCATGTAATTCAAGGCAGTTTGTCCCTGCAGGCTTCCAAATCAGCCAATCATCCCAGACCTCTTCCGCTCGGTGCTGAAGGCACCACGGTTCATAAAAGGGGAGGATTTGGGCCTTTGGACTGACAGCATCTTGGTGGGGAGGGAGGGCGGATGCTAAGTGCATGTGTATAATTAGAAATGGGGAGGGACTTCCCTGGTGGTCCAGTGGTTAAGAATCCACCTGCCAATGCAGGGGACACGGGTTTGATCCCTGGACAGGGTAAGATCCCACATGCCACGGGGTAACTAAGCCCGCGCACCGCAACAAAAGGTCCCGCATCCTGCAACCAAGACCCGACACAGCCAATAAATGAATAAAATGGGGGAAAGTGCAAGGAGAGAGAAGAGTGGGGTGGCCTGAGGGGGTGAGGCCTGGGGCCGGGACTTTGAAGGGGACCCCAGGTGTGTGGAGGAGATGGACATGGGCACTGCTTGTTCAGGCTGAGGGGACACAAGCGTGCGTTTCTGCCCTGGACAGGAGTGGGGTGGGTGCCTTTGCTAAGGGGAGGACCCTGAATTTGATCCAAATCACTGTGGGGAGCCTTTGAAGGTCAGTGAAAGAAAGCTTGGGAGCTCTTAAGAACAAGAGGAAACAGCTTTTAATTTGTATTTGTTTTTAATTAAAGATGCAAATGAAAGGGCATAGACTTATGGATTTGTCATTGCCTCTGTTAAATTCCCATCGTGTGTTAATTCCAGCCAGTTGAAGGCAATGGTCTGGGGAGTGTGTGACCATGTCCCTCAGATGTTTGGGAATGCTGGGCTCCCATTGTCAGCTGGGGTATATCTGCAGGGTCTGTCTAGATAGAGGGGCTGTGCGTGCCGTGGACGGTGTGACCCAGAGCCCGGTTGTGGGCCTGGGGGTTCCCAGAGAGCCGCAGACCCACTTAGAAGTGCCGGCTCTTAGGGTAAATGGCATGTGGTTCCACTGACTTAATTTTATACCAACTTTACTCTAAAAGTGCAACCAGAACCTGACTGCTCTCACCTGCTCCAGCCCTGCCATTTCGATCCAAGCTGCCCTCATAGCCTCTGGATTATTGCAACCTGCTGCTTCCATCCTTGCCCTTCTAGAATCTGTTCTCGCAGCAGCCGAAGTGATCCTTCCTTTCTTTCTTCCCTCCTTCCCTCCTGCCACACCTTGTGGCTTGCAGGATCTTAGTTCCCTGACCAGGGATCGAACCCATGCCCCCTACAGTGGAAGCACGGAGTCCTAACCACTGGACCACCAGGGAAGTCCTGCCAAAGTGATCCTTTTAAAAAAGAGAATCACATCACTGCTCTAGAAGCTGAAGTCCTTACTGTGACCTACAGGGCCCAGCATGGCCTGGCCCCGCCCCTACCCCCAGCTTTCTTCTCATCCACAACTCTGCATTTACCACTTCAGTTAGCTATATTTCCCTTGCTCTTCCTCCAATAATCAAGGACCCCGCAGCCTCAGGGCCTTTGCACTGACAGTTCCTCTGCCTAAAAGCCTTTCTCCCTAGGTATCTACATAGAAGTGTCTATCTGTCTGTCTCCAGTTTCTCTCTCTGTATAACAGGGGTGTTACTATTTATCCTCAAGAAGTTGTACTGAGGATTCAATTATATAGAAGACTCGATTATATAATCTTCAGAGCTGCTGGTTTCCTTCCCTACCTTTCCCTCACCTGCTTGTCAGTGACTTCAGTTCCTGTGAACCTCTTCTCCCAAAGACACAGTCTGTGCCTATAAAATGTCTTAAGAGGGATTAATGATCTGACCTTGACTTATTAAAACCAAAGTTAAGTAGGCCTGTTGGGCTACCTGTAAGCACTTACCTGAGTGAGCTTCACCCCCTGGAGATTCTGATTATGTCTGGGGTGGATCCCCAGAATCGGTCTTTTTGTCAAGCTTGAGGCTAATTCTGCTATGCAGCCATGCTGGGAATTTCTGAAATAGATGACCAGGGTGGACAACACCAGAATGACACATGCCTCTGTGTCCCTGGGCCAATTTTTTTTTTTTTCCTACAGAATAGGTTGTCCGCCTGGGCTCCGTGTGTAGAATCTCCTGGACACCTCTTAAAAAATACTGTTGCCCAGGCCCATGACCAGTTTCCCTAGAGGGGATTCTCATGCGTAGCCTGATTTGACAATTACTGCCCAGAAGTGTCAGTTCAGTGGGAGGTGACAGCCCCAGTTCTCACCGGCTCTGGCACAAAAGAGCCTCCACTTGGATGTATGGTTTGCTCATGCAGTACCAGCAGAGGGCGCACAGAGCAAATGCATTATTCTATCCCTTTATTTCCAAGCTAAAATTGCATGTGACAAGGGAAACAGTTTAGGGTTTCTGCAGTGCACCAGCAGGGCAGTAGTACCCAGTTCCCTTGCTCCAGATCAGCAACAACGAAAACAACAAAACTCGCCTGTGCTCAACCCTGCAGATTCTGGTTGGGCAGAAGCTGGGTATCTGTATTTTGATGCTTCCCAGGTAATTCCAAGGCACCCCAGGTTTTGAGAATCATTGTGTGGGATTGGGCCTTCCCAAGAGCCATGCCTCTCTGATGGTCAAGCAGCTTCTCAGAAAATGGAAACGGTCTTTAGATTCAGGTGGTGTGTGGTTATATTGGTGATTTCCCCCTTGGAAAACAGTTCCAAAATAATCATCTAATAGAAATACTCAAGCATGTATATGAGGATGTTCACTGAATGTTTCTAATAGTGAAACAAACACACAACAACAACAGGAAGTAAACTAAGTTGCCATTAGTAGGCAACACAGTTAAATAAGCTATGGAATATTACATGCCCTTAAAAAGAGTGAGGTTGAACCATATCTGCTGATGTGACAGGATAATCATGGGGTAGTGTTAGGTGGAAAAAGCAAATCAGAGAACAATATAGTTCTGTATGATCCTATTTGTGATTTAAAAAAACGCATTCCAAATTTTTCACAGTGGTTAATTCTGGGGAGAAGATTCAGGTGGATGAGACAGAGGGAAAACGTCTACTTTGAACTTTATGGCCTTCTAGTATTGTTTAAAATTTCCGTAATGATCATGTCATCCATCTTAACAAATGAAGTAAAATGCTGTACTAAACACAATCTCTTCTGCCATCCTTTCCCCCTCCTGCCAGCTTTCGAGGTAAAGAGAAAAGTTTCTCAACCATGAGTCTCCATTCTGGACTTGGAAGCTGGGTGGACAGTAGGAAACAGTCATTAAAAGCGTTAGTGATACAACCGTGTTTGTATTTTGTAGACTGGTTTTCATTCCCATCTGCTGAGAACCATCTGGACTTTGGGCACCCCACCTGCCCTGGGCTGTGTATTATTTAGATGCAGGAAATGGGGTAACCTGTAGCACGTCCATTTTCACGTGGTAGTTGCTAGGGACTTAATGTTTGTATCCCCTCCTAAAATTCATACGTTGAACCATAGCCCCCCATGTGATAGTGTTTGGAGATGGGACTTTTGGGAGGTGATTGGAGTCAGATGAGGTCATGAGGGTGGGGCCCCCACGATGGAATCAGTGCCATGTGAGGACACAAGCAGGAAGAGACCCTCACCAAGGACCCAACCCTGGACTTCCAGCCTCCAGAACAGTGAGAAATAAATGTTGGCTGTTTATGCTGCCCCATCTCTGATATTCTGTTAGAGCAGCTTGAGCTGAGACAGGTAGTCCTCCAGACCATGGTGAGGTCTGCTCCAACTGGGGACATTCACAGTGTGCATGGCTGGGAGCCGTTGTCCTTCCTACACCGGTTACCAGAACTGAGCCTTACCTGGTCATAGGCCCAGATATCCCACCCCCAGCCCATCATAAATAAAAATGTTTAATGTACTTCCCAGAACAGATTTGATGGGCTTAGCTGCTTGCAGGGGGCCAGCCTGGGGTGAGTTAGCCAAATAACTAGGAGCTTGCCCTTGGCTGCTTTAAGAATTCAGGTCTTGTGAGTCCCCAGATGGAAAGCCACCGGGTCCCTTTGAAACCTGGGCAGAGTCCAACTTTTATGGCCCTGTTTTGATCCTGCAGCATTCATTCAACTATAAAATCATGCCTGATGAGGGTTAATCAGGCAGGGTCAATACCATCTGGCCACGTTTGTACCAACTCTAGTGACAAACATCCGTTTTACTGATTAACAGTTGTAATCTGCTCTGGGATCTGGTGGGACTTGTCCCCGTGTTGGGAAGTAGGTTTAACATTTAGAACTATACGTGAGCCAGGTTCACAGAGATCGAGTGGCAAAAGGAACCATCATGTATTAAGCACCTACCACGAGTCAGGAGATGATTACATGATTTTTAAATTTTATTTATTGTTTATTTTTATCTTTTGGCTGTGTTGGGTCTTCGTTGCTGCGTGCGTGGGCTTTCTCTAGTTGCGGTGAGCGGGGGCTACTCTTCGTCGCAGTGCACTGGCTTCTCATTGCGGTGGCTTCTCTTGTGGAGCACGGGCTCTAGGCGTGCAGGCTTCAGTAGTTGTGTTGCGTGGGCTCAGTAGTTGCGGCACTTGAGCTCTAGAGCACGGGCTCAGTAGTTGTGGTGCATGGGGTTAGTTGCTCCGCGGCATGTGGGATCTTCCCGGACCAGAGATTGAACCTGTGTCCCCTGCATTGGCAGGTGGATTCTTAACCACTGCGCCACCAGGGAAGTCCTGATTTCGAGATTTTCTTGAATCCTCCCAGCAGCTGTTGGAGTTGGAGAACCGGAGAGGGGTCGCAGGTGTAGGGTGAAGCACGTGGTTTGGAAGCAAGACTTCCTACCTGCTTGAACCCCAGCCCTGCCACTCCCAGGCTGTGACTGTGGGCCAGTAATATAATCACTGTCTGTGCCTTGGTTTCTTCATCTGTGAATTAATGATAATAAAGGCACCCACCGAGGGTAGTTGAAGGGGCTGACTTACTACATGAAAAGCACTTAAAAACAGCGCTTGGTCCAGGGAAGCCCTCAGTAAGTGTCAGCTGCTTTACTGTGATCACTCTCTGCGGGTGATGCTCAGAGAGGTGAAGTGACTTACTCAAGGTCACCCAGCTAGAAAGCAGCAGAGTTAGGTCATTCTACTGCCTTGTCCTGCCTCCCCGGGGGGTGGAGAAGGGGGAAGACGGACAGAAAATGGAAACAGTGACTGTTTTTAACAAAGGTCCTGGCACCTTCCACCCACCTGCCTTAGGGATATACGCTTAGGAGCTCACACTAATGCTGACCAGTTCAAGTTCACTTTCCCAGGCCAGTGGCCAGGCTGGTGGTGAGAAGGGTCCTGAGTGGTTGATCCTCAACCAACCCCATGCTCACTGCATGTGCTCATTCACACACACCCGTGTGTCTCAAATCCTGGCCTCCAGGCTGTGTGATGCCAGGCGGGTTCCCCAATCTCTCTGAGCATCAGGCTCCTCATCTCACAAACAGGCAGACACATACACGGCTCATAGGTGTGTTGTGAACATGACAAAGCCCCAGCAGAATATGCTTGTGCATAGCAGATGCTCAACAAATGATAAATATTATCACTATATGTGATTATTCTTAAAAGCATATTTAATGGTAGATATTGCTTTCCTAGTCAGTTATTTCATAGACCTGTTTGGTGTCCCAGCCAGAAGGAACCTTAGAAATCACGTGGTCCAAACCATACATTTTCCAGGTGAGAAAAAGAAGGGCCATGGAGGGCCACTGAGACAGCTGGGTGCAGGTGAGTCAGGAGCCCACGGCCCGCGGTTCTAGGTCAGGATAGCAGGAGGACCAAAGAGCCAGCTCGTTTCCACAGGTGCTGACTCAGCATCTCTTCCGTGCCTTCCCACGCTGCACCTGCCTCCCGGCTGATTCCCATCAGTCATCAGCTTACCACCTCCATCCGTGAGGGAGAGAACGTGATTTAATTGGTTTGGGGTGGGGCCTGAGCATTAGGATATTTACAAAGTTCTTTAGGGCAACTCCAAAGTGCCTCTAGTGTTGAATGTCACTGTCCTGGATGTAGTGGATTTTGTGCTTTTCCCTCCCTCTCCATCCAGCCCATTACCGCTGTCCTGGTTGGGCCACCTGGTCATCTCGATGGCCACAGATTCCGACTGATCACCCAGTCTCTCTTGTTCACAGTGGACAATCAGGACATTCGTTCTAGAATGCATGTTGGATTACCCCCCTGCTCCAAACCCTGCTCCATCAGTTCATGGAAGGCCCAGACTGGCACAGGAGGCCCTCCAGGTCCGAGCCCTGCCTGTTTCTTTGGCCTGGTCTCCAGGCTCTTCTGCTCTCCTTGTCTTTGTGATCTAGTAATGCTGAACGCTGTAGAAGTCCCTGCCGCATCCTGCCTTCGTGCCTTCAGCTATAGCTGTCCTCTTGGTCCGGAATGCCTTCCACCCCTCCTCTGAGTCGCTGGAGCAGTTCCCACTCAACCTTGAAGTTGAAACTCAGAGGCCTAACCTCCACCCTGACTTGGGCCTATCCTTTGTTCATGTACAATATCCTCCTGTATCCTGGTCCTTATGCTGGGTTGCTGTGACCTTTGCCCCACTGGAAGGTGAGCTGAGGGTAAGGACCACACCTTGTCCATCCCCATTACATGGCATGTCTTGGATGAACTCTGATGAACTGAATGGCCTCACCAGACTTCTCAGCCCAAGGCAGACTTAACGCAGGAAGAGAATTCCCCCAAGACATCCCTAAGAGGTGCTTAATCATAGGCGCTTCATAAGAACTTGTGAAAGAAGTCCTTACCAAAACCATTTCCAACCAAAAAGACCACATTTACTCTGATGTTTCCATTATAAATATTTTGTTTTTAATTTAAGAATACTGATTAACACAGGAAACAGACTGAGTTCATGGACTTGCGCATATGGTCATCAGTTACACTGTGACGTGTTATTTCTTGATCATTTATTGGCACTGTCAACAGAATACTGTAAACAAGATCACTTTGTATGCGTAAGTTGGCAAGGCTCCCTAGCTATGGTTTTCTACCATGAGCTGATATACAGATAGATATAGACAGGTATAGATATACAGATTATATTAATGTTGTGCACGATTTTGCATGGTTACTGAGTGTCAGTAAAAATTATTTAAAAAACACCCATTTATAGTAAAAGTGAGGATGTGCTAAGATTTGCCATGACTGGACCTTGTTTTCTGTAAAAGTGATGAGATTTGCTGGCGACATTTACTAAAGTCTATGGCACTAACGTGTGATGGATTCGTTTCCGGACCGTCGGCCACAGAAGTTCTTCTGCGTGGGCTCTGCCTGAGCCAGCACCCTGTCCTCTGGGCTCCCTATGTTTTCACCAACCTCTAGCAAGTTTCTTGAGCGCTGCTGAGAAGGTTTTCCTTGAAATTCTCACAGCTACACCTCCACTTCCAAAAGAGAACATCTCAGGAACTCACTATGCCCTGAGTCAACGAGGACTGGCTGATAAATGGCTTAAAAAGTTTTATAAGTAACTTCCCTTGATAAGGAGTGAAGAAGTCTGGAAATGACTTTCCAGATAAAAAAGATTTCATTTCTCTGTCTGTGCCCTATGGGGAGAGAACAAAATATTGGAGCCACTCTCTCCACCAAAGAGAGCCAACGTTTCTGGTTGTGCCCTGGCTTAAAAACCTTTTGGACTCCAGCAATCTCATTGTATGTTTCGATCCAATGCTAAAGTTCTCAGGAGAAAGCATACATGAATTATGGTTTGGTTTGCATTTTGCTTGTTTGTTAAATAAGGCCTTGAATCTTGGGATATTGCCTGTGGAATCTGGATCCCCAGTGAAAAGTGTGAGGCTGTGAACTCATGTGTCTTTGCATATGCTGTTCCCTTTCTGCAACACTCTTCCTTGTCTTGTCTACTTGGTGAACTCTTGTTCATCCTGCAAAATCCTGCTCAAATGTCACTTTCTCCTTGGAACCTCCTCTGACCCTTAGGTGGATTGGGCCACTCCCTCTGATTTCCTGATGTTCCTACACATACGACTATTATGGCATTAATTGCTGGTTTAGGATTCTGTTGTCCGCAGTGGGATGTGAGTCCCTTGAGAGCAGGGACTAGGTTTTATTTCACCTTTGGATTTCTAGTGCTTAGCACTGGGCCTGGGACAGAGCAGGTATTTAATGCAAGTTTCATGAATGAATGACTGGATAAATAAATGAATATACAAATGAGCGAAAGCTTGCAGAGAGGGAGGCTCCATTTAGTTGGCAGTGCGAACGCCCTTGGACACGGCAGAGCTCCTTAAAAGCAACGGATTAGCACTGAGTGCAGGAATGCAGGGTGAACCGGGATTCAGGGATTCCCCCTCGTCTGTTAAACACGTGACTGCCTTTCATTCTTGGCAAAAATAGGATGATGACCAAATCTGCTGAAAAGCGGAAGCAGAAAAAAACCAAACCACTTTGAGATCTTTGGATGGTTAGTTATTAAAAGAGAAAAGTGCTGAATTGAGAATCTTGATCTGCCCGGCTCCCAAAATAGTCAACCAAGGCACCAGGAGACCAAGTGGCTTCCTTTTGGACAGACTTCCTTCATCTACCCGCTAAACAACACTCATTGCTGGAGGACGACCAAATGCTCTTTTTAGGAGCATCTGAGGTCAAATCAGTTCCAAAATGGTCTCGCCTCCAGCAGAGACCCCCTTAGCCTCAGC
This sequence comes from Tursiops truncatus, assembly GCF_011762595.2. Classification (NCBI taxonomy): domain Eukaryota; kingdom Metazoa; phylum Chordata; class Mammalia; order Artiodactyla; family Delphinidae; genus Tursiops; species Tursiops truncatus. Next base: position 30,764,505 of record NC_047048.1, read on the forward strand.
CTTCATCCAATTAAGCCTCTAAGTATCACCTGCCAGGTCATCTCACAGTCACTCATGGCAGGAAAATCTCTGACTTGCAGGGGTAACGACAAGGAAGCCACCTTGCACCAACAGGCTACTTCTTCCTGCATGGAACTGTGGCGCCCTCAATTCATGATACCTCCTGCAAGAAGACACCTAGTCCAGCTTTGATGTAGCAGCAAAGCCGTTCCTGGGACGGCTCAGAAGTGGAGCAGAGGTGGATGAGCAGAGCTAGAGACAGGGTCCCGGGGCGAGGGGTCCAAAGTCAGACCCCAGGTGCCGTGGGGACAGGAGGAGGGGTCTCTGCTGCCCCAGGCCTGGGCTTACACTCCTGGGCGTGTGTCCCTGGGATGAGCAGGTGCAGCTTGCTTTCCACAGAGGTCTGGGCTGACGTTTAACGGGAGGGAGGGAATTTGGGGAACGAGGGTGGTGAGTAAGACCTGTTGGCGATGCCACCCAGAGATTCTCCCAGGACGAAGCCCCATGAAGGCGAGAATTCACAGTTTGGAGAGGAATCCCCGGATGGATCAGGGGAGTGGCCCTACTCTTTAGGCCAGAAGACCCCTTCCCACACCCCCAAGCTCAATGCCGTGTCCCTACTCTCCTGCCTTAATATGCTCTGTCCTGCCCGTCACTGGACTGTGCATGGGACATGCTCAGAGCTTCGGGGCCTGGGCGCGAGGGGGAAGCATGTCTGTTTGCATAGGGCAGGGGGAGCCAGCATCCTCCCCGTTCAGAACGTGTCACTTGAGAGGGACGGAACCCAGGAGTCCCAGCCACCAGCCCCAGGAGCAGGTATCATTCCCCTGACTGGCTTCCAAAGGTATCGTTGGGGTCAAGGGTGGCAGATAACCTGGCCAGGACCCTCGGGGCCCAACCTGAGACTATGTCCAGGGCTCAAGCAGAATTTCTGGGCTTAAAACCAATGTGCACCATTGGCTTTGCAGGGAGAGAGCAAACCAGCCCCTCCCCTCCCCCCAAGCCACGAAAAACATCCCCTCCCCACAAATAATCCTCCAGTTTATGCATTCACCTCTGATACTTTAAGTGAAAACATGAATTAGGCAAACTAATCAATTTGACAAGGGGTGAGATCAGGGCTTCCTCAGAGCGTGGAGGAAATGGCTTCTTTACTTGAAGTCGGCTAAGATGTCGCTGAAAATATTGAGGAACAGGTGTGCGTGGTGGTCCCTGAAGACCAGAGTGGGACGGAAGCGGATGGATTTGTCGCCGCAGCCCCCCAGCATCAGGCCTAAAAGGAGAGGCGGGGGTGGGTTAGGGGCTTGGGCTCGGAGTCACGGGCCAGGGAGCCGGGCAGGGTCACACACGGTGGCTACCCCATCCGTCCGAACCGTTCTGTCCTTCCTTGCAGCCACCCGTCCAGCCCTCCTTCCCGTTCTCGCTCATCGGCCCGCTCAGCCGCCCTTCTCTCCCCTCCCTCCCTTCCAACTTTGAAGGCCAGCTCTGCTGCCCCTGAGCTAGGCCTGCTGATTGAGAAATCCTGACACAAAGTCCTGGCCTTCCAGAAACTCGTGGTGTGGCAGGGAAAGAAAATAAGAAATAAATTACACAAGTGTGGGCAGGTCAGCAGCGCTTATGAAGGATGGAATCTGAGTTTTGGATTTTTTTTGGGCCGTGCTTCGCGGCTTGCAGGATCTCAGTTCCCCAACCGGGGATCCAACCTGGGGCCCCGGCAGTGAGAGCGTGGCGTTCTAACCACTGGATCGCCAGGGAATTCTCGGAATCTGCTTCTTTTAAAGGGCGATTTCACCTTTGACTAGATGGGGCTCTTTGGCTGGGTTGTATAGCGTCTCTGAGACTCAGTTTTTTCATTCTCAAGAGGAGGTGAATTACCCCTGCCCTTCAGGGCTGCTGCAGGATTCTCTAAGCTGGTCCGGGTGAAAGACACCAGCTTTGACACATAGTAGGCTCTCTGATCTGCCCCACTTAAAACTTCCATGGCTCCTATAGCTCTTAGGAGAAAGTCCACAATCTCGAACCTCATCCCCAGGCTGACGTGAACCTGATTCACCCCCTGCCACCCGTCTGTCCCTCGTTCCACACCATGCATTTGTTTTCTCCCTCTGTATGCCCCATTCTGCCCAGCTAAAGGCACACATCCCTTCCCCTGCCTGGAATGCTCCTTCTCACCTTCTTCACCTGGCCAATCCCTATTCATCCGGCGAGATGTAGGGTAAAATGCCACTTCCTCAAGGAAGCCTTCCCTGATTTCCTGGACATTTTCCCCAGCTATTCGTTCTCTAACTCCTTTTCCTCTGTTCTAGGACTTATAACTGTAATAGATTGTTTATGGAATATTCTCTTTGATGTCACCCCTTCCTGCTAGACTGCAAGCTCCTTGAAGGAAGGGACCCTGGCTCTCCTGACCCTCTGCAGAGTTGGTACCTCTCACCTTCTGCTCACCTTCTTGGCGAATATCGTTGAATGAATAAATGTATAAGGAAAGCTCCCTGGTAACTTTCTCTTCTTTTGGGAAGGCAATTCAGACTATTTTTAGTCCTGTGAATCACCTTCCCCTCCCCCTCCCTCCAGGCCCCCCACCAGGAAATGTGGGTACCCCTGGCTGCCTTACCTTTGTTTCTGGCTATTGAAATGAGTTTATTCCGTATGGATTCATCTGGCGTGTCGAAGGAGCAGAAGGTGCCTCGTCCTCTCACTCTGCTGATGAGCTGGGGGTACCGGGCCTGCAGTGGGGACACAAGGCCGGCATCAAAGCCAAGGAAGGCAGCCATCAGCCCACGTGGACCTCATGGCCACTCAGGACAGGGGCAGCCTGCGTTTGTGAGAGCCTCAGAACAACAAGATCCCTGCCGAGCCCGGCCCTGGCGCGTCCCATACTCCAGCACCAACTGCAAGCAGGGTGCATCTGTCCCCCCAGGGGACATAAGTAAGTGCCTGACATTTCTTCTGCCACGCTGGTGACAGGGGAAGGAACATTGTGGCAGGAGGGAAGGGCCCAATCCTTCCACCCTTCCCAGAGGCTTTTCCTAGCACCGACCCCTGCCCAGCCTCAGTCTAAATGCAAATCCAGCCCAAGAAAAGAAAAAGAAATTCCCCCTAGAGCTACAGCACAGTTAGAGGCTCTCAGCTATCTCAGCAGCCACACTTGCCCCTTCAGAGTCTGCAGTCAGGCAGATCTGGGTTTAAAGCTCCCATTCTCCTCCAGAAAATGAGGAGAATTATAGTTTCCTAACTTCAAGTTGTTCTGGGTTAAGGGTGCCAGAAGAAAAACAGGACACCCAGTTCAATTTCAGATAAGCAACTTCTAATTTTTTAGTATAAATATGTCCCAAACATTGCATGGGATATACTTACGCTAAAAAGAAAAAAAAATTAGTTGCCATCTTTTAAATTTAACCGGGTGTCCTGGCATCCCTACTTGGGAGAGGAAGACGGTGGTCCCTGAAGCTCCTGCCTCCGCCCTGTGACTGGAACCAAGTCCAGTGTCTGCCCTTCCCTCCTGGGCTTCAGACTTGTGAAATTTAAATTTAACTGCGGGGGGGAACCTGCTTTTTTTCCCCCCTAAATGCAGCAATCCTATTCTGAGGATTAAATGAGATAAGGCACCTAACATAATGGTTGGCACAGAGCATTCTCAATTAATGGAAGTTCTCAATTAATGGAAATAATAATAAATAATAATAATTATTATTGTTATGTCCTTGATCACGTCAGAGAGGTAAACGCTGGCAAAGAGCATGGGCTTGGGAATTCCCTGGTGGTCCAGTGGTTAGGACTTGGCACTTTCACTGCCGGGGGCCTGGGTTCGATCCCTAGTTGGGGAACTAAGATCCCGTCAAAAAATAGAAAAAAAAAAAAAGAACATGGGCTTTGAAGGCTACAAGAATCAGGTTCAAACCCCAGTGCAAGCTGTGTAACTTTGGACAAGTTAATAACCCGCCACACCTCAGTTTCCTCATCTGTAAAATAAGGATCATGGTGGTGTCTACGCCCACAGCGTTACCGTTGGACTTAAGAGTGTATGAGATCCCCTATTACGGAACTTGGCAGGAGCAGGCTCTCAGTAAATGGAAGCTGTTGTCACTACCATCCCTCCTCGCTTCGTCATCACCATCACCATCACCATCAGTGGATCTGCTCAGCTCACTGGTGACTGGGTGCTTCAAGGAAGGGCTCTTTGTATCCAGCCCTCTGGGGTTAGGGTCATCTCTCCTCCTAACTCCTGGGCTGGGCTGGCCAGTCCTGGAAACACTGGTTCCTCCCAGCAGCATCCCCCGTCCCCAAATCTACGAGAGCGTGTCGGGCAGGGAGTAGACATAACAAAGACAAATAATTATAATAAAGAGCCCTACTGTCCAATGAGGTGGCCACATGTAGCTGTTGAAATGTGAGTCCAAATTGGAAGGCACTGTAAGTGTAAAGTACATACTGGATTTCAAAGACTTATTACGAGAAGAAGAATAAGAAATATTGAATTATTTTATATATTAGTGGCATGTTGAAATAATATTTTGGATATGATGGGTTAAGTAAAATATATTATTCAAATTAATTTCAGCTCCTTCTTTTTCACTTTTAGTATAGGTACTAGGACCTTTGAAGTTATGTGCATAGCTAGCAATCTGTTCCCCTGGAGAGCACTGCTACGGAGTGATCAGGATGTAGAAGGTGGTCCAGAGGAGGGAATAGTGGGCAAATGGGTGGGAACGAGAGACAGGGAACATTGGGGAGGTTTCTCAAAGGAGGGATGCCTGAACTCAGTGTCAGCAGAAAACCGGGAGTTCAGGAACTGGGAACGGGGCCGGGACGGAGCGGTGGGAAGGCGTCCCCTACAGAAATGGCGCAGCCTATTCAGAATCGCTGGGGCAGCGGGTGTGATGCTACAGTGAAGAGCTCAGCTGCTGCCCGCGGGGGCCGTGGGGAGCCGTGGATGGGGATCCGGGAGGGCCGAGCGGAGTACCTGGAGGTCCAGCAGTCCCGTGAGCAGGACCTTCCCAGCATGGGCCGCGTTATTCAGCAGGTCCTCCCGCTTGATGATGTTGATGACCTCAGCCAGCAGCAGGTTCTTGGACGGATCCCCCAGCCACGTGTTGAAGATCCGGTAAGGCTGGAACAAGACACAGGGCATCAGAAGGGTTCCAGGCACACCCCAGACACACTCCTCCCCATTTAAGAGGAGAGAGACTAACCCAGCGAATAGCTACTAAGTGCTGGGAGGATATCGCATATGGTCTCACCAAAATCGCTCCGTAACAGCAACCCTGTAGGCAGGTACTACTATTAGGGACACCAACTTGTCCAGGTCCTGGGAAATCCCTCAGTCCTGGGGAAACCGAGACAGTTGGCCCCTAATTACCGTAATCCTCATTTTATAAAGGAGGAAGCTGAGGTGCTGAGCGGTTGAGTGATTTGTCTGTGAAAATATGGCCCCTTAGGTGGTGGAGTCAGGAGTGGATTGGTGGCAGTCTGACCCTCAAAGACCACCCGCTTTACTCCCCCTTCAGGGTGTCAATGCAGCCAACTAAAACACACTTCCCAGCCTCTCTTGCAGCTAGGAGTGGCCATGTGACCAGATCTTAGTCAAAAGTGGTAGAAACAGAAATGTTGTGGGATTTCTGGGAAGGCTGCTTAAAGACGAGAAGGGGGCCACTTTATCCTTCCCTCCTTTTTCTTTCCTACTGCGTCAAATTGAGACGGCGCTCCAGTAGCCATTTTGGATCATGAAGTGACCTTGAGGGTAAAAGCTACATGCAGGAATGGTGGAAGGAACGATCCTGGGCCCTTGATGACTCTGTGCGTGTGTGTGTGTGTGTGTGTGTGTATGAGAATCCATACGTACAAGTGGCAGTACAGTAAAATGGTTTCGAGTATGAGCTCTGGGTTTAAATCTTGACTTTGTCACTTAACAGGCTGTGTAACCTTAGACAACTTACTTAACCTCTCTGTGCCTGATTCCTCATTAGCAAAACGGGAGAGAAAAATACCATCTACTTGGTTAGACTGTTGTAAGGATTAAAAGTACAAGAGGAATACTTAGAACTGGGCCAGGCACAGAGCAAATGCTCCATTCAGAGCAGCAGCTAATAACGATGTTTTTGCTTGTGCACAAAGCAAAAAATTAGAAGCCTGACAATGGACTGCTATGAAGTCAGCCCTGCAGAGAGAGCTGGGGTAATCGTAATCATTGGCTTTAAATTAAATTGATAAGAACTAGGCTTTAGGAAACCTCTGTGACACATTAGGTATTCACTTAGTTCCTTGTTGGTGAGAAAGAAGCAGTAATGAGACGTCGATGCCCCTTGCCCCGCCTCCCTCCCCTGCCATGGACAGGAGAGGGTCCACACTCACAGCGTTGGGCCTCAACTCCTCCTTGTGGAAGAAGCCCCCGGTCATCATCTTCTTGCTGAAGGTCATCACGTCTGCTGGGTCATCCAAGCCCCAGTGCTCGTGGGCCCAGAACTTGCCGGTGCAGCCTCCTCCGGTCTGGACCTCATCCACCAAGAAGGCACAGCCGTGCTGCCGACATGGAATGAAGGAGAAATAAACACCCAGCGCAACTCGCCCACCTCAGACCCCCAAATCCAGCCCAAGAGCCACTGCTTTCTGAACCTCAAACCAAGCCTGTGTTCTTGGGCTGTGCAAAACCAAACTAAGGCTGCAGGAGGGCAGTTCCAGCAGGGCTGTGTCTGGACGTGGCCTCAAACTGCTCAGCCTGTATGAAACCGGAACATCAAATGCTCCCTGAACCATCGGCTTCGGTCCCTGAGCAAGTTGCCCTGCTCAGAAGGAAGGGTGTCCCAACTGTAAGGCAGCCCCATTTCCCAAACTTCCGGTGCAGTGTTTGCCAGCTCTGCTCATCACCCGGACTATTATTTACTTAGCATTTGTGTTTAAATCAACTCGTGTCATGTCACCTTTATCCGTGAACTGACTGCTTGGACAGGCCAGTTATACGTGCAAGACACGTTAAAATAGACATGATATTAACATGAAGTTTGTTCATTTGGCTTCTGTTCAGTGTGGACCACAATGGGCTGAAAGATGAGGTGGGGTCCCTAGAAGGAAAAGGGAGGAGGCTTAGGCTTTCCCCAGGATGTTCTCGTGATTGGGAATGTCCCCGACTAGGATGGCAGGTTGGAGACTGACTTTGGAATAAGATTTTAGGGGAGAATCCCCCGTCCTGCCCTCACCCCCAACTTCTCTACCCATGAGGCCGACAGGCAGCCTCTGAACATCTGGAAGTTTACAAGGACCCCAGGCTAACCCTTTGCTCTGGAAAACCAACTGGAAATGGCCCATGGCCCCATCCAGCCCTGGCCCTGTGTGCTGACCTTCCTGGAGATGTCCCTCAGCTTCCGGAAGAAGTCGTCCGATGCGTGGTTGTCTCCACCCTCAGACTGGATGGGCTCCACTATGATCCCCGCCACCGTCTTCTTCTTCTTCCGGTATTTCACGATCAGGTCCTCCACCTGGATTCCAAAGGGGGACATGACAAGGATTCGTGGAGGCTCTTGGGCAGCCTCGGAGGATGGGCATGTGGGGTGCTGTGGACCCCTGGAATTTAAGTTGAAAATGTCATAGTGTCTTATCATTACATAGAATACACATGGAGAAAAGACAATCTCTTCAGCAAGTGGTGCTGGGAAAGCTGTACAGCCATATGTAAATCAATGAAGTTAGAACACACCCTCACACCATACACAAAATAAACTCAAAATGGCTTAAAGACTTAAATATTCAATATAAGACACAGCACTATAAAACTCCTAGGAGAGAACATAGGCAGAACATTCTCTGACATAAACTGTAGCAATGTTTTCTTAGCTCAGTCTCCCAAGGCAATAGAAATAAAAGCAAAAATAAACAAATGGGACCTAATCAAACTTATAAGCTTTTGCACAGCAAAGTAAACCATAAACAAAAGGAAAAGACAACCTACAGACTGGAAGAAAATATTTGCAAACGATGCGACTGATAAGGACTTAATTTCCAAAATATACAAACAGCTCATACAACTCAGTAACAAAAAAACAAACAACCCAATCAAGAAATGGACAGAAGACCTAACAGACATTTCTCCAAAGAAGACATACAGATGGCCAACAGACACATGAAAAGATGCTCAACATCACTAATTATTAGGGAAATGCAAATCAAAACTACTATGAGGTATCACCTCACACCAGTCAGAATGGCCATCATTAAAAAGTCTACAAATAACAAATGCTGGAGAGCGTGTGGAGAAAAGGGAACCCTCCTACACTGTTGGTGGGAATGTAAATTAGTGCAGCCACTATGGAGAACAGTATGGAGGTTCCTTAACAAAGTAAAAATAGAGTTACCATATGATCCAGTAATCCCACTCCTGGGCATATATCCAGAGAAAACTCTAATTTGAAAGATACATGAACCCCTATGTTTAGAGCAGCACTATTTACAATAGCCAAGAGGTGGAAGCAACCTAAATGTCCATTAACAGATGAATGGATAAAGAAGATGTGGTATAAATATACAATGGAATATTATTTAGCCATAAAAAAGAATGAAATAATGCCATTTGCAGTTACATAGATGGACCTAGAGATTATCATACTAAGTGAAGTAAGCCAGACAGAAAAAAACAAATGTCATATGATAGCGCTTATATGTGGAATCTAAAAAACCATACAGGGACTTCCCTGGTGGTCCAGTGGTTAAGACTCTGCGCTTCTACTGCAGGGGGCATGGGTTCGATCCCTGGTCGGGGAACTAAGATCCCGCATGCCACGCGGTGCGGCCAAAAACAAATGAAAAAAAAAATACAGATGAACTTACTTACAAAACAGAATCAGACTCACAGACATAGAAAACAAACTTACGGGAAAGTGTGGGGAGGGAGGGATAAATTAGGAGTTTGGCATTAGCAGATACAAGCTACTATATATAAAACAGATAACCAACAAGGTCCTACTGTATAGCACAGGAAACTATATTCAATATCTTGTAATAATCCATAATAGAAAAGAATCTGAAAAAGAATATATATATACATATATATACATACATATATATATGACTGAATCACTTTGCCACCGCAATGAGAAGCCCGCACACCACAAAAAAGAGTGCCCCCTGCTCGCCAACTAGAGAAAAGCCCGCGTGCAGCAACGAAGACCCAACACAGCCAAAAAATAAAAATAAAAATTTAACTTTTTTGGGCTTCCCTGGTGGCGCAGTGGTTGAGAGTCCGCCTGCCGATGCAGGGGACACGGGTTTGTGTCCCGGTCCAGGAGGATCCCACATGCCGCGGAGCGGCTGGGCCCGTGGGCCATGGCCGCTGAGCCTGCACGTCCTGGAGCCTGTGCTCCACAACGGGAGAGGCCACAACAGTGAGAGGCCTGTGTACGGCAAAAAAAAAAAAAAAAAAAAAAAAAAAATTAACTTTTTTAAACTATTTTTTTTAATTGAAGTATAGTTAATTTACAATGTGTTAGTTTCTGGTGTACAGCAAAGTGACTCAGTTACATACACACACACACACACACACACACACACACACACACACACACACACACATATTCTTTTTCAGATTCTCCTCCATTATAGGTCATTATAAGAAAAAAAATTTTAACTGTTAACAGTGAGAAAAGCATCTTATTTTCCCCAAGAGGTTATATTTCTTGAACTCTTGCTCTAAAATGGGCCTCTTCTTACAGATAATTAAAGACTAATAATTGTTGATACTTGGGGCTTCCCTGGTGGTGCGGTGGTTAAGAATCCGCCTGCCAATGCGGGGGACACGGGCTTGACCCCTGGTCCGGGAAGATCCCACATGCCGTGGAGCAACTAAGCCCGTGCGCCACAACTACTGAACCTGCGCTCTAGAGCCCCCGAGCCACAACTACTGAGCCTGCGCACCTAGAGCCCACGCTCCACAACAAGAGAAGCCACCGCAATGAGAAGCCCGTGCACCGCGATGAAGAGTAGCCCCGGCTCACCGCAACTAAAGAAAGCCTGCGTGCAGCAATGAAGACCCAATGCAGCCAAAGATAAAAATAAATAAATAAATTTATAAAAAATAAAAAAAATAATTGTGATAATTTTTAAATAATTTAATAATTACACATAATTGAAAAAACCCAAACCATACACCTGGAGAGAGTAACAAGTACAATCTTTCCCTGTTTTGCAGAATTAAGGAAAAACCTTCTATTTGGATGATGCAGTTTTAGCCTCGGTCTCACCAACTGCCCCAGGGAAGCTCTAAGATGCTTTTCTTTGCAATCAGTGTCATCTGCAATTTGTCATCATATAGCTATTTTCTTGCTTATTTGTCCAGTGCTGTGTTTCTGACTACCCTATACTCTCTGATAGGATGCAGGAAAGACATGTGGCTAGCAAGCGCTTGGAATGTAGCTGGTCCAAACTGAGATGCGCTCTACGTGTAAAATACAGCGTTTCAAAGATCTAACACGAAAAAAGACTATAAAAACATGTCATCAATAATTTTTAAATATTAATGACATGACACAATATTTTCGATACACTGAGTTCAATAAAATGTTATTAAAATTAATTTCACCCAATTATTTTTACTTTTAAAAAATGTAGTTACTAGAAAAGCTGTAGTGACATTTAGCTTGCCTTATTTTGCTTGGACTGCATCACCTTGTCTCTTTTATTTACCATTAAATACCCAGCGCCTAGCACCTTGCTTTACACCTAGTAGGTGTTAACTATTAATTAAAAAGAATGATGAGCTTAAGAGGCAAACCAGCCTTATGTGAGCTCAAATCCAAATCAAGGGTGATAGCCATTCCCCGCCACCCCCCACCTGCAACAGAATCCTTCCAATGTCTTACATGGAACCCCAATATATGGGACCCCAATATATGGGACAGATCAAAGGGGGGCTGTTGTGGTTGAAGTGGAGGCACGGGGACCAGAGTTGCCCATCCTTAGTCCCTCCCCGCCCCCACTGCAACCTCCAGGGCTCCCAAAAAAGCCCCAGGATTCTGGAGAAGACTGACACACAGTGGACTACAGGATCCCACGGAATTGTTTTTCCTATGAGTTGCCCTGTATTCTTTCCATCAATTCATTTTCTCTTACTCCAGAGGCAATGAAGCTTGTCCCCAAAGAAACTCACATGATACAGAAGTTGGTACCAGAAGCGGGGTGATGGAGGCTGGGTGCAAAATCAATGTCTCAGTACCTTTCCTAACATGGAACACTGGGGCAGGAAGTGCCCCCGTCCCTCCGTCCCACCCAGGGAGCGCCACGCGGGCCCCTGGATAAACTCTTTGTGTGTTCCTCTTCCCCGGGGCTAAGTCTTGGGGTGAGGGGTTGAGGGGGAGGTGAGGGGAGGACCTGGGGGTTACCTCTTCTAGACAACGGGCCTCTTCTTGTTGGTTCTCTTTCACAAACTCTTCCAGAGGATACTTCAGCCGTGGGAATGGTGCAATGGGCCAGTCGAAGGAAGGGATGTCGATCTTGTGAATAGCTTTGGAGTGCGTGGTCGCTAAGCAACCTAAGCCCAGCACAACAGAAGAGCAGAGGTTGGCTCAGGGAAGGAGGATGGATGGTCTCTGAGGAGGAGATGGGGCAGCCCAGGGAGGCCCGGTGCCTGCAGAACCCCAGTTCTGGGAACATCCTGAAGCTGAAGTGGCCCCCATGTGTCTTAATCTCTGTGTGTGTGTGTGTGTGTGTGTGTGTGTGTGTCTGTGTGTGTGTGTGTGTGTGTGTGTGTGTGTCTTTGCTTTCTGATCTATCACAGACTAACACAGACTCTGAAGGAAGAGAGACGAGGATTGAAATCCTAGCTCGGCCCCTGCATGGGCTTGGAATGTTCCTTCCCTTGCCGAGCCTCAGTTTCCACATCTGCAAAGTGGCAACAGCCGTCCCAGTCTCCAGGGAACAGTATGCAATCAATGAGACAATACGTGGAAGCCGCCAGCGTCAGAGCAGAGGCAGCCGTCACTATTGTTGTTGTTATTATTACTCTACCTGCCACCTTGGGATCTCACGGCCCTCCTTACCCATGGTCCTCCCATGGAAGGCACCCATGAAGGAGAGGATGCTGTAGTCGGGGCACCCGGGGGCCTGGAACCAAGAAACAGCCGTCAGTCAGGGTTGTGAGCTGGGGACCCACATGGTGGCCCCCACGAACCTCGAGGAGTACGAAAGTCTCAGGAGAACCGGGATCCCCTCTCAGGCAGAAGTTACAAACTGGACTCCAGAGGTCTGTATCCAGCCCACACGTGGTGTTTTCTGTTTGTTTTTTATCAAGAGATTTCATGAAATAGATATCCTGAACCTCTGTCTTCTCACAAGTTCTGCACCACGTGGGCCCATTTTTCTCGGTCAAGCCTGAAGGTGGGCGGGCATGCTGGCCCTGGGCCCTCACCACCCACCTTTCTCCTTTCCGTCACTGGCAGGCGTCCGCAGGCTTTTCAAACTCCCCTGCCTCAGTCCCCCTGCCCCCCCGACTGCTCCCACAGCCCACAGATGGGCCAGGTGCTGGTGGTGGTACCTGCCTCCTGTGACCTGAGGTTGAGCTGGGCCCCACACAGGACATGCCCAGGCTTTGGATGAGGTCTGCTGGGCCAGAGCGGGAGGGTGGGACCCCCAGCTTTCCCTCTCCCCACGGGGCTGCCCCTGAGCTCAGGAGGGACTCATGAACCCCAGGCTTCTTCCAGCCCCAAGCGAATGGCCCAGCAGCACTGCCTTCTGACCCTCCAGCTGGCAAGGGAATCAGACCTGCCTCCAGTGACTCAGGAGCCGCTGGGGACGCGGCAGAGGCCACCTTGGGGGCCCCTGAGTCTCTGGGAGGTTGTATGGCATTTTCTCAGGCCGGCTGATCTCCGCTGGGTCCCTGAGACCCCCGGGAAAAGCTCCAAGACCTCTTCCCACAAATCCCAGAATGCTCTATTGTCATATGCCTTTGTTAGTCTCCAAATGTGATATATAGGGCGTAACTTGTTTTACTGCACTTCACAGATGTTGCACTTTTTTACAGATTGAAGGTTTGTGGCAACCCTGCATGGAACAAGTCTTCTGGAGCCATTTTCCAACGGCATTTGCTCACTTCGTGTCTCTGTGTCACATTTTGGTAATTCTCACAATATTTGCGACTTTTGGGTTATTATTCTGCTTGTCGTGGTGACCTGCGATCGGTGATCTGTGATGTTGCTACTACAACTCCCTGAAGGCTCAGATGATGGTTAGCATTTTTCAGCAATGAAGTATTTTTGAATTAACGTGTGTACATTTTTTTAAGACGTTAAGGCTGTTGCACATTTAATGGACTACAGTATAGTATAAACATAACTTTCTATGCACTGAGAAACTAAAAAATATCATGTGACTCGCTTTATTGCGACATTTGCTTTACCGGGGTGATCTGGAACCGAACCCCCAGTATCTCTGAGGTGTGCCCCTATGCTGATTTACATGGTTGAGAGCACAGTGCCTATGCAACTTACATCCCCCTGTTTTCACTAAATTATAGCACACGTGTCTCCAGGCCAAGAGAAACCCTTGTGATTATCCTGGCTGCAGAACTTTGTGTCTGGACACAGTCGGTAACTGAATTCAGTGGCTCTCGATCTGCAAACACCCGCGCCCCCACCCCTTTTTTTAAGCGGTATACACTTCTGCCTCAATCATAGTGGGATTTAGGGGAAGGACTGGCCTGCTCTGATTGAAGCTGGCTGGGAATCTTGGAGCCTTACTTGGTCTTCCCCGTGCACCCCCGACTGTTGTACCCCAACACTGGCCCCCTTGGTGCCTCCCTGAACTGCTGGGGTTCCACTTGGAACCCCTACACTTAATCCATCTTTCCCCATTACTGGATATACAGGTGGTTGCCAATCTAAACACCAACGAGTGAACACCCTTGCACATACATTTGTGTTGACATTTTGGATTATTCTAGAGAATACATGAAATGCCACTTTAGATGGGTCAAATACAGGCAGCTGTCCTGGGAAACTGATGAGTGCTAGTCGGAAGAGTTCCACTCGGCCGGCCTTGAAACCAAGGGAATGGACTAGGGGGTTGGAATGCTTGAGGATCCCTTGTTGTGGACTGAATGTTTAAGTCACCCTCAAGTTCATATATTGAAGCCCTAACCCCCAGTGTAATGGTATCTGAACATGGGGTCTTTGGGTGGTACTTAGGGTTGGACAAGGTCATGTGGTTGGGGCCCTGTGATGGGATTAGTGCCCTTATAGGAATGGATACCAGAGAGCCTGATCCCTCTCCCTGAGATAGATGGAGGACACAGTGAGAAGGTGGACATCCCCAAGCCAGGAAGAGAGCCTGCCCTGGGAAACTGGATTGGCCAGCACATTGACCTTGGACTTCCAGCCTCCAGGACTGTGAGAAAAATACATCATACATGTCTGTTGCTTAGGCCACCCTGTCTAGGGGTTTTGTTATGGCAGCCTGCGCTAACTAAGACACCCTCCTACTTGAGGAGGACAGGGCCCCACGCATGAGGAGGAGGGGATGCTGGGCTCACCTGGTTGATCATGCACGTCTCCAGCTCTTCCTTGGAGAAACCCGATTGGCCCCTTTCCTTGCTCTGATAAAATGGAACAGAACAAACTCTCAGAGACGCTCTGGGGCAGGAAGGGCTCCCACTTTCCACCCAACCCAACATCTAGTCAACGAGGGGATGCTTTCTCAAAAGCTGATCATATACACGTCGACATTACACGTATGGACTGAAGCATGAGACCATTCATTGTCCTTGTGATGAAATAAATAGATGGATGAATAAGTTGCTTTACTATTCTACTGGCAACAATGAAGATGAAGAGATGGTATGTTATTTCAGGTAACACAGTATAAGGACACTGGGGAGGTTTTACACGACACACTGCCAGGATGTTTGGAAAACCCGGTCCAGGCAGTGGCCCTCCTTGGATTTCGACCATGACCACTGATGTCCAGTACTCTGGCCAGCTGGGATGAACAGTCGGACAAGGGCTGAGTGTGTGGCTGGGGGCTGGGGGGCCTGTGTGTGTGTGTGTGTGTGTGTGCACATTGCCTGCATGCAAGCCCCAAACCTCACCCGGTACCACATGAAGATGGTCTTGAAGGCGTTTTCGTTGGAGCAGGAACCGCAGGCCATCGTGATGAGCTGGGACATGCCTTTAGGAGCCACCTGTGGGAGGGAAACAGC
This sequence comes from Tursiops truncatus, assembly GCF_011762595.2. Classification (NCBI taxonomy): domain Eukaryota; kingdom Metazoa; phylum Chordata; class Mammalia; order Artiodactyla; family Delphinidae; genus Tursiops; species Tursiops truncatus. The sequence continues at coordinate 30,779,677 of NC_047048.1, forward strand.
TGTGGGCTCCCCGCCCCCTCAGCTGGAGCGGGGCCTCTGCAGGGGCTGCACACTGGGCCCCGGAGGCTGTGGGAGTCTGGGAGGGAAACAGGGATGCAGTCCCGGAGGCAGTCTGACTGGGGCGGGGTGGACGAGAGGCCCCAAAAGGCCCCAGGTTGGAGGCCAGACAGGAAAAAAGGTGAAGAAAAGCCCAGACATCCCTCCTGACGCAACCTCTGCCCAGAGACACCCGCATTTTACAGGTGGGAATTCGGGGTTCTGAAGGACTCTAATCCTTGTAGCAACTGAAACCCAAAGGAGGACTGAAGGGCACAGGCAAAGGCCCTGTCGTGGGATCAATACTAACTTCCCCGGGTTCCCTTTTTCCCGCACACAAGGGATCCCAGCTTTTCTTGCAAAGGAAAATTAAAAAGACTCTTCATGAAAGAAACAGCACGGAGAGCAAGACTGAAGTAGAAACATCCCATCCTTAATCATTATGGATCTCAGTTCTTTCCTTCCCTGCTGCTCCAGCCTCCTGGAGACCAGAGCTGCGGGCCAGCGTGGTGAAGGGCAGAGGTGGGTTCTCACGGTGGCAAGCTGTCCCCACAGACTCACTGAGAGCAGGGACTCCCGGAGCTTCTCCACAAAGTTCTCAGGAGGAAAGACTCCGAGGGCAGGTCTGTTGATGAATGTGCTCTGCAAAAAAGCCAGGAGACCAGCAGTGACTTCTCGACCTGACCCAGCTCCCACCCACCAGCGATGCTTTTCAGAGTGGATGTGTTCCACGCTGTGGGGAATGGTATAAATACTTCCCTGCGTTTTTAGAGAAATCCACTAGGATTGCTCTGGGTTTAAAACAAAGTGTCAATTTCTTGGTTGGGATATTGCACTATCACTAGGTAAGATGCTACCATTGGGGGAAACTGGATAGAAAATACATGGGACCTCTTTGTACTATTTTTTGCACCTCCCTCTAAATCTGTAATCTTAAAAAAAAATCAGAATGATTGAAAAACAAAAAATGGACAATAACAATTACTGGTGAGAATTCTCATTCACGGCTGGTGGGGATGTAACGTGGTGCGGCCACTTTGGAAAACAGGTTGGTAGTTTCCTATAATGTTAAACAGACACACACCCTATGACCCAGCAGTTCGCTCTGAGGCATTTACCTAAGAGAAAAATGACAGCATATGTCAGACAAAGATGTGAACGGATATGAAGGTTTGTTGTGGCTTTTATCTTCAGTTGCCAAGAAATGGAAACAGCCCAAATGTCCTTCCACTGGGGAAACGATAAATAGACCGTGGTATAGGCACACCATGGAACGCTGCTCAGCAATGACATGGAACAATCTACCCACACACTTAACAACACGGGAGAATCTCAAAGTCACGATGCCGAGTGAAAGAAGCTGGAATGAGGGTCACCCACTACAGGGCTCCATTCCTACGACATTCTGGAAAAGGCAGAACTATTGGGACAGAAAACAGCTCATGGCTGTCAGGGGCTCGGGTGCGATCGGCTACCCATGGGCTCAGGGGAATGTTTGGGGAGATGAATGGTTTGTGTCTGGATTTTTTTGGATTGTGGTTAAAAAACAAGTAACATAAAATTTACCATCTTAGTCATTTCTAAGCGTATAGTTCTCGGTAATGTTAAGAATATTCATATTGTTATGCAACCATCATCACCATCCGTCTCCAGAACTCTTCCATCTTACAAAACTGGAGCTCTGCCCCTACTAAACACTGACTCCCCATTCTCCCCTCCCTCCAGCCCCTGGCCACCAGCATTCTACTTCCTGTCTCTGATCTTGAGGCCGCTAACCACCTCAAATAAGTGGAATCAAACATTATGTGTCCTTTTGCGACTGGCTTATTTCACTTAGCATAATGTCCTCTAGGTTCATCCATGTTACAGCATACGGCAGATTTTCTTTCCTTTTTTTTTTTTTTCTCCTTTCCTTTTTAAGGCTGAATAATACTCCACTGTATGGGTATGCCGCATTTCCTGTATCTGTTCATCTGCTGATGGACACTTAGGTTGCTTCCACCTTTGGGCTACTGTGAACAGTATGAATATGGGTGTGCAAATGTCCGGGTTTTGACAGTGGCTGTACAATTATGCATTTTTAAAATTTTTAAAGTTTTTATTTATTTATTTTTTGGCCACGTGGCTTGTGGGATCTTAGTTCCCCAAGCAGGGATCAAGCCTGTGCCCCCTGCAGTGGAAGCGTGGAGTCCTAACCACCGGACCACCAGGGAATTCCCAGATTATGCATTTGTTGAGACCCCAGAACTGTACCTGCAAAGGATGGATTTGACTGCATGTGAATTACACTTTAATTAAAAAAAAAAAAAAAACGGGGAAAAAAGAGGCTTCAGTAGCTCTGCAATTTCTAAATAGAATGAGCCTTAGGAGAGCAATCTGATAAGGGAGCTGGTTAATAAATGAATGAGCTGCATATGAAAAAGCAGTGTTAGAAAAATTCCTCCCCGCCCCCACCCCACCCCCGCCCCGCACCATTTTGATAGATGTGCGTCCAGAGAAGGATTTCCCTCTGTAAGGAAATCAACAATGCAAGCCTGACGCTAAACAGACACTCGCTTCTGATACCCAGGAAAGAGGGAGTGGTTATTTACAACAAAAAAGAGAACCACTCTAAATGCCAACATTAGGTTAAGTAAACGAAGGCGCATTAACTGAAGGTGATGTTGTATTGCCGGAAAAATGTCGTGTAAAAAGAATGTTACAATTTTACTTTAGGGTTCGCTGAGTGTTGTACCTTCTATGGGTTTTGATAAATGTATAATGATGACACGTGTCCACCATTATGGAAAAGACACAAATGGAAATGCAAATGGGTATAAGAATAGAGCGGTCCAGTCCCTCCAGGTCTAGCCAGTGCCCCCTGGAAGGCTTGGTAAGAGTCTGGGAGGGGTCTGTCTGCTCAATGGACAAGAATGAGGTCATCAGGAAGTGGACTTGGGTAATAGAAAGGGATTGTACTAAATGCAATGCAGCGTACTGGATTGGATTCTGGGGACCAAAATCATGGACACTAGTGGAAAAACGGGAAATCTGAATAAAGTCTGTGGTAGGTAATGCACCAATGTTAATGTCTTAGTTTTGACAAGGGTACCATAGAGAGGTGAGGTGTTAACCTTGGGGGAAACTGGGTAAAAGGTAGATGGGAACTATCTTCACAACTTGTAAATCTGAAATTAGTCAAAAATAAAAACACTGAGTCTGGAATTCCCTGGCGGTCCAGTGGTTAGGACTCGGCGCTTTCACTGCCGAGTGAAATCCCTGGTCAGGGAACTAAGGTCCCGCAAGCCGAGAGGCACAGCCAAATAAATAATAAAAATAAAAACATCGAATTAAAAAGTATGGAAGGTTTGATTGAGCCTGGGATTTGGGAACTTCTCAGGCACCCCTCTCTCTCTCGGACTCAATCGTGTAATAAACTCAGTGCAAATCCAAATGGGGGCATCACTCCATCGGAGGAAACCCAAGGATAGGGAGGCCCCAGCACTCATCCTTCTGGTGGCATTGGGATTTGGCGTGGCCCACTAGAGTTCATGGCAGGCTCATACCTCTGTTGCCTCTTCTTCTTTGTGACCAGCCGGGTGGGTCTAGGATAAGCGGTGGAGGGAGTTAACCGTTTTCACCGTAGAGCTGGGGAAACGGAGGCCCAGAGAGGTCAAGCATCCTGCCTCAAATCACACAGACGGGAAGGGGCAGAACCACGACTCAAACCCAGGTTTGCTGACTTCAGATCCCACCCTCTGCCAGACGCCGCAAGCAGTCTCCACCCGAAAATGTCAGTGCCGGACACGAGTTTACTTGGCACAGCCCAGAGACCTTGGGTGGCCTGTGGGGGCTGCCGAGGGGCCTTTTGTTTTGGCTTCGAGTTATTAATGGGATCCAAAGAAATCAAGCACAGCACGAGATCAGGATGGAGGCGAACTGCCATCACTGGCAGCGGGGGAAGCGGCTCACAGAGGGGATGGCCGTGCTGGCAGCGTGACTGCCTATCTGGGCCCAGGGAAGATGTGGAGGTGGTACTCCTGTTTGGCAAAGCGTGATATTCATGAAGAACAGAAGATACCTGGGACTTTGGGTAGCAGAATCAATTGAGGACAGGTTTCTAGAATCCTCGCCATCAGACCTGCTGTAGCGGGAAGAGAATGAGCTTTGGTTTAAGCGGCTGTGCAACCTGAGGCAAGTCACTTAACCTCTCTGGTCCTTAGAGTCCTCATCTGCAAAAATGAGGATCCCTTCCTGGGTGCTCAGAAGGAGCCAGTGGGAAAACACAACATACAGATGAGGCAGGAGCTCAGTCTTGAAGGACAGAATCACGCAGGTGAAAAGGCCTGGAGGTCACACTGATGTCTCAGCTGACCAGGCCAGCTGCCCTCCAGCCAGCCTAGCCAAGGTGCCACGGATGTCAGTCGGCACTCATCACACATTGCAATGGCGGGGCATGTGCAATGCCCAATAATTATTGTGTAACCTGTGGGCAATGTAATGAGATGGCCCTGGTGACATAAGAAGTTCTAACTGGAACCCAGATATTGGATCCAGGTGACATGGCACATGAATAATGGATGATGTGTTTGGGGTACAAAAGGGTTGATAAGCCCTTCTCAGAACTTCAATGACTTGGCAGGAGCCTGCCCAGGACAGGTAAAATACCTTGACCACCACCTGAGCGCATTTCCCGCTAAGAGTTTGGAAGACCCAAGATGTCAATCAACGGTCGTCTGGTCTGATGCCCCAGATATACTCTGCTGAGCTTGTGGCGGTCAGCTGTCACTTCTCTAAGGCTGTGCTGGTCACCGTGCCCTCTGCAGGACGTCAGCACAGACTGTGATCTAGACCATGATCCAGACTACGGTCTAGATGGTGATCTAGACGGATCGAATCTGTGATCCAGACTGTGGTCTAGACTGTTCTGGACTGTAATCTAGACTGTGATCTCGCCATCAAATCCAGCACCAAGGACAGTGCCCAGCACATAGTAGGCACTCCATCCATCAGTAAGCAAACAGATGTCAAGAAGTGAGGCTGAAGAAGCAGAAGCCAGATCACAGAGGGCTTTACACTTGCAGTGGAGGAGCTGGGATGCATCCTGAAGGCAGTAGGTACCAGGAGAGGGTTCCAGGCACAGCGCAGCTTGGAGGGTGGTTTGGAGGAGGTGAGAATAGACGTGGAGGTGGGAGGGAGTGATGAAGAGGGGCTGTTGAGGAAACTCCAAGTGGAAGTTGGGGGCAGAGCCAGGACAGGCCCAGGACTGGGTGGGAGAAGGGAGGATGGGGGGTGGCATCCAGGTCCAGGTCCCGGGCAGGATGGGTGGGGGCAGGGCATCCCCCGAAATCAGAATCCCTGGGCCTGGAAGTCACGTGCTGCTGGGCAACTGTGCCTCCGGAGGCAGCTGACACTGCAAATGTGTCTGGTGTGTTTGTTGACATAGTTTTTTAGCACCAACTGCTGAGGCATCTGGGATCCGCAGAACGTTTCGAAACAAAGCGGGGCTCTGAATGTAAACACACGCCTGGAGCCACCGACGGGCCTTGCCAGACACCCTCCGGAGGACGCGGCCTCTGCTGGAGCAGCCCCTAGACTTGTCAACTAATTGGAGGTGAGAACCATGTCCAGGCCCCTCCCAGGCAGGCACACCCACAGGTAAAGAGGACCCGAGTTCTTTCCTATTATCTTCTGCTGTTCAGATTCAAGGGAAAACGTTTAAGACTGGATAGTCAGTTCCTGACGTGGTCGGGCTCTCGGGCCCCCTGCTTTTCTTTGATTTCCTTTTAGGAATCACACTCTTTGTCACGTGTGGACACGTATGTCACACCTGAGAAAAATGAAAGCCCCAATGACAGGCAATGCCCGGGAGGGTGGGGAGTGGCCGGAGCTCTCACACTGCTGGAGGGAGAAGATTTGGAAAAGTTTGGAAAGCTGTCCGGCGGGATCTGCTGAGGCCAACTGTGTGCGCTCACTATGGCCAGAGACGGACTGGCCTTGTATCATGGGACGCGTGAATGTGCCATTGAAAGACACACTGGAAGGTTCACAGTAGCAAGCGACCCAGATGCTCATCAGCGGTAGGCAGGATGTTAATTGCAGCGTGTTCACACAATGGAATGATTAGAGCCAGGAGGATGGATCCTCTGCGGCTACCAAGGATGCATCTTCAGGTGGATTTTGAGTGAAATAAGCCAGACGTGATAAAGGGCACAGCCGGTACGATTCTACTCATGTGCCGTTAGAAGTAAGGGGAGTGGTCGGCCTAATTTGGTCTGGGGGAATAGGAACTGGGTCAGGGCATGTTGAATTCAGTGGGGGTGAAAAGCATCTTACCCTTGTGATATAGAAAGCACAGACATCTCTATGGTGCTTATTATCTACGTATGTACCACATCGTATACATATATACCACACACCATAGGTGTGTTGTCGGCACAATTATGAAGATGCCCCAAGAAGATGTCCCAACCCTCATTCCATCCCCGGGACTGTGAATATATTGGCTTGGCCAAAAAGTTCGTTCGGGTTTTTCTGGGGAAATCGCAATGAACTTTTTGGTCAACCCAGTATCACACGGCAGAGGGAACTTTGCAGACGTAAGTAAGCTTCGTATTCAGTTCAGAAAGGAGGCTGTTCTGGATTTTCTGGATGAGCTTAGTGCAACCACACAAGCCCTTTGCCGAGGGCAGCGGCAGAGAGAGGGATTGGACCAGCCGTTGCTGGCTTGACGATGGAAGGACCACGTGAAACAAACTCTGCCAACAACCTGCCCGAGCCCCAAAGCGGATCCTCCTCCAGAGCTTGCAGCTAAGAGCTGACCTCAGCTTCGTGAGCCCCAAGGCAGAGCACTCAGCTGAGCCGACCAGACTCCGGACCCACAAGATCTGTGAAACCATAAATGCGTGACGTTTTAAACCCCTAGGCTGGCGGCAGTTTGTGATGGCAGCAACAGGAAACTAATGTCTAAAAAGGCTCCTTAATGGAGTGATAATTGAAAAAAGAAAGTTGGGAAACACTGGGTTACAAGGGAAAATTCATTCAGCAGTACACTCAGCATGTAGGCATGTCTCCACGTGTGTGTTACAGCCAGTGTCATCAATCATCAACGGCGCCCACAACAGAGAAGAATCTGGCTACAAATGTTAACAGTGCCGAGGATGAGAAACTGTGTGTCACCTGCCCCCTGCCTGCCACTCCAGTCATACTTGGATCCTTCCTGGCCCTCTCTGCTCCGGCTGTGCTGTCCTCTTTTGTTCCTGAAGCTCTCTGCTCCTCTCCCTCCCACCCTCCTCTCCCTGCAGGGACCACTCTTCCCTGACCCCCAGCCCCTCCATCCCCAAAAAGCCCAGCTCCTGTGGGTTTTATTCCCAGCACCTCCTCTAGCTGTGTGACCTTGGACAAATACTTAACCTCTCTGTGCCTCAGGTCCCTCCTCTGTAAAACAGGGATAACAACAGTAGCTGCCTCATAGACTTGGCAACATTCAATCTGTGAAGTGCCAGCCACAGTGTTTGCACATATTATGCTCGTAACTATTGTTTGTTATTATCATTATCACTGTTTTATGCCCACATAACACTGACTGCCTCGGTCTGTAGCACTTAGTATGTTTGCAATTCTCTACTTATGTGTGTGGCTAACTGGCTGCCTCCATGGGAGCAGGGCTCACCCAAGGCGTACCAAGCACTTAGCGCATAGTATGTGCTCAATAAAAACTTAAGGGATGACTGAAGGGATGGACTATTTCCAAAGGCTGCCCCAGTGATCCTCTGAATCTCTGTGAACACTGCATAACCCGGGGACTCACCACATTTTGAGGCTGTTGGATGAGTTTCATGAGAGCAGGATGATTGTAACCTGGGGAGAGGAAGATATGGTTAGAGACCAGCATCAGATCCGGGGGTCCCATGCCCCTCCCTCCCATTGCCTGCCCCCTCCCTTCCCTTCCAACCCTGCAACTCTCTTTACACACAAAGGCCCATTCCTGGGACCCAGCCCAGATTCCCCTGACTCAGAATCACTCAGGGTGAGGCCCCCAAGTCTTCCACTAGTTCTCTGGATGACGCTGATGTTCAGGTGGGAGACACACTGGACTAGACAGACAGTGAATGAAGGTTAAAGCTAACTCGGGACCAGGGTTGGGAGGGTTCCCCAGGCCTGCGTGACGAATTGCAAACGTGGTCCTTGCCTTCCCCGCCGGTGTCCACCGCTTGAGTCAAATCTCAACAGGCATTCAGTCAGGGACTGAGGGAGGGAAGGATGCTGGCTGCACTCTGCGACCAGCACAACCGGTGCTGCCTGAACACATTTGCTCATGTCCAGCCTGGGCCTGCCACCCCGCGACAAGGCCGAGGATGCCCTTTGATTCCGCAAAATTGCTCTTCTACGAATTTATCCTACACGTGGATAAAAACCCATGTAGGGACTTCCCTCGGGGTCCAGTGGTTAAGACCCTGTGCTTCCACTGCAGGGGATGTGGGTTTGATCCTTGCCCAAGGAACTCTGATCCCACATGCCGCAGGTGGCATGCCAAAAAAAGACAAAACCCAAAAAACCTGTGCATACCTATCTTCATGGTGACTCGCCAACATCTGCAGGCTTGAAAGCAACCTAACGTCCATCAACAGCAGATCAGTTGTTGCCAGGATTAGCAATACTGAACACAAAGTCTCTTGCACATAGTAGATGCTCGATAAAATGGGATATTATAGAGGAGGGAAGAGTAAGACAGGCCCACACAGCACTGGAGCCAGATGTCCTGGGCTCTGCAGAGCCTTTACTGCCATTTACTGAGCATCTGTGTGCAGGGGGCTTTCTGTTCCTTATTGCTAATCCTGGCAACAACTTGCGCAGGAAGGCCAAGTTTGTAGGAGGCACTGAAGTCAGGAGACCAGATGCAGGACCCTCAAAGGCAGATGCCAAGTGTTCAGCCCGATAGATATTGGTTGAATGATGGAACAATGTGAAGATACAGTAACACAGGCTAGAACTCAAAACTGTTACAGATCAGAAAACACATCAGTGACTCTTGGAGCAGGAAGCAGACTTTGGAGAAAAACCCCCAGTCTTCAAGTACCACATTTTTTTTTTATCATGCATATTTTGCACCTACTTTCTTTAAACCAATTAACTTTTTAATTTAAAGAGATTTACTTTGGGATTTCCCTCGTGGCCTAATGGTTAGGATTCCAGGGTTTTGCTTCCATGGCTCAGTTCGATCCCTGGTCCGGGAACTGAGATCCCCGCAAGCTTTGCAGAGAAGCCAAAAAAAAAAAAAGATTTACTTTTGAACGGACACTTTCTATCACTAGGGTAAGAAAGCTGCCCAAGGCTCTGAACCTGGGGCCTGCTCTCCTCCATAACAAGAGATTAACAAGTGTAGATTCAGGTGTTAAAGGCCCAGCATCACCCAGGGGAGACTCTCTCCTGATGGAATTAAAGAGTGAACAGATTTGAAAAGCCTGTGGTTTCACTCTGCGGGATGCAGGGAGCGTGGGTTGGGGCAGTGATGTGGGGACCAAGGGGGAGAGTAATTAACATTGTTCCTCTGCCTCTCCACTCCACCCCTCCCCGCCCCACTCACAGCTGTGCTGGGACCAAGGCTGGGGAGTGCTCAGTACTCAAGGAAGGTACACTCTGTGGGGCTTTTCCAACTGACCTTTGGCTAGAGGTCTTCCAGCTCTGACTCTTTATCACGCTGCCTGGGTATTTATGACTTTTCTGCCTCAGTAGATAAGGCAGTTTCAGGGAATCAAATTAAGCCACAGATGCAGCATTTCCTATTGGCTTCAGAAGGAGAGATGAAAGCAGAGCTGGCCCTCTGATCAGGAAATCCTATGCCTGGGCTTTTGATGCCATGGGCCCCCGCACTGCAGGGCAGGGGCGGCTGTCTGGGAGGCTGCTATTACAGAAGTCAGCTTGAGAGGCAGAGTCATTGGTTCAAATCCTGGGCTCCCTGGACAGCTGGGGGAAGCTGCAACCCCTTGAAACCTGGCTCCCCATCAATAAACTGGAAGTGATAGTAAAAGACCCGATGGTATAGGACGGTCTTAGGGATTACCTGAGATAACATGGAAGGCAGACAGTAACTTCTCAATAATTATTAGTTTAAAAAAATCATCTCGGGCTTCCCTAGTGGCGCAGTGGTTGAGAGTCCGCCTGCCAATGCAGGGGACGCGTGTTCGTGCCCCGGTCCGGGAAGATCCCACATGCCGCGGAGCGGCTGGGCCCGTGAGCCATGGCCGCTGAGCCTGCGCGTCCGGAGCCTGTGCTCCGCAACGGGAGAGGCCACAACAGTGAGAGGCCCGCGTACCGCCCAAAAAAAAAAAAAAATCATCTCATTGACTACAGATGCGGGAAAAAAGGTGGCCAGAGAGGGAATTTTTTAGAACTTCTTTTAACAGCTACTGCTAGCCTGATCCTCCCACCCCCCCATAGAGATGCTGGCTGGCTGGGGATTGAAGCAGAAGGAGCCCCGGGTGGTTGTGGTGGGGGGTGGTGTGAAGGATGCAGAGGTTAGCTGGGAAGAGACTGGCCCACAGTCCCAGGAAAACTCGAGATCTTATCCCGTTCACCCCAACAGGATATGGAGAGAGGGTTTTGTAAATCTTGGACTCCAAATCGCCTTCAGAGGCCAAGGGATCTCTGAATGATGAACTTCCCCCAAACAATGAGTCATCTGCCAACTGTTGAATCTAATCCCTTTTTTTTTTTTTTTAATTTGGCCTCACCGTGCAGCTTGCGGGATCTTAGTTCCCCAAGCAGGATCGAACCTGGGCCTCCATAGTGAAAGTGCTGAGTCTTAACAACTGGACCACCAGGGAATTCCCCAAATCTCTTTTTTCTAAAAATTTTTATTGGAAAAAAAAGTATAGCTTTTTTTTTTTTGGTATGATTCTTTTTATTTTTTATTTTCTGGCCGCACTGTGTAGCATGTGGGATCTTAGTTCCCCAACCAGGGATCGAACCTGCGCCCCTGCAGTGGAAGCGCAGAGTCTTAACCATTGGACTGCCAGGGAAGTCCCCTATGGGAGTATAGTTGTTGTACTAGTTTGTGTTGTGTTAGTTTCAGGTGTCCAGCAAAGTGAATCAGTTATACATATACATATATCCATTCCCTTTTTTTTTTTTAAGATTCTTTTCCCATAGAATCTCATCTTAATGGGAAATAAATAGGTTCAAGGGACTGGGCAGGAGAAAAGCAGAAGAGGCATGGGGACCTAAAGGGGGGTCTCAGGGGAAAGACCCCAGGCGGCTGAGTGCAGGGGCTTGGAGGGGGGTGGGGAGCTGTTGATGGGGAGCCCAGGATGTCTGCCATCATCCACTAAGGGACAGGTTTCATCCGACGCTCAGCCTACAAACCAGCGGATGCTATGGGTAATCCATCGACCCAAGAAACATGGACCATCCGAGCTACAAACAGCAGCCACCTGCACGTGCCAATCAGCCCCGTCTGTCCCGTCTGCCATGCCCTCCTGCAGCAGCACAGCCTCGCTCTGGATGGCCAGGAGGGGAGCCTGGTAAGGCAGAGGCTACTGGTGCCCCTCCAGGTCACCTTTCCTGGGCAAGCCACCCCTCTCCCAGCTGCTCTGTGTGTGTGTGTTGGCGGGGGGCGGGGGCCGTGCTGCTAATCGCTCCAGCTGCCTCCTTCTCTGGAAAATTGCCCCTGGTGAATGGAAGCTGCTTCGCCCAAGAGATGACACAAGTCCTTCCCTCTGGCAGCTGATGGGCAGGGACCGACTGGCCCAGGGGTACCAAAAGGCCAGCCTCTTTGCCTTGGTCTGGGACCGACTCTGGGGTGCAATGCCCGCTTCAGAGACCCCCGTGGAATCAGGCTGTGGCTGGTCTCTGGCTGAGACCTCATCCTTCTTAACTTCCCCTTGCCCTCTGCTCTCTCCCTCCCTGTCCTTTCTCCCAAGAGCTCTCCCTCAGTTAACCACTTGCACCAAATCCCTGCCTCAGGATCTTCTTCCAGGAATCCTAAGACTGCTGACATTGGACATGGGTTCACATTCTACCTATGCTTCCTCTCCAAGCTTTGCTCATCTACCTACAAAATGGGCATATGTACCCAGATCCATACTTGTGGGGTTTGGGGGAGGAGTAAATGAGAAAAGACATATAAAGTCCCTAGTAATACATGCTCTACGAATGACCTGTTCCTTTTCTCTGCCCTTGAGGGAAGTGTCTGGCTGCACACAAGGATGCACATCTTGGAAGGAATGGCTGAAGTCTGGAGAGCCACAACTACACGGAGACACAGGCTACATTCAGGGACTGATTTTCCACCTCTTACCTATGGGGACAGAGGAGATCTGGGAATAAAGATCCAACATCCGGTTGCCATCCACGTCCACCAGGTAATTGCCTCGGCTCTCTTCGTAATTGCAGAAAAAGTGCACGGCTTCTGCATTCTTGGGGAAAGGAGAGACTGGATCAGGCTCACTGCAATTCCTTAGACCCTCAGTCTTTCAGGATTAAGCTTGAATTGATGAAGTAAGCCATGTCCTGCCCATTTATGGACACATGGACGGTATCTGTGGGTGCTGGCAGTGTTGGATTTTTTGCCCTGCTGGTAATTACATGGGTGATTTGCTTTATAATTGTTTATTAGGCTGTGGATTTGTATTTTATGATTTTTTTCTGTATGTGTTTTATATATCACAACAAAAAAGATGGAGATATAACTCTGAAGAAGATTCTGAAAAGTTAAAATGTATATAGTAAGCCTTAGGGCCTAAGAAAACTAAAAAATATATAGTGATTATGAAAGAAATGAAAATGGTACACTAGAAGATATTCACTTTATGTACAAAAAATTAGTAGAAAATGAAGAGAGGAACAAAAAAGACATGAGACAGAGAGAGAACAAAAAATAAAACGGAAGCTGTAAATACAACTACACCAATAATAACATTAACTGTGCATGGATTAAGCAATTCAATAAAAAAAATCAGAAACCATCAGACTGGATAAAAAGATTCAGTTAAAAAAAAAGTTAAAAAATAAGATTCAGCTATACACTGTCTACATGAGACATACTTTAGATTCAAGAATACAAATGAGGTTGAAAGTAAAAATATGGGAAAAGATATATGATTCTCACAGCAATCATAAGAAAGATGCCATGGTGTCTACTAATATCAGACAAAATTGACTGTAAAACAAACAAAATGTTCCTAGAGGTAAAGAGAGGCATTTTATGATGACAAAAGGGTCCATCCACTAAGACGACTATAAACATATAAGCACCTGCTAACACAGCCCCAAAATACATGAAGCAAAACCCAACAGAATTGAAGGGAAAAATGATTTTATAAGACTAGTTGGAGACTTCGGTACCTGGTTTTCAGCAACGGATGGAACAAACAGGCAGAGGATTAACGTGAATACACTCCAGATCAATAGATCTCACAGACATGCATGGAACACCCCACCCAACAACAGTAAGGTTCATGTCCCTTTCGAGCGCATGTGGAACATTTTCCAGAATAGATGGTATGCTAGGCCATAAAAAAGGCTCAATAAATTTCAAAGGATTGAAATCACTCAAAATAAGTTTCCAACCCCAACAGAATGAGATGAGATTAGAAATCGATAACAGAAAGAAGTTTGGGGGGCTTCCCCGGTGACGCAGTGGTTAAGAATCTGCCTGCCAACGCAGGGGACACAGGTTCGAGCCCTGGTCCGGGATGATCCCACATGCCGCGGAGCAATTAATCCTGTGCACCACAACTACTGAGCCTGCAGTCTAGAGCCTGCGTGCCACAACTACTGAAGCCCACATGACTAGAGCCCGTGCTCCCCAACAAGAGAAGCCACTGCAATGAGAAGCCTGTGCACTGCAAAGCAGCATAGCCCCCGCTCGCTGCAACTAAAGCCCACGCACAGCAATAAAGACCCAACGCATCCATAAATAAATAAATAAAATTTTAAAAAATTTAAAAAGAAAGAAAGAAAGAAGTTTGGGAAGTTCACCAAAATGTGGAAATTACACAACACATAAATAACCAATGAGTCAAAGAAGAAATCACAAGGGAAATTAGAAAAAAAATGTTTAGATCAAAAGTCAGCTGCATGGGCTTCCCTGGTGGCGCAGTGGTTGAGAGTCCGCCTGCCGATGCAGGGGACACCGGTTTGTGCCCCGGTCCGGGAAGATCCCACATGCCGCGGAGCGGCTGGGCCCGTGAGCCATGGCCGTTGAGCCTGCGCGTCCGGAGCCTGGGCTCGGCAACGGGAGAGGCCACAACAGTGAGAGGCCCACATACCGCAAAAAAAAAAAAAGTCAGCTGCATGTTTTTAAAAAAGAGCCAGCACAGATTAAGTGTTTGCCTCCTTTGGTGAAACTGTAACAAAGAAGCAATGGAAGGATTGTTATTTCATCCCCACTCACCTGAATTACATTCAGCTGTTTCATCCCCACTCACCTGAATTACATTCAGCTGTTTCATCCCCACTCACCTGAATTACATTCAGCTGTTTCATTAACTCCTGCAGGAGAGAAGAGAAATGCATTAGAGCAAGGACACATGCTTGCCAGAGCAGCTTAAAATCTTTCATGTTTTCCCAATATTATAAGTATTTTAAAATTGCTTAAAAGAATTAGTGGGCAGGAAACAATTCCTGCCAGTTAAATTACCAGAGTACAACAGACAGGCTGGAGGTTTAGACACTTCAAAGATTACAGTCAAATAAACTATTTAACAAAAAAATTTAAGCTGAAGATATTTATCTAATGTCCAGAAAAGCATGGGCTCTCTTTTTATTAAGGGGTAAAAAAAAAAGGCTTTAACATCCCATTAGGAAAATAAAATTAACTGAAAATAGAAATTTGCACATCAAAGAACCATTTATAATTATAATCTGAACACCCCACTTGCACAATTCCACATAGAAACCGGGAACTACAAACTAGTGGTTTTACTATTACAAGGATTTCTTCTTTAAAAACAAGTCAACATAAAGTAAACTTTAGCGATTAGTGTCATAAAACTATGTATTTCCACGTAAAAATACAAAATAATATTCATGACAAGAATATGAAATTTATTCCAAGTATTTTACGATTATTAAATTAAAATCCACCCTCCCCAAAACAACTATGCATGAAAAAAGTCTTTTGTCAGCAAAAGACTATGCAAAATAACTACAATCATTTACATCGGTTCAAAGATTTCTGTATTTATTAAATAGTTTCAATGACAAAAGAGACAGCTTTTGACTTAAAAAAAAAGACACTGTGGATAAAATCTGCAAAATATGCAAAGAAAATAAATTTGTATTAAAAAGGTTTACACTGTTATATTTTAGGTGCAAACATTAGAAATAGTATTGCACATTACAACACAGAATCAAGGTTAACCAGCCTTCCAAAGTGTGTTGTATGCAGGTTTTGTAGCTTCTTTGAGGAGAAGCAGCAACACCCCTCACTCACCTGTGTCTCTTCCATCTCACAGGCTAACATCAATTCCAGGGATTCAGAGCTACTCTCATACACCCTGTACTGTCACCCTGAGGGCTTCTCTGTACATCATTCCCCTTGCCTAGAACAGAATGCACTCCTTCATCCAATTCCTCCTCGTGGCCCTTTAAGATCAAGCTCAGTGGGGCACGTGCTATACACGCCCTGTGCCATATCACATCGTCATGTTCCTTCACTGTTGTTGGAATGCTGTGCCCCAGCCCCTGACTCTGGACTCAAAGCAAGCCATGTAACTTGCTTTGGCCAACAGAATGAAGTGGAAATGATGGTGGGCCAGTGTGGAGCCTAGCTCAAGAGACCTACAGCAAGCTCTCCTCTTCGGTCACTGTGAGAACAAGCTCAGCCTGGCTGGCTGGAGCATGAGAGATGCACAAAGCAGAGCCAAGTCACCACAGTGACCCAAGACAAGCCTAGCCAGTCATCCCTCAGGCATGTAGATGAGCCCAAGAGAGCTGCCTACCCAACTGCCAGTTAACCCTGGATGCACGAGCAACTTGTATGCTGCTGAGGTTTTGTGACTGTTTGTTACACAGCATTATTGTGGCAATAGACAACTGATACATCTCCTCTGAGAAGACTTCTTTGGCTTCTTATGAAGGAATGGCTTGGTTTAAGGTTCAGGATCTCTAATGGTGAACTCTGAAAGGAGCTAAGGATACGGGGCCCTCAGCTTGGCTGTGTTCTTGCCCCATGGACACTTTTTGCTCTTTTCTGAAACACACCATTCAGCTGTGCTCAACTCACCAGAGATCTAGGCCCTGGGACTTCCGTCTTCATCAAAGGCCCATCATAATCAAATTCAATGTCGACTTTGGCTGCGGCCTGACTGATGTGTCTGGATCCTGCAGTAAACAAAGATGGTGAGAACCCCTGGGGACAGCAGATGTGAGACTCCTGCCCTTATAACACCCAATGTCCCTAACAGAGGCAGTGTCAGTACCTCAGCCCCATCCCCGCCAGACTGCCCCAGAACTCTGAGTGTGGCCACGTGGGCACCACAAGAACGCTGAGGATTTAAAGAAACGGGAAAGCCCGGTGCCAGTGAAGCTGTAAGCAAGAAGGCATGCTCACGTCCTGCTGGTGTGAGGATAAGCTGATGCTGGCTTCCTATTCCTTTCGAATGAGCAATCTCAGTGTTTAGGATTCATCCCAAGAAAATAACGGGACCAGTGCACAAAGATATAGGTTAAAAATATTGGGACTTCCCTGGCGGTCCCGTGGTTAATACTCCGTGCTTCCACTGCAGGGGGCATGGGTTTGATCCCTGGTCGAGGAACTAAGATCCCGCATACAGCACAGGGAGGCCAAAAGAAAAAAGAAAAAAACCAAAAACACACAAAAAATATTTGTCATAGTATTGTTTCTAACAACAACAAAGAGGAAACAACCTAAATGTCCAACAATGGAGAGTTGCTGAATAGAATATGCCACATTCTACCATTTCACAGACAGCGGAATACTGGCAATATTATGTACCCATTATAAAAATTATCCAAATTTTGTAAAAAATTTAATCTATATCCATATGTATATATAGACCTGAGTTTCTCCGCCTCGGGCCTATTGACACTGTGGGCTGTATCTTCTCTGCTGTGGGAGATTGCCCTGGGCACTGCAGGATGTTTAACAGCCTCCCTGGCCTCCACCCACTAGATGCCAGTAGCACCCACCCAGGAGCTGTGCCCCTAGTTGCATCGATCAAAAATCATCCAGGAGAGAATAAGCAAATGTCTAAATTCAGGTGGTCCTCACTTATAGATTTTTTTGGTTAAAAAATATTTGGGGCACAAGTCACTTGCTTGAAACTGATTTCACATTTTTTGCATAGTAATAAACTTGTAGAGGGTTAAATAAACTTGAGTTCCCAGGCTAACCTCACAGAACTTTTTAGCTCAGCATCTTGCTGAAATGAAGGGTAGTTTCAATTCCAAGTCTCACTGATCGCTAAGCAAAAGACGGCTGTGCGGAATCCAAGATAAGTGTGTAATGATTTATAATCAGTAACCCCTAGAAATCCTTTTAATGTCCCTGTTCATCTTTCATCTTCCTGGCACATATTTGGTGGTTGGCAAACGTGAGTTCCTCTTACACGGGTTGCCATACTTGCATCAAACTAGGGAATCTCTAGATGCTTCATATAAATCATATGTGTGATCTTATTTTATCTTTCCACAACCCTGAGGGGTAGGTCGTTATTGTTTGCATTACATAGGAAAGGAAACTAACACTAAAACATGCTAGCATCTCTCTCTGTTTTCTCTCTCTCTCTGTGTCTCACACACACACACACACACACACACACACAACTTGCCAAACTATAAAAAGCCATGATATTAGAAAACATATTTAAATTCATTCTTAATTTTTCATAATTGCTTTGAATATCAAAGAAGGTTTCTGAATTAATTATGCAATAAAGTGTAGCCCTTTGAACGTAAAATCCAGTTAAAATCCAAAACTACCCTTATTTTGAGGCATGAAGGTACCAGCTTTTATTATCTTTTGTTTGATCTTACACTGAAAAGGGAATTACCATTTATTCCATTAGCAGAGAGTTAAAGGTCATGGAACACACTGATGACTTCTAAGAAAACTGTAAACTCTTTCTCTCTTCCAGAGCTCAGGGTTACTGGCCAAGACTGAGTCCAACTAGACCTGCATTCAACAGGGATGCCTATTTGGATAAAAAGAGCTCTTAACCAGTGCTGGTCTTGCTTTGTCTCCAGCAAAGGGGGAAAGTGAAAAATCTGTAAGTAGTAAGTTGCCCTCTCATGAGGATACACAAGTCCTCCCTTCCTTTCTCCAGAAAATGTCTTGACATCGCATTGTAGGAATCAGACTTCTTGGGGGTTGGAAAGCAGGAATACCAGGAATGGAGGGAGTTAGCAGTAGGACCTGCAGCTGAAAGGATCCTGATGACAGGGAGCGTGTGGGGTCATGTGGAGTCACGGTTATGAAGATGCCAAGACCATGAGTAAACAGGACTGGGAGGTGGGGTTGGGGTAGGAGCTAGGAGAGGCAGTGGATAGAGGGGAAGGATCCTTCCACTGGGAGCAGAGATCAATGGGGCATGAGGCGGGGAGGCCATGGCCAGGTGCAAGGCGGATGGGTCTGGGTCAAGAACTGCACTGGTTCCTACCATGTGCCAAGTCTTTGTGGGTGTGGATGGAAGAGGGCCAAAACCTCTGGGCAGAAATCCTGAAAATCAGAGTCTGGTGAGTTTTTTGGCAACTGTGCTATCGGAAAAAGGAAGATGGGGAAGCTAACACAGTTTCAGTCCCTACTTTGTGCTAGACAGGCCCTACCTAGGCAAACGCTCACCTCTTGTTTTAATTAATCCACAACCTTTTTGTGAGATGATGTTGTCCCCATTTTACAGATGAGGATCAGAGAGGCTAAGCAACTTTCCTGAGGTCACACAGCTAGTGAGTTGCAAGGCCAGAACCTAAATCCAGAATACTTGTGCTTTTCCCACTATATCTCAATTTTGATTTTTTGTAGAGGAAAGTAACCAAATACCAATATGATAAATTTTCTCTTGATGATATATAATGCCATAAACCACAAAAAAAAAAAAGAACAAGATTTAAATTGTCAAGGAAGCCTTTTCTGGGATCGCTTATACCAAGTTGCATGAGTAGATGTCCATTTATTGAGCACTAATGGTGAACATACCAGGCATTATTCTGAGCAATTTACATGGATTACTGCATGTAATGCTCACAACCCCCAGGTGGTAAACGTTATTATGCTTCTCATGTTAAAGAAGACACTAAAGCTCAGAAAGGTCAATTAATTTGCCCAAAGTCACACGTCTGTTGAGTGGCTAAGCTGGAAATCTGTCCGCTGGACCTCTCCTTTCCCAGATACTGTGAATGTAACTGATGTATCTTCCATTTCATCTAGTGTGGGTCTTTCAAATGAAACGTTTGCAGCAAAACGACTCACTTCCCCCAGAGGCAAATTACTATCAAAAGTACAAGGAAGCCAAAAAATGTTTGCATTAATATTGAATGATCCAGCTTTTTCATTCATGAATAAAGCAGCACAACCAGAAGCCAGGGGTGTGCCCTGACGCACAAGACCAGGCACAGCGGGTAAATCCAGCACAGCCCTCTGTGGCCATGCCAATCCACACAGTCATTTTTTAACTCTAAACTGTAAAAGCAGCCATCCAATGTTTTTAACGTCCTATTAGTCTTCTGCTGAGAGTAATAAATGAATGTCATTTTCCCAAATAGCAAGGGTTCTGTATGTGAGCCTGGCCAAAATCAAGGTCACGTTCCACTGGAGTTGTTTGCTCTGCTTTTGTTTAAAAACAAAACAACATACCTTATCCCTCCCCTCCACTGTCCACCCCACTTACTCTTAACTAGGAAAATATCAGTAAGCAACAATGAAAAAACAAACACGTCTAATTTCACCACGCTGAGAGAACCATTTTGCTGTCTGGTCTCCGGGTCTCTGTGCTCTACCTGCTGATATAAGATTACAAACGCTTTGCATGATGCCATTGGGAACACTGCCTCAGGCCATGAACTATCAGCATGTTTAATGGCTTTGCAGTGATCCAGTGGGTGGAGGCACTGCACGGAAGCATCTGAACACAGTGAGCGTGGTAGCAGCCTGTGGCTCCCCACTTGGGCACCCACTTCTCTCCCTCACCCTGAGGAAGCAGTTGCCGTGTTGTGAGCTGCTGCATGAAGACATCCACGTGGCACTGAAGCCAGCCACAGCCACGTGACTGAGCTTGAGGGTGGATCCCCGGCTCCCCCGATGAACCTTCACACAGGATCACAGCCCTGGTACCAGCTCAGCTGTGCCTCATGAGAGACCTGGACCCAGAGCATCCACCAAGCCTTGGATTCATAATCCACAAAAACTGTGAGATAATAAACGTGCATTATTTTAACCTCTTAAGTTTGCAGGTATTTGTTATATCACAATAGATAATTAATATGTAGTTAAGGGTGTGGGTCCTGGGGCAACCTGGCTCGGCTCAAAGCCTGGCTCAGTCACTGGCAGGCTCTGAGACTCTGGGAAACTTACATAACCTCTCTGAGTCTCAGTTTGGTTCAGAGCAACGTACCAAGGTCAGTTCCTCAGTTGTGACAAACGCATCCTGGTGATGTAAGATGCTAACACTGGGGAAAACTAGGTGAGGAGCATATGGGATCTCTTTGTACTGCCTCTGCAATTTCTCTGCATACCTAAAATATTCCAAAAGAAAATGTTTATTTAAAAATAAAACCTGTGGGAGAGGAGAGAACATTCCTGCTTTTTATCGCACTCAGGATATAAACACCTGCAACATTCACCATGCAAATCAAGGCCTCCGCAAACAATTTGTCTTCAGAAGGCAGACAGGACTGACAATAAGAAGGGGACATTGTGACAGCAAGCACGGGGCTCTGAAAACTGGGGACAGCCTGGAGGGGCTGGCGTCCAAAGGAGGCTACTGCAAGCCTCCCTCTCCCAGAGCTGCTGGGAGGCACGTGGGGGAGTGGTGATGATAACCCAGTGTCTGGAGCCGGACTGACTTGCATTCAAGGGGCTGTGTGACTTTGCTTCTTGAGCCTCAGTTTTCTCATCTGTAAAATGGGATTCACCCTTTCCTTCCTCATTAGACTATAGGGAGGGAGGTCTCCTGAGATCACGCGGGCAGGGTGCTCACTGGGCTACACTGAACTCAGCGAGACAGAGAGAAGTAGAAGCATCTGAGAGAGACCACGGCGGCAGAATGAGCCAGTGCTGTTGGCCGGTTAGGTGCAGGGTGAGTGGAGGTGAGGGAGAGGGTGGGGTGGACATTCCTGGGATGGGGCCTCCCACCCAGTGCCCTTGAAGCTTTCAGGTGAATTACAAGGACTTCTGTAGTTTTCTTGTTTCTCCGCAGTAAACCCAGCTATGTTTTCTCCAGCAATCCCTATGCAGCCAGCTGGGCCCTTCTGGCTGCTGGGACCACCACCTCCGTGCCAGCAGAGTGGCTCCAGGATGGATCAGCTCCCTGACCACTGCAGAGCTGTCCACCCGGGGACAGGAACACATGGTGGAGATGGGAGGTGTGGCGATGGGGACAGTTTTATGGGGGTGGGTGGGACAGTGGATCCCTTTAACCCCAAGGACTTTTTCAGACCCCGAATTCCTAGTCTGGATTGTGTCTTCCATTAGGGCCAGTTCTTGCCGAGAACTCCCTAGGGCTTACCGGGCACCAGCAGGCGGTAGTTGTGCTGGAAGCTGCAGGCCAGCCGCCGGGTGAGCAACATGGAGGCCATGGTCACCTCCACCGGCAACAGAGACCCCCGTCACACGCTCCTGCCCTGAAAGAAAACAGAAGCACAGAGTCACGCCAACCAAGACCACACCCTTGCTGGCCAAGTATCCCACTCCCCACAATTTCCCCACACAGTGGAGAAGGTTCTTCTAATATGAAATCCTTTGCTTTTATACAGAATATAAACTTTTTTTTTTTTTTTTTTTGGCGGTACGTGGGCCTCTCACTGTTGCGGCCTCTCCGGATGCACAGGCTCAGTGGCCACGGCTCACGGGCCCAGCCACTCCGCGGCATGTGTGATTTTCCTGGACCGGGACACGAACCCGTGTCCCCTGCATCGGCAGGCGGACTCTCAACCACTGCGCCACCAGGGAAGCCCTAAACTTTTTTAAAAAATAAATTTATTTTATTTATTTTTGGCTGCGTTGGGTCATTGCTGCGTGTGGCCTTTCTCTAGTTGCGGTGAGCAGGGGCTACTCTTTGTTTTGGTGCACGGGCTTCTCATTGCGGTGTTTTCTCTTGTTGCGGAGCACGGGCTCTAGTCATGCGGGCTTCAGTAGTTGTGGCACGCGGGCTAAGTAGTTGTGGCTCACAGGCTGTAGACTGCAGGCTCAGTAGTTGTGGCGCATGGGCTTAGTTGCTCCGCGGCATGTGGGATCTTCCCGGACCAGGGATTGAACCCGTGTCCCCTGCATTGGCAAGTGGATTCTCAACCACTGCGCCACCAGGGAAGCCCAGAATATAAACTTTAAAAAAAAACCTTTTTGACCGCCTGACTTGCAGGATCTTAGTTCCTGGACCAGGGATTGAACCCAGGCCACAGCAGTGAAAGCTTCGAGACCTAACCACTGGACCTCCAGGGAATTCCCCAGAATATACACTTTAAATCAAAGCCTGTTCCCATGTTTTCATTTGACCTTGTAGCCAGGTAGGATTATTATGCCCATTTTCTAGATGGAAAAACAAAGAGAGGGGACAGAGTTGGCTTGAGAGCTCTCTGTAGGTGAGCTGGCAAGCTCAGGGCATCGTCCACCTGGGATAAGCAAGGCAGGCCTGTGTTCTACACGATGGAAAGACCCAGACGGACGAAACTTCACAGCAGACGTCATGATGACTGCTCAATGTGGGAAGCGGGGAGCTCCTTCTGCCCTGTTCACATACAGAATATCGGTGGTTGGGAATCCTGCAGATCCAGAGGTGTATCCGGTGGCCCATTTTGGGGGTTGTACTTCTCCCGAGTTTGTTCTGGACTGAGAGGGGTCCCTGGAATGTGGGATTTTCGTTTTGAAACCGGAACAGGCCCAGAGCCCAGTGGATAGTTACTCTACGCAGCCCCAGGGAGTCAGGGTTCCCAGCTCCCACTTTACAGGTGTGTTGGTTGATTCTCTCCAGATTGCTCCTAAGCCCTGATCCCAAATCCCGGCACCTAGCTCTGTTAGTTGCCTTTGCACTGTAGGCCTGGAGCAAAGCCTCCCTCCCGCATTGTTTATCTGCTTCTTCTTATGACCTCTCCCCGCTCCATCCCCCTCTCCCCAGGCCACCATTCAAACGTACTCCTGTGCATCTTTTTGTTTGTGGGTCTTCTCACTAAATACACGCTTTGTTACTTGGCACATGTATTTTCCTTGCGTGCCTACAATACTGGGTATAGACCTGTATTGTTTCTCAGAACAACGACGGAAGCATTCGCTTCTCATTATTACTGTTTCCCGAGTCCTTTCTACATGCTGCCCACCGTGCTAAGCACTTTACATACAGTATTATTAACATTTATTATTATTATTAACACCCACAACAATGCTATATCACACCCTTTTTACAGATGAGGAAACTGAGGTACGTAGATGTTAATGGTGGATCTGAAAACAGAACTCAGCTGTCTGAGTCCAGGGTCAGCAAATGTCACCATTCACCATTCTCAGAAACTTCTCCCTCCATCTACAGGGGTGTAGACATGGCAGCCAGGTCTGTTCTGTGTGACCCAGCCCCACTGGTCATACCTGACTGGTCCCGGCTGGGCCAGAGTCCTGGGAGCTGTTGGGTCAGCCACTATCTACCTTGTAAGAGGAGCTGGCGTTCAAACAGGGTCTTTTGTTTAATTAATTAATTTGGCTGCGCTGGGTCTTAGTTGTGGCATGCGGGATCTTCGTTGCCGTGTGCGGGATCATTAGTTGCGGCATGCGGCATCTAGTTCCCTGACCAGGGATCGAACCCAGGCCCCATGCATTGGGAGCAGAGTCTTAACCACTGGACCACCAGAGAAGTCCCCAAACAGGGTCTTTTCATGGAGAAGAATGTGGCCTGTGCACTAGAGAGAAGCAGCCACAGGAGAGAGAAAGTGGGTCCAGCATGTGGGGGACTCCCTGGTTCCATCTCAAGCCTGCAGCTCAGCTCGGCCATGAGTGCAGCACCCACTTCTGAACCTGTTGGGGGGACCTGAGTTACCTTCCCGGGGGGTGAGTGGGTGGGGGCAGGGGAGAGCCAGGAGTGTTACGCTCAAAGATGTCCCTCCACGTGGGAGGAAACATCAGGAGTGAGGGAAAAGTGTTCCCATCCTAATAGTGCCTTGGTAAGAAAGTCCAGAAAGCCTCCCCCTTCCCCACTTTTCGGGGCTTGCTTGCATTACTTTGAATGGATTTCTGTTGCTTGCAAACAGAATCCTAGCTAACAGCATGGTTAGAGCGTCAGAGCCCCAAATTTTGGGAGTGCATTGGGAATAATAATGATGCCTCTTCTGGGACTTCCCCGGTGGTCCAGTGATTTAGACTCTGTGCTTCCACTGCAGGGGGTGCAGGTTCGATCCCTGGTCAGGGAACTAAGATCTCACATGCCACACGGCACAGCCAATAAAAGAAAAAGAAAATGATAAACAAAACCATAATAATAAGGCTGCTTCTACTCAGCACTGCAGGTGGAGCAAGGCCCTGCAGGGTGGCTAAGGATGAAGACTTCTGGGCGGCAAACCTTCTCTGCCCAGTGGGGGATCGGGATTCCTCCAGGGTGGAAGTGACTGTTCTGAAGGGTACTTTATTCCCCTCAATCTGCTCAACCAGCAGTAGTGTATCTCTCCGTTTCAGAGACGACGAGATGGAAGCTCGGAGGAGTTATGGTATTTGGATTTGGTCATAGGATTGCTTCGGACTGCCTGACCCCAAACCCTTCATTACAGCATCGATTAAGTCAGTGAATAACAAAACACCTACTGTAGAAGCAACGGGGCTTGATGAATACAAATGATCTAGTTCAGAGGGGAAATTTTATGGCTTTTCACCCGAGAAAATATTATTGAGAAAAGCATGGGCTTGGAAGGTGCGACCTTAAATTAACTGAGAAACCAGACTCTTTCCTTGATAACTCAATGGATATTTGATCTATTCCAGAACAGCCAACTCAATGCAAGCCTGTTAATTTTTAGCAGCCTGGTAACTAGGTAGAAAGAGTAGTTGCTGTCTCTCATTTAAGAGCATTGGTCTCAAACGGGAGCACTTAAGACTCCACACAGTTCAATTTCCAGTAGACGTGTTTTTGAAAATGCTAGATGTGTTTTTGAAAATGCGAGAATCTCGGAGAGCTAGCATATTAACATTTGAATGCTCTGCAAAAGTGAAAGTCACATCTATACACTTTCAATTACAAAATGTCACACTGGGAAATATATCTCAGTGATATTTCAGTGGCCTGCAGTTGAAACTGACCTTATAACGAAACCTGATCTCTATCAGACGTTAGTTCTTAGCACAATATATTTCCAACAATCAGAAGAATTAATGTCATTCATTCACTGTCCCTGGCCCACTAATTCAATCAACAAAATTAATTAGGCACCTGTTTCAGGCAAGGCACTGCATTATTTAGGCATAGGAGAAAACGAAGATGGATAAAATGCTCCTCTCTTTCTGAAGCTCATAATTTAGTGTCAGAGGAATGAAGGGAGAAAAAATGGGAGAATTTAATGTACTAGCTGCTTTACGCATCATGTTGATAAATTCTTAAAATAACCTGGCAGGATATGCAGGTGAAAAAATTTCCAGTTCACTGTCAACAACTAATTCTGTATAAGACAGAATGGAACCCTGCCTTTTGCTGGTATAAGCAAGGTACCATGGGAACAGAGAAATTAATTCTGGGTTGGGGGGCGTGCTGCCCCTTGAAAGGCTGCGAGATTTCAGAAGTCACAGAAGAAAGGGGAGGTAAGGCCTGAGCTAATGCTCGGAGGCATGAAAGGACATGGAATGGCCAAGGATTCAGGCAAGAAATCACAGAGTGGAAGGGAAGATGAGGGGCAGAAACAGCTGATCGCCAGATGGAACCCTCTGGAGACCCTCTCGAGGAGGGAGGGTGCCAGCTGCTCGTCTTATCCGGAAGGATCCTGTTCAGTCAAGTCCCAGAGGACAGGGAGGGAATGAGTACTTAGCATGTCAATGAGATGCTGGGGTCATCGTTGAGCTGGGGAGGGGGGCTTGCTGGGGTGAGCTGAGTGGAGGGCACCAACCAGGGTGGGAGATGATGGCGAGGAAGCAGCCAGGGACCAGCTCCTAAACCCTCAGCCTTAGAGATGGTGGTTTAAGAATTATGCCTTCCTCAAAATGTTAAACGTAGGATGACTATATGGCCCAGCAATTCCACTCCCAAAAGAACTGAAAATAGGAATAAATACATAAACATGCATGTTCACAGCAGCACCATTCACAATCATCAGAAGCTGGAAACAACCCACTGTCCATCAATGGACGAGCAGATGAACACCATGCGGTCTGTCTAGACCAGGGAGTATTATTCGCCATGAAAAGGAAAGAAGCACCGATACAACATGGATGAACCTCAAAGACATTATGGTAAATGCAGGAATCCAGACGTCAAAGGTCACACATTGTAAGATTCTGTTTATATATAAAACTTCAAGAATAGGTAAATCTAAAGAGATAGAACTTAGATCAGTGGTTGTCAGGGGCTGGGAAGAGAGGATAGTGGGAGTGACTATGAATGGCCACGGGGTTTCTATTTTGGGTGATGAAAAATTTTGGAACTAGATAGGGGTGATGGTTGTACGACATTGTGAATGTATTAAAAGGCACAGAATTGTTCACTGAAGATGGTTGATAGTTAATTTTGTTATGTGAATTTGACCTCAATAAGAAAGAGAATTGTTGAGTGATCCCTCCTCTTTCACAGAGGGGAGAGAGAGGACCAGAAAAGGGCATAGAGGGGAATGACACATCCTGATCATAGAGGCCTGCGTTTGAATTCCTGCCGCTACAGGCTGTGTGATCCCAAGTTGTCATTTGACCCATCTGCTTCATTCATTCACTTAGCAGGTGTCCCTGTGCCCCTGTGATACGCCAGGCACCGTGCATAGGCACTCTGATGAAATGCAGAGCAAGGCCCAGCTTTAAAAGAGCTGTGATAGATTAGTGATGTCTGTCACGTGCACTGTAATAGTGCAGTCGTTGATTCTAGAGCTCTGTGGTCTGAGATCCCTGGAGGTTTCTGGGGTCACTAAGGAAAGGGGACAGCCTACAGGCAGACTCTCCCTGCAGACTCACTCTGGGGCCCCTCAGATGCAAGTCAGTCACAGGAGGGGCTCCCTTTCCCGGGCGGAGACCCCAAAGCAGCAACAGTGACAGCAGACAGCTGGGTGCCCAGGGGTCTTGCTGGGGGCCAGTCATGCCCGTCTCTCACCTGGCAGGGCAATGATGCCCTCAGGGGGTTCCTGGCTTTCTCTCTTCCTCTCCTTCTGTTTTCTAATTGGTTTCTGACCTTTTTAAAGGACAATTCATCTCACATCACTCTCCTGCCTAAAACCCTCCAATCACACTTAGAAAAATGCAAACCCCGAGAGAGTGGGGATGGAGTTTTTCCTGTTCACCAGGTACCCGGAGCTCAGCACAGCTCCCGGACTCATCGCATTCGAGCTGTGAAAGGCAGACATTCCCACATACCTTTTAAGGTAGATCATATTTAAAATTAGCGAGCAGGTCTGAAATTTGTGTTAAAACAACAATTTAACAATAACATTCCCCTCCCCTCAAATCTAAAGTCACTGTGTCACTGACTGTCCACCTCAGCCCTTGTTTGGCTCGGGCACAGAAGACACATCACTCTCCTGGCCTCGGTTTCCTCGTGTGTAAAATGTAGGTGTTGGATCATATGGTTTCTAAGGCCCCTTCTGACCCCGAGAAGCATGTGGCAAGCAGTTTGCTCAGAATACCTGGCAGCACTACTCCCCACCTCCACTCTTACCCCAGAAGGGGTCCCAGCATCACCCTGTTCCTCCCGCCATGCCCTCTGCCATCTGTGGCACATCTGGAAAAAGGAGGAGGTGACCTGAAGGATCCCGGGCCTGAGGGCGAACTTTCTGAGCACTGGCACACCCTGAGGCTTGTGGCCAAGGCGGGGCTGGAGAAATCCCAGACTCTGAATGGAAACAAGCTGGTTGCAGGCACCCCTGGTCCCTAAAATCCCGTCTCCCTCTGTGTTTTCCAAACCTCTTCCCAGCATACTACTTCTCCCTCACATTCTTAATCTCGTACAACATGTATTTACTTAACGTACTTCTTGAAATCAACTTGCTTTATATCTTTTTTTTTTAACTTTTTGTTTGTGCCGAGAGTCACCTGGGATCTTAGTTCCCCGACCAGGGATCAAACCCGCGCCCCATGCTTTGGAAGCTCCGAGTCTTAACCACTGGACTGTCAGGGAAGCCCAGAAATCAACTTGCTTTCTAAACTTTATAAAGCTATTTTCCTACAACCCTTACTAATCACTCCCCAGCCCCTTTTCCTCAAAGTTTCATCTGGGGCAAATAAAGGTGATGGGGGAAAGAATGTAAGAAAATCAAGACAGGTTGTTAAATTAAAAGCTGGATGCAGTTGACTACCCAAGGTTTCCGGCCTCGGCCAGGCCCCCTATTTTTGCTGGCATGGAGACCACCAGCTCTTAGACAGGTGTTAAAGGAGGACAGGGACTTTTCTCCTTGACAGAACCTAAAGAGAAATTTCAATCAATCAATAAATTAGACAGAATAGGAACCATCAGAGTACACGGCAGATGGGGGCGATCTTTGTTTCAGACACCCAGAGCCCCTACAATAAATGCTGTTTCTTACTGTGCGTTTCAGTCAAAACAAGTTGAAACCCTTGGGTTTCCACCCACTGCTCCCTATCCCTTTTCCTCTAATTAAAATGCTAATTAGTTCTCTCTGCTCCCTCTTATCTGCCTGGTGCAACTGAAGGGTGGGCAGGGCTGGGAGAAAGCAATGTGTTTAAATCAATAGGGGGAGAGGAATTCAGGTGAACGGGGTGGGGGGGGGGCGGGCGGCGGCGGGTGGGGGGGGGAACCTTCCCAATTTGCTTTGGTGGGAGAATAAAAAGTCAAAAGTACTGGTTGCTGGATTTTTTTTTTAACATCTTTATTGGAGTATAATTGCTTTACAATGTTGTGTTAGTTTCTGCTGTATAACAAACTGAATCAGCTATATGTATACATATATCACCATATCCCCTCCCTTGCTGTTTAAGGCTCACCTACTGTGTGCCCTGTATCTTCTATACTACTTTTCGTATCCACCTCAGGTGACAGGCTCAGAGGTGAATGGCTTCCCAAGCTCAAAAGCCAGTGATTTTGGGGTCTCAGAAGCCAGTGATTCTTCCCCATGCTGCTCGTGAGAATCAGGGGAGCTCTCCACCTACGACGCCCACCCCCCACCCCCGCCCTGGGCACACCCACGGATCTGACCTGGGCATTGGTGAAGCTCCCGAGGCAGGGTTGGAACCACATTCCTAAGGGGTAAACAGTGGACCCTGCACTTGACCCAGGTCTGCATGGCCCCCAAATCCTTGGAAATGGTTTCCGACTTTGAAAGTTAAACATCCCAAAGATGAAAAAGAAGAGAAAGAAGAAGATCAAGGTGGCACTTTGGGGAGGTGGTATGCAGGGTGTTTGATGTGAAACCAGCCTCTTTTGCCTTCTGTGTGACCTTGGGCACCTTAAGTAACCTCTCTGTGCTTCAGTTTCCTCCTCTGTAAAATGGGGACAATACCAATTGCACCTAACTCATGCGCTAGCAGAGGGTGAACTGAGACCTGGGACTCGGGTCCCTGCTGTATCCCCAGCCCCAGTGCCCGGCTGAGAACAATCACTGAATAAATAATAAACACTCCAGAACCATCCTACGAAGATGGACTCATCTCTCCACCATGCTGCCTCTCAGGCCCTATGAACACCAAATCTTTGCACGTGTCATTAGCTAGAGATAGAAGCCCCAGACCTCTCTGAGGCCCTGAAGATGCTCTTTCTCATTCTTCTATCTGCTCTAGGGACAGAGACAAAGGGGCTGGCAGAGGCTGGGGACATTCCTTTCCCATCTGCAGCCCTAGCCGTCGGCTTTTCTGCAGACTCAATGGGGACACAATGACACGTTCAGCTAAGTGGGCCTCCATTGTCAAGGCCAGGGGTCGTCATGGCAACCAATAAAGCCAGAAGCCGGGCCTTTACAGATGGCTAACAGGGCCCCATTCATGGGCCTGTGACGGTGGCCTTGGGACAGAAGGTTTCATCTCAGACCTGGCTTCCCTCCTCCGGCCCCGACTCCTGTGACTCCTCCTCCCTGGTTTTCTCTGCAAAATAGACCCCAGCCCTCCCACCCTGCACTCATGATTTCCTTTAAGAACCTGCCTCGTGGAGCATGATACTATAATCAGTGGCTTGTATCAGGAGAGAGGAATATTGTTCTTAGAAACAGGCAAGTGTTAACTCCTAAGACAGACTAAGGGTTCATTTGAGAAAGTAACGTGAGCCAGAAATTGGGCCCAAATGTGCTGTCTATTAGCTTGATGACTCTGGGCAAGTTGCTCAACTAGGGAATTCCCTGGCAGTCTAGTGGTTAGGACTCTGCGCTCTCACTGCCGAGGGCCCAGGTGAGTGCCTGGGGTTCAATTCCTGGTCGGGGAACTAAGATCCCACAAGCCGTGTGGCATGGCCAAAAAAAAAGTCGCTCAGGACTTCCCTGGTGGCACAGTGGTTAAGAATCTGCCTGCCAATGCAGGGGACATGGGTTCAAGTCCTGGTCCTGGAAGATCCCACACGCCGCAGAGCAACTAAGCCTGTGCACCACAACTACTGAGCCTGCGCTCTAGAGCCCAGGAGCCACAACTACTGAGCCCGCGTGCTGCAACTACTGAAGCCCACGCACCTGGAGCCTGTGTTCCGTGACAAAAGAAGCCACTGCAATGAGAAGCCT
This sequence comes from Tursiops truncatus, assembly GCF_011762595.2. Classification (NCBI taxonomy): domain Eukaryota; kingdom Metazoa; phylum Chordata; class Mammalia; order Artiodactyla; family Delphinidae; genus Tursiops; species Tursiops truncatus. The sequence goes on from NC_047048.1 coordinate 30,810,685, forward strand.
GCACACTGCAACGAAGAGTAGCCCCCGCTCACTGCAACTAGAGAAAGCCCACATGCAGCAACGAAGGCCCAACACAGCTAAAAATTAATTAATTAATTAATTAAAAAAAAAACATTGCTCAGCTCACCAGAGCCTCAGTTTTCTCATCTGTAAAGTGGGAAGAATAAAACCTACCCATGGGGTCACGAGGCACAGAATTTGGTTCCGGCCAACTGAAGCCGACACACAAGATATAGAAGAGAAGGCTCCCCGCAGGCCATGTTCTCAGTTTCCAAAGACCCCTCCTCTGCAGGGAAGGTATTTCTTCTACAGCCTCAAGTGCTGGGAGGGACCATTTGCACGTGCAAATCTCTAGCTCTGCTTGAGCCTGAACATCCAGCTTCCACGAGACAGAAGCTGGTCTGCCCCAACATCTCCCATCCTCAGGCTCCTGTCTCCCAGTTCACCTGCCTGCCCCAGCCCGCCAGGCTCCATCAGGAAGCATAAGGTGAACTTAAATCATGCATGCAGGCAGCATGAACAGGGCATCACTAGCACAGAGTGAAGGGAGGAAAGAACAGACAAGGCTTCAAGTCCAAGTCCTCTGAATGGGAGAGACACAGGCTTTATTCTGGGGGCAGGAAACAGGTGTAAAGACGCATCCTGGAATGGCTGGGCTAGTTTTGGATTTCCAACCCCACAAGGGAGCAGGAGTGAGAAAGCAGAATCTGGGCGGGGAAGGATGCTGTGCCAGCACTGAAGAAGCTGACCCAGGCCAACGTACGCGAGTCTGCTCAACTTCACAAATGTTTACGGGGCGCCTGCACTGAGTCAGCACGTGCTGCAGGGCGAGCACATGCCCTGCTCTGTCCTCAGGATCCAGTGTTCCCAAGCGGGGGGCCAACAAGCAACAGATAAGGTCAGTGTGATGAGAGGAGACGTGCTTCCTGTTTAGAGAAACCAAATCATTTTAAGGACTCCAGGAACTGCTAAGTATGCAAATACCACAGCGTATAACAAATGAGCCATTTATTTCCTTCCAGGTCTGCACCACAGGCGACTTGGAAGCACTTTTTTGGTGACTGGAGTTACAGTGTGTGCCCGACAGTATTCCTACGATCCCTTGGAAACATTTTAACTTTTCAGAAATTCAAAGGATCTTTCACTGATGCGTGATGCAGGGTCTGCTACAATTCAATGAACGAATCCCTCCTGTGCCAAGCGTTACCCACACTATCTCATCTACTCCTGGAAGGCAACTACTACTCTCCCATTTTTCAGGTGAGGGAATAGGCTCAGAGAGGTTTTGCCACTTAAGCAAGGACACAAAGCTGGAGATAGTGGAGCTGTGTTAGAACCACGGCCCTCTGCGCTTGAAGACTAAGATCTGGGTATATTACCAGTTTGGTGGTTGTGATCCTTACCCAGAGAGCTCATCAATCAACAGAGACCAACATACATACACCTCCTTTACAGGGACAAAAAACTTCAACAGTTACCGCTGCTTGCAGCCTTCCTGAAGACCGTCATCTTTTCTTTTTCTTTTTTTTTTTTGCAGCACCTTGCAGCATGTGAGATCTTAGTTCCCTGACCAGGGATCAAACACACGCCCCCTACACTGGAAGCATGAAGTCTTAACCACTGGACCGCCAGGGAAGTCCCAAGACCTTCATCTTTTAGCCACACACTCGTTTCCAACCTCAGCCCACACGTGGCACTTTCCCTGAACCCCAAAGCTTGTCCCACAGTCCCTTCCAGGGTGCAGAGGCCCAAATTCCACGAGGCGCCCCATCCCACCCCATGGCATGTAAGGTCCTTGGCGTGGAAGAAGCAGCATCTTTATGACTCCATGGCACTTAGGACAGCTCCAGGTAACAGAGAATGCTAACTGCATGTTTTAAACATCAATATGTGACCCAAGGGTTTGCCTACCTTTTCCTGCGTCCTAATTCTTCTAGCCAACGCTTTAAACATTTTGGTGCAGGAGAGACAGCGAAGGGGAGGGGAGGTCCAAAGATAGAGTCATGAAAAAGCAGCCGATTCGCCGCCTTCTGAGCCAATCAAGCAGGCTCACCCCTTGCTGTTGATGTGGCACAACGGCCATCAGTCATATGATCCTGGCCAAACAGTCAGGCCTTCGGATGGCACGTGTGTGTTGATTTCCAAGATCCTCATGCCAGCCTTACCTGCCCCCCCCCACCCCCCCCAAAGATCTGGCAGCATCTGAGACATCAAACGTAATCTGTCTGTTTAGGGAGTCTTCCCACGGGACCACAGAGGGCAGACGGCTGGAGCCCTTAACCCTACAGCTCACAATGCCTTGTTTAGCTTGTTTATTGAAAGGAGTGGGCCCCGGAGGACAGCATATAGCATCAAAGAAAGAGCTGGGACATGAATCTGGGGAAGAAGGCTGATCACAGCTGCCGGTGATTATCAACACGTGAGGCTGGAGCATTGATCTAGCGCAAAACATCCATCACTTCCACGGTGTTTTGTCCACACAGAGCCAGATACGCAGAGTAAATAAAACTGGCATGGAATATTTCCTGGTTGGCATCCTCCCTGGAGGGGAAACCCACCCAGGTGCCCAAACCTCCCCGGGTTTCTCTCATCAACAGCGTTCTCTGCCTTCCCTCCTGTTGAGAAAAATGCCTCCATTTTATGGCTTTTTGATAGTTTTAGGAAAACAAACTTGCTAATAAAAAAAAAAGAAAATCTCTAAAATGATACTCCTTGAGACATGTACAAAACCCCCAGCCATCCTCCAGGCAAAAAGATAAGGCTTTCAGGAATGAGTTGAGGGCTTCCTATTGAAACCATCTTATTTTTTCACATTTAAAAACTGTGAAATGCCCCAACATTCCTTGGCTCCTTGCTACCCCCAGGATAAAGCCCAGCTGCTTGGCTGGGTACCCCCTGCCCCCAACCTGTATGTCCTGCCCTCTGGACGCTGACCTGTACATACTCTGCTCTTCGCTGCCTCCGGGTTTTCACTCACATGATCCTGTCTGTTGAAGTGTCCTTTCTGCCCCTCGTCCTGTGCATATTCCCTTACCTCTTGTGTACCTTTTCAGAGTGGCCACCTCCGGCCACCTACTCCAAGAAGCCTTCCTGCTTCTCAGTTCAGGGTTAGATGCCACTCATCTGTATTTCTCCAGCAATCTTTCCTTTTATTATTATTTTTTAAATATTTCAGGGGAATTCCCTGGCGGTCCAGTGGTTAGGACTCGGCGCTCTCATTGCTGGGGCCCGGGTTCAATCCCTGGTCGGGGAACTAAGATCTCACAAGCTGCGTAGCATGGCCAATAAATAAATAATTAAATTTCAAACACACAAGATGAATCTGACTCTACCTACCACCTTGTTCCAACTGTCAACATCTGTCATGTTTAGATTAGCCACAGATTTATCTGCATATTCTTTTCCTGTTCACCTGTACTGTCTATCTGTTCACATCTCTGTCTCCGCCTTTAGCCTGTGAGATTCATGTATTCACTCATTCATTCACTCACGGGCCCGCCAGCAGGCACCGCTATGTCCTGACAGCCTATGGCCTGAAGACACAACACTAAATCCTGAGGACCCAGGTGGGATGGTGGGACCAGACAGCAGAGTCCCTGCATTCTGTTCCGGCGGAAGAGACAGACAACAACTAAGTAAACAAGGAAGACAATTTCACATCGTGACAAGGGTCATCAGCAACACTTGACAGCCATCAACCCGCCTGTCTCATCACCTCCAGCACTGAGCACATGTCAGAGGCAGAGGAGGCCCAGCAAACATCTGTGTGCTCCCAGAGCTGGATGCTCTGAGCACAGGGTTCCACCGAGGCAGCCTGGGTTCTGCGGTCACTATGGCAACAGTCCTTCCCTTTCCACTCCCTTGGAAGGGGGCAGTGGATGGGGACCAGGATGACTGAGGATCCGCCCCAGCTGCTCAGGACTGAGATACAGCTCCCCCCACCCCCGCACCCGCTGGCCACCACAGTCTGCTCTCAGGATGACTTTTCAAGTGTGCGAACATCTGGTTCACAAAACCAAAAGGCCATGAGTGAACTGATAAACACTCCCTACCTGGGTTCTTTCTTGATCACCCTGAAGAGTCACCCCCATAATGTCAAGGGGTGAAAGCAACACAAAACAGACAAAACACAGGAGGCTGCTTCCAGCCCTCTGGGATGGACTTCGGAGGCTCTGGTGAGCTCGTGGGCTTATGGGCTCTGACTAAACGTGTGTTTCCCTGGAGGTCTTTACAGCGCACCTGAGTAACTCGTTGCCAGGCGAAAGCAGGAGGGCAGTTCTGTTGGGAAGAGGTGGGATAGGGAGGCCTCTTACCATACCCCCCGCCCCAAGATCTCTGCAGTACCCACTAGGGGCCACCTGCCCAGAGGCCAGCTCTAGAAAGCCAGCCCTGGGTGCAGAAGGGAAAGACCCTCCAGGTTCATCCATCCCTGGCTGAGGCAGGGGTGCTGGGATTACAAGAATAACAGCAACAACAGTATTTAGTGATCACTTACTTCGGGCCAACCCTCTTTTAAGCTTTTCCATAAATAGTGCCTTTAATTTTTAGAACAATCCCCTGAAGCAGTTACAATGATCCTCCTCTCTTACCAACCCCCGTAAAAAGGGGGGGATGGGGTGGAAACTGGAAGCACAGAGAGGTTAAGTGACTTGCCCAGAAACACACAGCCACTAAGTAGGTAAGCCAGGATACAAGCCCAGGCTGGCTCTAGATCCAGCGCTCTTAACCTCTACACCACAGTAAAGAGGTGAAGTCACTCAGACTCAAACTGGAAGTGGGCAAGACTGTTGAGTTATCCTTCGTAATTTCACAAGAAGGGTGGCAGTGGAGCAGTGACATCATGTGGGTTTTGGCTGGGGCTGGAATCTGGCTCTGCCTCTGTTTTCTCAACTGGAAAATGGGTATGATAGAGTTCCCCCATCCCGAGGCTGCTCTGAGGATTACATGAGGCAATCCACGTGCCGAGCTAGGCAGAGTGCCCAGCATGTGGCCGGTACAGAAAAGATGCAAGCATAGCTCAACAACCACCCATAATCCCAGAACCACCAATTGTTAATACTTGGCCACATGTGTACCTAACGCATCTATTTATCAGTCTATGTATTTATTATCTCTCTTCTGGATTCTTTGAGAGATAGTTGCAGACATTGTGGATTTCGTCCCTAAATCCTTCAGCCTGTATAGTCTGAGAACAGGGACATTGTCCTATATTAACCTCAGTACAAATCATCTGAGATACAAGGTATTTCACCTTCAGGAAATTCACCATTGACATAATAGTATTATCTAATATATTCTGTATTCAGATTCCCCCACTTGTCCCCAAAATGTCTCTGGCAGCTGTTTCTGTTTTCCAGGCTCCAACCCGGGATCACTCATCATTGCATTCGTGTGCAAGGCTCTTTCATCTCTTTTTAACCTGGGACCATTTCTCAGCCATTTTGCTTTTCATGCCATTGACATTTTAAGAGTCTAGGCCAGTCGCTTTGAAAGTCTTTATATATTTTTAAGTCCTTGTAAGATAAACTGTAGCCCATGGGCAAATGGAGAAAGTGCCCTATAGGGTAGAGGTACAGGGGGTTTGGGGGCGGGGCAGAGCTCTACCCCTACCCTCTACCCCTACAGCATCAGCTCTACCTGGGTCTAAGTACGAGGTTTCCCGGAAGCAATGACAGAGGATGTTTAAAGGTGATTTGAGCTTTGAGCAGGTGGACCAAGGTGGCGGGGCCCCTGCAGACAGAGGCCATAGTGTAGGGAACGAGAGTGGCATCTTGGAATTACCAGTGGCAGCAACGCCTCTGAGGGTGAGAGCACCGCACTGAATAAGCAGGGTCTGTGCCTGTGTGGACCGGAACCTTCCTGAGGCCGGTCCTTGTCTCTGGATCTGTCTTATCCTCCAAGATGCCAAGGGCACTGCCCAGCCCACAGGCAGTGTTCATCCAGAGCGACCGGCCACCAAGCTTCCCAGAAGTTCAGGAACAGGCAAAGCACAAAGGATTCCCTTCCAGGGGTGACGGCGAGTCACCAGGATTCCCATGTCTTGCCCTGCAAGTGAAATTTCCCTTTCTACACCTGCTTGCCTCTTGCTGGTTCTTGGGGCTTGGGCTGCTTTGCTCAAAAAATTCAAAATGGACTTCTAATTGACCGCGGAAGTAAACCATGTGAGGAGGTTGCCATCCAAAGTTTCCTCACGTCTCCTTGACTAAGCCCTCCAGGTTGTCAAGCAAAATCCTTCCGTCTTGTGGCGGAAGAAAGTGAAATGCCCGCTGATGGGGCCCCGTGAGCCTTCCATTTTTCCAGAGTTTCAGAGAGAAAGGTGTGTGTGTGTGTGTGTGTGTGTGTGTGTGTATGTGTGTGTGTGTGCTGTTTTAACCCTTAGGACAGAAAGGAAGGATCTCTTTGGGGGGTTTGAGTGAAAATGCCCTTTCAAGGTGACCCACACTTCATTTCCTGGGGCCAGGAGGCAGACGCATGTCGGAAGTGGTTCTGCCAACCTACTGATAAATGCAAATTCCTTACTTGTCATTTTAACATCTGTCTTCATTTTGTTCCCACTTGAAAGGGGCCCATACTTTAAAAAGTCAACTATACTTCAATAAAAAATTAAATTAAATAAAAAGGGGTGGGGCTCATCCTGCTCTGTTCTCTCCACAAAATATCCTTGAAAAATCTGTCATGTAGGTTTGTGTGCCCTTCAGACAGAAAGTCACACACAGGCACACTTGTACGCCAAACACCACAGATATCAGTGACACACCTCCACATGTCAGCAGATACATGCGAACACATGGACACACACACACACGCACACACACGCACACACACGTCTACACTCACAGCGCCTGGTCGTCAGGGTCCTGCAGCAAGCCCAGCTCCCGCCTGCTTAAAATGCCTCCTCTATGCCATCCTGCAGAGTCCCAGGGACGCGGCCAGCTGGTTCATCCTAAGAGGCGCCACCGGGTACCAGCTCCCCCCTGGGGAGGATGCTCCAGACTCCCAGGCCGTCCGTCCCCAGAACATGGGCTCAGATACTGGAGGGAGAAAAGGGCTCCTCGGAAGCAAAGCAGATCTGGAAAAGGAAGCAAAGCAGATCTGGAAAAGGATGCGCTCAGCTGGTTCCCAGCAAGTGCTTAGAGGGAGAAGGGATGAGGAGGAGGGGCGGGGAGAGCGAGACATGGATTCAGAGAGAGAGAGAGAGAGCTTTCCAGACAGAAGCAGAAAGGAAAAGATCCACACGAAACACCTGCTCTGGGACTTTCTGAAATAGACTGTTTTTCTCCCCTTGACCCGTCGGGGGTCTCTCCCTAGATTTTTCTCTAACAGTCTCGGGAATTCCTGAAGCTACAAAGCAGAGATCCAAGGTTTCAGATTCCTAAATGGCTTCCCCAGGACTCGGTGGCGGCGGCAGCAGATCCAGCCTATGATGGGGCCACAGCCCTGAGGGGCTCTGAGGGGCGCCAGGTCATCTCCAAGACCTCCAGGGGCTGACGGGCTGCCCTGTCTCTTCCAGTCCCTCTGACCCCCTCTCTGGGCGGGGTCTGGGGGATTACTCTAGCCTCCCCATTACAGACCAAGCTGGGGTCAATGCCTGTCCACAGGGGGCCCAGAAGAGGAAGTGGGAATGGTCACAAGATGGGGAGGGCAAGTGGTGGGCGGAGGACACAGAGCTTTTGGTCACATGCTGCTCATCAGTTGCTATGACGACGGCAAGGGGGTGGGGGCACCCAGATTGGAGGCTGCGAGAGAGACGAGTTGGTTCTAAATCATCGTGACAGCGCTTCAGTTGAGCTATTACGCCGTTGCCGTGGCAACCAATGGGCTCAAATCGCAGAGGAAATCTATAATTATTACAAGCCAGATACCGGCGAACTTGGCGCGGTAATCAGCGTGTTGGGGCAATTTAACGTGAACTCTGGGAGTGGCGTGGGGATCGCTGACCCCCAGCCCCCATCTCTGGGAAGAGTAAGGCCAAAGGAGTCTCAGCAAGGCAGATCTGTTGATGCCACAGAAAGGAAACCTGGAAGGATCTTTTGGCCAAATGAAGAGTAAACATTCGGTGAAACCACATGAAAAATGTCAACATCTGACCATTGAAAAATATTTCCCCTGAATTTATTATGGAAATTTCCAACGTACACCAAAGTTGAATTTGACATTGAATACCTGTCCACTCACTGCCTAGCTTCTGCTGTTAACATTTTTACCATGATGGCTTTCTCACATATCCACCCCTCTTTCCATCCATTAACCCTCCCGATTTGTTGATGCATTTCAAAGTAAACCGCAGACATCAGTGCCCTTCCCCCTCAAATACTTCAGCGTGAATAAAATTAAATATGTGATCATTTTTAAGAACAAAACAGCAATTTAATTTGATTCAATCTAAGTAGAACAAAATCTAGATTTCTGTCATCTAGCTGTCCATCCATCCATCCATCCACCCATCTACCTTCTCTTCCACCCATCCACCCACCCAGCCTCCCACTCATCCACCCATCCGTGCATCCCTGGGAGACCTCATGCACACTCATGGTTTCCATGAATGATTCACCATCCCTGAATCTTCCTCCCTGTTCCAACAGGAGGTCCTGCACATTAAGCTCAATACCTTCTCAACTAAATATCATCATTTTTTCCCTTCACCACACCTATTCCATTTTCTGTGTTCAGCACCTCAGTAAGCAGAACCACTGTCTACCCATTTATTCAAGCCAGAAACTCGAGACACACCCTTGATTCCTCCCTCCCATTACCTTCACTTGGTACCATGCCCTGGGATTTTACTTCCACACTAGCTCTGGGCTCCAGCCTCTCCTCTTGTCCCAGTTCTGGTACCCGTCATGTCTTAGGTGGACAGCTGCCCCAGCCTCCTGGCTGGTCTCCCGGCTGCCATCTCACTCTCCCTCTGCTTTCTCCACACTGATTTATCTTCATGAAATATCTGGCCATGCTGGTGGGGGCACACATTTATACAAATACCTTGGAGAGCAATTTATCAAAATCTAAGTCAAAGAATTTGCAAAGGAGCATGTATGGGGCAATGTCTCCTAAGTCCCCAGCAGTTCCTACACTTGGGTATCACATTGGTTTGAGATTTAAGTCGACCAATGTGTCCAGGGAACGTGCTTTTATAAGCTGCCTCTTCTCTGTCACAAGTATCAACACTAGCTCTTCATCAGGAATACCTTCCCAGCCTTTCAAGCCTCCCCAGGTAACACACAGCACCCCAGCAGCACCCTTAGGTAAGGTCAGTCCTGTAGGGGCTGGTTGTACTAGGTGATGGTCTTCTCCCCTGTTCCAGGGATGACTGTGGAAAATACCTAACCGGAGGGTGAAGCAAAAACTGGAACACACTTTGGAGGCATGGCAAGTTTCAAGGGAGCGTGATGGGGTTGACAGGAAGGCGCCTGGCTCTAGGTCCTGCTCAAACCTCGCAGGGTCCCTGTGCCTCAGTCTCCCCAGATCTACAAGGGGCTGACCATACCTCCCAGAGGGGTTCTGAAGATCAAAGGTGGCAATGGAGGTGAAAACAGCATGGCAAAGTCATCTTGCTACACAAATGAGAGTTATTATTATTAGTTTATCTTCAGATCTACTAAGCCCACTTCTTTTTAAATTGAAGTATAGTTGATTTACAATGTTGTGTTAATTTCTTCAGTACAGCAAAGTGATTCTGTTATACATACATATATATATTCTTTTTTTTTTTTTTTTTTTTGCGTTACGCGGGCCTCTCACTGTTGTGGCCTCTCCCGTTGCGGAGCACAGGCTCCGGATGCACAGGCTCAGCGGCCATGGCTCACGGGCCCAGCAGCTCCGCGGCATGTGGGATCTTCCCGGACCGGGGCACGAACCCGTGTCCCCTGCATCGGCAGGCGGACTCTCAACCACTGCGCCACCAGGGAAGCCCATACATATATATATTCTTTTAAAATATTCTTTTCCATTATGGTTTATCACAGGATATTGAATATAGTTCCCTGTGCTATATAGTAGGACCTTGTTGTTTATCCATCCTATATATAAGAGCTTACATCTGCTAATCCCAAACTTCCAGTCCATTCCATCCCTCCCCCTCCCTCCCACTCTCTCCACCCCCTTGGCAACCACAAGTCTGTTCTCTATGTCTGTGAGTCTGTTTCTGTTTTGCAGTTAGTTTCATTTGTGTCATATTTTAGATTCTGCATATAAGAGATATCATATGGTTTTTGTCTTTCTGTCTGACTTACTTCACTTAGTATGATAATCTCTGGGTCCAGCTATGTTGCTGCAAATGGCATTATTTCATTCTTTTTTATGGCTGAGTAATATTCCATTTTATATGTGTGCCACATCTTTATCCATTCATCTGTCAAGGGACATTTAGGTTGCTTCCATGTCTTGGCTATTGTGAATAGTGCTTCTATGAACATAGGGGTCCATGTATCTTTTTGAATTAGCATTTTCTCTGGATATATGCCCAGGAGTGGGATTGCAGGATTATATGGTAACTCTATTTTTAGTTTTTTGAGGAACCTCCATACTGTTTCCCATAGTGTATTCAAGCCTACTTCTTTTAGATTTTATTTATTTATTTATTGGCTGCTTTGGGTCTTCCACTGCTGTGCGCAGGCTTTCTCTAGTTGCAGCGAGCAGGGGCTACTCTTTGTTGCGGTGCGAGGGCTTTTCGCTGCAGTGGCTTCTCTTGTCGTGGAGCACAGGCTCTAGGCACGCAGGCTTCAGTAGTTGTGGCACACGGGCTTCAGTAGTTGTGGCTCACGGGCTCAAGAGCGCAGGCTCAGTAGTTGTGGCACACGGGCTTAGTTGCTCCGCGGCATGTGGGATCTTCCCGGACCAGGGCTCGAACCCGTGTCCCCTGCATTGGCAGGCAGATTCTTAACCACTGCGCAACCAGGGAAGCCCCTCAAGCCCACTTCTGAATACTAAACACCCCTTAAGTGCCTGGAACAAAAGCTATACCTGTTGCTTCTGTTTGAGTGCCTATTTTTTGCCTAGGGCTGAGGTAAGCACTTTACTTGTATGATCTCATTTAAGCCTCAAAACAACTCTCCTGTAGTAGGGATTTTTGCTCCCATTTTACAGATGAGAAAGAGGCACAGAGAGGTTAAGTAGCTTCCCTGATAAAATACAGAGGGATGCTACCCAGATACCCCCAAATCTTTCTGACTGCAAAGTTCATGTTTCTCCCACTTCTTAATCATTCCACCTTCTTAAATCAGACCTTTAGACCAGTGTTGTTGAAAATATACACTTGACCCTTGAACAACGTGGTGGTTAGGGGCATCAACCCTCCACAGTCCAAAATCCGAGTACTGCTCTCTCTGCCTCAAAAACAAAGGAATTGATAAATGACTCACCCAAGGGCAGGAAGCTGAAATAGCGTGAATAGAATCAGGACTCAAACCCTAGTTTTTTGTATTCTACATACTGTGATCTCTAAATCCAACACAAACTCTCTGTCACACTTAGTTAATCCAAAGATCTGGAAAGTGGAAATATAGGTACTATATATATATTTGTGTGTGTGTGTGTATACACACACACACACAATATATATATTTATAGACTCAGTTTTTTAAAATTTAATTAAATTAATTTATTTATTTTTGATTGCACCAGGTCTTAGTTACGGTCCACGGGCTCCTTAGTTGTGGCTTGCAGGCTCCTTAGTTGTGGCATGTGAACTCTTAGTTGCAGCATGCATGTGGGATCTAGTTCCCTGACCAGGGATTGAACCCTCGTCCCCTGCATTGGAAGGCGGATTCTTAACCACTGCACCACAAGGGAAGTCCCTATAGGTACTACATTTATTGAAAACAATCCGTGCAGTTTAATCTGGGTAGGTCAAGGGTCAACTCTAAATGCGAGTCAGGTATGCAATTTAAAATTTTCTATTAAATCAACTGTACTTTAATAAAATTAAAAAAAATAAAATGGATATAGCCATTGGTAAATTCATGGATCACCTAACATCCAGAATAGGACAGGATAAAGGCCAGAACTGATATATGTATATGTATAACTGATTCACTTTGCTGTACACCAGAAACTAACACAACATTGTAAATCAACTATTCTCTAATAATAAAAACAAAAAAAGACCAGAGCCATACCCAAATTACTGAATATTCCCATTAAAAATTTTTTCTACTGAACACGTTATCAAAAAAGGGGAAGAAGTGAAATTTTAACGTTAGTTGTATGTTCTATTTAACCTGATACATCCAAAATATCATTTCAACACATAAGCGATGTAAAAACTAATTAATGGCATATTTTTCTTTTTTTTTTCTTTTCTTTTTTTTTTAACAATTTAATGGCATTTTAATTTTTGGGGTCTACTGCATCTTTAGAATCGCTTACAGCACATCTCGGTTCAGGTGAGCCACGTTTCTGGTGCTCAGCAGTCGTGTGTGGCAGCTTAGGTGGTGCCTTTACATACCTAGAATGACTCTAAACCTTCAATAATGTTTTTGGTCACCATTTACTGAGCACCTGCTAGATGCCTGGCCCTCTTCTAAGTGTTTCACATATATTAACTCCACTGTTCTCTCCACCCCGGAAAGCAGGCGCTCCTACAAGTTACAGAGGAGAAAAATGAAGCTCGGGTAGTTTAGGTGACAAGCCCAAGACCATGGAGCTAATTATCCGAGGAAACCTGGCCCTTCACGGCCACCCGCTAATGTCCGATCTCCTCCTACAACATATCAGTCTGTAAAAATTAAACTCCCAAGAAAAAGGATTTGACTTGCGGCACTTAATTTTAAACAATCTGATTAATCAATATATACGATCAAATAAACGTTAAAAAGTATGCAACGCACTCTGAACTCCGAACCAACGTGGGACCTTAAGAATGGAGGGCTTCCCTGGTGGCGCAGTGGTTGAGAGTCCGCCTGCCGATGCAGGGGACACGGGTTCGTGCCCCGGTCCGGGAAGATCCCACCTGCCGCAGAGCGGCTGGGCCCCGTGAGCCATGGCTGCTGAGCCTGCGCGTCCGGAGCCTGTGCTCCGCAACGAGAGAGGCCACAACAGTGAGAGGCCCGCGTACCTCAAATAAAAAAAAAATGGATAGCAAACCAGACCGTGAACCCCCCACCAGCATGCCTCCTTTTGTTTCGATGGGATATGAATTAGAGGGAATGACCAAGTTCAAGTTTCTACCCCTCAAAGCAGCTCCCTGTCGGACAATGGTGGCTTCATTCTTTTGTGAGATCTTAAGAGCTTGCTCCTCCCCCTGGTTTTACTTATGACATGCAAAGATTGGCTGTATTCTACTGGGGATGGGGATGGTGGTGGTGATTTTATGACTGGTCCTGGATGATCCTGGACCAGTTTGAAGCACAAGTGATACCTGACCTGGGCTGCCAACATCCCTAATGCCTGGTGAGGATGCACCGGAGTTCAGTCCAGCCAGCTCTTTGGCTCCATGGTGTGGCTGCTGCCTCAGAAATGCAGGCTGTAAACCGGCATAAAAGTCAACCACACCTTGGTGCTGATTCTTTGAATGTGACCAGAATTACCTGGTCATCAGCTTGAGGATGAAACCAGAGAAGGGAGGAAGAAAGGCAACTCTAATCTGCCTCTAACTCATCTGCTTCTCTCCATTTCCATTAGGTGCTCCAGCCTGGGCATCTCTCGGCAGGTCTACTGCAGGGACAGAGTCATCTTCCTAATTCCACGCTCTCAGCTTGTCACTCCACAGCTAAGGACAATTTGGTTCCCGGTCTTTCACGAAGCCGCCTGTCTATCTCTCCTAATTCATGTCCTGCCACTGCCTTTTGTTCACTGTCTCCAGCCATTCTGGCCTCTGAATCCTGGAAAGCACAGAGCTCTGTGGCCTCAGGGCCTTTGCATTGGCCATTCTTGCTGCCTGCACTGCTTCCCTCAGGCCTCCTCGGCCAGCTTCTGTGCATCCTTCAGGTCTCAATCATTGCGTGTTATCTCCTCATGGAACCTCATGGAAATATGCTTGTCCTGCTGTAATTTCTTACAGCTTCCTGTGTTACTGTTCCTTTCCACTTATCACAGCTTGCACTTAAACATTTGTGTATCTTCTTACTCCATGCCTTCCAGGATATTCCCCATTCCCCAGAGATGGGGTGAGCGCCCAGCACAGTGCATGGCACACACAAGGCGCACATTCACTATTTGTTGAGTGAATTCTTGCTATTCCCATTTTATAGATGAGAGCACTGAGGGTTTGGAAGAAAAGAAACTTCTCCAAATGACACAACTATATTAAAAAAATTGTTGATAGCTATCATATGATATCACTTATATGTGGAATCTAAAAAAAATGATACAAATGAACTTCTTTACAAAACAGAAACACACTCACAGACATAGAAGACAAACTTACGGTTATCAAAGGGAAAAGGGAGGGGGGGAGGGGTAAATTAGGAATTTGGGATTAGCAGATACAAACTACTATATATAAAATAGATGGGGACTTCCCTGGTGGTCCAGTGGTAAAGAATCCGCCTTACAATGCAGGGGAGGCAGGTTCGATCCCTGGTCAGGGAACTAAGATCCCACATGCCACGGGGCAACTAAGCCCACGTGCCACAACTACTGAGCTCGTGTGCCTCAACTAGAGAGCCTGCGTCCCGCAAACTACAGAGTTCACGCACCCTGGAGCCTGCGCGCCACAACTAGAGAGAAAAACCCACATGCTACAACTAGAGAGAAGCCCACACACTGCAATGAAAGATCCTGACTGCCTTAATAAAGATGCTGCATGCCACAACTAAGACCCGATGCAGCCAAAAATAAATAAAATAAAAATAAATAAATAAATAAAATAGATAAACAACAAGGTCCTACTATATAGCACAGGGAACTATAGTCAATATCTTGTAATCAACTATAATGGAAAAGAAAAAAATTATTGACATCCTCTTGTATGCAAAGTTCTAATCCAAAGGGTCTAGACGTTCTGCCAAGAAATGTGGCCAATTCGCTAGCACACAGTTATACTCAAGAAATAGCATCTGTGACTAGGAACCAAGATGGCGGAGTAGAAGGACGTGCTCTCACTCCCTCTTGCGAGAACACCAGAATCACAACTAGCTGCTGGACAGTCATCGACAGGAAGACACTGGAACTCACAAAAAAAGACACCCCATATCCAAAGACAAAGGAGAAGCCACAATGAGACGGTAGGAGGGGCGCAATCACAGTAAAGTCAAATCCCATAACTGCTGGGTGGGCGACTCACAGACTGGAAAACATTTATACCACAGAAGTCCACCCACTGGAGTGAAGGTTCTGAGCCCCACGTCAGGTTCCCAACCTGGGGGTCCAGCAACGGGAGGAGGAATTCCTAGAGAATCAGACTTTGAAGGCTAGTGGGATTTGATTGCAGGACTTCGACAGGACTGGGGGAAACAGAGACTCCACTCTTGGAGGGCACACACAAAGTAGTGTGCACATGAGGACCCAGGGGACCGAGCAGTGACCCCAGGGGAGACTGAACCAGACCTACCTCCTAGTGTTGGAGGGTCTCCTGCAGAGGCGGGGGTGGGGTGGCTGTGGCTCACCATGGGGACAAAGATACTGGCAGCAGAAGTTCTGGGAAGTACTCCTTGGCGTGAGCCCTCCCAGAGTCTGTCACTAGCCCCGCCAAAGAGCCCAGGTAGGCTCCAGTGTTGGGTTGCCTCAGGCCAAACAACCAACAGGGAGGGAACCCGGCCCCACCCATCAGCAGTCAAGCGGATTAAAGTTTTACTGAGCTCTGCCCACCAGAGCAACACTCAGCCCTACCCACCACCAGTCCCTCCCATCAGGAAACTTGCATAAGCCTCTTAGACAGCCTCATCCACCAGAGGGCAGACAGCAGAAGCAAGAAGAACTACAATCCTGCAGCCTGTGGAACAAAAACCATATTCTCAGAAAGATAGACAAGATGAAAAGGGAGAGCGCTATGTACCAGATGAAGGAACAAGATAAAACCCCTGAGGCTTCCCTGGTGGCACAGTGGTTGAGAGTCCACCTGCTGATGCAGGGGACGCGGGTTCGTGCCCCGGTCCGGGAAGATCCCACATGCCTCAGAGTGGCTGGGCCCGTAAGCCATGGCTGCTGAGCCTGCGCGTCCAGAGCCTGTGCTCCGCAACAGGAGAGGCCACAACAGTAAGAGGCCCGAGTACCGCAAAAAAAAAAAAAAGAAAAAAAAAAAGAAAAAGAGGGAGAGGACTCAAATCAATAAAATTAGAAATGAAAAAGGAGAAGTTACAACAGACACCACAGAAATACAAAGCATCCTAAGAGACTACTACAAGCAACTCTACGCCAATAAAATGGACAACCTGGAAGAAATGGACAAATTCTTAGAAAGGTATAACCTTCCAAGACTGAACCAGGAAGAAATAGAAAATATGAACAGACCAATCACAAGTAATGAAATTGAAACTGTGATTAAAAACCTTCCAAGAAACAAAAGTCCAGGACAAGATGGCTTCACAGGTGAATTCTATCAAACATTTAGAGAAGAGCTAACACCCATCCTTCTCAAACTCTTCCAAAAAATTGCGGAGGAACACTCCCAAACTCATTCCAAGAGGCCACCATCACCCTGATACCAAGCCAGACAAAGATACTACAAAAAAAGAAAATTACAGGCCAATATCACTGATGAATATAGATGCAAAAATCAACAAAATACTAGCAAACAGAATCCAACAACACATTAAAAGGATCATACACCATGATCAAGTGGGATTTATCCCAGTGATTGAAGGATTCTTCAACATATGTAAATCAATCAATGTGATAAACCATATTGACAAACTGAAGAATAAAAACCATATGATCATCTCAATAGATGTAGAAAAAGCTTTTGACAAAATTCAACACCGATTTATGATAAAAACTCTCCAGAAAGTGGGCATAGAGGGAACCTACCTCAACATAATAAAGGCCATATACGACAAACCCACAGCAAACATCATTCTCAATGGTGAAAAGCTGAAAGCATTTCCTCTAAGATCAGGAACAAGACAAGGATGTCCACTCTCACCACTATTATTCAACATAGTTTTGGAAGTCCTAGCCACGGCAATTAGAGAAGAAAAAGCAATACAAATTGGAAAAGAAGAAGTAAAAGTGTCACTGCTTGCAGATGACATGATACTATACATAGAGAATCCTAAAGATGCCACCAGAAAACTACTAGAGCTAATCAATGAATTTGGTAAAGTTGCAGGATACAAAATTAATGCACAGAAATCTCTTGCATTCCTATACACTAATGATGAAAAATCTGAAAGAGAAATTAAGGAAACACTCCCATTTACCATTGCAACAAAAAGAATAAAATACCTAGGAATAAACCTACCTAAGGAGACAAAAGACCTGTATGCAGAAAACTATAAGACACTGATTAAAGAAATTAAAGATGATACCAACACGGCTTCCCTGGTGGCGCAGTGGTTGAGAGTCCGCCTGCCGATTCAGGGCACACGGGTTCACGACCCAGTCCAGGAAGATCCCACGTGTCGTGGAGCGGCTGGGCCCGTGAGCCATGGCTGCTGAGCCCGTGCATCCGGAGCCTGTGCTCCACAACGGAAGAGGCCACAGCAGTGAGAGGCCCGAGTACCGCAAAAAAAAAAAAAAAAAAAGATGATACCAACAGCTGGAGAGATACACCATGTTCTTGGATTGGAAGAATCAATACTGTGAAAATGACTATACTACCCAAAGCAATCTACAGATTCAATGCAATCCCTATCAAATTACCAATGGCATTTTTTACAGAGCTAGAACAAAAAATCTTAAAATTTGTACGGAGACACAAAAAACCCTGAATAGCCAAAACAGTCTTGAGGGAAAAAAAACGGAGCTGGAGGAATCAGACTCCCTGACTTCAGACTATACTACAAAGCTACAGTAATCAAGACAATATGGTACTGGCACAAAAACAGAAACATAGATCAATGGAACAAGATAGAAAGCCCAGAGATAAACCCACGCACCTATGGTCAACTAATCTATGACAAAGGAGGCAAGGATATACAATGGAGAAAAGACAGCCTCTTCAATAAGTGGCATGTGGGATCCCGCGGCATGTGGGATCTTCCCGGACCGGGGCACGAACCCATGTCCCCTGCATTGGCAGGCAGACTCTCAACCACTGCGCCACCAGGGAAGCCCCAGAGGAATGATTTTTGAAGTGATGTAATGAGAGAGAAAAGACCGTAAAATTTTATATGCAGTCTGGCTATACTTTCATAGAGGTGCCAAAACAAACCCATAAACCAATACACGAGAAAGGAAGGCTGGAAAGAAATGGATTTTCTGTTCAACACCATTTTGTCTTGGATATGGGGCTATGGAGTGGAAGTCTACTTTTTTCCACCTTTTGGTATTTTCTGAATCATTGCTAATGACCTGAAAGCAGCCTCTCTCTCTAATAATATACAGAGAAATGATAACAGAGAGCTAGGGTAGCCTCAGCTGATGGCAGCAAAATGTGTCTAGACATTTAATTACAGGAAAACAAGTACTGAATAAATTGACACGGCATTAACAGAGAGCCTCACAGACACTGGAACATTGATCTCTGTGTTCGATTTGGTTTCTGAAGATGTGGGAGGAGGAGGTGAGCTTTCAAATGGACTCTAAAAGGGACGTTTGTTTCCTGGCATTGAACCAGGTCAAACCGGATTCCAATCCCAGTTGTAAATGCTTGAAAGTTGAAAGTAGGTCAGCACAGTCAAGGAGCTCAGGGCACCTGTGGTCAACACAAAGTGAAATTTCTCCACTCATCCCAAGACATAGGAGGAAAGGGAAGCTTGGAGTCAGGAAGCCCAGAATTCCTGGAAGGCCAGGAAAGAGGATGTTCTGAGGCTTGGCTGCCCAGGGATTCAAATTCTAAGCTATGAGTCTGCACAGTGTGGCCAGTTGCGTGATTTTTGCAAATGAAGATCTGCTCGTTCATTTCCGGCCACTGTGGCTACTACAAAGCACTACAAAGACAGCTGTGTAGCTGCAACAGAAATCACACGGCCACACTGCAGAAAATATTGACCATCTGGCCCTTTGCGGAAAAAGTTTGCTGAACGCTGATCTAGGCTTTCCAAGCCTTGAAACCACGGATCGGTCGTATCTTCCTAACGACACAACAGTGACCCATGTGCATCCACGTCCAGAGCGCAGTCTTTAGAGAAAGCGCGAAAACCCTGGTTTGGTGGAGCCACTCTTTGCAGCAGACGCTGTTTCCTTTCCTGCTAACACGTAGGCAGCACTGGAGGTGCGTGTTTCTCCAGAGCCAGCATTTGCAGTCTATACACACACACACACACACACACACACACACAATTGAATATTACTCAGCCATAAAAAAAGAATGAAATAATGCCACTTGCAGCAACATGGATAGACCTAGAGAATATTATGTTAGTAAAGTCAGACCGAGAAAGAAAAATACTATATGATGTCACTTATATGTGGAATCTAAAAAATAGTATGAGTCTATATACAAAACAGAAACAGACTCACAGACATAGAAAACTAATTTATGGTTACCAAAGGGGAAAGGGAGCAGGGGAGAGATAAATTAGGAGGAGTATGGGATTAACAGATCCAAACTACTATACATAAAAGACATAAGGAACAAGCATTTACTGTATAGCACAGGAAACTATACCCAACAGCTTGTAACAACCTATAATGGAACATAATCTGCAAAAAACCCAAATCAGCATGCTGTACACCTGAAACGAAGACAATATTGTATATCAAATATGCTTCAATTAAAAAAAAAGCTGTCTATCTTTCCCACATCCCCATAAGGATTCGAGCTCCCTAAATACAGAGCTTCGTGTCTATTTTGATCACTGAGATATGTGACATGATACAGCAATGGTCATTCTAATTTTACAAAAGGGGAAACGAAGGCACAGAGAGATTAAAGTAAACTGCCCAGAGTCACACCCGATGATAAACAGCAGAGGTGGGAGTCCAACCCCGTTGGGAACTGTCCCAGAGCCCGTGGCCTTCTGACTTCTGCCCCCATTATAATTTCATGCAGGGCTTGGCACATAATAAATGCTTCGCAGGCATTTATTATGCTTGCCAATGCAAGCATAATAAATAACAGAAGGCAAGCTCTTCTGTTGTCAGTATTGATATGATTCTCCCCAGATTTGGTTCTGTCTCACTACTGCACGCGCTCACAGCCCTACTGCAGCTTTTAACTAAAGCATTAATTGCAGGGTTTCACAAGCAGGAGGGAGATGCCCGACACCAAAGGGCATCTCCTGCAGATCCCATTCAGATGAAGTTCAAAAACAGACAAAGCGAATCTCTGCTGATAGATGTCAAACAGCGGTTACCCTCTGGGGGTTATTAACTGGGAAGGGGCACGAGGGAACTTTCTGGGGGCTGGGAATGGTCCGTATTGTGATCTGGGTGCTGGTCCCGTGTGTGTTTACATAGGTGAAGACTCATGGAGCCGTATGTTAAGTTTAGTGCAGTTTGCCATATTAAGCTATTCATCCATTTTAAAAAAGGTAAAAGGAAGGAGAAGATAACTAATAAGGACCTCTGTATAGCACAGGGAACTCTACTCAGTACTCTGTAATGACCTATATGGGAAAGAATCTAAAAAAAGAGTGGATATGTGTGTATGTATAACTGATTCACTTTGCCATACACCTGTAAATCAGGTGTACTGATTTGTAAATCAATTATACTCTAATAAAAAAATTTTTTTAAAGATGATCATAACAATTTAAAACATAAAAAAGGGTGAAAGGAAGGAGAAAAGGAATATCAAGAAAACCCAGGTCCCTTCCTCCAAAATCAATTGCATAATTTTAGTTCAGGACTCTCTCCAAGTAACTGTAAGCTCTGAGATGGCAAGAACCACACACTGGATGCCCTGTATCCCCACCATGGCACAGCACCTGGCACAGACAACATCAATAAATATTCACTGAAGGAATGAATAAATGGACTGATCAATGCCCCGTCCGTGCAGCAGTTTGCTTGTTGCAAAGGTGCTACTGCAGTATCTCCCCTCCTGCACATCCTGTCTCTGTGACCTTGCTCCCCGCCTCAGGAGGTAGGGGTCTGTCTCTACAACCTATTGAATCTGGAAAGGCTACTGTGGCTACTTTGACCAAAACAGTATGGCACGTTAGGGAGAACAGTTTGGCTGTTTCTTCAAAAGGTACACAGAGAATTACCAGACGACCCAGCAATTCCACGCCTAGGTAAATACCCCAAAGAACTGAAAGCAGCAACTCAAACAGATACTTGTAAACCAGTGTTCATAGCAGCCCTATTCACAGTAGTTAAAAAGTGGAAACAACCCAAGTGTCCGTCAACAGATAAATGGATAAAGAAAATATGGTCTATCTATACAACATAAAAAAGAATGAAGTACTCATACATGCTACGACATGGATGAACCTTGAAAACATCATGCTCAGTGAAAGGAGTCAAGTAAAGGACAGATAGTATATGATTCCACTTATTTGAAATGTCTAGAATAGGCAAATTCATAAAGACAAAAAGTTGATTAGAGGTTACCAGTTGGAGGGGGGAGGAGAGAAAAGGGAATTATTGCTTACTGGTTACAGAATTTCTGTTTGGGGGGATGAAAAGGATTTGGAACTAGATAGTGGTGGTGGTTGCACAGCAATGTGAATGTAATTAATGTCACTGAATTGTACTTTTAAAACTGTCTAAAATGTCAAATTTCACATTATATATATTTTACCACAATTAAAAAACACTAATAATGTAATATTCCCAAACTCATCGAATTGTGAAATGAATGTGTGAATTGTTTGGCATGTGAATTGTATCTTAATGGAGCCTCCAGGAAACAAACCAAAACAATATGGCGGAAGTGATGCTGTGCCAGTTCCAGGCAGAGCCTCTTCCTACCTCTTGGAAGCAGCCTCCATGGAAGCAAACGAACTTCTCTGAGACTTCCGAGCCATGCATGAGAAGCCCAAGTCACGGGGAGAGGTTCTGGAGGCTGAGAGCTGTGCAGAGAGAAAGGCCAGAAGCACCACAGGGCCAGGCCTGGGAGGGAAGTAGTGCTTTGGACACCCAGCCCAGTCAAGTCTTGGGATGACTCCCATCCCGTCTGCACCTGACCCACCACTGTATGAGAGACCCACAGCCAGAACCGCCCAGCTGAGCCCAGCCAACCCACAGAAGTGGGGGAGAGAATGATCAATTGTTGTATTAACCACACTCAGTTTGAGAGGCTCTGTCCACATCTCAGCACTTTTGGAGCTAGTGTGATGGAGGGAGAGCCCTGGTGAGGAAGGGCGGAAGGAAAGTACACAAGCCCTATGTCACGATGCTGCAATTCAAATATTGGCTCTTCTAGTCAATATCTGCTTAGTGCCATCTCTTTGAACCTCAGTTTCCTTCAAACCTGGGCACACCTCATTTCTCAGGTGGTTCTAGGGAGAGAAGATATATCTGGGGCACTGTCCCATTCTGCCTACCTCTTGGCTCTCCTGGCTCAGAGACCATGATGGGGTCGCCTGTAGGGGCCCTGGGGGGAGGGGACTGAAGGTACCTCCCAGCTGTGGACTCAGCTGCTTCCATTCTCCCTCGGGCAGACCGAGTCGGAGGTCTCGCGCCTCCAGAGGGAGCGTGGCCCTGCTGACACCTTGATTTTGGACTTCGGGCCTCCAGCACCGTGAGAGAATAAATTTCTGTTGTTTCAAGACACCCAGTTTGTGATACTTTGTTACGACAGCATCCTCTCAATGAATGTTTCTGACAGTCACGACAGATAGGCACTGTTCTCATCACCTCCAATTCACAAACTGTCGGCTCCTCCCATTTAAAATTTACACACGAGGAAAGGAAGGCTCAAGCTCGTATGCTCATCACTCGGGCTGGGATCTGAACCCAGGCACTGATGCCACTCCCTCAGGTCCTGACATCATTCCAGACATTTCCAGGACATCCTCTCTCTCTGTTTCCACCCGAATCCAAGCCACCTCCAAGTCACAGCAGCTTTCCCTGGGGCCCTGTTCAATCCACATTCCATGGGGCAGCCAAAACAGACCAATGTCACTCCCTGGTTAATAGCCTACCAATGGTGTTTGATTGCAAAGACAATAAAACGCAACCTTCTCATTACAACCTCAAAGTCCCTGGACCTGGGTCCTGCCGTGCACTTCCTGTACAGAGCCCTGCCCCCCCCCGCCCCCGGCCCCGGCCAACATACTTCACTGTCTCTGAATGGGTGGCACGTTCCACAGCTCAGAAATCACACTTTCAGAGAGGGCTTCCAGACTCCACTACTTCACCTTGCCAAATTTTATGTTCGTTGAGGCCCTTCACAGTTTCCCATTTGTTCATTGATGCATTCGTCTCCCTGCCCCGGAATGCAAGCTCCTCTTCACCTCTGTTTCATCATGGACATGAAATATAATTTATGTGTTGAATGTTGCTAAGTCCTTGGGATGTGGACACCTCTGGGAATGGGGGCAGCATGCTGACTTTGTAGGAGGGAAAACTAAAATCAACAAATGATTGGGAATTCCCTGGTGGTCCAGTGGTTGGGACTCAGGGCTTTCACTGCCAGGGCCAGGGTTCGATCCCTGGCTGGGGAGCTGAGATCTTGCAGCTTTGTGAGGCCAAAAAAAAAAAAAAAGAGCGAGAACAAATGATTCCTCAACCTAGGCAGCTTTCTCCTGGGGAAGTAGGCGGCCTTGGGTCAGCTGGGACAGGCCATCCAAGACCAGTGTTCCTTAGGTCTGCCCCCAGCACACCCGGCTGCTGGGAACACTCCCCCGTCTCTCCTGTGACAGTCCCATCAGCCGGTCAGCACCTGCAGATGAGAAGGGCTGACCAGGTCTCAGGGACACAGTCAGATTGCTGACTCCCAAAATTCCCAAGAGTTCTCAAGGTAGAGAGCAGCCTTCTCCCCGGGAGTCCCCCTGCACAGTCACACCAGCCCTGCTGTGTGCCCAGAAACCTGGGCAGAACAGAAGGCCGCAATAGGATCCCGAATAACATGGGGGCTATGGGCACGAGCTGAGCACGGAGACCTGGGTTCATGTGCCGGCTGTGCCTTGTGCGATGGCTGCCGTCTTGGGTAAGTCACAAAACGAGAGAGAAATAACCAAGACGGGCAGATTTCGGGCCAATAACTAAGGAAGCTCCTCGTGTTGGAGTGGGTTCGACTCCAGAGGCTGGGCGTCTTCTCATCTAGGATGCAGGAGAGGAGTTTCAAGCATCACGGTTAGACTGGATCAGCTCAGAGATTCCTCCTGGTCCCAGGTTCTGAGATTCTGTGCCCTGTTGGACTGTCCACTCCCCCGGGTCCACTGTCCAAGGAATGGCGGGTGTCCTGGGGCAAACTGCTCTGGTTGGTTGTCACCAGTAACTACCCTGTGTCTCTCTGTCACCACGAGTGCTGTTTGTTTTGAGACAAAACACCACTCCATCACATGGAAGACGTCTTCCCATTTAGTGGATAAGAAAACCAAGGCAAAGAAATCTGAAGCGCCCTTTTGTGGGTCAGGCTTTATCTCTGCTCTCTGATCACTGATGCATTTAAACATCTCGTGATGCAACGGCAGAGCCATTTTGCAGGTGGGGAGACAGATTCACAGAAGGTTAAGTAAAACTCACCCCCCTTCTTGTATTGAACAAGTTGACAGCTGGGGTTTGAACCCATATCTGTCTGGCTGCCTGGCTTTTCTGCAGAATCACGAGCATGCTGCTATGGGGCGATTCTACAGGTGCGGAGAAATGCAATCTCTACCATCATTTGGCTCCTGCAGAAAATGAAAAGTACACCAAGTCACCGGCCTCTTATCGCAGCCACTATGAACCATCTGCCTCTCCTTCTGGTCTTTTGACAGAAATCTCTGAGGAGTTCTCCTGTCTCTCATCCAATGCCGACTCAAGTGCAGAGATGTCTTGTAGACTCAGCAACTTTCCCCAATAACCATGTGGCGTCGACATGCCATTCTTCTTTCCAAAGGACATCCCCAAGCAAACCTGGGACTCTTCATTCCACAGATCTGAAGAGATGCAGAAAAAAGAGCTCACGGAGATATGGGCTCTGGTCAGACAAGGCTGGATGCCGGTGTTCCTGGTACCAGCTCGGCTCCCGGGCTCAGCGGCTCCCACAGAACACCGTCTACTGGGCCTTGTGTTCATGTGAGGAAATACGTGGGGAGCCGGAAGGAGGTTGGGGATGCACAGCGTGTGTGTGGGGAAGGGGGCATGGAGCTCTGGGGGACTCACCCCCGAGAGCCTCCAGTTGGAACTCTGTCAGGATGAGGTGGCCTCCCTGAGTTTCCTTTTCCTTCTCTGCCCGTGAGTGCCTGACCGGGCATGGGCCGAGACCAGCTTTCTAAAGTTACTCCAGGGATGGCTCAGCCTTCGGGGTGCACCTGTCACGGCCAAGTCCACTATTCCACCGGAAGCTCTTCTTTTAGCAAAGTGGCAGCGGCAACTGGGCATCTCAAATTTAAAACTTTCAGAGCTGGATAAAGACCTCAGAGATCTTGTCCAACCCTCCCATTTAACAGAGCGAAAAAACAAGGCTCAGAGAAGACAAGCAATCTGTCTGATGCCTCATCAGATGTGATTATTAACCCCATTTTACAGAAGAGGCACAGAGGCTAACTAACTTGCCCAAGTGTTCCACTGTTCAGTTGGGCAACGTAGCAAAACCCCACACAAAAGGCGAGAGTTTGCACAGCTGCTCATCCCCCAGGATAAACACGCAGGATCTCACCCAGACACGTGCGGTGACCCCGGGCACACGTGTTTAGTAGCTTCAGCATGAATGCATTCATGTGCTACGTTCCCACGAGAAGGAAAAGAATATAATATGGCAAGTGTCCTGAGTTTCAGGCCCCCATGGGGGGATTTTTCTCTTAACCCCCTATCAACACAGGGGTGAACTGGCAGTACTGGAAATGCCCTGGATCCAGAATGGTGGGTTTTTAAATTGTGGGAATTCCCTGGCGGTCCAGTGGTTAGGGCTTGGCGCTTCCACGGCAGGAGGAGGCCCGGGTTCAATCCCTGGTCGGGGAACTAAGATCCCGCAAGCCGCACCGTACAGCCAAAAAAAACAACAACCCATCTTGAGCTGAGCATCACAAATTCAGCTGCTGCCTCCTTCTTGGATGTTATCTAGAGCATTTTACTGACTCCAATGCAGAGCCTAGGCCATGCCATCCTAGCAGAAGAAACACCCAGAGACCCGGTAAGAACCAGTCCCAAGGCACAATGTGTCAGAGAGAGGCGTCCCCTTACAGAAACTTCCCAAGAAAACCTTCGAAAGGGGGTGGAAAAGGCGTGCTCTCAAGCAGGGTCTCCCAGCCTCAGCACTATTGACTTTTTGGGCCAGCCAATTTTTTGCTGTATGTGGGTTGGGGGCTGTCCTGTGCACTGCAGGATGTTAACAGCGTCCCTGGCCTCTGCCTACTAAATGCCAGTACTATCCCCTCCACCAGCTGTGACAACCCAAAATGTTTTCAGACCTTGCCAAAGGTCCCCTGTGGGGCCACAACTGCCCCACTGGAAACCCCCTACTCTTAAACAGGCACATGAAAAGATGCTCAACATCGCTAATTAACAGAGAAATGCCAATCAAAACTATGTCTGCCCCAAGGGGATTCCTGACCACTGACAGACAAATGCAGCAGGTCAGGCGACTCAGTTCAAATCCCAACTCCCGCAGTCAGTTTCTGGGAGTTGGTGCAAGATTTGTTAATAGCTCCTCATCTGTAAAATGGGTCTGAAATCCCATCCCAGGGTTGTTATGGGGTCCCAAGAGAGGGTAATTGCAGCACTCAGCACACTGCCGTGCACAGAAGGTGCTCAGTAAACAGAAGTGTCAGCCAATACGGGGAACGAGGCTTGCAAAGGGAGGGAATAAGGGAAATCCGTAGTCTGTTCCCACCCCCACCCACCAGCATACCCCACTGTGGAGGGGAAAGCCAATCCTTGTTCCAAAACTATACCATCTCTCCAGGCTCTGAGACCTCTCTGAAGCTCCTGGCTTCTTCATTCTCTTGCCAGCAAATTCCTGCCTTGAAAACCCATAAGGAACACAACAGATGCCCAGATTCATGAAAACATCATCAATCTTGTCGGCCCTGTCTGGATTTCCCATCCTGAAACAGGGACGGACCCATTTGATGAGATTTTAAGTGCTGGTGTAGATATAGCTCTCTCCCCCTCCCCCAGTTCTGTAAAACCCCAGCAGACATATATCTTGACATATTAAAACCTTCTCAATTATTCTACTCAGTGCAGAAAGAACCAAAACCCCATGCTGGCTACCAAATTGAAAAAGCAGTGCCAAGGGCAGAATGAGGGGTCTTAGGCCTGGGTATTCATCGGTTCAGTTCAGGGCACAGATCTGGGGATATTTTAAAATCCAGACTCAGTGTTGGAACTCTGCAGGTGAAATTCCTGAAGAATCTCACCCACTATTTTGAAAAGGAAAAAAAAGTACCATTCAAGTTTAGAAAATAAAATTCATAGAGAGCTGAAAACTGTCATGTTTGCCCCTTGGAAGCTGTGTGGTCTTAGGCAAGTGACTTGAGCTCTCTGAGCTGCTGTTTTCTCATCTGTGGGGTGATGAGTAGAGATGATGATGAATGAAGAGGAATGGCTCAAGTCCATGGCGCAGGGCCTGGCATCCCACAAATGCCCAGCAGGCAGGATACACTCTCCAGGCTGGGGAGAGAAGGGTTCCAGACCTGATATGGAGCTGGGCAGATGCTGCTGCCGGCAGAACTCGGGCTGCCTGCAAGGAAAAACTGTCACTTCCAGGAAAACCCAGACGCTCAGTGCCAGGAACTTTGGGATGAGGCTATAGGACCCATGTGTTACTACAGAGGTTGTCACACAGATTCTCCTGCAAAGAAGCAACTCTAGCTGCACTGAGAAGGTGCTTGGAACTGCCCTTAATCTGGAAGATTCCTGTTCTTTTCTTAGGGTAGTTGTTTTTGGTATAAAAACCAGCTCTTGAACGTGGTTCAAAAGCCTTGAGGTCTGGATCCTCTGACCTTTCCCACCTTCACGTACCGCAACTTCCCCTTCTCTCTAGGTTCTGCCACTTGGATCTAGTGTCCATCCTGTGTAGGTTTCTGTGCCAGAGCAACTTTGCAGTTGCTGTTCCCACTGCCTCCAATGCTTTTCCCTTGTTTCTGATTTCTTAATTCCTACTAACACTCAATTTTGATTCATGACACACCTCCTCTGGGAAGCCTCCCCTGATCTCTCTCCCACCAGATCAAACCTCCCCAAAGCCCCTGCCCACCCCATGCACACTCAGCCCCACATACCTCCCTCTTTGTGGCACCCCATTTACAGGACACCTCTGTTGTATAATTATTTGGGTCATGTCTGGTCACTTATAAAACTGTAAACTTCTTTAAGCTGTGTCTATGCTTAGGATCATACATCCATAAATTATACCGTTATTGAATTGTTAGTAAAAGTGTTGATTGGTTCAGCCTCTTTAGAGGCAATCTGGAATGTTCCATCATATTCTAAGGCTACAGTGGTTAAGACAATGTGGCGTGGGACAAAGAAACACACTTCACAAATGAAATAGAGAACAGAAAAACAGACTTACACTTATATGAATGCTTGATTTCCTATGAAGAGTCAGTGATATTGGGTCAATGGGATTATCCATATGGAAAGAAAAATTTATCATGATCCTGCCTCATTCGATACCTAAAAGTCAACCCCAGGCAGACTATAGAGATAAATATGAAACGCAAAATGTGAAAGCTACTAGAAAATTGAGGGGGCAATATGAATGACTTTAAATTTCTTAAATAGAACACAAAAAGCCTCAACCATGAAAAAAGATGAATATGAAATATGTAAAAATTAAAAATTCCAATAACCGAAAGTCACCATTGAAAATTAAGTCACGCCACAGAGTAGAATATACATAACATATAACTGGCAAAGGGATCACTATCCAGCATGATTAAACAACTCCTACAAAGCTATAAGAAAAAGAAAATAGACAAGTCCAAAGCTATAAGAAAAAGAAAATAGACAAGTCCAAAGCTATAAGAAAAAGAAAATCGACAAGTCCAAAGCTATAAGAAAAAGAAAATAGACAAGCGGGCTTCCCTGGTGGCGCAGTGGTTGGGAGTCCGCCTGCCGATGCAGGGGACACGGGTTCATGCCCCGGTCCCAGAAGATCCCACATGCCGCGGAGCGGCTGGGCCCGTGAGCCATGGCTGCTGAGCCTGCACGTCCGGAGCCTGTGCTCCGCAACGGGAGAGGCCACAACAGTGAGAGGCCTGCGTACCGCAAACAAAAAAAAAAGAAAGAAAAATGGACAAGAGATCTTAACAGGCACTTCATGAAACAGAAGCTTCAAATGGTCAACAGACATATAGAAAAGGTGATAGAATTCAGTTAGTAGAGAAATTTTTAAAACAACTACAGGGGCTTCCCTGGTGGCACAGTGGTTAGCAGGGGACACGGGTTCGAGCCCTGGTCCAGGAAGATCCCACATGTCGTGAAGCAACTAAGCCAATGCTCCACAACTACTGAGCCTGTGCTCTAGAGCCCGCGAGCCACAACTACTGAGCCCGCGTGCGTAGAGCCCGTGCTCTGCATGCAACAAGAGAAGCCACCGCAATGAGAAGCCTGCGCACTGCAACGAAGAGTAGTCCCCGCTCGCCGCAACTAGAGAAAGCCCGTGCACAGCAACGAAGACCCAATGAAGCCAAAAATAAAACAAACAAACAAAAAAACCCCCCACAACTACACACCCCCTGGAATGGCTAAAATATAATAGCAAGTCGAGGTGCTGGAGCTGGAAGGGGTATGAAGGAAGTGGAACCCTCATACACACTGCTGGTGGAGTCTAAAACACTTTGTTCTAGAATGTTCATGGCAACACAACTTATAGTAGTCTTGCTATGGACTGAATTATGTCTCACATGTCCAGTTTCTGGCCCTTCCTACCTCTGTGAACTTGGCCAAGAAACTTAAAACTCTCTGATTCTGTTTCCATGTCCACAGAAAGGTCAACCCCATCTGAAGTATTGACAGCATTAAATGAGATAATCCAAATAGAGCCCAGTGCCTGGCAGGTAGAAAGCATTCAACCACTCACCCTTATCATCCAACCTAATAACCACCCATACGCTGTTTCAAAGGGCAGTATTGTTGCCATTTTACAGACGAACAAACTGAGACCCAGAAGTCACAACCTCCAGGGCGCTCAGGGGGCCAGCAACACAGCTGCTTTCCAAATACAGGACTTCTTCCTTGACCCCATAGGAGGGTCTAAGAAACAGACCCCACCCCAAGCCCACAGCAGGACATTGAGGGGTTGCACAGGGTCGAATCTATCAATTACGCAAATGATCCGAGTTGCTGGTGGGTGGCTGCTGCTGGAAGGGCTTTGGGCTTTCTCCACCCACCACCAGCTTTATTCAGCATTTTTGACTTTCGAACCATGCTTTCTCATTTGCTGTGGCAGCTGGTCCTCCCAAACTCTGCTGTGATCATCAAGGGATAAGACATTATTATTCCTATTGATGGATGAGTAAACTGAGGCCAGCAAGAGCAGTGGGCATACCCAGAGGCATCCGTGTGGCTTAGTGTTAGACAGCAGGGGTCGGGGTCTGTAAGCCTGGGTTTCTCTCTAGACTTGCTGCTTTTACTATGAGAGCCCGGGAGTCAGTCATCCATTCTGAGCCTCCATTTCCTACCTCTGTAACCTGATCAGTCTTTCCTCCTTAGGTTGTGGTGAGCAATGGGATGAACAAAATACACATAAAACCCTCAGAATAGCCCTAGCACCCACCAAATTCTCAGCAAATATGAGTTGCCACTGTTGATAGGTCATTGCATTCGGATGGGCAGAGCCTGAGTTGAAACTCCGTCCAGGGTCCTCTGAATGTTTCCTCTTGTCCCTCTAGCTTATCATTACCCTGGCAGCCCAACCCTGGATCGCTCCTGGACGCTGTCCCCAGGTCAGAACGTCCATGCTCTTCTGTGTGTGGCTCTTCTTTGAGTCTTGCTTTCATCCCCTGGGAGGACTGTGCACTTAGGGCTGGGGCAGGATGCCAAGCATGCAAATTCGCATGCAGGCAGTAATTTGCACAAATGCTCCTTGGTGTGCTCATTTCCAGCCTGTCCCCAGAATGGCACTTGCAAAGCCAGCAGAGAGCTATTTACAGCTCTGGGCAAAGAGGGGAGGCAGACTCTGATCTTACGCAGGAAAGCCCTGCTGAGGTGACGGCTTGCTCTTTTGGCTGCTTTAAGAGGCTGTTTGGCCAATCTTGCCCTGAAGGAGCTTCGAGGTCCTGAAAGCTTTTGCTAGAAGGCCAGTGATCCGCCCCAGGGATTGTCTGATTCCCTCAGGGAACCCACACTCAAAGGGAGGGGAGCAGTGTCCCTGGACTCCCACCAACAGCTGCCAATGGACTCTAAACATCTCGAGAAAGGGACGCAGGAGACCTGTCAAAACCATGGACAGCTCTAGCCTCTCCGACGCTGCTCTAGATGAGGGGTTGACAAACTGTGGTGGGGGGGCATCTGGTCCCCCAGCCTGTTTTTGTAGATAAAGTTTTATTAGCACACAGATTCGTCCATTCATTTACATTTCACGGTACAGTTTGAGCAGTTGCGATCGTAACTGTGTGGCCCACAAAGCCTCAAATATTTACTACCTGCCCTTTAAAGAAAATATTTGCGGAGCCCTACTCTATGTGAAGCCCCCACCATCTCATCTTTTAACAGGCTTCTCCGTCTGCTCCTTCTACAACCAGTCCACTCTCCACGAATCTTCCAGAAGGATATTGCTCAAGTGCTAATCAAATCAGGTCACCTCCTTGTTTAAAACCCTTCCAGGTTCCCCAGGGGTCTCTAGGTCAAGTCTGAACTCATTACCTAGGGTCACCAGGCTGTCCATGATCTGGCCCCCCTGCAGCTTCCCTCTCCTAGCCCATCCACCCTGGGTGGGCTCCACCATATGCCTCCCCCATCCTCTGAACATTGGTTTTATAGAAAAAAAAATTGCATCTCAATGGAAAACTATGCATCGTTTACATACAACACAAACTTTTAAGATATCTGAGTCTAGCCCTGCTCATTATCTTCGAGCTATTTTTTTCAACTCTTTGTAAGTTGTAGGAATCTGATAGAGAAGCCAATTCTGTCTTGTCCAACCATTTTATTTTGTCTCCATTTGTAATGCATTTAAGCATTCCTTGACTCTGTAGACAATTGTGCTTTATTTGACTTTTCCTTTGAACCAGTTCCAACATCTGCTTGGTTCTCTCATTGAATGAGCTTACTAAAATCACTGACAAGTGTTTGTTTTTGCATCTGTATTTGGAACCATGATTTTATTCTCCCCCCCGCCCCGCCCGCCCCCGGCACCTTTTTCCTGAAGATTTTCTTTTAACAGTTTTCCATGAAGTCTCTGAGCCCCTGTTCATGTTCTATCTGTTGAGAATATCTTTCCTGGCTTTTCTGACTTTTCCCCCTGAAATTTCCTTCCCAGCATCCCCAGGGACAGGGAACCTCTTCCTTCTCTGAGCTCTGACCACTATCCGCTCCCACACGCACACCTGGCACTCATCTCTCTGAACGGTTGTTTATAGGCCTGTCGCCTGACAGCTAGCCTAGAAGATCCTCTGGTGTAGTAGCTGGGTGTTCATCTCTCCCTCACCATGCACACACACGCACACACACACACACGCACGCACACACACACACCACTAGTTCTGTCAGGACACACGGAAGTTGTGCAATAAATGGGTACACTCACAGGAATGAATGAATGCAGATGGCAACACTGCCCACCTAGACAGAAGCCACTAAGAGGGAGACCTTGTATTCCTTGTTAATACCACACACGTGATGCCGATGTCTGGCATCTACGAAGTACTCAATAAATACTTGTTGAATAAATGGCAAGATAGCACTTCAGCCCCTGTTTTTGGCCTACTTTTGAATCATCTCCCAGCTCTCCACGTTTGAAAAGCAAACCTAGTAGCCTCAGAATGCTACCCTCCCACCCCATATTTTCATGTGTCACCACCATGGTGCTTCAACTGCTCCCCTCTAAGGAATGGATGGCCGTCTCTCTGTTCTGCCTCACGGTCTTCATTTGATCTTGAGCGAGACGCTGCCCCTCCGGTTTTCCAGGGGGTAAAGCAAGGTCAGTTTAGCCATTCCAAGAGATAAAATACATCAGGCAAAGAGATGAATGGCCAGTAACGCGCTAATGATGTTCCAGCCCAGACACCATGTACAGTGTAACAGATGCTGTCAATATAACACATCAGCGAAGTTGCAAGGGATTAGCTCTGAGTTGCGAGGGTTATAGAGACAGCCTAGGACAGGCTTCCCAAACTACTCGAATGTGCACATGAACCCCCCATCCCACCAGGATAGTGTTAAAATGCAGACTGCATTTTGTAGGCCTGAGGGGGTCCCAAGAGCCTGAATTTCTAACCAGTTCCCCAGTGATGTCATGCTGCTGGGCACTGGACCACACTTGGGTAGCAGGGTTCTAGGGGTGCTAGGACATGGTGGGTTCCGGCTTTGAAGGAATTCTCAATGCAGTGGCTGAGCGGCAGATGTCCAGCATGTTGCTGACAGTCCAAAGCAATAAATGTTAGCACCCAAATGGGAGATGCTGGCAGTTAAGCTGTGAGACCTCTGAGGATGGACAGGCTGGCGGAGGTGGGAGAAGTCTGGTGCAGGGTTCCCAAGGGACATGGAAACTGGGTTGGGAGCATTCTGGGGGGCAGTGATTCAACGTAATTCTGGTGGTGGGACCGCAATTCTGGTGGTGGGGCCCATCAATCTTTGTTTTAACACACCCTCCAGGGGATTCTGATGCTCAAGTGTGAGAATCACTGCGCTAGGCAGAAAGGGGTAGAATATTCCAGTCGGAAGAAGAGTGTTTTGTTTCACATATTAGAGTTTCAGGCACATGTCCAAACCCTGTAAATTGCATTCATTATTTCATCCATCCATCCATCCATCCATCCCCCCATCCAACATCCAACAAGTAAGTCCTGAATGCCCACTATGTACCCTGTTAGGCACAAGAGATATGACTGAAGTTGTAGATACACACAACTGTCTAAGCCTCTAAACCACTGATTCTCAGCCAGGGGACAAGTGGCCCCCCAGGGGACATTTGGCAATGTCTGGAGACATT
This sequence comes from Tursiops truncatus, assembly GCF_011762595.2. Classification (NCBI taxonomy): domain Eukaryota; kingdom Metazoa; phylum Chordata; class Mammalia; order Artiodactyla; family Delphinidae; genus Tursiops; species Tursiops truncatus. Next base: position 30,844,859 of record NC_047048.1, read on the forward strand.
TTTGGTTGTGACAGCTTGGGGGGAAGTATGCTACTGTCACCGAGTGGAGTAAAACCCAGAAATACTGCTAAACATCCTATAGTGCAGGGACAGCACCCCCAAACGCACCCCAGCAATGGCACTAGTGCTGTCAAGAAACTTTGCTCTAAACTGGGAGCCCCTTGTGACCTAAACGGGAAGGAAATCCCAAAAAGAGGGGATATATGTATACGTATAGCGGATTCACTTTCCTGTACGGTAGAAACTAACACAAAGTAACTATACTCCAACAAAAATTAATAAAAATAAATAAATAAACTGGGAGCCCCTTGTGGGCAGGAACTGTATTGTAGTCACCTTGACATCCCGAGGTCGCAAGACAGTGCCTGACCCCCAGGAGCTGAGCAAATGTTTAAATGCAAGAGGAAATGGCAACACAAAGATATACGTAGGTATATAAAGAAGTCTTACAACAGCAACAAAAAGACAAACGACCCAATTCAAAAATGGGCAAAGGACTTGAATGAACCTTTCTCCAAAGAAGACATACACATGGCCAACCAGCACATGAAAAGATGCTCAGCGTCACTAATCATCAGAGAAACGCAAATCAAAACCACAATGAGACACCCCTTCACACCCACGAGGATGACAATAATACGTCGTAATAACAGTAATCAGAAAATAATGTGTTGATAAAAATGTGGAAAAATTGGAACCCTCACACATTGCTGGTGGGAATGTAAAATGGTGTAGTCTGGCATTTCCTCAAAAGGTTAAGCAAAAAATTACTATATGACCCAGCAGTTCCACTTCCCAAAGAACTGAAAACAGATCTGTGAACCAAAAGCTGTACATACATGCCCAGAGCTGCAGCACTTACAACTGTCAAAAGTTGGAAACCCAAATGTCCATCGACTGACAGATGGATAAACAAACTGTGGTCTATCCATGCAATAGAATACTATTTAGCCATAAAAAGGAACGAAGTACTGATACGTGCTACAACGTGGAGAAGCCAGACCCAACAGGCCACATACTGGATGATGCCATTTCTATGAAATATTCAGAATAGACAAATCTATTGAATCAAAAAAGAGATTAGTGGTCGCCAGGGGCTGGGGGAAGGGAGAGTGACAAGGGTTCCTTTCGAGGTGATAAAGGAGTTCTGGAACTAGGAGTGGTGAGGGATGCACAACACTGTGAATGTACTTAATGTCACTGAAGTGTACACTTTAAAATGATTCAAATGGCAAATTTTATGCTATATGTATTGCACAATAAATGCTCGTCCAGTCTCTACTGTGTGCCAGGAAAGGTGCTCTGTACTTGGGACAGGAGGGAATGAGACCTGACTGTATGATCTCTACTCCCCAGGGATACGGAAGGGGAGAAAAGACAGCAAACAGTCATGGACCCAAGGAGGCCTCAGATGTAAGTGCTGGGAGTTCCGAGGAAAAATCGATCTCCAGGCTGGGGCCAGGGAGGGTCAGGGAGAGAGCTTTTGAAGAAGGAGGGCAATTTGCCCTTGGGGAGTCGAGCCCACTATGGAAAGAATGTGTGACTAGAGGCCATATCACGCTATGCCATTCCGGGGATGGGTAAGACAATTTAATGCCTGAGACGCCTGGGCTAGTCAGACACAAGGGAGAGGGAGGAGTGCAGACACCTATAGAAACCCCTCCCGGACTTTCTGCAGGGATGCAGTGGAGGGAGGGGGGTTGGTGATTCAGCCTGGGTGTTCTTGAAGCCCTCAGGCTCCCACGAGGCTTTTTTCCCCTGCATCCTGGCAAGGGGGGCTGGCAAGCAGACAGAGATGGAGAGAGCCAGCGCTCACATTACCTAAGGGGGACCAGGTACCAGGTGTTTGAACAGGGTTTCAGCTAATCCTCAGAGTAACCCAGAGGTAGGTTCTACCATTGCCTCCCTCCCTCCCTCTTCCTTCCTTCCTTCCTTCCTTCCTTCTTCCTTCCTTCCTTCCTTCCTTCCTTCCTTCCTTCCTCCCTCTCTCCCTCCCTCTGGTCAGTGTGACCTCAAGACCCATTGGGATGCTGGTAGAAAGAATCCGCTGTGGCCAGGGAAGAGGCTCAGCCTGTGGACGTGAGGCCTCAGATTCCTGTCTCCTGGCCCCAGAACTCTTAGGAAGCTCAAAGGTCTGAGTTTCAGCCACTGGCAGCTTCTGGCCTGATCACTTCCCAGGAGAGAGGGACCAGGGTGTGCAGGAATGTCCAGTCCTTGGACCCCGCCCGCCACACTGACCTGGGGGCCAGGCAGCTGAAAGAGCCCCAGCCTGGGCTGTAGAACTCGGGCTACAGTCCCCCTGCCATCCTTCCTGGCTGAGGGACCCTGAGCAAGCCACAACCTCTGGGGACTGTGCTTGGCTCATCTGTAATGCACAGGAAGCTGGCTAGAGGATTCCTTTTCTTCTCCTTCCCCCGATAGATTCATTTACATATATATATGTATAGGTATATACACAGACACACAGGCCCATTTCATGCTCCTTGCTTCCCTATATGTATTTACATATACTTACTAAAATACTGTATATACTGATGCTGTAACTTTAGTGTTTTCACTAAATCATGTCTTGGAGGTCTTTCCAGGTCAGGAATGTAGCTCTCCCCCATTCTTCTAAAAAGACGGCTTATATTCCCATGTAATGGAACCCCTTCCCATCTTGGATTGCCAAGCCCTTAGGCGAACATTCCTGCATTCTACTGTGTGCTTGTGTGAGCATTTCTACAGGAGATTCTTAGAAGTGGGATGGCCGGGCCCAAGGGCACGCAGTTTAAATTCTGAAAGAGACTGCCGAAGGATCTGAGAAGGCCCCAGAACTAAGTGATTCCTAAAACTGTTTCTTGCATGGATGTTTCTTCGACTTCTAGCAGGGAAGGGGGTAATGCCTTTAGAAGAGTCCTTTCACTTCTGTGGGCCTCCGTTTGCTCACCTGTAAAATGGGAAACCTACAGTAACATACATGGAGGTGCTCCAGACTTTCCTGTTGAAACGTGAGGGGTTAATACTGCCCTCAATATCGGCAGGCTCAGCAGGTGAACACACCGCTTCCATGATGCACAAACCAGAACGAGGAACCTGAACGAGAAGGATGCTCTCTTATGTCAATCATCCACTATGAGTGGGGCACCTGTATTAGATCAGCAGTTCTCAAGGGGGGAGGACATCTGACAATGCTTGGAGATGATTTTAGTTGTCATAAATGGAAATGGTTGCAAGTGGCTTTACTGGGTAGAGGGTAGGGATGCTGCTAGACATCCTACAGTGCACAAGACAGCCCCCTGCCCCCCGCAACAAAGAATGATCCGGCCCCAAATGGCAACACTGCTGAGGATAAGAAACCCTGCTCTAGACCTCTCTCTTATCTGATGCCTACCCCCCAACAAACCCAATTCAAAGATAAGGAAACTGAGGCTCAGAGAGGTGGATGACCTGCCCAAGGTCCCCCGTCAGCAGTAATGGGAGTAGACTCCCGGCTCCAACTGACTTTAGGGTCTGCGGTGCATTCCAAATACTGTACGGTCTCTCTGGGAAGACATCACCCTTGTCTCCAAACAGGGGCTGACTGTTCGCTGCCTTTACCCCTGACAGATTATCTACACAGCGAGTCATAAGTTTTACCTAAAAGCACAACCTCCCTACCCAGGTTTAGAGGTTTTATGACTTGTAATCATAATCACTGCTTCCACCCACTTGCCCTGTGCCATGCACTTTACAAAGATTAACTCATTTTACCCTGATAAGGACATTGAGGGAACTGAGTCACAGAGAATTTAATAATTCCTCCAAGAAACATACTAAGTAGCAGATTTGGGCTCTAGACCCTGATAAGAGGGGTTCAGAGACCCATCTCTCAACCCCCATGCACTACAGTTCTCCCTCATACTCTGAACTTTCACCTCGGCACCTTGGACTTGGATCCCTGCTCTACATTGGAGCACAATAGCCAACCCCTTAGCTGGAGGCAGGGGGAGTTTCTGCCTCAAGACCCTCCCATTTGTAGGGACCTGGTTGCTGTTGACCCAGTGGGCTGGTGGGTATCCAATGCCTCAGGAAAAGGAGCAGGCTCTAAGCCGGGGCGCGACATTGCGGCAGGGAACTCGGGGTCGGAGGGAAAAGGCAGGGATCGAGGTGGGGGGCCCTGGAGGGAGGGGCCGTGACTTCCAGGTCTTGGGGAGAGCTCTGCCCAAAGTGCCTGGAGCAAGCCTCACCTGCAGCAGATATTCCTGCAGCAGCGTCGGCTCCAGACTGTTGCAACTGATCTCATTTGCTATCCCGAGTCCATTTGTATTCTGGCAAGCCTAGATTGGGCAGCGGGCTCAATACAAAGATCCCAAGGTCTGAGTGGTGAAGTGCAAAGCCCTGGGAATGGATCTACAAGGTGGCTTGTTGGGGGACGGCGCTGGGTTCCAGCTCGGTCTGCTCCTAGCTGCGTGACATTGGCAGAGCCTCTGTACCACCTCTGGTAAGTGGGGACCACAGTGCCCAGAAGTCCCGGTTCTAAATATGAGGGCAAGAGGTAGTGTCCAGGACCCCGGCAGCCCAGGAGTCCCGGAGAGGCTGTGACCAGCTTCGCTACCCACTGGCTAGGTGACCTTGAGCAAGTCTCTTCCCCTCCTCGTGCCTCTCTTTGCTCAACTGTCAAATGAAGGAGCAAGATCTTTGATCTGGAGTCCCTGGGAGGTCTAAGGACTCCCGACTGGGCCATTTTTCTCTCTCCAGGGCTGACCTCTTTGGGCGTCCAGGACACACGCTTCTCCTACTCCACCTCTAGGGTGAACTCCAAAGAGCAAAGCAAAGCTCCTTGCCTTTCTCTCCCCTGCCTCCCGCCCCCATCCTGGCCTGCCAGATTACAGCGGTGCCCAGCCCCGCTCAGGTCACCAACATCCTGTCCCTTAGTCCAGCTTCACTGAAGCCAGCCCAACAGATGGTTCCTGCAGCATCTCCCCTGGCCAAGGGCCTAGGGAATTCCACCAGGCAATGCCCACAGGAGCTGGGGGAGGGGCAGCCCCAGGGAGCAAATTGGGGCCCTTCTGTCTGCACTGACACCCTCTTCTCTAGAAGAGGGGTTGGCCTGCCTCAGGGGAGGATATTCTGAACACAGTCCTTTGTGTGTGTGTGTGTGTGTGTGTGTGTGTTTGTGTGTGTGTGTGTGTTGGCGGGGGGGGGGTGGTCCCTGCTGGTCCTGCTGCCTCAGAGCCCATCTCTGTTGGCAGTTTGGAGGCTCCTGGAATGATCTCTAGGCTCAGGATCCCAGCTTTAAGAGTTTCAGTCTTACTAAACCTCATCCTCTGGCCTTACCTCTGGCCAGGGTGGGTGAGGAAAGGTGAGATGGAATTAGGTGGGAAGGATGGGACTGGGAATGGTGGATGGGGGCGGGGGGGGGGGTGTTAGTGGGATGGGGTTTGTGTAAAAGGGTTACAGAGGGGTGGATTGAGGTGGGTGACTGGTGCAGACGGTGACCAGACCCTGGCCCTGTTTCTGAGTATGAAAACCCCTTCTGTTACATCTTGACTGGAGAAAGAGGGGAAATCCCCCAAATGCCTTCAGTGTGGAGGTGTCTGAGGCAACCAACCATCGTCTCTCTCTTACGGATGGGGGGGGGGGTGGGAGGAGGTAGGTAATCATCCACCTCTGAAGGCAAATCGCAGAGTCCAGTTTCTGAGTTGGGGGGCCCAGGGAGGTCTGTATCGCGTTTGAGGGTGACATGCAGAATCTCTGGAGAGGGATATCCTTCTCTTAGGGAGGGGCTTATTTCCCCTCCTGGAGGAAACACACCGTTATCTATGAGCTGAGAAGGCTGGGTGGGGAGAAGAATCCAAACTTAGTTTTTTAGGGAAGGGGAAGGGGCATGGGTCTCCAAAGAGATCAAGGGGCCCTAGATACCTGGGGAGGCTGGAACCCACTTTGAGGGGGCACGTTCCATTCCAAGGGGTAAAGTAGGAAGAGGAATCCTATCTTTAGAGCCGGGGGCCAGGAAGGAAAGGCCCATTTCTGAAGGGAAAAGGAAACTATCTTGCTCTCTGGGAGACGAGAGACCCTCTCTTTTCGGGGGGGGGGGGTGCGGGGGACCCGCGTCTCGGGAAGATGAGGGCTCCGTCTCTGTGAGAAGATGCCCCGTTTTTGCTCCCTGGGGCAGGGCCGAAGGATTCCGTCTCAGCTCCCGCGGAAGGGCTCGTCTCACGCGACCCAGCGCCAGGTCCTTACCTCCAGGCCCCTGCTTCAACGTTCGGACTCCGACCTGCCAGGCACCGACTTCAGGGATCCGCGCCCTGAGCTCCGGTTCCTCCCGGTCTCTGCCCAGCTTCCCCCAGCGACTCGCCGGGCTCCGTGGCTCCGCCGAGAGGCTCTGGCCAATCAGCGCTGCCGGTTCCGGCCCTCGCTCGCACCGCCGCCAATCAGCGCGTCCGCCACGGGCCACCGCCCCCGGGAGGGAGGGGGAAGGAGGGACGGGGGCACAGTCCGGCCTCCGGGGGCGGAAGAACTGGGGGCCTGGAGGAGGGACTGCGAGGGCCGGGAGCGAGGGTCCGGGCTGTGGCGGCTGCCGCGAGGAGCCCCCACCAAGCCTAACTGATGGGGGGGTGGGGAGCCCGTCTCTAAAAGCGGGGTGGCTCTATAGTTTGATTTCACCTAGACTTTAATTACCCCCTGACCATTTTCTGGACCCTCGCGGCTGCGGGCTAGTGTAGCTGCCCCATCTGCACCCTGCGGCCCGGATTCCGGGCTCTGGAAACCTAGATTCGGAGTCAGACAAGGTTCCGTATGAAAGGGAGGGGAAAGAGCATCGGGCCCTTCCCCGCCTCCACGTACCCCCCCACCCCCCCCCCGCCTCACGTGCTCCCCCCCACCCTTGCAGGTGCTCAGGGCCCTCTCATTCTCTGCCCTAAGAGCTGCCATTCACTTAACACCTCCTAGCCCATCAACTCCGGAAGACGAATAGCTAGTGCATCCTGGGGTCATGCAAAGATCACTGGACTAGGAGTACATGGTTCATTCTGCACGATCTAGGGCAGGTCACTCCGCCCCCCTGATACTCAATTGCCTCAATAGTAAGTGGAGACAGCTGTGATAGTACCTCCTTCATGGGCATAAGAGAGGTGGTAGATGTGATAAAGGTGCTTTTATAAAAATTAAAATGCTGTATGAAAACTAGTTAATACTAAAGTGTGAATGACTGATAGCCCCGTAGCTTTCTAAAGGTATTTAGAAAGAGGATGTGTTCATTCAATGGTAAAATCAAAACACAAGAAACTACCCATCAGAACAACATGAGATGACCAAGTGCTCATAATGAATGGATGAATGGGGATTCCAGAACTTAAAAGGCCAAGGAAGAATACAGCTTGGGTTTTCCCACTCAGCATGATCAGGTAACTATTTCCTTAGTCTGCTGGAATCTTGCAAAACCCTGAGGTCCTTCCTTCCTGCCTTCCACGAATCCAGGCTGCCCTATCTCTGATTAGGTGAGCAGGACTATAGTCCTAGGAATTAAGATAAATATAAAGCAAACAAATACATTTTAAAACCGCCAAACAGGGACTTCCCTGGTGGTGCAGTGGATAAGACTCCACGCTCCTAATGCGAGGGGCCTGGGTTCGATACCTAGTCAGGGAACTAGATTCCACATGCATACTTCAACTAAGGAGCCCACCTGCCACAACTAAGACCTCATGCAACCAAATAAATAAATATTAAAAAAAAAAAAACAACTCAAGCAAACCACCTGCCCCCTAGTGTGGTCTGTGACTGTAGGGACCAAAAGAAATAATAAGAGTAATACGAAGGAATAGACGAAATATAATTGATCCACAGTTCTACTAAAACTGAGCTTTGCCAGTCTCTTTGGTATGTTAATCCTGTCACCTTGCAGAACTTTATGAGGCCTGGGGTATAAATCGAGCAATTTTTCCTTAAAACCTAAGCCACACAGGTAATCCCTTTCATTGCCCAAGACACACTCAAAGAAATAAAATGATCAGTAAATATGGGAGGAAATAAAGTTTGTCAGAGAAAGGCAAATTAAAGAGATGGAAAATTTCATCTACAAAAATGGCCTCGTTTTTATTATAATAACCATTATTTGTGGAGGTTTCAAGGTAGTGGACAATTTCATAAATTGCTGTTGGGAGTATCAATGTTCAAAGCCTTTCTGGAAAGAAACTGAGTACTCCTATTTAAAAAAATCTGAAAAATGAGCTTACCCTTTGAACTAGCAGTTAAACCTTTATGAATTTATCCTAAAACAATGAATGATGCATAAGTTTAGTGATAAAGTGATTTACTGTCACTTTGTTTCTTGTAGCAAAAAACTGGAAACAACTTAAATGTACAACAGGGACTCGGAAGGGACATCTGTTACATGATACCGAATGCCTCCAATAACGCATAGGTGTTGAATATTGAATGGTATGGAGTTGAATAAAACATAGTATTGGATGTTGAATGGTTGACTCAAAATATTAAGTGAGTAAAAGATATTCACCTAAAAAGTTTATTTGGTGTTGTTCTATTTTTGGTAAATTTATATAAATAGATACAGATAAATCAGTGCTATCCAATAGAACTTTCTGTGATGGTGGAAATGTTCTTATCTGTGCTGTTCAACATGGTAGCCACCAGCCATAGGTAGGTACGGAACACTTGACATGTCACTAGTCGAATGAGAAACTGAATTTTAAAATATTATCTAATTTTATTATTTATTAATTTAGGCTGTGCCGCACGACTTGTGGGATCTTAGTTTCCCCAACCAGGGATCAAACCTGGGCCCTCGGCAGTGAAAGCATGCATCCTGACCACTGGACTGCCCGGGAATTCCCTAATTTTAGTTTTAAGTTAAATAGTCACACATGGCTAGTGGCTATCACACTGGACAGCACCAATATAGATGATAGATGATAGATAGATAGATAGATAGGCTGAAAAAATAAATGCCCAGAAGTAGTTCCCTCTTTATGTTGAAATTGTGGATGATTATAATTTTACTTTATCTGCATGTCACTAATTTCTAATTATTCTATAATGAATATATATTGCTTCTGTACTAAGAAAAAAATATTTAAAATGAAAAACAAAAGGCAAAAGTCTAAGTCAAATGCAACCCACCATCTGTTTATATGACCTGCAAGCTAGGATATAAAATAGGTTTTACATTTTTAATAGTAGAAAAAAGTCAAAAGAAGAAGACTATTTTGTATCTCAAGAAAATTGTGTAAAATTCAAATTTCGTTGTGCCTAAAGTTTTACTGGAACACAGCCATTCCCACCCACTTCTGCATGTCTGTGGCTGTCTTTGTGCTACCACAGCAGAGCTGAGGACTACTGGCGACAGAGACCACACAGCCTGCGAAGCCAAACATGTTCACCATCTGGCGTTTTTAGGAAAGTTTGCCAGGCCCTGGTCTAAGGCAGTCAGGGGAGACAAAGTGTGTGGAGTCATCTTCATCTGTTCATTCATTCATGCGTCTGTGTACGGAGCATCCGCTGTGGGTTAGGCCCTGGTGCTGGGCATCCAAGGAGGTGCTGCGTTGTTTCTGGTTCAGGGAGGGTGTGAGAGGGATATTTAGAGCGAGGGGCTTTGCAAGCTGGTTCTCAAATAGCTTCATTGTAACACTTATGAAGGAAACTGTCAGCAGGTAGAGAAAGCCCTGCTCACGTTAGCATTTTTTTTTGCCTGCATTTTCCTCAGCTCTGAGGCTTTCCTGTGGGGCTGCAGGTGTCTTCCAGGGGATGCTGAGAATGTCTTCCAGAGGCTGGCTGAGGCCCAGGATGGGAACTCCTGCCAGAAAAGCAGCTCTGCCTGTGAGGGTTCCCACTGCACCTCCTGAGAGGAGAAATGAGGACAATGGAGCCTGAGGCTCTTGGGGCTCTGAGCAGGAAAGACCCTCAGCAATCAGCAACTCACTGTACAGAAAACGAAACTGAGGCTGAGAGACGAGGATGAACTTGCCCAGAGACAGATTAAAATGTGTGCCTTATTTCTGAGGTCTGTGCTTTCCATACTCCCTGCTCACAAACTAATAAAGGGGTGTCATAGAGGGCATTTGGGTATAAGGGAAAGGGGACCAGTTTGGGACTTGATATTGATTTCCAGTTTCACCTTCCAGTGGCCATGTGACACTGGACAAGTCATTTACCCCTCCTCAGCCTCTGTGTTTTCATCTGTAAACTGGGTAATTAAAGTATCTACCACAAGATCCACATGTAAAAGAATGAAGTTGGACCTTTACTTCACACCATATAAAAAATTAACTCATAATGGATCAAAGACCTAAATACGTCTTAAAACTATAAAACTCTTAGAAGCAAACACAGGATGATGTTCCCAGGGTGGGAGCAGGTACATCAGCCATCATGGCCAGAGGTCACCTGGAAGGCTGGGACATAAGTGGACGCCTGAATGCAAACCTGGATGGGATTTCCTTGCACTGATTCCCATATATTTTGTTCCTTGTGCTGGGCTCCTGGAAGATCCAGGGCTGCCTGCAACTTTCCTTACCTGAAGGACAGATAAAACGGGGACAGCGTTTGATCCCTGGTCCAGGAAGATCCTGCCTCTGACAGTTAAGAGGGGTATGACTTTACATAGACAACTTAAGTTCTCCCAGCCTCAGTTCCACATCTGTGAAATGGGGATGATGATGATGATGCCTGCATGACTGGGGTCCCCTGAGTGTCCAGTGGGAGAAATGTCTGCAGAGCACATAGTGGAATGGTTGGCACACAGTAAGCACGCCACGATATTAGCCATTATTATGAACATCATCAAATCATCACAGTCAGTGTGGGTTCCTCCTGGAACCAGGATTTGATAGCTTTATCTGGGAAGTGATCCCAGGAGACCCCAGTACAGGGTTGGGTGGTGAGATAGAGAAGGAAAGGTGGATGATAAAAAGGTTTCTACGGGCGAGCAGAGCGGCATTCCCCTGGGGAACGCAGGAGCCGGCCTGGCTTACTGAGCACAGAGCAGGGCTCAGTATGTGTCTAATTGAACTGAAACAAAGTAGAGGAAACAGTATCATTTTTACTTTTTATTCTTCCTGAATTGAACATGGCCATAAAGATCCAGGCTTCCCTGGTGGCGCAGTGGTTAAGAGTCTGCATGCCAATGCAGGCGACGCAGGTTTGATCCCTGGTCCAGGAAGATCCCACATGCCATGTAGCAACGAAGCCCGTTCACCACAACTACTGAGCCTGCATGCCACAACTACGGAAGCCTGCACACCTAGAGCCCGTGCTCCACAACAAGAGACGCCACCGCAATGAGAAGCCCGTGCGCCGCAACGAAGAGTAGCACCACCTGCCCCCGCACTGCTCACCGCAACTAGAGAAAGCCCGCGTGCAGCAACGCAGCCAAAAATAAGTAAATTAAAAAAAAAAAAAATCCAGGGTTTGTGGGAAGCGGACATTTGGTTGACTGATGTTTCAAATACATTTCCCACAGAAAAGGTCTTCATGAAAACGAATCTTGGGGGTCCCTGGGAGTTTGCAGACATGAAGTACACGCAAGTACTCATACTCCTGCTGAATTCACAGCCTTGCCTGGAAGGTACCAGATGACATGCCAGCTCCCGGGCCTCTCCTTACCTGCATTCACCAGGGTTCCAGTCCCAGACCGGTTGTTACTTCCCAGCTGTGTGACCTTGAGCTTGTCACTGGCTCTCTCTGAGCCTCAGCTTTCTAAGTGGGGATGATGATTTCTCCTCGCTGGGTGTTGAGAGGATTAAATGCGGTAGCTTGTGCATACAGCTTGGGAAATCAGTGTTCGCATCACGTGAGGTCCCACCCTCTTTATGAGGACCAACGAACCAAAGCTACTTTCACTGAAATATCCTCCACTCTCCTCTGTAACCGCAGGCAGGTGACAGCCCTCCCCCCATGCCACGGTCCTATGTGTGACCGAGGGCCTGACGTCTGCCACGCTGGGTCCTGAGTGGGGTGCCCGTGAGTCTAGGCTGCTTCAGTCCGTCCTCAAGTCTGTGATACAGCACAGCAAGCTGAGCTGGGCGAGCCTATTGAACAGATGTGACCTTTGGGATCTGGAGTCCTTAGAGACTACAGTGGAAGCCACTCACCCAGCACTGCCGCTCACAGGCCCCGGGATCCTTGGGGGCTCCCCCTCCTCTCTGACCCTCCTTTCCCTGCCCATAAAAAGGGGTGGTACTGCAAGATGTGTCTGCTCCGGCGAGGAGGTTAGACGGTTGAGTTTCACCCTGCTTTCCCAGGTCCCTCCCCTAGTTCGGCCACTGGGCTCACACCCTGGGTCCCAGGATCCCAGGATCCTCGCCATTAAGGACCTCAGAGTTACATGATTACATGTGATCCCATGAGACAGGTCCTGTGAAAGAGCATTATACATGTAGAGCGCCCTACAAGTGTAAGGAATGACTATTAACCTAGCCTGGGGGTGACCAGCTGAGACACCTGGCCATGGTCTGGAGCCGGTTTGGGTTGTCATGACCAGGGGAGGAGGGAGGTGCTGGCATCAATTGAGTGGAAGCCAGAGATGCTGCTAAACATCTAATAGTGCACAGGCCAGGCCCCAACGAAGAGTTATCTGGCCCAAAAAGTCAACAGTGCCACGGCTGAGAAACCCTGCTCTAGTATAACTCCTCTAGTTTGACAAGACCGACCTTGGGCAAGTTTTAACCGCTCTGAGTCGAAGTTTCTTCATCTGTAAAATGGGGGTAAGAATAATAGTACTTAGTCCTATAGGATTGTGGTGAGGTTTAAAAGAGAGAACCTATGTAAAGAGTCCTACTGTACAAACACAGCCAGAAAAATAGGACTGGGGGGACGCCCCCTCCCCATCTCTCGAGTTTAGTTCTCACTCTTCCCCACATGGCTGCCTTCTCCCTGGAACATCCAGGTGTGGGTTGCCATGGAAACCTTTCAGGGATGGTGCATTCAAGAGCTCCTATGATTTATTTTTCTCCCCAAAATAACCCATCCTGTCAGTCAAATAACACTTAGGCGAAGTGGTTAGGCAAGTGAGATTGTTTTAGCATCGTTAACTGTTGAGCAAGGCGGCTGCTTGGGGGAGTTTCCATCCCCCACTGAGACAGGCAGTTAGTAGAAATGCAACCGTGAACAATTAATAATAGTGATGGCGATGATGCTGATGGCGGTGGTGATGCAAGTGATAATGATGATGACCACCAGCTCTTGCATCTCTCCTGAACCAGGTCATGTGCCGCGTGTTTTATATGCATTATCAAGTACAGCCTTTTACAGACACAAATGCCGAGGCTTGGAGAAGTGAGTTTTAGGGCTGGCTTGAGCCCAGTTCAGACACCTGGTGCCATGCTCTAACCACCAGGCTTTATTGCCTTTCAGGAGCCTTCAGTGGAAGAGGGTGTATGGGGAAAGCTCAGTTCCTTTTGTCCCTGGCCCCAGCATCCAAACCATTAGCTCCAGGCTCTCTTCTTGGTAAGCTGGAAGCTGGAAACTCCACAATTGCCCATGCAACCCATTTGTGAGCTTAACTCCTTGATCCAGACGTTGCTGCCCCCAAAGAAACGGTCCTGTATGGCTCCAATGTGCACTGCTTCCTAAAGCCTAAGGCAGGTGTCTCATTCCTCGCATATCAAACCCTTGGATCTATCCCAGCAAAATAGCATAGCAAACTCTCTGATCCACAGGGCTCCTGCTTGCCTCCAGACAAACAGTCCCCACCCTGGGCAGGGGGTAATTGTAAGAATGCTGACTACAGAGCCAGGCAGACCCGGGCTTAGATCCCACCCTTGTTACTTTCGAGTCCTGGGACCTCGGACAGCTTATGTGTGCTTTTTGAGCCTCAGCTTACCCACCTCTAAAATGGGTTCAGGGTTGATGTACTGATAAAGGAGAGCAGTAGTAAGTGCTTAATAAACGTGGGTTTGACCTGAATTAGGGTGTGGGGCTAACTAGGCCCTGGTGGCTCTCAGAACTAATGTGCCATTGGATAATGTAGCGCAGGTTGGGTAGAGAGTCCCTCGTGACTCCCAGGGTCCACTTGGGAGCGGCTGCCAGTGGCCAAGGGGACAGATGACTATGCCCTAGATTCCTCGCTGCAGTTCCCGCTGTCGATTCATGAGGCTGAGGCGCCACCTCGCGGCGAGAGTCCTCCGGGGAGCCGGCCTGGAGGTGAGGTGGGAGGAGAAAAGGACCTGCAGGCTCTAAGAAGTAGTTCCAGCCCCCGTCTTCACCTCCGGTTGGGGCAGAGCAAGGAGGACGAAGAGCTCTGGTTCCCTTGCGGTTCATTCATTCGTTCATTCCTCCGTTCCCTTCTCTGTACTGCCGGCTCCTCTGTCTTCAGGACCCGCCCCATCACCTCCCCCATCGTTAACGCTCTACTAGATGGCTTTACTTTTCTTCGTAGCGCTTATCAACCCCGTGGACGTTATAATTCTCAAAGCATTAAAAGGTAATTCTCTTCAAATTGATAGCGAGCACACTGCAGAACCTTGTTTAATTCACTAAAGAGGGACTAAGCAGGATGAGCTGGTTCAAAAGAGGATACGAAAACCAGAGATTTTCAGAGTAAGTTGGGAAAATGGTGAGATGAAGTTGCCATTTTAGACATAAATTTGGTTAATGTCCTATAGAGCAAAGGCACTGAACCCCTTGTGAGAGAGCTTGGGACAGAGGCACCCAGTTAAGCCAGACCCAGATTCCTGACCATAGAAACTGTAGGAGGATAAATGTTTGTCTTTTAAGCCTCTAAGTGTTGGGGGTATTTTGTTATGCAGTGAATAGGTAACTAATACAACCTCTGTGCTCTCTGCAGAGGGCCTCGCTTATATTAGAGTTCTCCAGCCACTGGGCAGAGGCTCAGAGGTCTGAGTCACTCCCCCTGTGGTGGCTGGATTTACGCCCACCTTCAGTTTGCTGCCATGTCCGTGAGGGCTCTCCTTGAAAAAGTAATGGGCTAGAAATGTGGATAAAATCTATGGCGCGACTCCAGCCTTTAGCGCAGACGGCGGCCATGCTCTCCTGGGCTTGGATATGCCAAGTTCCCAAACAGGAAAACCGGACAACGTGGAGCTTTATTAAATGGCCCCGAGTCCTCTCCTTCTGTGTCACTGTCATCTGGGTCTCAGCTGGAGGAGGACGGAGCACAGGGACTTGCAGCCCCAGAGCCACCTGAGGCATGATTTGGCCTCCACACGGGTAACTGTTTCTCTAAGTCTTTCTAGAGCCTTTGGGTCAAAATTGATTTTATTTTCCGAGATTGGCTACTGAGCCACATTCCAAAAGCATGGTTTGACCCATTTGCATTCAAATGTGTCTCTTGGTGGAGGTAGCATTTGCGGGTGTGTGTGTGTGTGTGTGTGTGTGTGTGTGTGCATGCACGCGTGGGTGCACGTGTGTGAGTTTATATCTTTATTTGCAGTAAAAAAGAAAAACACAAAAATACCCCACGCTGGTTGTAAAAACAAAGTACAGTTGACCCTTGAACAATGTGGGAATTAATCCAAGTATAATTAATTTCTAGTCGGCACTCGGTATCCGCGGTCCTGCCGCATCCACGGATTCAACCAACCATGGACTGTGAGGTTCTGTAGTATTTACTATAGAAAAATATCCGAGAATAAGTGGACCCAGGCAGTTCATACCTGTGCTGTTCAAAGGTCAGGTGTAGGTGTGCACAGTACAAAAGGCAAAGTCTCTTATCAACTCCTTCCTCAATCCCACGCCGCAGGATTAACCCAAGCCCGTCGTGCAGTGTGTAACTTTCCACGTAGAAACACATACCTTAGAGTTGCCATTTATAAGCAGTGCCGTGGTGGGCAGATTACTTGGAGAGGTGGATGGCCTGTGGGTGTGTTCAGACTCTAGGTCCAGACTGCCTGGGTTCAATTTCTGACTCCATCGCTTACCACCTATGTGACCTTGGGAGGGTTACCTGGCCTGCCCCCATGCCTTAGTTTACCCAGCCATAAAGTGGGGTTGATACTACCTGCCTCACGTGCATGCCGGGGGATTTACTGAGCTAACACCTCCAAAGTGTTCAGAACAGTTGGCTTTTACTACCTTGATACTCCAGGGCTCCCACAGCAGCATCGTACTCAGGCCTGGTTTTGAAGCAAGGCTTTCTCCTCCCCTGAGGTCATCATCTTTCTAGGTGGTTCCTCACTGCCCAGGTGCTTAGGGGAGGGTGTTGATGTGCTGTGACCCTTCTTCAAGTTCCCTCCTATGCTTAACTCTCCCAGTGGCTTGAGCCTTGGAAGTGATGGGGAAGCAGGTTTAATGAATTGAGTTCTAGTTAATTAAGGTTTTACTACATACGGCAGCTTAAGAATAAAGTTAGATTTTAATCATTACAACTCTGCTGCTTAAAATCACCTAGTGTTTCCCATGGGAAACCAATTCAAGACCCATTTTGACCAGGCATCTATCAATCAGTAGAGATTGGTGTTTCTACTCATTTATTTGTCCACTGCACTGCCTTTAGCTTTATTTCCCACGGGTTTAATCACCAATGGTGGTACTGTTTCTTCCTCTGATTCTTATGCTCTTTCCAATCATCCCATCGATTTTTTTCCTATCAGCACAGAACTCACATTCACTGGATGCCAGATTGTTCTGACGAGAAGAGTGTCCATGTGGGGACAGAGGTCAGGGCTGCCCCTAAGCGTCCAGGGCATCTTCCATCACCCAAGCCCACAGGTTTTTTTTTTTTTTTTTGGTCTGTGGGGCTGACCCTGCCCCTTTGTGGTTTTATTTTTATTTATTTTTTAAATATTTATTTATTTATTTTGGCTGCGCTGGGTCTTAAGTTGCAGCATGAGGGATCTTTTAGTTGCGGCATGCGTGCAGGATCTAGTTCCCTGACCAGGGATTGAACTCGGGCCTCTGCATTGAAAGCATGGAGTCTTACCCACTGGACCACCAGGGAATTCCCTGTGGTTTTAACAGAGGGTTAAAATGCACAAAACCATCAGGTTGATTTCTCAGTCTGTTGGTAGAGAGACTGTAACATCACTGAATAGTTCATGGATTTCAGAACCACCAGCTAGCTGCCCCAGTGTTGTGGAGAAAAACCACTCAGCAGTGTTGGGTCACCAAGTCCTGGCTGACACCTGCTTTGGGGCACGGGGCTGCCACCCTGGGTGGGGAACGGCACAGTCTGGGAGGTGTCCTGGGTTCTAGCTGGGACCAAGGGTGAACCCCTGCCTTCTTCCACTGTCTGCAGTGTGACCACCTGCTCAGCACCTCAGCCCGTGCGCTGGCCGAGGTGGGTTCGACCTTGCAGTCACATTCCCGAGATCTAATACCACACTTGCATAGCTTTCTAGAAGACTGCAGGGCAGGGAGCATAGCACGCACAGTGTCGTCATCCCATCGGGAGGACCAGCGCCCAGGTACCCAGTACGGCTGCTGCAGCCCAGAGCCCAGAGGCCTACAGGTCACCTTGATGCAGAGACACAGCAAGCTGGGGCTTCTACCAGGATGCTTTACACCAGAGTCACGGAGGGCCAGGGTCTGCCTGCCGACTTAGGGTCAGCCCCATGCACTAGTTTTCACCTCGGATGGGGCAGACACGACATCCCACTTCCAGCTCCACCCTGTATGAGATACCTGGACCCTGAGATCGCTTCCCCAGGCAGTGGTCTCCCCCACCAGTGGTGTTGAGGGTGACTTGCCTATTCCTCTGAGAGCCACTCAGGTCCTCCAAAGTGACCTTTGTGTGTAACACGGAGCCTGGAACTTAAGGCAGGCCTGTTCAGTATGACTTTTCAAATTTGCTCTCTGCCCAGCTATTGTGGCAGGATAGGTAACACACAGGATCTGGTTTTTTTTGTTTTTTTTTCTTTTCTGGCTGCACACTGTGGCTTGTGAGATCTTAGTTCCCCGACCAGCAATTGAACCCGGGCCACAGTAGTGAAAGCACCGAGTCTTAACCACTGGACTGCCTGGGAATTCCCAGGATCCGTTTTATGTACACAGAGAGGTAGAGATGGCTCTCAGTGACTCCTCTAGCAGGCGATGATGACAGACAACCAGACCTTTAAATCACCCAGGCCACGGTGTACAAACTGAAGATGCTCCCAAACCAAACAACTCCACGTTAGGACAATACCTGCAATCTACTGAAAACTTCCCCGGCGCATCTTACT
This sequence comes from Tursiops truncatus, assembly GCF_011762595.2. Lineage (NCBI taxonomy): Eukaryota > Metazoa > Chordata > Mammalia > Artiodactyla > Delphinidae > Tursiops > Tursiops truncatus. The sequence continues at coordinate 30,862,957 of NC_047048.1, forward strand.
CAGATTATCTAGTATCATCTTCACAATAACTCCATGAAGAGGGGGAGACTTACCATTTTACAGATGCGGAAGCTGAGGCTCAGAGAGACTAGGTCGTTTGTCCAAGGTCATCTGGCTGGTCTGTAGCAGATCCAGGATCAAACCCAGGTCTGCCCAACCCCAAAGTTTGTGCCCTTAACCAGGGGTGACACATTACAGTCTTGCTCTTCACAATGTGGTCCCTGCACCAGCATCATCTGGGAGCCTGGTAAATTGCAGCATCGAGCCCCACCCGGGACTGAGTCAGCATCTGCGTCTGTCAAAACCCTGGGTAAGGGGCTTCCCTGGTGGCGCAGTGGTTAAGAATCTGCCTGTCAATGCAGGGGACACGGGTTCGAGCCCTGGTCCGGGAAGATCCCACACGCCGCAGAACAACTAAGCCCGTGCGCCACAACTACTGAGCCTGCGCTCTAGAGTCTGCGAGCCACAGCTACTGAAGCCTGCGCGCCTAGAGTCCATGCTCTGCGACAACAGAAGCCACCGTGATGAGAAGCCCGTGCACCTCAATGAAGTGTAGCCCCCCGCTCGCCGCAACTAGAGAAAGCCCGCACGCAGCAACGAAGACCCAATGCGGCCAAAAATAAATAAATTAATTAAAAAAAAAAACAAACCCCTGGGTGATTCACGTGCATAGAATCTGAGAAGTGCTGGGCCCACAGCGTTACTATTTGTTGGTTTTACCAAATCTTTCCCGTGTAGGCTTGAACCACCAAGTCAAGTCCCCTCCCTGGGCCATATAGCCTCTGAAAATGTTAGAATATGTAAAAAAAAAAATTTGAGTCCAATGGCCTGGGTTAATTCTCTAGCAGAACACCTTGATGGTTTGATGATTCTGAAATAGCACTGCCAAACAAGCGCTTACAGAAGCTCGAGCAAAGCCTTAAAACACGGCGATAAGGGTGCATTTCCACTCTGAGAAGTGAAAATCTGACGATGCCTTGAATTATAGTGAATCAAGATTAATTCCAGGCTCCACTTAGAGGAAGCTTTCAGGCCAAGTGGTTTGGACATTAAAGCACTTGCCCTAACGCGCCAGGTGAAAGGCGTGACAAACTCTATTGCTTGGTGTCAATTACATTTATAGGCCTGTCCCCAGGAGCACGAGGAAAATGTCACCGGTAATGCTGATACATCACCAGCTGGGGCCCTGTCTGGGGGGGGGGGGGGTTCTATTTCGAAGACTTGTTATTAATAAATCCCATCGTGATCTGCACGATTATGGCGAGTCTATCAGGGATTATGCCTGATTATGGCGAGTCTATCAGGGATTTTTTTGTGTGTGTAGGAACCTTGGAAAGTGGGAGTAGCTCAAATGCTATGCCTCTCAAACCACTGTGTTCACAAATCACCCGGCGTCTTGTCAGAATGCAGATCTGACTCCGGTCTGGGCTCGTGTTGCTGCTACATGTTTAACAAGCTCCCAGGTGATGCCACTGGCGCCGGTGCTGCCGGTCCAGGCACCGCACTGTGGGGACGTGGGAAGAGCACAGGCCCGGGCTGGGAGCCCGACTCTGCCACTTGGCAGCTGTGTGATGGTGCGCAAATTGCTTAACCTCTCTGAACTTCAGATTTCTCACATTTATTTATTTATCTATCTATTTTGGCCACACCACGTGGCATGCAGGATATTAGTTCCCTGACCAGGGATCGAACCCATGCCCCCTGCAATGGAAGCATGGAGTCTTAACCGTTGCACCACTAGGGAAGTCCCAGATTTCTCACATTTAAAATGGGGATACTTCCTCCTCTCGGGATCTTTGTAAGATTTAGAGATGATGTGTGTAGACTTCCTTCCACTCCCAGAGGGAAGGGCTGGGACTCATTCTCCTGCACTGCTTTCATGGCAGGTACGGCGGAGGCCCACTTTTCTTTCCTAAAGTAGCTAATTCTCTTCTTCCAGGTCACGGTTTCTCCACCTTGGCACCACTGACATTTTGGGTTGGAGCATTCTTTGTTGGGGGGGCTCCCGTGCAGGACAGGATGTTTAGCAGCTTCCTTGGCCAGTGGCGCCCATCTCCTCGAGTGGTGACCACCCAAAATGTTTCCAAACTTTGCCAAATGCCTCTGGAAGCAAAACTGCCCACAACTGAAAACCACCATCCTAAGCAGTAATTCCTACTAACGATTCATTCAACAATATGTGCCGAGGGCTCCCCTGGTGGCGCAGTGGATGAGAGTCCACCTGCTGATGCAGGGGACACGGGTTCGTGCCCCGGTGCGGGAAGATCCCACATGCCGTGGAGCGGCTGGGCCCGTGAGCCATGGCCGCTGAGCCTGTGTGTCCGGAGCCTGTGCTCTGCAACGGGAGAGGCCACAACGGTGAGAGGCCCGCCTACCGCAAAAAAAAAAAAACAAAAAACCAACAACATGTGCCGAGTACCTACTTCGGGCCAGGACCATGTGCCGGGAATACACTGGTATATGAGACAAACAGGGTCCCTGACCTCATGGAGCTTTTTCCCTTTTGGAGCCTTAGTCTTCTCAACTGTTCAGTGGGTCTAACCAGGCTGCTGACTTCCTAGAGTTGTTGGGAAAATGAAATGAACTGAGACCTGCAAAAGCCTAGCCCACGGTGTCAGGATAAGCCAATGACGGGGGTGGGGGGTACGACGGGCCTGGCAATCGGACCTGTGCCTGGGGAGAAGCGACGTGGGCAGGAGCAGCTGAGCTGCAGCTGCAGGGGCAGCCGGGGAAGGGGCATGCCGGGCCCTGGTGGAAAGCGGGCAGGAGCAGCGAGGCGGGGAAATGGAGCCTCCGGGAGGGTGGGAGGGACCCTAACTGGAAAGAAGGAGAAGGAGGGAGAGGGGGTGGGAGGGGCATAAAGAGACAAGGTAAAGGGGGAGAGCAAGAAGGAGGGGGTGAGATACAGCAGAGGCACAGACAAAAAGATCAAAATCAGACAGACAGACAAACAAGTGCACAGGTGGCGCATGGTGGAGAGACTGAGGGGACAGGGGGAACAAGGCCAGGCTGAGGAAGGGAAATGCCCGCGAGGCAGGTGGCTGCGCGGACCCCAGCCCTAGGCAGCTGCAGGGCCCAAAGGACTGGCTTTTATGTTTGTTCTACGCACACCCGATTTTGGTTACAAAGGCTTAAAACATAAAACAAGGGCCACCGCCAGAGGCGTCCAGTCTGGGAGCTCCTGCCTCCTTCTCTGAAGGGGCCCCCAGCAGAGGGACAGGGACAGGGCACACGCAGCGTGGAAGGCAAGGAGGCTTCTGTGCCCCATTTTGCGGGGTGGTACTACGGCAACTGTGAAGATGGTATTAAACTCATTTGTAAGCAGTTAGAAGAGAACATAAAAGACTATGGGTGCAGCCTGGGGCCCCCGCTCCAAGGGAAGCACCTGGGTAAGGTCATCAGCTCCAGCGGAACCAAGCTGAGAACACCGCCCAACTTGACCAAGCAGCTCTCAAACACCCTGCAACACCTACTCCAAGCCGGCAGCACAAAAACCACATGCAACCAAATGGACTCCCAGCCTAGGGCAGTCACGTTCTCTGGCTGCTGCCGGGAAGCAGAAAACCGCATTGGGTCACACAAGGCCCACCTGCCGTATTTTTTAAACAATAAAATCTCAAGCACATTACTTTGTGAGCTTTCAATTTTATTAGAAACATCACAAGAACAGTCAAGAAGCTGTGTCTGCAGACACGATGGGTTCTGTTACTGGTTCCACAAAGACCTTCCAGAGCTCCTGCAGCAGAGAGAAGGGGAGATTCCGAGATGTGCAAATGAGACTTCACGATTTCATAAAGGGACGTAATCAGCAAAAGAGAAGCCCCAAACAAGACGCGAAAAACGGGCAGCATGAAAGCTACCGCGAGAGCAGGGAGCCTCTCCCGGTGCTTTTATTGCTCTGGGCTGTTCCGTGGAGGCGGAGCTGGATGCTGAGTCCTGGCACTGATCTGAGAGGCAGGAGGCTGCCACACTGTCAAAGGGACCAGAACGGCCACACGTCGCACACCTTCTCCATTCTGGGAGCCATGCAGCACAGCTGCTGGATTTTGTGAGGAGCTGATTTCTTGGCTGTGTGATGCTCCTCTTAATGCTGGCAGGTGGAGAAGGTACAAAACGCGCCAAGTTCTTAGTGGGAGCCTGGCACCCTCACTAGGAGGGGCCCGGGAAGCTCAGAGGCCGCGGAGTGATGAAGGGAAGGCCCTCCTCGCACATGGAACCCCACACACGAACGAACGCAATGCCGTGCTTGCTGGCGGAAGGGACCGGGGGGCGAGCTGAGCAGGCCCCTCCTCCTAAGAGCCAGGCCGGGTCTCCAAAGACCCAGACAAAGGGCGGCTGCAGACAAGAGGCCAAGAGAACGAAAGACCTTGGGACTTATATGAATCCAGCTCCTACAAAGTTTAAGGGATTTTAAAGGGTCTTCTGACTTTGCAGATTTCCCCCTAGTGCTGGTTTTAAAACTGTAACAGGAAGTGATTAACCCCAGTCCCGCCCTTTCCTGGCTGGGACTCTCGCTGAGACAGCCGGCACCTAGAGCATGTCATTGGGGTTATTGCTCAGAGGCCTATGTGATGGGACCCCACTTGCCCCGTCAGACGGGCCACCGGCCATCAGGCAAGCCCGCCTAGGCCACGAGGCCACACACTTTCACAGTGAAGACGTGGCCGTCGGCACTGGGGCTCCTGCGTCAAGATCTTCAGCCCAGTCAAGAGCAACCCACACGCAATGCCCCCCCCCCCCCCCCCCCCGCTTCCCCTGGAGTCTGCACTGCCCGCGGCAAGAGGAAGTGCTCTAAGGCCAAGTGACCGTTGGCCAGGCAGGCCCTCCTGGACCTGGAGAGAGCCCAGCGTCGGGGTCAGCGGGGAGAGCGCGGGCCGGGCTGGACCTGGAGGCTGGCTCACGACCTCCTCCAGCCGACAGCCTCACGCCAGAGCAAGCTGCCCTCGGGCGGGCGGGCACACCTACCAGCTGCTGGATGCGCTCGTAGACCAAGAGCTGCGGGAAGGAAACGTCCACCGGCTCCACCGCGAAGCGCAGGCGCCCACCGGTCAGCCCCTCCAGTCGCCGCAGGCATGAGCGGAAGTGGTCGTAGGCCTCGCACGTGACCTCCAGGTGCCGCAGCGTGAAGTTCAGCCTGCGCACAAGCCGCGACACACACACTGCCTGTCACCACCGGAGGCTCTGCGGCTCCCTCCCGTCACGGCACTGGATTTTGAGCGCCTCCTGCATGCTGGGCGCCAGTGCACGGCCTTCTGGCATCTGCAGGAGAGCCTGGGAGGTGGGGCCGGCTACGGCCTCCGCTCAGGTGGGGACTGGGGCTCAGAGAGGGGAAGGCATGTGCCCAAGATTCCACCCGAGTGATCGGGTCCACACGTTGCCACTGGTCACGTGGACCCTGAAGGGGGTCCTGGAGGTCATCGGTGTAAACAACGCTGCAACAGATGTGTCCATCTGGACGGCTCCGTGCACGGCTGGGATCGCCTCCTCAGGGCCGGTTCCAGATGCTGAACTGCTGGGTCAATCTGTGTTCGCATGTGTAAAATAGCTAGTGGGAGCTGCTGTGTAGCACAGTAGCTCAGCACAGTGCTCTGTGATGACCTAGAGGGGTGGGATGCAGGCGGTGGGAGGGAGGGGGTACATGTATACACACAGCTGATTCACTCTGCTGTACAGCAGAAACTAATGCAACGTTGTAAAGCAATTATACTCCAATAAAAAAAAATCAGTGTGTTTGGGTTTATGGCTTTTGCTATATACTCTAAATTGCCTTCAGAAAAGCTGTGGGTTATCACTAGAATTAGAGGAAAATGTGTGCAGGGGGCCCAGCACCGAGTCTATCACAACACGGTCCCTCCATCAACAAGAGCCCTAACGTTTCAGGACATCCGGGCAGAAACGCCCCGGAGGGGCTCTGTGTCAGGGCGAGGGCAGAGGCCCGGGGTGCAGAGTGGACGTGCGTCTGGGCTCTGACGCACTCACTGCCCAGCTGCAGCCTGGACGGGTCCCTGGCGCCTCAGCCCTCCTCCCGTCGGCTGCGCGATGGGGACGGCAGTGCCTGCACACGGGGCTGGTGAGCGGATTAAACGAGGCCACGTGTGTGAAGGACCAGCGGGCCTGGCCGCAGCAGGTGCTGGATAAGCAAGTGATGAGGACGACACCAGTGAGGACGCATCTGGAAGGTGAGAGTCCGGCCCCGCGGGGAGCTCACCTCTTTTCCACAGAGAGGATGGCGGTGGAGGCGTTCTTCAACCTGTGAGCCAGTCGGGACAGTGTTTTAAACAGAGCATCAGTTAGGTCATCGTCGTAAAACACTGCGGGGAAGAAAACAGGCAAATATCAGAGGAAATGAGTCCTCAGCGGGCCCCATGGACGGAATCTCTGATAAACATAACAGCCACAGCGCTCAGAATGAAAGCGGCACGGAGCCGTGGTGGGAGCCGGCCCGTGACGACGAGCGGTGACACCGGCTGTGCCGCGGAGGCGCCCTCACCTTCGGCCGCGAGCACGATGGTGGTGTGGCCGTACAGGTCGGAGATGTCCTCCTCCGACCAGCTGAAGGGGACCTCGGGATCTGTGAAAGGGGAAGGACACCTTGGGTTCAGCCCTTTCTCTGCGGGCCACCAGCTCTCACCGAGACAGACTGAAAGAAGCTTCAGGAAAAGAAATGGGGTCGGGTAAGCTCGGTGCAGTGGGCGCCACCAGGCAGTCCCGAATCCCAGCGCCTCTGCCACCCACGTGGAAAACTTCAGGGAAGGAGATGCCCCTTCTGCCGGGGCGGCTACCTTATCCATGGGGGTCTGACCTGCTGACTCGGCCAGCAGCCTGTGCAGAAAACGATCTACACCTCCGTCCATGGCATTCCTGCCCCCGTGGACTTGCTGTGTGACCCCAGGAAAGGTGCTTCACCTCTCTGGGCTGCAGTGTTTGCACTAGAATGGGCATAACAATGCTTCCCTCACAGGACTGTCGGGGAGACCAAAGGACCTCGAGTGTGCTAGGCGCTTGCTAGGTGACAGGCACTCAACAAGCAATGATTTTCCTCACCTGACATCTGACAGGGAAAAGAAAAGCTCCTGTACAAAGAAAGAGCAAAGGTGCAGGTCTCAAACAGTCTGCATAAGAAATTTAGAAATGTTCCCCACCCAGCAGCCCCTGAACCCCTGGGGCCGACTCCCTGCTGCAGGCAGAGGACGGGTGCTAAGCGGGAAGCTGCTTCCTGGCAGGCAAACGGTCTAGGCCCTGGAGGCCCAGACTTGGGTTCACACCCTGACCTGCCAGGTACCTGTGACCCTGGGCAGGCACTGAACCTCTCTGAGCATCAGTCTTCCCCGGAACTGGGGACTCTAGGACCGACTGGACAGTGATACTGTGAGTCTGAATGACAGAATGAGTGCAGGGTGCCTGACATGCGGCACCAAGAATGGCAGCTGTCACTCTTCAGCCAACGGAGCTAGGACGCTGCTGGGCGGTCAAGGCCACAGGGCTGATGGCCTGGGGGCAGCCCAAGGAACCAATGAATCAACTGGGACACAACAGAGGAGGCCACGCACCTGTGCAGAGATCGTCTTTCAGCCAGTCCAGTTCCTTGACCTTAATCACACCGCCTGCAAAACAAACACAAGTGGAACTCCCCAAACTCTGAACACAGTTAGGAAAGAAGATAAAACTTCCCACTACACACCAAGATCCATCCATCCCACATTTGTTGAGTGCTAAGCATCAGGCCTGGTGTCGGCCCAGGGGGCAGAGATTCGTGAGGTACGTCCCTGTCCTGGGACACAGGCAGGGAGCAGACACTGCTATGAAAAGGACGCACCAGGTGCACGGGAGGACAGGGCTCTCGTGTCGATGGGCGTCAGGGAAGGCTCTGAGAAGGCACTTCACACCACTCCTTCCTTCCAGGCCTGCTGACAGCCTGCTGTGCCCTGGGCATTCAACAAACATGACACAGGGGATCAGACAGGGCCCTGACCTCACGGAGCACGTGGTCTAGTGGGGTGGCAGATGCCAATCAACTAGTCCCACAAACAAATGTCAAAATACCATGGTTCAAGGTGTAAGGAGAGCCTGTAAGGGGACTGTGATCTTGCCTGGACGTCTGAGCATGATTAGGAACAGACGGGGGAAGAGGGAGAGGAAACAGGCCGGAGGAGAGAGCAGAGCAAAGGCCCCAAGTGGATGGAAGCTCCAGCAAGGCCAGGCTAGAGCGGAGGGAGCCGCTGTGGGGAAGGGGCTGCCGACAGGCGAGGGCCAGGCCCCACAGGGTCCGGAGAGGCCAAGGAGTTGGGTCTGTACTCCGAGAGCAATGAGAAACCTCTGAAGGCTCTGACGCCTGGGGGGCCAGATGACCCGGTGGGAGCCCAGAAGAGCGCCCCAGATCGCGCTTGGAGCAGAAGGCCTGGCTGGGCAGCTCCTCCATCATGGCAGCTCACTCCTGCGGCGGGGCAGGAATCTGATGGTCAGGCCGACAGGGCGGGGGCGCTCTGGGCAGAGGGCAGAGCATGTGAAGTGAGCCCGGGGCTCGCTGGATGCAGGGCTGGACAGCGGGGCTGCCAGGACGGAGACAGGAAAAGCCGGCCAGGGCCAGACCCGGAGGTCTGGAGCCAGAGGAGGAGCTTGGACTTCACCCCCGGAAGATGCTCAGTGGGGAGTGAAGGGGTCAGGCTGCATCTTAGAAAGGTCGCTCTGGACACTTGGGCAGCTCAGACAGGAGCTGGGGAGACCAGGTAGGGCCCTGCGACCTGCAGGGAGGAGAGAGCTGAGGTAGGACGTGGCTGTGGGCGTGGGAGGAGATGAGGCGAGGACAGAGCCGTCCAGCATCTGAAGTGACACAAAGCGAGACGTCCGCTCCCTCCGCTACCGGGGTGTCCAGGGACGCAGGGAGAACCCCGCCTCCCAGTGTCGTGGTTCTGGGTGTCTGTCTCACCTGCGAAACAGGGAAACCTCCCTCCCGGGCGGGGACCTGCTGGGCCTCACCTCCAGCGGCAGTCAGGTGGCTGTTAAGGGCAATGTTTCGCTGGCACATGGCCAAGAGATCTGCACCGACATCTGGAAAGACAGAAGAGCAAGTCATAAGGTGCCGGCCGTGACGACACTTTTATCTTTGTGCTTCTGCCTGGAGAGAGCTGGTACCAACAGCACGGCTGCAGAAACGTGCAAAATTGAAACAAAAGTTTCTCCTGCGTGTTTTACACTAAAATGAAATATGTTCACCTTAAGGCTCTTTCTAATGATCTCTGCCTTAAAACAGAGAAGACTGTCCTGGTGGGGACAGACTCTGCATTCCAGGGAAGGGTGAGAACTCCCAGCATCTTTAGAGCATATGACACATGCACACACTTCCCGAATCCACCCTCCATATTTCTAATGAACCTGAGCTGGTGTCACGGTCCCGTCACAGGCAAAGCGACTCTGGCAGCCACGTGGCTGGGCAGAGCCAGGGCTGGGATTTGAACCCAGGTGTCTCTGACTCCAACAAGCCTCGCTCTTTGACACCCCAGGAAACTGACTGGAGCCAGGAGGGCATTTGGATGTGATCGGTGGAGACAGAGCACATTCAGGCAGGCTGGAGGCAGGCACCCTGGTGCCTGACTCACCGTCCTGCCATCACGTCTCCCGAGCCACCTGCTGCTCTGATGAGATGGGGGTTCCTGTCACTCGAGCAGACCTGAGTTGTAGCACAGTGTATCCTTGACGGCAGTGGGGGCAGTGCTTTGCCAAAATTAACTTCCCATTAGGAGAGCGTGCATGTGGAGGGCACAGGGGGTCTTGTGAATGGCATTCGCCCGCCCACTGCAGACCTCCCGGGACTGGACCATCGTTTCCACCTCAGGGACCATGCAGAGCCGGGGACGTGTGTGTGTGGGACTCTGCTCACCGAAGGGCCGCACCTGTCCCTTCTCCTGGGCCACTGGGTAAAGAGAATACTGATGTATGTGCCTGACAACACAGGACTGGGTCAGCAGTTTTTAAGCCTTTATGGTACTTTTTGTCAAAACAGATCTTGTGCGGGATTCTAACACACCAAGCACATACGAGAGGAGCAGCGATGGCTGAGCGGCGGTGGGAGACCCAGAGCCCTGGGGCTGCCCCCGCCTCCACCCCTTGGCCAGACCCCGAGGGAGCCCACAGAAGCCTGCTCCACAGAAAACAGCCTGAGCCCCCCACATGATGAGAGGCACCGTGCTGTGAGCCAGCGGCCATGTATGTGACCTTCGCCCAGCCCCCTGACCTCAGCCTTACCCTGCCCACTTGGATGGAGGGGATGGTGACAGGCTCCCCGGCGACTGCCCAGGGTCACTGTGAGGTTAAAGGCGCTGATGCTCATGAAAAGGCTCTACTAACTGGAATGTGCTGACAGGATGCAAGCTCTCTTCCTCTCCAGTAAATCTCTCTCAGGGGTAAGATAACTTGATTAGATGCTGTTGTCAGGCGCTAGGCACTCTTGCTTTACGGCTTGTCTCTTGAGAAGTTCACTGGCGATTTACACTGAATCGTCAAGGAGGCGTAAACAGGGTGGCTTACGCAGGGTATCTGAAAAGTACGCCCGACTCCCAGGCCACCCCTAGCTTCCCCTTTCCTAGCTCAGAAGCAAAAGACGTGCGCCACGAAAACGTCAACTAGGAATCGACGAAACGCAAAGCACGTCAGCAGCACCACTTCCTGCCTAGCAGATATCGAAGATTTAAAACATAATGACACTAACAATAATTACCTGATAAGATACTATTGTACTTTCTTATAAACTGGTATACTCTCTCTAAAAAAGCACGTCGGCAAATCTGGAGTGTAACTGACAGTACTGCACTGTGTCAATTTGCTGGTGTGATCCCCAAACTACGGTGTAGAAGATGTTACCACCGGGGGAGCTGGATGAAGGGTACATGGCACTTTCGATACTAGTTTGGCAACTTCTATGTGAACCTAATATTATTTCAAAATAAAAAATTTAAAAAGCAATCATTTGACCATAAGTATCAAAAGCTTATGAAAGGTCCCACCCACTTCGAGGAATCTAGTTTAAGGATTATCAGACAATGAGGCACAAAGGTATTTGTTGCAGTGCAACAGACAAATGCAAACAAAACACAACATACGAAAACAGCCAAAATGTCCAGTAATATAAGAATGGTTAAAAAAAAAGGGACAAAACATTACCTGGTCATTGAAAGTCATTTATAAGTAATTTTTAACGACAGTGGAAAATGCTTTTTCCCTTTTTTGACATTTTTGGCAGGATACAGCACTGAATATATACAGTTTGACTTCTATTGTTTGGGAATAGGTACACACAAAGGAAAAGGAAAAAACTTGTAAAAAATATATATACGAACGTTAAAAAATAGATCCTAAAGCTCCCTGAGTACAGCGACTCGATCTGTTTCATTCACTCCTGGGTCTCCTGCATCTGGAACTGTGTCTGGCACGTAGTGGGCATGCAATGAACTGCATACTGTTGAATTTATATGGGAAATGTAAAATTATGAGGAAATGTTATTTGCTGTTCTACAAATTTTCCACAGAGAGTAGGCAAGATTTCCACAATCAGAAAAAAAAAAGAAGCTTGTTTTTAAGCCGTATGAGAGGCATATTCCTCATGGTTTTCTGAGATGTTTACTCTTTTGAGGGGCTGTGAACAGAGGTACCAGCAGAACCACTGGTCCTGCACCCGCCGGTCCTGCTGGGTCATCCTCACGCTGCTGAGAAAACAACGAAGGGTGGAGAAAACCAGCGAAAGAGGAGGGCAAAGGCGAGAGCAGCCAAGGTCCAGTGTCCAGTTTCCCGCCTCACTTTTTATCTAGTCAGCACACGCTCTGTGAAGAGCCTACTCCCCCTCAGCGTGAGACGGCGGGGCGTTACCTGTACAGTAGACGGTCTGCGCCACGGTGGCCGCGAGGATGCTGGCCAGCCCGGTGCCCGCTCCGAGCTCCAGCACCGTGCGACCCTGGAAGAGGTCCCGCTGGGACAGGATGTAGTCCGCCAGGAACAGGGCGCCCCGCCACACCTGGAGGGGAGAGGGACCAGGAACAAAGGTGGCCTGCGGCTCCCGAGAGACCCTTCAGGGCCGTGGGAAGCGGACGGGACCTACCCACCTGCTTGCCAACATCCTCCAGGGGGGTGGCCATGGTGTGCTCTGGACGGGACGGAAACCGAGAGAGAAAGGGCCACCGTGAAAACGGGGATGGATAGAACAGAGACAGACGGGGTGCGGGGGAGGCAGCAGAAACACAGGCCAGGCTACAGTCAGGAGGGGGCGTGTGAGCGTCACTCTCATTCAGATCCCTGGGTCTCTCTGCCCGCAGCCCGGAGACTCGGGTCACAGGAGGACTTGGCCCAACTTAATCAAACACACATACCCCACACTCCACTTTTTTATGTTCAGTAACTGCATGTTACGATCATAATATATTTATGTTCTTTTGATCAACTGTATGGGAATAATAATCACAACTCATTCCAAAATACTTTCTTACACTCAGAACCACACTAGAAGTTAACAAAATAAGTTTCAGATTATATCCTTTTTAGATGAAAAATATGTATGTTAGCGAGTATTCTCAAGCACAAAATACATTAGGACAAAATCTGGTGCTGGTTGTTGGGGGGGAGGTGGAGAACAGAACTATGAGATCAAGGAGAAAAGGGAATGATGGCAAACGTTTTTCCTGTTAAATAAGAACCGGCTCTCGTATCTTTAAGCAAGATGGTGATGGCCATCAAAACACCACAACACAGGCACGGCAGACTAGTTCACATCAAACCCCAGGCTCACCTCAAACCGGGAGCAGGGAGCGGGGATGGCGGGGGGAGGGGACAGCAAGGCTGAAGGGGTGTGTGTCTGTGTCTGTGTGAGTGTGCACGTGCCTGAGAGAAGAGGCCTCCTTGCTTTCCAGCCCTGCTCTGGACCCTCAGTGTCAGCTTCCCCCATCCTGCCCATCCCTCTTGCCCAGTCTCTGCAGCCCCACGGCACACTGTCCCTGGCCCACTGGCCCCCCGCTGCAGCCCCACGGCACACTGTCCCTGGCCCACTGGCCCCCGGCTGGGGCACGCGTCTCCCCTCCTCCCATCTTTCTTTGTCTCCTTCCAGTTTGCCTGGCTGAGCCAGTGGTGCCCTCCCACGGGGACCTCGGTTGTCTATGCCTGGTCTTTTCTCCGAGGGGGCCCGTGGACTTAAGTTTTGCCTCCAGCTGCATTTAAGGGGTGCTCAGCTTCCCTTGAGTGAGAACATGGACTGAGCTCAGAAAGACCTGCGTGTGAGCCAGGCTCAGTCACGCAGTCTGGCCGGTGGCGTGAGTCACTGAACTTCTCAGCACCAGAGCCACAGTTTGCTCCTTTACAAGATACAGAAATAACATCACCTCATTCATGGGCTCAATGGCCTCCCTAAACAGGGTCAAGGGCAGGGAGCTCCTGCCCCAGGGGAAAGTCACACTTTATATTTAAACAATTCCAGTGGCGTCTTAAGAACATAAAAGCCCAGCCTGAGGAACACACGAGAAACTCCAGGGTTGGCAAATGGGCTTAGACAGACAGTCTTTGTATCTGAGCTGTACCCTGCCCCTACCAGGACTGTCTCTAGACCTGCAGGAACCCAGACTCTCCTCCTCAGTCCGTCTCCCTGCTCCACGCTCAGATCGTCCCCTGGAATGAAAGCTGATGGCAGCTCACGTTTTTTGAGCACCTACTACGCACCAAGCACTGTGTTAAGAACTCTACATGTGCCATCTCTCTCAGTTCCCCACAACCAGAGATCATACCCATTTTACTGACAAGAAAACTGAACTCTGAGAGGTTAACGTACTTGCCCAAGTCACAGGCCAATGGAAAAGGCACGTGACTCGGGATCTGACAGCCCAGGTTCTAGCCCTGCCTCCTCTGAGTTCTCTTCGCATCCCAGTTTATCTATAAAATGGGGAAAATGATCATAATTTACTTTGAACCTTGGGTCTGTGGATTCCTAGCAGGTTCATGGATAAACTTTAGATTTTTGACAATCCCTGGAAGTAGTCTGGAAAACACATTCTCCTCCCGCTAAGAGAATTTGATTTTAATCAGTTTCTCAAATGGGTCTATAACCTTAAAAAAAGGCTGCGCTTACGAATGGGAGGAACAGGGTGGCCAGGGGAGGGACACCTGCTCAGCACCTGCTCTGCACCAGGCCCTGCAGGAGCACTTACGGGGCAGTATTTATGAAATCACCACCAAAACCCAGGGAGGGCAGCTTCCCCGACCCTCTTTCATAGGTCCAAAAACTTGAGGCTCTGGGTGGGCAGGATACTTGTCCGGGGTCCCCTGGCTTGTGAGGGGTGGAGGAGCTCTACAGGATCCTGAGACCAGGACCCCCTCCCCTGTGCCACATTCCTGAGACCAGGACCCCCTCCCCTGTGTACAGCTGCGGATGGAATAGTTAGGAGTTACTGCTTAAGCTCAGGTATTCAATGACCTTTCTATTCTCCTCCCTCAGGGCAGGTAGGGACCGAGCGACAGTGAGCCGAAAAGGAGGGCGAACTTCCAGGCGCTGTGAGATGGGGCTTCACAGCGAGGCAGAGCTGGCGGCGCACTGACCCTACCCTGCCCTGTGGGACTTTGTTCTCAGCTTGCAGGATGGGAAATTCCCGGAACATTAAACATGCGCCCTGGAGGCCAAACAGCTCGCTGTGAAGTCTGCTGCTCCCCTCCTCAGGGAGGCCAGTTAAGTGACGGCCGAGGGAAAGGAGCAGTCATCGACCCCCAAGAATAACACTTTCCAATGTTCTGATCACGTGACATGGGTAAGAAACATGGGCTGTGGTGTCAGATGGACCTGAGTGTGAGTCAAGGCTCTGCCACTGACTAGCTGTGTGATCTTGGGCAAGTTCCTCAACCTCTCTGAGCCTCAGTTCCCTCCTCTGTGAAATGGGAATACTCATCCCTGGAAAGGCCATGAGGACCAGAGGTAATCCACAGAAAACAGGGTAGGGTCCCCACCAGGGTGGTCTAGAACCAGCCTGCCTGGTACCCAGCAGGCCCTCGGTAACCGTCTGCTGAACGGATGACCACACGGCTATCAGAGCTGCTGTTCTGTCTGGGACAGAACAGTGGACCCCATATGCGCAACCCAGGCCAGTGCTGGGGGAGGCCTTTACCTGGGACCTCAGGCACCATCCAGGACCCTGCATCTCAGTGAACTGACTCACATCACAGCAGTGCTGGGGATGGCCAGAGCCCTGGCTGTGGAGACGGATCACACGGACTCAGAACCTTCCTCCCTGCCCCCAAACGGCACGGCCTTGGGCTCGTCACTTCCTCATTTGTAGCACCCCTCAGAGAAGCTGAGAAGACTATGTGAGGTGATGAAGGTGAACATCAAAGCACTACAGGTGCCTCATCGTGGCTGGCTTCCTTCCTGACCTGGCTGCTCTCCACTCCTGGCATTTCCAGACATCAAAATCCCCGACTCACCAAAGCCCTCTGCCTGCCCCTACGCCCGGGCATGGACCCTCTGAGCCCTGCCTGAGTGCCTGCTGAAACCTCCTTCCACCCCACCTCTCCTGCCACTGCATCCCTGCCTCCTCCACCCCCCACGCCCCCAGCTTCTAGCTCCCAGCCCATCTGATGGGCCCACACACTCCTCCAGGTTAACTCTGGATCTCCCTCCCCCTCCCTCCCCCTCTGCCCTGCTCCAGCTCCAGAATCTGCCATGGCTCCCTGCTGCGGGCTCCTGTGGGCCAAATCTTCCACAAACAACCCCGACCCACACCCTGGCATGCTACGTAGGATCAGAGTACTGATGCAGGAGGCAGCAGCACTGAAGCTTCCGGAGCAGGGGACGGCCAAGCTGGGACTTGTACGATCAGGAATGTGTTAGGGAGCGAGCCCTCTGAGAAGGAGGCAGAAGCAGAGGTGCGCAGGGAGAAAGTGCACAGAGGCTGAGCGGGTGAGGCTGGTGTGAGTTGAGGCTGGAGAGGAGGGCGGAGCCACCTCACACAGGGGCCCCGGAGCTATGCTGAGCCTGTGGACTGTGTCTCGAGGGCAATGGGGAGCCACTGAAGAGTCTGGAGCAGGAGGGTGACCCGACAGCACTTTGGCAAGCTCCCCTGCTGCCAGCGGCACTACTGGCTCCCAGTGTCTGGACACCGGTTCTGCTAACCTGTCCTGCCCTGAGATGCCTGGATGGGCCCGTGCTCAGCAGCCTTGCGCCCCGACCGACACTGTGGCGCCGCCTGGCGGCAGGTGAGCAGCCCTTTATTACCTATTTTGATGACATCGTAGGGGCCACTCTCTCGTGCTTCGTCTCCCAGGACGTCATCTTCCTCCTGCGTTAGAATCATGGGATGTACCTTGTCTCTCGGAGGCCCCGAGGGCTTGGAGGGAGAGGCAGCCCGTGGTCTTCTCACAACGTCCAAATCCCCATCCTCGTCCAGCTGAGCTGCCACCCCCTCCTGGCTGGTGGCGTCAGCCCCAGCCTGGAGGGAGACTCCCTCACTGCTGCAGCCGCTTCTGGCGGGAGGAGTCGCCTCTGCGTGATGGGCTCTGTGATTGCCACCCTCAGCCCCCGAGTCTGTCTGAGGGGCTTGGTTCCACAGAAGCTTGAACTGGGACAGGAAGACTGAAAGGCAAGACAAAACACAAAAGCAGTATATTTCCAAACAGTCTCCTTTTCTATTTCCCTTCCTCAATTTCCACCTGGGAAGAGTTTTAAAGGCCAGGCGGAAAAAAAAAAAAAGGACAAGGACCTACTGTATATATAGCACAGGGAACTATATTCAACATCCGGTAAATAGACCATAATGGAAAAGAAAAAAAAAACAAAGGCCAGGTGGAAATATCATAAAACCAGCAGCAAAGGTCTGTCTGATTCGGCTGTGACGCTGCAGCCTCCAGCGCAGCCCCGCTGATGAGCACCTGCGCTGCAGGCGCTCGGCCCACAAGACCGCATTTACTCCTTCCAGCGGCTATGGAAGTGGCAGTGTCACTCTATTTTATTTTTTATTTAAAAATTTTTTTGGCTGCGCCACACGGCTTACAGGATTTTGGTTCCCGACCAGGGATGGGACCCACACCCCCTGTAGTGGAAGTGCGGTGTCTTAACCAACAGACTGCCAGAGAAGTCCCAGTGTCACTCTGTTTTACAGATGTGGAGGCTGAGGCTCAGAGGTTACGTGAGCTGACCAAGGTCACACAGCTGTGGGCGTGGCTGAGGATTCAAACCCGGTCTACTGAACCCCTGCGCTTCTGCCCTCCTCACCGCACTGCTCACCCTTAAGGTTGGAAGTGAGGACAAGGATACTGTGTCCCTTACCACCTGGTGGCCAGAAAGTCACTGGGACAGGCTTTGGTAAGAGTATGGGTGCCGGGAGAGTTGGGCTGGAGGCAGGGGGTGTCCTGGGCCAGAGTCCTCCACGTCCCCCGACTGTCTGACCCTGGGGCAACTCGCTTATCTGTTCTGAGCCTCAGTTTCCTGAATCCAGGAATCCAAACTGGGACATGAGGGAAAGGGGAGTTATGAACTGCACCAGAACAACAAGCAAATACAACAGAGTGATCGGAGCTGGGGAGGGCGGCCAGGGAGGGATGAACGTTCTAGGCAGAGCGAAAAGCAAGAGCAAAGGTGCTCAGAGAGGAAGGTACATGCAGTGTGCGAGGGGCGGAAAGGGGCAGAAAGTGGCCACTGAGCAGCGAGGGCGGGAGAGAGAAGTGTGGACACACGGGCAGGGGCTGGGTGGAGCTGGGCCTCGCAGGCCAAAGTGAGGGCTCTGATTTCCTTCTAAGAGCAAGGGAAGCCACTGGAGGGTCTAAATCAGGGCAGTGGTATGATTTGTATTTTTCAAAGGACCCCCTGTGCTGCTGGGGAGAGCAGTGAGGGAGTGTGTACAGGAGAAAAACCAGGGAGCCCTGGTGGGAGGAGCCAGCCGGGGGTAGGGGAAGTGGGCTGGGGGAGCACTGGAATCGGGGCCTCCCCCAGGGCAGAGCTCGACTCATTCCCTTTGCCTTCCCGGCATCGCGTCCAGGTCTGGCACAGAGCAGGTGCTCGGGAAAGCACAGGGGTTTGCTCAGTGAAACAAGGGCACTTAAGAAGTGGTGTGAGGATAAGCTAAACAATCCAGTCTTCCCAATCTTTTCTGTGAGAAAAGCAGGAAACACAGTGGGCTCCCTGGGGTGCCGGGACCTTACCAGGCTGCCCCACGCCACTCAGCCGCACCATGAGGTGTCTCTGGTTTGGGGTGTGGAGGTGGACGTCTGACAGCACGGTGTCGCTTTTGAAGGTGATCTCGTCCATGGCCGGGGCGGGAGACGGCAACCATGGCCTGGGCTCCCCATCAACCATGGGACAGCAGCACCTGAGAGGCGAGAGCAAGTCCTCAGGACAGCAGGTCCCAGAGGGGAACAGTGCAAACGACCCCAGCCAGGTGGCAGAGAGCTCCCTTTTCAATCCTCTCTTAATTCTTCCTGAAGGAGAAAGTCTCAGAGCCTTGGCAAGGGAACAGAATCCAGCTAGAACTGTTATTTTGTTTTTCACTGTGTTCATTTTCATAGTAGTCGTTTATTTATGGTAAGAGATCTACATTTCCATTTATACTGATAAAGTTTTCCTTTTTTATTTTTTCCAATCTTTTTATTATGAAAATTTTCAAATAGCAAGTTGAGGGCATAGCATAATAAACAGCCATATACCCACTGCTTAGATTCAATGATCATTAATGCTTTTTCACATGATCAATCAATCCATCTATCTAGGTTTTTTCTCCCCTGAACTGAGCACCTTCTAGACATCACACCATTTAACCCCTAAATAATTCTTCAGCATCTGTCTCCAAAGAACACGCTCCTACATAACCATAAGACCATTAGCAGACCTAAAACAATGAACGGTTCCCTTATACCATTTAAAACCCAGTTCGTGATCAATTTTCTCCATTTGACACCCAAACGTCCTTTGCAGCTAGTTTTTCCTAAACCAGTATTCAATCACAATTTATGCTTTGCATTTAGAAGTTGTTTTCCCTATAACCTTTTTCTACTAGAAGTTGGCCCCAGCTGCCCATATGTCATTTGTTTTTAAACCTTCTTTTTAAATTAAAAAAAAAAAGTGAGTGGATTTAAAGGAAAAGCAACTAAGGGAATCACTGTACAGGTGATATACAGATGTGGAAAAATTATGAAGGCGACACAGCAGTAACTAAAATTTGGAAAACCATGCTGGAGGCAAGGTGGTCAAAAACAGGAAGGCTTTCCCTCCATCCAGATGTTCCACCTCATCAAAAAGCATTAAACAGCAGCGGCCGCGTGCAGACAGAGCCTTGAGCTGTGATGCTGGGCAGAGCAGGCATAAACCCAGTCTCCTATGTCCTTGCTACATGACCTTGAGAAAATTACTCCACCTCTCTGGACCCGTTTCTTCAGCTACATTCTCACCTTGCAGGGTTGGCAGTAGGTGGGGGGATGGGGGGAGATACGTGGGGGAAGGGTGTTAAGGGCTGAGCAGAGCCCTTGGTCCGCAGCAATTGTTAATAAATCCTTGGTTTCAGATGCTTGACCCAAACCTGCCCACAACCCCTGACCTCCTACGGGAACCGTCCCTACTTGGGTGGGTGCGTGCACTACGTGTGTGCCCCACGCATGTCATGAGACCTGTCGGGCCTCCATGTCTTCAACTGGAAAATGGGATCGTCATAACCCAGGCTGTCCACAATCTGAGTCCACATAACTGGAGTGCCTACACTTAAGTACTTTCCACGGGGAAGCAAAAGTTGTACCAACACAAACATTTTTATACAAGAGTCGCCCCCTGCTGGCTGGCTTTCCTATCTAACACTATACGCCAGCACAAAGCAAGCAGCTTGTGAAGTGAGCCTGTGAATCTGGCAGATGGATGCAGGATTTCATGGTGTCAATGAAAGCAATGGAGAAGAAATGCTCGACCCTCAGGTAAAAGTCCTCAACCAATGTGGACTGGAAAAATTAGGATGGATCCAGGAAGCGTATCCAGTATAAATACAGCTTAGACCTTCCATGACCAATCGTTTTAAAGACAGATCTGGCTCTCCAGGGACTGAAAGAGGTCCTGGCAACCGCATACCAAATTTTCTTAAATACAGAGAAAAGCCAAACCCGTATTCTTAATTTCTAGTTGAAATTTCAATTTTAAAATCCAACCTGCACAGGTCTCCCAGGAAACGCACTCTACAATGGAGTACTAGGTTAAGTGGATTCCCTTTAAGGGGCTTTTCCTACAACCAGATCTCTGGGAATGCAGAAGCACTTTGTACCTGTCTCAGCATCTGTGTGAGGATTAAATGAGACAATGATCATTTTCAGGGTTCAGGACATAGTAAGTGCTCAATAAATGACAATAGAAAATATTATCATTATAGTGTTGATAAGAATAATTATTAACTGATGTGCTGGAAGATGTAATAAGGCAATAGCTTCTCTATTTAGGAATAGCTGACTCACAGTCTCTGTCTGGGAATGCTGGGGCTGGATGGGCTTCAGTCCCCTCTTCTCACTGGGGAAGAGGGAAAGGACACCCCGACTGCAGATGGGACCTCTGCTTCCTCCTTTGGGCAGCTGACAAGTGTCCTTGGCTCCTTTAAGGCTGTGGGGGCCAGACGCACACGCTGTCATCCTAACCCCGTCAGGAGTGCCCACTAAAAGCAGTTTGCTGGGATCTGGGGGTTGTAATGCCTCCCCGCCTCCCAGGCTTTCTCTCTGCCAGGTGTCACAAGGTCATCAACAATCAGGAAGTAGGAGGGATTCTGACACCGAGGCCCGGGTCTGTGGGGCAAAGACTTGGCCCTGGCCGCGGCGCGGAGCCGTAGTCAGGGGCTCCAGGGTCCTCGACCCTCGGGGCTCTTCGTTCACTCTGTCTTGCCGCTCCCTTAACTCCAGCTGGCGAGCTAAGCATTGCCCTCTCAAACTGCAGTCACAGCTCGGGCATCACCCTCCCTTCCTAATCCAAAACCGAGGGGGCTGCGTGGACCGCGAACGGAAACCCAGAGGAAGGCATGGACTCCTCCCAACACCCTGGCTTAGAAGGGGAAACTGAGGCTGAGTGGGGACTTAGGCTTCAGGCCCGTGGGAGCCCGCACTTCAAGGCCAGGCTCGGTGCCAGGAGGCTCCCTGCACCCTTCCGCGTGCCGCCGCCTCTCCCACGGGCTTACCCACCGCCGGCCGCCGCCTGAAGTCCCAACCGAAACGCTCAGCACGGTGCGCACGCTGCCGCCATTGCAGGCAGCCTGCGCAGGCGCGGCCCCACCCCCTGCGCGTGTGTCCCTCCTCGTCGCCCGTGACCACGCCTATCTGCCGAATCGCGCATGCGTGCCAGCCTCGTTGGCAGACTGGTGCAGCCCTGAGGAGGTGAGTTTCGCACCTGCACAGGTCTGCTCTCACCTGCCCTGGTTTAATGGGGTGGCCGGCCTGGGTGGGACGGGTCTGCGAGAGGGGGGCCGTTAGGTCGCCCCAGGTCACCCAGCTAAGTGGCAAGGCTTGGATTCGAACCCGGGTAGTAGGGCTCTAGAGCCTGTGCCGTTAACCAGCATACTAGCTATATACTAATTATCGTTATCCCTGCTCTTAGTACTTATTAATATAATAGCTGGTACTCGTTTCATTCATTCATCCACTCGTCAAGTCTCCAACACCAGGCGAATGAAGAACCTTAGGTTAATTAGCGTCTAACAGGAAATGAAATCTGATACAACTGTTGCACTTCAAGTAAGCTTCCAAGCACATAGGACCACAGATGTAAAATGTGCACACATTTACATGCACATACGGAGGGTCAACATCAGTTTCATGGATAAAACATGAGGGGGTGGTTAATAGAGTGAGCAAGCAACATAAATAAGTGTTTTTAAAGGAAACAGATTGTTTCTTGAACTCCCCAGGACAGTACAGGGGGAGCCGGCTGGGCATCTTGGGACCCCGTTCTAGTCTTGGTTGGGTTGTTCCCAGGGATGTCTGGGTGCTAGGAGGGCACCGAGGAAGGTGGTGTAGACACCTCTGGGTTTTTTGTCTAAAAGCTTGTGAGAATAAAGCAGGCAGAGCCATCTTTTAAAAACAAAAGTCAGATTACGTCCCTCCTCTGTTCAAACCCTTGGAGGCCCCCACCTTGGACAGAAGGAAGTCAGTATTCTCACAGTCATCCCCTCCCCATCTCATACCCGACTCTGCTCCCTCCTATTCACCCGGGAGGCTTCTCTCCAGGACACCCACCTGCCTTGTTCCATTCCCTCACCTCCTTCTGGCCTGTGCTCAGGCATCATCCTCTTCTCAGTGAGATCTTCCCAGACCATCCTATTTAAAATAACCTCTTCTCGGGGAATTCCCTGGTGGTCTAGTGGTTTGGACTCTGTGCTTCCACTGCTGGGGGCCCAGGTTCGATCCCTGGTCAGGGAACGAAGATCCCGCAATCCCCAGGCCCTGGCCAAAAAAAAAAAAAAAAAAAAAAAAAAGCCACCTCTCCCCACCCAGGCACTCCCTGGTGCATAGGAGCTGCTCAAAAAGTTCAATTTGTCGAATGAAAGAAGAAAGGAAAGAGGAATGTGTGCTCATGGGGTGTGCAGAGAGGGTAGACAAAAGCAGACGTGATGTCACTGCCCATCTTTGGGCTGCCCGGATGTGTTAGGGAGCTGGACAGAGAGCTGCTGGGGGTCTGGGTAGCTCCTCACTGAGATGTTGAGGTAATTCACGTCATCCCAGGCTTCCTGTCATCCTCAGCGTCAAGTTCAAACTCTCCACTTGGACCCCGTTAATCTTTCCTCCCTGAGGCACGGACAGTATCCATTCTCCTCTCCTCCTATAGTTGTATAATATTTTTGCTGGGCACACGCCTCCCTCAAATTAAAGACTATTTCCCAGCCTCCCTTGCAATAGCAAGGACATGGGGTTAAACCAAAGGGATTAAGCCAATGGGATGTAAAGGGAAGTGTTACGGAGCAGTTTCCAGGACCCTCCCTTAAGCAGGAAACTGGGGAGTCCTTGGTTCCTGATACTTTGTCCCTTCCATCATTCATGAGGCCCAAAACAGATGTGCTATGAGGGCTCTACACTAAGTTATGGCAGAGTGGCAAACCTACTTGGGGGTCACCTCCTCCAGGAAGCCTTCCCTGATTCCCCCTCCTCCAGCTCACGACTATGAGTCTCTGGGCCCTCCCAGTCCTCTCTACGGTCTCCATCAGAGCACCTGTGACTCCCCCACCAGGTTGTGAGTGCCTTGGAGGCAGGAGCAGCTGCTGGTTCCCATCAGCAACTTATGCAGGATTTCTCCATATCCACAAAGGAAAAGAGAATAATGCTTGTAAAGCAGTTAGCATCATCCTCGGCATGCTGTGAGCACTCAAGAAATGACAAGAGCACCTATAAACTATAACAGTTGACCCTTGAACAACATGGGTTTGAATTGTGCATCATGGGTCAATTTATAGGAGGATTTTTTTCACTAAACAGGTACTGTGGTACTATACAATCTGTGGTTTGTTGAATCTGCAGGCTGTAAAGTTATATTTGGATTTTCTTTTTTTTTCTTTTTCAAATGATTTTCCCATTTAGGTTATTATAGAATATTGAGCAGAGTGCTATACAGTAGGTCCTATATTTGGATTTTCAATTCTGCAGAGTGTCAGTGCCCCTAACCCCTGCGTTGTTCACAGGTCAACTATATTATTGCTTATACTAGTTCATTCAGGTGGTAAACGCCCCAGACATGTCTGAGGGGGCGGGCAGGTGTAGACCCTCTGGTCAACAGGTCCAGCTGAATCCATTGTTCACCATTCCGCCAGGCCCTGCAAATGTGAATGATGGAACTGTATTAAGGTTCTTATGGCTGCTGTAACAAATTACCACAAGTTTGGTGAATTTATTTTCACCACAGTCCTGGAAGCCAGAAGTTCAAAATCAAGGTGTCATCAGGGCTGGGTTCTCTCCAAAGGCTCTCAGGAAGGATCCTTCTGTATTAGCTTGAGCTGCTGTAACAAACTATCATAGATTGAGGGGCTTAAACAACTGAAATTTATTTTCTCACAGTTTTGGAGGCTGGAAGTCTGAGATCAAGGTGCTAGCATGACCAGGTTGTGGTGAGGGGATCGCCCCTTGGGTTGCAGACAGCCACCTTCTCACTGTGTCCTCACACGGCCTCTTCTCTGAGTACATGAATAGAGAGAGGGAGCAAGCTCTCTAGTGTCTCTTATAAGGACACTAATCCTATCAGATCAGGGCCCCATCCTTATGACCTCATTTAACCTTAATGACTTTCTTAGAGGCCCCATCTCCAAATACAGCCACACTAGGGGTTAGGTCTTCTATATATGAATTTGGGGGGGACACATGCAGTTTGTAATACCTTTCTGGCCTTTCTCCTAGCGTCTGGTGACTCCCGGTGACCCCTGACTTGTAGATGAGTCATTCCAGTGACACATTTGCCTCCATCTTCACATGGCCATCTTCCCTCTGTGTCTATATCCAAATCCCCTCCTTTTCTCAGGACACCAGTCATTGGATTAGGGCCCACCTAAACCAGTATGACCTCATCTTCACTTATTTACCCTGCAAAGACCCTATTTCCAAATAAGATCCCATTCACAGGTTTGGGACTTGAACACATCTTTTGGGGGAACGTAATTTGACCCATAATAGAAAATATCTTAGAAGGGATGCTCCAGACCTAGTTTTTCAGCCCCCAACTGTGTGAGTCACCTCAGCTATGGGGGTCCTCCCGGCTGAGACTCCCAGACATCGTAGTGCAGAGACAAGCCAGCCCCACTGTGCTCCGTCTGAATTCCTGGCCCACAGAATCCATAAACATAACAAAAGTATTATGGTCTGTGCCACTAAATTTGGGGGTAGTTTGCAACACAGCAGTAGATGCGCAGAATAAGGGGGAAGGAAAGCTGCCCTTCTTCGCAGAACTTTGCAGATTAGGGGGAGAGCGCCCCCTGCGTTCCTGAGTCTCAGTTACATACACAACCACCCCTGAGGCTCAGACGGGTGAGGAGCTTTGCTCAAAATGCCAGCTGCTGAGTGGCAGAGCTGGGATGCAGACCCCGGTCTCTGATATGCCCCAGCGTCGGATGGGGCCTTAGAGTGAAAAGCCGTTTCTAGCATCCCAGGCACGTCTTTTCCTTTGAGAGTCTCCCCCGAGGCTTGGCGATGCAAGGGTTACTGGCTAACTCCCATATGCTGGAGTGTACATCACCCCCACTGCCTGGGCTAATGAAAAATCATGTATGCAACAGAGGAAAGCGGATGGCCTGCCAGATGTGTGATAAGAAACCAGCTTGCAGGAAATTGCTATCAGGTGATCATTATTAGCCCAGGTATTCAGAGCAACCCCGTTTCCAAAGGTCATGCGTTTACTAAATGCTTGATGCGTTTTCCCAATCGGCCCTGGAAGATTTTGTCCTCCTGGAGAGAAAGCTCTTCCCCTGGATCTGCTGAGAGCAGGTGATTATAATTCTACACCTCCCCACCCCCGCATCTCACCAGCCTCTAACAGCAGCTGCTACAAATGCACAGTGATTGCCTCTCTGGTTCCTGGTACTGCGTAGAGAAAAACCAAGCTGACCGTCGCGTGTGATGGAGCTGGGTTCAAATCCCAGCTCGGCCACTCCGTAATCATAGTCACTCATTTGATGCGTGATTGTGGAGAGCTTTTCACATGCTAGGTACTCGGGCAAGTTACTTTACTTCTTTGAACTTAATTTTCTAATTTCTCGAGTACTGATAATAATACCTACTTTGAAGCGTTGTTGTGAGAATGAGTGAACTAGAATGTGGAAAGTTCCAGGCACGACTTTCCTGTGCTTCTTGAGCTGATCTGAGCGTATCTCTTCATCTTAAAGAACGCACCAATTTCACCAAGTCATATATTGTTAGATTTTTAAAAAGCCAGTTAGGGCTTCCCTGGTGGCGCAGTGGTTGAGAGTCCGCCTGCCGATGCAGGGGACACGGGTTCGTGCCCCGGTCTGGGAAGATCCCACATGCCGCGGAGCGGCTGGGCCCGTGAGCCATGGCCGCTGAGCCTGCGCGTCCGGAGCCTGTGCTCCGTAACAGGAGAGGCCACAACAGTGAGAGGCCCGCGTACCACAAAAAAAAAAAAGAAAAAGCCAGTTAAGCCAGGTCACCTTTAAGGGGCCTGGAAGGAAGTGTTTGGCCTTGGTGATGGTGTCACGATGTGGTTCGAGATTCTCCCCGGGGTTGCCGTCATGGCCGCGTGCTTGTTCATCCCGGGAATGGCCACTGCACGCATCCACAGGTTCACTAACGGGGGGCAAGGAAAAAAGGGTTGCCCATTATTCGTATCTGTGGAACTCGGTGGAAAGAGATAGGCGCATCTCTGGAGTTGATCGTTACTATGTGCCAAAGGGTTTGGAGAACATTGATTAAGAAAGCATTTTCCTGGGGCTTCCCTGGTGGTGCAGTGGTTGGGAGTCCGCCTGCCGATGCAGGGGACCCGAGTTCGTGCCCCGTCCGGGAGGATCCCGCATGCCGCCGAGCGGCCATGGCCGCTGAGCCTGAGCGTCAGGAGCCTGTGTTCCGCAACGGGAGAGGCCACAGCAGTGAGAAGCCCGCGTACAGCAAAAAAAAAAAAAAAGAGCATTTTCCTGATTGATGAAAAATAACTCAGTTATGCTCATCTACCGCTGCTAGAAGGTTATGCAGTGTATTGTGTAGCATGCAGTGTATTTTGTACTCTGTAATAAAAATAAAACAAAAAAGTAAAATTAAAAAAATAAATAAATAATTTAAAAAGCCAGTTACATAAATCAGGAGCTTGGGATGAACACACACACACAGCTATATGTAAGACAGATAACCAACAAGGACCTACTGTATAGCACAGGGAACTCTACTCAATATTCTGTGATAACCTATATGAGAAAAGAATCTAAAAAAGAATGAATATGTATGTATAACTGAATCACTTGGCTGTACACCTGAAACGAACACAACATTGTAAATCAACTGTACTCCAGTAAAATTAAAATAAAAAAATTTTAAAAGCCAGTTACGATGCCATACATACTGTATAATATTAGTTAAGTAACAGAAAACACTCAAAAATTATATGTTTTCTCAGGATATGTGCATATTATATAAATACACAGAAAAAATCTGGAAAGATGCCTTCTCAGGATAGGGGCTGGGATGAAGGTAGGTTTGAGAGGACTTTGTTTTAATTTTTAAAGGGCTGCAACATGTATCACTTCTATGGTTAGAAATTTATTTAAAAATGAAAGTGCACAGGGGCTTACACTGGTCAAATGTGGGACAATATGAGCCTTTAAATGAATATTCATTGGCAAGAATAAAACATGACACATTGAATAAAAGCAATCTATGTAAACAGGTACTCAAAACAAATGTGTCTTAGTCCATTGAAACTGCTGTAACAGCATACCATAGAGTAGGTGGTTTATAAACAACAGAAATGCTTACAATTCTGGAGGCTGGAAGTCTGAGTTCAGGGTACCAGCGTGGTCAGGTTGTGGTGAACGCCCTCTTGGGGTGACACAAACATTCAGGCCAGTGCTTGTACACGAATGTTCATAAATCACTATTCATAGTAGCAAAAAGAAACAACCTAAATGTCCATCAACTGGAAAATGGATAAATAAAATGTGGTCTATCCATACAGGGGGAAATTAGCCTTAACATGGAAGGAAGTACTGATACATGTTACAACATGGATGGACATTGAAAATAGGATACTCAGTGAAATGTCCCAGACACAAAAGACCACACACGTACTGCATGATTCCACGTATAATGAAACATCCAGAAAAGCAAATCCATAGAGACCATAAGCAGACTGGTGGTTGCCAGGGCCTGGGGAGAGGGAAAAATGGGGAGCGACTGCTTCATGGGTGCGGGGTCTCCTTTGGGAGCGATGAAAATGGCTTGAAACTAGATAGAGGGCGTGGTGGTACAACACTGTAAATGTACTAAATGCCACTGAATTGTTCACTTTAGAATGGTGAATTTTATTTCAGTGAAAAACTCCATGAGTTCATAATGAAACTAAAAGACTTTTTAAAAGGGTGGTGGATGGAAAACTGCAGTGGGAAACTATAGAAGGAAGGATGAGTAGAAATAGAAAAGCACTCTTTAAGTCACCTTAATGCTGACTGATCCAGATAAGAATCATCAATGGATGTTTGGGAAAAAGACAGTTGAGGTACAAGACAGTCACACAGGCCACACTGACCTGACCGCACTGCCACCCTGATCTCAGACTTGCAGCCTCCAGAACTGTGAGAAATAAATTTCTGTTGTTTATAAGCTGCCCAGGCTGGAGCATGCGGTTATAGCAGCCTGAATGAACTAAGATACAATCTACATACTGTCAAATTCACTGTTTTAAAGTGTACAAATCGGTGGATTTCGTATATTCACAACATTGTACAGTCATCACCACTGTCTAATTCCAGAATATGTTCATCACCCCCAAAACAAACACTGTGCCCATCAGCATCCTCCTGTAACTGAAAGTGGGGTCCCTCTGTTCGCCACTCAAAAGCCAATAAAGGGGCAAAGTTGGTGGAAAGTAAAGTTTGCTTTATTTTGGAGGCCGGCAACTGGGGGAAGGTGCAGAGTCCTGTCCAAAAGCCAACTCCCCCCCACTGACAACCAGGGGGCAAGAGCTTTTATAGGCAGAGGGAGCGGGCTACGTGCAGAAACAGCACAGTCAGCTCTGACAGTCATCTTGAAATTGGTCATTGGTTGTTTGACCAGCACCATATTGATGGTTTTAGATACAGTTAACCTTCAGTTCTCCGGGTCGGTTTGTTCCCATTTCCTTGAGGCCAATTCTCCGAATTGTGGCAGCTTATGTCATGGCTACAGCCTGGTCATCATGTAGTTAACTTCTTCCACCTGGTGAGGGTTTCAGTATCTATAAGACAGCTCACAGGATATGGCTCAGAATTATTATCTGTAGCCCTTGAGAGGGAACTAAATGTCCTTGACTTTGCTTACTGACTAAACTATTATCGTTTCGTCCTGTTGGACTGTTTTTCTTTGCTTCTACATTCTCTCACTTCTCTGATTAAACTTGTTCTTTGGCTAAGGTTTTTCCACAGACAAAAGGCGGGAGGATATGGGGGCGGGGGAAGGACCATAGTGTCCTGTTTTGTTTCACTCTCCATTGCCCTCTCCCATGGCAAATGCCAAACCACTTTCTGTCTGTGGATTTGCCTCTGTGGGGTATTTCATATAAATGGAATCCTACAAAATGCACTCTTTGGTGCTTGGCTTCTTTCACTGAGCATGTTTTCAAGGTTTACCCGTGTTGTAGCATGTATTAGTACTTCATTCCTTTTTTTTTTTTTTGAGATGTCTTATCAATTGTCAAATTAATTTATTCTAAGTTGCCAGTGTAATTTTTTAAAACATGAGTTGCTAAACTCCAATATGATTAAACATATGTCTTTGGCTGAGAATACTTTTTTAATTGAAGTATAGCTGATGTACAATTTTATATAAGTTATAAGTCTATGGTATAGTGATTCACAATTTTTAAAGGTTATACTCCATTTGTAGTTATTATAAGTACTTCATTCCTTTTTAATGGCAAAATAACATTCCATGGTAGGGAGAGACCACATTTATTTATTCATTCATTAGTGGATGGACATTTGGGTTGTTTCTACTTTTTGGCTGTTATAAATAATGGTGCTGTGAACATTCATGTAAAGTTTTTGTGTGGACATACATTTTCATGTCTCTTGGCTACCTACCTAGGAATGGAATTGCTGGGTCTTTTTGTGACTATGTTTAATCTTTTAAAGAACAGTCAAACTGTTTTCCAAAGTGGCTGCATAATTTTATATTCCAGCCCCAGCTGAGTATGAAGCTTCCAGTTTCCTGGAGTTTAGTCTTATTGGGGAACTCTTGGAACCAGTGTAAAACACATGCCTCTGAGTTGTCTCACCCAAAGGGTGTGGGTGCTGGGGCATTTATACACCAAATCCCGCAGTCATTGGTCAGGGCTGCTAATTTCTTGGCTTTTCTGGTTGGCCGTGGGTGAGCAGCCTCTGCTGCTGCCTATTAGGTGTTGGGCCTGGATGCATGGAAAAAAGGGATGCGGTGAAGTATCTCGGCTGCTGTTCTTATGAATTGTTTAAGGATAACCCAGCCACTTCTCATATCTCCCACAGCCTGCTGTGGCCCTCACAGGACTGCAGATACCCTTTTAACTGTGTTAAAATCACACAATTAAGGATCTGTAGTGATCTGAAAAGCATCCTCCAAAAATTCATATCCACCTGAAACCTCCGAATGTGACCTTCTTTGGAAATACGGTCTCTGTAGACGTAATCATCTTGGATTTAGGGTGGACCCTGAATCCAATGACAAGTGTCCTTATAAAAAGAGGACTTCCCTGGTGGTCCAGTGGTAAAGAATCCGCCTTCCAATGCAGGGGGCACAGGTTTGATCCCTGGTCGGGGAACTAAGATTCCCACATGCCGCGGGGCAACTAAGCCCGTGCGCCACAACTACTGAGCTCACGCGCCTCAACTAGAGAGCCCGCATGCCACAAAACTACAGAGCCCACGCACTCTGGAGCCTGCGTGCCACAACTAGAGAGAGAAAACCCGCACGCCACAACTAGAGAGAAGGCTGAGTGCCACAACAAAGGCCTGCGCACCACAATGAGAAGATCCCACATGCCTCAACGAAGATCCCACGAGCCTGCAACTAAGACCCGAAGCAACCAAAATAAATAAATAACCAAATTAAATAAATATTAAAAAAATAAATAAAAAGAGGAGAGGATGCAGAGAGAAGAAGGTGATTGAAGACAGAGGCAGAGATTGGAGTGACCAGTCTACAAGCCAGGGGACACCAAAGATTGCTGGCCACACCAGGAGCCGGGAGAGAGGCAGAGGACAGAGCGTCCCTCAGAGTCTCTTGCAGGAATCAACCCTTCTGACATCTTGATCTTAGACCTCTGCTGTCCAGAACTGTGAGAGAAGAAACTGCTGTTGTTGAAGCCCCCTAGTTTGTGGTACCCAGTTAGGAAGCTAACGGGTGGTCTCAGCTGGTTGGTGCCTCAAGGGTTTGGTGTCCCCTGGGCTCCGAAGGCCAGTGCCCAGCCCGGTTTCCACCTCCACGATCAGCTCCTTCTGAAGTTCACAGTCTAAATGCTCCCTGCTCAGATAGGCCTTCTCCCCACCGCCCCATCCTGTGTTGCCCCCTACCATCTGCGCAAGGATCTCTATCACACACCTGTTTTATTTTCTTCCTAGGCCTGTCGCTCTCCAGAACGACCTGTTATTTAATTTCTCCGTGTTTATCATCTGTCTCTTGCACTAGCATGTAAGATGTATGACAGCGGGGCCTTGCCTGCCTGG
Source organism: Tursiops truncatus (assembly GCF_011762595.2). Taxonomy (NCBI): domain Eukaryota; kingdom Metazoa; phylum Chordata; class Mammalia; order Artiodactyla; family Delphinidae; genus Tursiops; species Tursiops truncatus. The sequence continues at coordinate 30,894,291 of NC_047048.1, forward strand.
TTCACTGTTTTCCTGAGCACCTGTGATCGGGGACTCTGCAGAAAGAACGAGAGGCTGGAGACCTTTGGAGCACCTCTGGAGGCGCTACTGCCCCAGATGTCATGGGGAAGGTGTAACTTCAGAGAAACTGGCCCTTGACACCCCACCCACTCGCTGTGCATTGTGGGCAGAAGAGGTTTTGGTGAAACACTTAGACCAGGATCAAAATGTTCTCTTTTGAGATGAGCTTAAGAAGTCATCCTGTTCTTTCCTGTGTCCGGCTTTGGGAGAATAATGAATATTTCCAAGTGTCCCAAGCCTGCTCTGTTTTCCTTCTTCCCAGATTACCCCAGGACCCAGGATGCTGGTGGAAGACTTTGAATGGCCTCTTCTCTTCCTGGTGAGGCTCCCTCCCTCTTCTGATTATGGCTGTCTCCTAGCAAGGTGTCCGATTGCTGCATCTGACCACTTATTGTAGGGTGGCAGTGGAATCACCAGGATCCAGATATCGGGGTACATCCTCTGAATAGCAGGACCAGTGTGGAGGGAGGCACAGGGGAGGCGAATGCACCATCTCCCCAGGGAAGGATTAGCTACTTTGATTGATTTATTTATTTTTAAAATTATTTTTAAGCTGCTTTTCAACTGTCTCTGCCCAACAGCTTCTTTGGGTCTCCCCTCTGATTTCTATTTAATTTTATTTAAAATGTCTTTTTTCTTCAAGCTTGGGCAGGGATTGATCTTTGCTAGCTGAGTAAGGGACAGTAACTCCGGAATGCGAAGCCATGTCCTGTTTAATAATTCCTGGACGAATGGAGGCTGTGCCAGGCATCTCATATGTTTTATCGCTTTTAGTTCCCACAACAACGCTATGAGTGAAGTATTGTTCCCATTTTATAGATGAGGTCAGACAGGTTAAGTCATGTGCCCAACATGTCCTTCCCTTTTCTTTTCTTTCCCTCCTGTTCCGTCCTTCTTTTCTTAAAACATGAAAAAATTAATAAACTTTATTTTTTAGAGCAGTTTTAGGTTCATAGCAAAATTAAGTGTTAAGTGCAGAGATTTATATCCAATATATCCCTTGCAAACTGCCCCGCCCCCAATCGGTAGCCCCAGGAAGCTCTCCAGCTGAGCTGTAGTTACCTGTTTCTCCGAGTGCCTTGAAATCCACCATCCAGGCGGGCAATCGTGGTCTCGACACTCAGGAAAGCGGTGACTTGACGAATGCCCATGGTTCCTCTCATAGAGATGCTTTCTTGTTTGTTCCTGAGAGTCCTCTGGGGGTCATGGCTGTATTGAGTAAGAACTTCCTAGAACACATTGTGGTTTGAAATGCTGGACTTGGTAGATGGGGAATAGGCTGGGGGAGCGAGAAAAGCACCGAATTGGGCCCAGGAGGGACCCTGGGCAGCTTAAGGGAGACATGGGTTGAGAGTCTGGGCTCTGGACTCTAGTAGACCTGGGACTGGCCCCCACCTGTGAGACTTCAGGTGTCCTCTCTGAGCGTTGGCTTCCTTCTGGGTGAACCAGGATAGGCTGGTCCAATGCCTTCTCCCCTGCAATCGCCCCCATCCTATAGGCAACCCCCCCGAACAGGAATGGGGGCTCTTGTTGGAGAGTCAGAATGCAGATGGCCCCTTTCATTCTGCTCCCAGCCTTTGTGATCTTTTTTTTTTTCTCTCTCCAACTCAGAATTTCTCGTTTTTAGCTGACGATACTCCGTGAGGCTTCAGCTCTTACAAAGACACCTTGATCATATGGCTCATCATCAGCTCCTTTTATCTTGGGAACATCTGGCGAACCAACTCTAATCAATCCAGAGTGGCAGAGGGCTCACGGAAGGTCCACATCGGCCCGGCTCTCCTTCAAGAGCACTGAGTCAGGATGAGGCTGCCTTGCCTGAGAACTCACACCTGTCTGGACATACCCAGCAGTGCAGAACACAGCACCCATGGGTCGGGGGCCTGCAGCACGCTCACACACGTCATCTCCAATTCTCCAGGCTGCCTTAAGAGGGAGAAACCAAGACTGGCCCCATTTTGCAGATCAGCAAACTGAGGCTCAGAGATGTGAAGTCACTTGCCTGCAGTAACTCAGTTCCTAGGGGACTGGCCCAGGTGGGTCTGACTCTGAAAAGTGGTTCAGAAAAGTAAAGTGACTCTTCTAAAACGTGCTTCCAGCTTTCTGGAGTCAGGCAACCTCGATGCCAATCTTAGCCCTGCCCCCTGCCCCATGTCTCAGGTCAGGTTCTCCCAGAAGCAGACCCAGAGATGGGAATTCACATGCAAGTGATTTTTCAAGGGTTTCCAGGAGAAACTGGAAAGGGAGTGAGGAAAGTAGGACAGGGAAGGCGAGAAGGCCAGCATGGGGCTCAGGTGGAATTCCAGCTTCAGCCTGATCCCACGGAGAGCTGTGGAGCATAAGTTGTACTACAGCCTTTCCCCTTCCTTGAGACAAGTGTAGGAGTTTCCTTGGGCTGTTGTAAGAAACCAGCACAAACTGGGTGGCTTAGAACAACAGAATTGTATAGTCTCACAGTTCCAGAGCCTAGAAGTCCAATATCAAGGTGTTGGCAGGGCCAGGCTCCCTCTGAAGGCTCTTGGGAAAGATCTGTTACACGCTTCTCTTCCAGTTGGCAACCCTGGACGTTCCTTGCCTTGTAGACGCATTGCTCCAATCCCTGCCTCCATCTTTGCATGCTCTTCTCTTCTGTGTCTGTGTCTTCTCTTCTTATGAGGACCCTTGGATTTAGGCCCCTAACAGGTAATCCAAGATGATCTTCTGATGACGGACTCACTCGTCTAATGTCTGATCCATTCTGCACGCTTTCTTAGACCTTTTGACCTTGCACAGCCCTGTGCCTGTTCCGATGGCTTGGTTGGAAGCCCCTGAAACCAGCAATGGCTAAAATATACTAAAAAATATGACAGTGTACAGGGGGACTCTCACACCAAAAGGATGGAAAAGCTGGGAAAGCCAGACCTTGAGAGGGACAGGGTCCAGAGAGCTCAGGAAATTTAGGACAAAAGCAAAGCGTCCTTCTTCAAGGCGTTACCTTAGAAATGGGGTAACCCTACGCCCCAAGCACTTTCCTTCATCACGGTCTCTATTCACGAGGCATATTCTGGAAAGAAGAGCATCTGATTGGTCTACCCTTTAGGAATTATGACTCCAGAATGCATATTGGGGGAAGATGGCGGTCAGAACACCACCGCCCCGCTCTGGAGCTCACGTCGTTTCCATTACACACACCTCATCTCCCACGTCCACACTCTAACCTTTTCACACTCCACACTGTCAGCTGACCTGGCAAACAACCCCTCTGCCCAACAGCGTGTGGCTAAAAAGCAGCTCGTAAAGAGTGTCGGAGAAGGAACGCTGGCTGGACGCAAAGGTCAGAGCCAGCGGGGCTGCGGTGCCCTGGTCCCTGCTCACAAGGGCTCCAGGTCTGGAGCTTTGTCAGCGACACAGTGAGCCCAGGACACGGTCTCTAGAAGGCTGAGGGGCTTCTCCGTGGCCCGCCCCACCCTGGCAACAAAAACAATCATAAATCGGCAACTGTTTGTTGAGTGCTTGCTGTGTGCCAGGCCCTGTTATAAATACTTTACCCATGTGAATTCCATCCTCGCAACAGCCTATGAAGGAATGTGCTATCATTACTCCCACTTGACAGATAAACTGAGGCACACAGAATGATGTAACTTGCCCAGAGCCGATGTTGCTAACCCTCCAATTCCCGCAGCGAAGAGGAGCAAGGTGCTCAGAGCCCACTAGAAGGGCAGCCATGTCCCCCGAAAGCCCCACTTTTCAGATCAGGAATATTTTCATAGGCATCACCAATGATGATCCCTCCTGCCTCATTAGGTGGGTTGGGGGCGGGCATCTCCCTGTTCGCCCCTGGACCTCATGTCCTAACACATTATCGTACGTAAGGAAGATGCCGATTGGGCCCATCCCCAATTCTGCACTAACTCAAAGTCACCCCACTATCTGCTCACCAAGACCCTTCCTGGCAGAAGGGCTGCTGGGCCTGTGATGAGTGTCCCTTGGTGGAGATGTGGACAGGAGAAGACGTTGGTCTCTGCCGATCTGCACAGCTGGGGCCTGTGATGAGTGTCCCTTGGTGGAGATGTGGACAGGAGAAGACGTTGGTCTCTGCCGATCTGCACAGCTGCTTCATCTTTCCAACCCACGCCCACCTTCGATGACTGCAAAGGTTACCGGTGGGGCAAGGGAGGTGAAAGAGCCAGGGTAAGGCAGGGTGGAAAGGCTTTAACATGCGTTTATTGAGCACTTACTATGTGCCAGCAAGTGTACCATGCCCTGGGGAGCAAATGCAGAGCGAAACAGCCCCAGCTGCCCTTCATGAGCTTGCACATGGACCGGTTTCCCAAGGGGGGGGGGGTGCATCTTCTGGAGGTGGGTGGGATGCATCCTCCAGGGGTGGGTGGGATTGGAGAGTGTTTTCAGATGTTGCATGTCAAGGATTGAGTAACATCTGATCACACAGAGAGACAGCCATTTCCTCTCCAATGCTCCTTCAGCCCTCTGATCGCTCCCAGAAGGAAGTCTCAATTTGTTGCTGGAACAAATGCCCTTATAGCGGACGCTTGTCCATTTCCCTTTTTACCAAGACAGCAAGCTTCAGGCTCAGACTTGGGCAGTTCCAGGCGAGAATCCAGTAGGCTTGCCTCGTTTCCCACGATATTCACTTTCACAGCCACCTTTTCTGCCTGGTAAGAAATGGCAGTTTTCCACTGCAGCAGTAGCACCCAGAGCTCTTTTAAAGATGATTTTAACAAGGTGATTCTATTTAAAGAAAAATATTAAGTAGGTAACTGGACATCTGGATTTTGGCAGAAGAAATGGGAAGGAGACAGTAGGTTTATAATTTTATAGATTATGTGGATTAGAGCTATGCCATCCAAAATGATAGCCACTACTCACCATGTGGCGATTTAATTTTAAGCATTTTAAATGCAGCTCCTCAGTTACACTGGCCACATTTCAAGTGCTCAATAGTCATTTGGGGGACTTCCCTGGTGGCGCAGTGGATAGGACTCCGTGCTTCCAATGTAGGGGGCCCGGGTTCCATCCCTGAGCAGGGAACTAACTCCCACGTGCATGCCGCAACTAAGGAGCCCACAGGGTGCAACTAAGGAGCCCTGGAGCCACAACTGAGGAGCCCACCTGCTGCAACTAAGACCCGGCACAACCAAATAAATAAATAATAATAATTATTTTTTTAAGTGCAGATTATTTTTAACAAAAGAAAAAAATAGTCATTTGGGACAGTGATTATCATAGTAGATAGTGTTGCCATACGAGACCCTCTTACTTTCAAGACAGGTCTAGGCAAGGCATATAAAAGACACTTCAGCTGTGGGAACACCCCCATTGTGGGTTCCAGGATTCCATACCCCACTCCTTTGCATCACTTGGGTTCACTGGATTAGATAAAGCAACTAGAACAGTGCCAGGCCTGCAGAAAGGGCTAAGTAAGGGTTAGCTTACATTATTATTATTATTATTGCTATTATTGTAATAGGGAAGAACAAATCCGACTCCATATTGGGTCTGTTTCTTTTACTTGAACCTTTGTATTCTATTGCTTTTGCTTCCAGTTAAGAATGTTGCCTATAGCCTGAAATAGACAGGATAGCCCATTCTCAAGGCTCTTTTCCATTCACATGGAGATAAAAAAATTGCAGAACAGAGAATAACATTTGTCTTGTTGGAGGTTTACAGGAACATCGAGACCTGACCTACATGGACAGCTGCAAGAACAAAGGATTCCGGCACCAAGAAATTTGCAACAACTAACCACGCCCCTCCCTTACCTTGCCTTTAAAAATGCTTTGCTGAAACCCTTGGGGGAGTTTGCAGGTTTGGGGGCACGAGCCACCCATTTCCTTGCATGTCCCTGCAATAAACTTTTCTCTGCTCCAAACTCCTGCGTTTGGGTTTGGTCGGCCTCACTGTGCATCAGGAACACGAACTACTTGCGTTTGGTGACATTATTATTATGTCTCCCCCCTCTTGAGTGTGAACTTCAAACTCTGGGAGGGAACAAAGACCAGGTCTCTGGATGCTCCCATTTTCTATCCAGCCCCAAGGGAGCTTTCTCATTCCTCTTTCCCAGTGTTGATTCTTTGAATACAAAAACTTTCGTCTGTGCTCAAGGAGAGAGATAATCCAGTCAGCCTCCCATTCTGCATGGCTTTTCCTGGCCACCCGGTTCAGTATGGCCCCCACCTCTCTCTCCATCCTGCTGCCATGCCTTGCCTCTCATAAGGGCAATTATCACCCCCCAATATTGCAGGTTAATTGACACATTTTCTCTCCCTCCCACTAGAACAGAAGTTCTGTGAGGGCAGGACTGGGTGGGTGTCTCTTTTGTTCACTGCTTTATTCTCAGCTTACAGAAGACTGCCTGGCACATATCATGCGTTTGATAAACATTTATTGAATGAATAAATTTCTCAGTGCCCTGTCTCAATCAAACATGGAAAACAAACACACAACGAAGACGTAGAAGAACTTGTGTTTCAAGAAAAATGGAAGATAGCTTATTCATCCACAAAAATGTTTACATTAGCAAACTGCATGTTGGCATGACTGGTGAGACCCCTGGAATCATTTGAGTTTGGGTTCCCTAGTCTACGGTGACACAGTGACAGTCTAGAAAGAATGAGACTCTGTATATAAGATATATATCTTATATATACACAAAGGGTTACCAACTAACCCTGTATGGTGCCAGAATAGTGAATAGTTAAGGCATTCCTGGCCATATTATCTCGGACACAACTATTCAGCTCTACCGTTGTAGCATGAAAGAGGCCATAAACAACTGTAAATGAGTTGGCCTGGCTGTTTGCTAATAAACTTTACTCACAAAAGCCAGGCTGTATTTGGCCTGGGACCGTGGTTCTATGAGAACTGTTCAGGAACTAAAGAGAAGCATGTGTGTTTATTGAGCAAATACTATAAACCAGGGACCAAGCTGGGCTGTTCCCTTTAAACCCTAAAACAACTCTGTCAGGTGGGCACTATTAACCCCATTTTATAGATGAAAGAAACTGAGGCTCTGAGACATTGATAACTTGCCCAAATTCACATAGCTCATTAACAAAAGAGGACTTGAATCCAAGACTCCAAGCCCAGGCCTTTGTGTGCACGTGGCACTGCCTCCCCTGGGGATGGCTGTTGCTTCCTGTATCCCATTCCAGGTCCCTCAGCCCTTGTGTGCCCCTGCCCCAGCATTCCAGCTTTATCCCAGAGAACATGAAGCACCTCTTGTTTGCCTTCCTGCCAGCACACCTTCCCTGAACCACACCCCTAAGCTATCTTGCTCTCTCCTTCTCCACAGAGCTCGGCACTGCTCTGACAGCAACACATTTCCCCAACTGGGAGAGAAGAAATAGAAATTTTTGTTTTTTTGCACAAAAGCTGCCCTTTTCTCCTGCAGCTAAAATTCCCCCACAGAACAGGAAGAATATCCAAAGTCAGACCAAAAATCGCTATTTATTGAGCTGGCACCAGGACCAGAAGCTGGATAGGGGCTGGAGAGGCGAGAAGGAGACCACAGCGCCACCACCTCTAGGAGCTGATAGAAGTAAGCCGAGGCCCCCCTGCGGGAACACAAAGTTCCCTTGATTCAGCCTGGCAAGGGGATGGGGAAGACTCCAAAAGATGGAGAGCCTGAAAGATGTGTAGGAACTAATCAACGGCCAAGTCACAAGGGAGGGCGTTCTGGGTGCAAAGACTCGGAGGGAGAGCATTGTCCTTGCAAAACCACCAGCAGCCTGGTACGGCTGGCACACCAGGAATCAGAAGGGACTCTACGGTGGACACCTGGGGTTTGAGGCTCCCCAGCACCCCTTCTCCTTCTTCAGGCAATGGTACCCTAATTTTTCTTAGGGGAACCATCCCCTGCATTGCGCAGTCTTAGCGGTGCTGTCAATCAAGGTGCCCCGCCCATTCTTCTCGCAGCACTCCTTCTTGAATCACTCTACTGACCTAGGTTCTGGGTGGGGCTGTCAATCATGACACTCCTGCCCCTGGAAGCTGGTCATGTGATCCAGGATGGCCAATCATAGAGCCCCAACCTCCTGGTGATGTAATTCTAGCAAGGGGTATGTGACCCAAACTGGGCCAATCATATTCTTTCAGGTTAGCCTGTGGATATTGGGAGAGGGATGCTTGTGTTCTCCCAGGCTTGCTAGGCCGGGAAGAAATAGGTCTGTCATGTGGATAGAGCCTGAAAAACAGAAGCAAACAGAGCTAATAGATTGGTAAAGACAGAGTCCTGCCAACAGATATCCTTCCAGCTCCGGGATACAGCCATGCCTGGAGCCAGCCACCCAGAACTCCCCAGTTCTGTGAGCTCTTTTTAGCTTAGACTGTTTTGAGTTAGGTTTCTGAAACTTGAAACTGAATGAGTACAAACACCGTAAGATTTATGGAGGACTGGCCTTGTGCAAGACGTGGTAGTAAGAATTTTACGAGCATTGTCTGATTCATTTCTGGTGAGTCACTTCATCTCCTGGAGACTTCATTTGCTGGTGTGTAAAATCGGTATAATGTGATAAGAATAGCATTGTTGGGAGACTTAAGTGAAGTAAAACATACAAAGCACCTGCCATAGGGACTTCCCTGGTGGTCCAGTAGTTAAGACTCTGTGCTCCCAGTGCAGGGGGCACGGGCTCGATCACTGGTCAGAGAACTAAGATCCCGCATGCCACGTGGAGCAATTCTAACCTTGTAGAATTGTAATTCTATAACCTTGTAGAATTGCCATGAGGACCGGGGCGATGCGAGTAAAACACTCAGAGCAGGGCCCCGCACCCTGAGAGAGAAAGAAATGCTACTATCATGATTTTATTCATAGAAAAAAGATTAGAAAGAAACGCACATGACAGGTTAACAGAGGTTTCTCTGCATAATAAACAACTTTATTTTTTTTCCTTTTCCCCAAGAATAAAAAAAAGTTACATAGTATTTTTATACTGAACATTTCCACTCCTTCCTGGCCCATCGCATCCCAAGAGTCTCTGATGGTACATTCTCTGTGGGATTCTATTCAGACTTGAAGTAATGGCTGAGGTTGGATAAGGCCAGGCTTGTCTGTCCTGTGTCTAGATGCCTTATTTCCCTCAGCTGTTGTAGAAAAGAGAGACTTCTTAATATTGGAAAGATGCCTCTGAACAAAATTCCAGGGCCAGGGAGATGAATGGAAGCAGGTTGGGAGGGTAGTGAATGTGCTTACTTACTTACTTTACTTATTTATTTATTTGTTGGCCACGCTGCGCGGCTTGTGGGCTCTTAGCTCCCCGACCAGGGATCGAACCTGTGCCCTCTGCAGTGGAAGCACGGAGTCCTAACCACTGGACCACTAGGGAATTCCCCTGAATATGCTTACTTTAATAGGCATCAATTATGCCCATTTTTCAGGTGGGAGAAAGATGCTTGTAGAGGTTTCAGAGATTCAGATGAGTTGGGGACTGGAGGTAAACGACTGAATTGTTGAAGCTTCCAGCCAAGCTACCATTTCTGTCTCGATGATATGGAACTACAGGGGCAAGTGGCCTGGCTTGTTTGGAGACATCAGCTACCTGGTTTCTTTCCCCCATGTTGCTTGTGTTGATGTTGGTCTGGGGAGCGGGGTGGAAAGTGTAGTCAGGTGTCCTGCAGTTCAACCCCAGAATGCCCCAAATGCCCTATTTATGCCCCAGTTGCAAAGGCAGTTTGGCTTGGGAAGCCTCTTTCGGGAAGTCTTCTTTCGCTGGCTCTAGACCTCAACCTTCCGTCTTTTGTAGCAGAGTAGAGACCAGACCATGCTCTGAGGAATCAGGTAAACCCACTTCAAATCTCTTTCCCTTTTGTGACTTTGGGTAAGTTACTCCATCTCTCTAAGTCCTGGTTTCCTGATCTCTAATGTGGGGGTGATAGTGAGTCCCTACCTTTTGGGGTTTGTGCTGGGCAGAATCATGGCCCCCCAAAAGGTGTCCGGGTCCTAATCTCTGAAACCTGTGACTGTAGTACTCTCCATGGCAAAGGGGACTTTGCAGATGTGATTAAATTAAGGATCTCAAGATGGGGAGATTTTCATGGATTGCCTGAGTGTGCTCAAGGGGATCACAGTGTCCTTATAAGAGAGAGCCAAAAGGGTCAGAGAGAGAAGGTATAAGGGCAAAAGCAGAGGGAGCAGAGGTCCGAGAGGAGGGAAGATGCTATGCAGCTGGCTTTGAAGATGGAGGGAGGGGCTACAAGCCAAGGAATACAGGCGGCCTGTAGATTCAGCACAGCCCTGCCCACACCTTGACTTTAGCCCGAGGAAACTAATTTCAGACTTCTGATCCCCAGAACTGAAAGAGAATGCACTTGTGTTGTCTTAAGCCACTCAATTTGTGATAATTTGGAATAGCGGCCACAGGAAACTCATGCAGGGTTGCGGTGTAGATGAAATCTCAGGAACGTGACCAGGTATGGGGGAGAGTGATTGGCTGGAGGAGGGAGTGGGGGGCTGTCTGAATATCCTGCTACGGGAAGGACTTTTAAGTCAGACCTTCACAAATGGTAGCTGTCCTCAAAGAGTATGGTTTCGACCTTCTTCTGTGACTGCATGTACTACGTCGTGTTGAGTGTATTCCTTTCCTGTTCTGTGTCTCCTGGGACACTGTGAGGTCCTCAGAGGAGGAAGGGGACCTTGTCTTATTCCTATTGTATCCTTTGTGCCTGGCACACAGTAGCTGCTCAATAAACGAGAGCTTTTGAAGCTGAACAGAGATGCCCCTCTTCTTGTCTTCCATGAGGGCTTGCAGAACTGTGCTCTTTCCTTTCTGGGTCCCGCTTTCCTCCTCTGTAAGATGATTGGGCTGATTCTGTGGTTTCTTCGAGCTCTATGGTTCTAGTGCCTCCGCCTCTCCCCCAAACCCCGCTGAGCCACTGTTTTGAGAAGGACGAAATCTGTCTCTCATGGTTGCAGGTCCTGGTGGGGAAGGGAGTGGCAATGGCCCCAGCAGCAGGCAATTTCAAGAGAACATGACCTCGGAGATCTGGCTGGTTCCAGACCTACCCCTTGTGATGTCCAGAATCTCTATTAGCAAATTTCTAGTCTGACCTTTGCTTACCCCAGCCTGGGAGGGCTGCAGGGAGCTGGCTGCAGGCTGACGCTGGGCACTGATGTGGCAATTCTGGCACTAACAATCTGGAGAGATGCTGTCTCCTTGGGAGCTGCAAATGCTTTCAGGGGGAGGGCTGGGGCAGGCTGTCTGCTGTCTGCAGCACTGGGGTAGGTGAAGGTGTCAGGCCTAATTGTTCAGATTCATACCCAGGTAGTGGCAACAGCCCAGAGTTGGGAGTCTGGCCTGGATTTGAAAGCCACGTCTGTGCCTTATTAGATATCTGACCTTGCTGGGTCAAACTCTGAATGACTGTGTCATGTTTTGTACAACAGGGACCCACGCTAGTAGCCAGAGCTAACATTTACACTGGCTGTTTTCTAGGGGTTTCCGGGGACTCTGCTCAGGGCTTCACGTGCTTGATTCCAGGTCGTGTCCTTGTAATCCCAAGGTCAGGATCATCTTATGTCTTCTCTACAGATGGAGAAACTGAGGCTTAGGGAGGCTCTGGACCTTGCTCGTAGTCCCAGGCTAGGAAGGGCTGCAGGGGTGGTTTGATCCTGGGTAGCCTGCCTCCAGAGCTGTGTGCTGGTCATAGACCCCCAGCCTCTCAACCAGAACTACCTCCCAGGATCGCCGTGTTCATGAAGTGATATCATGGATGCCACAGTGTCTGACACAGAGCAGACGTCCACTTTCAGTAAGCGGTGCCGTTGTGGTTACTATCGTCCTTGTCACCTCCACCGTCATTGCATCACCATTCTCGTTGCTCCTGAACTCTTCCCTTTCTGTTCCTTTTGTTCAGGCCTGGGCAAGTCTGGCCTAGGCTTCTATAAATTTGCATATCTATATTTGCATATCTATCTATCTATATATATAGTGTATATATATTTATATATACAAAATAGTTTTTAGTATATCTACAGAGTTGTGTAACCATCACCATAATCTAGTTTTAGAACATTTGTTTCACCCCCAAAAGCAACCTCATGGCTATTTACAGTTATTCCTCATCCCCTCTGTGATGGTTAATTCTTTTTTCTTTCTTTTCGGCCACGCCGCAGGGCATGCAGGATCTTAGTTCCCCGACCAGGGATTGAACCTGGGCCCTTGGCAGTGAGAGCGTGGAGTCCTAACTACTGGACCGCACGGGAATTCCCTGTGATGGTTAATTTTATGCATCGACTTGACTGGCCACGAGGCACCCAGATTAAGCCTTATTTCCGGGTGCGCCTGTGGGGTGTACCTGTCAGTGTGCTGCCCGATGAGATTACCATTTGTTAAGAGGGTAGATCTCAGGCTAAGTGTTCTTACTGAAAAATAAAAACAAAACAATAGCGACAACAAAACAACAGAGGGACACAAGGAAATTTTTGGAGGTGAAGAACATGTTTATTACCTTGACTGTGGTCATGGTGACACAAGTGTGTACATATGTCTAAACTCACTGAATTGTATACATTAATTTGGTGCAGTTTTTTTGTATACCAATTGTACCCATTATAAGACTGGGTCAGGGGAAGAGCATATTTCTTTCACAGGATTGATGTCAAGATTCAGAAAAGAAACCTATTAAAAAAAAAAGAAATCTATGATGCCTGCCACATTGCAACTATGCAGCATGTAAACTGTGGCAGGAATAGATTCCCAGAAGAGGACTTCTACGAGCCCTTTTTACCGATGAGAAAACTGAGGCTCAGAGAAGGGAAGCAATCAGTTCAGATCTCTCAGCAGGCTAGTGGTGCTGGAATCCAGGAACACTGGCTCATGGTCCTAGCTCTTTCCCTACCACATTGCTCCTGGAAGCGGCTTCTCTCTGGCTGAGGGATTTTTATTCCAATTTGGGAAGAGACTCCCTGAAATGAAAAAAGGGCAACTCAGACTTCATCTTGGCATCACGCCAGGTGTGCAATGGGAAAATTAGACCAGTGAGTTACTGATCCCTTTTCATTCTAAGCTGATTACATCATATAGGATATGAAGAGTGGCAGCCAGTCCTTCTAGAAGTTTCTAATGGACAGATGGAGGCTTTGCACTTAAACAGTTATGCAGGGGTCAAGTCCATGGAGTCCAACTGGCCAGCAGAACATCATGACCTCATGAGATTTAATAAACAGAGGCCATTTGTCTCTAGTGTGGCGATCTTAATAACTGAACCGATATCCTGGCTATATGTCTAAAGCCTTGAGTTGGTTCCTTACAAGTTTGCCACACAAAATAAGCTCTGTGCTTGCAAGAAGAGACTTTTGGGAAGGCTTTTCATTTATTGAATCCACAAATCTTCATTACACGTCTACTGTGTATCATGTACTAACCTAAAGGCCAATGATATGCATGGTGTAGGACCAACATATTCTGTGTCTGCCGCAGTTCATAAGGCATTCAGTTGCAAACACAGACAACCCGAAGATGGTGGCTTAAACTGATAGGGGCTTATTTTTATCTTATAACAAGAATTTCTGAGGTAGGCAATTCAAGGATGGGGCAGCTGTTCAACGATGCTATCAGAGACTCAGACTCTTTTTGTTTTTGCCTCCCACCAGGAGGGTTAAACTCATGGTTGTAAGATGGCTGTTGTAACTCCAGACATCACGTCTGTATTACAAGTGGACCAAAAGCCTTCTCCTCCCAGGGCCTGGCCTTTTTTAAATTGGGGGAGCCCTTCCCAACAGACTCTTGCTTCTATTTCATTGGTCAGAATTATGTTACGTGGCCACCACTGGCTGGAAGGTACCTAGAAATAAGAAGGGGGAGGTGGATCAGAATGGTGTTGGATGAACCATCCTCTAGTAACTACCATCCTGCTTGAATGTCCAAAGGAGTAGACGGACAGGTAGCAAATGACTTCATCACTCGATAATCATTAATTACTACGGGGAGAGTCTCAGTGCTAAGATAGCATATGTTTTAGGTTGGGTTTCTTTCGAAGTAGACTCTGATATAAGGATTTGAGAGCCAGTAATTGTATTTGGGGGGTGATCCTAGGACACACTGGTACAAGAGTGGGGAATTAAGATGAAGAAGAAAGGAAATCAATTGAAGACATCATTGCAGTGGGCAGCTGGGGTTCACTCCCCCTTGGAAACTCTGGGGGACAGAGTAGAACAGGCTTCAGAGCCTTTCCCTCCCCAAAGGGGTGAGATAGCTAGGGCTATTTATCCTCCAACTTCATCAGTGCTCGGTGTTCCTGGGGACCTTCACTCTCCAGTAATTCCAGCCTTCTCACTTGGGGAGAAAAGTCCATATGTGGAGAGTCACAGGTGTGTGTGGTAAATGTTGTAGGCGTGCCGCTGAGCAGTTGAGAGCCTAAGGAGATACAATGGACCTTAACCACACCTGAATCATCATAAATCATCGTATCCTAAGAGCTTTCAACCTAAATCGGGGGCTGGCTAAGCCCTTTCCAAAGAACTAATTTTTAAGTTAAGCCCCCCCCGAAAATGGAAAGAAATAAAAAGGAAAAAAAAGGTGGGGATAAGAGTATTTCAGTTAAAGGGAACAGCATGTGCGGATGCTCAGAGGCAGGAACAAACTTCACGTGTTTGAAGCCTGGGTTTGTGAGGCTGGCGAGGCAAGCAGGGCCTCAGGGCTGCAGAGTTGCACAAATCCAGATCTCACTGATTAAAAAAATGTCGGCTTTCCCATGATGCTCAATGCTTCATAATGAAAAGTAACCTTTCTTCCCGGTATCTCGACATCCTCCCTTCCTTCTGCCTTCCTCTTTTTTAAATTCTTTTTTAAAGAGTAAAATAGGATTTTATAAGAATTCCTTCACACATCCATTCAAAAACTACTGAGTATCTGCCATATGCCAGGCGCCATGCTGGGCACTTGGAATGTAACAATGCATAGGACATTGCAGTAACTGTTCTCTTTGAGGGTGGTAGTCTAGTGAGAAAATTAGATGGCATATGTGAACGCACAGCAGATATTCAGCAATTGTTGGAAAAGAAAACATGTTCCCTTTGATTCTCCCCACTTTTCAAGTATCAGAAGCCTTGCCCCAGCTGTATCAGTCTAGGAATGTTGATGACTTGAAGAGATTAAGTTATTTGGACGTCAAGACCACATACATCTTTGTATTCTCTAGCGTGCCTGGCCCCAGGATGTGCTCAGTCAATATTCGTTTGGCTCCATGGATGCCCCAAATTCTGGCTCCCTCTGCTTCCCGGCTGCCAGCAGATTGCTGTCCGTGGTGCTGAAAAGCAAATTCCTGCTTCTCAGTATGAGGCGCAGCGCAGGTGCTGATGCCCTCCTCTTTTTTTAAATATTTCTTCTTTGCATGTTTGAAATGCACTCCTCCCCTCTTCTCAGAGCGTTTCCACATATGCTAATAATTATGTTGGTATGACTCTGCATAGGTCACAAAGTACTTATACCCACCATCATTACACCCTCATGGTGCCCTTCTGAGATTGGTACGTATGAGTGCCCCCATTTTACAGCCGAGAAAACTGAGGCTCAGAGAAGACAGGCAATTTCTCTGGGCTCACACAGCCTGTAAGATGCTGATTTAAGACTCAAAACCAGCCTCTGGAATCCCCGTTCAATGCCCTTTCTCCACCAGTCCGGTACCCAGCATGGCGCCTGGTGTGGCTTGAATCCTAAATGCTGTGCTTCCTTTGCATTCCGCCTCAGGAGCCTTCAGGTTTTATCCTGCCTCTTCAGTTGACTGGCTGAGTAATGATAGCATCCGATATTTGATGTGCTCCATCCCTCCCCAGATTCATTGAAAAACATTACTCTCTGTGCTTTTTAGAGTGACCGAGCACGATTCAGGTACATTATATCAAAATCCTCAGGAAAAGTAGAATGATCAAAGCTTACACGGTTGTCTTTACAAAGGGGCCAGGAAGAAGTTCTCCTTATGCAGACGAGAGACGTGGGACTTAGTGAAGGAAAATGCATGTGCTGGGTGGAGGGCCACCATCCACCCTGCCATCACCCCTTCTCTTGTTTCTGGCACCTTGGTTTTGCTTTGGGGAGCCAGCTATGTTTGCCACATAAAAGACAGGACACTCAGTTAAAATTGAACTTCAGATTAAACAACAACAATAACAATTTAAAAAGTATAAGTGTATCCCCAATATTGCATGGAACGTATTTATACTAAAATCGTATTATTTATTTGAAATTCAAATTTAACCAGGCACACTGTACTTTTATTTGGTACATCTGGCAGCCTTGACACTGCTTAAACTCAAATGGTTAGGATGGGACCAATTCACCCTGACTTGGTTCCAGGAGCAGGCAGGCCATCCAGGCTTGGCCAATCAGAGCTTTCTATCCCTATCACTCATAGAGATTGGTTCAGAGATGGGGATATAGGCTTCGATTCTGGAAATGTGACTTGCACCACTGAGAAAGAGATTTGTTCTTTTTGTTGGGGTTGCTAAGCAGTGAAAGGTAGCTCCTGGGGTCCAACAAATGAGAGTCTGAATAAGAATGAAGCCAAGAGAGGAAAAACACTTGAGAGATGGAGAGAAAGGGAGAGAGAAGAGATTAAACCTTAAAGACATTATTAGGGGTCCTGGGACCAGCCTTATTGAATTTTACCTTCATGTAGGCTCCCTAATGTAGATGGAACAGTGGAGGACTGCTTGGATGATGATGCAATGGAAGATAACAGTAATAAGGTGATGGAGTTGAAGGCAAAACCATCAGTGGGGATGGTAATGGGAGAGATCAATCTTAATCAAGACGGTGGTTGAAGGGGTGATGCAGTAGAATGTGTGTAACATCAAGGGGAGGATGTGTTCTCGCTGATGATGGCTCTGTTCAGTGTGTTGCTGCTGCTGATAATGGACGTGAGGATGCCAATGATGAAGATTAAGATGGTGGTGGTAAGAGAGAACAAAGTAACAAGGAAAAGAATGGTTCTCAGCCTTAGTCTATCCCCAAGTCCTATCAATTCTACCCCTCTCAATTAAAAAAAAAAATCTATTTACTTCCCTCCCTCCTCACTGCTGCCACCACCGTAGCCTAGGCATCCAAGCATCTCTTGCTGCTTCTACTTCTATGTTGCTCCTAACTGGCTTCCTCACTTCCTTTCCTGTTTCCTTACAGTCTCTGTTCCACACTAAAGCCGATACGGAGAGTGAGATTTTTAAAATGTAAATTACAGCATTTCACTACTCTTCTCAAAACTGGTCAGAAGCCTAGACTAGAAACCAAACTCTTTATTGTGACCCCAGGACATGCATGGCCTGGCCCCAACCTATTCCTCCAGTCTCATTTCCCCTTACTTACTCCTCTCTCACTATGTTCCAGCCTGATTACTCTTGGAGTTTCTCTAAAATGTACCAAACCCTTTGTACAAGCCATCCCCTAGGCGTGAAGTGCCTTTATATTCTTTGTGTCTCATCCTCCATGTCACTTCCTGGATTCCGAATCCCAGTGAGACCTCCCCTCTTGTACTTTCTCTCAGAGTACCCTGTTCAAAGCAAGCTTTGTTGAAGGATTCTCTCCCCAATTCATCAAATTTTGGGAGTTGGCACAATATTTCCTTAAGAACGTGTCACAGGAGCACCAAGATTTTGGTCTCTCAGCCATAAAGGGCAGCCTCCAGGGGCCTTTGGTAGCTGCAGCCCCTGAGGCTGGTCATCTCCAGCTTCTAGAAGCGTCTTCTATTTATCCCGGTGTGCCATGCAAGTATGATTTTTTTCCTCTGCATTCCTGGCTTTGAAAAAGCTGGGAAGCCTACACCACACACTTCTTAAGGGTAGGGGTTGTGTTTGGATTGTTTATGGCTATATTTTTAATATAAACTGTAGTGTCTGCCACATCGTAGGCACTCAAGAATCTTTCTTGAAATAATGAAAGGTTTCATGGTGGTGAAAAATGTGGTGGAATTGATAAGGGTGATGGTGATGATAAAGAAGAGGATGGTGATGATAGAAGAAAAGAATGGTGATGGTGATGATGGTGGTGGTGCTGGTGGTGCTGGCGGTAGTGGTGATGGTGGTGCTGGTAGTGGTGGTGCTGGTGGTGGTGCTGGTGGTGGCAGTGATGTTGATGAAGACTTTGGTGGTAGAGATGATGGACTCAGAAGACGTGGCCCATTGCTTTAAAGAACTTAAAATTTTTTTAAAAAATTTTATATTGGGCAATAGTTGATTTACAATGTTGTGTTAGTTTCAGGTGCACAGCAAAGTGATTCGATTATACATATACATGTGTCTATTCTTTTTCAAATTCTTTCCGCATTTAGCTTATTACAGAATATTGAGCAGAGTTCCCTGTGCTATACAGTAGGACCTTGCTGGTAATCTGTTAAAGAGCTTTTATAAAAAAGAACCTGATCTGTCTTTTTCCTCTGTAGCCAGCCTAGAAAAATCAACTGAAGGTGGATTTTGGAGGAAGGGTGGTTGAAGCTGGAGCGAGAGGCTATTGAAGATTACCTGCAAACCCGACAGCCGTTGCCCGTCCTTCTTGCTCCCCCAGTTTGCGGGAAGGCCGCCCTCCCTCCCCCACCCCACCCAGCCCTTCTCACAGTGCAGGTCACCTGGGCGCTGTGAGCAGAGGAGGGAGCGGTGGGAAGGGCGGCAGACGGAAGACTCCTGGCGCACCCGGAGGGAAGTGGGAAGTTGAGTCGGTGGTGCGAGGAGAGGAGCCGGGCTTGGGGAGGAAAGGCAGAGGCAGGGCGTAGTGGCGAACGGCTGGGGGTTCGTGGAGAGCGCGGGAGGGGGTAGGAGGGAGAAGGGTCGGGGGAAAGTGAGGAGTGGGGGTGAGGGGCTGCGCTAGGGCTGGGAGTGTTGACTGAGGTGGGGTTTGGCTGGTATGGGGTTTGAGGGAGGAGCCGGGGCAGGTCCCAGGGCGCAGGTGAGGGGCTGAGGGGCGGAGCCAGGGTCAGAGGGAGGGATCGAGGTCCGGAGGCCGGCTCTCCGGCTCCGAGCTCAGGGACGCGGGAGGCGGCGCGGGGGGCTGCGGGCGGCGCGTGGGGTCCCGGCTCGGCGATGCAGGTGCACCTGGGAGCGCTGGCCGGCGCGGCGGCGCTGAGCGGGGCGCTCAGCTTTGTGCTCCTGGCGGCCGCCATCGGCACGGACTTCTGGTACATCATTGACACAGAGCGGCTGCAGCGGAGCGGCCCGGGGGCGCGGGACCCGGCAGGGGCCTCCAACCGCAGCCAGCTCGAACCTCTGAGCTCGCACTCCGGCCTCTGGCGGACCTGCCGGGGTAAGGACGTACCCGGGTACCCGGGGCGGTGGCCGCCACCGCCGCCCCTGCGCGGCGCCGGGCTCGCCCGGGACTTGTTGCTTGGAGCGCATCCACCCCCCAAGCCCCGGGGCGCGAAACGCGGTATCTGGGGTCGGAAGGGCAGGTGGGCAGGGCTTCTGGGGCTGCCTTCGCAGTTCCGAGAGGCGCCGGGGCGAAGCCTCGGTCCGGGGTCCGAACCCCGGGTCCCCCGCCCACCGAGTCCTCTGCCCATCCAGTCCAGAGCCCGTGCGCGCCGCTGATGAACCCCTTCTGGCAGGAGAACGTGACCTTCAGCGACTCGAGCCGACAACTTCTCAGTGAGTCCGGGGAGTGTGGGATGGGGGAGGACCCGGGGCTGGACACCAGTTTGGGAGCTTTTGTCCAAACAGCAGGCGAGGTGGGGTGGGGGGCGTTGGCGCTGCGTTGGAGAGGGCGGTCGGGGCGGCCTCTGGCACCGGCGGGAGAGGGGAACGCGGGTAGGAGCAGGAACCGGGGTCCACTTGCTCCACCCGGAACGTGTGGTTGAGGATTCATTCAACAAACGTTGGCTGAAGGCTTTCTGTGCGCCAGGCACCGTGCTGCTGCCGAAGGCCCAGGCCAGGCGCTCAGGGGGCGCACAGACTAGCTGGTGAGACCGAGGTGGAAGTGCGCAGTTACATTTCAGAGTGACAAGCAGCACGAGGGAGGGTGGCTGGGAGCCCGAAGAGACACCTAAACCAGCCCGGGGAGCTGACTGTCACAACCCCTTGTCAGCCTTCTCTGCATCCTCGGTGTTGAGAACAAGCGCTTGGCAGTAGGAGGGATGCAGTAAATATTTGTTGAATGATTCAAGAGAGGCAACCAGGAGGCAGAGGACGGCTCCCTGTCGCCAGGGACCATGTGTCTGTTGTTCCTGGCTGATTTCCCAGTGCCTGGCACGGTGATTGGAACTCTGGAAAGGTGGGAGGATAGAATTTGAGAAAGCAAACGGGCTGAATAAACAGTGGAGGAAGGAGGGAAGTCAAAGTCATAGTTCGATTCACTGAGGCTCGCAGCTGGCCAGACATGGAGCTGAACGCTCTCCATCTGTGTCCTCATTTCATCTCCACAGCCTCCCTATGAAGTTCTTTGTCATCTCTGTCTTAATCTTTATTTTTCCAAAGAGGAAACTGAGGCCCAGAGAGGTACCACAGAAAGGACACGATGAGGAAATGAGGACTGAGTTCCATAGACCTTGAAAAGTGTGCGCAGCTTTTGATAGACTTACTGAGTGAGGCTTGGGGATGTGACTCTTAGAATGAAGACAAGTCCCTAGCATGGCCCACAAGGGCTGCCAGGGTCCCTCTCCAACTCCACTCTCCCCTTTGCTCTTTCCTCTCTGGCTATGCTGGCCTTGGTCCAGTTCCTGGAGGGGTGCTCAGTTTCCTCCTGCCACAGGAACTTTGCACATGCCATTGCCTCCAATTGGAGTCTCCCTGCTCCCATCCTTCCAGCTTGACTTGGTCAGCTCCTACTCGTGCTACAGGTTGTGTGGCATTGTTTTCGACCCTGAGCTCCATGAGGGCAGGGACCACGTCTTTCTTGCCACTGCTGGATTCCCTGTGTTTAGCACAGAGCCTGGTATAGAGTAGCCCATGAGCCAAGGTTTGCTGAGCAGGCATGAGAGTGAATGCAAACTCTATTATTTAGAGGTAGAACTCAATCCAAATTTGTTGAATGACTGAATGAGTATACGAATGAACCAGACTCTTTCTCTAAAGTCCAGTGGTGGGCTGGAAAATACTTAACAATTGGCTGTCTGCGGGAGGGGAGAGTCTTGATTTGTGGCATTTGCCAATCTCTGTGGTGTAAATATTCCCACTGTGGTCAGTTTCAGGCTGTCACCATGATGTCAACTGGCTCCTCATACTGCTGAAAACTTAACAGCTGACCCTGTGATATAATCCAGCTCCAGCACACCACTGAATGAAGTTCCGTTGAAGGAGATATCCCCTAGATGCTTGGAATATGAGAGGGGTGGAGGAAAGGAAGTGGTCTCACGAACTCTGTCCTCAGCCCCAAGCTGTGCTAGGAGGAACTTTGGGTGTCCTCAGAGCATATCAAGAGTAATCAAGAATTCCTGTTCAAAAACTCCTGTGTTGGCTAACAGGCTTCTGAATGTAGTGCTGTGGTCCACAGAGAAGGCTGGAGAAGGTAGCAAGGAGATGGTGTACCAAGCTACTACAGCCTTAAAACAAAGCTGGTGTCTCTTTGGACTTTAAAATTGTTCCTGTGCAGCTTATTTTATTTATTTTTTATTTATTATTATGATTATTTTATTTATTTTTGGCCGTGTCGGGTCTTCGTTGCTGCGCATGGGCTTTCTCTAGTTGCGGCGAGCGGGGGCTACTCTTTGCTGCAGTGCGTGGGCTTCTCATTGCGGTGGCTTCTCTTGTTGTGGAGCACGGGCTCTAGGCACAAGGGCTTCAGTAGGTGTGGCGTGCGGGCTCAGCAGTTGTGGCATGCGGGCTCAGTAGTTGTGGCACACGGGCTTGGTTGCTCCGCGGCATGTGGGATCTTCCCGGACCAGGGCTCTAACCCGTGTCCCCTGCATTGGCAGGCAGATTCTTAACCACTGAGCCACCAGGGAAGTCCCCCCAGCCTCTTTTAGGTGCAGTCACATCTATGGCCCTTTGCTGGGCTGGGTGCTGGCATTCAGCCTGCTTATCACATCAGTGAGTAAACTGGATGGCTAACCACAGTCACCACTGGTCTGGCCTCTTCATGAAACTTGATAACGAACCAACCGTGTGTTGTCCAGGGTTTTGAGAAACAGGCAAAACTCACATCCACAGTCTGTTCATCTGTTCCCTTGGCCCTAGGTCTAACGCCCTGCTTCACCACCAACTAGGCACGTGGCTTTGGGCAAATTTCTTACCTCTCCGAGCCTCAGTTCCCCCACGGGCAAAATGAAGATAACTGCCATGTCTCCTCATAAGGCTAATTCAAGGATGAAGCGGGAGAGTGTTTAAAGAGCCTCAGGCAGTGTCTGGCTCCTTTAAGTCTGCTGTAAGTGTTAGCTGCTCTTACTACCACTGTATCATCACAGAGAGGAGGCTGCGCGTCAGACCTCGTGCTCACTGCACATCACCCCCAGAGAGAGCTTTTTCACAGAATCTCTTTATCCCCAGAAAGAGTTTTGAATGTTGTCCAAGTTCTTTTATTATATGAAGACGTTTCATTCCCTTTATGCAGAGCCCATAGAGGAGAGAGGCCAGGTGACAAGCAGCGTGTTCTGTGAGTCAGCCTCCTAGACAAATCCCCGTGGGGGTGTATGGGAAGAACCATTGGTTTTCCCTCCAAGAAAATCTAAGCAGGTAGCCTACTTCAGTACCCAATAAAAATCCACCTTGCTTGGATGTTTTATCTTCCTGATTAGCTCTGGGGATGTCATGGGTTTGGTTCCCTGGCTAGGGACTGGAATTTGTTTTGGTGGCGGGGGGGTCTTCAAATTCAGCACAGTTTACATAAAAGAGCCACAGTCTAGAACCAACCAGGCTAGCTGTATCAGCCAGGAGTCTTTTGATGGTAAGTGACGGAAACGCAAATCATACTAGTTGAAACAGAAAAGGAATTCCTGGTCCACGAAACTGAAAAGCTCAAGCCCCCTGGGATCCAGAGCTAAACTCGATTTCTTTTTCTCCTCTCTGGGCTTTGCTTCTGTTTGGGTTCTGCTTTCAACTAAATCCTCTCCAGAATCAGCAACCTAAGCAGAAGGAGCCTGTTGCCCAGTCATTCTGCAAAACCTCCAGGTAGGTCTCTGACTGGACTAGATTGGATCATGTGCCCAGGTCTGAGCCAGTCAGTGTGGCCGAAGGGAAGGAATGTGCTGATTGGCTGAGCTGAGTCATGTGCCTCTCCCAGCAGGATGTGGGGGGTGGGGTCAGCCACATCATAGATAAGGGCCCTCCTTCCTCCCAGCTGTGTGACCTCTGGCCAGCCACCTCCTTCCATAAATGGGCTGTTTTATAAACAGCAAGGTCCTACTGTATAGCACAGGGAACTATATTCAATATCCTGTGGATGGAAAAGAATATGAAAAAGAATGTGTATATATGTATGACTGAGTCACTCTGCTGTGCAGCAGTAGTTAACACAACATTGTCATTCAACTATACTTCAATAAAATAATAAATTGAGAAAATAACTGGGCTGTTTTGAGATGAAATGAGATCACAGAAGGAAAGCATCCAGCGTAGGGTATCACCCAAAGCAGGAGGTCAGTTATTGTCTCCTCCTTCTGCTCTAAGTCATATTGTCTCCCTGAACCTCAGGCTTCTCATCTGTAAAATGGAGCTAATCATTGCAAATGCCTTTGCTTAGTGCTGGGGATAAAACATGATGAGACAGGTGGGGTCCTTGCCACATAGGCTTAGTGTCTAGTGCAGGAGACAGATAATAAACACACGGACCAGTGAATAAATTAACATAAAATGGCTTCAAATAGTAGTAGGTATAACAAAGGAAATAAAACAGGGGCATGTAATAAAAGGAGGTGGGGACCACTTTCAGTGGAGTGGTTGAAGGGCAATAAAAATAACAGTCAATGATTACAGAACAGGTGCTGTGTGCCAGACCCTGTCCTGAGGTCTTTACGTGTTTAACCCATTTAATCTTCACAACAGACCCACGAGGCAGGTACAGTTATTATACTCCTCACTTTTCAAATGAGGAAACCGAGGCACAGAGAGGTTAGGTAAGTTACCAAAGTTTGCACGGTAACTGGTTGATCTGGGATTTGAACCCAGGCAGTTTCTATTCTTTTAGAATGATGCTACGTCGAGGGTAATTCCAGTATAACGTGAGTGTGCCAAGACCGGAGGCCACGGCAGACCAGGGGAAAAGTTCCCAGCCTGTTTCTTGGGTTCAGAGTTCTGCTATCCTCCACTGCCTATAGTAGGAACTCAACACGTGAGAACTAAGATTACCATGTAGAATTAATAACACTAATAATGTTGACAGGTCATTTTTTTCCATCAAGAGCAAATACGTACCAGGTGCAAGAGATCTTTTCGACTCAGAAGTGCTTTGCTGCAAAGGAAAAGCAAACCCAGAAAAATGCCAAGTCGTTCACGCCAAGGATAACTGTGTGAATGATTCATTATTGCACTGTTCAGAGAATAGCTCGATGGGAAAAGCAGCCTTGCAGAATGCTTGCGAGGTCAGGAAGCCCCGGGGTGGTTAGCGAAGTAACAGTCCTTCTCTTAAAGAGAGCAGAGAAGTATTATTCTCCAGAAACATCAGAAGCTCTGGCGAAAGAAGGAAGTCTCAGGAACCATTTCCCAAAGGGGAAGGTGTCACTATCTTTATTTTCAAACCTTGTCAGTATGACTTGGAGACTCCAAGAAATGCTCAGAGATATTCAGTCCTGTTATGCCTGGTAAGGAAGTGGATTTTTATAATTTTTGTAAATTTTCGAGTCTATTGTCATCAGAACATAGCTTCCTTGAGGACAGGGCTGCATGTTAGTTATCTTCCTGATCTCCAACATTATTAGTATTATTAACTCTAGACGGTAATCTTAGCTCTCACGTCTTGAGCTCCTACTGTAAACACTGTAGTGGATTGAAAGGTATCACCGCCCCCCCACAAAAGATGTGTCCACATCCTAACCCTCGGTACCTGTGAATGGGACCTCATTTGGGAAAAGTAACTTCGCAGGTGTAATTGAGTTAAGGCTCTCGAGATGAGATCATTGTGGATTAACCTAAATCCTGTGACGAGTGTCCTGGTAAAAAAAAAGGAGAATCACAGAGGAGAGAAAAGAAGGTCATAGGAAGATGAAGGTGGATGGAAGGATGCTGCCACGAGCCAAGGAATGCCAAGGATTGCCGGCAACTGCCAGAAGCTGGAAGAGTCAAGGAAGGATCCTCCCCTGGAGTCTCTGAAGGGAGCGCGGTCCTGCTGACACCTTGATTTTGGACTTAGGGCCTCCAGAACCATGAGAGAATAAATTCCTCCTGCTATTAAGACACCTAGTTTGTAGTAATTTGTTATGTCAGCTCTAGGAAATTAAAACAACGATCTCATCTATAGAAGTGCACCCCCCTCGCCGCCCACCCTGTTTTTCTGCATCATCACACTCATGTCCTTTGTGACACTCGGTCTGTAATTATCCCCTTTATTTCCTACTAGTCTGTCTCCTGTACTGGACTATGGTCTCCATGAGGGCAGAGACCTTGTCCCCTGCAGCAGCCCCAGGCTCTATGGGGCCCATAGACGTTTGTTTCTGAGTGAGATGTGACTGGAGGTGGGGACATTTCCAAGTAGAACATAACTCAGAATCAATATTTATGTCCCCAGACAGCAGTCCTGAAAATCAGAAAATAAAAAATACCAAGGCACATACCAAAAAAATATATATATACTAAACCAAATTTCAGCAGGCGATCTTACAGCTTTCCCAGCGGGTGTCCTGTTCTTGCACAGACATTTAATTGCACATGGACGCGAACTCAGCAGCAGCCTTGTCTGGGGACCTCACACGTGGGACTGCTGGGCCAAACCAGCTCCGGGAAACCTCATTACTTTCTAAATGAGAAATGATTTCATTTCTCAGCCATCATCTGGAGGCAATGCCATGCAGGAGACAGAGCTTACAGAACCAGGTTTTCACACCAGCTGCTGTGCTTCCTTTCCCAAAGTTTTTCCTTTAGAAAGAAAGGAAAGAAAGAAGGAAGGAAAGAAAGAAGGAAGGAAGGAAGGGAGGGAGGGAGGGAGGGAGGGAGGGAGGGAAGGAAGGAGGGAAGGAGGAAGGACTACAGGTCCCGCCCCCTGGAATCACATTTTATCGTGTGACAGCCCCGGAAAGGAAATCAGCTTTGTTTCCTCGACTTGCCAAGGCTGGTGGCATTTAGGGTCTTGAAGACAAAGAGATTTGATCACAGTGGAAGTCCGACTGAGTGATTATCTTCATCATCTTTATTGTTGGCAGGGTTATGGTTTATTTAATGCTTGCTCTATGGAACTCTCCATTTTCTCCACACACATTGTTCTTATGATAATACCATGAGCTGCACATTATGACCTCCATTTCATGGATGTGAAAATGGGGTTCTGAGGATTAAGTGACTCACAAAAGACAAGCAATTTGGGGTCAGAGGAGGGGGGGATGGATGCTGGTGGCACTTTTCTGAGTCATTCTTTCTCTGGCCTCCCCCTATTCTCTCCTGCTCATCCCCCCACCTGTCACTCTTCTCCAGCAGAGGATGCTTCCAGTGGCTGGGAAGGATATGAACTCCTGCATCCTTGCTGGCTTTGCTCCCTGCTGAGCCCTGGAACCTGGCAGGTGCTGGATACACACTTGTTGACTATCGCCTCCGTCCTCTGGTGAAGCCGCATTCCTTCACGTCTTAGCTGCAGCTCAGCCCCTGTGAAATTTTCTCAAACACCCTGGCTGAGTTGGGTCCCACTCTGTCTGCTCTCTGTTCCAACCTTCATAATAATGGTACCATATTGACACCCACCCAGATCTCCCACTGAACTCTGCTCTACTGTAAACCACTGCTTGTGGCATCTCTGCTTGGAGTCCAGCAGGCGTCTCACCCTTGACAAGTCCTGGTATCCATTGCAGCCCACTCTGCCTCCCCCATCTTTCCCATCTTGGCAGATGGCAACTCATCCATCCCGTGGCTCAGGCCCTAAATCTCAGTGTCACCTTGCCCCTCTCTTTTTCTCCTACTCTCATCAAAGTGGTTGCTTGTTTTACCTTCAAAATACACCTGGGCCCCGACCACTTCTCACCACCCCACTGCTTCCATCCAGGTCCAGGGTTATTGCAGTAGCCACCCCATGGTCTTCCTGCTTCCAGCTGGGTCCCTGTACTGTTTTCTCGGCCAGCTGAGAAGTTACCGCAAGCTCGGTGGCTTAAAGCAACAGGAATTTATCGTCTCAAGTTCTGGAGGTCAGAAGTCCAAAATCAAGGTGTCAGCAGGATTGGTCCTTCTGGAGGTTCTGGGGGAGAATCCATTCCAGCCCTCACTCCTGGCTTCTGGGGGCTGCCGTCCATCCTGGTGGTCCTTGGCTTGTAGAAGCATTACTCTGATCTCCATCTCTGTTTTCACCTCATCTTCTCCTCTGTATTTTCTCCCCTTTCTCTTATAAAGTCAAAGAAGATATACAGATTGCCAACAGAGACATGAAAGTATGCTCAATGTCACTAATATTAGAGAAATGCAAATCAAAACTACCATGAGGTATCACCTCACACCGGTCAGAATGGCCATCATCAAAACATCTGCAAACACTGAATGCTGGAGAGGGTGTGAAGAAAAAGGAACCCTCTTGCACTGTCGGTGGGAATGTAAACTGATACAGCCACTGTGGAGAACAGTATGGAGGTTCCTTAAAAAACTAAAAATAGAACTACCATACGATCCAGCAATCCCACTACTGGGCATATACCCTGAGAAAACACAAATTCAAAAAAAGTCATGTACCACAATGTTCATTGCAGCTCTATTTACAATAGCCAGGACATGGAAGCAACCTAAGTGACAATCGACAAATGAATGGATAAAGAAGATGTGGCACATATATACAATGGAATATTATTCAGCCATAAAAAGAAACGAAATTGAGTTATTTGTAGTGAGGTGGATGGACCTAGAGACTGTCATACAGAGTGAAGTAAGTCAGAAAGAGAAAAACAAATACCATATGCTAACACATATATATGGAATCTAAAAAAAATAAAAAAGGTTCTGAAGAACCTAGGGGCAGAACAGGAATAAAGACACAGACCTAGAGAATGGACTTGAGGACACGGGGAGGGGGAAGGGTAAGCTGGGACGAAGTGAGAGAGTGGCATGGACATATATACACTACCAAATGTAAAATAGCTAGCTAGTGGGAAGCAGCCGCATAGCACAGGGAGATCAGCTCGGTGCTTTGTGACCACCTGGAGGGGTGGGATAGGGAGGGTGGGAAGGAGGGAGATGCAAGAGGGAAGAGATATGGGGATATATGTATACGTATAGCTGATTCACTCTGTTATACAGCAGAAACTAACACACCATTGTAAAGCAATTATACTCCAATAAAGATGTTTAAATAAATAAATAAATAAATAAAGTCATTGGGTCTCACCCGAGATGAGCTCATCTGGAGACCCTGGACTTCGTTACATCGGCAACGACTCTTGTCCCTAATGAGGTCACATTCACAGGTTCCTGCTGGATGTGAACTTGGGAGCCGCCTTTCAACCCACTACGCCCTCTGCTGTCCACTCTCAATATAGTGGCCAGAGGGACCTTTAGAAACTGACGTTAAATTATAGTTTCTTCCGCCCCAAACTGTCTGGTGGCCTCCATCTCATTCAGAGAGAAGTTCAAAATCTTCCCGATGGCTCAGGAGCCCCACGTGAGCTGCTGTTAACTCTGCCTTCCTCCTGCACTGCCTTCCCCTCCCTGACTCCCCGCTGCCCTCGCCGGCTTTTGCCAGCCTCAGCCGCACCGGGCACACGCCCTCCCATCTCAGACTCCGCCCCCGCCCCTCCCTGCGGCCCCTCCCTTCCGGCCCTTGCGCAGCTGCCTCCCTCGCCTTCTTCAGGTCTTTGCTCCAATGTCACTTCTTCAGTGGAGCCACTGCTCTGGCCCCTCCTCTGCTTTATTCACGCCCCGCCCCAGGAGTTTGTCACCACCTCTCAACTTTGTCACTTATTTGTTCACTTGCTTGAATCCACACAGCCCGACGAGGGCAGGAGTCCTGGTGGATTTGCCGCTGAATCCGCTGTGCCGGGGACAGAGCCTGGCACAAAGCATGCACTCAATACACATGTGCTGAGTGAAGAAGCGAATGAACAAGGACAATACTTCCCTCGCAGGGTGTGTGAGAATTACTTGAGCTGATACTCATACAGCACAAAGTCTGGCATAGCTGAGCCTCGATAACTGTTGCTATTAATAATATTATTATCATTATTATTATTTTTTTTTGCGGTACGCGGGCCTCTCAGTGTTGTGGCCTCTCCCGTTGTGGAGCACAGGCTCCGGACGCGCAGGCTCAGCGGCCATGGCTCACGGGCCCAGCCGCTCCGCGACATGTGCGATCTTCCTGGACCGGGGCACGAACCCGTGTCCCCTGCATCGGCAGGCGGACTCTCAACCACTGCGCCACCAGGCAAGCCCTACCATCATTATTATAAGCAGCAGTGGTGTTGATTTCTTCCCCCAGCGTTTGGGTGCTGGCCCACAGGAGGTGCTCAGTGAATGTCTGTTGATTAACAGAAGGATGTTAGTAACCTGCTGTCCTCCTGTCTCCCCTAAGCCATGCATGGGACGTTTGTGATTCTGCTGCCCCTCAGCCTCATCCTGATGGTTTTTGGGGGGATGACAGGGTTTCTGAGCTTCCTCCTGCGAGCCTCCCTCCTTCTCCTGCTCACGGGGACCCTCTTCCTCTTTGGAGGTAGGTGCCCACCCTGCACGGGGCCCGGGTTCCAGGAGGGGCTGTGCCCGATCCCCCAGAAGGGAAGGGTTGGGGGGGTCCCATCGCTTCTGGGGCTTGCTTCCCCCTCCTGTGATCTCCTAGCTGGAAGGGATCAGTAGCTCCCCACCCAGGGTCCCTGGGTCTGTGTTCCCAAGAGAGAAGCGTAGGGGTGAGAGCAGATTCTGAGAATCGCTTTGATTATTTCACAGAAGAAGCGTGTTACGAGAGCGTCAGCGTTAGGGCCATGGGCTGGAGGGAGACCCTCACTCTGGCCACCCTCAGTCTTTCATGTGCACCTGCCATCCTGACAGGCGTTGCTTTGATTGATTAAAACCAAACTCACAGCTGGTTGTTTTATGGCCTCCCTGCTTCTGGTGCATTTGAAATGGACCTTAAAAAAGAACAAGAACAGTAATGACACACACACGCAGAATCCATGGAGGGAAATAAAGAAAAGTAATGCCTGGAGATGAGAATACGGTGAGGCTCTGATCCCCTCCACCCACCTGCTATTATTATTAATATTGGCATTAATAGTTTGCCCAGTGACTAATTCTCCAAACAGCACCTTCCAGGGGAACTCTCCTGATGGAGAAATTCTCTAATTTGCCACGAAACAGGCAACGAGCACTTGGCGTGTGGCAGGTGCCAACGTGGAGCTGAGATGTTCATTTAAATTAATAAAAGTTTAAAGAGCCGTGTGGGGCCAGTGGCTATGGGACTGGACAGTGCGTTCTAATAACGTATGCATGGAGCACTGCCGTGTGCAGGGTGCTGCTCTGGGGGCTGGGCATCCAGGGTGGACCCTCTGGAGCTCACATTGGGGCAGACAGGCATTGGTTAAGTCGTTTCACAAACAAATTCTGACCTGGGAAGTGATGGAGGGCCATGTGATGCTGTGAAACCCCACGGTGGGTTGGACTGGCTCGTGGGGGGGCGGGTCCAGGAATCGCCAGGAGCTGAGATGCGGGGATGGGCAGGAGTTACCAGTGGCAGGAAGGGAGGGGAAGGGAGGAGGGAGCACACTGGGCAGAGGGACCGGCAGTGGGAAGGAGGGGCAGTGCCCGGGGATGGGGGTCTGATCTGCTCTCCTTTGCAACCCCTTCAGCCTTGGTGACCCTCGCGGGCATCAGCGTCTACATCGCGTATTCAGCCGCCGCCTTCCGGGAGGCGCTGTTTCTCCTGGAGGAGAAGGCCCTGCTGGACCAGGTGGACATCCGCTTTGGCTGGTCCCTGGCCCTGGGCTGGATCAGCTTCATCGCCGAGCTCCTCACCGGGGCGGCCTTCCTGGCAGCAGCCCGCGTGCTCAGCCTGAGATGGAGGCAGGACCAGGCCATCTGAGCCCCGATGCCTGGTCGTGGTGGGAGGGAGGGGCTTGGCGTGGGGGCCTCATGGACCCATCTCGGTGGGCTGCGGCTTCCTCTTCCTCAAAGGCCACCACCTGAGAGCCGCTGTGGACCGGGCTCCAGCCCTGGCTGCTATCTGAGTGCTGCCTGGCATGGTGTGTGCTCTGTCTAGGCACGTGTGTCTCATGTGGGCTGGAGGAGGCTGAGTGCCAAACCCATGAAAAAGCAAAAGCACCTCCTTCATCATGTACAGAACTTACTGATTGCAACCTCCGTGAGTCTCCTCTGGCTTCACTTCATCCTCACTCCTGCCCTTTGGATGGGGTTCTCTTCTTTGTTAAAGAAACGGAGGACCAGAGAGGTTAGGTAAGTGTTGCAAAAACACACAGCAAGCTAGAGGCATGTTCTCCTTTATCACAGCTTTTCTGAGCAGGTTCATGCCGGCTGGCTGCGACGTGGATCCTGTGTGTGGAGGATGCTGCGTCTCAGACCCCGGGCTTCATGCTTCCCGCGACCTGGAACCAGGCAGGAGGCACCGTGGGAAATTGGAGGGCAGGCAGCAGAGATCTGGGCTTCGCAGCAACCAGGAGGTGGATGTGTCCTCCCTGACCCCAGCCGGGCTCGTGCTCACCTGGTCTAGAGTCCTGAGTCTCAAGCAGAAAAGGCTCAGTTAATGCAATGATTCTCCGTGGTCAGCGACTCGCTTTTGAAACAACACAGAGTCATCCCAGAGATGAAAGCCCCTCTTGGACGTTCAGGCGGTCAGTGGTCCCATTCATGTGTCACTTCACAGGTGCCAGGAGGTCCTCATGGGAGGAGAGGAAGGGTCAGCAAGCCACAATCAGCAGGAAGGGCAACAAGCCAACTTGTGATGCCCAAGAAGCGCTCATTGGCAAGCTCACCGCGGAGGAGAGAATTACCCGCGCTCACACTTAGTGGGAAACAGTGATCCTCCAAACACAACGAGCATCTCCTGGACCATCGGCTTTGCATTTAGCCTTCATTCCAACCCTATATGTGAGCTCAGGACACCCCGAGCCTGTGATAGAAATAGTTTCCACATCAAAGTGTTGATGGAGCCCAGTTCCTAGGTGTAACATCCAAGGCCAGTGAGATTTAAACACACTGGGAAACACATAACCAGTGTCATGTGCTAAGTCCTCTGACATCCCCTGAATAAGGCCTGTGCCTGGGCATCAGCAGATCTCAACCCTAACGCCCCACTGCAGTCACCCGGGGAATTTAAAAAATGCCCAGGTGTCACTTCAGGCCATGAAATCACAGTCTCTGGGGTTGGGGGCCCAAGCACCATTAGCTTCCAGAACTGCTCCGGTTTTTCCCGAAGTACAGCCTGGGTTGAGACAAGCATCAGACTGGCTTAGAACCCGGACAGATGCCTGTGTGTAACTTTATAAGACACAGGTGGGGTTTCCTGTGGTGATGGTCTCAGCTCCGTAAGAGGCTGCATTTGGGGGAACGACAACAATAAAAACCTCAAGAAGGAGAGCGGCCTGGCATCGGGTTCATACTAGCGCATCTCAAATTCATGGAGATCTTATGAAAATGCAGCCTCTGATTCGGTAGGTGGGGTGCGGGGCTGGCGATCCTGCGTCTCTAACCAGCTTTGATTGGGAGGATTTACACAGCGTGAACACACGCGGTCTCCTTGAAAGCAGCAGGGGTTGTGGCTCGCTTCTGCACTAGCATGGGAGGTCTGTACTATCACAGGCCGGGTCCTGGTGACATATTGCAGCCCTTCTTCTCTGAAATGATGACACCCCATAGCAGTCGTGTGGCCAGAGGAAGATGTTTTCTTGGCGTGGCTACAGCGAGTCTGGGTGAGGGGGTGCACCTATCTCCTCAGCCCTGTTGGTATTGAGAAGACTTGGCTCCTTTGGGGTGAAAATCACTCCAGTTTTGATACAGGGTGTTTATCGTGTGGGGTGGAGCTTTGGTCTAGAATATGGAGTTGAAAGTTTCCCACGGAGTTGGTCAATTGATAGGGTGATCTTTGGGGACTAATCGTAACGCTTTGTCCCTCCCCCAGAAAATTGCATCCCGCTTTTATCCTGATATTTCGGCCCATGGGGATGGGGGCCCCAAAGTGGCTGCATGTCCAAATCCACCTGGCCAGAGTCTCTGAGTCAGTGGGGCTGGGTGGGGTCCCACAGTTCACAGTTCTCACCGGTTCCCAGGTGGTGCAGATGCTCCTGGTCTGGGATCACCCTTTGTATCACACTGACCTGGGAGTTTGTTAAGTGGCAGGGCTGGTTGTCACCTTCCTGCATCTTAGAATCATGAGGGCATCTTAAAACCCCTGATTCCGGGGCTGAATCCCTGCTCTGATCACCTCTAGGGAGGGAGTCCAGGCACCGATAATTTTTAAGGCCTCTTCAGATGATTCCAACATCAGCTAAGGTTTAGAACCTGTTCCTGTAAGATGCTGAGTCATGAGATGTGGGGAGGGATTGGGGAGCCTCAGGTTTAAGAAACTGCCCGAGGGGCTTCCCTGGTGGTCCAGTGGTAAAGAATTGGCCTTCCAATGCAGGGACGCGGGTTAGATCCCTGGTCGGGGAACTGAGATTCCACATGCCATGGAGCAACTAAGCCCACACGCCACAACTACTGAGCTCGCGTGCCTCAACTAGAGAGCCTGTGTGCCGCAAACGATAGAGCCCACGTGCTCTGGAGCCCACGTGCCACAACCAGAGAGAGAAAACCAGCACGCCACAACTAGAGAGAAGCCTGCGAGCCACAACGAAAGATCCCGTGTACCACAACTAAGACCTGATGCAGCCCCAAAATAAATTAAAACATAAATACAATAAATTCAAAAAAAAAGGAAAGAAAAGAAACTGCCCGGGCAGGGCTGATGGCAAGAGGTTTGGGGACCACTGGTGTGGACCATGAGAACACCATTATCAACTGCATGATGTCATCATCCTCACCATGACCTCACCCCACCATGACACCCTTACTCTCACCATGACATCTCCTGACCATGACATCCTCCTCCTGACCATGACATCATTACTTGAACTATGACATCCTCCTCCTCATCATAACATGACCATCTCCATGATGTCATCATCCTCAGCATGGCATGACATCATCACAGCTGAAACCCATTGAGTCATCCCTTACCTGCATTGCTCAACGAGCTCATCAATCAATCAGTCGTTCAACAAACCCCCGAGGACAGGCCATTTCATGGCAGGAACTAGGGGCAGTGACCCACCAGAGCAAGCCCTTGCTCTCTGAGCGGCCACATGGTTGAGGAGAGACTGGCAGGTGAGACACAGTTGTTGGTGATGACTGGAGATAAGCGAGGCAGGGTACAGGTCAGGGAACTGAGGCACAGGTGGACTAAATTAAGGAGAGACAGGGTACAACTAGGACTGAAATTCAGATCTGCCTGATTCCAAGATGATTTCCTTTCCACTTCTGCCGACCCTGTCTGCTCTTGGGCTCAGGATGTTCCTGCTGCTTCTCTTTCACTCTAGTTCGGAAAAGCGCAAACTGAGTGGATGGCTCACAAAGTCCCATTGCACCGCGTGAACGTGGTTGCAAAACCAGTTTCTAGGCTGAGGAAAGAAAAATTTTTTCACAAAGCGAGAGCAACCGTGCTAGTGAGAGAGCGGTCTTTGCTGCCACCTGCTGGTCACATGGTGGAACTGAGGCTGGACTTGACATTCCAATCAGTCCAGGGACATTTGTTTTCAGCTTCCTGAGTGCCCAGCAGTGGGTTAAATACTGCAGGGCAGGGTGTCTCAACTGGGGAGATTTGCCACTCCCTCTCCACCTGGGGCTTTTGGGAATGTCTGGAGACATTTTTGGTTGTCATTACTGGGGACGAGTGCTACTGGCATCTGGTTGGTGGAGGCCAGGGGTGCTGCTCAACTTCCACAGTGCACAGGATGCTCCCACCACAAAGAACCGTCTAGTCCTTCATGTCAAAGTGCCGAAGGTGAAAAACCCTGCTAGGGGAACGAAAGGAATAATAACAAGAGAAAGCATGTGTGTTCTAAAGGAACTGACAACACGGCTAAAAAGAATCTCATTCATTAAATAAATATTTACCAAACACCTGTTATGTGTCAAGAACTGTTCTGGGGGGTCTGAGGACACGTCAATGGGGATGACTGACAAAATCCCTGCAGTTACATGGAAACAGATGGTACACGCATGAACCAATAGTACCCATGAGAAATTCACATAGTGAAGAAAACAGGGCTGTGAGCTGGAGGGTGGCTGGGAGGTGCTACTCTAGGAAGGAGAGTCAGGGAGGGCTTCTTGGAAGAGGTGGCATTGTGCTGAGACTCAAGTGAGGAACCTACCAGGTGGGGAAACAGAGGACCAGGCAGGTGGCAGCAAGTGCAAAGTACCTGAGGTGGGAACAAGCTTATGTGTTTTAGGGAAAGAAGGAAGGAGCATCGAGGGAGAGTGATAGACGTTAGAGGGGTGATGAGGAGGCAGAAGATGTGGGCTGGAGAGTGCCCGTGGTCCAGGGTAAGGAGGTGCTGATGATTAAGCTGGGTTTAGGATTCTACTCTATACTATTCTATTCTATTCTATTCTTCTATTCCATCCCATCCCATTCATTCCTGCTTTGGGAGCAATGGGACACCTCCAGAGATGGTGCAGAGATGCATCGGCTTCAAGACAGCGGTTCTCAACCCAGGCATCATTCAGGGGCTTTAAAATAAAATCAAACTTCTAACAACTGAACCTAAAGGAATCAAAACCTCAAAAGTGGGCCCAGGCACTGGTATTTTTAAAAAGTTCCCCAGGTGACTGTGCTGTGCAGGGGTGGTGTGAGAACAACTGCTGAAGCTCCTTTGGTCTGGTGAGTGGAGAGCAGATGGCAGGGAGGGGCTTCTCCCATCACCCAGGTGAGATGAAAGAGTTTGGACTGGGGGAGGCGTGGCTTGGATTCAGGGGGGGTTTGGGGGTTCAGGGGAGGCGACTTTTCCTCATAAAAAGGTAAATAGGACAAGAAGAAGGGTAAGTAGGTGCCTCCCCTTTGCGGCGGAAGCTCGGCCCAGACCTGTGTCCTCAAGTCCAGACCTGGCTGGATGGCCCATGGAACTGTCCCACTGCCCCCTCGGAGAGGACCCTGCCTGGCAGTGAAGGTTCATTCATTCACTCATCCATTCATTCCCCTCATTTACTCACACACTCGTCCACCCTCCAACCATCCATCCGCGGATTTGTTCATAATTTATATATTCATGTACCCATCCACTCATCTCTTCATTCATTTCTTCACTCACTTATACACTCATTCATTCATTTGTCATTCATTCATTCACTACTTCATACATTTGTCCATTAATTGATTCATTCGCTCATCCATCCATCCATCACCCATCCATCACTCATTCATTCATTCATGCCTTCACTCATTCACGCATTTATCACTCCATTCACTCATTCATTTAACAACTATTACTTACTGGATGTCTGATGTGCCAGGTGCTGTTTGGAGCACTGGGAATTTAGCCATGAACAAAAGCGACAAAAACCCCTGTCATCATGGAGCTGACATTTGTGTGTGTGTGTCTGTGTGTGTGTGACATACAGACAATAAACATGATGGATAAAACATAGGGTAAGTCACCTGGGAAGAGGTTCTAGAAAGAAGTGGAGGAGGGGCAGGGATGGGTGCGTGGGGAGTGTGACCTTGGCAGTGACCACAGTGTCCCAGGGAGCTGGTCCTCTGCTGAGCAGGATTGAAGAACCAGTCATTGATTCATCAATTCATGAGTGTTTCCTGGGCCCCTCTTGTAGGGTCTGGAAGGGGAGTCTCCCTGGAGGCTGGACACATGGGTTGAGTGAAGACCTGGCCTTGGTCTCCCCAAGCTGACCTCGGTGCCTTTTCCTGGAGATGAGCCTCAGGGCTGATAGGATCCTGGCTGCGGTGAGGGGAAGAGACTGGGGGAGACAGGAGCTCGCAGAGCAGGCACTGTTGCCCCATTTTGCAGATAAGGAGCCTGCGGCCCCCAGGCTCCTCATCTGCAGAATGGGGACTTGATGCTGCAGGTGAGACAACCAGGACCCAGACCCTGGCTTCAGGGCTTCAGGGCTTCAGCGTGGTCACTTGTTTCCCATCCTCTGACATCGTGGGCTGCTCCCTCGAGAGTCAGAGGCCTGGATTTCCTTTATAGCCAAAAAGGGAGCAACCCATGGCCTTTGCTTATCTCGTCAGTGAATTTCCGTTTGTCATTTCCCAGCACATGATACCCAAGGGCAGAGACGCTGATATGAGGCCTCTGTGAACACTGAGGAAGACGCACAACCTCTGCCTGTTCCAACAGCTGCCAACTTTCCCAAATATTTGGGTCCCCGCTGGAGCGTCTGGAGGATGGGGGAAGGGAGAGAGAGCGAGAGAGAAGGACAGAATAACAGATGGACCCACACCCACACCCACACCCACGAGAGACCCAGAGAAACATATCAACAACAGTAAAAGAGATAAAGACAGAGGTGCAGACAGAGAGGAGTGGACTGAAGACAGAGGAAGACAGAGAGGAAGGAGCTGCGTCCAGAGAAAGAAGAGAGAGAGACAGGAAGAGACCCAGGGAGGTTCAGAAAAAGGCGGAAAGAAGGGCAGAGAATCTGAGAGAGGAACAGAGAGTGAAACAGACAACGAAAAACCAGAGACGCATATACCTGGAGAAAACCATAGTTCAGAAAGACACATGCACCCCAATGTTCATAGCAGCACTATTCACAATAGCCAGGACATGGAAGCAACCGAAATGTCCATCAACAGAGGAATGGATAAAGAAGATGTGGTACATTTATTCAACGGAATACTACTCAGCCATAAAAAAGAACAATTGTGCCATTTGCGGAGTGGATGGACCAGAGTGAAGTAAGTCAGAAAGAGAAAACCAAACATCGCATAATATCGCTTTTATGTGGAATTGAGAAAAATGGTACAGACGAACTTATTTGCAAAGCAGAAATAGAGACACAGATGTAGAGAACAAATGTATGGATACCAAGGGGGGAGGTGGGTGGGATGAATTGGGAGAAGGGATTGACATATATACACTACTATGTATAAAACAGATAACCAGTGAAAACCCACTGTATAGCACAAGGAACTCAGTGCTCTGTGGTGACCTAAATGGGAAGGAAATCCAAAAAAGTGGGGATATATGTATACGAATGACTGATTTACTTTGCTGTACAGCAGAAAGTAACAACGTTGTAAAGCAACTATACTCCAATAAAAATTAAAATTAAGAAAAACACAAGAAAAAAAACCGAATGCAAAGGAATCAGGGTGCAGGAGAGACCCTCAGATCGAGGGGGTGGGTGACACAAAGGGGACTGTGAGCTTGTTCCAGGCTGGCAGGCAACGGGGGTCTGGGGGCGGGGCGTGTTGGGCAGCCCCCAGGGCAGCGCAGACTCCCAGCCCTCCTTTCACCTACGACCCTGGAGCCCCTGCTTCCTCCCTGCCCCTCGGGGGAAGGGGACGGTCACCTGGCTCTCGGGAGGTTCCCTATCTGGGATTTGCGGGCCTCTTGGGATGCAGGGACTACAGTATGGGGGAGGGGGAAGAAGAAAAAGTGACGGAAGGAGGAGAAAGACTGGGATGAGAAGGCGCAGAGAAGCAAAGAGCATTTATTATGCACCTACTACACACCAGGCCCTCCTCACCCGTGCCATGGGGTTCGATTCTTACAGCATCCCTAGGAGGCCAGCGCAACGGGCCCTGGGCTGAGGCTGGGAACACCCGCGGCTGCACAGTCCTCCGCGCAGTCAGGGTTCAAAGCCAGCGTCATCCACGCCGAACTTCTGATCTTTGCACTGTGCGTTGCCACCCGCATCTCGCCTCTTCTATGATTCTCTTGGGTGGGGGCGTAAATTTTATCCTGCGTCTTGTTACAATCAGCCGTGGGTGCCGTGGGTCTTTTCAGAGGCTGCAGACAGAACCTGGCTTTGCAAGCACTTTGCCCGCTCCTTCCGCTCGGCCCGCCTGCAGGGGGAGCCCGGCAGGGTCAGGCCCCAGGAGGAAGGTGTTTCTCCAAGGTGTCTGGGAAGGGAAGATGCTCCTCCCAGTCTCTCACCATCATGGCTGCCCAAACCTCTGCCCTGGAGGCTATGAGACCCTTCTCCAGCAGGGGCTCCGAGACCCCCAGGATCACACCTTGGCCCAGCTGAGACTGGGGAGTGGTGCAAGATCGAGGCGGAGAGGTCTGAGGAAGGCGGGGAACAGACGGATGCACCTCTTCCTGCTCAGGGTTGTGACTTTGGGGACGTTCCTGTCTCCCTCTGGGCCTCAGTCTTCTTGTCTGTAAAATGGGCCCACGGATGGTCCTCCCCAAGCCCGTTTCATCCAATTAAATCCCGCACATGTCTCCTGAGAGCCTTTCTGTGCCAAGTCCTCTGCCAGGTACTGGGGACGCACCAGTGAGCAAAACTGCTTGTCACCAGGCCCCATGAAATATCAGGTGTGGATGTGATTTTGGGTCTAGGAAGTCCCTCTTAGGGGAATGGCATCTCCTGTCCTGCAGGCTGTCTGGTGGCACAGCTATCCCACCACCCTCTCTCAAATGCAGGGGCCCAGCCCAGGGGACAAGAGACTCTGTAAGTGGGGCTGAGGCTGGCACGCAGGATGTGTGGTTCAGGGAGACGTAGGTGGGTGGGCTCAGGCAGCCGTGCTCCAGGGCACTCGCTCTTCTGCCTCCCAGACGTGTGCCTTGGGAAAGTTCCTTCTCCTGCTTGAGCCCCAATTTCTCACCTACCCTGCAGGCGTGAGCTTGGTCCTGAATCTGCACCACGGAACGAGCTGGTGTCAGACCTGGATGGTCTGATATCCGCATCTGACCTTCACCTTTACCCACGAGGCCCTTTGGGGTGAGGTGTGTGCTAAGCGCGCTGTACCTGCCTACCTAAACGTGGGCCTGCTGTGGGTTCAAGGCTATACTCCAAAAGATACTGGAGTCGTGATTCCAGTACCTGGGACCTTAATTGGAAAGAGGATCTCTGGACCTCCCTGGTGGTCCAGTGGCTGAGACTCTGTGCCCCCAATGCGGGGGGCCTGGGTTCGATCCATGGTCGGGGAACTAGATCCCACACGCCTGCCGCAACTAAGACCCGGTGCAGCTAAATAAATAAATATTAAAAAAAAAGAAAGAAAGAGCGTCTTTGCAGCTGTAATTAGTTAAATTAAGATGAGATCACACTGGATTAGGGTGGACTCTAACCCAACGACTGGTGTCTTTATAAGAAGGCCATTGGAAGACACAGACACACAGAGAGGAGGCCAGTAAGTCAGAGGCATAGAATGGGGTGGTGCTGCCGTAGCCGAGGGACACCTGGAGCCTCCAGAAACTAGAAGAGGCGGGAAGATCCTACCCTGGAGCCTTCAGAGTGAGCATGACCCTCCCGACACCTTGATCTTGGACTTCCGGCCTCTAGAACATGGAGAGAATAGATTTCTGTTGTTTTTAGCTGCCCAGTTTGGGGTACTTTGTCATGGTGGTCCTGGGAGATTAATACAGGCACTGTAACAGGATGGTTTTAAACCTCAGAATAATAACCACAGCTACACTAGCAAGTGCTTACCACCTGCTGAGTACACTTTATCTTCTTCAGTCTTAAGATACCTGTGAGGCAGGTGCTGTGATCACCTCTTCCACAATGAGGAGACTGGGGCTTAGGGAGGGGAGATAATTGCCCAAGCTGCACGCCGGGTAAGAGGTGGGGGGGGGGAATGGGTGGAGGCTGGCTGACTGGCATCTGTGCTCTTGGGCACCATCCCTGCCTGTCTCCTTTGTTGCTTCATAACAAGTCACCAGAAAAGCAGCGGCTAAAACCAGCAAGGATCATTTTTTATCCTTTGTCGTCTTTGAGGGTCGGGAATTCAGAAAGTGCTCAGCCGCTGGTTCTGCTTTGGTCTCTCTCATGCAGGGACTGGAATTGGAGCAACAGGGGGTACAGCCAAGCAGGCTGAGCACTCCTCTGTTTCTCCTCAAAGCCTTTCCATACATCTTGAGACAGGCTGGGACCCGGGACCTGGGACCTTTTGCCGCAGGGCTTGCACCTGCACAAAGGTCTCCTTGAGCAAGAATATACAAAGAACCTGTAAGGGACTAAAAATAACTGCATGCACGTGCAGTGGGGGCAAATTATGGACAACAAGATACGAAAAGACCGAAAAGCCTAACTGCCACTTCTGAAGAGCCGGGAGCAAAAACAGGGCGTTGGGAGCAAAAGCAGGATGGTGTGCACGCCCCCTGCACTCAACACCACCAAAGGGTGGGCAAACTACCTAAGCCGCCCCTCTGACCTGACCCCTGGACCCACCCCTACCCTCACCCCATATAAAGAACTAGCTTGCCCCCCACCCCGGGGAGCGAGTGAGCAACGGAACCTCTTACTTGTTCTCACTCCCCACCCTTGCTGCAGCAGGGGCCCCAATAAAGCCTTGCCTGAATTTCTTGTCTGGCCTCTGATCAGTGTCTGTTGATTAAGGAGGCCAAGAACCTGGGTTGGTAACAATCTCTCCACATGGGCTAGATTGGGCTTCCTGACAACATGGCGGCAGCAGGGCAGTCACAGGCTTGGGATCCAAGGAGCAAGGTGCCAGCTGCACGGCCTTTTGTAACTTAGCCTCAGAAGCCATATCCCCACTGCCGCCATCACCAGCCTGTCCTGATACACGGGGAGGGAACACAGACCCCAGCCTCCCTGGGAAGAGTATCAGAGTCACATGCTAAGAAGAGCCTGGGGTGTTGGATGTAGTGCTGGCAGCATATTCAGAAAACACCACGTGCCACCCTCTACAAGAGTAACCTGCTTTCTTTTTTTT
Source organism: Tursiops truncatus (assembly GCF_011762595.2). Taxonomy (NCBI): domain Eukaryota; kingdom Metazoa; phylum Chordata; class Mammalia; order Artiodactyla; family Delphinidae; genus Tursiops; species Tursiops truncatus. The sequence continues at coordinate 30,936,209 of NC_047048.1, forward strand.
TTTTTTAAAGGTACATCCTGGATCATTTTAATTAATTTATTTATTTTTGCTGTGTTGGGTCTTCATTTCTGTGCGAGGGCTTTCTCTAGTTGTGGCAAGCGGGGGCCACTCTTCATCGTGGTGCGCGGGCCTCTCACTATCGCGGCCTTTCTTGTTGCGGAGCACAGGCTCCAGACGCGCAGGCTCAGTAGTTGTGGCTCATGGGCCTAGTTGCTCCACAGCATGTGGGATCCTCCCAGACCAGGGCTCGAACCTGTGTCCCCTGAGTTAGCAGGCAGATTCTCAACCACTGCACCACCAGGGAAGCCCATAACCTGCTTTCTTTTTTTTTTTTTTTTGCGGTACGCGGGCCTCTCACTGTTGTGGCCTCTCCCGTTGCAGAGCACAGGCTCCGGACGCGCAGGCTCAGCGGCCATGGCTCACGGGCCCAGCCGCTCCGCGGCATGTGGGATCTTCCCGGACCGGGGCATGAACCCGTGTCCCCCGCATCGGCAGGCAGACTCTCAACCACTGCGCCACCAGGGAAGCCCATAACCTGCTTTCTTAATCTCACTGCCTCACTGTTTCCACCTGCAAGATCTCAGCCACCTGCCCCCACCCCCCTGCCCCCTGCTCCAGTCCCCAGGAAAAGTCCAATGATTGAGTCCTTAGCAAGAAAGAAGGCTGGGGGGATAGGCAGGGGCCGGATCGTGGAAGCCGCAGAGAGGAGCCCAGAGGCCAATGGGGAGGTTTTTAAGAAATTCTGGTAAAATATATACAGAGTAAAATTTCAACATTTTCAAATGCACAAGCCGGTGCCATTCAGCACCTTCCCAATGTTATGCAAGCAACCACCACCAAATGCGGTACTAAATGGGGAGTCTTCTGGAGGAGGTGACACTTTCTTGCTCTAGAAGGATCTCTCTGCCCATTGCTTGGGAGATGGGCTGGAGGGGGTCGCTGGTGAAGCTGCAGGGACAAAGGCCAGCAAAGAGGCTGTTACTGGTGTAGTGGAGAGAACGTGGTGGCCCGAGCAGGGCGGAGGTGATGGGAGGGCAAGAAGAATTCTCAGCTGGCATTTAGGCGGGGTGGGGGGGGTGTTGCCGAATTTGGTGTGTGTGTGATGTGCGCAGATGATGCCGGTTCCAGCTGGAATAGTAATGTGAGTGGAACCAGATTTCCAGAGGCGGAAAATGCTGGAAGGCAAGCCGACCGGAAGTATTGGGGGAGGGGTGCAGACAATGAGTTCCTTCTGGAAGATATTGAGTTTGAGACCCTGGGGGACAGCCAAGTGGACACGCCCAGGAGGCAGCTGGGAATACTTCTTAGCACAGAGTGGAATCAACCGGGACTTCCCAACCTCAGCCCTAGTGACATCTGAGGCCAGGTCACTCTGCGTTGTAGGGGCCACCCTGTGCAGTGGATGGGTGCCCAATCTCTGACCTCTACCCAGTAGACGCCAACTGCACCCCCTTCCCAGGCATGACAATCACAAACGTCTCCAGACATTGCCAGATGTCCCCTGGCGGCGGGGGTGGCTGGGGAAGCTGGCCCCGGTTGAGAACCACTTGGTCTAATGCTTTGGAGAGTCTGTATCTAGACGGCAGTGTAAGCCTTTGGGATCCTGGAGATGCTCAGAGCGTCAGTGTGGTGTGAGAGAGGAGAGGCCCCTGTGTGTCTGTGATAAACACAGGCTCCAATGGGGCAAAACCAGTGGAGACCACAAGCTTACTAAGAAGGAGGGACCAGCGGGGAGGAAGGAGGGAGAGTCCCAGAAGCGGGCAGATGGTGATGCCACCTGCTGCCTGCACCTCTCTCTGTGCACCCACCATGGGCATCATGTTTCTGCTTGGACTTTGTGTCGAGGGAGGGCCTGCAGAGCGTGATGCGCAAATGGCTTAAGCTTCCTGTGCCGTCACTTCCTCAGCCATGAGACGGGGCTCCTAGCGGTACCTGCCTTCGGGACGGTCTCAGCGATTACACGCGTCCACGCTGCGCAGAGCTTAGAATGGGGCCTCTCATTTGTAAGTGTGAACCAGGGCTGCTCATTTCCAGACCTCGGACCTTGCCTCACTCCATGGATTCAATTAACTCCACGGTTCATACTTGCAACAAATCTGTATGGGAGGCGTACTCTGCGCTCCCCCTGGGGGTGGAGCAGTGAGCAGGATGGAGGCAGACCCCACCCCACGGAAAGCCTGGTTTGGGGAGGGGCGAGGGAGGCAGATATTAATCAGGTGGCACACACGTAATTACCAACAGAGACATGTGAGGAGGGGCATGAAACTACGAAAAGCCAAGATGCAGGTACCCTCTCTGCCCAGCTCTGGAGCAGCTGTGCAGAAAACACTGCCTCATCTGTTTGCGCAGCCCCAACGCTCCACCAAGGGACAGATTCAGGGGTGGGAACCCTCTCCAGTGCATCTCTTATCATCCTGGAGGAAGGATTCCTGGGAAGCAGTCTTAGGACCTGCTATTTCTACTGAAATGGGCTTCAGTCCCTTCAAGTTCAGCTTTGGATGGAAACACCAAGGACTCAGAATGTGGATAAGAACGTAGAAAATCAGGGGCAGCGGTAAAGATGTTTCTTATGCTTCCTGGCTCTTCTGGAGAAAACCACCTGCTCGTACGTGTTGACTTTAGTATTGATGGTGAGGGCAGGGGACACACATGCACACACCTTCCCTGAAGCATCTTCCTGGCAGGGCACATGCCACCCAGTGGGATAGAAAGAACTCCTGGTTACAGGCTAGGAGATTTGGACCCTGGTCCAGGCTCGACCTCCAAACCCATAGGATGACCTTGCGCTCAGGGAATTCCCCTCCTCGACACTAGCCGTTCAATCACTCCCGCACTGGAGTCCAGGTCTCGGGGTTGAGACCAGGGTGAGGAGAGCAAGGCTTGGTGGAGCTGCAGGGTCAGATCCCGTCTTCATTTAAAGATGTTGACATTCTGTTCATCATGGGTATTTGGAGGATTACTTTTGATTTTAAAAGAAGCAGTGCACTGCAGTGTTATCTATCCGGATGAGTGAGTCATTTGGGGCCCCCCTACATCTTGCACCCAGGGCCTCACCTTAGTTCTGATCCACGTGGGCCTCCTGCTGGACCCACCCTTTATCTTGGGGGCATTTGGGTTGAAAATGTCCTTCCTATGTGCAGAACATCTTAGAGCTTCCAAAGCTTGTTCACTTCTGGGATCTCTTTCGAGACTTTGAATGCTCCAGAAAACACCCAGGGTGTGGGTGTTGGTCACCCATTCACAGATGAAGAAACTGAGGTCCAGAGAAAGGAAATAGCTTGTTTAGGTTCACAAACCAAGCTACCAGGTATGGGAACTAGGGTCAGATCCAAGTTCAGGGGGATTTTTCTGCTCCATTCCCTGGACAGCTGGACAGGTACAGTTTATTTATTTATTTATTTATTTATTTATTTAATAATTTATTTACTTTTCGCTGCATTGGGTCTTTGTTGCTGCGCGTGGGTTTTCTCTAGTTGCGAGGAGCGGGGGTTCTCTTCATTGCAGTGCGCGGGCCTCTCATTGCAGTGGCTTCTCCCGTTGTGGAGCACGGGCTCCAGGCGCATGGGCTTCAGCAGTTGTGGCTCACGGGCTCTAGCGCGCAGGCTCAGTAGTTGTGGTGCACGGGCTTAGTTGCTCCATGGCATGTGGGATCTTCCCGCCCTGCATTGGCAGGTGGACTCTCAACCACTGCGCCACCAGGGAAGCCCCAGGTACAGTTTAATGGGTCGACTCAGGTGACTTTAATAATATACTCTTACTTTTTTCTTCACAACAAAAATATGCGTTCTTTACAGGAAATTTGAAAACTACACACAGACAACAGAAAGAGAATAAAAATCTCCTGTAGGTCCAGCACTCAGCAGTGATACCTCTTAACATCTTGTTGTGTCTCTTTCTAGTCTTTATATCCACTTAACTATTCTTGATAAACACACACACTCATAATTAACTACCTGGATGGTTTTCCCTAATTCTTTCAGCATCTACGTGTTCCCCTTCCAACCTTGGGCATGTCTTTAAGTATCTACTTATATAAACAAGGCCACCAGCCATGTGGCACTAGTGCATATGGCACCTTTGGGTGAATTAGCAGAAGATGCCCCCTCCAGGTAGGGGCACATGGCTTAGCAGGTGAAACCAGAAAATGTCCTTCTGCGAACCAGCCCTGCACCAGGGCTCACCATCTGAGGAGCAGGTGCAGCTTGGGTTTCATTCCCACCGTTTTTTATTTTTGTCTGCACCATGTGGCTTATGGGATTTTAAGCCGGGCCCTCGGCCTGAAAGCACCTAGTCCTAACCATGGACCACCAGGAAATTCCCTTCATCCCCACCTCGGTTCCTTGGAGGGGTGCCCTTGTGCAGTGCCCAACCTGCCTCACTGTATGTGGTGGCCCTGGGCACAGAAGTATTCTTGAACAATGTAAGTATTTCTGAATCATTTCAGAAGAAATTGGTATTAATCAAAAATTCATGCAAAATTCATGCAAATTATAAAATTACTGTTGAGATAAGTAGGGCAATGAGCCCAAACACTTTGACTCCAGAGTTTTTAAAAAAAATATCTCTCTTCCAAATGGATCGCCCATTTCTGTCACCCTGGTATCTAGCAAAAATATGTGGCATAGAGGAAATGCTCTGTATTTGTAAAACTGAATGGAAACGTGTAGTGTGGTGGTTCTAAAATATGTCTGCAGATTCTTTGACACTCCCCCTCTGAAAAGATGGAGTCTCATTCCTCTTCTCTTAAATATGGGCTGGCCTTTGTGATTTGCCTCCAACCAGTAGGTGCTGGAAGTATTGTTGTATGACTTCTGAGGCTTGGTCATAAAAGATAATGTGGCTTCTGCTTGGTTCCCCTCCCCCTGCTCTGTGCCCTTGGAATTGAGCTGCCATGTTGTGAGGAAGCCCAAGCAGCCACATGGAGAGACCATGTGTAATGTTCCAGCTCCAGCTCCATCCCCAGCTGAGGGCCTGGTGACAGCCAGCATCAACCCCTGGGCATGTGATGGGGTGACCTTTTAGATCAGCGGTCCCCAACCTCTTCTGGCATCAGGGACCAGTTTTGTGGAAAACAATTTTTCCATGGATGGGGCGGGGGCAGGGATGGTTCAGGCAGTAACGTGAGCGATGCAGGGCGGCAGCTGAAGCTTCGCTCACTCGCCTGATGCTCACTCCTGCTGTGCGGCCTGATGCCTAATAGGCCACAGCTCGGTACCGGTCCTCGGCCCAGAGGTTGGGGACCCCTGTTTCAGATGATTCCAGACTCCATCCTCCGAGCTGTACCAGATGAGGCTGAGTGGAGCAGTGACTAGCTGTCTGCACCAAGCCTTGCATACTTGCAGATTCATGAGCAAAACAAATGGGGTCATTGTGATAGGTCACTCAGCCTTGGAGTGGTGTGTTGGCAGCACTAGATAAACAGAACAGTACTCTGTGGAATAGTATGTTTACAGCAGAGGCTGTCAGTGCCTGCCCATCTCCTTTTGGCCGTGACCATTTCCCCTTCTGGGCTGATGGTTTTCTACCTCAAGTATCTATGACCCTCTCTTTGGCCTCAGGAGTCTGCTTGGCTAATACGCGGGGTCGGCTGGAAGTGCAGGGGAGCTAGGAGCCCTGGGAGCATCTCTTAACCTACAGTGGGTGGAGCTTGTAGATACTCCGGCTCCCTTGCCTTCAGGCGGGACAATTTTCAGTTTGTCTAATGACAGATGACATCAGATGAATGGCCAATGAGGCAACAGCAAAAAAGTGTTCTTGGAAGAGGAAGAAGATGAAACTAAGGTAGTAACTTGTAAATTTTATTTGCAAAGTGCTGTCCTGTTTGCCGATCCCTTTCCTGCCTTTATCTCATCAGATGCTTGGAGCACATCTGCAGGTACAGTACAGTCATTCACGTCTCCAGGAGAGGTAAAGCCTTGTTGGCAAATGGTGATGCGACTCCTTGAATCCCCACCTCCTGATTCTTTAAACTCCATGGCCTTCTTCATTCTCCTGAATGGGTTCTCTGGCCGCAGGTACCTGCAGTAGGGACCACCTGTTGCCAGATTTTTCTAGGACTCCAATTCCAAACTATGAAATGATACGGATTAAATCACAGGTCATGGTTTGGAAAGCAGGATCCCTGAGCCAAAGCCCTGGGGTCAGCTTAGTATTTCTTAGACCAGAGGGATACAACAGCGGTGGTCAGAGGTCCTGCACTCCCCTGGCATTTCCATCGTGGCCTTTCAGCCCAGCAAAGGGCCAACAACAAAGGAAATGATGAGAAGGCGGAAGAAAACCTGGTGGGAAGCAGGAAGCTCGGCCGGATTAGTGACTGACCAGAACTAAGTCATCAAAGGGCGTGGATGAAAGGATGGAGATCACACAGGGAGCATGAAACACAGGCAGCTTAAGTGGTAAGAGACCAAAAGTGAGGGATCAAAGATGCATTGGAATCACAGCGCAGCCACCTGAGAGCTGAGAGCTGCATCAGCCTTGACTTGGGGGGGCCGCAGGAAGGGCAGGGGGGTTGTGCTGACCCAGCGAGGATTCACCTTCAAGCTGGAGGCAGAAGTCTCGGGGTTGGAGAACTCGCGAGAACGCCTAGATAACAGCCGTCGTCTTTAGTTGTTGTTTTTACTTGGCATTTTGAAATAATTATAGACTCACAGGAAATTGCAAAACTAGTACACAGAGTCCCGTGAACCCCAGGGGTGACACCCTATGTAACTGTAGTACAATGTTAATATCAGGAAGTCGGTGCAATGCTAAGGTGAGGACAGACCTCATTTCTGTGTGTGTGTGTGTGTGCGCGTGTGTGTAGTTCTATGCAGTTTCCTCCTACATACAGGTTCCTGTTACCGCCACTATAACTAAGATGCAGAACTTTACCATCACCCTAAACAGGACCCTCGTGCTACTTGTTTAGAATTGCACTTCCCACCCCTTCCACACCATGTCGGATCTCGTTTTCCATCGCCAGAGTTTTGTCATTTAGGGGCTACGACGTGAGTGGAATCATAAAGTACATAACTTTTGTTTTTTTCTTGTATTCTGGATTCTAGCGTTGCTGTTGAGTAGTTCAGAGTTGTGATTCTTTTTCTTTTTAAAATAAATTTATTTATTTATTCTGGGCTGTATTGGGTCTTTGTTGCTGCGTGTGTACTTTCTCTAGTTGTGGGCTACTCTTCGTTGCGGTGCACGGGCTTCTCATTGCGGTGGCTTCTATTGTTGCGGAGCACGGGCTCTAGGCACGTGGGCTCCAGTAGTTGTGGCACACGAGCTCAGTAGTTGTGGCGCACAGGCTTAGTTGCTCTGCGGCATGTGGGATCTTCCCAGACCAGGGCTCGAACCCGTGTTCCCTGCATTGGCAGGCGGATTCTTAACCACTGTGCCACCAGGGAAGCCCTGAGATCATGCATTCTTAACGTGAGTGAAAATTGGCTCTTTTTTAAAAAATTTAGGAGGTGCTTTATTTCTTTTAACACTAGTTCCTCCTGTATGTAAAATGTAAATATTTCACATTGTCATACTAATCAATTAATGTAAAGCTACCATCATCAATATATGTGTGTATATGCTTTGTACACGTATATACACAGTGAATCTTAGGTCGCTTCCCTCTGGGCAGGGAAGAGAATAAAAGATGCATATAAGATTTCACCCCTGTTCAGAAAATTGGTTCTTGGAGGTGAAAAAAATTCATGTTTTTTTTGCTCTCCAAAGAACCATAGTCCATAAACGGGTATACAGTGTATCTGTGCTATTAAAATTTCGTGGGTGGGGTGGCAATTAAGAAAAAAAAGTCTAAAAGACTCTTTGGGGAGGTGGTGATGAATAAAAGGTCATGAAGTGCTGCTGTAGATCTGCATGGGCCCAAGGGGCTTGCATTTGGAAATTGCTGACGTCCACTGCGGGATGCTACAAAGTGCCACCCGGAGCTCGAGATGTATGTGTCATTATTGGTGGCGTTTGTTGTGGGTCAGACCACCAAGCCCTTCACTTGCACCATTTTGCTCTGAGAGGCAGATGTTCACTTTGCAAACAGGGAAGTGGAGGGATGGAGAGGGTAAGGCACTTGTGCCGTCGGGTGCCCACCGTTGCTAAGCACCGAGGCTTGGATCCAGCTCGGGGCGTCCGACTTAATTTATTGGAAGATCAGGGTTTTCTGGTGTTCTGGCTTGCAGCGCCTCCGAGAGTGTGGAATGCGCATTTCCCATCCTCATGAAATTTAAGAAGTCTGGCCAAATATTCTGGGCAGAGTCTCATTCCTGGGATGCCTATCACCTAGCCTGGCATCATTTCCATAGCCCCAGCAAGGCCAGATGTTGGAGGGCAAAAGAGCAAGCCACGGGCCCATCGAAGGAATGATGGGCCTCCCACACCCAGCAATTAAGAGGGGATTCTCAGCTGTGAATGTGCCTCTTGGTTTCCTGATGAAAATCTACTGTGCTAATTAAATAACCATGACCTTGGGCATTCCCCTGCGGTCCAATGGTTAGGACTCAGCTGCTAGGGCGTGGGTTCAATCCCTGGTGTGGGAACTAAGATCCTGCACGTCAGGCATTGCAGCCAGGGGAAAAAATAAACAAAGCATGACTGTGGCCTGGGACTGCACGCAGCTTCACACGGAGGCCACATGAGGCCCTGCCTGGGAAGACAGTGACCCCACCCTTTGTGATCAGGAATGAAACCTTGGCTCTCCAAGGGCAATGGGAATTCATTTCAGGACCAGGAAAGGTACATGGAGACAGGATCTGGTCTAGAGTTCTTGTTCAATCTCCTTAAAGAAACCCTGATTGACTCTTCCTGCCCTTCCTTATTCCTCATCCTCTGCACTGCTGCTGGGATGATGATTTTAACGCACAGATCACACGTGTCTCAGCTCAGAAATTCCTAGAGGGCTCCCACTTGCCCACAGCCATGGCTGCCATCACCAGGGCCACATAGTCCTTCAGCATAATTACGGAGAAGGGCCCGAGAGCACATGCGCACAGCAACCATTGTATATAATATCCTAATGGGTCTTACATGTGTAAATCTTTTTATGAAATGCTTAGAGACCCCTCCCCAAGGTTCAGTTGGCTGGGACTTTCCTCTGGTTCCTCCATCTGACTGAGGAAACGAAGACCGACCAAACGAGCACAAGCAAAGGCTGTTTATTCAGAGCTAGCCAAGACGCGAGTGATGGTGGCTGACTCCCTTGTGTTTGGGCAGAGGCTCAAAGGCAGGCAGAGGAGAGGAAAAGCTTTGTAGGAGAAAAAGGGGGGGTCTTCAGATGTGCCCTGAGTGGAGGCTGTTGGCATGGGGAATTGGGGATGAGCTACTTAGAAGTGGGGCATCTTAGTGGTTGGTTAGGGGTATATACGAGACATTCTCTGGTTAGTTCCATGCTGGCAGAATGGACAACAATTAGGGAAGCCGTCAGTTATTAATCAAGTCCTGACCGTTTGGGGCCAATTTTGGCTTCCTGGACTGGTTGTTAGAGATAATGGTCTAACTTCCTACAGTCTGACCTATGGAATATATGTAGCTATAGCGAGCAGGCTGGCTTCCTGGCCTGGTTAGTGTAGATAACCTTCCTGGGCTGTTTGCTGCCGATTGTGGGTTAGAAACCTATTTTAATATGCTCTGGCCATTGTCTGTTTGTGTATTCAGTTTCTCATAATGAATATATAAACATAGAGTGATCACACAGAAGGTTTGGCTCTTAATTGATAAGTGTTTACATATACTGACAGGTGACAGAGGCAATGCAAATTAGAGGCATTCATTTACTTAGTTTGAAATGAGTTAAGAATTCCTATAATTCTTAGGAATATGTACCATCCATCGTAGACATCAAGCAGATGTTAAACTGTTATAGGGATTTTACGCATTGCCTGACATTTATTTCTTAAGTTAATTATTTCATATTTTTTGAGCATTTGTTTCTGACAGGGGTGCCCACCCCTGGGCCGTGGACCAGCACCGGTCTGTGGCCTGTTAGGAACAGGGCTGAGCGCTCACTCGGCGGGCGAGTGAGTGAAGCTTCATCTGCCGCTCCCCACTGCTCCCCACCGCTCCCCACCGCTCCCCACCGCTCCCCATTGATCCCCACCGCTCCCCACCGCTCCCCATCGCTCCCCACCGCTCCCCATCGCTCCCCACCGCTCCCCACCGCTCCCCACTGCTCCCCACCGCTCCCCACCGCTCCCCACTGCTCCCCATTGCTCCCCACCGCTCCCCACCGCTCCCCATCGCTCCCCACCGCTCCCCACCACTCTCCACCGCTCCCCATCACTCCCCATCACTCCCCATCGCTCGCATTACTGCCTGAACCATTCCCCCCACCCCCCGTCGGTGGAAAAACTGTCTTCCACGAAACCGGTCCCTGGTGCCAAAAAGGTTGGGGACCACTGGTTTTTGAAATCAAGGGTTTGAAAATTTTAAGAGGGTAAAAATATGTAAGAAATCCATGAACCCATAGACAGATTGCTAATAAAGTAGAAGAGAGATAATGTAAATCAACGGTCCCTCAACCAGCAGCATCAGTATCACCTGGGAATTTGTTAGAACGCCATCCTCAGGTCCCAGTCCACTGAATTAGGAACTCTGGGGCGGGGCCCAGCAATCTGTGTTTTAACCTCTGGGTGATGCTGATGGGCCTGAGAGTTTGAGGACCACCAATTTAGATGAACGCGTCAGAGTGTAACTTGACAACAACAGATTATCAATAAAGAATATTGAAGAAAGTGAAGAGCACTTATAGAGAAGAGAAAAGGTGCAGAACGGGCCTAGTTAAATAAAAGAGAGAAGCATCTGATAAAAACAGTCCATGAGTTGGTACCACAGTGGAAAGACATAGCGCAGAGACTATAGTACTTCAATGCTGAGCATCACAATGTCAGGTGCTGGGGAGAAGGGTAACCACGTGCAATAGACACAGTCGTATTTTATTTATAGCTACGAGGAGAACAGCTTATGTTTTGCTGGGTGCAGCTATTTTTCAAACGTCTATAGATTTGATTGGGCTGAACAAAGTACAAATTAATTTAAATGCATCACTGGACTTACCATAACTTTTGCTGTGATGTGTTTTCTCAGACAATTTGCACTGAAACTACTGCCATGAAATTTCTGAACATTGAAATGGGGTCCCCGTATGCCAAACAGTTATTATAGACCAGTGGCCTGTAGGATAAAATCGAAACTTGGCAGCAAGGTCTTCCTCTGTGTGTTTCATGATCCAGCCTTCCTTGTCTTAACAGGCTGGTCAGCTACCGGCCTCCCACCCCCACTCCATATGTGGTCCTCCAACAATATCACTTCACTTTTTTGAAGCAAACTGATGTACTCCTACGTATCCGTTAAGACCCTACTCAACATTACTTTCTCTAGAAAACCTCTCCCCAACTTCCCCAGGAAGCCTCATGCTTTGCTTTCCCTACTCCTATGGCACCCAGGACAAACTTCTATCATGGCAGGTACCCGTGCTGGGCTGTAATCACATCTGCTTCCCAGCAGACAAGGAACTCCTTCAGTGAGGGAACCATATGTTTTTCTTCTTTGGATGCATAGGGCTTAGCTTACTGCCTGTCTCACAGTTAATGCTTAACAGACATTTGCTATTTGGTTACTGCTTAGACAAATTATGCTTGTTATTCATCTAAATGGTGTGCTTATCTGTTAAGTCAGACATAAAGCATGCATCAGAGGGTATTTCCTTTACTTATTCTTTGCAGCCCAACTATATGAAGATGTTTGCAATACCAATGATGAATAAAATGAGAAAATAGGGCCAGTATATTGAAAGTAGAAAAGAGTAACAATAATAAAATAAGAGAGAGGAAAAGAGAAAATTAATCAGCAAAATCTAGACTAGCACCATCGTGATGATTAAGTATGGCATTTAACTTTGAGCTTCCTGGCAGGCTAGGCAAAAAGAGAAATAATGGGGGGAGGGATAAATTAGGAGTATGGGATTAACAGATACACACCACTGTATATAAAATAGATAAACAACAAGGATTTACTGTGTAACACAGGGAACTCTGTTCAATATCTTGTAAAGACCTATGGTGGAAAAGAATCTGAAAAAAATTTATTTATAACTGAATCACTTTGCTGTATACCTGAAACTAACACAATATTGTAAATCAACTATACTTCAATAAAAAAGGGAAATAATGGGTTATATAATTTGCTTTTTTTCACTGTTAAGACTTTGGCTTTTATTTGTGTTGGCTTTTTTTTTAACATCTTTATTGGAGTATAATTGCTTTACAATGGTGTGTTAGTTTCTGTGTTAGTTTCAGCAGAAACTATACGTATACATATATCCCCATATCTCTTTCCTCTTGCGTCTCCCTCCCACCCTCCCTATCCCACCCCTCTAGGTGGTCACAAAGCACCGAGCTGATCTCCCTGTGCTATGCGGCTGCTTCCCACTAGCTATCTATTTTACATTTGGTAGTGTATATATGTCCATGCCACTCTCTCACTTCATCCCAGCTTACCCTTCCCCCTCCCCGTGTCCTCAAGTCCATTCTCTGGACTCTCTAGTTGAATAAAGACGTCTGCGTCTTTATTCCTGTCCTGCAACTAGGTTCTTCTTTTTATTTTTTTTTAGATTCCATATATATGTGTTAGCATATGGTATTTGTTTTTCTCTTTCTGACTTACTTCACTCTGTATGACAGACTCTAGGTCCATCCACCTCACCACAAATAACTCAATTTCATTTCCCATGCTAATCTTCTCTGTATCGTTCCAATTTTAGTATACGTGCTGCTGAAGCAAGCACTAGAAGCTGGTTTGAGCAATGCTTCAAAGTAGTTCATCATGACAGATGAGTGGTTTCTTGCCAGGAATGTACTGTATAGTTTCCTATACAATGGGCATCAACAGTGTGTGAGATTAGTAATCATAAATAATTTATTCATTCATTCTTCCAATATTCTCTGAGGCATCTTCTATCCTAGACACTGTAGATGCTGGGTTACAGAGTTGAATAAGGTACATTCACTTTCTAGTGGAGGAGAGAGAGAAAGTGACTCATAGAACAGTGCGAGTGTGATAAGCTCTGGGTGAGAGGAGACACCTGGAGGCTTTGGGAACCCAAGGTGGAAATCTCAGCTGCCGGTGAGGAGGGAAGGCTTTTGGAAGGAGATGCTATCTGAGCTTTGAAGGATGAGTTGGGCTGGCCAGATGAAGAAGTGGGTGGGGAGGGTGTGGGGATGGATGTCCAGTGCAAATATTTGGAGGAATGAAGGTGCAGTGTCCCCCCCTCCCACCAAATTCATATGTTGAAATCCTGACCCCAATGTGGTGGTATGAGGAGGTGGGGCTTGGGGGATAATTAGATCATGGAGGTGGAGCCTTTATGAATGGGATTAGTGCCTTTATAAGGACACCCCGGGAAGCTCTCTTACACTCCTTCTGCCATGTGAGCACACAACGAGAAGACAGCCGTCTGCAGCCCAGAAGGGAACTCTCACGAGAACCCAACCGGGTTGGTGCCCTGGTCTTGTACTTCCAGCCTCCAGAACTGTGAGAAATAAATTTCTGTTGTTTATTAGCCACCTAGTCTATTGTACTTTGTTATAGTGGCTCAAATGGACTAAGAATGGTACATTGGAAAAATTGCAAGCGATTTGGGAAGACTGGGGCCCGTAGGGGAGGGGCAAGAGGTGAAATTGGCAAGGTAGCAAGCAAGTGCCTGACCAGAAGGCTCCTGAAGGACACCAAAGACCCTGGGTCTTTGTGTTCTGCTGGGCAGGAAATGGGAGCTGTGAAAGAAGTTTGAACAGGGAAGTGATGCAGTCTGTTACATGTTTAAAAGATGCAGACCCCTATGTTCACAGCAACATTATTTACAGTAGCCAAGATGTGGAAGCAACCTCAATGTCCATTGACAGATGAATGGATAAAGAAGATGTGGTACCTATATATACAATGGCATATCGCTCAGCCATAAACAATGAAATAATGCTATTTGCAGCAACATGGATGGACCTAGAGATTATCATACTAAGTGAAGTAAGTCAGACAGAGAAAGATAAATACCATATGGTATCACTTATATGTGGGATCTAAAATATGACACAAACGAACTTATCTACGAAACAGAAACAGTCTCACATAGACATAGAGAACAGAATTGTGGTTGCTAAGGGGGAGGGAGTAGGGGAGGGATGGATTGGGAGTTTGGGATTAGCAGATGCAAAGTATTATACAGAGGATGGATAAAAAACAAGGTCCTACTGTATAGCACAGGGCACTATACTCAACATCCTGTGTTAAACCAGAATGGAAAAGAATATGAAAAAGAATATGTATATATATATATTTATATATATATATATGTATAACTGAATTACTTTGCTGTACAGCAGAAATTAACACAATATTGTAAATCAACTGTACTTTAAAAAAAAAAAAAAAGATGCAGAAATGCAGGAGGGCCCAGCTTTGCTCTGCAGTCAACCCGCACCAGCCCTAAATTCCTTTGCTCTGAGGCCAGGCGCTTTGAAAACACTGAAGCCTTAATTGACATCAATTATGCTGAAAGGGGGAAAAATTAATTAAAAGTTTTCGAAGGGCTCTATTCTGTCTTCTCTACTTTCATGTTATCAGCAACACTGCTTTTTCTTCTGGCTGGGAGTTATTACAGTATAACATTTTCATGTTGCTTGTAGGGTAATTATGTCAAATATATGGGAGACGATAAGCTGCAGTTTGTATTATTCTGTGATTAATCTCCATACATCCTGGCATTTCAATCTGGCCTCAGAAGACGAGCTTTGCTAAACTCTGGTGTAGAAGGAGTATGTGGGGCAGAGCCAGGAGGATCAGAGAGCTGATACCCAGGTGGTTCTGGCTGGAAATATCCCAGTTTCCCCAAAGCACCCACCACCCCAGGCTTCGCGCTTCATGCTCCCACCAAGGCTTGTTCAGCCTGGTGCTTCTGAAAGCGTGATCTTCAAACTGCCTTTGTTAGACTCACCTGGGATGCCTGTGTCCAAGGCACACTCCTGGTCCCCATTCCCCCAACCCACGGGATCAGCATTTATAAGCTCCTGGTCCAGGAATCTGCATTTTCAACCACACCACTACCTCCAAATTATTCTTGTATACTTAAAGTTTTCCAAGAGTGAATCTAGATCACAGTGAATTGACTCAATTCTTTGTAAACCACAAACCAGATTTGAAGGTTTCCTGAGATGGTGTTGAAGGAAGGAACCGACCTTGGGATTAAAAGCCAGCTTGGATGACCAGGGGAGACCCTAGCAGCTCCTTCTCTGGGTTTCTTAAAACATATAGAATAGATGGAATTGGTTTGTTGCCAACCAAGGATAGGATAAAGCATGTCTTGAAGACTTCACAAGAGAGAAAATAGAATATTAGCAGAGATTCTGGATGAAAAGTTTGGGAATGGGCCCTAATGTTGGAACAGAGTCTGGAGCAGGGGCACCCGGTGGAGCGGGTGAGAGGGGGCCGGCTTCCCAGCCTTCTCGACAAGGGATTCTAAGTTCCCAAGTGGAATCCTTCTGCTAAGTTAACGTTGGCAAACTCCAGTAACCCCTACACAGACAGGCAAGAAATATTGTGACCCATGTCGGGTTCTCTTTGGTCTATGATTTATTGCTGGAGAGTATGAAATTTTCATTGAAACAGACTGCCGTTTCTCACTCATCTGTCACATTTAAAATTTATAGGTTAAAACATTAATAAAAGTGACAATTATTTTTTGAAATGTCAAATATATTTCACATGTGGGACTGGGTTAGAAGGGGGTTTCCTGTTGTAGCAGAGGGAGGAATTGTTTCGAGAAAGCCATCTTCTGGTTACACTGAGAACTCTTCCCTCCCTGAATCCCATGCTCAGCTTAATGGTCTCTGGTCTTTTTTTTTTTTTTTTTTTTTTCCGGTACGCGGGCCTCTCACTGTTGCGGCCTCTCCCGTTGCGGAGCACAGGCTCCGGACACGCAAGCTCAGCGACCATGGCTCACGGGCCCAGCCGCTCCGCGGCATGTGGGATCCTGCCGGACCGGGGCACGAACACGTGTCCCCTGCATCGGCAGGCGGACTCTCAACCACTGCGCCACCAGGGAAGCCCTGGTCTCTGATCTTTTAATGGACGTCATTGTTCCTTTCACGTTCTTTATCTTGAGTTGTTTTCTAGTGTGGCCTGGGACGGTCCTGCTTTATGCCTGCATTCTTGGCATTATTGATAAGGACCGGTGTTCTTGTTTGGGTGACAAATTGTATGGCCTTCTGAGTCCAAGGCTGCAAGGGCTTTGGCACTAGACATAACTGGTTCAAGTTCTTGGTAACCACAGCACCTTTTTTTTGAAAAAACATTTTATTTATTTATTTATTTATTGGCTGCCCTGCGTCTTCATTGCTGCGCTCGGGCTTTCTCTCGTTGCTGTGAGCGGGGGCTTCTCTTTGTTGCAGTGTGCGGGCTTATTGCGGTGGCTTCTCTTGCTGTGGAGCACAGCCTCTAGGCGCACAGGCTCAGTACTTGTGGCTCGTGGGCTCTAGAGCGCAGGCTCAGTAGCTGTGGCACACGGGCTTAGTTGCTCCGCGGCATGTGAGATCTTCCCGGACCAGGGCTCGAACCCGTGTCCCCTGCATTGGCAGGCGGATTCTTAACCACTGCGCCACCAGGGAAGTCCTATGTTCTTTTCCATTATGGTTTTTCACGGGATATTGAATGTAGTTCCCTGCGCTATACAGCAGGACCTTGTTGTTTACCCATCCTGTATGTAATAGTTTGCATCTGCTAATCCCCAACTCCCAGTCCATTAACCACCCCCCTACCCCCCGCCTTGGCATCCACAAGTCTCTTTTCTATGTCTGTGAGTCTGTTTCTGTCTTGTAGATAGGTTCATTTGTGTCATATAAAATGATATATTTTTATACATTGAGAGGTCAGGAAGAATTGGGTGGATTTTTAGGGGGCTACAAACGTTTAGTCTGTAGCATTCTGCCCCTGGCCCTCCCAAATTCATGTTTTTCTCATATGCAAAATACATTCATTACATCCCAACAGACCCCAAATCTTAACTCATACACAGTGAAGTATGTAAAACATAAAAACACAACACACACGTGTTTTGTCTGGGTTAATACAATCATACGGCCCAAAATTCCAAAGATAGAGTTGGGTCTGCAATGAGATGTCTCTCTCCAGCCTCAGGCCCCTGCCCACTGGGGCTTCTCCTAGAAACAACCAGCACCACCAGCTCTTTGGTTCTCCAGAGCAAGTATGTTTATATATTTTTCCTACTCCACCTTACTTGTTCTTTCTTTCTTTTTTTTTACACAAATGGGAGCAAAGTAAACACTGTCCTAACCTTGCTTTTTACACTTAACAACCAATCTTGAAGATCGTTCTCTATCAGTACACAAAAAAGCTTTCTTGTTCTTTTTACAGCTACTTTTTGATAGCTGTGTGAATGTCAGTGGTGAATTATTAATAGTAAATAAGTACAATGGAAAACTTCTGCAGGGCTTTGCTGTAATGAGTAGAAGTTCCTGGCATAGAATAGAACAGGGGAAAAAAAAACAGACTGTAGCTGAGCACATATATTATCGTGTTTACATAAAACAGAATACATATATATATGGATATCTATATAAATTGGGAAGAATGTTCATTAAAATATTAGAATCAGTGTTTTAGTCCATTTGGGTTGCTATATCAAAACTACCATAGACTGAGTGGCGTATAAACAACAGAAATTTATTTCTCACAGTTCTAGAGGCTGGGAAGTCCAAGATCAAGGTGCCAGCAGATTTGGTACCTGATGAGGGTCTGTTTCCTGGTTTATAGATGGCTGTTTTCTCTCTGTGTCTTCACATGGCGGAAGGGGTGAGGGAGTTCTCTAGGGTCTCTTTTATAAGAGAACTAATTGCATTCATGAAGGCCCCACCCTCATGACCTAATCACTTCCCAAGGCCCCGCCTCCTAATACCATCACCTTGGGGGTTAGGAGTTCACATATGAACTTGGGGGATCTACAAACATGCAGTCTATAGCATTCCACCCCTGGTCCCCACAGTTCATGTTTTCTCACATGCAAAATATATTCATTACATCCCAACAGCTCCCAAATCTTAACTCATTCCAGCATCAACTCTCAAGTCTAAAATCCAAAGTCTCATCTAAGTATCATCTCAATCAGAAATGAGTGAGACACCAGGTATGAGTCATCCTGAGGCAAATTGCTCTCCAGCTGTGAACCGTGTGAAACCCAACAAATGATGCGCTTCTAAAATACAGTGCTGGGACAGGTGTAGGACCGACATTCCACTCCCAAAGGGAGAAATAGAAAGCAAGAAAAAACCAACAGACCCCAAGGAAGCCCAAACTATGAGGCACACTCCATGAGATCTTAAGGCTGGAGAATAACTCTCTTTGGCTCAATGCTCTGTTCTCCAGGCTTACTGTGGCCGAGATCCCACCCTCCAGACCCACTGCACTGCCTTTTACTATAGGCTGAGGATGGAAGACACAGACCAGGAACGGTGGTGGGCCCCAGAACCTCAGCTGTGAGCCCACTTCTTTCCTGGCGCTCATTTCCTTAGCTGGGTGCCCGCCTGTCATAAGGTGAATGCCTTAGACATGCAGCAGACAAAAGGAAATGTGTCTGTACCTAAAGAAGCAAGAATGGCTTTGTCAGAGGGACCTTCGAATCCACTCCCGTTTGTTTTAGACACTCAGTTGCAGACTTCATTACTTTAGCTGATTTTAGTAACAAATTCGTTGTGACCGTCCCCATCGCTAGCCAGGGTTCACCAGTGCTGAGATACCTCTGCCTACTTTACAGATGAGGATGTATATTCCCTACACTGCTCCTGGGGTAGAAGACAAGCCTTGTTGAATTGAGTTAGGTTCAAATTAGTATATGAAGACCTTTCAAAACAGGCACTCCCTGGGGGAGAAAAATAATAAAATGGGTTCTTAGAGATGACAGAGTTGGGATCCAGGATCTATTCCAATCCCTTTATCTTTTTTTCCTTTTTTGCTTTTTACTTTATATTGAGGACCAGGAGAACTTGAGCAGGGAAGGGACTTGTCCAAGATCAAACCAAAGAGCTGGGGCGAAAACCAGGGTATTATTATTCCTAGCTTGGGGACTTTCTACTGCACCATGCTCCCTACACCCCTGAGAAGCACATAAGAGATGGCGGGGCTGTCTACACTAGGAGCCTTCTGTAGCTTCACCTTGATTTGACCTGATGAGAATTCTGCAGGAACCAAACTTTGCAGGTGATGTCTCCACGATGAATGATGTGGTACCCTGCTGCGTTCATCACAGAACTCATAAGAGCAGTGCCTACAGTTTGGAAATCCTTTTTCCTTGACAAATGATATATTTCATTTATTTTCCATGATCTTCTTGCATTATTTCAATATTATTAATACTCGGCAAATATATTAAAAAAGTAATAAACTGGCAATTATGATTGTGCTCTGGACCCCAAACTGCAGTTATTCATTACGTTTCAATTATTAACTTCACTTCAAATGTCTTTCAGCAAAGATTGCAAAAAGAAAAAAAAAAAAGTCCCGATGAAACTCGGTACCCTGGATCCTGGAAACCCATGTTTCACTCTGACTTGACATTGCTCTGATTTATCTTTTTTTTTTTTAATTTTAGAATTTTATTAATTTTTTTATACAGCAGGTTCTTATTAGTTATCCATTTTATACGTATTAGTGTATATATGTCTGCTATCTCAGGGCTGGGGGACTCAAAACAATAACAAAAAATTTTCCTCTCTACTTAATAAACAATAACCACCCACACCTTATATTTATAGAGAACTGTTTTTAAACCTTCCTAATGCCTTCGTATCTATAATTGCATTTTATTTGAAAACAGTGCTAATGGAGAGTGTGGGTCCAATGTGATCCCCAATATACTGATTGGGGACCCTGGGGCATGGAGAGGCTCAGGGATTAGGCAGAGCAGACACCTGGATGGAGAGACTTCCTAGTGCCTAGTTTCCCTCCAACAACATCTTAGCACCAGCCTCAATTCCAAGATGATTCCTGACCGGATGGTGAAGTCAATCTCTGAACATGATGAAGATGGTGATAATGATGGGAACAGCTCTTCACTGGACTTGCACTCGGCCCTAAGTGTTAGGCAGGCATTACCTTGTCTAATCTTCCCAAGAACTCCACAGGGAAGAGAAAATCATCATCCCATTTTATGGGAAGGTTAGGAGACTTGCCCAAAGCCCCACAGCTGGTATGTGAGTCGTTCAGCCATAACAATGGTGGCCCAACCAACAATGGCGATGAGATGACGATGTACATGGATCCAATGAGACCACGTGCCAAGCACAGTACTCAACGTGTTGCATGCGCCATCTTGTTCAGTCCTCGCCACCACCCCACGGAATAAATTTTCCTCTCACCCCCGTATTATAAATAAGGAGTCCCGAGACTTAGAGGAAACTAGAGTCTGTTCAAGGTCAATAACAACCACCACCTCGCTCACCTCGCCACCAGCTTCTCTTCCTCCAACATGCCCACCAAGGACTTATGCATATTATCCAAACTCTCCCAAAGGAAAATAGTGATGGTTGAACGTCTACCAACGTGGATGCCTTTGGAGAGACCCCCTTTCTAGAATCTGGTTCAAGATTCGCCCTCAAAGCAGTCCTACCGCCTCTCACATTCTCCCAGTAGGGTAAGTGATAGCCATAAGGGATATGAGGAATTTCATTTTTTCAAAATAAGCAAATTGTATTAAATTTTAACGGTGATCATTATGGGCTGGTTTGTCTCTGGTGCTTAAGTGAGTCCTTCAGTCCCCTTTGAAGAGTTCCATTTGCACAGATTAATTGTCTGCAATTTTGTCCGGCACGTCCTCATCCCAGTCATCGGCACTGCGAAGCCTTGTCCCCATCTGGGCACAACTCAATGATGTAGCACTTTGGCTTTAAAATATGCACAATAAATATTTTAGATTTGCTGACGAATGACTTGCTCTTACGACAAGGCTGCAGAGTTTGCAGAGATGGGAGGAGGAGGTTGAGTGGATTTTGGAATGAGAGCCACTTCAGGCTTCACAGAGAGGTACTGGGTACCAGGTGGTTTCAGTGGCTTTCCCAGCCAGATGCCACTGCAGCAGGCGTCACCCTGGCTTTCTGAAATGCCGGACCACGTCCTTCTCATGGATGGGCATCACCCTCCCAGGCTGACTCTCTTCCAAGGTGCACAGAGTAGGTACTTCGTACCCCATTCATTCAACAATTCAGTTTTCCATGAAGCATCCAGTGGGATCTTTAGAGCTAAGGACCAGATAATGCCACTCACCTACTTAATACATTCCAGAGTTTCCTGTCACATTTAGAATAAATTCCTAACTCTTGACCAGGGGCCTGGAAGGCTCTACATAATCCGCTCCCACTGCTCTTCTGACCACCTTACTTACTCACGGTCCCTCACTCACAATACTCCCTCCCCTGGGGCCTTTGTTCATCTTCTCTGAACACACAGAGCATGTTTCTGCCTCAGGACCTTTGCTCTTGCTACTTCCTCTTCCCAGAATGCTCTGCTTCAGCATCTTCCCATGGCTGCCTCCTTTTGGTCTAGATCTCAACTCATATGCTCCCTCCACTGTCAGAGGGGATGTGCCTGAGCACCTAATCTAAATAGCCCATCTCCATCACTCTCCATCCCATTACCTTATTTTATCAGCTCTTATCACTATTTGAACTTGTTTGTTTGTTTTGTTTATGTGTGCTTGTTTATTGTCTGTTTCTTCCACTCTAATGTAAGCCCTACAGAGGTAGAGACTTGATTTATGTTGTTTATCACTGTACCCTTACTGCCTAGGATGTAGACCATCACATTGTCAGTGTTCAGAGCACATCTGTTGAATGAATGAGTGGTTATTTCTCGAGCACTGATGACGTGCAGGCTGGGTGCTGGGAATACAGCATTGAATGACAGGCATGTGGTTCCTTTTAAGGGACCCCTTTACATTCTAGTAAGGTCTTTGGTCTTTGATCTTCTAAGGCTTGGATAACCAGCTCTCAGGCAGACATATCCAGACAGGAGTGACAAATGTCCAATTTTGGGCATGGTACTAGGGTCACATCTTGAAGTCCTAGAAGTTTCAGGGTTGGAAGAGTTTTTAGGAACCAAACCTCCCTATTTACAAGGTTCAGAGAGAGGACATGAATTGCACAAATCCACACGGCAAGTTGGAGGTTTTGTTTTGAGAACTAAAATGTAGAACTTCGAACTCTGGGAATTATATGTGTTCAATTTCATTGTCCTGACACTCAGGTCTTGGTTCTGAAAGGTTCTGGTTCAAACCAAGAGCCTACATATTGCTCCAAAAGATTTACCCTAGCACACTGCAATATAACCTATCAAACCAAGATAGGTGTGTTGGAGATCAACCCCACATATATCCCTGAAGACCTGTTCTTAAGGGGACACTGGGCCAGGTAAGCATTCTCATCAGCTCTTCCATAAACAATCGATCCCTCCTTTCTTTCAACAATTCTCAGTGCTTATCTTGTACCAGGAAACAAAAATAGCTGGGCAGGCTATGAATCCAACTTCATCCTTCAGATAGATGCGGCAGGGTCCCTAAGTCACAGCAAAGATATTTGCCAAGAGAATGTTCCTAGTTTTAGTTTGCAGAGTATTCTATGGTCTTTTCCATTAAACATCTGATTGGACAATATTTCTTTTTTTTTTTTAAATATTGAGTTATTTATTTATTTGGTTGTGTTGGGTCTTAGTTGCGGCAGGTGGTCTCCTTAGTTGTGGTTCAAGGGCTCCTTAGTTGTGGCATGCGAACTCTTAGTTGAGGCAGGCATGTAGCATTTTGTTCCCAGACCAGGGATCGATCCCAGGCCCCCTGCATTGGGAATGCAAAATCTTATCCTCTGCGCCACCAGGGAAGTCCCTGGACAATATTTCTGTGGGTAGCACAGACCATTCAACTAAATGTTACATCGATTATTTTGCTGGATTTTCCACCGACCATTTCCCTGGAAACTGTACATTTCTTTCAGCAGGAATTGAAGTTTCAGGTGGGGTTCCTGCAGTTGGGAAGTTGAAATAAACATGTGCTTGAGAGGCTCTTCTAGTTCTTTTTTCTTACTGTGCAGACTCCTTCAGCGCCCACTCCTTAAGGGAAACCCGCATGGCTGCCCCTGGTGATGACTCTCAGAGCAGTTCCAAACTTGGCCCTAACAAGCAGTACTTGAGATCCCAGCTGAAACACTTATTTTCTCAGTGTCCTAAGGAGGGAGTTGGAATGGGATAAGTTATGTGTTGTGGTTTTAGGCATTAATGAATATGAGAAACTAAATTATTGAATTTTGCAATGCAAATTATATTTTGAACACAAATTCTTCATTTCTGAATGCTAAGAACTCATAAAGAATGTCAGTGGTTTATGAATTAGGCCATTAGCATGCAATTTGTGATTCAAACAGCACACCAGCACCGTGTAATAAGTAACTATATAAAGAGTAGTGTTGTCTACATTTTCAAAATATTTTGTTTGATGCCTTAGAAAGTTCTCAAAAGACTCCTGTGGCCCACTCTTCCATTCTTCCTTCCCTCTTTCCCTCTCTCCCTCCCTCTTTCCTCCGTTCCTTCCTTCCTTCCTTCCCCCATTTTCTGCTTCTCTCTCTCCCTCCCATCCTCCCTGTCTTGTTTGACTCTATTCCCCTTCCTTCCTAACCTCTTACCTTTCTTCCCTCAATTCCTGTCTCCTTCCATCTCTTCTCCAACCCCCATCATTCTCCTTCCATTCGTTGACTACATCAACCATTATTCCTACCTTTCCCATTCCTTTCCCAGATTGGATTGTGGGAGCTAAAAATGAATCTAGACGAATTCCCCTAGTTTTAGGGGTGAAAACTCTGAAACCCAGAGAGTGAATGGGTCTTATCCAAGGTGCTACATGGGCAGAGCCAGCTGGAGCCAGGTCTCTGACATCTAAGACTCCCTCCTCCATCGACTCCTTCATTCTAAGGTGCAACTGACTCATCTCAGACACCTGCTTGAGAGTGTTTTCATGGAGGGAGAGAGATTAGGGCACTGGCTTCCAGGTGGGATTAGAGGGAGGGAAAGAGGTGAGGGCCCTGGAGAAGAAATAAGGATGTAACAGGGCAAAGGGAATGCAATTTCACCAATTTCAGTGAATGCAAATTTCATCAACTCTAGAGTTTGTCTGTTGGGGTGACCTGATCTCAAGGCAGGTAGGACCAGCATGTGGAATTGGTGTGGAGTGAAGTTTCAGCTCAGTTGGAGGAATAAGGTGTTAAAATTAGACAATCAGTCAAGGAATGAACTACCAGGTGAAGTGGTGAGCATGCCATCACTTAGAGAAATTCAAGTTGAATGCAGGCACGAATTCATGGAAATTCAAGAGCCTTAAGTTCCTCCGGTTCCGTGGTGGTCAACCTTGGCTGCATCTCAGAATCACCTGGGAGAGCTTATAAAGTTCTTCATGTCCAAGCCACATGGTGCATCGATTAAATCAGGATTTCCAGGGGTAGGAGCTGGAGTATCAGTACTTCTTAAAACTCCCCCTTTACAAATTCTAATGTTCAGATAGGGTTCAGAACCTTTACGATAGCCCAGAAGTTCTAAAATTTTAGTGTGCGTGAGAACCACGGCAGAAGTTGATTATAAATGCTGGTTCCTGGGCTCCTCTTCCCAGATATTCTGATTCGGTTACTCCCCTGCCCGTTGTCCAGCCACCACTTCTCCTCTTCCAGTGACAGGGAGGAGCCAGGTCCAGTGATGGGTTGATGTCCATGTGATAGGGTGTTACCCGAAAACTGGGTTCACCTCTCGGTGGCTGTCGAGCAAAAAGACACAACCAAGCCAAAGATCGGAAGAAGAAAGGACTTATTACTGGCAGCAAGTAAGGAGAACACCAGGGATCTTTCCCAAAGCAGTGTCTCCCCATCAGCAAAGTTGGGGAAGTTTTAAGCTAAGGTACATGCATATTCATGAAGGGGTTTGGGTGGATGCATATTCATGAAGGGGCTTGAGCAGAGGAGAATTTAGCATAGAACTGGGGCAAAGGTTGACAAGAGTCCAAGCTTTAGTTGACTGAAGTCAGGAGGGTCAGAAAAGGTCAACATCATCATCCCTTAGTTTCTGACCAACCTGGGGTCTCAGTGTGTAGTTACCATCCTCCACCCAGGTGAGGGCCTTAGTTCCTGCAGAAACTAAAGATATGTATCAGATTGTAATATATTTCCCTTGAGGACGAATTAGGACTCTGATTTTTGGGGGAACTATTGTTTCTTAATTGCTTTTCCTTTGTACTTGAATCCTTTTGTTCCCTTAACTGAGACCTGTTCAAGGGCAAGCAATGTAACCAGGCTCAGATCATAAAAAGGCTTAGGCCAAAAATGGCTTCTCTTATGTCAAGAAAGCCACACCTGGTTCTCTTCCTCCCAGGACCCCCCTTACCCTGTTTGCTTATGAGAGCTCTCACTCGAGTCCCACCATGGCTTTTGGGAAGTCCTGCTCAGAATCAGTTTGGGACAGCAACACTCAACATTTAGCTCCGGGGATATGGACATGATCGTCCCCTTGAATAAGAAGTTAGTGACATGAAAAAACAAAACAAAGCAAAACAACCCTTCTGAGACTTCCCTGGTGGTCCAGTGGCTAAGACTCTGCACTCCCAATGCAGGGGGCCTGGGGTTCTTTCCCTGGTCAGGGAACTAGATCCCACAGGCATGCTGCAGCTAAAGATTCCGTGTGCCGCAACTAAGACCCAATGCAGCCAAATAAATAAATAAATATTTAAAAAACCCAACAACAACCCTTCTTTCAAGTATAGCATTTCTTCTCTTCCCAGATTGAACGAGTCTTTGTTCTTGCTTCTCACCCTGGCCAGCTGCAATCTCTTCCAGGTGGTGAAGATGATGGGAGAGGCTGCTGTTTCCCCCTACGTGTTCTCCAAAGTGCTCATCTGAGTGTCACTCCCAGCCCACCCTGCAGGTTCCCCTTAGCCTTCCACAGATTCTTGCCGGGGAGACCCTCGAAGTCAATGATCTCTTGCTCAGTCCTAATGAGCGAAGGGCATTTGAGTCTGCTGGGGACACCTGCAAGCAGCCATTTTCCAGGAAGTTGGCTAGAAAAGCACGTTCAAAGGACCAGAGGCAACATAAACCACCCACACCCTCCCGGATCCTCACTTGATGGCCGTGAACTTGATGTGGGAGGGTCTTCAGAAGCTCACACACCTGTCGCGCCCCTCGCTGGCTCCGTATGTGATGGCCACAAGGCAAACAGCTCACCTTGGGTGATAAAATATTTAGAAGCCAACTTAGCACCCCCATGCTTTATCGAGAAGAAGGTTCATGCATTTTAAAATTATTTTGTAAATCACATTGAAGGCTGACAATGCAGATTTACCACTTGGGCTGTGATTTAAAGACCAGATTATCCCCTCATTATGTTAACAGAGCGAGGAGCAGCGAAGTCATTCCCCTCTGATCCGCGGAAACCTGTCCTGCTCCCTTTGACGGAAGCATCATCCTTCTGCTCAACCTTCCGCGAGGCGCTCCCTGCAGTGCCAGAGGCAGGGAGGGGGGGAGGCGATGATTGGATGCTTTGGGAGAACTTGCTGGGTTTGGGGGAGCAGGTCAGAAGGGGCGGCAGGGCCTATTAACTAGAACAGCATGGGATCGTCTGCAGAAAAGGGGAGACTGGGGAGTCAAGGCAGTTGCATCTTCTTTCATTATCTGAAAATATGGATTCCTTCATGAGAGAAAGTGTGTGTGTGTGTGTGTGTATGTAGGTGCATTTTGGGTGAGTAAATTCGTATCAGAAACTATCAGGAAACAAGTGGCTTGGAAGATATCATGGAGGTGACAGGGAGGGGAAGATAATAAGTTGCTAAAAAATAGCTCACACACACACACACACACACACACACACACACACACACACCCCGCTTATAGGGCAGAGGCAGGGTAATGCCGTGGATTTGGAGTCAGATCCTGCTTATTAGCTGTTTACAGCTGTGTGACTTTAGGCAAGTTCCTTAACCTCTCTGGGCATAGTTTCCTTTTCCATAAAGTGGGGCAAAAACAGTACCTCCCTTAATGGTCTCATATGAGGATTAAAAGACAACAGAAGAGAAGGAATTAGTGCAGGCTCAGAGTGAATGTGGATTGGCTAAAACCAGAAAAATCTCATGATTGAAAAAAAAAATTCTTACCACAGATACATTATCTCATTTTGTGCTCACAAGGAACCCACGGGAAAGTGTCTATTTCATGCCCATTTCAAGGCGAGGGGACTGAGTCTTGGATAAAAATTGAGCCCCAAATCACACAGGCACTAACAGGCAGAGTTGGGATTTGAATTTGGGTCTCCCTGACATCCAAGCCAGGCGTTTTTGCTTTCCCGTGCATCCTCACTTAGCAAGTACAGAACAGCCAACGACACAGTCTCCTTAGTAAGTCATTTGGTAAAAGGCCTCCACTCTATGCCTGGCACTGAGGATACACACAGAGAGAAGACATTTGCTGCTTTGGAGGACCACTTGGTTTCATGGGTTTGGGAGCTGCAAGGGCCTTTGAGAGGAACAGCGAGTGATGACATTCATGAAGCACCACTTGTGTACCTGCTAGAGTTAAACACAGTACTGGCTTTTGTATTGTGCAAGTTGTTACCATGCAAGGTGAGCTAGTTCTGTCCCAGGGCCTTTGTACTTACAAGAATGCTCTTTCCCACGATCTGGACACCCTGGCTCTATTTCACCTTTCAGATCCCACCCTCTCATGTCACCTCCTCCGAGAGGCCACCCTAGTGGAAGCGGTGCTCCTGTCTCGCCGCTCAATAGTGCGTCCCTCTTTCCTTCCCCACAGTTGGCACAATCTGTAATCATTGCGTTCAGTGATTTATCTCCTGCTTATTGTCTCTTGTCCTCCAGGAGAATGTAAATTACTCTTGTCTTTGCCCTGCTGTATCCACAGACCTGGAGATGTCATCTGGCACGAGGCAGGTGCTCAATAGATATTGCTGAATGGATTGAATGGATGAGTGAAGGACTCGATGAAGTTCTTTCATCTTCCTGAGCCCTGGCTTTCTCCTCTGTAGCACGAGGGCGGCCATCCCTGCACCACAAGGTTGGTCTGGGGACCCTGATTGCTAAGATGTCATGCACGCTAAGGCACCCAAGATGGTGGGAGCATCACAGAGTCGATCTGGGGGTAGCTGCACCCCAAGGCCATGCATGCTAAGGCATCCGGGATGGTGAGAGCTCAGTAAATATTGCCACCTTCTTCTGTTCCCACCTCCACCCCGGCTTTGACTTAGAAGAGGGAGAGGACAGACATTCTGTGTTCCTGCTTCACTGGGGCAACCAGCAGACTGGGAAACATAAGCTGACATTGGAGGGCTGTGGTCCTTGCTGGTGGGGTTGATTCTGAGCACTTCACTCAAGCAGGGGTGGGAAGGGTAGAGATCTGACTGCAGTTTCTGGGCTGGGACCACCCTGATCTGTCTCAAGGGCACCAGCCTGTTTCTCTGAGCAAGCTTCTTCCCCAGACTTTTCCTACCCCTCAGAGAGAGCCCCAACCTCCTCCCCTCCTGCTCTCCCAACTCCTCAACTTCCCTCTCCTTTTCCCCTACCCCAATTCTCCTCTCCCTTCAACTCAATGATTTCCTCCCTTCCTAAGGAAACTAACACATGTTTACTGAGCCCTGAGTATGTGCCACGTACAAAGCTAAGCCCCTTGCATGGATTATCTAGTTTTATCCTCCCAACAATCCCCAAATCGTTCCTATATAACCTCCGGGGGAGTGAGGCCAAAAGAGGTGAGAGGACCTGCCCTAAAGGCACAGCTGGTAAGCGGAAGAGCTGGGAATTGAACCCAGGCAGCTGGACTTCAGAATTCATGCTCTTAACCACCACACTTAGCATCTCTCACTCTTCCTAAGAGTTAATCCAACTCCTAAGAGCCTAAGTCCAACCCTTTCTTTCCTCCATTTTTTCTTCCCTCTTCTTTTCCATTTTCCACTATTTTCCTCTTTTTTTTTGGATTGGGATATAATCCATATATCACCAGATTCACCCTTTGAAAGTGTACACTTCCGTGGTTTTTAGTACATTCACAAAGTTATGCAAGTATCATCACTATCTAATTCCAGAAGATTTTCATCACCTCAGAGAGGAACCCATTTCCTCCTCCCACCAGCTCTGGCAACAATTCTACTTTCTGTGTCTACAGATTTGCCTATTCTGGACATTTCATACAAACAGAATTGTACAATGTTTATCTTTTTGTGTCTGGCTTCTTTCACATCATGTCTTCACGTCCCAAGTTTGAAGTGTCGATGGGAGGGTGTCTGTGGGTTAGTGGGAAACGAACTCAACTCACAACCATTAGCTTTTCTTGTATACCAGGGAATAGGGAGTGTCTCTTTGATGTGCTGGACTGGAGGGTATGATGGAAGTCGGAGTGATGGGGAGGCTAGAAATGTAGGTTTCAGGGGATCTTGTGGTGGCTTCAAATGTATGCAGTGATCTGTGATTCATTATCCCAGTTCCCCCTTCTGCTTTTGGCTCCTGCTTGAAGGTGCCCAAACGTCCTTCTATAGGGAAGCCTTGATGGTTGGGGGACACACCAGCTTCCTCAATGTTGCTCAGGCCATTCTCTGGAGGACTAGCCTTTCTAAGAGGGGGGTTCTGTTAGGTACCATTTTCCTGCACCTTTAAGTAGGTTCAAGTAAGTTAGGTAGATCCAGGTTATGCCAACCTCTTCTCTGCAGCCATGTGACCACTCCTGGCTCCAGCATGACCTGGGAGGGCAACGCTGACTCTGTCTCAGGATTCCCATTTGAAGAGTAACTGTTGATTACCTACAACATGTCCATGCTGTGCTTTACACATGGTGTCTTGTGTACTCTTCAAAATGGCCCCGAGGGGACTTCCCTGGCAGTCCAGTGGTTAAAACTCCACGCTTCCACTGCAGGGGCATGGGTCCAATCCCTGGTTAGTGAACTAAGATCCTGCCTACTGTGCGGCACGGCCAAAAAAAAAATGGCCCCAAGATGTAAGCAACTTAAAGGTCCATCAACAGATGAATGGAAAAAGAAGATGTGGTATATACAGACAGAGGAATATTACTCAGCCGTAAAAAAGAATGAAACAGTGTCATTTGTAGCAACATGGATGGACCCAGAGATTATCATACTAAGTGAAATAAGTCAGACAGGAAAGACAAATATCACGATATCACTTATATGTGGAATCTAAAACAATGATACAAACGAACTTATTTACAATACAGAAATAGACTCACAGACATAGAAAACAAACTTATGGTTATCAAAGGGGAAAGGAGGGGAAGGGATAATTTTGGAATTTGGGATTAACATATACACACTACTATACATAAAAGAGATAAACAGGGCCTACTGTATAGCACAGGGAACTACATTCAATAGCTTGTAATAACCCATAATGGAAAAGTATCTGAAGAAAAATATATGTATAACTGAACCACTTTGCTATACACCTGAAACATTATAATTCAACTACACTTCAATAAAAGAATAAACATAAAAAATAGCCCTGAGGGCTTCCCTGGTGGCGCAGTGGTTGAGAATCTGCCTGCTAATGCAGGGGACACGGGTTCGAGCCCTGGTCTGGGAGGATCCCACATGCCGCGGAGCAACTGGGCCCGTGAGCCACAACTACTGAGCCTGCGCGTCTGGAGCCTGTGCTCCGCAACAAGAGAGGCCGCGATAGTGAGAGGCCCGCGCACCGCGACGAAGAGTGGCCCCCGCTTGCCACAACTAGAGAAAGCCCTCGCACAGAAACGAAGACCCAACACAGCAAAAATAAATAAATAAACAAATGTGGGGTTAAAAAAAAAAACAGCCCTGAGAGTTTAGCAGTTTTATTCTCATTTTACAGAGGAGGAAATCAAGGCACAGAGACATGAGGGAACCAACTCTCAGCTATTCAGCCAACAGGCAGCCGAGCTAGAATTCAAACCTGGGTCTGACTTCAAAGCCCAGACTCTTTTCCACTCACCACATAAGCAGCGTGGAAATCACTGGCCATATTGCTCAGCCCAGTTTGATTGCTTTTACCTTCTCTGAATTTTACTGTATTAAAGTTATTTGGTTTGCAAGCAATAGAAATGGACTCTGGCAAACTTAAGTTTAAAAAAGTGGGGCTTCATTGAGAAGGAACGGGGGTAGCAAAAGGAACCCCAGAAAGTAGTGGATAACCAAGAATCAATAAAAGCAAGAACTGGGAGTTTCCTGGAGGCTCAGTGGTTAGGACTTGGCGCTTTCACTGCCAGGGGCCCGGGTTCAATCCCTGGTTGGGGAACCAAGAACCTGCAATAGCCAGGTGTGCCCCATGTGACATAAGCCCAAGAGTCCATGATGCTTCTCTTTGGACTGCCAGGACTCAGGTTCAATGACATACAGCCCTTAAATCTTAGCCTTCCAAATGTCTAAGTCCCAGTAGGGAATCCAGTTTGCCCAGCTTCGCTCAGGTGCTCATGCCTGGGGTCATTCGGTTACGGCTGGGTTGGCAGAAGGGGAGGCCACAGACCTGCACCCCTTTCCAGAAGTTACATTATTGTGAGCCAGGAAAGCATCCCTAGAGGTCTCAGTATGCTAATCTTGGAAGGTTTTGTCCTACTGCTGTTTTTCCTTCTCCATTCCCAGCGAAGTCCGTCTTGCTTTGAGACAAATCAAAATATAAATTAAGAAAACAGGAGCTAGAAGAAAGGATTACATTGGGATGGCTTATCTCTTAGGGTACCTTGATCCTGCCTGCTAACAAACTTGGCTCGGAAGTGGATCCATAAGATAATAAAGGGGAAGAGAAGCAAGGCACAGGGTGTGAGAAGGGAGTGATGAAAAGGACAAAAAAGTCTAAATTATAGTCTGCTCTGGAAGTATGACCCATGGTGTCGAGGGAGGAGAAACCACGGTGAGCTCATTTGGAGTGACCGCATTCTCATCCAGATTGTCACACAAAATGGATACTGGACCTATCAGAACAATTTCATTGTCTTGTTTTCATTAGTCACAACACAGTAAGCTCAACCCCCATGTCAGTTTGTTAGATGGCGGAATCTGCGATCACCAAGGCAGAGCGTCATTAGTGGACAAGACAATCTCATCAAACAAAACTTCACAAATAATATATTGCTGTTCGTCATCAAGACACTTAATACAACAGGGGCTGCTCCCGAAGCTCCCGTAATCAATTTCTGCTAATTTGCCCATTCTCTGGCTCTGTGAGGGTGCTGGTAATTTCATATTTTACACACCCACGGAGGTTACGGTAATGGATTCAGTTCTGGAAAGTGTTGTAATGACTTTGAATGAACTTGAAAGGTTTTGCATTTGTTTTCAGAGAGAGTGATTCAAACTCCACCACACGGGCGCGATTTGTAAAGGTTGGACATGAAAACGACGGATTAGCTTTACTTGGAGACAGCTATCTTCTCGTTATAACCTCCCTGCTCACAAGGCAGGCCGGGCTCGGCACTGAAACACTCGACTTCCTTTTTATCTGTATCTCGATGGTGGCAGAAATCATCTCTGAACATCTGAAGGAAAAAAAGGCAATTATTGAAAAATCCTCCTAGAATGACTTGGCTTCCTGAATTCTATTTTTTTTAAACAAACACCCAAAAAGTAAGTTGGCAGAGATGAGAAGTAGACGTTTTCTTCTTGACTTTGGCACTTCTGAAACCATCTATACGTGTTCAGCTTTCTTTGGCTTCTGAGCTGCCTGTCTCCTTTAAGTTGGTCAGGCATGACCGTGGAAGGGATTGCAGGAAAAGAAGTCTTTAACTTTCTTGCAGTGGCACCAGGAGCATGGCTATTGTGATATAATTATTAGAGAGGGATTCCTGTGTGCCTGACATTGAGGTGAGTGCTTTGTACAAGGAGGGCATTTAATCTGATGAATCCCTTTAAGGTGACCCAGCACTCTTTACAGATTACAAAATCGAGGCTCAGCAAGGTTAAATAACATACTCAGATTTCCCAGTCTGTCTGGTTACAACCCCTGTGAGCTTAACCACCCTACTACCCTACCATGCTACCATTGGTGTGCTGGTAACCTTTAACAACCAGCTTTCTGCAAAACCTAAACCCCAAAACCAAACCAAAGCACAGTGAAACTAAACTCTAATTTGTAGAGTTTGTCAATTACTGGGGTGTAAATACTCCCACCGTGGCTGATCTCAGGCTACCAATGTGATGTCACGGAGTAACACAGAGTGACGTGGGGGGTGATGGGTGTTGCTCCCCACCTAAACATCTCCCAAAGCTGTTCACGTGACCCACCATGGACTCTTTTCTGACGTGTCCCCGATCCTCCAGCTCAGACTGCTTTTGTTTGGAGCCCACTTTGCTCTCAGATGAACAGTTGGATACCACCACTTTGGTTCTGTCTTCTGATTTTCAGGTGATTCGTGATTCAGACTCACTTCCAGGGGAAACACCTTATTCATCTCTTGTCTGGCACCCCTGCCGGGATGACCTTCCTGCTGAAACTTGGATTTGCATGGAACTCATTTTTTCGGAAATACGTTAACGTCTAGGCCAGCTGCAGTGCGTGAGGATGTAGGTGTTCTCTTGTGAGCACGTGTGGGGACATTTTAGATCATTGGGTGTTCTGGTTGGTTGAGAGGTGAGCTGTAAACCCACTCAAACATGTCCACGTCGGAGACACCATGAATGGGTTGAGAAAGCACATTGGGCTCTTCAAGTGGGAGGCAAACTGTTTGGAGGATCCGCCTGACTTCCAGGGTGGAGAAGCAGCCTTTCTCCAGACTCTACAGGAGCAGGGACTCCGGGAGAAATCTACGAGTTACTTACTACACGTCAGTAAGGAGCGAGCCAGGGATGAGACTCCATGCCAGGCTCCCCAGAGTGCAATTAGGCCACTTTGACAACGTTCTCATCTTCGACTTGGAGGGGCCTCTGAGACTGCTCTCAGGAGAGGGTGGCAGAGTTGGATTTAATAAGGAGGAAATGAGCCAACGGGAAAGAGGGAACCCTGAATTTCAAAGGAGCCCCGTGAGTTCGGTGGGAGATGGATGGCGGCCGGGACTTGGGTGTGGGTGGCGCCTCGGGACACCCGGGGAGGATGGATAGGGCTGCGGAGAGGAGAGAGAACACCAAGGAACAAATGGCTCTGGCTTTCTGGAGGGTGATGGCAAATCTCTTGTACCCAGGGCTGGATGCAAGGCAATTGAGGCAGCCGAAAGGAAAGATGCCCAAGGCTTATTGAACGCCCTGCTCTAGGCTGTATACTTTACAGGTGGGGCTTTATTTTATCCTCATAAGAGCCCTCAATGAGAGTGAAGCTGAGAGCACTTGTCATTGAGCTGATGTTGTCCAGGGTCAACGCCAGGACTTGCTTCATCCCCCCTCACTGCCATCTCACTGGGAAGAAGACAGCATGTTTCTCCAAGCCCTCCCGTTCTTCGTTGGGCACTTCCTCTCTGTGCTGGAGCTCTTGGCTTCTGAAGCCCCTGCTTCTTGAGTTCTTACTAAGCTTTAGAAGATGGCTAAAGACTTTTCGCCCACTGTTTCATTAAATCCTCAGCACACAGAGGTAAAGCCACTTGTCCAAGGTTACACTGTGAGGGAGTGACAGAGCTGGGCTCCAACCCAGCCCCAATTGAGAGCCAAGACGTGCTCTTAACAGCTACGATATCTTGCCTCCTGCCCTTCTGATGTCTGGAGGACCAACTTGGCATCCCAAGATCTGGGGTCAGAAACAGCATTCGTGCAAGAGGACAGAATGATGCTTTGAATGACAGCCTAGAAAGCTCTTCTTTTTCTTCTGGGCTCTTCACTGCCGACCCCAGAGAAGGTGTCTTCACCTGCCATCTCCACACCTTTGCCCTTCAGCGAACATGTGACAAGTATCGGGAAAATAACCGACAGTTGTTAATTCTTCCATCCCAAACCCAGTTGGGAGTGAGTTAATTCCAGAGTTAGAATTGAGGCTTCAACTTCAAGTTTACATCCAGCAATGAGGTTTCAGGACAACTAGATGTTTGTCCTTTAAGGGAGAGGTTGTGTTGATGGAAAAAGGCTGTGTTGTGATGCTGTGTCCTTACTTCATCTCCATGCCTGTTAGGTTAAAACCCATCAATCAGCTCTAAAATTTACTAAAAAGCATGAGATTGTCTACTTATAATGGTTTATTGTTATGGTATAGAAATTACACTTCTTCTTTTTTTTTTTTTTTGCGGTACGCGGGCCTCTCACTGTTGTGGCCTCTCCCGTTGCGGAGCACAGGCTCCGGATGCACAGGCTCTGCGGCCATGGCTCACGGGCCCAGCTGCTCCGCGGCATGTGGGATCTTCCTGGACCGGGGCACGAACCCATGTTCCCTGCATTGGCAGGCGGACTCTCAACCACTGCGCCACCAGGGAAGCCCACACTTCATTTTTAAAACAAAGAAGAACTACAAAGGACAGCTTGGGATCATTTAAGGAAATTTTGATATGAACTTTCTATTAGTTAATATTATCATATCAATGGTAAATTCCTTGTATTTTTGTGGGCAAATGTTCTATTCTTGTTCATAGTATTTACAGGTGAAATGTGATGATTGCAACTTATTTTCAAATGGGTCAGTCAAAATAAAAACAAATATAAATAGAAAAAAAACCCCATCAATCGAGGTAAGTTTATCTTTTACCTACTACTTAGGGGCTCTTGGTATTGAGTCGGTTACTGTATCCTGCTGGGCCTTGATTGTTTTCATCTGTGAAATGGGTCTGATCGAGAAGAGAGAGAATAATTCCTCCTTACCTGGGTTATTATAAACCTTGAACGAGAAAATGGAGGTGAGCAAGTTCAGGTGCAGCATGGGGGCCATGATGTGGGAGGTGCGGCCAGATAAGCCAGGGGTTTGAAGCCCAGCTCTCTCATTTACTAACAAGGCAAATTTGGGAGAGCATTTCAGGCTTTCGGAGCATCTGTTTGCTTATCTCTGAAACGGGGGGTGGTAATAGCTCTTGTCTCCTGGGGTAACACATGGGAAATGCCCAGTGCAGTGCCTGGCGCCCTGTAAACACAGAATGACATCAGCGATTGTTCTAACAGGGACCTTGCTAATCACCCATCAGGGGGCTTCAGTAGGAGCTGGGAGGCAATATGGAAGGTGCAGACAAGCACTTAGTAGGGGGCATGGGGCAGAGGAGAGAAACCTCACTGAGGAATCCAGGAAGAGTCTGGGGGTTCGTGTCGTTTGAGCTGGGCGTAGGGGCAAAGGAGGCATTTTGAGAGTGGCTCCATTGAAAGTAAAGGATGCAAGGAACAATACTTATGGGACATTCCAGAGACTCTTCTCGACACTTTCACATACATCATTTCCCTCAATCCTTGAACAATACCAGTCAGGAGGCGTCCTTATCTCTGTTTTACAGATTAGAAAACGGAGGTTCAGGTGAGTGAATTGGATCCAGCAGCAGGGTGGGGAGTCCCAGCTGTTTTAGGGCTTCTGGGAACACAATGCTCTGTCTACTATACCCCTTAAGAGTCAATGGAGAAGCAAGTCTGAAGGGGAAGATGGCTCTTGGGAGAAGAAACCAGGGAGGATGACGCAGCTCCCAGCAATGCTGGTGGCTCAGTCCTCCCCCCACCTCCACCCCCAGGGGACCCGAGGCAGCCCCAGGCCCCAGCGGAGTTTCTGATGACCAGGACACCCCCCTGCTTGGTTCATTCTGCCTCTCTGCATGCCCCAGCCCAGCAAGATGCCAGTGGCCTCAGCTAATGTTCCCAAACAGCCCGTTCCGGAGACCTAGACAACAGCCCAATTATCTTGGGCCAATCGCAGGCCTGCTCCCTGCTTGGGGCCCACATCTAGAGGCGATTTCTCTTTTTCAGGAGAGTCGTCCAGGGACCTGAGAGCCGCTGTGAAGGTAATTAGGAAAGTTTGGCCACAGAAACCGTCTCCTCCTCCCTGTGGAAGGGAAGGGAGGGGCTGCGTCAGGATCAGAAGGGAGAGGGCAGAAAAGCAGGGGCCTGTGTGTATGGAGAACTGGGCATCACAGAGGTAGTTTTCATGTATTTTCGAAGCAGGCTGGAGGCGAATCTCTCTCCCCCTCCTCCAGCCACACTTCTCTCCTCACTCCCGCCTCTTCCCAGCAACTGGTGATTAATAGCAATTAAGGTATTAATTACGGCTCCTTCTCCATTCACTGCACCCAGGAACCATCCTCTCTTGTCCCTCCCTTTCCCCAAGTCCCGCTCGTCAGCAGGGTCTGCTGGCTCTGCCTCCAATATACACTGGGTCAGATCACTTCCCTCCCTCTCTGCTGCTGCTTTGGTCCAAGCCACCCACCTCTTGCCCAAACCACCAGGGCAGTTTCTTAACTCTGGATGATCCATTAGAAATGCAAATCCGGTTACGTGGCATCACCCTGTTTCAACCCTCTGGTGACATTTTTTTTTTTAACTTATTTATTCATTTCTGGCTGCGCTGGGTCTTGCATTGCTGTGCGTGGGCTTTCTCTAGTTGCGGCGAGCGGGGGCGCTCTTCGTTGCGGTGCATGGGCTTCTCGTTGTGGTGGCTTCTCTTGTTGCACAGCACAGGGCTCTAGGCACACGGGCTTCAGCAGTTGTGGCTCGCGGGCTCTAGAGCGCATGCTCAGTAGTTGTGGCTCTTGGGCTTAGTTGCTCTGCGGCATGTGGGATCCTCCCGGACCAGGGCTTGAACCCGTGTCCGCTGCATTGGCAGGCAGATTCCCAACCACTGCGCCACCAGGGAAGCCCTGGTGTCTTTTCTTTGCTTTTAAAATAAAAGCCAAAGTCCTCTCTGTGAGCTGACTCGTGCCTGCTTCTCTGAGGCAATATCTGCATCTGTCCCCTGGGCTCACGCCCCTTCCAGCCACCCTGCACTTCATCATGCTCCTCGCAAATGCTCTCTGTTCCCCTGTCTGGATGCCTCTCCTCCAGGTCATTGCGTGGCTGGCTCCTTCAGGTCTGAATATAGTCTTTAGTAAGAGGTCTTTCCTGACCACCCTTTTAAAGTACCAGCCCACCCCACTTCCCAGTGACCCACTCTCCCAGGCCCTCTTTGCTTTTCTTCATGGCATTTATCACTGTCTGAAAGTATTTTATTTATTGCTTGCTGCATTGTAAGCTGCATATTACCACTAAAATGTGAGTTCCATGGGATTAGGGACCTTTATCTTTGCGCATTGCAATATATATCCCCATCACCAAGAAAAGGTGCTTGAAAAACATTTGTGGGATGCATGAATGAATGCCAGGCATGAAGTCAAGTGATTTTTTTTTTAAATTGAAGTATAGTTGATTCACAATGTTCTAGGTATAAGCAAAGTGATTCAGTTTTACATATATATGTATATATATATACATTATAGGTTATTATAGGTTATTACAAGATGTTGGATATAGTTCCCTGTGCTATACAGTAGGTCCCTGTTTGTCTATTTTATATATAGTAGTGTGTATCTGTTAATCCCAAGCTCCTAATTTATCCCTCCCTCCCTTTCCCCTTGAGTAACCATAAGTTTGTTTCTACGTCTGTGGATCTATTTCTGTTTTATAAATAAGTTCATTTGTATCATTTTTTTAGATTCCACATATATGTGATATATGATATTTGTCTTTCTCTGTCTGACTTACTTCACTCAGTATAATAATCTCTAGGCCTATCCATGTTGCTGCAAATGGCATTATTTCATTCTTTTTCATGGCTGAGTAATATTCCATTGTATATATAGACCACATCTTCCATTCCTCTGTCGATGGACATTTAGGTTGCTTCCATGTCTTGGCTACTATAAATAGTGT
Organism: Tursiops truncatus; assembly: GCF_011762595.2. Lineage (NCBI taxonomy): Eukaryota > Metazoa > Chordata > Mammalia > Artiodactyla > Delphinidae > Tursiops > Tursiops truncatus. The sequence goes on from NC_047048.1 coordinate 30,975,026, forward strand.
TGCTCTTGGGGTGCATGTTAGAGTTTTCATCTTTTCCAGATATATGCCCAGGAGTGGGATTGCTGGATCATATGGTAACTCTATTTTTAGTTTTTTAAGGAACCACCATACTGTTCTCCATAGTGGCCGTACCAAATTACCTTCCCACTGACAGTGCAAGGGGGTTTTCTTCAAGGGATTTTTAGATCATGTCTTACTACTATTTCCCCTACCATCTCTGAGTTAGGGTTTATTTTCTTCTCCATTTTACCAGCGAGGAAACTGGGAGATTGAATAGACAAATGGACAATGGCCAGACCATATATGGCAACAGAATGTCTTCTTATTTGGGTGGTCTTTCTTATTTCCACAAAACTGAGGCAGCTTTGAGGGACAGGTGACTTCTCACGGTCACACAGCTAAGGAATAACAGCAGGAGGATTTGGGTCTTGTGTGTTTGACTCCATAGACCCCTTTCCTTCCACTGTGCCACGCTTTATTTCAAAGAGATCTCTCCCTTTCTCTGCCCCTAAACTGAGGAACCGGTGGTATGGCCACAGAAGGGACAGGATGGGGAAAGAGGGACAGGCAGAAGGGTGGGACCTCTGAGGGCAGCGGGGAGGAGAGTTCAGAGCAGAGGGTCCCGGGATGGTGGCAGGCAGACTGGCACAGGGAGCTTAACTGCAGAAGTTCAGCCTCGTTGCCCTCTTGCTTATCCACTTTACAAAAAGAGTGCTAAATGCCGAGAGTCCATCATTCGTCCTTAGATTGTTATTTGTCTAAAGATAAGTATGACTATGGAGAGACTGGTGGGAGAGGATCAATTAGTATTCCCATCCATCTCAGTGAAAGATAATAATAATATTAATTAACAGTCATACCAGGGTGCAGCGGAAAATTTTAAAGTCTACAAGCGAGAGACCTTCAGGGGCCGTGTCTTTTCCTAAGTTCCTCTCTGACAGGCGCCCATTTGTTATGGGAACAAGCAGAGACTGTCTGCCTCTTCCATCACCAGTAGCCGGTTCCCAATTCCTCATCCTGTCATGCCAGGTGCGGGCAGGTTTCAGGGACAGGTTGTGGAGCCCCAGGAAGCTAGTGGGCAAAGACTGGGGGTGGGGATGGGGGTCCCAGATGGAGTCATGGTCTCTGGGAGTAATGGGGTTACCCAGCTGGATTTGGGAATGGAGAGAGAGCCCTGAAAAGAGCATCTGGTAGGATTAACATTAACCTTCACCTTCTTCGGATTATAGCAAGGCATCTTCCTTTGGGGAACTCCCCCTGCCTAGCCCCCAGCCTTTATGGTTGAGTTAGGACTGTCCCAATATCCCCTTTCTAGCCCTAGGAATGAAATACGATCCAGGCAAGTGCAAGGTGATAGCTCCCTGTGATTCTTACTTGCCTCTCCCTATTGATTAGTGATGCTGGGTGTCTTTTCATGTAGCTGTTGGTCATTTGTATGTCTTCTTTGGAAAAATGTCTGTTCAGGTCCTTTACCCATTTCAAAATCAAGTTATTTGGTTTTTCTTTTGCCATTAAGTCATATGAGCTTCTTATATATTTTGGATATTAAACCCTTATCAGATACATGGTCTGCAAGTATTTTCTCCCATTCTGTTAGGAGGCTGTCAGCAACAAGTTAAAAGGTTGACAAGGATTGGCAAGGATGTGGAGAAAAGGGAATCTTTGTCACGGCTGGTGTGAATGTAAATTGGTGCAGCCACTATGGAGAACAGTATGGAGGTCTTCAAAAAATTAAATATAGGGGCTTCCCTGGTGGCGCAGCGGTTGAGAGTCTGCCTGCCGATGCAGGGGACACGGGTTCGTGCCCCGGTCCGGGAAGATCCCACATGCCGCGGAGCGGCTGGGCCCGTGAGCCATGGCCGCTGAGCCCGCGCGTCCGGAGCCTGTGCTCCGCAGCGGGAGAGGCCATAACAGTGAGAGATCCACGTACCGGAAAAAAAAAAAAAATTAAATATAGAACTACCACATGATCCAGCAATCCCACTCTGGGTATATAGCCAAAGGAAACGAAATCAGTGTCTTGAAGAGGTATCTGCACTCCCATGTTCTTTGCAGCATGTTCATAGCCAAGATATACAAACGACCTAAACGTCTGTTGATGGATGAATGGATAAAGAAAATGTGGTATTATATATACAGTGAAACATTATTCAGTCATAATAAAGAGTCCTACCATTTGCAACAACACGGATGAACCTGGAGGACGTTAGGTTAGGTGAAGTAAGCCAGACACAGAAAGACGAATACTGCATGATCCCCTTACATGTGGAATCTAAAAAAACAGAATTCGTAGAGAACTCAGAGAGTATAATGGTGCTTACTAGAGGCTGGGGACGGGAGAAAAGGGGCAATATTGACCAAAGGGTACACACTCTCAGGCATAAGAAGAATACATTCTGGAAATCTAATGTACAATAATAATGTATTGTATACTTGAAATTTTTTAAAAAAGAAATGTGATCAAGACCTGGCATATTTCACTCCTTTGGTTGCCATGATTGGTTCAAAGACAAAAGCTTGAGTTTGTTGAATTAAGGGTTTTGGAGAGGCAGGCAATGAGCAATAAGAGATCATGGTTAATTAGTGGATTAGCGGCATTCTTCCTCTTTTCTGTCTCTCTGGACAGCTGCTTTATCAACTGCTATTAGTTAGCCTCTCAGATGACCAGTTTGGCTTTTCTGATTGATAGATTATTTAGTCTTCTATGTGTCTGGATTCCCAGAACACATTTGCATGGCACAGTGCTCGGATGGCTAAAAGTCGGTAAATAGTAGTTGGATGAGTGAATGGAGGCTAGGTGTTGCCTCCCCTGCACTGTGCCTACAAATTAGGTACCTCGCATCATACGGAGGGTGGTACCCATTTGTGGTTTATCACCACAGTGGTTAAAATAGCCCAGGTGTGACTAATGGAGTGGAAAGAGACAACACCTGGGAAAGTTTCTTAATTATGCTACTTGTTGAAAGATAAGCTACCAAAATGACAGTATCTATTAACGACTGCAGAAGACTAAGAAATTGATTGGACGAGAAATAAAGATGGAGTGAAATGTAAAGAAATATTACACCTAGGTATATATCGCAGCTTACTCCTGTGTTTCTCAAAGTGTGGCCCATGGACCACCTGCCTTAGAGAAACTGAACCAGAATCTCTGGGGTGGGGCCAGAATCTGCATTTGATACGAACTCCCAGGTGAGCTGATGCACAAGAATGTTTGAGAACAGATGTCATGGCTTTGTGGGGATGACAGAGACATGTTTCTCAAGGGTCATGCACATCTGGACTCGGTGTGACTCTGTGTTATCAAGTTGAAAAGGTTGGGGCAAAAGACTGGGACACAGTGAACCTGAGATCAAGGAAAACAGATGGTGGGAAGGCATGAAAAGAGATGAAATTTGCCTCAAAGAAATCAAGTGAGTTTGAAAGAAGACGGGTGGGTTTAGAGTAGGATTTGCAGGATATTGAAGTCACATAGAATGAAAGAGGGGCCCTGAAAGGAAGGAAAAGGTGGGGATGGATGAATGTCCTGGACAAAAAGAAATACAACTACCATAGTCCCTTCCACAGGCCGGGGAGTTGAGTTAGGGATGGTGATAAAAACAGACGCAGAGGACATCTTGGGAAAGTAACCTGTGGTAGGAGCATTGAAAATATGAAAAATAGGGGAAATAAAGCTGGAATTATGGATGGAAACAGTGAAGAGCCTAAATATCATGCTGGTAATGGAAATCCATTTACTTTTTAAAATATGAAACATAAAATTTATTTTTTAAGCCATTTGAAAGCATACAGTTCGGTGGCATTTAAGTACATTCACATTACTGCACAACCCTCACAACCATCTATTGCCAGAACTTTTCCATCTTCCCAAACTGAAACTCTGTACCCCCTAAACATTAACTCCCCATCCCCTCTCCCCCAGGCCCTGCAAACTACTTTCTGTCTCACTGAATCTGACTATTCCATGTAACTCATGTAAGTGGGATCATACAATATCTGTCCTTTCATGTCTGGCTTACTTTACCCAGCAAAACGTTTTAAAGGTTCATCCATGTTGTACCATGTGTCAGAGTTTCCTTCCTTTTTAAGGCTGAATAATATTCCATTGTATGTGTAAACCACATTGGGTTTATCCATATCTGTTGACGGACATTTGGTTCATCATTTAGTGTTTCTGAACAAAAGACTGCTATGTCTGGATGTTGATGGAGAAACATGGTTTGGGGGTTGAGGGGATGGGCAGGAGTTTAGAAGGGGGGAAGCACTCTTTGTGGCTAGACAAGGAATGTGAGGCGTGGCTAACCAGGAAAGATAAATTTAATGCTACTACCAAATGGTGGTGAGTGCATGCCTGCTGTGTTGATCATGGGGTGAAGAACTCTGTGATGGATTAGCTATGTCTTCCATGCTCATGGCAGGAGGGGTAAGTGGCGGTCATGTATTTACATTCCTGGTCTAAATTGTTTGGCTAGTTTCATAGCCCCACTGGGTAAAGCGCTAGCTTCTCTAGCCCTTTAACCAGAGCTGAGGGGCTGCTGGCAGTGTCTGAAGGGTCATTTCAGCTTCAGATTATAGCTCTGGTTTAAGAGGCTTGAGCAATTCAGCCTCTGCCCTTGGCAATATCTTGAACCGAAGGATCAATAGTGTTTTATTTTGTTTTCTCTTTCCTCTGCTGAGTCATCAGTGGTGAGAACGGGACAGACCTAGAATGTCTTGATCACAGGAATCTGTGATAGTCCTTCTTCCAGAAAAGAAACATCTGCTCGTTGACTCAAACTCTTATCAAAGTGAATTGTTAGGGACGTGATTTCGAAAGGCAGGGAATCTTCCATCTGTGCCTATTACCTCGGGCTCGACACTTATTTTGATTTACTCACATCTTTGTAACGGGCTCCCTGGGTTTTGCCTGCCCAGCATGACTTCCCTCTTCTTCAGGTAACACCCTTGACTCTTCTCCAGGAGAAGAGACCCTATCCCATTTCCTGTGGCCTCAGTGGGGCTTTCAATCAAGGTGCCCTGTTCCACTTCCACCCCTGGCCACCAGGCAGGCCCATGACGAAGGCTGGCCAGCCAGAGCTTTCTCCATCCCTGGCAGCAGCGAGTGATGCAGGGAGAGGACCAGGACCCAAGTGTGACCCTTGGGAGTTTATACCTGCACAGGGCAAAGGTAGGAATCTTCCTTCCAGATCAGAGGGTGACAAGTGTTTTCTGTAAAGATGCAGGTGGTCAGTATTTAGACTTATACCATCCCTGTTGCAACTACTCAGTGCTGCTATTATAGTGAAAAAGTAGCCATAGACGATACAAAAATGGATGGGCATGGCTGTGTTCCAATAAAACTTTATTTACAAAAATAGGCTGGCTACTGGATTTGGCCCATTGCCAATTTCTGTTTTAAATTAAAACCATTGGAATGCAGGAATATAAGACCCACCTTGTGAAAAGAGCCATCTTAAAGCCAATTCAGAGGAAAACAGAACTACAAGTCAGAGAGAACAAACTCCAACAAGAGCCATTACTGACCCCTGGATCTAGCTATGCCTAAAGGTGGCTGTCCCTTGACTAGCCAGTAATGTAATCCAGTATTACCCTTTATTGCTTAAGGCAATTTGATATGGGTTTTTGTCATCAAGAGAGTCCCGACTCATATAAGACCCTGTCCAGCAGTCTGCTCCTTGAGCCCTAAAATTGTAAAATGCCTGAGCTGGAAAGACTTTGGAATCAGGAAGAGGGAAGTGTTCTTAAAATCTTAGTTTGGAGGCCTCCATGGAGCCTTACCCACTGCCAGAAGCAGGGAGGCTGATCCCATCCATCCATAGCCCACCCAAACCCCCACGTACCCTTTCAACCATTGACTGAACAACCCAATTTGACAGACCCTGTGCCCTGATCTAGAAGGAAGAGAAGAATGGACATTGATTGCCTGGTAAAATATATGCACAGTGTATGTACAGTATATGCACTGGGGACATGTGTATAGAACATTTCATGCCATCCTTGCAACAGCCTGAGAAATAGGATCATTATCCTTATTTTGCACTTAAGGAATCATCGGTACGACTCAGCAGCGTTAAGTGACTTGCCCAAAGTAACCAAGACAGTAAGTGAAGAAGTAAGGATGTAATCCCAACTCTAGGGGCTCCAAATTCCAATATTTTCCCCCAATATCATTGCTGTCTTCCCTAACAAGAGACCAAGAGTGGGGCTTTGTCCCTGTCACAGAAGCAGCATGTTTATAATAAGCCTGCATGTTACACAGATGAGGAATTGAATAAAGGAAAACCAATGGCATCTGTCACCCTGTTCACCAGGAGTGTTATAAGCAAACCCGGGCCCATGAGCTGTAAATACCAACGCCAGCTCTTCTTTCAAGTAAATTGGTGGTGTTGTATTAGAAAATTCCTCTTTGCAAAACGCTAACCATGCAGTGGTGCTTAAATTTATGTGTGCAAGATTATGACTAGATACATAAAACAGGAGGAAAGAATCTCCAGCTGACAAGAGTTGGGTACACAATGATTATTTTCTTCTTTTCACCCAGCCTCTTTCCCAAACAGTGCAAGAGTGTCTTTATGGAGAAAGTTAACAATAAAACTGCTGACTGTAAGCTGGTCCATGGCACTCATATGGGGAAGAGGAGAAGCTGGTGGTCTCTGCTATTCTGGGGAAGAATCAAAGACCATCCCTGGGAATATTGCAGCTTCCTTAAAAATAGTGACGGTCCTACGGAATCCATCAGCAGTTTGGATGTGCTTCCCCTGTGCTTGGGGCTGACTCGGCCCTGGAGCTCTGGCTGCAGGGTATTGTGTGGGGAGAGCTGCGACGTGAGTCCAGGTTCTGGGGCTGTTGGAGAGAGAAGAAAGGGAAGCCGGAGACAGTCAGGGTGCTCTCTTTTCTCTCTTGTTCTCCTTTGGCAGAAAATGGAAGAATGAGATGAAGATCAAAGACACATGCAAGACAGGGGGAGACAGATGTGGAGTGACAAAGATGGGAGAAGACTTAAGGGGAGGAATAAAAAAAATAAAAAGAGAAAGATGAGAGAGCCATCTCTCAGGCCAGAGCCCCGAGGACAATTGAAAGAGGCCCAGAGATGCCAAAGGAGAGAAACAGACACTCACATACAGAGATGCAGGTGCGCGGGCAAACACATGCACACATACGTACAGCAGATGTACAGGGAGAAATGTGTATGAGCTTTTCTTGGTGACTTTAATGGTGACATTCAACTTGAGAAAAGAAGCCAAGCGAACTCCATTTTCGAGCCTTTTAAAACTTATTATGCATCCAGAACTTCAGCTGAATGGGAAGATGTTTGAACACTCATGGAAAGCCTGCCCACAGCCTGAAGATGCTCTTCAGGGAGCAGTGGGGTCTCACGGGCGTCCTGTCCGCGGTCCAGAATCCTGATCCACTGTCCTGGCTAGCCAATCCCACTCGCTTCCAACCGGGGCCTGAGAGCTCTAGATTCCCTTAAAGACAGACACCTGGTGACATAACACGAGTTTGTACCAACCCACTCATGGCCCCCTGACAGCTTGGTGTGTCCAGCAGCTCCCTCATGTCAGGACACGCTGACATCCCCACAGCTGCACCCTGGCATCCCAGCACTTCACGGCAGCCTCTGACGTGACCCTCATGCTTTCTTTGAACCAACATCCTGGTGGACAAACCATGGCCTGAGTTGACACTGTGACCACACAGTAGCCTGAGAGGATTCCCACGACGGGAGTGAGGATTGTTACTTTGAGAGAAGAGGGTGTGGTGTTTGTGTGTGCATGAAATTTGCCTCATTCTTTTCCCATAACGGGGATGCCATCTTGGAGACTTTTTCCATATTTGTTCATAGGAATCGACATCATCAAGAGACAAGGTTTGATGGGAGGATAAGGAATTCTTCTTAAACCAAGGCCACTGCCATGCCCACTCAGGAAGAGTCTTGGATTCCTCAGTGAATGAAGCATCTTTGTGTGCAAGGTCACCTTGGTCAAATTCTCATTTTCAAGAGCATCCCCACATGTCCTGTCCGTCAGGAACCCAGCGGGGGAATGAACACTCATGGTATTGGCTTTCTCTCTACTGCTGCTTTGCGGAAGCACTATTTCATCTCACCTTGCCTTTCTCTTTCCTTGTCTTGCTTCCCCTCTGTTTCACACATCCAGACTCTCTCACTTGCTCTCAAAATTAAAAGGGACTAGCAAATGCCTCGGCAACCCTGACATGCTCTGGTGGCATCAAACACTCTGATCGGTCTGGGGCTCCTTCTGCCAGGGGCAATCAGCCCTGGAAGTTTGGAACAGTTGTATAACAGCAAGTTTCAGCTCTCATCCTCTGCGGGCTGGGGTGCCAGTGATGAGGGTAACATCGGGTAGCATGTGTCATCTTTAGATTCAGCAGAAAAATAAAACACAGTAGAGATATTTCCATTTGTAGAAATAAAAAGAGATCAGTGAAGGGCCATGAACTGATGAAGCATCTGAGCAGATCTGACAGGAAGATTTTATCTTGAGTTAATTGAGGGTAGAGATTAAGCGTGTTAGCTTTGGAGTCGGGTCCAAATCCTGGCTCCACAACATTGAGACTCCTACTTAAACTCTGAGACTTGTTTTCCCCATCTGTGACATGGGATTCTCAGTCCCTATCCCAAAGTTTGCATGTAAGCGTTGATAGAAGAAAACCCTCCATGTTCCACATCTGTCATTTTTGAAGCTCTAGCTTTGGGACCTTGGAAAAGTTGCTCTAATATCTCTGTGTCTCAGTTTCCTTAAATGTAAAATGGGAGAACCATTGGTACCTACCTCATTAAGTTGTTTGAATTTAACACCATTGAAGCACTTAGATTAGTGCCCACATATACATAGTACAGGTCCAATAAAGGTCAGATATGCCATTGAGGTTGTCATCAGGACTCTTGTTTGCAAACGACAGAAACCCTTTTTTTTTTTTTTTTTTTTTTTTTTTTTTACTTTTTGGCCACACTGCGCGGCATGTGGGATCTTAGTTTCCTGACCAGGGATCGAAGCTGCACCCCCTGCAGTGGAAGCGTGGAGTCTTAACCGCTGGACCACCAGGGAAGTCCTGAAACCCATCTTGACTGAACTGGAGGAGGGCAGAAGGTGGTGGTGGGTCATGGGCTTGAGTAACCAAACTATGGACAGGATGGGAATACAGCCAGGGAGAGAGGGTTTCTTTCTCCTTCCAATTCTCAGCTTTCCCCTCTACGCCTGCCAACCTTTTTCTTTTTTTTTTCTTCTTTCTGAGAATGGTTTTCACCCGTCTCCATGTTACATTTTTGTAGCTTCTCCAACAGGGAGGGCAGAACTCTACCTCCAGCCCCAGGTAGAAACATCCTGGGGGAGAAGTGTGATTGGTTTGGCTTTCATCTTGTTCCTGCCCCTTGCTTGGATCAATCACTGTGGCCAGGGTGGTAAGGTCCTGCCATTGGCTCAGCTTTAATCACATGACTGTTTGAGATCCTGTGATTGGCTCAGCTTTAATCACATGATGGTTCTTGGGGAGTGTATGTGTGGTTGGAATAAAAGGAGGTTATTTCCCTAAAGAAGGGAGGTGCCTCATAGAGAAGTATAGACTTCTGCTACAGTTTTTTTTTTTCTTTTTTAAGATCCCTGCATATTTTCTGGCATAGAAATAGGTCCTCAGCCATTGGCCTTAACCTCAAGGATCTTTATCTATAAGATGGGACTCTCATAGTACCAGCAGTGAGGATTGAGTAATACATTTTAGAACCTAATAGTGCTGGCATACAGTAGGTGCTTCATAAATTCCTTTGCTCTTCTGATTTCCGTAGCTAGAGATGCAGGAAGACCACCACATAAATAATACAAAGCTTCCTGAGCAAATCTACTGGAGAGATGCCTCCCTCCAGGACCCCAGAAACTCTAAAGCAAATGTAACTCAAGAAACGCCGCTCTTACCACTTAGTAATTAGGCTGTGATTGTTGTTTATCTGTGTGCTGTACCGTAACTCCCTCTGCCTGAGGCTGGTGCTAGAGCTGGGAAAATACAATTTCCTCCAAACTAATTTAGTTTTAAGAGGAAAATGAAAGTTTAAAGCAGTTTAATGTTTCGGCAAAACCATAATGGCTGGGAAAGATTGGACGACGTGAACCAATAAGGCACCCTAATTCTGATGATAACTCAAGGCTTAACTCTTGCCCACATCAAAATCCATCCCCATGCTGTCAGTCCACACAGGCCAGCACAGCACCGGCGGACAGTGGAACAACCATTCTTCTTTATTTATTTGGATTTATTTAAAAAATAAACAGCTTCACTTTTGATTTTAGTGGAGCCCTAAGGACACAGCTGTTAATATCATTTATATAGCCCTGTGGTTAGACCCTATGAGATGCCCCTAGGGTTTACACATTTCCATTCCATTCACATGTTTTCCTTAGACTGCGATTCGAGTCTTAGGGTAAGAGTCCATCCTTGGGTTGAAGGCATAAGGTAATTGTTGAAAAGGCCTGAGTTACAACATGAACTCTAAAATGTGAACGCTCTGAGAGCCTCAGTTTCTCATTTATAAAATAGAGAGGATGAGAAAGACTTGTAGGGTTGTTGTGCGAGTTAAATAGGATACTTTACATGTACCTGGCCAATGAGAGAGACAAAGAGAGAGAGAGAGAACCAAGAAAACCAGCATCCATTCATTTGCTACATTTGCTGAGTACCTACTCTGTGGCTGCCGTCATTATGAGGGTCTAAGGATTCATAAAGCTGTAAGACATGGAGGGTAGGTCTTAGCACCCAGATGACTTTTTTAATTGTTTTTTTGTTTTGTTTTGTTTTTTGATAAGAGAGTTTTCAGGCTTTTTTTTCCCCTGTTTTCCAAGTTTGTTTTTCATTAGTTCATTCCTCTGGCCTCTCCACCTGTCTGTCTCTCCCACACATGTGTGTGTGCTCTCTCTTACTCTTGTTTTTTTTTTTTTTTTGGTTTTGTTTCAGTTTTTAAAACTTTTTTTTTTTGTGTTACTTTCTGCTGTACAGCAAAATGAATCAGGTATACGTATACATATATCCCCTCTTTTTTGGATTTTCTTCCCATTTAGGTCACCACAGAGTATTGAGTAGAGAGAGTTCCCTGTGCTATACAGTAGGTTCTCATTAGTTATCTATTTTATGCACAGTATCAACAGTGTATATATGTCAATCTCAATCTCCCACTTTATCCCATCCCCACTTTTCCCCTTGGTATCTGTACGTTTGTTCTCTACATTTGTGTCTCTATTTCTGCTTTGTAAATAAGATTGTCTAATTTTTTCAGATTCCACATATATGTGTTAGTATATGATATTTGTTTTATTCTTTCTGATTTACTCCACTCTGTATGACAGTCTCTAGGTCCATCCATGTCTCTACAAACGACCCAATTTTGTTCCTTTTTTTGGTTGAGTAATATTCCATTGAATATGTGTACCACATCTTCTTTATCCATTCCTCTGTTGATGGACATTTAGGTTGCTTCCATGTCCTGGTTATTGTACATAGTGCTGCAATGAACATTGGTGTGCATGTGTCTTTTTGAATTATGGTTTTCTCTGGGTACATGCCCAGGAGTGCGATTGTTGGGTAATATGGTAGTTCTATTTTTAGTTTTCTAAGGAATCTCCATACTGTTCTCCATAGTGGCTGTATCAATTTTTAAAAAGAATTGGATTTGCCATTGCCAGATGACCTTTGTAGCTTTGCCCCCTCCCATCAGACCTGATATACTATGTGTTTCAGCCAATTAACATTTTAATTTTTAACCAAATTCCAGAAAAAACTTTTTCTCCTTTAGGCATGTTATCCTGTCTGGCTTAGCTATATTTTCCCCCTTCTTTCAACCGGAAAACTCCTTTTCTCTCTAAGATCAAGTTCAAGTTCCATTTATTCTACAGTCTTCTATTATTGCGCATAGTTCCTTGCTTCCTTCACTGTCCTGCTGTAGCACTGTGTTCGTATCTCTGTGATAAACCATATTTTAGTTTTATAACCTCTCCTTAGATGCAGCATGAGCTGGGTATGTCTTCCTGTTGTCCAGGTGTTTGGTCCATGTCTGCTCAAGAAATGATTAGAGTATAGATGGGGAACACATGACATGCATGCCACAGCTTTCCATTCCCTGCTGATGACAGACATCACTAATCAATAGGCTCAGGTTCAGGGTTTGTCTCAATCTAGCTCTTCAGCAGACACTCTTAATCAATTATGTTAACATGTGTAACATTGAACTAGAAGAAGAAGGATGAATTTTGGGAAGAGGGTTATAAGAGTATTGGAGGATGGTCAACTGGGTAGATTCCATTCCTTATCTGGCTCTATAAACACCTTTCACTAGAGGAGAGATGATCAAAAGCTAGGGAACATTTCCCCTTTTTTTTTTTGGTACAGCTTGTGGGATCTTAGTTCCCCAACCAGAGATTGAACCTGGGCCCATGGCAGTGAAAGTGCTGAGTCCTAACCACTGGACCGTCAGGGAATTCCTGGGAACATTTCTTTAGAGCATTTTCAGACTCTGTGCAGAGCTGGGTTTGGCCTGAGAGTTGGAGAAATGTGATTTTCTGCCTCCTAATGGAACAGAGCGACACTCTGTCCCTGTCCTCCTGAGCCCAGCAGGATTGCAAGCCACAGAGGCTGCTGGAGAGGGAATTCTCAGCACGGACATTGGGTAGTGGCTGCAGTGAAGTCTTCCTATGTGGGTTTGTGGGCAGTGGGTGCAGACCAGTGCAATCTGCAAAAGGAGAGAAGGAATAGCCATGCTCAACTTGGTAACTGCAGCTGATAGGCTGCTTTGTGTGCTAAGGTGGCACTACAAGAAATTCATAACTAGAGACCACTTTAAGTGGGGGTAGTTTCCAACAATCAGGCTGATGGGACACATGTACCATAACTTGTTCATTAAAAGGAAATGTGTTTGTCCTCAGGGAAAGGCAAATTGAAACCACAATGAGACACCACTTCACACCCACTAGGATGGCTGTAATAAGAATGACAGACAATAACAAGTGTTGGCAAGGATGTGGAGAAATTGGAAACTTCCTACGTTGCTGGTGGAAATGTGAACAGGTACAGCTGCTTTGGAAAACAGTCTGGCTGTTCCTAGAAAGGTTAAACGTAGAACTGCCACAGGATCCAGACATTCCACGCCTACAAATACACCCAAGGGAAAAGAAAACACATGTTCACAAAAAAAATTGTACGTGAAAGTTCATGGCAGCATTATTCACAATAGCCCAAAGGTGGGAACAACCCAAATGTCTGTTGATGAATGGATAAACAAAACATGGTCTAAAAATAGGATGGAGTATTATTCAGCCATAAAAAGGAATGAAGTACTGATATATGTCACAATATGGAGGAAGCTTGAATACATTATGCTAAATGCAAGAAGTCACAAGAGGCCACATATTTTATGATTCCATTTATAAGAGTCAAATTCATAGACCTAGAAAGTGTGTTAGTGGTTGCCAGGGGTTGGGAGAAGGAGGGAATGGAGAATGGCTACTGAAGGGTACAGGGTTTCTTTATGGGGTGATGCAAAGTGTTCTGGAATTAGATAACAATGATGGCAGCGCAACTTTGTGAATGTACTAAAAAAACCACTGAATTGTAGACTTTGAAAGGGTCCATTTTATGGTATGTGAATTATACCTTAATAAAAAACATTACAAAAGCAATAAATGTGAGATAATTTTGTGGTCCAAGAAGCTGAGGTCTGTGGTGGCTCAATGACATATGGAAAGTCACAATTTCTAGGAGGATTCTTTTTTTTTTTAACATTTTTATTGGAGTATAATTGCTTTACAATGGTGTGTTAGTTTCTGCTTTATAACAAAGTGAATCAGCTACACATATACATATATCCCCATATCTCCTCCCTCTTGCATCTCTCTCCCACCCTCCCTATCCCATCCCTCTAGGTGGTCACAAAGCAATGAGCTGATCTCCCTGTGCTATGTGGCTGCTTCTAGAATGATTCTTGACCCTTCCCATGACCCTGGTGGAAGTGTGGACACACTCCAGTAAGTGTTCCTGGATCCCAATGTTCTTTCTTGTGAGTATCTTTCCTCCTGATTCATGGCTTCCTACCCAAATCCTTCTATTCTATCAAGGTAGAGTGCAAACTACTTCTACTGGGGATGCAAATATTGTCTGTATCGTCTTACTTGTTAAGAACTTATTATATATATTATATGTTATATATACATACAGTGTGTGTGTGTCTGTGTATTTTACTAGGGCACTTGTACAATATTTTGCGTTATTAACAAATTACTTTGTTGGACTGTGAGATCCTCAAAGGCGGGCTATCTATTAAGATTCTTTTTGTTGCAAGGGATACAAAACCAGTTTCACTCTCATTAGAGAAAAAACAAAACAAACAAAAAACCATCTAAAGACTGAGCAACTTTCAGATGTGGCTTCACCTAGGGCTCGGTTCTCTCTTTCCATATTTTGGCTCCCTTTTCTCAGTCCTTACTACAGAGTTATCCTCCATCCTTTCAGGTCAACTCCAGTGGTGAGTGAAAGTGTGGTCCTCTTTCCTGTGAGACCCAGCTCAGCTCCAAGGTTTAGTTCTGAAACCATCTTCATGGGCAAGAGGATGGGGTGCACTGAACAGCTGGGATTAGACCACACATCCATCCTTGTGCTAAGGGGGATTTAGATGGACCCCCACAGTTTAGGAACAGGAAAGTGGCTGGTTTTCAGAAGGAAACTGGGATGGTGCTGCCAAAAGAATGGGGGATCTATATAGAATGGCAAAAATTAACCAGTGTCCACCGTGGTTCATTTCTGTATCGCCAGAACTTAGAACAGGACAGGCATTGAGCAAACATCTATCGAATTAAAAAGAACCCCGAAATACTAGCTTCCAAATCACAATCTGTAGGAAATAATGGGCTGAACAGGGAAGACATGTGGTATTAAACCCTCAACGTCTGTGTGGTTTATGTCTAAAAAGCGCGTGCTCTGATTGCTATCTTGGATATTTCTTTTAAACTAGCGAAGGTGTCACAGATACTCTGAAAGTCCAGATCAGTGGGTCCCAATCTTCTTGTTTAGTGACGTAGTTATGGTTACTCTTTTAATATTCAATGGGAGCTATAGACTCTTGTTTTTTTAGAAAATTTTACAGTATACGATAATTCACCTGGGATTTGTGGAGTTCTTGGACCCCTAAGAGTCCAGGAATAATTACTGACATTGGATTTTGTATATTTCATGATTCCCTATTGTTTTCAAAATCTTTCCTCTTGGAACTACCCTGACTCAGGACTAGAGGGCATTGTGTACCTAGAAACCACATCAGACACAGTGTGAAACCTCCTTAGATTTTCACACAAAAAGGCTTGTTCACTGCTCAGTTAACAAGTAAGTCCTTCCCCACTCCCAGGAGGGAATGAAGTCAGCCCCCTGTGAAGAAAGGGAATGGGGAGAAAGGGAGAAGCACTGCCTAAATGTTTCCCTCATTTGTATGTTGATGAAATGTCGGCAATCTCCCCGGAGTTCAAGTGCCTGGTTTGGACTGATTTCCCAGCAAGGATCCTGGTGTGTTGGGCCGTGCAGCATGTTGGGAGCATATGAGGTTCAAAGTCCCAGCCTTGCCCCTGGCTTCCTGTGGGATCTCCGGAAGGCCCTTCCCTTGTCTGTCCCTCCACGCTCTTATTTGCAAAATGAGGGGACTGGATTAGCTGCTCCCAGATAATTACAGTATGTGATGCCTCTCAGGTTCAAATGTTTCAGGAGTGGTGGAGAGATGAGAGGAGAAAAGAAGTGCAGCCAAGGAAGACTGTGTCTAGACTTGGAAATGAACATATCAGGAGATCCTGTGAGGATGGGGCAAAACAACAAATCCTGCAAGTGAATTTGGAGAGTTGAAGGAGAAGACCCCTCTACAATACTAAATGGTCGGTATGTGAAAGCGGTCTGCGTGTCCAAAAGGACGGTACTGCAGAAGGCAGCCTCTGAGACAGCCCCAGTGTCATCCACTCACCCTAGTGATTTACTTCTAACCAACAGAATAAGGAAAACGTATAGGATGCCACTTTGGAGATTAGGTCACAAGATGATGATAAATTCCATCTTGGACACTCTCTTTCCCTCTAGCTTTCTGCTCTGATGAAGCCAGCTGCCATGTTGAGAGCTTCCCCAGAGAGAGGACCCATGGCAAGGAACTAAGGAAGGCTTCCGGCCAACCATCAGTGAGAAACGGAGGCCCCTAGTCCAGCAGCTCACATGGAACTGAGTCCTGCTAATAATCACACAGATGAGCTTGAACTTGGAAGTGGGTCCTCCTCCATTTGACCCTGCAGATCAGACTACAGTCCTGGCTCACAGCTTGATTACAGACTCTGAGAGACCTAAAGACAGAGGCACCCAGCTGAGCCATGCCTGGATTCCTGACCTAGAGAAACTGTGAGATAATAAATGTTTGTTGTCTTAAGATGCTAAGATTTGGGGGTAATTTGCTATCTAGCGATAGATAACTAATGCAAGTATTAAAGAAGTGATTTTCAAACTGTTCTCCTTCCCAGCAATGTGACTTGGGGTAAGTCTTTTCGCTTCTCTAAGCCTTGGTTGGCTCATCTGTAAATGGTACCTACATCAGAGGATTGCTATGAGGTCTAGATGAGATCACACATGAAAAGTGCTTGCACGGAGTTTGGCACATGGGCAATAAATGGTAGCTATAATCACCATCACCGTCATCATCATCATCATCATCAAAGGAATCCAATAGTAGAGGGGTGGTAGTAGAAGCTAGTAGCTATTTCCTATTCTTTTTCTAGTAACAGACTACCATTATGAGCAAGTGACTGACCAATCAGAGAGCCCCATCCTCTGGCAACAATGATTGGCCCAAAGGGTAGGAGTTGAACTAAAAGGACCAATGAGGGTCATTTCCCCAGATTTACACAAAGTTTCTGGGAGAGAGAGTATGGGAGAAAGTTTCTGACATGGGGCAGAATTTCTAGAGGCTCAATCTTTAGAGAGAAATCCTCTAACCTTTCTCCAAAACAAAGGCTATCAGTAATTTCCAGGGAAGCTCTGTGATATTTATTTTATTTCCATTAGAGTTAAATTCCGGTGAGTAATGAAGCCTAAAAAAAAAAGAAATCCCCAAAGAAATAAACACAACAACAGGAACGGAACCTGACTAACGCCCTCCTCCAAAGTCTATCTGCAAATAATCTCTCAAGGTTTAATTGGCCCTTTTAGGTAAAACCTCTCACTGTTGCAACAGAAATTGGTTCTTTTTACTTCAGAGAGTGCTCAGGGCTGATTACCTCTGAGGAATGAGACCTGAGGGCAGATCATACAGTGGGTCCTTTTATCTATCCTGGTCCGGGCTTCACCAGGGACGGGTGGGCAGGAAAATACTCATCTCTCAGATACCCTGGGAGTCTCCTAGAAACCTCAGTGATACTCCTGAATGTCAGGCACTGATTTTTTCCTCCTGGGTGGCCAGGATGGGTAATGGCAGGTTGCCAGGAAACACAATGATTTATAGAATAATCCAGCTATAAATTACCTCCTTGGAAATTAGAAAAATAAAACTTATTTGTGAGCAATTTTTTTTGGAAGGGGTAAATCAGGACTTTGATTTTTTTTTTACTTTTTATTTTATATTGGAGTATAGCTGATTAACAATGTTGTGACAGTTTCAGGCACACAGCAAGGCGACTCAGCCATACATACACATGTATCCATTCTCCCCCAAACTCCCCTTCCATCCAGGCTGCCACATAACATTGAGCAGAGTTCCCCGTGCTATACAGTAGGTCCTTGTTGGTTATCTGTTTTAAATATAGCAGTGTGTACATGTCGATCCCAAACTCCCTAACTATCCCTTCCCCCCACCTTCCCCCCCTGGTAACCATAAGTTCGTTCTCTAAGTCTGTGAGTCTGTTTCTATTTTGTAAATACATTTGTATCATTTTTTTTATAGATTCCGCATATAAGGGATATCATACGATATTTCTCTTTCTCTGTCTGACTTACTTCACTCAGTATGACAAAAGTTTTTGCTAAAAAAAAAAAAAACAGAAGCTCAGCTGCCATAAAGGAAAAAAGACACCAGAAACAGGGTTAAGGAGTTTGATTTTGGACATGTTGAACTTGAGATACCTAAGAGACTTCTAAGTAGTACTGTCAAGAGGCAGTTGGGGGATTCCCTGGTGGCGCAGTGGTTGAGAGTCCGCCTGCCGATGCAGGGGACACGGGTTCGTGCCGCGGTCCGGGAAGATCCCACCTGCCGCAGAGCGGCTGGGCCCGTGAGCCATGGCCGCTGGGCCTGCGCGTCCGGAGCCTGTGCTCCGCAACGGGAGGGGCCCCAACAGTGAGAGGCCCGCGTACAGCAAAAAAAAAAAAAAAAAAAAGGCAGTTGGCTGCTTGAGTCTGTAGGTCGAGGGAGCGTCTAACTGGGATGTACACATTTAGGAGTGACCAGAGCACGCAGGGCATATGGGGCCATGGCCCTGGGTGAGATCATGGGGGGAAGTAAAATTCTGCTCCTCCTCACCGTGACATAGGCACCTCTTTCCTTTGGCAGGTAAGCTGAGCAGGGTCCTAGGATGCCCCATGGGGACTGATCAGTTTCTTTTTTGGGGGGGGATTACCTAGGAAACAGCTCCAGTCTTCCAGCCATCATTGTGCTTCTGACTCTTGGAAGGGACTATGTCTCACTGTCAGGAGCTGTATAGGAAAGAGATGAGGAAGGACTCATGGCTGTGATGGTCAATTTTATGTGTCATCTTGACTAGGGGACACCCAGAGAGATAGTAAAACAGTGTTCCTGGGTGTGTCTGTCTGGGGGCTGTTTCTGGAAGAGATGAGCATTTGATTCAGTGGACTGAGTAAAGAAGATACACTCTCACCAATTCAGGTAGGCATGGTCCAATCCACTGAGGACCTGAATAGAGCAAACAGGTGGAGAAAGGCTGAATTATCTTCTCTCTTCTTGAACTGGACACTCATCCTTTCCTGCCCTTGGACACTGGGGCTCCTGGTTGTTGGGCCTCCAGACTCCAGGACTTAAGCTAGTGGCCTCCCCCCTCCCCGAGTATCAGGCTTTAGGCTTTGGACTGGGTGTGATACCCATTGGCTCTCCTGGTTCTCAGGCCTTGAGACTTGGACTGAATTATACCATTGACTTTTCTGTATCTTCAGCTTGCAGATGACTCCATAGCAGTGTGAGCCAATTCCCCAAACAAATTTCCTCTTCCATCTCTCTCTCTCTATCCTTTTGGTTCTGTTTCTCTGGAGAACCCTGACTGATACAGATTCTGGAACTGAAAGTGGTCCTAGAGGAACAGGATTTTAAGGATGAGTTTTCTGAATTGGTTCTGGGTTTTCTGGAATGGGCTCTTTAATCTGATTAGATTTAAAGATGCGAATGACTCTTTTTTTCCCAGTAGTAAAGAAAGCGTGGATAGTCCATGGTTTGAACTGCTGATAGAGACACACAGTATCTGCACTGGCTGTGCCTCATCATATAACAGGTAAGGAACTAAATAACTCTGTACGTGACTCTTTTGAGTGTTTCTGGAAAACTAAGGAATATAGTGACATTGGTTGGTTTCTCCTAATGTTGCCAGACGAAGTGGTGAGAGAAAAGGATGAGCTCAGGGATTCCAATTCCCAGCTCAAGCCCACATAAATGACCGGAGAGCTTCTAGGTACGTCCTGAGGGAGAGCCTTATCTCCTGTAGTGGCAGGGCTGAAACTGCCGAAAATCAAACATAGGACCTAATCCTGTAATTGGCGGAATTATAAAGCCAGTTGAATTCCCAGCCTCCCAGGGTGTCTACTGTTAAAGTGAGGGAATTGATTGGAAAAGAATGGGATCTTATAAGTTGGGATGGGGACATGTGCGAAGACCCGGATGAGGTTGGGGACATTGAGCCTTAAATTCTGATGAAGTCCTTTTTGCCAGTGAAAGAGGTCTCCTCACCCTCTGTGGCAGCAGCCTCCCCACCTATAGGGGGAAGACCTTTCCATGCCCCACGGAAGGTGTTAACCCTGCATTGCCTGGGAAAATGCTACTGACCTCCCCTGAGGCAGTTGCCATGCAAGACCATGCTGATTCTCCTCAGGACCTCCCCTTCCCCTCACCTCTCTGGGCTTCTAGACCTATAGCTAGTTGCAAATCCCAACAGGTCCCTAAAGGTAAGGTTTGCATTGTGACCCATGAAGAGGTGTGTTACACTCCAAAAGAACAACTTGAGTTTTCTCACTTATACGAGCAGAAATCTGGGGAGGATGTGTAGGGCCGGGGATTAAGGGTGTGGGAGAATGGCGGAGGGAAGATAAAGTTGGATCAGGTCAAACTGATTGATGGCGCAGGAGATTCTGCATTGAGTGTTGTAGCTCGGAGAGTACGAAAAGACTCTAACAGTTTGGCTGGAATGTGGATCAGAAGATGAGTGAATTGGAAATGCCCCATCTCTTTTGGATCTAGAGGCTTAGGGAGATTGGAATGTTATAGGAGATTTGTCATTTAAGACCTACTCACCCACACTGAGAGGGCGCAGAGGACAGACTTTTTTTTTTTTTTAATTAATTCTTATTGGCGTATAGTTGCTTTACAATGTTGTGTTAATTTCTGCTGCACAGCAAAGTGCATCAGTTATACATATACATATACCCACTCTTTTTGAGATTCTATTCCTCTACAGGTCATTACACAGTATTGAGTTGAGTTCCCTGTGCTATACAGTAGGTTCTCATTAGTTATCTCTTTTATACGTAGTAGTTCATATATGTCAATCCCAATCTCCCAATTCATCCCACCCCCCTCTTTCCCATACTTTTGTTCTCTCTACATCTGTCTCTATTTCTGCTTTGCAAATAAGTACATCTGTACCATTTTTCTAGATTCCACATATAAGTGATACTATATGATATGTGTTGAGGACAGACCTTCTACCAATATTTAAAAAAATAAATTTGTGAGGGGAGCCCCAGTATCCTTGAAGAGCTTTGCGATGGCTCCTCTCTGTGGTCCAGAGCATAAGGAGGGAAACACAGCCACCCAGTTGGAAAACTTCAGTGCAGTGGGACTGGTTGGATCTTGGTGTGTCAGGGGCCAAAAGGCAGCACTCAACCACCAAAGACAAGGTGGGCAGGGTTAACCTCATGTGCAGCAGGGTCACAGCAGAAACCAGGATGGTCCAACTCACATAGACCCATGGTGTTGGCCAGTTAATTGTGGTGTTCCTGGAGGTAAAATAGGCAGGAAGCCTACTAAATTCTTACTTGATCTGTATAAGCAGAAAAGTTCTAGGTCAAGTAAACACAAGTTGAACTCGAATCATAAAAACAGAGAATCACATTCCTTCAATCAATTCCTAGCCTTGAACAAGTTCACGGACCCAGAGCCCCTCCGATGAAGGGAAGGTCAGGTCCTCTCGGGGCAGGACCCAGTACACTGCTGAAAATGTATACTGTGACTCTTTCTCCCAGCCTGACCGCAAAAGACCTAAGGCCTTTTACCAGGGTTGCTGTGCATTGGGGAAAAAGAAACAAATCTTTTGGGGACCGCTGGACCCTGGCTCTGAAATGACTTTGATTCCAGGAGAACCAGAATGTCACTGGGCCCTCCAGTCAGAGTAGGGGGCTATGAAGGTCACGTGGTCAAGGAGTCTGTCTCACAGTGGGTCCAGTGGGTCCCCAGGCCCATCCTATGGTTATCCCCAGTTCCAGAATGTGTAACTAGGACAGATGTATTCAGCAGCTGGCAGAACCCCACACTGTGCAGTGCAGGCTATTATGCTAGAAAGGTCCCCTGGGGTAAGTCACTTTGTCCTTGAACTTCAGTTTTCCGTCTATACAATAATATGCCGGACCAAGTGATTCCCATGGACCCATTTCACTGTGCACTTTGTTCTCTATCAATTATGGGAGGTTAAAAACCTGCATGTGCTTGAGCTACAGCCAAGTCCTAAAAAATTCTGTCAGGTACCACCTGGCTCCAATCTTCCGTAATTCTCCAGAGGCTTCTGGAGCACCCCCTACTCCGATTTCTCTCTATACCCAGGAGGCAAGGGAGGTGCTGAATTCTGTCATCTCCACTCACCAACCTTTTATGGTGGATCACTAAGATGAATTTGTCATGAATTAGAGAGAGGAGGTGCTGTGTTCAGACCTTAATGGAATCCTGCATTAGCAATCTTGTAAATTCCACTGGAATATTTTATGTCAGGCAATAGAGTATAATTTGAGGGCTTCTGTGAGTGGGGGTTTGTTAAGAAAAGACTGATCCTTTTGGGAACAGATCCAGCTTTCTACATAGGTGTCCTGGGTCATGGAAGAAAGGCTGGCTTAGTCAACAAACATTTAATGAGCACCTACTATGTCCTACCCACTAACTTCATGACGCCAAATGTCTCAGGCAAGGAAATCACTCTGGAGAAGGAGACTAAGTCCCCAGACACAATTTTGTCACTTGATAGCAGGGTGAATGTGGAGCAAAGTTCTTAAACTCAACAACCCTGTTTGCAAATCTGCAAAGTGGGCAAAATGGTATCATCCCCCTCTTGGGGTTATGCTGAGGTTTAGAGAAGACAGTCCTTGCCAAGAGGTTAGCCCAGCTCTCAGTGTATACAAAGCTCTTCAGAACTGGCTGTTATTATTACTTATTACCACATGCCAGGCAGAATGTTCCATGCTTCGTTTATGCCGCTGCATCAAGTTTTTTTACGTCATTTCATGGCCATCTGATCCAGCTCCGATATCTGATATACGAGAAAACAGTCTTGCCCAAGGTCACACAATGTGTGATAGTTGGTGACAAAAATTAATGGATGCCAAACCCAGGTAGGTCCCTGGGGCTGCCTAGAAATTCTTTTTCATTTGCTTTGATATAGATGATCACATTTGCTCTGCATAGCAAAGTTAAGTGGTAGTGTTGCTATGATCTCCATGGTACCGATAAGGAAACGGAGGCGTTACAAGACCACGTGGTCTTGCCTTCATCTCCATCATTCCGAATCCTCTCAACAGCCCCATCGCAGGTGATATTTTCATTTTGCAGACTGAGCAGCGGAGGCTTGGAGAGATTAAGCCAATCTCTCAAGGAAAGTACAAGGTAGAGATGGGATTCAAAGTATTGCTCTGATTCTCAAACCCATGGTCTTCCCCCTAACAATGTGGCAAAGTGATTAAGAGTTACAGTTTTGGAATCAGATGCCCTGTGTTCTAATCTATTAAAAATGACAAACCGCTAAAACTGTAGCATCCCTGCCCGCCTGACCGCCACCCCTGCCCCGCCCTGCTTCCCATTCTGGGTTTTGTTTTTCTCCTGAACGCTTATCACATTCTTACAGGTTGCATATGGCATTGTTTATTTTGTTTATTGCCTTCATTCCCTCTCCCAGAATATAAGCTCTGTGAATACAGGAATTTTTTTCCCCTGTTTTATCCATCGCTGTATCTCCACTCCTGGAATATGCTTGGACCAAGGCAGGCATATCCAAAATAATTCAGCCCATGAATAATCTCGACTCCTCCTTTCTACCATTTAGTGGCTGCCAGCTTGCTTCGGTAAGTTACTTATTCCCTCCACACTTCAGTTTCCTCAACAGTAAAATTGAGAAAATGCAATACCTACCTCGCACAAAGGCTGTGAGGATCAACGGGATTAGTGCATATAAAGGGCTTAAGACAGGGTCAGGAACGCAGTAGGTGCTCGATAATTGCTTACTATTACATAATCCGTTGCATGCCAGCACTCTAATGACACCAGGTATCCCTTAATGACATCTACTAGTCCATGTTTGTTTTACATATATTATCAAATTGACTCCTTTAAATGACTACTATCCTCGCTTTACAGATGAGGAGGTGGAGGGATGAAAGTGTGATGCCTTTTGCCGTCATGTCCTTAATCAGCGTCCAGGGAAGGCGTCTTCATAGTATCCCCCAAAGTCAACCATTCCAGGTTTCCTTCTATGGAAGCTGGCATTTCAAGCTTCCATTCATTAAACTTAAAAGCTTTACAGAATCAGTGTTGGTTTGCAGAATGCCTCAGTGACACCCTCCCTTAATTAATGCCAGTCTTAATGTAAAGCCACATTAATAAGACCACTGTATCTTGAGGTCCCGGGTGATACAATGCCCGGGACAACCTATTTATATCCAAGGTATTTAAAATAGTTTCCCTACTCCCACCCTACCAAAAAAAAAAAATCGATTTATACTACATGTTGTTGCAAAATCAGATTTATCACCCAGGGGATTAAGAAAAACGAAGGGCCAATTTAATGACAGGATTTAGTTCATTATTTATCTTCTAGCATGTAAATTATAGATTGTCATAAATTTTTCATTCTTTGGGTGCCCACTACCTAACTCCAGAAAAAGAACGCAGAAGCCTGTATTGCAAAGAGCAAGTGTGCCCTCCCTGGCACAGGGACCATCTCCTCTGCCTTCTGACAGATGATAATCTGTCAGAATGAAAAATTAATGGCCGCTCCCTTAATTCATCATTGCCTGCCTCTTTTCTATTAATGCCTCCCCGCTTCCTCCCTCCCTCCTTCCTCCCTCTGCCTCCATCCACTGCCATGGCAGGAGTCCATTCACCAGCAGTGAACTGGAAGCAGAGAACTGGACTAGCCGTGGGAACAGGAAAAAAAAAATCAAGTCCATTGACCTCTGCACCCACCTGAACAGTACATCTGTTCAAGTGGGAAAGGACTGGTTCTACTCTATCCACTAAATACAGCAGGACCCTGTGATGCAAGTGCCGATGCAGCATGTGGGTACCACCAAGGGCATCTTGAACACTCTACCCCTTAACAAGACCTGTTGTGGGAATTGGGTGGGGCTGTTATGCTGTGTGGAATTTCACTGAGCAAATGATGAGTCTTGGAATTTGGTAGGGAAACTGAAAAGCCATTTGCTCCAACTATTCTGTTTTACAGATCAAAAGACAGGGCTTCGGAAAGGAGATGGCTTTTGCTAAAGGTCATGCAACTGGTGAGATTGGCACCACTGCAAATTATGGATGTCAAACTCAGCTGGGCTCTCAAGGCAAGGTATCGATCTGTTCATTTGTTGTAAATCATCTCTCTTCTAATTCCCTTAAAGACTCTTCCAAATCTCATTCAACTTCCCTAACTCTTCATAGAGATGACACCTCATCATAATAACCAGTTATGCCTTTTACCAAATATTTCTAGCTCTTCTCTTTGTGGATAGATGCTAGGGTTGCACGGCTCTACTCACCTTGAGGTTAGGTTCGCTCATGTGGCTTGCTTTGGCCAATGAAATGTGAGTAGCAGCTTTAAGACCAGGTGTAGAATTAACACATTCCCTTCTCACTGCTGTGGCAATGGTTTAGGTGTGGTAGACTTCAGACCCCATCAGTCTGCGTCCTCAAGTGACCACGATGAGAACACCCCCACCGACCCAGTCTCCACTGACCCAGCTCTCACCCAGTATGAGTGAGAGTTAAATTTTATTGTCTCAAGCCTTTGAGGTACTGGCTCATTTATTTTTCTTACAGCAAAATTTAACTTATTCTGACTTTGAAATTCATGGAAACAATTGAGGTCACCAGGTTCTCCCTTCCCCAGCTTCCTGCAGGTGTATTTACCCGTCATCCTCTCCTTTCCTCCAGGCTGAGTAAATGAGGGATCTCTTCCATAAGATACATCATCTTCTCCTAGCTTCTCAGTTTCTCCCTTCCTTTTGTTTCTGCCTTGTCAACGTCTCCTTTCATTGGCTGCTCCTTGCCTGACCTTTTATCCACTCTCCTTTCTATTTTTCATCCAATATCTTTGAAAGCTGTCTACACTTTTCCTCTCCCATCTCACCTCTATTCCCTCTCAACCCATTGTAACTAGACTTCTCCTCTCAGGGCTCCAGGGACGCTCCTGATGACGCGCAGTGACATCTTGTTAGGTCCAGTTTGTTTACCGTGCTTGACCTTGTCCATGGGTCTGCTACTGTTGATTCTGTCTCCTCCTTGAAATACCAGGACCCTTGGCTTCTGTGACATGTAAGTCTCTCGGATCTTTGCATATCTCTTGGCCAGTTCCTTACTGAAGTATAGTTGATTTACAATGTTGTTAGTTTCAGGTGTACAGCAAAGTGATTCAGTTCTATCTATCTATCTATCCATCCTCTTTCAGATTCTTTTCCATTATAGGTTATTAAAAGATACTGAATATAGTTCCTGTGCTATAAGTAGGTCCTTGTTGTTTATCTATTTTGTATATAATAGTGTGTATCTGTTACTCTCAAACTCCTCATTTATCTCTCCCCCCATTCTTTGGTAACCATAAGTTTGTTTTCTATGTCTATGAGTCTGTTTCTGTTTTGTAATTAAGTTCATTTATGTCATATTTTAGATTCCACATATAAGCGATATCTTATGGTATTTGTCTTTCTCTGTCTGACTTACTTCACTTAGTATGATCATCTCTAGGTTCATCCATATTGTTGCAGATGGAATTATTTCATTCTTTCTTAATGGCTGAGTTTGTATTCCATTGTGTGTGTGTGTGTGTGTATATATATATATATATATATATATACCATATCTTCTTTATCCATTTATCTGTCGATGAGCACTTAGGTTGCTTCCATGTCTTGGCTATTGTAAACAGCACTGCTATGAACATTGGGGTGCATGTATCTTTTCAAATTAGAGTTTTTGTCTTTTCCAGATATATGCCCAGGAGTGGGCTTGCTGGATCATATGGTAATTCTATTTTTAGTTTTTTAAGGAACCTCTGTACTGTTCTCCACAGTGGCTGCACCAATTTACATTCCCACCAACAGTGTAGGAGGTTCCATTTGGAGGAGACAGAGAACCGATGGGGAGGAGGGTGGGGTTTGATATTGTGTATAGCCACAGTCACTCCCACCACTAATCTCTGGCCCTCCCTTCCCTATAATATCCTTAGTTCCTTCCTGCCTTCCATCTTAGTTCAAAGAACCTCAGGCAGCCAGATGAGAGACAGTGTACCATAACACTCAAGAACATGGGCTTTGGAGATCTGTGTGGTCTGGATTTATATTGTGGTTCCATCACATACCAGCTGTGTGACTTTGGGAAAGTTACTTTGCCTCTCTGTATCGCAAAGGCCTTTTCACGCAATAAGTTCTACTCTCCATCATCTACAACATCAGTTGTCCTCCAGAACAAGTTTTCATCTCTTCATTTAAGGTTGTTCAACCCCTCAGGCAGCCTGGGTACCAATGTCCCCCTCCCGAGTTGTATCCGACATCTGTGACCCTCCTTTCTGAATGCTGCCTCAATAGCACTGCCCTTCTTTTGTACTTTAAAAAATAGCACAGACATATGGAAGTAGAGAAAGGGCATAGAATGTGGAATGTGAGTCTTGCCTCCGTGCCTAGCTAACTGACACTGGGCAGAGCATGGAACCCAGCTGAAACTGTACCTGAGCCTCCCTTATTTTAAATCAAAATTCCAAATTAAAAATTAAATTAGAAATCAATAATACCTTTCTTCTCAGGTTTTTCTAAGTATTAAGTGTAATAAGATGCATGTTTTGGGCTTCATCCATTTGTAGGTACCAAGTGAAATGACATTAAAATTAAAATTTGAGCTCTTGACTATGCAGACCTACCCTCCCCCAAGAAATTCATGAATCCTTATGGTATCCACGTGGGTCCAAAAACCAGACTTGTTTTTTTCCCTCTGCCAGCCCACGTCAAGCGTGACAGGATGCTGCTCCTTCAAACGGCCCATGTTCTCGGTGATAGCTTTCCAATGTCTGGGTTTCTGAAGGGTGGGTCCCCTGTCACTCCTCAAGGCTGCTGAACCAGAAACGCCCCTTCTGAATCCCGAGGCGAAGGATCCGAGTTGTAAGTCTTGAAAAGTGAGAGGGAGGATACTTCTCTGTGCCGTGCCAAGATCGGTGGCCGCACAGTTTGTTGCCTGAGCTCCAGGTGTCACAAGGTTTGGTACTAAAACTTTCCCACACTCTTCCATGCCTCGCTGGACCAGGATTTCATACATTGCTTCTGGCCCAAGAGTTCACTGAGAGGCCACACAGAGGATGGGGCTCTGCTCCCCTCCCATCACTGGTGCTCAGGTGCCGTGGCACTAGAGCCCAGACACATCCAACATTGGTGGACTGGAAACACCAGCACTACGCCGGAGACTTAGACGGTATCTCAGGAAATGTGACACCTGCTCGGTTGTGGTATCACATGACTAAGTTGCTTGAGACTCAAAAGTATTACCGCACTGAGCGATGCCCACGTTTCCAGTCGTTTTCTTTTTATTTATTTATATTTTTTATTGGAGTATAGTTGCTTTACAATATTGTGTTAGTTTACACTGTACAGCAAAGTGAATCAGCTATACGTGTACATATATCCCCTCTCTTTTGGATTTCCTTCTCATTTAGGTCACCACAGAACATCGAGAAGAGATCCCTGTGCTATACAGTAGGTTCTCATTAGTGATCTATTTTTTACATAGTATTAATAGTGTATATATGTCAGTCCCAATCTCCAAATTCATCCCACCCTCCCCTTTCCCTCTTGGTATTCATATGTTTGTTCTCTACGTCTGTGTCTCTATTTCTGCTTTGTATATAAGATCGTCTATATTAATCTTTTCAGATTCCACATACATGCATTAATATACGATATTTGTTTTTCTTCTTGAAGCCACAGGAAGTGCACATCTTCTCCCCCCCAGTAGCTAGAATTCTCCTTCCTTTTTTAAAAAATTAATTGATTAATTAATTTTATTTTTGGCTGTGTTGGGTCTTCCTGCTGTGCACAGGCTTTCTCTAGTTGTGGCGAGGGGGGCTACTCTTCGTTGTGGTGTGTGGGCTTCTCATTGTGGTGGCTTCTCTTATGGAGCACAGGCTCTAGGGCACGTGGGCTTCAGTAGTTGTGGCATGTGGGCTCAGTAGTTGTGGCTCCTGGGCTCTAGAACACAGGCTCAGTAGTTGTGGTGCACGGGCTTAGTTGCTTCGCAGCATGTGGGATCTTCCCGGACCAGGGCTCTAACCCGTGTCCCCTGCATTGATAGGCGGATTCTCAACCACTGCGCCAGCAGGGAAGCCCAAGAATTCTCCTTCCTTTGGATGCTCATGACTTGCAGTTGAATCTGACTTGCAATGAATGCTAGCCTCTGTCTTCTCTTTAGAGTGTCTTCCCAGGAGCCTCTGTTCCTTCCTCTAACATGACCCCTGGTGCACCCTCACTCATCAGATATGTCTGAAATATTCCCGAATCCCTCTGTTGTCTGGGACCCTCTTCCAACTGGCTCCTTATCTCTGGAGTTGCAAATGGGTGGGACTATCTTCCTCCTCCAGCCACCAGAAGCACCCTGAAGCCCAGCTTTGCCCAGCTAAGACCAATTCTACAAAATTCAGTGCACCACGCGGGCACTCAGAGGTTAACTTCCTTTCCTCCTACCCTGTTCTAGCATGACCTTGAAGACAGAATGTCAGGACTTGTGAACATTACATTCTTTCTCTTTCCCATCCATCTCACCAGTAATTTTTCCCCTCTCGCTTGAATAAAACAACATCAAAAAATAGATTGGCTTGATTTCCCAGTAAATTGCCATTGCATAAGTGTCTGTTACTTTGCATGGCTGGAATATTCAGGGGGAATTAATGATAGTGTTCAGTGGCTACTACGAAGATTTATGTGTGGATCCAGGGAGATTTGCATTCTTTCTTTCTATCTTCCCCCCCCCCACCCCTTCAAGTAATAATAAAGATTACAAAAGAGAAATAAACAGGACAAGTTAATCTGAAATGAATCTTTAATCAGGTTTCACGTGTTTGAAGCAAACGTCTCCTTTGTTTGAGCACCGCTGCAGAGGCAGGGCCCGGAGACACCATTTTGTAGATGGATCCGCAAAGTCAAAGCCATTCTGACAGAAATCAAACAAGAAATAATTTCTCCCTGAAGGAATTCTGTTTTCGCTTAATGACGGCTGGAGTGTTTCTGTCGAAATGGCATAACGGTGGTTTTTAATTACGAGTCTTCCTGTCCGGTTTAATGGCAAGACTTTTACTTATTTGGTATTTTCCCTGAGCTCAGAAGCTCATTTGTTGAGTGTGGGCTTGCCAAATGCAGAGTTTACCCCAAGGTGAAGAAGTGAATTAGCTGCTAAAAGCTGACCCGTGCCCAAACTTCCCCTTTATGGAGGAGAAGGAGACTGACCTGGCCAGTGGGACTCCATAGGGTCAAGTTGGAGCTGGACACTTATTTCCTAAGACCATGGGAGTGGAACTAATTAAAGCAGCCAGGCTAGCCAATGGGGTAAGAGCCCCAAGCCCCAGAATCCCAAACTCAATCTAAACCATCCACAAGGACCAGGGTTCAGGCCAGGCACCTAACCGTTCAAACAGTTAAGGATGGACTGGTGTCGTGTAGTGGAAAGGCACTTGCCATGCTCTCACTGGCACTGTTTTCCAGCTCTGCGGAACACTGGGGTCATTTAACCCCCCTGAACTTCAGCCTCCAACGCCTAAGATGGAGACTTAAAGGGAGAAACCTATCTCAGGAAAAAGTGAGTTGAAATCCACTCCTTGCCTCTTGCCCATCTGCAGAGTTACTTAAGCTCTCTGAGTGTCCTTGGCAACACGGAGAAAACACGGATGCAGAAAATATTAGGAATCGTGTAATGTTCTCGTATGAAATTTGAAGGAGCTCAAACTATTCAAACCCAGCTCTGTTCCGCATTTGCTGCTGGAGAGAAAGCTGACATTATCTTCGGGTGTCTTGGCGTTGCTATTTATTTATTTATTTGGCTGTACCGGGACTTAGTAGTGGCAGGTGGGCTCCTTAGTTGTGGCATGTGAACTTTTAGTGGCGGCATGCATGTGGGATGTAGTTCCCTGACCAGGGATCGAACCTGAGCCCGCTGCGTTGGGAGCAGGGGGTCCTATCCACTGCACCACCAGGGAAGTCCCTCTCTTGGCTTTGAACGGCTGAACATGTACATAATGCCTTTCCTTTGTTTCTTGGCTGCCTAATGAATTGAGTTAGAGTATCTTAGTAACTAATAGGTCGCTAGATCTTGGGCCTGGATGGTTACAGGTTTTACAGTAAGACTATAGGTGGGCAGGGTGAAGCATCTGTATGTTTTCCAATTTGGTATACAAGCTGTAGAGCTCAGCACGATTCTGGCTTAACACATATATGTGGAATCTAGAAAAATGGTACAGATGAACCTATTTACAGGGGAGGAAAAGAGACGCAGACATAAAGAAGGGATGTGTGGACTCGGGGTGGGGGGCGATGGGATGAATTGGGAGATTGGGATTGACACATATACACTACCATGTGTAAAACAGATAGCTAGTGAGAACCTGCTGTATAGTGCAGGGAGCTCAGCTCGGTGCTCTGTGATGACCTAGGTGGGTGGGATGGGGGTGGGAGGGAGGAGGTCCAAGAGGGAGGGGATATATGTATACATACAGCTGATTCACTTGGTTGTACAGCAGAAACTATACTCCAATGAAAGAAAAATAAAGAATGAGGTAGGGCTTCCCAGGAAAGTAGGGGGAGGGATTAGCTGCCTTTTTTTCTTCTATACTGCTAAAGTTTCCTTTCTTCTCCCTACCGTGTAATTCTATGTGGATGTGGGTGGTTCTAGGGGAGGGTGGGAAAGGTTGTTGAATTAATTACAGTAGGAAATTACTGTAATTTTGGAGGTGACAGAATCTTCGTGAAAACCACACTCTCTGCATCAAGCTTGGCTGAGAACGTTCTCTTTCTTCAGTGCGTTGGTCAGCTGGACAATAATGGCACCTGAATTTCACTGCCAAGGCATCTCCACCCTAATTTGCAGGCCCCTAGGACCACAGCAAAGGAGGGTGAGGAACTTGAAACAGTAACAAGTATTATCTTGATTTTGATCCATATAATAGATGCTCAATTAAGTATACATTGGATGAAAACAGAATCTACCAACCAGTGATGCTGTGGATCTAGTAGGCATTCAATAAATAGTTATTGAACAACAAAGTTCTATAGCTTTGGATGACTTGATTAGCCTCTCCTGCATTTTATTTGCAATGTCTCCTCCATATCACATTTTATGAATTTATAATCATTAACTAGAATTAATAACTTCTTATTTTATGAGTTTAGGCGCATTCACCTTAAATCTTTTCTGGAATGATGCAGAGCAAAGGAATTAAAAAAAAAGAAAGGAGGAGGGACTTCCCTGGAGGTGCAGTGGTAAAGAATCCGCCTGCCAAGGCAGGGGACACAGGTTCAAGCCCTGGTCCAGGAAGATCCCACGTGCCGTGGAGCAACTAAGCCTGTGAGCCACAACTACTGAGCCTGCGTGCCACGACTACTGAAGCCCGCGCACCTAGAGCCCATGCTCCGCAACAAGAGAAGCCACCGTAATAAGAAGTCCACATACCGCAACGAAGAATAGCCCCCACTCGCTGCAACTAGAGAAAGCCCGCGTGCAGCAACGAAGATCCAACACAGCCAAAAATAAAAAAGAAATAAAAAAAAAAAGAAAGGAGGAAAGAGTAGGTTTAAGTATTTTGCATACCATGGAGTGGTATTTAAGAAGAGAAGATTCGACTTGACCGTATGAATCATTCATTGGCTAAGATGCCAAAGAAATAATTGCAGCGGTGGAGACCTCATGCTCCGTGGCGTTGAATAGTCATATACTTGGGATTCAGGCTTTTTGATGTTCACCTTTCATCCTAGAGGCAGCAGTTCATACCTCTTTTGCAAGAGCCTGACTTTGGGAGATAGTTCAGATACGAGGAGTATCAGGAATTTATATTTATTTCTGAATCAGACAAGAGCAACTCCCCCAAAATTCTTGAAGATTAAGAATTTAGTTCTGAGTGTAATGATAGAATAACAAGTTTTAAGAGTCTAAAGGGTCCAAGGAAACATCGAATCAAACAGTCTCAATAAGTGGCCATCTAGTCTCTGCTTAAATATCACCAGTGATGAGGAACTCACTACCTTATGAAGAAGTCTCTTGTTACATAACTCCAAGGCTATGCTGTTGAAATTGATCTCCCTGTAACTTCCACACACACACCCCCCCCACACCCTGTAAGAAGTCTGACTCTCTTCTCCTCATCATTCACATGTTTGAAATCATTGACCGTGCATCACTGAGTTTCCTCTTTTCCAGGAGAAGCACTCCCAGTTCCTCTAGCCGCTTCGCACATGGTCTGGGTATCAGTCACTCACACTTTAGTATGAAAGTCACTACTTGAAGAGGATTTGCATTGAGAACTGGCCTGTTGCAGCATGCACATCTGATCCAGGCACAGCTGATTATGGTTAGGAATATGACCAAGTGTCAACAAACTTCTTTAGGGAAGCCTTCCCTGCCTCCAACATTAGGTCAATTTTTCTTTTCATAATTTCTCTCTGTGCTGTATACTTTCCCTTGGAAGTACTTTGCAAAATCACAATCTTATAATTAATCATTTGATTCTTTGCTTTCCCCTCCCAAGGGCTCCATGAGGTTGAGGCTGTCTCTGGTTTTGCTCTCCAATAAATCCCCTCTGCTCTGCACAGTGACTGGCACATAGGCGCTCAAAATTATCTATTAAATGAATGAATCATCTGGACCTCAAGGGTCACTTTCTAGCAATTTTTCTTTCTTTTTTTTTTTTTTCTGTGGTACGCGGGCCTCTCACTGTTGTGGCCTCTCCCTTTGCGGAGCACAGGCTCCGGACATGCAGACTCAGCGGCCATGGCTCACGGGCCCAGCCGCTCCGCGGCGTGTGGGATCCTCCCGGACCGGGGCACGAACCCGCATCCCCTGCATCGGCAGGCGGACTCTCAACCACTGCACCACCAGGGAAGCTCCCAACTTTCTAGCAATTTTTGAGCTTGGATCTTAGATACACAGGAGGTGATTACCACCACCCCGCCCTCCCCCACAAATAACGAGGGTTAATTCTCTCCTTTAAATTAGGGGAGATGTTTCTCACCAGCCCAACTCTTACTTGTCTTGTAGGGACATTGTCCGTTGTAGGGTATTTGTCAAAGCCCTTAAAATGAAAGAATTGGCTACATCTGATTTTGACTGCTTCTGCTCCCAGACTGCTGACCTTCCTGTGTGACCTTGAACAAGCTTCCTCATCTCTGGACCTCAGTTTCTCCATTTGTGTTACCAAGGGACTGGAAGAGATGTTCTCGTAGGGACCTTCCTGTGTGCGTCCGTGGGCAGTGAGTCTGCCCACTCCGCACATTATAATTTTTCCTGCACTAGGCTGAACTCACAAAGCACCTTGTAAGGAGGTCCTTCAAAAGTTATGTGAACTCCACGTGGCTTCCGGAAAGCAGTGATAAAGTGAACTAACAGAGTTCTGAGCCTTGGGGGACAGCCGGGCCGGAACAAAAAGATCCACTTTCTGGCTGCCGCTGTGGCCAGGCCAAGACTAGGTGACAGCAGAGATGCAGAGTCCTGTGTGAGCTGGCAGGCCCGCTCTCCACTGTAATCAGTAGGGGGAAGCAGCCAGGGGGCAGGTCTCGGGGTGGGAGGTGTTAATCGGAGACTGGAGGCCTGCGTGGAGGTTGCTTGGGCCAGGGTGGTGGACTGGGCTGGGGGATGCCCCTCTATTAGTGCTGGGCCTCTTGTTGATATCAACTCCTTAGTTCTCCTAAGAGCCTTGGGAGTGTCAACTGGGAAAAGAAATGCACAACCTAAAAGTTGAGAATTCTATTTTATTTGGCAGACAAAACCAAGGACTTAAACCCGAAAGACAGCCTCTCAGATAGGTCTGAGGGCCTGCTCCGAAGAGATAAGGGAGGAGCAGGGATACAGAGGAGTTTTGCAACAAATACCAGGTGGTAGGGACATCGAAAGATCATTGTTAATTAAAGAAAACCAGACATTTCAAGTTAATGAATTTAGCGCTTTTCTATGTATGGGAAGATGCAAGAGTCTGGTCTCACCGAAATCATTCCTTTGATATAAACCTTAAGTATCTAGGGCCACTATTCTGAATCCCCAAGGGGTGCATATCTGGGGGCAGCTGCCGTGGCTGAGGGCTTGATGGCCGCAACATCCTTTGTTTACTGATATGGCGGGCGACATTTTTCATCCGCAGGAGGAAGGAATTCTTCCTGGTAGATGAAGAAACTGAAATACATGGAGGTTAAAATATTTGCTGAACAGTGTTACCTGGAGTAGGTTGAACTGGTATTACAAAGAGCGCCCCCTGACTTCAGAGGCTTAAAGAACAAGGGGGTTGAATTATTTCTGCTGATTGAGTCCAAAGGGAATGTTCCAGGCAGACAGGTGGCTTGGATCACACGGTTATTCGTGGTCTCAAATTCTTTGCACTTATTAGTGTCTGTGCCACCTCCTGGGGCCGTATTGTCATTCCCAGTAAGTAATAAATCATAAATACAGGAAGGTCACACATGCAAGGGTCTATGCAAGGTTGAAAGTTACACACACACACACGCACACAGAGCACGCACACTTCCACTTTCGCTCTTTTGGGGAGATCTTCCACCTCTTTTCCGAAGGGCTATCAAATGTAGCGTGTGAGTCCTGGGCGGTCACATCTCTGACACGACTCTATTGCTGTTGCACAAGTTGACGGGTTTTGGTGGACACCCAGGGCCTTCCTCCTTTTACATTACTCTTTTCCCGGTGTTTGAATGACCAGTCCCTTCGCATCCTTCAGTCCCAGGCCACACGTCACCTCACAGAGCTGGCCCCTCTCTCTAGGCATGGCTTTCATCTGGAGTTTTCTGTCTTCAATCTCAGCCATGTAGGATTCATCGATCTGAACCAGGGGACTTTCTGAGATGGTCTGATTTCCTCCCTGGCTTGGGGAGGCCATGGAAAGGAGAGAAAGTGTGCAACCAACGCTCTTGCTAATGTTGCTAAAGAAGAGAAAGCAAAGCAAGAGGCCGCTGGCGGGGAGCAGCCGTTCAGCCACCGACTGGGTAATTGGAAGCCCTCCTGTGTGAGTCCTCATTAAGGCTGAGAGATATGGATCATTTTCTAATGACGCCTCTTTGATCCCAGCAGCTCAGCGTGCAACCTGCCTCCACGGTTGGGCTGCACGTCAGGAGAGCCGGTGGGGTCTGCAGCCAGCCTGCCTGCCATATGCTGTTTCTTATAATTAGCAGGTGCTGGGGGTGTGGGCTGGGTACCCAGAGGGCAAGGTGGCTGCGTGTGCCAGGGAAGTTCTTGTGAGCCAGACCCAGAACTCAGGAAGAGAAAGAAGGTGGCTGGGCGGGGGGTGGGGGTGGGTGATGTACAGCCCCTGAGGCAGTACAACGTGATGGCCAGGAGGGAGATCTCTGTCTCCAGATCGTTTGATTCCTGAATTTATGACCTACTGCTGCAAATGGATGAATTTTCAATCCTGGAATTGTAGTCATTCCTGTAGGTCTGGGGTGGGAGATATTTTGGGATAGTTCTTTTGATGTCTCTATCATACCATGGAAAGAACCATCAGAATATGAGCTCTCCTCTGAGCAGTCAGTCTTTAATGGTATTGGTTATATTGTATTTTTCCCTAGTTTTTGGTTTACAGATTTTTCTTTTGGAGCAAGGTTTTCAAACAGTGAAATGCTTAAATTTGCCTAATGGCAAACCTTGATAAATACATACACCTACATGTAACTCAAACCCTTATCACAATATAGAGTATTATCATCACCCCAGAGGGTTCCCTCAAGCCTCTTCCTGGTAGTTTCCCCCCTGGAGGCAAATACTGTTTTGATTTTTCTGTCCTTCCTCAATAGTTCTTTCTGTTCTAAGATTTCACAGGAATGGAATCATACACTGTATACTGTTTTGTCTATGGTCACTTCACTCAGTGTAATGCTTTTAAGAGCCATCTGTGTTGCTGCATGTATCACAGGTTATTCCTTTTTCTTGCTGAGTAATGTTCCATTTGCATAGATATACCACAGTTTGCTGATAACATTCTCCTACTGAGAGACATCTGGTATGTTTCTGATTATCAGCAATTACAAATAAAGCTGCTATGAAAAAGTTTTTGCACAAGTCCTTTTGTGAATGTATGTTTTCTTGATCCTGCGTAAATATTTGGGGATGGAGTTGTTGGATCGTGGGGTCAATATACGTTTAGTTTTCTAAGAAACTGCTAGACTTTTTGTCTCCCCACAGGAGTTATATAATCAATGTATTTTTAAAGCCACATATAAGAGTTCCAGTTGCTCCACAATTTCATTAAGATGTGGTGTTGTGAGTTTTTTGTTTGTTTTAAATTTAGCCATTCTGTGGGTGTGAAGTGGTATTTCATTTAGTTTAAATGTGTTTTCCCTGATGACTTTTGATGTTGAGCACTTTTCCCATGCTTATTGGCCATTTGAATATATGGAGTGTTTTGAGAATCCCCTGGCGGTCCAGTGGTTAGGACTCCATGCTTTCACTGCCGAGGGCATGGGTTCAATCCCTGGTCGGGGATCTAAGATCCTGAAAGCCACACAGAGCGGCCAAAAAAAGAAAAAAAAGAAAAGAAAAGAAAAGAAAGAATATATGGAGTGTTTTAAAAGTTCATTGGCTCATTAAAAAAATGTTTTGTTTTTTTAAAATTTTATTTTATTCTGGATAAGAGCATGGACTTGATTCAGTGAGATCAAGAATCAATTCTGGCTCCTCCACTTATCTGTGTGGGTTTGGGAAAGTCCCTTTAACTCTCTAGGGTATAATTTTCTCATCTGTAAATAGGGTTAAGTTAATAGGGCTGTTTGAGGAGAAGGGGCAATGCATTGAAAGCACAAGGCACAGTTCCTGGAACATTTCAGGAGATCAACGCATGGGAGCTTGACTATTGCTCTTGTTTGTGGTCAAGGTGGCAAAGCCAGAGCTTGGAACTTTGCTGGGGTCTACTATATGTTTGTTGAATGAAAAGAAAGTTGAAACTACCTCCAGGACTCCTTCTAAAAGTCTTTGTGTTGATGCAATACCACAAATATGAAAAATGATGTTGGAGGAGGTCATTGAGAGGACATGGCCATGGGTTGACCCACAAACTGGACCCGGGCAATCGGAGGGTCCTCACCCCCTCCCCTGTCCTTGGAATTTACACTCCGCCCACTGTTCCCACAGTGGAAGCTCTTCCAATGATGCATCCTTGAGAGAGGGAGGTGTTGAGATCACCTGGACAGGATAGTGACTGAATCCCATTGAGGTCTCTCTATAAGCTGTTAAAATTCTGGTGGTCAGATGTTGAGATCTGCTCGCTCTGCAGCCACCCAAGATAAGCCTCGGATGCAAGTTCCCTTGCTTATTGCCATCTACCAATCTGGAGTGGTCTGCCTCTCTTTGGTCTTTCCTTGCCCTCTTTTTACGGGGCCCAGCTTGCATTGCAAATGAACAGACTTTAGAGGTTTCAAATATTTCCAGAGACCTGATTCCATTTCATTTTCACCACCACCCTTTCAGGTAGGTGTTGTCACCCCCATTTTATAGCTTAGGAACCTGAGGCTCAGAGAAGTGAAATGTTTGACCAAGATCACACAGTGTCTCAGTGCTATAGCCAAGGTCTGTCCCCACATGCTCAGATGTTTAATCCAGGCTCCTTCTACCATCCTGTCTCATGTGGCTCTGGGCCAAGCCTCAGTCACCCCATCTGCAATGTGAAGGAGCTCATGAAGGTGAATTCTGAGGTTCTGTCTGCCCTCTGGGTTTGTATATCTGGAAGACAATGGTTTTTTTTTTTGTTGTTTGTTGGTTTGGGTTTTTTTTGCAGTACGCGGGCCTCTCACTGTTGTGGCCTCTCCCGTTGTGGAGCATAGGCTCCGGACACACAGGCTCAGCGGCCATGGCTCACGGGCCCAGCCGCTCCGCGGCATGTGGGATCTTCCCGGACCGGGGCACGGACCCGTGTCCCCTGCATCGGCAGGCGGACTCTCAACCACTGCGCCACCAGGGAAGCCCCGACAATGGGTTTTATGATGTAGGGTATTCCTTAGGGCAGGCAAATCTTCATCCAAGGCAGGGGAGAAAGAGAAGTCCCCCAAATTCCTAAGGACCATGTCTAGGCTAGGGCACAGTTCATAAAAAGACTTGTTTGGTTGAAAGTGGTGGGATTTGCCATTTACCCAGTGATTAATGTCTCGTAATCCGTCCATCCATCCATCCATCCATCCCTCCGGTATAGTAAAGATCATGTCAGATAAAGGTAAAGATCATGTCAGGTAAAGATCATGTCAGATATTTGCCATACATTTCCAACCCTACAACAATGCTCCAAAGAGGACTGTGCTACCCCATTTTGCAAATTAGGAAGCTGAGATTCAAAGAGGTGAAATGATACATTCAGTGCAATAGGACGGGGTAGGGGCTATACCAGGATTCACGTGTATGTGTCTTCAAAGCCCACGTTTTCCCCACCTGTCCCTTGCTGCCTGCACCTTGGCTGGAGGTGGGGGGTGGTCCCAGTTAATCTGCTCAAGTTAAATTTGGTTCAAATTTCTTCCTAATGAAAGCCATCCAGCTAGGATCTCAGCAAGATCCATTATGGAGTAACTGACTGCCAGAGATTGCCAATAGGTAATTAATATAGAGTAATGATGAGTGATAAGAGATGAAGATCTAAAGTGAACTATTAAACGACAATATCATTTTCTTGTCTTCTTCCTTTATGCACACTGACAGGAAGAGAGTTGACATGGTAATTTTATAAAACTCTCTGACACTTCCTGTTAACTCCCCTCCATTAGCTTAGTATGATAATTGGCAAGAACAGACACACGGGAATAGGAAACACACACTTGAAAGATGGAGAGGTGCCTCACAACGGGACGTGGTACCCTTGTGTCTCTTAGGGCTCAGGATTCCAAAGCAGAGCCTGAATGGTGCACTCAAAATGATAAGTATTTCCTGGGCACATCTAGGAGTAGAGAATGTGCATGCTAGAATTGCAGAAGCAGAGGGAAAAGTGGACTTTCTACTCCAATCCTTTGTTTATATTCTGATTCCATTTGGTACACATTTCTGCCTCCTCCCCGCTTGCCTAAATATTACCCATCCTATCCTTCAAAGCCCAGCTGACTCTCCCATAGCCAGAATCCTACATCACATTCTCCTGACTTTGAACATACACTTGGGGGCAGGACCCCAGACTTTAGAGTTTGTCCATGACTGTGGGTAACGTGTGCGCAGTGGTCTGGAGTCTCCACTTCCCAGAGAACTCCTATAACCCAAACTCCTCACTTTTATTTACTTATATTTTAAAATTTTATTTTATTGAAGTATAGTTGATTTACAATGTTGTGTTAATTCCTGCTGTACAGCAAAGTGATTCAGTTATATATATATATATATATAAAATATATATACACATTCTTTTTCACATTCTTTTCCATTATAGTTGATCACAGGATTCTTTTTTTTAATAAAAAAATTTCTTTTTGGCCCCGCTGCCCACCACGTGGCTTGTGGGATCTCAGTTCGCTGAAGAGGGATTGAGCCCAGGCCACAGCAATGAAAGCCCAGAATCCTAACGACTGGACCACCAGGGAATTCCCCAAAGATATCGAATATAGTTCCCTGTGCTATACAGTAGGACCTTGTTGTTTATCCATTCAAAAATAATGGTTTGACTCCCATTTACCACTGCAATAAAAAG
This sequence comes from Tursiops truncatus, assembly GCF_011762595.2. Classification (NCBI taxonomy): domain Eukaryota; kingdom Metazoa; phylum Chordata; class Mammalia; order Artiodactyla; family Delphinidae; genus Tursiops; species Tursiops truncatus. The sequence continues at coordinate 31,015,603 of NC_047048.1, forward strand.
AATAAAATACCTAGGAGTAAACCTACCTAAGGAGACAAAAGACCTATATGGAGAAAACTATAAGACACTGATGAAAGAAATTAAAATTGATACAAACAGATGGAGAGATATACCATGTTCTTGGATTGGAAGAATCAATATTGTGAAAATGACTATACTACCCAAAGCAATCTACAGATTCAATGAAATCCCTATCAAACTACCAATGGCATTTTTCACAGAACTAGAACAAAAAATTTCACAATTTGTATGGAAACACAAAACATCCCGAATAGCCAAAGCAATCTTGAAAAAGAAAAACGGAGCTGGAGGAATCAGGCTCCTGGACTTCAGACTATACTACAAAGTTACAGTAATCAAGGCAGTATGGTACTGGCACAAAAACAGAAATATAGATCAATGGAACAGGACAGAAAGCCCAGAGATAAACCCACGCACATATGGTCACCTTATCTTTGATAAAGGAGGCAAGAGTATACAATGGAGAAAAGGCAGCCTCTTCAATAAGTGGTACTGGGAAAACTGGACAGCTACATGTAAAAGAATGAAATTAGAACACTCCCTAACACCATACACAAAAATAAACTCAAAATGAATTAAAGACCTACATGTAGGACCAGACACTATAAAACTCTTAGAGGAAAACATAGGCTCTATGACATAAATCACAGCAAGATCCTTTTTGACCCATCTCCTAGAGAAATGGAAATAAAAACAAAAATAAACAAATGGGACCTAATGAAACTTAAAAGCTTTTGCACAGCAAAGGAAACCATCAACAAGACGAAAAGACAATCCTCAGAATGGGAGAAAATATTTGCAAATGAAGCAACTGACAAAGGATTAATCTCCAAAATTTACAAGCAGCTCATGCAGCTCAATATCAGAAAAACAAAAAACCCAATCCAAAAATGGGCAGAAGACCTAAATAGACATTTCTCCAAAGAATATATACAGATTGCCCACAAACATATGAAAGGATGTTCAACATCACTAATCATTAGAGAAATGTAAATCAAGACTACAGTGAGGTATCACCTCACACCAGTCAGAATGGCCATCATCAAAAAATCTACAAACAATAAATGCTGGAGAGGGTGTGGAGAAAAGGGAACCCTCTTGCACTGTTGGTGGGAATGTAAATTGATACAGCCACTATGGAGAACAGTATGGAGGTTCCTTAAAAAACTAAAAATAGAACTACCATACGACCCAGCAATCCCACCACTGGGCATATGGTGGGATTATACCCTGAGAAAACCATAATTCAAAAAGAGTCATGTACCACAATGTTCATTGCAGCTCTATTTACAATAGCCAGGACATGAAAGCAATCTAAGTGTCCATCGACAGATGAATGGATAAAGAAGATGTGGCACATATATACAATGGAATATTACTCAGCCATAAAAAGAAACGAAATTGAGTTATTTGTAGTGAGGTGAATGGAACTAGAGTCTGTCATACAGAGTGAAGTAAGTGAGAAAGAGAAAAACAAATACCATATGCTAATACATATACATGGAATCTAAAAAAAGAAAAGAAAAGAAAAAAAAGGGTTCTGAAGAACCTGGGGCAGGACAGGAATAAAGACACAGACGTAGAGAATGGACTTGAGGACACGGGGATAGGGAAGGGTAAGCTGGGACGAAGTGAGAGAGTGGCATTGACTTATATACACTACCAAACGTAAAATAGAGAGCTAGTGGGAAGCAGCCACATAGCACAGGGAGATCAGCTCGGTGCTTTGCGACCACCTAGAGGGGTGGGATAGGGAGGGTGGGAGGGAGACGCAAGAGGGAGGAGATATGGGGATATATGTATATGTATAGCTGATTCACTTTGTTATAAAGCAGAAACTAACACACCATTGTAGAGCAATTATACTCCAATAAAAATGTTAAAAAAAAATGGTTTGCATCTGCTAATCCCAAACTCCCAATCCATCCCCAAATTCCTTACTTTTCTATAGGGGAACCTGAGCCCAGAGAGGCCCCAGGGATTCCAATGAATGAAGCTGAAGTTTGTTGAGTCATTGGAATTTTTTCTTAGAACTTGATTTTAAATTTATTTATTTTATTTATTTATTTTTGGCTGCACTGGGTCTTGGTTGCTGTGCACGGGCTTTCTCTAGTTGCGGAAAGCGGGGGCTACTCTTCGTTGTGGTGCGCGGGCTTCTCACTGTGGTGGCTTCTTTTGTTGGGGAGCACAGGCTTTAGAGCGCAGGCTCAGTAGTTGTGGCACATGGGCTCAGTTATTGTGGCGCATGGGCTTAGTTGCTCCACGGCATGTGGGATCTTCCCAGACCAGGGTTCGAACCCGTGTCTCCTGCATTGGCAGGTGGATTCTTTAACCACCGCGCCACCAGGGAAGTCCAGAACTTGATTTAAAAACCTTTGCCTGAGGTCCCCATATTGCCAACAGAAACAACTGTGGTATATGGGATGAATTGAATAGTGTTGCCCCCCCCCAATTCATATGTTGAAGTCCTAACACCCCCAGTAACTCAGATGTGACTGTATTTGGAGATGGTGGTCTTTACAGATGGTGATTAAATTAAAATCAGGGCATTCGGATGGGCCCTCATCTAATCTCACTGGTGTCCTTACTTATAAGGAAATAAGAGGAAATTTGGACACAGACACAAACAGAGGAAAGGCACAGGGAGAAGACAGCCATCTACAAGCCAAGGAGAGAGGCCCGGAACAAATCCTTCCTTCATGGCCTTCAGAAAGAACCAACCCTGCCGACACCCTGATCTCGGACTTCCAACATCCAGAACTGTGAGAAAATAGATTTTTGTGGTTTAAGCCATGTAGTCTGTGGTACTTTGTTACAGCAGCCCTAGCAAACAAACACAATTAGCCAAATAAACAGTAATACTATTTCAATAAATATAAAGACTTCTGCTATTATTAATAGCATTATCTTTTGACAGCGGCTCTACCATCACATGGGCTGCTGTATTATACATCTTAGCCCATTTATTCATAGTCTTTTCCTTTGATGGCAGCACAAGTTTCTCTGGTCCTAAATGTAGAATGCTACTGTGGACCAGCCAAAGTGGATGAATGACAAGAGGCACATTAGATGAGTCGCAGGGCGAGGCTGAGCCCTGGCATCTGTTTGGGTCAGAAGGAGAAGATAGGACAGGATATTGTTAATCAGGTGGCTTGACATTTGATGAGATTGGAACCTAGCTTGGAGCACTGTGATTGTATTTCTGCCAAGCCCTGGAATGTATGGGTGAGTGAGACAGTCTTTCTGTGCTTTTCCAGACGCCAGAACATCTCCAGGAAGCCCTGGAGGCTACTATATGCGTGACTGGATAGCTCCTTCCTTCACTCACTCATTCATTCATTCACCCATTTATTCATTGAAATAAACATTTAGAACAGCACTGTAGCGTCACTGAAAGAGCATGTCTTTGGATTAAAATCTTGGCTCTGCCGTATGCTAGCCATGTGACCTTGGTGAAACCACTTAACCTCTCTGAGCCCTGATTGGGGTGAATTAAGGCAGCCTGCTCCCATCGCTGCCAGTGACTCTGACCTGGGATTTTAGGGTAGGGCTGAGAAGACAGAAACCCACAGGGCTTGCCAACTTCAAATCCCTGAATGATTTCCTTGGTGGAAATAGAGGTACTGTCAAAGTAGTAAATGTCCACAAAATCTTATATAAATTAAACTCCCATCCATGTTGCAATATCTTTTTCTCCCTTCCTTCCTTCGTTCCTTCCTTTTTTCCTTCCTTCCTCCCTCCCTCCCCATCCCTCCCTCCCCATCCCTCCCTCCCTCTCTTGACTTCTCTCTTTTCCTGCAACCAGGCTTTTTCCTTCACCATAACAATCTACTTCCTGTTGTGTGCTGAATTATGTCTTCTCCAGAAGCTATGTTGAGGTCTAATCCCTCGTACCTGTGAACGTGACCTCCTTTAGAAATGGGGTCTTTTTGGATGTAATTAAGATATAAATTAGGATGGAGTCAAGATGGAGTAGGGTGGACCCTTAATCTGACATGACTGGTGTCCTTATAAGGAGAGAAGAGACACAGAGACAGACACATCCAGAGAGGAGGATGCCATGTGACAACGGGGGGCAGAGATGGGAGTTTTGCAGCTTCAAGCCAAGGAAGGCCAAGGACTGCGAAAGAGAGCATGACCCTGCTGACACCTGGATATCAGACTTCTGGCTTCCAGAACTGTGAAAGGATACATTTCTGTTGTTTGAAGCCACATAAGTTGTGTTACTTTGTAATGGTAGCCTTAGGAAACGAACACACTCCCCTCAGGCAGCTTTTCACCCACACAATACTGATCCTGGAGGCGTGGCTTGCTTGCCATCTCGGTACTGGGGTTGGTCTCTTACCTGCTTCACCACCAAAACCTAGAGAAGAAACTTCCCGTGGGCCACTGTGTTCGTGCCTTGCGCCAGGGCTGGATGCTATTAACAAACTGTAACGGGGAAGAGCCAAATCTGATTACGTGCTGGATCTGTTTCTTTTACTTTACCCTTTGCTTCCCATTGCTTTTGTTCACTAAAAGGATACTGTCTATACATAATGGTCTGCCTCGGGGAACCCTGCCCCTCTGCCTGAATGCTAAACCAAAGTGCCTTTGTTCAGGGAAGCATCCTGTGTGTGGATGGTTGCAAGAAAGAAGAAATTAACACATTCCCTCCCTGAGGCTGGCCATTCCAGGGCATATTTGCAAAACTTATGGCCTTTTTACTTCACTTCCTCATCTTCTCCCCCTCTCTGTGCTATAAAAGAAACTGGCACACAAACCCTGATAAGATGGTTATTTTGAGACTTTAGTCTGCCGGCTTTCCGAATAAAGTCGTATTGCTTGCCTAAACACCTCGTCTCTGATTCATTGTCCTGTCCTGCGTCTAGCAGAGCGAGCTTGGACTCGGTAACAAAACCAGGGAGAAGATGTTCAGAGCGACACTTTCCAGTGAAGTGCTTGGGATTCACGAGTGACCTTCTTCAACCAAAGAGCTACCATAAGGAAAAGCCAGCCCAATGTGTTTTCTTATTTTTGTGTGGAACTGCTTGACCTAGAAGTGGAGGAAATTTACTCCTAAGCCTTCTGCCTCAAAAGCTCACAAAAATCATCTTTCAGCACCTCTCCTGGTTGCGGTTCCTCCTGTCCAGAGCGCAGGCCTGATTCCAAACCGTTTGTGGGACAAGGCAAGGTTGTACCTTGTCTCGAGTCTTATTTATGAGCACATTACCACCACTAATCACAATTAGAAATAACTAGAATTAGAAATAATGATTCTAATAAATTAGAAATAATGCCATCAAGATTATTCAAATCAGGGACAACCAATTTCAACTACCATTACTTGTAGATGGAATTATGGGTCTTGCTCTCTCTTCAGCACTTTTAAAGGACTCCTTTCTTTCCATTATTCCTCCATCCCCCATCAGGCTCTTGAATTATACCGGGAATTAACCTAATATGTAAAGTCACTTCTAAATGAACCCAGTTCTGCTCCTTTGGCTTTGCCTGTCCCTGTATCTCCCGTGGTAGCCTTCAAATGTCAAGGCAGGGCATTCTGGGTCCAACATCTTGTATTGTTCTTGTAAACAACATGTTTTTGCCCGGGTAGATGTTTCTTGGGGTGAGTCAGTGCTTTGCTCATCTGGGTCATTTACATGGAAATCGTATTCTGCACTTGGTACTTCTAATATGTAGGATGTTTGGTCTTAAAGCATCCAGGGTTTTCCCATAGTATCAGATACAGAATGGTCCCCCACCTCCCCCTTCTCTTTCTCTCCAGGTCTCTGGGTGTGTGTGTAGGGGTACCTCAAGGGAAACTTCTCTACAGAGGTGAAATTTTAGCTGAGACGGGCACCATGGGAAGAAAGCAGTTTGTAAGTGTAAGGCCAACTGGCCCGAGGCAGGGGAACACAATCAGATTCACAGGTTGCATCAGACCGAAACTCTCCGGACCACCCAGTTCCAGAAACTGACCTGGAGACTCTCCGGACCACCCAGTTCCAGGAACTGACCTGGGGACTTTCCACCCCGCCCGGCCTTCCCACCTTTCGAGGGGCAGGACTCACGGTCCCAAGACTGATGCAACCGGCACCAGATATTGCCACGATACCCGAAGAGACCACCAAATAAGGAATACCCTGCGCCCTCCCAGATTCGCCACACCCCTTTCCCTTCTTCCCCTATAAAATCTTGCCCAACCCTCGCCCGGGTGCGACTTCTCTGGCCCCTTTCTCTCGGACCAGTGAACCTCGCCCGGGAGCGCTCCCTAATAAAGCTCACTTGAAGCTTTCCTCTGTTTCGCGGTGCCGTTTGTTAAGATCCGACCTTACAGTAAGGAATTTGTAAACTGCATTTAAGGCAGGAGGAGAAGCAGGGGTAAATTCGATGAGGTGAGAATGCCCTTGCAGTGTCTCAGGAGCAGAAAGGAGGCTGGTGAGGCTTGGGCATGGCAAGAATGGGAAGGTGGGATGGGGGTGGTAGAAGACCCAGTCAGAGAGGCAGGCAGGGTAGATGGTGCAGGACTTTGCTGGCACAAGAAAAACTCTTGATATTGGTTCCTGGAATACAGAGTGCTGGAGGATTCTTTGTCTGAGACGACACGCATGCGCGGGTCACCCTTCCTGCTGATGAGCACAGGTGACAAGTGTCCCCTGGGAAGTGGAGGCATATTCTGAGAAGGTCACACTTTGACTTACCATCAGTCACTTACCACGTCCGTTGGGGACATCAGTAGTGACTTCATCTACTGCTTCCTTCTCTCCATACTCACCTCCACTGCCCTAGATCTGGTCCCTTGAACTGGGGCTGTCACACTGGCCTCTTACTGTCCCCCCATCTCCTTCAGCCTATAACTAGAATCTATTCTTCATGCTTCCTGGAGTAATAGAAGTTCAGGCAGTAAGTGCCTCCCTACAGCTCTTCCGCCATTGACAACACAATGGAATCCACTCCGAGTTGGTATTTCAGATCCACTGGGATCAGAACCTATGCACCTTCAAAAATTCCTCCCTCCCTCTATACACATGCACTCTCCCCTCCCTTAGAAGGCATCGTGTGTAGCAGGAGCCCAACAAACGTTTGTTGAATGAATGAATGATGTCATCCACAGGAGTAATGGTTGTGGCTACGGGACAGTCCCTCTGAGAATCTGTCCTTGTGGTTATTTATTTAGTTATTTTTGCGGTATGCGGGCCTCTCACTGTTGTGGCCTCTCCCGTTGTGGAGCACAGGCTCCGGACACGCAGGCTCAGCGGCTACGGCTCACGGGCCCAGCCACTCTGCAGCATGTGGGATCTTCCCGGACTGGGGCACGAACCCGTGTCCTCTGCATCGGCAGGCGGACTCCCAACCACTGCACCACCAGGGAAGCCCCCTTGTAGTTATTTTTAAGATGGAATCTCAGTAAGGAGAGGCCACCTCCCTCTGACTTTGCCCTCATTCATTCATTCTTTCATTCAAAAAAAATCAAATGGGGGCTTCCCTGGTGGCACACTGGTTGATGAGAGTCCGCCTGCCGATGCAGGGGATGTGGGTTCGTGCCCCGGTCCAGGAAGATCCCACATGCCGCAGAGTGGCTGGGCCCGTGAGCCATGGCCGCTGAGCCTGTGTGTCCGGAGCCTGTGCTCCGCAACGGGAGAGGCCACAACAGTGAGAGGCCCGCGTACTGAAAAAAAGAAAATAAATAATTAAAAAAAAATCAAATGGATTTTGAACACCTACTCTGTAGCAAGAGCTATGCAGGGCTGCAGGGACACAGCAAACAAGACAGATTTGGTGCCTGGCTTCACACAACTTCAAACCCAGGGGCTTATTTTTGGGGGTGGTTTCTATTCACAATTGTATCACCAGTGTCTATCACAGTTTTTGGCATTCAGTAAACATGCTAAATAAAATAAAAAAGGAAACGGTTTCAGGACACACACACATCCAAGTGTGCTTATACAGAAAATGCAAATGGTCTTTCACCTAGGGAAGGAGTTAGGGTTTTCAAAGGAGAACAAGGCAGGTCCAGGGACACAGGTGTGGAGGCAGCAGGGCCACTGTGTTTAGACGGCTGGCTCTGCCCCCGTTCAAGTCCCATTTCTAGCATGATGTCATCTTTGACAGTCACTTTAATTTCTTTACACCTCCTTTTCTGCATCAGGAAAATGGGGATGGTAACAGAATTAGCCTCATTGGATTTGTGTGAGAATTCAAAGAGTTAATCAGTCCAAAGCTTCCAGCATAGAGGGAGTCATTTGTTAAATGTTAGCGTAGGAGTAGAGGCTTAGAATGATATGTTGTGCTTGGGAATGGCAGAGAGTGGAGTGTATGCGCGCGCGCGCGCGCGCGTGTGTGTGTGTGTGTGTGTGTGTGTGTATGTGTTTATAATGGTAGTAGAGAGTGAGACTGAACAGTTGGCAGGAGTCAAGCTATCATGTTTTCCATGCCAGGGGGCTTGGTTGACCTTAATGGGGAACCACTGAGGATTACATATGGTGGAGTGACGTGGTTATGTGTGTCCACATGAGAGAGGAGGGCTGTCTTACCCTACGCACTGGCAATAGGGATTCTTTGAGAAGAAGGAAAGGGAGAAGAGAAGGAAGGAGGAAAAAAAGTCAGAAAGAAAAGACAAAGGAAACCAGTGGATGGGGAACGGAAGAGTAGAGGAAAGGCAAGAAAAATGGTGGAAGCATCAGTTCGGTGCCAGGATCTAGGGCTTTGCATCTAGATTATCCAGGCATCTCAAGGTGGGTACCAGGGCTGGAGGAGGGGGAAGGGGAGTTGTCATGGTGATTTACAGGTCTCCATCTCATCGGCTGGTTGAATGGGAAGAGTGAACCCTCAGAGGTGCCCTCCCCCAGACCGTGCAGTCAGGATCTGTGGATGGGCTCCTGTCTTAAGGCTCACCTGAGTCTACAGGCTGCCTGTGTTAATTACGAGGGGCCAAAGCTCAAGGGCAGCTCACCCTGGGGTGTGCTTTGTAGCCTCTGGACATCCAGCTGATCTTGCAGGAGGATGTCCCTGCATTGTCACAGCCAGGCTGATCAGCACAGCCCCCATCACGTTTTCCTTCCGGCAGCAGATCCAAGGATATTTTTCTAGCTTTAATTTATTTTAAAGTAGCTTTATGAGCCTGTTAATAAAAAGAAAACTTGCTCCTTGCCTGACTGTCACTCAGCCTCGGCTTGTCTCCCCCTACTTGGGAAACTCATTAGAAACAATGCTGGCTTCTTTCTCCCCACACATAAAAAGGTTTATAGATCTCCAGTTCCCTACAACTCAGCCCAAAGTAGCTCTCGCTTGACAGTCTTCAGAAATCCACGTTGTTCCCCCTTCAACCAAGCTGCCGGCCCTCGCAAGGTCAGCCTTCTCTCCAGGAAGGAGCCAAGTGTTTGAATCTCACTGACTGGGGCTGCTTGACCCCCACCCCCGCCAAGCTGGGATGTTTCTCCTTCAGACGACACCTCCAATTTGGAGAGGCTTTGAAACCATTCACAGCACTGACAAGAAGCTTACACTTGTCAGACAGACTCTGTTCCCTGCTGAGCTACAGCTAGGGGCTTGGATGTGAGAAAGGGGTCTGGGCTGTTGGTCTACCCCCCCCCCAACTCCCCATTTTATTTCAGTGAAGGATTATGGGGAGGACGACTATTTTGTGTCCATGCTGCCTGTCTGGTGATGACCCCAGTGGCCATGACAAGTAGCCATGGGATAGGTCCCTCATCTGTGCAGTACGAATTGGCCTAAAGCTGGGGTTTTGCAGCCTTCATACTATTTGCATTTGGGACCGGAGCTTTCTCTGCTGTGGGCGCCTGTCCTGTGCATTGTAGAATGTCTAGCTGCATCTCTGGCCTCCACCCACTAGATGGCAGTGGCACCCTCACCTCCAGTCATGACAACCAAAAGTGTCTCCAGAATTGCCAAAAGGCCTCAGTTGAGAACCACTGGTTTAAATTACACATTCTTGACGGGGTGATATGGCGCCCATGGGGGGGACAAATTGGTCTTCGTGTGGTGAAATATCTTGTTCTTTTTATGCATAAAGTGCAGATATGCCTACGGTACATGCACAGATATACAGTATATCTGTGGTGTTAAAATTTCAGGGAGGGTGCTGGTTAGGGAAAAAAAAATCTAAAAAAGACTTTTTAGGGAGGTGATAATGAAAGAAAAAGATTGAGAGACACCAGTCTAAAGAAGATAACAATTGAGGCAAGTGTAGGTTTATTTTTCCACCTCTCTAAGGAACTGAATTCTCTCTGTTGAGTGTTTGCAATGTGCCAGGCTCTGTGCGGGGAATGTTGCATCAGTCCCCATAGTAATGCTCTGAGGAAGGAGTTATCACCATCCCCACCCTAAGAAGTGGTGGAGGTAAGATTTGGATTTGGAGATGAGATCAACTGCAGAGGACATAGTCCTTGACTCTGAGTAGATGCTCCGTAAACACGAATGCATTCATCTTCTTGGGTTTTCTCTTTTTTAGTATCCCAACTGAATTGGCTGTAATTTTAAAAAGAAGAGCAAGCAAAGTTATGATACGTTGGTTTAAATCTGTCTCTTTCTTCCATTCCCCCGGTAGTTATTGAGCACCTACTATATTGTATGCTCCCTGCTGGGTGAATAAGACAAGAGGGTCCCTGCCTATGTGATGCTTATAGTCTAGATCTGCTCTGTCCAATATGGTAGCCACTAGCCACATGTGGCTCTTCAGCATTTAAAATGTGGCTAGTGCGACTGAGGAATGGAAGTTTTAATTTTATTTAATTTAAAAACCGATACACAATTCAGTTATTAAAAAACTTTCAAGGACTCCCCTGGTGGTGCAGTGGTTAATAATCCACCTGCCAATGCAGGGGACACGGGTTCAAGCCCTGGTCTGGGAAGATTCCACATGCTGTGGAGCAACTAAGCCTGTGCACCACAACTACTGAACCTGCGCCCTAGAGCCCGTGAGCCACAACTACTGAAGCCCGTGAGCCACAACTACTGAAGTCCATGCGCCTAAAGCCCGTGCTCCGCAACAAGAGAAGCCACTGCAATGAGAAGCCCGCGCACCACAACGAAGAGTAGCCCCCACTCATCGCAACTAGAGAAAGCCCGTGTGCAGCAAGGAAGACCCAATGCAGCCAAATATAAAAAAAATAAAAAGCAAAACAAAACAAAGCAAAACTTGCAAGTGTGCTTGCAACATCTTGTGAATCTATCATTTCAATGGTAAAATTCATTAAATCTAAGTACAGATTGGTCATTTCCAGTGAAAATTTTGTGTCTACATTGAGAGGCTCTGTCAGTGTAAAATACACACTACATTTCCAAGACTTAGTAAAAAAGGTTGTACACTATTTCATTATTAATTTTTTAAATACTGACTACATGTTGAAATGATAATATTTTGCATATAGTGGGTAAAATAAAATTTACTGATTTGAATTTCACCTATTTCTTTTCCACTTTTAAAATGTGACTATGAGAATGTTTGAAATTATACCTTTGACTCACGATCTATTTCTATGTCCTGACACTAGTCTAGGAAGTTATGGGTTCATTTCCCTCTTTACCACAATCTTCTTGCATTGACTTGGGCAAGTTACTTCTTCTCTATGCGCTCATTTCCACATCTGTGAAATATAGGCTATAATAAGACAGCACAGGAACATTCTGTAAATTAAATAATGCATGTGAATTTCTCAGCATACTGATTGGCACAAAGTAGGAACTCAGCAAATGCTTGTGAAATGACCAAATTAGGCCACTGGTCTGATTGAAGGGGGCTGAATATTTTATTTCTTTTCAACAGAATAAACAGTTCCTGTTTATCATAAAATATTTGAATAATACATAAGAGTACATGAAAAAAGTAAAAATTACCTGGAGTCCCACTACCCCCTTTTATACAGACATTGTGCTTGTGAGCCCAGGCTCTAGGGGCAAATTTCAGCTCTACCACTCAGTCAGCTTGCTCTAGTGATTACTTAGTTCTCTGTTCCTCAGTTTTCCCATCTGTAGAGTGGGGATAATAACAGAACATATATCAGGTAGTTGTCAGGGATTCTATGAGTTAATATTTATAAAACCCTTAAAATCATGCCTGGCACATAATAAGCATTATGTAAATAAGTACTAAATCTTAAAAAAATACATGTGTGCTCTCCCTGCCCACCGCACGCCCACCCCAAAGTCAGCTAATATTAGGATCGGTTGTGGATCCTTCATACTTTTTTTTCCTGGCCCATAAATCATGTATGGTTGTTGGTAATTGCTTATTTTATAAAAATGTGTTCATGTTATCTACTCCTTTCTAGAACATGACTTTTTTTACTTACAATACTTAGACTGTGGAATCTGCTCTGCCCAGTAAATGGGCGTCAACAAATGACTTCATAATAATTCCACGGCAGAGATGTAAATGCCTTTATATAAACATTCCCCTATTCATGGCCATTTTCTTTGTTTGCTGGAAATTTCTGAGCATTAAAATGGTATGTCGGAAAAGCAAGGGAGAGGCCAACCTGATTAATTATACTTCCAAACTTGAGTAAGCTTTGGGGGCCGAGCTATGGATTCGATGCATACGGCAAGGCGTTCATTTTGAGTTCAGCAGCAATCTGAAATCACCCAACAGTCAGATAACTGACTCAATTTACTTTTCCTACAGAAGGACCACTGCTGGTCTGTCTCTTGATCTATAGGGATGTCACCATGCGTATAACAAACCAGTCGGCTAAGTATGAAGCTATTATTACAATTCAAATCACTTCCCAGCAGAGCCCTCACCTCCTCTGCCTCGCTAGCCCACCTGCCCACATCACCCAGGATTCACCCCTTCAGAAACGGTTAATGTGAGCCAAAATCAATAGCTCAATTAACAATCAGGATTGGGGCTTCCAGGCAACAGAGATGAGGATCAATAACCTATGTTCAGTGAAATTAAAGGAAGTTGTTAAGTCAAGTGTTTAAAAGCTGCAGACACGGACTATGGGGATATCCATCAAAACCCGTTGGGTTCTTTCTCTGGAGAGATTGGGAATTACATCTTTCTTCGGCCCATCTTCCACATGGATGAGCGCCTAATGAAGCAGGCATGTCCTCACAGATTCTTTTCTGAAATAAATCCCCAGGCCCTGGGGTGGCCATGAGCTTCCGAGCCGACATGAGGGAGACTCTTATCAAAGACAATACAGCAAAAGCACAGATTCAGAAGCATCACTCAAGATCCTCTTCAGCATCTTTTGGGAGCGTGGAGGGAATGAAGTTTGCCTTCATCTTTGATTTTGTTCAATCTGCTCAGCATCATAAGCATTTAGTCATTCAACCAACATTTAATGAGCACTTACTCTGTTCCCCTAGGCTTGACTTTTTAACCTTTCATGAGTTGAGCCCTATGTACAGTTCACATATTACTATTTGGATGAGTTAGGGTAGGCTAGACTGAAGCAACGAATAGCCCCAGACATGTGATGGAACCACACAACGGAAGTCTGGGCCTGTTCTGTAATAGTCCTTGGTGGGTATTCAAGTTGAAGGGCAGCTCTTCCAGAAGTGGAGGCTGAAGCTGCTTCTACCTCGCAGCTCCTCTGTCCTTCAGGACCTAGTGATCACCTTCATCCAGCTGATGGAAGGGGCAAGACAGCATGGAGAAGTTACACATCACTTCTTAAAAGCCTGGGCTCAGAGGGCATTCATTATTTCTGCTTCCATTACGTGGCCTAGCCACCAATCGCCATCCTATCTGCAAGAGAGGTTGGAAAATACGGTCTAGCTATTTCACCCAGGAAATGAAAAAGGGGAGAACAGATTTAGGGGAGCAGCTAGCTGTGCCTGCCTCATTATCTTTGCCTCCCATTGTGGGTATCTGTAATTTTACCTGCGTGTCATGTCTTCCCCTTTTTTTGGCACTAGAACGTCTCTGTCTTTTAGAGAACTCATTCCATCAGATGGAATAGTCTACACCCCCTGGCATAAGGAGGTGAAAATAACCCAAATCAGGCCAATCATAGTCCCTCTTGGGATATTTCTGTTGGATCTGTCAACAAATGGCCACCTCTTTCCAGTGAAGTTACTATGAGTCTTGGGCTGCCTGATACATCATATCTGCAACTGGAGACTTGATTATATCATTGAGTCCGCCCCTCCTACCCGTCTCATTGATTCCTCTTTTATGTCTTTAGTTGTAGAAGATCTTTTCTGGTAGGTTCCAGTCTTTTTCATCAGTGGTTGTTCTGCAGATTGTGATTTTGTTGTGCTCGTGAGAGGAGGTGAGCTTGGGGTCTTTCTATTCTGCCATCTTGGCCTCACTCCCTATACCTGCAATTAAAAATAATTTTATTTATTTATTTATATATTTGGTTGCACGGAGTCTTAGTTGCAGCAGGTGGGCTCTTTAGTTGTGGCTTGTGGGCTCCTTAGTTGCAGCACGTGGGCTCCTTAGTTGCGGCAGGTGGGCTTCTTAGTTGCAGCTCCAGAGGTCCTTAGTTGTTGCATGAGAACTCTTAGTTGTGGCGTGCATGTGGGATCTAGCTCCCTGACCAGGGATTGAACCCGGGTCCCCTGCACTGGGAGCACAGAGTCTTATCCACTGTGCCACCAGGGAAGTCCCCCATACCTGCAATTTGAATAACACCTGCCTAAGTCATAGAGAGACAGCATCCCATCATACCTTCTGGAAAGGGAGATGGATCCCTGTGAAAACTGCTTGAGTCCTTGGATCCAATAGTGCCTGAAGCCAGTTATTTCTGGACTTTTCCAGAAAAAAATAATATAAATGTTCACAAAGTCCTTGGTCTGTGTGGGCAGCCCACCTAACTGGAGACAGACTTGTTGGAGATCAGTAAATAACAAATGGTAGGGCTGGAATCTGAACCCAGGCAATCTGTCTACAAGGCTCTTGCTCTTAACCATTGTGGATGAGTGCCCCTGAGAATGCCGACCGGGGCACTCAGTGGAGTGATGAGGGTGGTGGGGAAGGAGGTGGTGCTGGCTGTGATGTCCCCTACTTTATCATGAGCTCCTTGGATCTTATTATCTCAACTTCCTTCACATTCTTCCGCAGTGCACCTAGTACCTAATAGTCCCTTTTACCTAGTGTTATTGAGCAGAGGTACCAAAACCTCTGATAGAAAAAAGGGATGCACAGTGGTAGATGGAAAGTTTAGAACATGTGGGTGGTCTTCCTTGACTCTGTTAGGTCAACTGCCTTGAAATCTTCAGATTCAAGAGGAATGGGAATGGCGGTCATTAAAATATGGTATATCTTCTTCTGGAGATAGCAATGATTATGATGGACATGCATGCCAAGGTTTCTACCGCAGCAGTCGGGATCCAGCCAAGTGGCACATCTTCTTCACACATCAGCCATTCTGGAAGTGATGCATTTGATCCGTAGCCATGTGACTAAACACAGTAGCAGCCTGCACTTATTAATGGATAAGCACTTTCCATGTATTCTATTATTTAATCATAAAAAACCTTTCATGATAGGCCTTTCACGTATTATTATCCTTTTAGAACTTTGTGATCAGTGCCTGGAGAAGTAGCTAGCATGTCATGGTACCTGCATTGACACAATAATCCTGCACAAAAAAAACTCCCCAAACTCAGCTTATACCAAAAAAAGGATTTACTTCTCAGACATCTGGGGGTCAACTAGGAGTTGGCTGGGTGGCTCTGCTGATTTTTGCTGGGGATCAGCGCTGGGCATAGGCTGACCTAGGCTGGCTTTATTAATGTGACTCTGCTCCACGTGTCTCTCTTCCTCCAATAGGCTACCCTGGGTGTGTTCTCATGGTGATGCCAGAGGCACACGCCCATTTCAAGCCTCTGCATTGCATCCAATTGACCAAAGCAAGTTGCATGGCTGAGCCCAGGGTCAAGGGCAAAGTGGGAAGACATTGCAAAATTACATAGCAAAGAGGGGACCTATAGGAAGGGGCCATCGTTGCAATTGACCACAGTACCCAATAAATTTGTGTTGTATAAATGAGCCAGTGGGTGACCAAGTCTCTGAAAAGTTAAGGGAAGCGCTGAGGGTTACACAGAGCTATGCTTTGAATGCAGGCGGGATGAATTCTCTGAGTGCCTAATTTTGGTAGAGGTCTCCTAATCTATTACCTAAAGCTTTTCCCCTACCTATTAGCCAAGGCCTGGAGTTTCTTATCCACGGACCAAAGCCATTTAGGTCCCAAACTAAAATCAGAGTGTCAAAACCATTGTCCCTGGGAGAGAAGACACAGTAATGCCAACTAAGGTAACAGTGATTGGTTTGAAAGACTCAAATGAGTCCAGATTTTTTTCTTCCATTAAAAAAAGGTTAAAAAAGCCATAAGCTACATATGTTCATTATATATAAGATGGCAAGAGGGAAATGCACAGCAAGTAAAATGAAAATCATTTATAACCAATAGATAACAACTGGTAATACAAATACTTGTATTTGTCTTATTATTATTTTCCTTATTATTATTAGTAGTAGTAACAAAATTGGGAGGTGTCTTTGATGCAAAATTTTGGCTTAAACACATGCCATAAACATTTCTGTCCACCATTAAAATCCCATTGCAAACATTATTTCCAGTGGCTGCATAATACTCTCTTACACAGGTAACATCTATGCAGGTAATTTATTTGACCAATCTTCAGCTGAATATTTATGTTGTTTTCAGCTTTTCACTGTTATAAATAATGCCGGTATTAACCAGTTTTTACTCTCATATATCTTTTCATTACAAAAGTGACAAATTGCTGTACATAAAGTTTGAAAAAGGAACAAAAAATACCACCCACCCACCACCATCATAACCACTGCTAATATTTTTCTATATCTTCTTCTAGTTTTTTCTCCCACACATAATTTTAGGCTCACCTTTTCCTGACTATAAAAGTAATGTATGGGGCTTCCCTGGTGGCGCAGTGGTTGGGAGTCTGCCTGCTAATGCAGGGGACACGGGTTCGAGCCCTGGTCTGGGAGGATCCCACATGCCGCGGAGCGACTAGGCCCGTGAGCCACAACTACTGAGCCTGCGCGTCTGGAGCCTGTGCTCGGCAATAAGAGAGGCCGCGATAGTGAGAGGCCCGCGCACCGCGATGAAGAGTGGCCCCCGCTTGCCGCAACTAGAGATAGCCCTCACACAGAAATGAAGACCCAACACAGCAAAAATAAATAAATTTATAAAAAAAAAAAAAGTAACGAATGATGACTTTCTAAGAATTCGAAAGCATAGAAACAAAAAGGCAGGAAATTAAGTCATTCATAAGTCACTAGCTAGAAGCAATCACTATTAACTCCTTCCCTATTTTCTCACATTATTATTATTGTTATAATTAGTATTAATTATTATTTCACATGACTGAGACTGTGCGAGACCTGCCAATTCTTTTTTTTTTTCTTATTTTGCTTAATACCATATCACGAGCATTTCTCCTTGTGATTAAAAGCTTTAAAAGATTTTTAAAAAGCATTAAATATTACAACATAATCCTTTAGTGATGGCACACTATCCCTTCAAATACATGTGTCACAATTAATTCAACATCCCCATGGCGGGGGACAACTTTAGCTGTCACGTTTTGCTGCAAGAAGCATCTTTACATATACATTTAAAAAATATATATATACATTTTAATATATATATATTTAAAATTAATTAATTAATTTTTGGCCGCATTGGGTCTTTGTTGCTGGGCACGGGCTTTCTCTAGTTGTGGCAAGCTGTAGCTACTCTTTGTTGCGGCACGTGGGCTTCTCATTGCGGTGGCTTCTCTTGCTGCAGAGCACGGGCTATTGGCACGTGGGCTTCAGTAGTTGTGGCTCATGAGCTCTAGAGCACAAGCTCAGTAGTTGTGGCGCACGGGCTTAGTAGCTCTGCGGCATGTGAGATCTTCCCGGACCAGGGCTCGAACCCGTGTCCCCTGCATTGGCAGGCGGATTCTTAACCACTGTGCCACCAGGGAAGTCCTATATTCTTTTCCATTATGGTTTATCACAGGATATTGAATATAGTTCCCTGTGCTATACAGTAGGACCTTGTTGTTGATCCATTCTCTATAATAGTTTGCATCTGCTAATCTCAAACTCCCAATCCTTCCCTTCCCCACCGGCCTCCCCCTTGGCAAACAGAAGTCTGTCCCCTATGTCCATGAGTCTATTTCTGTTTCGTAGATAGGTTCACCTGTGTCATATTTTAAATTCCACATATAAGCGATATCATATGGTACTTGCCTTTCTCTGTCTGACTTACTTCACTTAGTATGATCATCTCTAGTTGCATCCATGTTGCTGCAAATAGCATTATTTTATTCTTTTTTTAATGGCAGAGTAGTATTCCCTTGTGTACGTATACCACATCTTCTTTATCCATTCATCTGTCAATAGACATTTAGGTTGTTTCCATGTCTTGGTTACTGTAAATAGTGCTGCTTTTACACATACGTTTTGATCACATTTCTGGTGATTTCTTCAGGAAATCATGTGCTAGAAGTGGAGTTACTGTCCATGGACGGAAGTATATGAACACTTTATAGACTTCTCTTGCACATGTTTTTACACAGCAGACACAGCTAACACACAGGGCATGCCGTGCCGTATTCTGATTTTGTCTTATCCTGTTAGCATAAGATTTCCTCTAAATGTTGATTTCCTTGAAGGAAGAGACAAGATTATATCCCAGTTTATATCCCCAGCCCAGTGACTTGCGCAAAAAGAGGCACACCTCTAGGTTTAGAGGTGGTGTAGATTAGCAGTGAGAGCACCAGTTGTGAATCCAGGCAACCTGGGTTTGCCTCCTGGATGCATCTCTTATGGGCAAGTTAATTAACCTCTCTGCCCTTTAGTTTCCTTGTCTGTTAAAGGGGAACCAAGTTAGTACCAAACTCACAGCGTTGTTGGAAGGATTCAATACATCACTCCTAGCATGTGCTAAGCACACTGTGAGTCTAAGTCTCATTCGCTCTTTTGAATTGGAGGGTGCTGTGTGTTGGTTAAGAACATGAGGCTTCAGAATTATGCAGCCCTAAAGTCTGTGCTGCTGTCTGCTATGAGATCTTCAAATGTCATTTTACCTCCGAGCCTTACTTTCTTCACTGGTAAAATATCTACCTTATGGTATGATTGGTACGTGAAGATGAACTAAGGTGATGTGAGTTAAGCATTCAGCATGCTGTCTGGCAGCTAGGAATACTTTAATAATTGGGAGCTATAATAATTACTATAGAGGGAATACAGGCTTACAGTAACATGTTCTGACTCCTTTCTCAGTGATAGCCAGCATTAGGAATTTGATGTGTCCTTGTAGACATTTTTTTTTCATTTACAGTCATAAACACCTGTGTGTGTGGGTGCAGTCACCACTGCTACTTTGATCTTTATTTTTCTTTTCTTTTCTTTCTTTCTTTTTTTTTTTTTTTAACCCACTGATAGCTTAGAGCTTCTCCCTTTAATTTCTGTTCTGGAAGCAGGTCCTGGTAGTAAGATGAGAGGAGATGTCTTCATAGGCTCTTTTCACCTGCACTTTGGCAACACTGCCCCGGGCAAGACAGGGTGTTTAGAAGCAGAAGTTTGGAGAGATCACCCCAAGAGCACATGGCCTCTTTCGCCATCTGGTTTCTTTGTCCTAGGTAAGTTTCCTCACACATATGTACCAACCAGTACCCTGCTGAATACTCAAGGAGGACCTTTTGCAGACCTTCAGGGTTCTCTCTCTGTGCAGGTCTCTAATCTCCAGGGCTCTGTCGTGCAAATCCTAGCCACTTTGGTCTCCCTGGAACTTAGCTCCTCAACTCAGGAGGGCTACTCCTGGATTCCCCTTTCCTGTGTTGTGGCCTGAAGCATCCCTTAGGCTTCTTGGGAGGTCCTATGGCTCACTCATTTGTTTCCAATCTTCCAGGGATCACTGTCCTTTGTTGCCTGGTGTCCAGTGTCCTGAAAATTGTTATATGTATTTGTTGCTGTCGTTGTGTTGTTTTTTTGGGGGGAAATGTAAATCAGGTCCCTTTTACTTCATCTTTGCTGGAAGCAGATGTCCTCTACAGGCTAAATCATTTCCCAAGGCCACGCAGTTAATTTGTTTTAGCACTTGGAATCAAATCTCTGTATACTATGTCATATTTCAGTTCTCATCCCACTGTTTTTGAAAATTTCTGCCAATGTGAGTTCTCTATGGTCTTTTTTGGCTCATATTTTTAGAGAATACGATCTATTTTTCCTACAAGAATTTTATTTTGAGATGAGGATATATTCCATTCTGTTTTATAAGTATGCGACCATGCAAATAACAAGGACAAAGTAAGATATCAATGTGGTAATTTTACCAGTCCCCATGATTTGAGAGGTCTCTAAAACACTTTAGAAAATTATGCCGCATTTTTAGCTGCCATATCATGTTACATGTTGCAGCGTTCTTTTCATAATTGCATTTTTAAAATATATGCTTGATGAATAAACAGCTCCACCTCCCACTTTCAACTATATTTACTGTATAGCATTTCCCAAGGGAACTATGAAACACACACACACACACACACACACACACACACTCATTAACTCCAAGTATTTTCACAGAATACAATTGAGATCTCCTTTCCCTGAGATTTTTCTACTTAGGGACAAGAGTCCTGCCAACAGCATGACAGAGGCAATAAAAGATTTTGCTGAACTATCTCAGAGTGATAAAAATTTCCCTCTTTTAATTAATTTTCTCCTTAAACAGAGACTGACTTTGCCGAGTTTGAATTTAAATTTTTAAACATTTTCTGCTGAAGGGTTAATTGCCCACTTTCAAAGGCATCATCTTGGGATATTTCTGTAGGAAAATTTATAGCTTTAATGATTACTTAAATTGTTCTTTTCTTAATAAGAGCCTTAGACTGATAACTTGTAAAGTGATCCTCATCTCTTGCAGTGGTTCTCAACTCTGTTTTCACATTAGAATCACCTGGGAGCATTTAAAAGCTGTCAGTGCCAAGAGCCCCTACTCAGACCAATTAAATCAGTATCTCTGGGCATAGAGCCTGGGCATCTGTATATTTTAAAACTCCCCTGGTGGTTTTAGTTTGCAGCCAGGATTGAAAACCACCGATGGGGTGAAAAAGCCTCACTTTAGAGATGAGAAAATGGAAGTTTAGAAGGGCTAGCTGGTTGACTGATGTGATACTGAGAAATTACACACTCAGTGCCTGCACGCGAGGCACTGTAATAGTACTTCAAAGGCATTTTCTTATTTAGTCCTTACAATGACCCAATGATTTTCCCTCCCTATTTTATAGTCAAGGGAACCAAGGTTCACAAATGCTGAGTCACTTATCCAAGATCATATTTTTAGAAACTGGGACACACATCTGTTTCCTGATCCTCAGTGTAATGCTTTTCTCATTAAACCTCTCTGTGTATACCCTCACTGGAATTCCTTTGTAATCCTGTTCACAGAGAGGCGTCTTGGGATTTCCTGCATTGGGTTCAGTTAGTGACACGTCAATGGCTGGAGCTCTCATGGTGCCTGTTTATATCAGTTGCTTGATATGTTTGTTAAATAAACAAATAAATACATAAGCGCTGCTTATGCTCATCAGACTTGTTGGTTTTAAATAAAAGAGAACTTAGATTCAACGGCCTTAAGCTAAAAAAGAGTATATTGGCTAACATCATTTTTAAGTCTAAGTATCCTGAATCTAGGTGCTCAAATCCTATAGTAAGGAGTCTTATTTATCCCCATTTCTTGTTTTGGTTTTCTTGTGTTTTAGCTATGGGCTCAGATTGGCTTGGTTTGAGTCATGTGCCTGTCCTTGAATCAATCATTGTGTGGAAGGGAATGCAGTTGTCTCATTGGCTGGGTTTGAATCACCTGACTGCATTGGCACCCAAGAGATGGTGGCGTTAGAGCTACCGAACCACGTGGACGCCAGATGAGGAGGAGAGGCTCCTTTCCAAGAAAGTAGGGGTTGGGATGCTGTCAACAAATTGATTCCGGTGAGGCCGGACAATAGTGCCTGAGACATTGGACTAGGAGGGGTCTGATTAAGCTTTGAAAACCTTCTCTTGAGAGGATTGGATGTCAGGGAAGGGACCAGCCATTAGTAAGCTCCCATCTTTTCCCAAATTGCCTGCCCAAGGCTTTGGAAATCCACCTCCCCAGCGGCTCACAGAAGCACTTCATCAGGTCTAAGATGCCATCACATCAGTCCAGAAGCCATCAGTCCAGGCACCGCACCTTTCTGTGCCAAGACAGAGCTAAGGAGCCACAGGTAGGCATTTTTTTTTAACAAAAAAAATTTTTTTTTGGCTGCGTTTGGTCTTCATTGCTGCGCGCAGGCTTTCCCTAGTTGTGGCAAGCAGGGGCTACTGTTGGTTGCAGTGCTCGGGCTTCTCATTGCGGTGGCTTCTCTTGTTGCGGAGCATGGGTTCTAGGCGCGTGGGCTTCCGTAGTTGTGGCATGCAGGCTCAGTAGCTGTGGCTCTTGGGCTTAGTTGCTCTGCAGCATGTGGGATCTTCCTGGACCAGGGTTCATACCCGTGTCCCCTGCACTGGCAGGCAGATTCCTAACCACTGTGCCACCAGGGAAGTCCTGGGAGACATTTTCTGATGGGGTTTCAAACATTATTAGAGCAAGGTTTACTTACTCTGTGTGTGTGTGTGTGTGTGTGTCCCCATAAAACTAGAATTAGTTAAGGCATTAAGGCCCCATCAAGTAAATGGAAATCAGTGAATCTTGTCCATCTCCCATGTGACCTACTGGGAATGCTGCTGATTCATGTGGATCTTTTTTTTTCATTATCTATTTTAAAAATTATTATTATTATTATTGTTATTATTTGGCTGCATCGGGTCTTACTTGTGGCACGCCGAATCTTCATTGAGGCATGCGGGATCTTTAGCTGTGGCGCATGGGCTCCTCTCTAGTTGTGGCATGTGGGTTTTCTAGTTGTGGTATGAGCGCAGGCTCTGTGGGCGTGTGGGCTCTGTAGTTTGCTCCACGTGGGCTCTCTAGTTGGGGTGCACGGGCTTAGTTGTTCCGCGGCATGTGGGAATCTTAGTTCCCCGACAGGGATCCAACCCGCGTCCCCTGCATTGGAAGGCGGATTCTTTACCACTGGACCACCAGGAAAGTCCCTGATTCGTGTGGATCTTAAAACAAAGTAAGAGAGAGAGAAAAAGACAGAGAGACAGAGAGAGACACAGAGACAGAGGGAGGTATTGGGGCTGAATTCTGAAGAATCATTAAGAACTTGGGAGTACACGATTACTCTGCATATTTCATGAATCACGGCAGCAGCAGCATTTATTGCTCCAGTGATGAAAGTTCACAGCTGCTCGAAGTGTTTTTATGAGGCCCTGTTTAAAGAGAAATGAGCAGTGTGGTGGCAATCCTGTTTCAAGCTGAAGCACCAGAAGGCTGGGCCTTCTAGATGCTGGGCTGGAACCGGAAGGGGCTCCAGCTCAGGAATCAGAACACGGTATTATGCGGAGACAGGGATGGAAAGCAGGTGAGTAAGCGAAAGGCACTGAGGATATTTAGCTACTGGTTATGGAGTGTTCCAGAAAGTGAGAAGAGTAAACGGCAAGACATTTAGGTAATCAGAAGACCAGGCATGTGAAAATGCTGATGGGGATGGGTGAGATTTACATACAAAAATGTTTAGCACAGTTACCGCTAATAGCATGAAAAATGGAGAGAACTCAATTATTCCTCAATTATATAATGATAGAGGATTAAATCAATTATGATTCATTCATTTATAGGCTGTTATATAGCCATCACTAACAACACTGTGGAGAATTTGCAACAAAATGGGGGAAATACTCTTGATCCGTGAAAAATGAGCAGGGTACACAACAGAACATTGTCTCAATCACACTCCTGTTTCCACTTTATGGTCCCACCATTTTCTTCATTCTCATATACTTAATAGAAACATATTTTGTTTTTATGCTTCTGAAGTCAATACATCTACATCATGGAAACTTGGAAAGTATCGAAAAGTATGAAAAAAAAGGACCCACTATCAAGAGATAGTGACATCTCTTGCCAATGTTTTGGAGCATTTCCTTTAAGCTTTTTCTTTTTTTCTTTTTTTCTCCCTGTATGTGTTACCCTAGACTTTTCATATCTTCAGAATTTTTGGAAACACTCTTGCTTTGCAACGAACATAGCTTGAATCTCTATTTCTTAATCTGGGGGCAGTCCAGGGCCTTATAAAGATATCTGGGGATTTAGTGAATTCACTCTATTTTCTCCCATTCTGTCTCCAGGGATCTCTCACCCCAAAGGACACATTGGCCCCTCTCCGTGTATCTTCTCAAAAAGGCTGTGGTGTGAAAAAGGGCTGGGATAAGCTGGGGTTAATTACAAAATATGCTAAACATCACTCTTCTTGGAATTCATCGACAATTGTGTACCACTGGGAATTTCTCACTGTCATGCTCTTCTGTAAGTTCCAGGCTCCCACCATCCCAACTACTATCTTTTTCTCTTTTTTTTTTGCGGTACGCGGTCCTCTCACTGTTGTGGCCTCTCCTGTTGCGGAGCACAGGCTCCAGACACGCAGGCTCAGCAGCCATGGCTCACGGGCCCAGCCTCTCCGCGGCATGTGGGATCTTCCCGGACCGGGGCACGAACCCGTGTCCCCTGCATCGGCAGGCGGACTCTCAACCACTGCGCCACCAGCGAAGCCCCCAACTACTATCTTCATCAACTAGTATTCAATTAAATAATCCTATTAGTATATTCAGAGGTTTAATTCTCCTGTCATTTCATTTCATCTAGACATATATAAAGAGCCTTGAATTTCAAATTCAAAAATTACTATCCACCTGTACTCCCATCCTAAAGAGAAATTAGTTCTTTAATATATATATATATAGTTTTGTTTTTTTTTTTTGTGGTATGCAGGCCTCTCACTGCTGTGGCCTCTCCCGTCGCGGAGCACAGGCCCTGGACGCGCAGGCCCAGCGGCCATGGCCCATGGGCCCAGCCGCTCCGCGGCACGTGGTATCCTCCTGGACCGAGCCACTAACCCGTGTCCCCTGCATCGGCAGGCGGACTCCCAACCACTGCGCCACCAGGGAAGCCCTAATATATATTTTTATGTACTCCAGAACAAACAAAATTTAGTTTTTGAAGTGACATATATGAATATATATATACACACATACTTGTATACACACAGGCACACATAAAATATATATCTATAAAATGCACACATATGTAATATATATATAAAGAATATATGCGTATAAATGAATTTTAATGGTCAAGCACTATATGTATTAATTTACAACTGATTTTTCACCTATTAGTTTTCATAAAATCTAGGATGCTATCAAGTACAATAAACACCATTCCTTTACACACCACTAAGAAACTAAAAAAGCAAAACCTTTGCCAAAAAATTATGGCATGCCATTGATTATAAGACATAGCCTGACTTCAAGGATGTTACCATGTGAAAACGTGTATCTAAGAATACGTGAGACAGGCTATATATCAATCAACTGTTGCCACAATAAAATGACATAAAAAACTACCCCAAACTCAACTCAATAGAATACAATAATAAGGAATTTTTATTGCTTGAGCGTCTGCTGGTTTGCTTGGGTGTGGGAAGGAGTCTGCTCCGTGTTTGCCCTTTTGGGGCCCTAGCTGAAGGGGCAATGGCAGATCACTGGAGTATAAAAGGGCGAGTCAACAAACTAAGCAGATTTTTCGCCTCTGTTTATATCATCTATTGCTAACATCCCATTAGCCAAAGCAAGTTACACGGCCAATTCCAAAGCCAAGGAGTGTGTGTGTGGATATATATTCCACCCACAATGTTAAGGATGTGTATATCTAATCCACTACTGAGGAGTGAAGCATTGAGACCAGTAATTCGATCAATAGGATATTTCAAAATCATTATGTCTTGTATCATGCCCCTTTGTATCATATACTTGTCGGAACAAAGTAGATCAAACATACATACAAACATAAGGTGCAAGAAGAAAAAAAAGGAAGTAAACATACCAAGATGTTAACCATGGTTGTTACAGAGAGGGGGGATGAAAGATGGTTTTTGTTTTCTTCTTTGTCCTTTTGATTTCTCTAAGTCTCTATGATGAGTAGGTGTTGCTTTTAAAAGTCAGACAATAGGGAATTCCTTGGTGGTCAAGTGGTTAGGACTCAGTGCTGTCACTGCGGGGGCCCTGGGTTTGATCCCTGGTCACTGAAATAACATCCTGCAAGTTGCATGGTGCGGCCGAAAAAAAAAAAAGTCGAAACAAAAGTTAGACGATAAATCTACACCTACATAATTCTTTATTTCCTTTAAGGAAGTCCCTATAGGAAGGTAGTTGCAGGGAGACATAAGCAGTTATTTCAGAGGAAATTCAGAGGAACGCCTTGGTCTTTGGGGATGATGGCATCAGTATATACAATTAGGGTCCCCAATTTTAGAGAAAATTGGGGGTATGAGGCAGATGATTAAGATAAGAAGTTCTGATCCTGAGGAATGACAACAGGACCCGACCAACGTCTGTTAACAAGTTGAGTGTGGTCCACCACTGAGGACCATCTTTATTGCGTATCAGCATATCCTCCAGTGATCTGTAGAGAGTGTGAAAATAGATTGCTGGGTCCCACTTCCAGACATTCTGAGTTACCAGGTCTCAGATGTACAGAGAATGTACATTTCAAATAAGCACCAAGGGAAGGTTGCTGCTGCTGGTCCTGGGACCACATGTTGAGAACCACATGTTGAGAACCATGTTGAGTTGCTAAGGCAACTATTTTCAGCTTGCTTGCAATTTCTACCACCTGGAGAACTTTTAAATATCCTGGTGCCCAGGCTGCACCCCAGACCAATTAAACCAGAATCTAGGGGTGGGACTCAGTCATCAGTAATTTTTTTTAAAGCTCCCAAGGTGAATACATTGTGCAGCCAGGGTGGAAAACTGCTGCTCTGAGGAGAATTAATTTAGTCTGTTTAACTACTGAGTACATTGGCAGAAGGTACTAAATTAGCTCTTCACCAACCACCACCCCTTTCTCTGTGGACCCAGGAGTTTGAAATTTTGCCTGTGGAAGTTTCTTGGAAGAGTGAACCTTAAACTTGGAACTCAACCACCTTCCTGGATCCCAAGGAAAACAGACAAAACTCTTGATACTCGGTTTGAGGAGAAACATGGTGAATCTTGACCTGGGTATGTCCTCCTTGGAGAGGGACAAAGGTCACAGTCAGATGCAGGTTGCTTTAGTTGTAAAGGAGTGTTGTGAAGATGCTGAGGTCTTAAACACCATGTGGCATGTACCTAGCAGGTGAAAGGACTCTGTCATCCTTCTGAGTCATCTCCTTAAGTCTTCAGAGTTGCTGTGGAAGGAGTCAAAACTGCGTCACACAAGATGCTTCTAGAGCTACAGCTGGAAGGAGGTGGAATTTGCCCGAAGTCCATCTTCTTTATTTCTGATTTTGTTTCCATGACACTTTCTTTCTTCCAACCCAGGCAACCACCAAGATGCATTCTCTGGAGTGGTGTTTTTGTTTTTTAATCTAAGATAGCAGCCAGCTCTTTTCCGATGAGGCATTAGCTTAAAGCATACCTCCACCCATGGGAGGAGTCTTACACCCTTTTACCCTACATCTTAATAAAGTACACCCTGGAAATCAAAGAGTCTTAGTGTGAGGATTGACCCTCTAATGGTGAGATTACAGGCTTGCGGGCAGAAGAGGAGCTGTCTTCAGAGACTTTGTGATGGGCTGAATTGTACCCCTTCAAATTCATATGTTGTAGTTTTAACCCCCCAGTACCTCGGAATGTGATTGTATTTGGAAATAGCCTCCTTATAAAATGAGGTCATATAGATGGGCCCTCATCCAATATGACTCACACAATCTGTGGCGCACTAGCCCCCTTCAGGCTGTGGTCATGCAGCCAACTCCAGTCCTCTCCCTGGAATCTGTCCCCCGAAACCCAAGCCTCAGCTCCCAGCCCCGCCCACCCCGGCGGGTGAGCAGACAAGCCTCTCGGGCTGGTGAGTGCCGGTCGGCCCCGATCCTCTGTGCGGGAATCTCTCCGCTTTGCCCTCTGCACCCCTGTTGCCGCGCTCTCCTCCGCGGCCCCGAAGCTCCCCCTCTCCGCCACTCGCAGTCTCCGCCAGT
Organism: Tursiops truncatus; assembly: GCF_011762595.2. Lineage (NCBI taxonomy): Eukaryota > Metazoa > Chordata > Mammalia > Artiodactyla > Delphinidae > Tursiops > Tursiops truncatus. Next base: position 31,043,710 of record NC_047048.1, read on the forward strand.
GAAGGGGCTTCCTAGTGTGTGGAAACCTTTCCTCCTTCACAGCTCCATCCCAGACGTGCATGTCCCATCCCTGTTCTTTTGTGTCTGTTTTTCCTTTTTTCTTTTGCCCTACCCAGGTACATGCAGAGTTTCTTTCCTTTTGGGAAGTCTGAGGTCTTCCGCCAGCATTCAGTAGGTGTTCTGTAGGAGTTGTTCCACATGTCGTTGTAGTTTTGACGTATTTGTGGGGAGGAAGGTGATCTCCACGTCTTATTCCTCCGCCGTCTTGAAGGCGTCTCCTCACTGGTGGATTTTCATTTTACAGCTTCTTCCTGTGGCCTCACTAGACTCCTGCCCTTTGATCCTATAGCAGAACCCTGAGCACTTACAATACAATACATTCCCATTTGACTGAAGTCCCTCCATCATGACTCTTTACTGAACTTTTGTAAAACTTTGCTTGATGGGTGTGAAGACTATCATTTATTCATCTTCTTATCTGCACGATGAAGGTAGGCCAGATTACTGTTCTCTGCAACTTAAGAGCACTGACTTAGAATTCCTCTGTACCCTCCTGACCAGGCTGAGATGCCCTCCACTCATTCCCAGAAGCGCTATCTTTGCCGCTTCCTCTACTGAAGACTGACCATAGATTTGCAGAGTAGCTCAATAATCGCATATATTCTTAGTAAAGAAACTGGGGGTCCCTTTTTAAAACTAGGGATTCGGGGTGCCCTTGCAGTCGTGGACTCCGTTGCAATCCAAATTTAAACCAGAAGTCACTTGATTTGGCCTAAGAGGCTAATTAGGTTTGATTCATAATTTATTCCAATCTGTAAAGTTTAAATACCCAACTTGACCCCACAGCTGGACGCTCCTAAACTTTAATCCCTCCTGGTGGCCAATTAGCAATTTCTTTGTAGAAATACCTTGTGGGTGGCTGACTCACACATCGTGAATCACACGATGTTAACTCGTCTGACTCTCATTGTGTTTCCGAATCTCTAAAATGAGGCTATGATGTTATGGGACTAGAACTCCATGTATGAGTTAAGTTAGGTGAGGCCACAAAGAAGACACCCCAGGTTTGCCACCACAGATCATTCTTCCCCACTGTCTTGGTGCCAGGAGGGAGCATAGAGGATTGATGGATAGACCAGTTTGGTAGATTTTGTCTGTCCCATTTCCAAAGCTGAGGATTAACTGGACCCACAAGTTGGAACCTGACATGAGGCTTTATATCTCCTTGCCTGGGGAGGTGGTCATATATTTAAGCCTTCTGGCCAAGGAATCTTTCAAGGTCAGTTATTCAGCTGCTCCCTGTTGCACTGAATCAGCTATTTCCCAAGAAGAGCAGACGGGCCAGGTGGATGGGTTTGTAAGAAAACTGTGCTTGTAGCTGTGCATGTCTCTCTCAATATTTTGTAATAACCTATAAGGGAAAAGAATCTGAAAAAAATGTATAAGAATATACATACATATATACATACATTCTTATACATATATACCTATATGTGTAACTGAATCACTGCGCTGTACACCTGAAACTAACACGGGGTTATAAATAAATTAACTATACTTTGATAAAAAATAAAAATAAATAAAAATTAAAAAAATAATAATAATATAAAAAGAAAAAAGAAAGAAACTCATTTGTTTTGCCACCTTCTTCATCTTTTAAAAGACTAAATAAGGTAGTTATTTCTTTGCTGGTGTAGGGATTTTGATAAAGATTTTTGATAATCACTTTCCCGAAAGTTCTTTTAGAAGAATGCTTTGAATCTTCCCATTCTAGGGTTTCCCTTATAGCCAGAGATAAAACACCTTGATCAAGCTTCCATAAAACCACACATCACATCAATTAACAGATATTGCCAGGGGCAGGCTCCTTGTTCAACATCTGCTACTTTATTACCAACAGCACCAGCAGAATATATTATAGAGAGCGTGTCCACGGGTTTCCGCTGGCCTCCAGGAGTGAATAGAGGTTTCCACTAGGCCTGCTCACTTTTGTAATGAACCACATTGACACTCCATGTTGAACCCATGGGTGGCACATTTTCCTCTCCCATTCTGGCAAAACCATAAAGACTCATGTTATTATGGTGGTGGTGGAGGCTTGATCTATATCTTCTAGGAGCTTGTTTTCACAAAAGGCATCAAGACCAAGAAATAATGATAACGAGTGGTACTGAAATGGAGCAGGACCTTATGGTCCTTGCTCCCCCCCCCCACACTATGTCCTCCACCTGCCTGTGGAAAGGTTTAGCCTTAGGTTTTAGGTTTCTGTGGATAAACTTTAGCCAAAGAATAAGTTTAATCAGAGAAGTGAGAAAATGCAGAAACAAAGGAAAACTGTCCAACAAGACTAAATAATAATAGTTTAGTCAGTAAGCAAAGTCAACGACCTTTTAGTTCCCTCTCAAGGGCTATAGATAATATTCTGAGCCATATCCTGTGAGCTGTCTTACAGATACGGAAACCCCCACCAGGTGAAAGAAGTTAACTACATGATGACCAGACTGTAGCCATGACATAAGCTGCCACAATTCCGAGAACTGGCCTCAAAGAAATGGGAACAAAGCGACCCTGGAACCAAAGATTAACTGTACCTAAAGCAAGCAAGATGACACTGATCAGACCACTGCAGGACCAATTTCAAGATGACCGTCAGAGCTGACTGTGCTGTTTCTGCATGTAGCCCCCTCCCTCCACTTGTGCACCCCGAAACTCCCCTTTAAAAGCTCTTGTTCACTGGTTGTCAGTGGGGGGCGGGGGAGTCAGCCTTTGGACGGAGTCTGCCCTGCCTCACAGGTTGCCAGCCTCTGAAATAAAGCTAACCTTCTTTTCCACCAACCTTGCCTCTTTATTGGCTTTTGAGGGGCGAGCAGCCAGACCCCCGCTTTTGGTAACAGTAAGAGCTATATTTCTTGAGCATTTCCTGAATGTCAGTCACTGAGTTAGGCTCTTTACATGCATCATCTCACTGAACATTAAACCAATCTTACAGGGAGGCATTATTATTCATTTTGAAGATGAGGAAGCTGGGCATAGAAAGTTCATGTATGTTGCTCAAGGTCACATAGGTAGTGAGTGGCCATAGTGGACCTCTTTGTTTCCATGCCCCCTTCTTTTGGAAATGAGCCTCGCCTTTGGACCTGAGGATTGGGCATGTGATGTAGGCCACACTCATCATCTTCTGGGCAATCTTGGCTGATTGGTGTGTACACTGGCCCAGTAGGTCCAATGACAATCCATTTCTGGGATTAAGGTTCAGATGCTGGGAGGAAGAAGGAGTCTTTTCCCTCTAGGATTGCTAAGCTGAATGCCAGTGGTTATTTTGCTCAGCATGTGGAGATGTTCTTTCTGCCTTAGGGAAGAGAAGAGACCAACAGGCAAAGATAATCAGAGCAAACAAAGATGAGAAACAGATGGAGAGAGAATCAGAGTAGTATAGTGTTCCGTCCCCACTTCTTTTCCCAGGACTTGGTTTATGGAGTACTTCAATCCACACTGAAGCCAACAAATCCCCTCTGTGGTTCAAGCCTGCTTGAGGTGGGTTTGGTGTTTTAAAAATATCCACAAAGTGATACTCCTCCATTCAAGAGTAGAGTTTAATTCTGTTTTTCCTTGCCTATGGAAGGGACTTAGTGACTCACTTCTAACAGATACAATAAAGTGGAAGTAATGGTGTACTTTGGAGACTGGGTCGTAAAAGCACTGAAGCTTTCTCCTTGCTCTTCTCTTTCTTAGACCACTGACTTTAGGTCAAGGTTGCCATGTTGTAAGGACACTCAGGCAGCTCTGTGGAGAGGGCCACACACTAAGTAACTGAGGCCTCCAGCCAACAGCCATGGGCATGAGCCATCTTGGAAGTGTATCCTCCAGCCTTGAGATGAATGTAGCCCCCCATTGACACCCACACTGCAACCTCATGAGAGACCCTGATTTTTGACCCATAGAAACTGTGAAGTAATAAATGCTTGTTGTCCTGAACTGCTAAATTTCAGGGTAATTTGTTATGCAGCAGTAGATAACTAACACAATGGGTTTCTGTTACTTAAAATAGACAAGTTGGAAGGGATTAAATGGATGCTTATTGTTTGTTTCATCCATATCCATTTCCCTTTCTGTCACGGAGTTGTGACTTTCCCTGGGGTAAATTAGCATCTTGCCTGTTCTCAGTTGTGCACTTTGGGTGGGACTGACTCTAATGTTAGGGGTTGTCTGTGATTGGTTTAAGCAAATGCATTCCATTTCCTGGCTACAGTGATTGGTTTCAGGATGGGCACCTCATCCCCAAAAAGCCAATGAGATGCAAGGAGATACTTTTTGAACCTTCAGGGCAAATTTTTATTCTCCTCTGGAGAAGCCTTCATAAAATTCTTGCTTTCCTTCCCTGGAAGGTGTGGTATGAGGGTGTAAGGGTAGATGCTGCTATGGCCATTTTGCTGCCATGAGGCAGTGTCCAGTACAGGGTACTACAGCATCTGAGAGAGAAGAAAGACTGAGAGATACGAGGTCTTTAGTGATATTGCTGGTCTCACTAGCACAAGCCTTACCTGAAGCCCTCCTGTAGATGTTTTAGTCACTTGAATCTATGAATTCTCTTTATTGCTTAATACACTTTAGTTTGGATTTTCTGTTCCATGAAACAAAAAAATGTGTAACTGACACACAAACCCAGGCCTTTCTGAATTCAATGCTCATACCTAAATTGCTGAGAAGTATATGGTAACAGACTGAACGTGATCAATGGACTTCTGTTAAACATTGTATTAGACACAATCCTTTCTAATTTCATATTAAAAAATTGCTAGAAGACATAGAAAAATGGAAATCCACACAGCCCTGAAAACCAAAGCTGGGGCTTCCCTGGTGGTGCAGTGGTTAAGAATCCGCCTGCCAATGCAGGGGACATGGGTTTGAGCCCTGGTCTGGGAAGATCCCCATGCCATGGAGCAACTAAGCCCGTGCACCACAACTACTGAGCCCACACACCACAACTACTGAAGCATGTGCGCCTATAACCCACGCTCTGCAACAAGAGATGACATCACAGTGGGAAGCCCGTGCATCACAACAAAGAGTACGCCCCACTCGCTGCAACTAGAGAAAGTCCACGCACAGCAATGAAGACCCAACGCAGCCAAAAATAAATAAATTTATATTAAAAAAAAAAACCAACCAAGGCTGATACTGAAACTGTTGTCAAAACCTGCAAGAACATTCCACTAATGCTAAGACTTACGGATCCAAATTAAGAACTACATAATTATGGGTGACACATATTTTGATATCTAGAACAGGACAAACTTGATATCTATACACAGTGAAGGAGAAATGATCTTTTCCTCCTACTTCACAGCCTAATGACTGCATGACAATGTCTGATCTCTGCTTTGTGAATGCTGATTGTCATGACAGAACATTGTTGAAAAAGTTTTCTTTTTTAAAATCTTTTATATTTTATGTTAAAGTAACTGGTTATTTTTGGTTATGCAATGGCTTAGAAAAAAAATCTATTTCTTTTTTTTGATAAATTTATTTTATTTATTTATTTCTGGCTGCATTGGGTCTTCGTTGCTGCACGCGGGCTTTCTCTAGCTGTGGTGAGCGGGGGCTACTCTTTGTTGTTGTGGTGTGCAGGCTTCTCATTGCAGTGGTTTCTCTTGTTGCAGAGCACGGGTTCTGGGGCGCGCGGGCTTCAGAAATTGTGGCATGTGGGCTCAGTAGCTGTGGCTCGTGGGCTCTAGAGCACAGGCTCAGTAGTTGTGGTGCTCGGGCTTAGTTGCTCCGTGGCATGTGGGATTTCCCGGACCAGGGCTCAAACCTGTGTCCCCTGCATTGGCAGGCGGATTCTTAATCACTGTGCCACGAGGAAGCCCTGTCTGTTTCTTTAAAACAACACTTCAAGATACACTCTAGCCAACTGGGAGAGTAATTAAAGCAGAAAATGCAAGACTGAGAATATTTTGGTATCAAAGAACTGGCAATAAAATTGATTATAAATGTTGACACACTTTTTGAAAGACAAGCGATGTATTGGAGAAAATAAAAAGAAGCATGATGGGAAAGAAATGCATGCTAATAGTTTTCCTACACAGAGGACGTCAACAAATACCATTTCATTCTAGTCTTTGATAAATAATATTAATAATAGCAATTTACAAATAAAAATTATAAGATCCTTATTGTGTTCTAGGTACTATGCTAAATATTTCACAAGAAAAATCTTATTTAAGAAATATATGTTGGGAATTCCCTGGCGGTCCAGTGGTTAGGACTCGGCATTTTCACTGCCAGGGCCCGGGTTTGATCCCTGGTCAGGGAACTAAGATCCCACAAGTCATGCAGTGCAGCCCCCCCAGAAAATGTTAAAGTATGTTTTTAACTAACTTAAATGTAATGCATCACATAATGAAGTCAAATAAATACTATGATAGACCCAACTTGACTGAGGGGCATATTTGAAAGAATGTATCTTTTTTTTTTAAATAAGAAGATTAAATTTTATTAAGGTGTCAATTATTTGAAAATTTATATATAGGTTCTCAATATCCCAATCAAAATCCTATAGGGACTTTCAAAGATCTTTCAAAAATCATTCTAAAGTCCATCTGGAAGAATTAATGGGTGAGATTATCTAAAGACATTTTGAAAGAAGAAAAATGAAAATCCAATGACATTTTGAAATCAAAGGTACTTGCCTGACCAGGTCTTAACATGTTTTATAAAACTGTAATAATTGAAACATGGTGGTATTAGTACAAGGAACAATCAATGGAATAAAAGAAATACTACCGACACCGACTAAAACCTGAGCATACGTATCACATAAAAATACAACAAAGAAAGCGTCATAAGCCAATGGGAAACAAGTACTTTCTCCTGTTAGGAGAAACAGTTGTTTAGGGAAAAAGAAGCAAGTTAGATCTTCACAATTATATTATGCTCCCAAATATATTCCAAATGAATGAAAGAGGTAAATGTGAAAAAAAAACCTTGTAAAAACTGAAAAAAATTAGAATCAAATGCAGATAAATATTAATCTCATTTTGAGATATGATTTTTCCAAGCATGAAACTCATAGAAGAAATTACAAGAAAAATACTAATAGATTCAATTTAAAAAATTGAGAACTTTGTATAAGTTCTGGGGATCTAATGTATAGCATGGTTAAAAAAAATCTGAGAACTTTGTGCAACAAAGCACTTTGAGTCAAATTCAAGGGCAGGTGGCACACCCAACTTCGCTGATGTCATAGATTGTAAAAGTGGAATTTGGCTTGTGTACAGTTAAACAGGTCACCAGTTAGCTACTTCAAGAGCCTTCTTACTGGTCCTTTGCCTCACTCTTATGGATCTCTTTTCTGAATCCGTTCTCCAAAACAGCTAATACGATCTTTAAAAATGTTTGGAAGATCACAATACCCCCTCAATGAAATTCTCTCAAGCTTTTATCACATTTAGAACCAAATCCAAACTCCTTATCACAACCTACAAAGCTCTTGGTAATCTGACCTCCTGTCCCGATTTACACAGTCAAGTTATACTTTGCTCTCCCTTTAACCACTTCCCGTTGGGGGTCTCTCACTGTTGCGGCCTCTCCCGTTGCGGAGCACAGGCTCCGGACGCGCAGGCTCAGCGGCCATGGCTCACGGGCCCAGCCGCTCCGCGGCATGTGGGATCTTCCCGGACCGGGGCACGAACCCACGTCCCCTGCATCGGCAGGCAGACTCTCAACCACTGCGCCACCAGGGAAGCCCAGGTGAGGGAACTTTTAAATTTTATTCTATGTACTTGTATTTGTTAATATATTTTGTAATTGGAGATCTATTCAAATAACACGCACATTTAAAATAAAAGGAGAAAGACGAGGTATTATTGAATTTTGTAGTTTCACGCCGTGACACCAGTGGGATGTATATGGATCCCATTAGTTTCACCCGCACCACCTGCATCCGAATTCCGGGGGGGGTGGGGTGGGGGAGGGGAGTTCGGGATCTACGGAGATTCTGGATCACATAAATCAGTCTCTGGAGGAGGACGCTGGGAATCTGTAGGTCTGTCTATGACATTTCTAGGATCACTGAAGATCCAGGGAAAGTGAGTTTTGCTTGCTTTGGCTTCCAGGAACAAAACCAATTTCCACGCCACAGCACAGGTGGGATAAAAGCCCAGACTGGGGGACATGAGAGCCTCGTCCGGGAGGAAGGGGAGGAGGATGACAGCAGTTCCGTTACAGGTGGATGCTTAAGACTGAAGCGGACTTGATGGGAGAAGGAAAGGCCTATTTTGCACCACCCTCTGGGTTCTGAGAGTAATTGTAATGGTCTGAGGGTCAGAGCTGGTTCTGTCGGTCTGCCTGGGTCTATACTCACTTCCGGACAGCCTGGTGCAGCATGGTGGCCTTGGGTACCTGCTGTCTCGCACAAAGAAACAGATAAAATTGTTGTACAAATAATGATCCCTGCTCTACGCATCTGACAGGGCTGTGGATTAACCCAAATGAGATAACACACCTGCTGGTGCTGTGTCCAATGCAAATAGGAGTAACTGTGAGTCATGCATTCCTGGCTGGGTCTTTGCAGCGTGTCAGTCAAGTGGCTTAACCCAGGGTGGCAGAATGTCCCTTGCTTTAGCAGAGCCAGGTCCCTCGTTAGTGTTTTCTGGGGCTGACAGGGCTGCACTCATTCTTGGCTGTTGACCTGGGGGTCAGTCCTTTGTCACTCTGAGAGCTGCCGCCCTGGGGAGATGGAAACTCACTTCTTGGTGAAGCTTTGCAAAATTCCCTGAGTCAAAATTCCCTGAGTCAAAATTCCTGCCTGCCACAGGACTGAGCAGCTAGTTGGGGGTGAGGCCCTCTGATGGCCATCCATGGCTGCAGGCAGGAAGGGTGAACAAATGTCTGATTGAGGGGACTCTGGGTCGGAATCACTCCTGCTCTGTCTACATACGCTCTTGGAAACAGAACTTTATTCCAACCCTGGCGTTTCTTCTGTAGCCTTGACAGAAGATGCCAATTCATCTGAATTTAGTCCATTTCGAGGGTTTTTTTCAATAGCAACCATGTGAAGGAACAGGCTGACCTTTAATTTATAATCCCCGTGTCATAGAGTTTAGCAGAGCTTAACCTACGTCGGTTGTAGTTCGAAATCATCTGCCTTGCTTTGGAAAAGGCAGGCTATGCTTTCAGTGTCAGTTTGAAAAAATAAAATAAAATAAAAAAAAGGAACCAAATGGGATAATAGGCCTTTATTACAAAAGGCAGAGGAAGGCTAGTCAGAGAAGGGAAAACCGTCCAGAAAGAAGGAAACCTGGGATGTGGAAGAGGTTCTGGAAAACGAGCTGGAAGCTGATAAAGAAAAATGTTTGTGGCACTTGGTAACTTGAGAGCCGCCAAACAGAACCAAGGTGATGTCAGGGGCCAGAAGCTGAAATGGAAAGGCTGATGAGAGGGGCCGAGGTCTCATCAAGAAGAGATTTGGTACAACGTTTTGCATTCAGTGTTAATGAAGACGCGTCCTGTCTTTTTGAGGGATGCTCAGATGCTTGGCGCAGACGCCCCCTCTGGCATGAAGCCTTGTTCTCCTGGCGGCTGGGGGTTCTGCCTTGGGTGACCCTCAGCTGTCAGCCCTCTCTGAGGATCATCTCAGCTGAAAAAACCTGCCTCACCCAAGGTGACGCCCTCTCCCTGGGACTCCCTCATCCAGGCACAGATATTAAGGCCCGCTGCCCTCCCCTAGCTTGGGACACACCTGACGGGCATCCCAGGTCCAGAGTGGAATTGCCTGGGCCTTTGTTGGGCCCGCATCACAGCTTCGAGTTTCCCTCTGTCCAGGTCCTGCTTCCTTCCCCACCTTTCAGCAGGTGTTGCTCCCTAGAGCACCCCCTGATACGTGTACTTCCCACTGATCCCCACCCTAGACTCTGCTGCTCAGGACCCTACCTGTGACAAGGTTCTACTTGGTACCTAGTTTCTGAAAGTGCTGCTAAGAAAGATGCTGAGCTCTCGGTGAATGCATCCCACTGCAGATGGAAACCATAAGTGGTGTGGTAGGCATACTCATGATCCTTTCAATCCGTTACCTTCCATGGCAAAGGGGAATTGAGGTTGGAGGAGAAATTAAGGTTTGCAAACCAACCGAACATAAAACGGAGAGATGATACCGGGTTATCTGGGTGGGCCCAATGTCATCACAAATGTCCTTAAAGTCGGAAGAGAGAGGTAGAAGAGGAGTGTCAGAGGGTAGAAGAGGAGGATAGAAACAGGGTCAGAGAGATGCTACCATGCTGGCTTTGGCCAGGAGGTGGCCATGAGCCAAGGGATGAGGGTAGCTTTGAGAAGCTGGGAAAAAAGCAAGACAACAGATTTCTCTCTTAGAGCTTCCAGAGGGAATATGGCCCTGCCAACACCTTGATTTTGGTGCATCGAGACCCATGCTGGACTTCTAACCTATAGGAATGTAAGGTAATACATTTATGTTGTTGTAAACCGCTAAGTTTGTGGTAATTTGTCACAACAGCGATAGAAAATTACTACAAGTGGTATGACACTTTTTGGAAAGGTAAAGGAGAGTATGCATCAAAAGTCATAAAAATAGTTCTAACTTTTTACCCCTCAGTTATGTACCCAAGTACGGCCTACACCTGACATTTATCATTAAGGAAATAATGGAAGAAAAAGCTACATGGTTGATATGCATTATAGCATGATTTTGATATTCTAAATAATATATTCTCTAGCCAAATTGTGTTAATTATGAAAGCCAAGTTGACTCTGATATTGTCAAGCATTTCAGAGCCAACAGGGTGGGGAGTACTGTGGATGGGGAACATACTCTAGGACTCAAATTATACCGTGAATACATCTGCACAGGTCTGGAGGTGACACTGAAGGATAGCAAAGTGATGGAAAAAGACGAACTTGTTCCTCTTAAAACTTTCAGGACTCTCTGCCTCATCCTGAGGAGTTTTCATCAACTTTCTATCTTGTGGTTTCCTTCACTAGATCTGACTGATCCTGAAATAGGTCCTTAGCTTTGAAAATGTAGGGTACATTTTGGCCTTAGATCCACATGAATAATAACTGAAATGATGCATAGTTAACTACTCTGCACATCAATATCAATCTGCAATATTGATTGCTTAAATATTTCAGAACCAATGTCTTTATTTATATATAGGTGTGTGTACGTACATATATATACTATAAATATGTATTAAAAATACAAATTATTAAGTCCTTCCTCTGAGTCTGGTGCCCAACTCTTTTTTTTTTTTTGCTGTACGCGGCCCTTTCACTGTCGTGGCCTCTTCCGCTGCGGAGCACAGGCTCCGGACGTGCAGGCTCAGCGGCCATGGCTCACGGGCCCAGCCGCTCCGCGGCATGTGGGATCTTCCCGGACCGGGGCACGAACCCGTGTCCCCTGCATGGGCAGGCAGACTCTCAACCACTGCGCCACCAGGGAAGCCCGTGGTGCCCAACTCTTGAGAAGGCCAACCAAGCTTCCACAAAGTGGAAAAGTTCTTTCCAAATTCACCCTCAAGGCATAGGATATGGAGTGTAATGAAGACTTGGAAGCAATAAGGGTAAATTAAATGAACAGGTTCTCCATGTGGGAGGAAAGAAATGTCTTCACGCCTGCTTCTAGTGCTGTAACCTAACTGTCTGATGGGATACCAAATATTTCCTCTTCTTTGATCTCATCCAGAAATATCTACTTTGGGGTCTCCTCCTTCCTCACCCCCTAGCATCTTAACTGATCAACGAATGAGAAAACTTGAGAACAACTGCCTTACTGTTAAAATTAGAGACGCTCAGTTTCCATCACGCACAGATTTGGGCTCTGTAGGCCTGAGGCTGGGCGTAGGAATCTGAATTTTTATCAGGCACCCCGGAAAATTCTGATTCAGCTAGTTTGTGGACCACACTTTATGAAACTCTGCCCTGCTGGAATCCCCAAACAATTTCATGTGCAGGATTCCTTTGTGAAAGCAGCTGATGAGTTGACCTTCACTGTTAAGTAGGGAGTTGGAGACCCCCTCTTCCCTTCCTCTCTAGGGAGTCAGGTGAGTTAATCCATCCCATAAATAAAGCTTGGTTGCAAGTCAAATATTTATTTCCTCTGTGGACTAGTAGAGCCTCTTTTCTATTAAGGCTCATCATGACACGCCTTGGAATGGTGCCACTGGAAAGTGATTGCACTCGGGGAGATTTTTATTATGTGATTTCGACTAACAAAGGGAAGAGAAAAATCCAATTAAATTCCAGGAAGGAATGACAGAGAGTGATCGTAATGGAGCCATATTGTTCCAAGCAGGTTCCCCTGCCAGAGCGGAGACCCTGGGCAGAGCTAACTCATCTGCAGACTGTGGGGGATGGAGGGCAAGTGGCCAGGAAGGAGACCAGCCAGCAGGGACCGTGGCCACTCAGAGGAGGGAGTGACTGGAGTCGGAACGACACCGGCAAAGGGTCACCATGTTTCACAAAAGGCATGAGATTCAGAAACTTAAGTGTAAAAAATGATTTTAATATAATTTAGACTGTGGAGATGCTGCATGTTCAGCCTGGAAAGACAAGGGCTAGGAATGGAGGACTCTGAACTATTTAAACTTGAAGGAAGAAAATAAGGGATTTCTGAGCAAGGACACAGGGATCTATGGGTGGGGGTGGATTTCCGCCTTTTTTTTGGCCGCACCATATAGCTGTGGGATCTTCGTTCCCCAGCCAGGGATTGAACCTGGCCCCTTGGCAGTGAGAGCGCAGAGTCTTAACCACTGGACTGCCAGAGAATTCCTGGGATTTCTGACTTATTAAGGAGAGTAACTGATAGTGAGGGTGATGATGGAGATGATGAAGCAAATGATGACAATAACTTACACCTGTGATAGTGCACTTGGCAATGGGTGGGGATTTAGCTGGGGGGTCTGGATGCTGTAGGACACAAGGCGCTCTGTGTTCATGCCGTGGGAAGAAAGAGGCTCTCAGGACAACAGGCTGTAGGTAGGAGACCATTACTGGGGAGCGTATCTTGGCCCCTGGAAGGCTTCACGGGGTTGGAACGTCAGCACTGATGGAGTCTGGGCAGAGACCTGTGGTACCAAGTAAGGATGAGTAAGGATGGGTCTTGGGGTTTCCAATACGAAGAGTGGAAGTCAGGAGGCAACAGAGCCTATGGTGAGTGGTGCCTTTGGGGCTTTGGAGAGGACAGGACTTGAACATATCTGCTTCCTAGAAACTGGGTCTGGGGAACTGCTGTGTGGTCATCAATGGCAGCCCTAGAAGATAAGGAGAAACTCAGGCCTGGTGAAAGATGCCCTTGAATGTCCAGGCCTGGGGTCAACCCAAGTAACAGGTAGCAGCCCTCTAGCGCCTTCAAGTGCATACCCTTTATCTCATTTGTTTTGCATTTGTAATAAAAAGCACATTCTCTAATCAAAGCAGTAGATGCACATTGCGAAACAATCCAAATTATACACGAGGCTCATAACGGATGACAATGATCCTTCCTCCAACCCTTTCTATTGCTGAGTCTTTATCCTTGGAGCCAACCATCCCTTTGGCTGTTTGTCCTGGGTCCGGAGCATTGCTTGATGTTCAGAGATGCCAGTTGCTATGGCACTTATTTTATGGAGACACTGGACCCAACACGGGAGCTACTGGACACAGGCTGTTCTCTCTGATGGGGGCAGAAAGAACAGGACTTGGCAAAGGACAGAGCCCTATAATTACTATGAATTTCTGACCTCTGGGCTTAACATTTTTCTTGACTTTTTGAGCCTCTAAGAACTGCCAGAAATTAGTATCATATTTTTCACAGGTGGGAGTTCAGGCCCAGAGGGATTGGATATATTCCCCCGTTCGCTCTGGTAGATTATGGAGTCAGGATTTGAGCCCCAGAATCCTGACCTCTAAGCCCATTTTCATCCTTCTTTCACCACTCCTCCACTGACAAATGGAAAAAAAGTCTGAGGAGTCAGGTGAACATCTGGGGGCCTTTCCAACAGGCTACTTCCCTCATCAGAGTCTAAATTGTGAACCACTTCCTTTGATCCAGAAGAACTTTAGAAGAATCCAAGGAAATTAAAGAACGGAGTCCAGGTCACTGGCCCCTCCCAGGTGTACTTAGGTAAGCTGTGGAGGAGGCCAGGCCATTTATTTTCAGGACTAGCCTAATGATCACCCAGCAAGTCTAGTTACAGATGTGCTCCATCAGGCCACCTGGATATACTAGTGCAAAGAGCTCAGAGTCCGTCTCAGGCTGATGGATTGCTCGAGTTATTAATACGGAAAAGGAGGGAGATTTACTTTCGGCAGTGGAAGTAAGGTGCTTCAGTGCACCCTGGACTAGCTGTTTTAAAATAACAGGGGACTGAGTTTCTCTTGGAAAAAGACTTAATTTTTATTGAAAACCTACCACCTTCAAATGGCCAGGAAGCTGAAGAACTATAAAACTGTCCAACTGTCCCATTATTAAAAGCTTTATTTGACAAATCTTCCACTGCTATGGTAACTCATGCGTTTTGCCTCCTCTCGCAGAAGAAATAAAACCACTCACTTATGCAAACTGCTGACAAGGAATGGAAACAAATGGACTTCTAAACACAAGCAGAGACACCCCGGCCCCTTCCCGCAGCCTAATGGAAGTGCAAGCCATTCATAAATCTATGGCCGCTCGGACAGAATGGTGGTTCTGTAACTTCTCATCTGACTGCACTCAGGGCTGAGGAAAATGTCCTTGTTTCTGGAAGGCTCTGCCTTAGTGGGAGGGAATGGAGGGCAGGAAGAAGTGCTTTACTAAGGCAGCCCTCCTAAAGCAACTCACATTTATTATCCCATGACTTCTGTGGATCAGGGGTCCAGGCACAACTGCGACGGGGCCTTTGCTTATGAACTCATGAGGCTGCAACCCAACCAGGGTTGAGTTCCCATCTGGAGGCTCAGCTGGGGAAGGGGTCATTTCCCCATCGGTGGTGTAGTTGGCAGCATTCAGTTCGTTGATATTGCAGCCTACGTTTTTTGGTTTTGTTCTGTTTTGCTCTTTGCTGGCTGCTGTTCAGAGGCCATCCACCCTCAGCTCTTAACCCAAAGTTCCTTGCCACACCAACTTCTCCAACATGGTCACTTACGTCATCAAGCCAGAAAGAAGAGTCCCTAGTGAGTTGCTTTGCAAGATGCAGTCTTGCACGATGTAACATCATTACGGAAGGGATGGCCCATCACCTCTGCCATGTTCTATTGGTTAGAAGCAAGTCACAGTCTTGCCCATACTCAGGGAGAGGGGATTATGCAAGAGTGTGGATACAAGAAGGTAGGAATCATGGGGTTCTCCTTGGAGTCTGTCCACCTTGCCTCCCTGACCCACCCCCATGGGCTGATCAAGTTGAGTATATTTCACCTGAGCTGCTGGGAGAGAAAGAAAGAAGGAAGAGACGGAGGGAGGGAGGCATATTTATGGGGTGCTTTGAACATATAAGTAAGCAGTGGTCCTGTTTAGAATACTGTCCAAGAAGAAATGAAATATTTTTCTTGGCCAGGTCTACTTCTGAGTTTATATACTAATGAATGAGATGAATGAGATGTCAGTTCTAGGTGTCCAAGCCAATCTGATAAGATTCCCTGAGTTTAGGGAAGCTACTCGGCACCTTTAAAGCAGAGCAATTATCATTACAATTTCTACATAGTTTATGTGGTCTGGAAAATTGTCTCGCAATCCATGTTTTTGGAATAGTCTTCTCGTTGGCAATCATTCTCTGCCTGCCCACTCTGCACGTGTTTGATCAGAAGCTCTCATGAGCACTTAGAACATTGCAACTCCTAAATAAATGATCAGGGAATTTGCAGGGGTAGGTGTTTCTCCTTTTGGGTAAGTGACTGAGCAGATGAATTAGGAAGCAGATGAGGAGCAAAGGTGAAGACAGAGATGGAGGGAGAGGCACAACCAACCTTCTCACACACATTTGATAAAATTCAGGGTTTCTCAGCCTCGGCTCCATTGACATTTGAGGCCAGATAATTCTTTGTTGGGCGGTGGATTGGAACGTTTAGCAGCATCTCTGGCCTCTACCCACCTGGTACCATTAGCACACACTCCACAACCCTCTCCAGATACTGCCAATTGTTCCTTGGGGAGGAGAGCAAAATCTCCCCCACTGGAGATGCCCTGATATAATTCTAGCACAAAGTAAACGATACAGATTTGTTTTAGGGGGCTTGAGTTGTTTTACCCGGACCAATATAGAGATGTTTAGGTTTTTACAAATGCTACATGTGTCTCATGCAATGCCCCCTCTTGTTGGGATTCAGTAGCTGGATAACGACATGGGTTTTGGAGTTTTGGACGTGAACTTTCTAGTTTTGAATCCTGGTTCTACTGCTTACAGGCTGTGTGACTGGGGGCAAATTAAAAAAATGGCCTCTGTTTCGGTCTCATCTGCAAAATGGAGATGATAAGTCCTCTAGCTGCTGCTGTGAGTATACATAATATATGTAAAACCCCCAGTACAGGGGTCATGTGCAAAAAAAAAAAAAAAAAAGATGCACAATGTGTTAGTTACTCCTTAGAATGCCTTTAGAATATTTAGACATTTGGGCTATCTTCGGTTGGCTGTTTTCTTCCTTCGTTCCCTCTCGATTTAGGATCTCATTGGGATAAAACAATGGGAACAGAAGAGTCTTAATTGGGGGCTCAGCTACCTTGCTCAGGTGACGATGATTGGCAGGTACTGGGACACAGGGCAGGCCAGCTTTGATTAGGAGAGGAGGCGTGTTTGGGGCAAGTCACTGAGATATCCAGATACGCTCTATTGCTGCGAGTATTTTTCTGGGATTGCATTTCTAAGAATTCCCTCCTTTCTTTCTAGGAGATCTTGCTTTGTGTTGGATGCAAACTAATCTTTATGATCCCATTGATAGGGAGTATTTTCATGCATTGGCTCATAATGCGGTAGAGATGTATTATTGTAGTAAAATACAACATAAAATTTACTATATTAACCATTTAAAAATGTACAGTTCTGTGGCTTTAAGTGTGTTCATGTTGTCATGCAAACATCACTGCCATCCATCTCCAGAACTCTTTTCATCGTCTCAAACTGAAACTCTGTACCCATTAAACAGTAACTCCCATCCCCCACTCCCAGCTCCTGGCAACCACACTTCTACTTTCTGTCTCTGTGACTTAGACCACTCTAAGGTGCCTCATTCATATAAGTGGAATCATACAATAGTTGTCCTTTTGTGGTTGTCTTCTTTCACTTAGCTTAATGTCCTCAAGGTTCATCCATGTTGTAGCATGTGTCAAAATGTCCTTCCTTTTTAACCTGAATGATACTCCATTGCATGTATAGACCACGTTTTACTTATCCATTCACCTGTCGATGGACACTTGGGTTACCTCCACCTTTTGGCTCCTGTGCATAACGCTGCTATCTTCATGGGCATACAAATATTTGAGTCACTGCTTTCACTTCTTTTGGGTATATTCCCAGGAGTAGAATTGCTGGATTATATGGTAATTCTATGTTTAATTTTTTTGAGGAACCACCATGCCATTTTCCACAGCAGCTGCATCATTTTACATTCCCACCAGCCAAGCACAAGGGTTCAAATTTCTCCATATCCTTGTGGTTTGGGTTTGCATTTCCCTAATGACTAGTGATATTGAACCTATTTGCATTTATATTTTAACAAAGAATTTGGAAAACTTCCTACTGGAATTTCAGGCAGCTATAAGGAAGAGACAATTTGAGACAGTGAGACCTCCCCACTTCCAAATACCCCTACGTCCAGACGTGCACATGATGCCTGTTTACTGCCTGCACGAGGTCGTTCCGATGCTCTGAAAACTCCCCAGTATATGCCCTGCTCATTTATCTTGGTTTTCAACTGATATCCCGCCTACAAAGTCTGCTGCGGAAAGCATGGCCAGCTGCCTTCTCTTTAATATTTAGAAATCTGCCTTAATAAATCCTGGCTCTTCCCGCATGTTGCTATCTGTATTCGTGGTCTCCAGTTTTCTGGGAATTCAGTGGGATGGTTTCTTATCTGTTAGCTTGTCACAAACAGGCATGAGGACGATCAAATGTTCATCTATTCACATCTGGTGTTCTGCGGGGAACAGAGTTTAGACCCCTGCCATGTTTAACTGTATAAATAGTTTCTATCTATCATCTAAATCAGAACTGCTTACGTGCAGAGCAAACTGTAGCAGACAGAGATCCACAGAGGATCCGCGTTAGGGAGAGGGCAGACTATCCGCCCTCTTTGAACACGGGAACTCGTAGAATTCTCACCATCGTCCTCTCTTACTCTTTCCATCCTGATTTCTAGTTGAAGTTTAGTTTTTAGTCACTGCACTGTGTGACGCACACTTGTGTGTGTGCGCGTGGGTCTATGCATGTCTGCACCTTGTATTTCTCACTGCGTCTCACTGTATTTGTGCTTTTGTATATTTGTGTCCTCCATCATCTCCTGCATGTGTGTATGGGTTTCTCTGTGGATGTGTTTTGCGTGGTGTTTTGGTGTCTGTACGTCTCACTGCATGTCTTTGTGTCTCTCTGTGCCTGCATATCTGTTTGTAACTGTGATAAGCTGTCTCTGGGGGTCTCTCTTGGTGTATGGGTTTTGTGTGTGTGTTTATCCATGTCACTTGAATCCTTTCTCTTTTTGCATCATCCCTGTTTGTCCGTGGATGGAAGCAGACCATTTGTTTTCAAGCTTGAGGAGAATGATGGGCTTGGACCATTATGGCGTCAGGCAGCCATCCTTGTGATGTGTCTGAGGCTTCGTCTGCAGGGTCGCTCAGGACAGCTCCAACCCTCCGCTCTGTTCAGCCGTGTGCCGAAAACACACTAATGGGGCAAAATTACCTGTTTTGAAATCAATGCCTCTTTTCTCTCTGCTGCTAACAAGGCCCACACACAGGTGCCTTTGCAAACACCTACACTAGTCCCCACAAGGGAAGGGGTTTGGAGGCGGTTGAAACAATCCATTCTTCTGCCAGCTCCGGGTGGCTCCCTGCCCTGAAATCTCCTTGTTTCCAGGAAAAACAGCACTATTCCTTCAGCTGCCCAAGTTCCTGTCTCTTTGTTAACCAGCTTTCCCTCTGCTGTTACTCTGGTTTTCCCCTTTGAGCCCCCTTGGAGGGTTTCATCTTCCCACCCTATTATGTTATCAAGGGTCAAGAGGATGGTGATGTCATCATCACCACCATAATCACCACCATCATCATCACCACCATCATCAATCTCCACTTAGGTATAAGTGACACTGTATAGAGTACGAAGGTCTAGCGTTTACCACCCATTACCTCCTTTAATCCCCAAGGTGAACCCATGACCCAAGTAAAAGAATTTCCATTTTCCCAGAAGCAAAACTGGTATTGACGGGGTGAGTCAGATGTGATGCTCAGCCCTTTACATGAGTTCAACTACTTCCCATGGACCACAACCCCAGGAAGCAGTTACTGTTATTTTCTCCATTTGACAGACAGGAAAAAGGATACCAAGAGAGGTTAAGTAATTTGTCTGAGGTCACACAGCTAGCAAATGGTAGATCTAGGAAAAGAACCCAGACATGTTAGGTACAGAGCCCATGTTCTTAACCTCTTGGGAGTAGACAGATTGCGATCTGGCTGAGCTCCTGGGTTGTAGCTGGTCTTCTCCCTTGACTTTCTTGGGACCTGTATCACCGAGTATTGTCTCATAGCTTTGGGTAGTGTTTGGGCTGTTGGTCCTGCAAAGCACTTTCTTCCCAGATGCCTCCGTGTTCTTGCAGATTGGCTGTCGGTTTACCCATTCATTCTCCCTCTTCCTCTTTCTCTCTCCCCCACCCCCTCCCAAGGTCCAAGTCCAGAACTTCAGTGTCACCTCTGACGCCTCTTTTTCTGATATCTCCCATCTGGTACAGTATCGAATCCTGCCAGCTCTACCTTCAAGATACATGCAGAATCCAACAGCTCCTCTCCACCCCACGGCCACCACCTTGCTGGACACCGTCATCATCTCTCTTCTGGTAATAGCCTCCGAACTGGTCATCTTCGTCCTGCCGTTCCCCCTATTCTCCATTCTCCACACAGAAGCCAGAGCGAACACTGATGCTAAAGCATTAAGTCTGGTCACATCACTTCGCTCCTCCAAGCCCTCCGTGGCTCCCATTTCACCCAGAGTAAAAGCCAAACTCCCTCCTGCAGGACCCAAATGATCTGACCCACGGCACCTTTCTGACCTCATTAGCCACGCCCGCCCCCCGCCCCGCTCCGGAGCCACGTGGACCTCACTCATCCTCAGACACGCCTGGAACACGATCCATCATGCTGTGGTCCCAGCTCTTCCTGCATGGACTGCCTCCCCCTACACCCATCCGACTCTGTCTCCTCACTTTCTTTACTCAACAGTAACTGGCCATCCAGTTTCAACCCCTCTTCACCAATGCATGGCCCACAACGTTGTTTTATTTTTTTCTCCTTACATGTATGACTGGCATATGTGATGACATATTTAATTTATCTATCTTGTTTATTTTCTATCTCCGTGCCAGCAGGGCTTAAGGATTGTTGTCTGTTGATTACTTCCATGTACCTGCACGTGATAGGTACTTAGTTTAGATTGGCTGAATGACATATATATAGCAACACATGCATGTAACACAAAATTAAAAGGGTAGGGGAAGAACATTTTTCTTTCCTACTACTGTCCTTTAGACATGTCTTTTCACTCCCTGAAAGCAACTGCTCTGACTGATTATCCTGTATCCTGAATCCTTCCAGAGATATTCTATACAGAGAAGCATCTGCGTGTCTGTGTGTCTTTAGCTCTGTCTCTCTCTCCATCCTTATCCTTATCTCTATCCCTGGCTCTATCGTCGCTACTTTGACCTCTACCTATGTATCTATATCTGTCACAGCATCAATATAGACTGTTTTCATTCTTCTTTCTTAATATCTTGGCAATCCTTTTGCATCAGAATGTGAAGAATCGCTTTGATCTTTTTAATGTCTGCCTATTATGTAATTGTCTGAGCACGCATATATTCCTTTTTTTTAAAAATTTCTTTATTTTAGGCTGCGTTGGATCTTCATTGCTGCGTGTGGGCTTTCTCTAGTTGTGGCGAGTGGGGGCTACTCTTCGTTGCGGTGCGCAGGCTTCTCATTGCGGTGGCTTCTCTTTTTGCGGAGTACAGGCTCTAGGCGAGGGGGCTTCAGTAGTTGTGGCACGTGGGCTCAGTAGTTGTGGCTCGCAGGCTTAGTTGCTCGGTGGCATGTGGGATCTTCCCGGACCAGGGCTCGAACCTGTGTCCCCTGCATTGGCAGGCAGATCCTTAACCACTGTGCCACCAGGGAAGCCCACGCATATATTCTTTTACAGTCCCCTACTGATGGACTTTTGGGCAGTTCCCAATATTTTGCTCTTGCAGACATGACTACAATGAATAACACAGTGCTTACATAATTTCTCACAAATGTGACTATATCTGTGGGATGGATTCCTAGAAATGAAATTGTGTTGGCTTATTTAAAAAAAAAGTCAATGCTTGGCAAGCTCAGTTTTCTCAAGAGGGGTGTTCATGGCAATGCTGATCCAGAGGGTAGTGGCGCTACTGGGTTTCATAACGTCAGAATTTAAAGTGGACTCATTATAGAAATAATGCCATTTGCAGCAACATGGATGGACCTAGAGAGGATCATACTAAGTGAAGTAAGTCAGAGTAAGACAGATACCATATGATATCACTTATATGTGGAATCTAAAATATGACACAAATGAACGTATCTGTGAAACAGAAACAGACTCACAGACATAGAGAACAGACTTGTGGTTGCCAAGGGGGAGGGGGAGTAAGGGCGGAATGGAATGGGAGTTTGGGATTAGTAGATGCAAACTATTATGTATAAGATGGATAAACAACAACGTCCTACTGCATAGCACAGGGAACTATATTCAATATCCTGTAATAAACCATAATGGAAAAGAATATGAAAAGAATATGTATATACCTGTATAACTGAATCACTTTGCTGTACAGCAGAAATGAACACAACATTGTAAATCAACTGTAGTGCAATAA
Organism: Tursiops truncatus; assembly: GCF_011762595.2. Classification (NCBI taxonomy): domain Eukaryota; kingdom Metazoa; phylum Chordata; class Mammalia; order Artiodactyla; family Delphinidae; genus Tursiops; species Tursiops truncatus. The sequence continues at coordinate 31,065,760 of NC_047048.1, forward strand.
AATAAATGTTAAAAATCAACTCATTATATAGTTAATGGAGAACTCATGATGACTGCTGAGCTGGAAGCCCGTCCCTAACCCCTTACCCCACTCTCCACCTTGAGAAGGCGCCAGGAGTCTCAGAGGCCACACATGGCAGAGAGTTTCATAGGATGATTTTCCGTTAACAGGAGCATTAAACCTAATTTTCTTTAAAAGCAGCCCTGAAGTCGGGGTTATCTTCTATACTATAAACACCCCTCATGTTGACTTTGTCTACGGTCTCAGAGCTTATTTTCACTCCCCTTGTGCTGTTAGATGAGGGGGCTAGGGTGGGGTGTGGTTAGCAGGGCTACTTCTCGCAGCAAGTCAGCCATGTTTAAGCTTTGAGTGAAGCCCTGGATGTTACAGTTTCCCTTTCTGTAAAATGGGGATCATAATATCTACCCTTCCTGGACTGTTCTGAGGATTTAATTAGCTCATGTAGTCATTTGCTCAAATATATTCATTAAATACCAACCATGCGTGAGGCTCAGGGAATGTAGACCTGAAAGGCAATTCACACAACTCCTTGACTCCCTGGACGTTATCAGCACGTGTAGTGCTCTGCGTTATGCCTGGTGTATATTAGAGGCTCTAGCGCGTGGGTGTTTCTGGCATTTATCCTCATCAGAGTGTAGAGAGAGACGCATTCTATTTGGGGGGCTTGGAGCAGAGGGGCAGGTATGTGAATTTGCCTTAAAGGATGAGAACATGAGTTTTCAGGAAGGGAAGGGAGTTAGGTGCTTGGACTTTCAAGGCAGAAGGGACAGTATGGGAAAAGGGATGGAGGAGGCAGGACACTGGGGCATTTGCAAACCTGAAGAATCTGGTCCAAATGAAGCATAGGGGGTAACCCTCCCATCCTGATGTCATGCTGTTCCCAGATCTCTAGGTTGCCCCCAACCATGATTGATGATGGATTCCATGCTCTCAGTCTGGTGTCTTATCTCCCAATGTGCAGTTTTTTCTTTGCTCCAACCTCAGCCTGAGCAGTTCTGACCCATTGCTCCCTATATGCCACTGAGCTTCGTCCTACATAACACCCCATGTATTTCCTCTTTCCCTTCATACTCTATGACCTGGTATTTCAGCGAAGTAACCCAAGAAAGGCCAACTTTTGCTCATGTGTGTTCTTTGTCTGTTTCCTTATGGTTTTTAATCCTTCTCTTTTGATTTGATAAATGAGCCTTGGCTTCTCCCAACTTTTCTAAAGACCCAGGGTAAAAAAAACATCCTTGCCAGCAGCTATTGCAGTTGTGAGGGGAAAATGAGCCTCCTCTGTAGTCAATAAATCACTTTGTCACCTTAATCTTTTATTGATCTCAATAAAAGTTGTATTTTGTTTCTTAACAAAAATCCACCAGGGAAGACATCCCGTACAGGTGGGGGCACGATGAAAGTAGTGGTCAAGCCATCACCTCACATTGTTATTTATGGGAGAGCAATTGATTTGAGGGGGCCAAAGGGTGGTGGGGGGAAGAGACCAAGAAACCATTCTTGCAAGTGATGCATCATATTTTAAAAGACACACTTGACTTCAGGTAGCATACTCACAGACAAGACTCTGAAGCCGTATTTTATGCAGACTTTTTAAACAGGTCATAAACATCCCATTTCTCCAGGTCAGGAAGGGAGCTGTTCCTTCTTGCTTGCGAGTAATTCATCCATGCGGTCAGTTAAATGTAGGATATGGCAATCACTGTACTCAGACATGGTTTGATCTCTAGGGGAGGATTAGCAACACAGGTTACTCATGGAGGAATGAGTAACGTTTCATCAAGGCTTGGAATCAAGCTTTCGTTAAAGCTTGGAATTGATATATTTCCCCCTCAGTGCAGAGGTAAAGACATACTAATAAAAAATGGTCTCCAATGCTAATGTTTGTGTCTTGAACGTATATCACCCCAGGGTATGGGTAGAGGGAGGGTTTGGTGATTCAGGCTTGGAAAAAAAAAGAAGAAAAAAGGGCAGCACATACACACAATCCTTTTCTCTCTTGCCCACTTTTTCTTTAAGACTCGACTCAGTTGCCATCTCTGTGAGTGCTTCATCCCTGGGACCTTGATATTTATTCTCCCCCAATATCCTGTGATTTCCTCTGTCATTGTGTTATCACATTCTAGTGTACGGATCAGGCAATGTCCCTGCCTTTAAGGAGTTTACATTCTCTGGTGGAAAATACACATCTAAAGCAGAAAGCCTGGCACATAGTAGGTGCTCAAAACATGGAAGTTCAAGTTTATCTTCATCTGTTAGATAGTTGTCACAGCACCTCTGACCATTCAAAAAAATTTTTTTTTCTTGGTGTAGGAATGAAGGGCCCTTATCTCTTAAAGGAAAGATGTGAACCAAATGATCTCCAGAGAACAATTTTAACTCCAGTATAATAATAGCTAACATTAACTGACTGCTTTCATGGTGCCAGGCTCCAGGGGATCTTATGAATAGTAGATGGCATTGTGTTACCATGCACTTTGCTAAGTGCTTTTTATGTGTTCATCTTTTAATCTTCATAACAATCCTAGGATGTGAGTACTACTCGTATCCCTTTTTGCCAAAGAGGAAACCATCTACAGAGAGGTTAAGAAACACGTCCAATAGAGAACAGACTTGCGGTTGCCAAGGGGGGGAGGGGGAGGGGGATGGATGAATTGGGAGTTTGGGATTAGCAGATGCAAACTATTATATACAGGATGGATAAACAACAAGGTCCTACGGTATAGCACAGGGAACTACATTCAATATCCTGTGATAAACTATAATGGAAAAGAATATATATTATATATGTATAACTGAATCACTTTGCTGTACAGCAGAAATGAACACAACATTGTGAATCAACTATAGTGCAATAAAATAAATTAAAAAACAACAACAACAACAAAAGAAGTACATCCAAAGTCCCCCAACCGGCAAGGGCAGGGTCAGGGTAGCAGCCCAGGTGACCTGGCTCAACAGTCCACGCTGCTCATCTTTGCTCTGTCCCTCTAAAGTGTCATTATCCTAATTCTCCTAAAGGGAAAACTTGCATTATTAGTTCAACTACTCACCTCTCGTCTTTAATATCTAAACCAGGAAAATGGGATCTGTTCTGGCATCAACTTGACCAATCTAGGACATTGGATAGGAACACATTTACGTCTTCAGGCTTGATCTCCTTCGATCAAATGGGCCTTAGAGCCCATGAGCACTGGATGCATCTTTACAACTGGGTTTAATGTGGATGTTACTTGAGCACGTTTGACTGTGAAAAGGAAAGATACTCCAGTGGGACCCATCCAAACATCAATTAAAGGGAAGACTCCACAAGCCCCCAAATACAATGCTCTCACTGAAGAGCATCATTTCCTCTTATCTCTTCTCTGATCTACAGGAAGTGGGATGGGATGTGTAAACAAATTAGCACATTTAGCCTGGGATATGCCAGTGAATAGGGAAATGGCTCTAGAAGATTTTTGGTTGTCTTCCTCCCCCCCATCCACATGCAGTGATTTTTTCCCACTTGCAGATTGTGGAAAGCCCAGGCCTGTGCACATTCAGAAAAATATAAAGCACTACATAAAACAAAGGGAACTGTTAGTACAACAGATGCAGTGTTAATTGCACTTGTGAGAGCAGCATAAATAAAACAATACATGTACTAGAAAATCCTTTTATGATGCTCAGATTGTACAGAACTGGCTTTCCTGCAAAGGTAAGAAAAAAATAACAGCAGAATGACTAGAATTACATCTTGTAAAAGATTATTCAGATTGATGCTAATGGAGGCAATGATTTTCAATGTCTTATTCATTTTTCTATGCATCAAATATTTACTAAAGGTCTGCCATATGCCAGCCTGGATGCTCGGTGCTTATGAGAATAAAGAAGAATATTGAGCCCTGTCCTCAAAGGGCTACGAGTTGAAATGCCCGAGTAAATATTTAGGGCAGCAGTTCTCATTGGGCGGGGGTGGGCAAAGGGAATTTGTCAATATCTGGAGACATTTTTGGCTGATACAACTGGGGAGAGTGTGTTATCTAGTGGGTAGAGGCCCAGGCTGCTTCTAAACATCCTACAGTATACAGGACAGTTCTCAGAACAAAAAGTCATTTGGCCCCAAATGCCAGTAGTGCTAAGGTTGAGAAGTCCTACTTCAGAATCTTAGTTAATGAGTCCTCCCATAAAGGCACATGCAAAGGCACATATAGGAACACAGAATGAGAGCAACTAAACTGGCCTCTGGCATGGGGAAAGTTTTTATGAAGAATGTGGTATTACAGACACAGAAAACAAACTCATGGTTACCAAAGGGGAAAGGGGGAGGAGGGTTAAATTGGGAGTTTGGGATTAACAGATACACACTACTATATATAAAAGAGGGCTTCCCTGGTGGCACAGTGGTTAAGAATCTGCCTACCAATGCAGGGGACACAGGTTCGAGCCCTAGTCCAGGAAGATCCCACATGCCGTGGAGCAAATAAGCCCATGCACCACAACTACTGAGCCTGCACTCTAGAGCTCAAGAGCCACAACTGCTGAGCCCATGAGCCACAACTACTGAAGCCCATGTGCCTAGAGCCTGTGCTCTGCAACAACAAAAGCCACTGCAAGGAGAAGCCCGTGCACCTCAACAAAGGGTAGCCCCCACTCGCCACAAGTAGAGAAAGACCATGTGCAGCAATGAAGACCCAACACAGCCAAAAAAAAATAAATAAAATAAATAAATTTTAAAAAAATTTAAAAAGATAAAAAAATAATTAAAAAAAGCTAATTGGCTGGGTTACAGGTATGTTTGTATTAAATTTTTTCTATATAATCTGAAATATTTATTGTCTGTGGCTGCTTTCACTACAGCAGCAGAGTCGAATTGTTGTGGCAGAGACCATATGGCTGGCAAAACCTAAAATATTTACTATATGGCCCTTGATGGAAAAAGTTTGTGGATGCCTGAGTTAGAAAATAGAGAATGACGTGATCACACTACAGAAATCACTATCACATCTCCCAGGTTTGGAAGATGACCTGGAAGTTTAGAAGTTGAGGTGGAAACTATTGGTATCCAAGTAAGATATTTATGAAGGAAATGTATCAGTCAGGATAAGCTAGGTTGTGCTGTGGTAACAAGCAAGCCCTCAAGTCTCCGTGGTTTTCAAGACTCGTTTCTCATTAAAAATGCACCCCCATCATAGGCTATCTGGGTTTCTTCTCCATCCCACCCTCATTCCAGGATGCAAGCTGAGAGAAAGGCTTCCTGGAACATTCCAGCTATTGCAGCAGATGGAAAAATGGACATTGTGAATCACACTGGCTCTTAAAGGTTTTGCCTGAGGGACACACAATGCTCCCACTGATAATCCATTTGCCAAAGCAGCTCTTGTTACTCTTGGGTGCAACAGGACAAGAATATACAATCCTCCAGTAGGGATGGGACCCAAAGGTAGCAGAATTAACAGAGATGTGGAGACTTAGCCTCTAGCCATTCCGGAGAGACAGTGCCTTAGAAAGAGGGGGAGAGGGCAGAGTCTAGGGGACATCCAGTTTTGTTCCCTTAATGCTTTGGTGCCTGGTAATGACATTCACTGAGGATGGACAACCCAAGAGGAGAGGCTGGGAAGTAAGATGGTGAGTTCATTCAGGGCAGAGTGAATCTGGGGTGCCTGTGGGATATGAGGTGAGGGTGCCTCATTAGGCAGTTGGGGAAGTAGCTGCCCAGCAAGAAACTGGAGATTGCCATCCATCCTACTCCCCCTTCGTGGTTGTAGAAAGGGATTCTCTTCCCAAAGAAGGACTGAACCATGCTGCTATTTGGGGGAGAATTGCTCTAATCAGAGAAAAGAAAACGTGCAAAGGTCCTGGAATAGGAAGTTACTTGGCATATTCTGGGAAAAGCAGAGAGACCTGTGTCCCTGGGGCAGGCTGAGCTGAAGGGGAGATGTGGGAGGTGAGCTCATGAACGGTGCCAGGGAGCAGGTCAGGCGAAGGAGCCCCATTTGATGAAGGTCAGTGGGAAGTGATTGGAGGATTGAGAGCAGGGAAGGGCCATGATCTGATTCTCATTTCAGAAGGACCACCTGCCTTGGCTGCTCTGTGGGGAGGAGATTTTAGGAGGCAAAGGTGGAAACAGAAAGGTCAGTGTTGTTTCTGTAATTGCCCAATGATGAGGATCATTGTGGAGGAGGTGAGAAGTACATTTGGAGACATATTCTGAAGTTAGAATAAAAATAATTTGCTGAGGAGGCTTCCCTGGTGGCGCAGTGGTTGGGAGTCCGCCTGCCGATGCAGGGGACACGGGTTCGTGCCCCGGTCCGGGAAGATCCCACATGCCGCGGAGCGGCTGGGCCCGTGAGCCATGGCCGCTGAGCCTGCGCGTCCGGAGCCTGTGCTCCGCAACGGAAGAGGCCACAGCAGTGAGAGGCCCGCGTACCGCAAAAAAAAAAAAAAAAAAAAAAAAAAAAAAAAAAATTTGTTTGAGGGATGGTATGTGGAGTTTGGGACAATGGGAGGCATCGAAAATGACTCCGTGATTTTTAGCCAGAGCAACTAGGTGCTGTCATCTACAGAAATAAGGACCATTGAGGGAAGAGCAGACTTTGCTGGGTCAGGAGCTCTGCAGCCCTCCATGTAAGGAGGGCCATGTATCCAGGAATAACTCATATCCTTACAACACTTGACATTTTGCAAAAACAATTTCACGTCCACCTTACAAGCTGGGCACGAGTGATGCTATTTGTTTCCATTCTGTGAATGAAAATAACCAAGGCTCAGAAAGAGTAAGCCAGTGAGTGTAGTAGACCAGACCATTTTGAAACGGGGTACAGAAAACCACTCCAGCTAACACAACCACAAAAGAAAATGTATTGGCTCTTGCAAGGAAGGGATCTAAGGATGCAGTTGGCACTAGTCTTGGCTAGGACTGATGGTGAGTTCTGTCCATTCCTTTGTTCGTCTGTCTGTCCAAGATGGTACCTCCCAAGCCCAGATGCACGTTCTGAGCCCTCAGAACTCAGAAGACTCTGTGCATATATTCTTCCAGGCTGACCTCCCTTTCACTTGCTGAAAGACTCCTGCAGTAATGTCACGGCAAGACCCATAAAGATGGAAGATTGAGTGTTCAGCAGGTTGGCTGACAGCCTTTAGTTTCATTCTGATCTGGGAGAGGGGAATCCATCACAACCCTGTCACCTCACTGCCAGAAGAGATTGTCTTCTTTCTGCTCTGGAAAGATAAAGAACTCTCCCCCTCCCAGAGAAGCATTTTCCCTGAAGCTGATCACTGCCAGCCCTTCTGGGATAGAAATCCCTTGGACTCAGCTCCAGCCGGAGCCAGGCTTACAGGGAGGGCACTGCTGTGCCGTGTTGTGATTGGAAGGGTTCTCAGCCAGATGCCTCGGTATTTGGAATTCTACCAGTCAGAAATGACTCCTGAGGTCTTCAACTGTTATAGTTTCCTCTGCCTACTCCTCTTGAAAGACAGAAATGCCCAAAACGTCATGCCCTGTTGTGATTTACATTCTTACATCCATTCTTCTAAACACTGCCTCTCCTTTGGATCTCCATGATGCCACAACCAGTTCATTTTTTTTCCCTACCTCATTGGCTATTCATTCTCAGGTTTCTTTGCTGAGGTTTCCCCTCTCTAACTTCAAAATATTGGTGATCTTCAGGCAGCAGTCCTGGGTCTTCTTCTCAACTCTATCTGGTCTCCCCCTAGATGAGATGTCTTCTATTCCCTGTGGTAGAGACTACTGGCCACCTACCTGATACTCATCCCCCCTTCCTCTCTGTTAACAAAATTCCATTTGGTTTAAGTCTGGGCAGGCATAGGTTCAGAGAAAGTGGGCTTCCATCCCTAGCGGATGGTCCATGATGGAATCTAAGCCAATCACGGTAATCTTATTATCCTCTGCCAATTATTGGTTTAGGGATGAACATGTGACTCAATTCTGGCCACTGGGATCTTAAAGGAAGCTGGGGATTCTGGGAGAGATGTTCCACTCCAATAAACAGAGAGCAGTACCCATACTCACACTCAATAATTTCAGGTATCCTGAACCTTTTCATGTCTCCGTACAGTTAAATACTTTCTTCCCCAGACCTTGAATGTTGCCTCTGATGTTCTCCAGCTGATGGAGAGCCCATACTTCAAGATCCCATGAAAATGTCACTTCTCTCTAGCCCCCTTTTTTTTTTTTTAACATGCCCAGGCTTTCTCCTCTCTGTTCTTGCAATATCCCACACTTATCCGTATCATGAGATCTCTCAGGTTGCACTGTGATTGTGTCTTTCCTACTCAAGTTGGAGTTTTTCCAGGACAGAGGTGCCCGCTTACTTATTTTTGAAGCCTTCCCAGTGAATGGCGCTCCCCCTGACATGCAGAAAATGTTCAATTAAAGTGTGATGAATGGAAGTGTGACCTGGTGCAGCAAGGAAGAATTGGCAAATGTGACAAGTCAAGGAACAGAACTAAGTGGAGGAATCTGGAGGTAACATGTAGCCTTATTTTCCTGTGGTTTGCAGGCTGTCCAAACTCCTCATCATGACCTTCAGGGTCTTTCGTGTTCTCGCCCCTGATTACTGCTCTGCCTACAATTTCTTGCCACGATTCCACACTCATGCTGGAAGCTTGAAGTTTTGCAGCTGCACGAGTTATATTCTTTCAGACAGCCGTGGTTTTTGTTTTTGTTTTCTTTTTTTTTTCTGCTTGCACCACGGGGCATGTGGGATCTTAGTTCCCCGACCAAGGATCCAACCCAGGCCCCCTGCGGTGAAAGCACGGAGTCCTAACCACTGGACCGCCTGGGAAGTCCCCAGACATGCCTTTTCACTTGCTATCACCTTGCCCGCCATTTCTCCCCATCTTGTTCACCTTGTCAACCTCCTATTCATCTTTCAAAATCCTTTTCCAGTATCACCCTTCTAGGATGTCTTTGCAGACCACTCCCGAGCAGGCTTAATTACTCCCTGGGCTACTTCTGTGCTTTGAACATAATTTCAAGTAGGGCAGTTGGGTCTGTGTACTGCTCTTTTTGTGTCCGTCTCCTCTTTGGGACTATAGATTTTTCCAATACTGGAGTTATGTTTTCTTCATATGTGGATGCCCAGGGCCTAGCTCAGATCCCAGTACGTCATGGGCTCCATAGGCATTTACCCAGTTGAACCAAGTCCCTTGCTTCCTAATTCCACTGAGGCTACTTCTGATATATCAGTTCAGAGCCCGCCAGGCTCAAGTAAGTTTTAGTGGGCTTTCCAATGCGTAAATATAGTAGTAGTACTACTATGCATTTTGAGTACTTATTCTATGCCAGCATGGTTTCTAAGTTTGGCATCTATTGTCTTATTTACCTACACGTTTACTCTGTGGGGTAGGTACTATAGGTGTCTATATTTTATAGACAAGGAACCAGAGGCCCAGAGAGGTTAAGTAACTTGCTCAAGGTCACAGAGCCGGTATTCAAACTCAGATACTCTGACCCTGAGCTGCGTACACTTTGGAAATTGATAGCCACCTGTTGTCAGTACTTTCTGCCATACATCCTGCGGCTCCATTCCACATCTTTGCAGCAGAGCTTTTAAATTCAGAAGCCTGCTGGAATTACCCCTCCCTCCTCTGGCTGCAGAGAGCATGCCTTGTACATCTCTGAAAGCCTGTGGCATGGTGTTCAATCTTTTCCACACTCAGCCACTTCCAACCTTGACCTTAAAGCTGTGAAGACGATCCTTCTGGGGCCGTCACTCAGAGGAAAATTGAAATGGTCCCTGTGGGAAGACTGCAGGATTTTAGTTCCAGCCTTCTAATTTCAGATTGGCCTAGAGAAAAGAACGATGCTCGAAGTCCGTTTCGCAAAATTAGGTGAGCTCCGTTCTTCGCCTCTCTTAAGAAATATGGGCGCTGCTCTAAAAATCTTTTTTTAAACTCCTCTCTGGTCCACATAACAGAAAATTCGTCTCTGCCATCGGCCAATAAACCTCCAACAATTTTTTTTTTTTTTTTTTTTTTTTGGTGTACGCGGGCCTCTCACTGTTGTGGCCTCTCCCGTTGCGGAGCACAGGCTCCAGACGCGCAGGCCCAGCAGTCATGGCTCGCGGGCCCAGCCGCTCCGCGGCATGTGGGATCCTCCCGGACCGGGGCACGAACCCGTGTCCCCTGCATCGGCAGGCGGACTCTCAACCACTGCGCCACCAGGGAAGCCCCCCACTGTCCAACTGAAATGCCTACCAAGCAATGAGCCCTGTCTTTAATCCAGATTGAGTTACCTATCATTCCTATTAGTTTGTAAAGAAAAGCCTCAAAGACTGGTTGGTAAAGATAGAGTATATTGTATATAAATCCCTTAGAACAGTGCCTTGCATGTAATAATCGCTATGTAAGTATGGCTATTGTTACTATAATTGTTATTATTACAATTGCTCTTATTATTACTACTATCGTTATTACTATTATTATTATTTTTGCTATTTTTACATTACTATTGTTATTATGATTACTATTACATTATTATTAATATTATTATCTACTGAGGTCTCATGACCTGCTTTTCCCCTCTCTTTCCCCTGCTGTTTGACACATTTCGTCTCCCAGGTGCATCTTCTTGATTGCCTCTTTAGATCCTCTGGATTTAGGGCTCACTCTGTCTCATGAGCATTTGAGCTCCGATCTCCTGGTTGCCTCTGTGGTCTCCTTGTCACCTGATTTCTCCCTGTTCCCATGTCGACTGGCAGAACCATCCCTCCCTCACCTGAGTTTCTTGAACCGAGCTCTGGACTCTTCTAGAGGGGATAGAAGAAGGGAGGACACACTCGGACAAGAAGATCAAATACCAATGAGCTCTCTTTCTTTGGAGGAGAGAAGTGCTTCTCCCCAACACTGTCTTCCCCAAGGCAGGAGCACAAAAAGAAGGTTAATTTCCAGGCAGCTTTCTGAAGACGCTACCTCACCATCTTCTCTCCAAAATGTAATCTGGAGAAGGCATCACTGCAATATTACAGTAACCTATATCGGTGGTAAACTTTCCCACCCTCCCAGGAGAGGACCCCCATACAGATGGCTTTTTAGGACACTCTCTCCTTCCAAAAAAAATAAATAAATAAACAAGGCAGCGACTTGTTTGGTACCACTCGGACTCCAAAGTAATATTCAGTTTACAATTCTCTCCCCTCCTCCAAAAGTGGGTTATTTGCCAGATCCCGAGTGGTCCACAGTTGATGGATGGCGGGTGATTTCTACATCCGCGCACCTTGGAGCCCCAGAGCTAACCCTCTGACAGCGTTAGCATAAAAGATTTACATTTATGTTACGAGGGCCACATAAGAATAATAATTTTAAGATACATTGCCTTGGCTGCTGGTGCACCCTGGGAAATCTAGCAGCGGCAGGCGCCGAGCCACACTGTAATTACAAAATGGCGGTGCAGGAGAGGGCTCCTGGAGACAAGCAGCTAGAGACCAAAGCCATCTGCATGCTTCGGTGGATTGAAATTACAGTAATGTATGAAGACATTACCTGAAAAACCCGGCACCATTTAAATGATTTACTCTTCACCCCTAGCAAGCTTTAATTTAAGGATAAAGTCGTTCAGAAAGCTAATCTGAAAGGGGAGGCATTATTTCATACAGTTAAGTTAATTTACAGTAGCTGATGGTTGTGGTTGCTTTTGGTATTATTATCTTCCTACAAACAGCTGATCTGCCAGACAGAAGCAATATACTGTTTAACGCACTGTCTTAATTCAGCAGGCGAGCTATCTGTGATAAAGGTTTTGTTTATAAGTGATAATAGGAAAGTCCTTTTGAGGCCATGCTGTAACACTGATGAGAACTATTTTTTAAGGGGAAAATGCACAATTGAATAAATAAATGAATCAGCAAGCCCTGTACTCGTGGGTCTGTTTGTCTAGAATGGCTGTTCTGAGCGGTCATTTTCCATTGGCATGACCCTCTTCCCCTCCTTCATGAGTTTCCTGCCCTGTGGTCCTCTGCACATGTACCCCAAATTGTCCTCATGCCCAGCAACCACTTCTTCCCTATTGCCAAGTGGATTTCTCTGCCAAACCTTCAAGAAAACCACATCTTGGGAGCCCAGTGAATTCAGCTGCCCAGCCAGCTACCTGTTTTCCAAGGAAAAAGTGAGCTTTGATATTTGTCTTTAATGTTTTGGTTTTTTTTTAATCTTCAAAAGCTCCAGAGCATGTTCACTTATGGATGTTGAGGTAGAAAAACATCAGGAAGTGGGTATTTGAAAGGGAGCTAACAGACTGGAGGGTGAAATTGGAGATTTTGAAAGGGTTCGATAAAAACCAACTTGCCAAGGGGGAGGTGGGTGGGGAAGGGATGGATTGGGAGTTTGGGATTAGCGGATGCAAACTATTATATATAGGATGGATCAACAACAGGTTCCTACTGTATAGCACAGGGAACTATACTCAATATCCTGTGATAAACCAGAATGGAAAAGAAAATGAAAAAGAATATATATATAACAATCACTTTGCTGTACAGCAGATATTAACACAGCATTGTAAATCAAGTATACTTCAATAAAATAAATTAAAAAAAAAACAACTTGCCATTTGCTTGGTGCAACTAGGAAAGGGCAATCATCATATGTTGACTCAGGGTGCTGAGGTGATTCAAGAGATCTATGAGCAGGAACGTTGGTCTAATGGATTTGCCTTCATCTGCTTAGAAGGTTTTCTTTAAAGATAAACATTCCTTTGTCACCTCATGAGTTTATCTCAGTAGGAAAGGCACAACTTTTGGAAAGGGGCAGAGGAAGTGCTACCCAAGGGATCTGGAAAAATCACTTGCCAGTGGTCTAAGAAAGGAGTTTGTAAGGTAAGCATCTGTCAGAAAGGAAAAGCCACAGGGTCATAAAGGTGAAACAGGATGAGTTCAACCCACTTGCAGGTTAGCTATTACGTCTTGAGTTCTTATTATGAACCAAGATGAATATTATTGGTCCATAATAAGATGAACATTATTCCATTTCATCTCCAGTTTATAGAGGAATAATCCAGATTCAAGACTGTACATAACTTCAATCAAAACAGAGAGCAGGTACATGTACCCCAATGTTCATTGCAGCACAATTTACAATAGCCAAGACATGGAAGCAACCTGAATGTCCACGAACAGATGAATGGATAAAGAAGACGTGGTATATATGCACAAAGGAATATTACTCAGCCAAAAAAAGAATGAAATAATGCCATTTACGGCAACATGAATGGACTTAGGGACTAAGGATTATTATACTAAGTGAAGTAAGTCAGACAGAGAAAGACAAACATCATATGCCACACATGTGGAATCTAAACAAATGATACAAATGAACTTATTTACAAAATATAAATAGACCCACAGACATAGAAAACAAACTTATGGTTACCAAAGGAGAAAGCAGGGGATGGGGAGGGATAAATTAAGAGTTTGGGATTAACAGATACACACTACTATGTATAAAATAGATAAACAACAAGGACCTACTGGGTAGCACAGGGAACTATATTCAATATCTTGTAATAAACTATAATGGAAAACAATCTGAAAAAGAATATATGTGTGTGTGTGTGTGTGTGTGTGTGTGTGTGTGTGTGTGTGTATAACTGAATCACTTTGCTGTACACCTGAAGCTAACACTTGTCAACCAACTATACTTCAATAGTGAAACAAAACAACACAGAGAACAGGATGAGTCACTTTATGTGTATATGACAGGTAGCTTTCAAATGTGGCCTCAATAATTCCCACCACCTGGTATTCATACTGTGTAGTCCTCTCCCCTTGTGTGTGGGCTGGACCTGATTACTTTCTTCTAATGAGTAGAACACAGAAAAAGTAATGGGCTGTCATTTCTATGATTAGGTTACAAAAGACTGAGACTTCCTTCTTGCTCCTATTCTCTCCTATTGCCTTCTCAGTGTGCACGCTGATGAAGTGAGCTGCCGTGTAGGACAGACCCACTTGGCAGGGAACTAAGGGTGGCCTTCAGCCTCCAGTCAGTGAGGAGCTCAACTATGCCAACAACCACTGGAGTGGGCTTGGAAGTGGTCCTTTCTCCAGTCGAGCCTTCAGATGACTGCAGCCCCAGCTGACACATCATGATTACAGCCTGTGAGGGACCCTGAAGCAGAGGCCCCAGCAAATCCACACCGGGATTCCTGACCTACAGGAGCTATGCGATAATAAATGTTGTTGTTTAGAGCCACTATGTTGGGGGTCATTTATTAGTCAGCAGTAGACAACTTAAAAAAAAAACAAACGTGCACTTTCAAGAAGATGGCATAGTGTGATACAAGGAATTTGACAGACCTGGGTGAAAAAATCAGCAACTTGAGCAAATTGCTTCCCCTCACTTAGTCTTATCTGTAAAATGGGGCTGGCAAAACCTGGATGAACTCCTCAACTTCCCATTGTACTTCTCCCAATGAATCTACTTTATGATGTGTCAGAGAGTAATGCTGCCTTTTCTGAATGTTTTATACGGGAGCCAGAGGGGGTGCTGACATTGCACACATCACAAAACACAATTTATTCCCTATTTGATATTTCCCTTCGTCCCAAAGTCCCTCTTCAGTGAGGTCATCAGGAGAGATGTTCTTCTTCAGTCCTTCCCTACAGAGTGATTCGTTCTGTGCTCTGCTTTCCACCTGCTTCTGGAGCGTTAAATCCACCCCCCCGCCCCCCCCCCGCCAAACCAATCAAACACGGCATCTTCTCTCTCTCTTATTAGACCTGGTGCCAGGCCGTAGACACTTGTATCTAACCTATAGCAGGCTTATCAAATTATGTCAATAACGGTGACTCTCTCTCCATCCCCTCTGCTAAAAAAAAAAGACAATGTCTTCATAATTACCCAAATCACTGAGCCAGGGTCTAGCTCATATTAAGTATGCATAAATATCAATTCCCTTAACCCATATATGAAGGCATGCAGTAGAAGGGAAAAAAATTAAAAACAGAGATTAGAGAAGGCATCATAAAGCAGTGGGGACCCCCTTCTCCAGGGATGGAGAAGGAAATTACTTGCTTTGCACATGAACGGTTGTCACTCAGTCCTGCATGATTTCTATCAGTGGGGGCTACAGGCTTTAAAATAAGATTTGGTTCCATTCCAAGCACCTCTCTTCAGCCTTCAGGGGAGGAAATGGATCTGGGGAAGAAAGGCTGATGGAAATTGCCCACACTGGGCCCTGCTACCTAAATTTTGAGACTGGTTAGTCCTCTAGTTACACACTCTTGGTCCAAGTATATGCTGGTTGATTTTGATTTCTGGCCTGATTACCTAAGCAAGGGAAGAAAGTATCTCACAGGGCTTGGAGAAGTTAGCATGACCGAGCTTTTCCTGGGAAAGGTCTGTTTTCCTCTTGAGCAGGGACACAGGTGCCTGACCCAATGCAAGATCTTTTCCCAACCTGTTCTTCCAGCCAGGTGTCAACCAGCATACAGTCTGCACCAGGAAATGTGCTTTTAAATCAACTGTCTCTGTGCCAGACTATAACCTCTGTGAGGACAGGCTGTCTGTTATATACACCATTGTTTCCCCAGGGTCCAGTACTACCCCTGGCATATGGTGACCAGCCAGTTCTCCCAACCCCCAAGCACTTCTCTATAGTGACAGCTCAGGAATTCTTAAAAGGATGCATTTGGCTGTCCCTGACTCCCCATCTCCCCTCCCCCCGGCACTTCCCTATCGTCCTCCTTCAAAAGTTTTGCAAGCTACATTCACCAGCACCCTGGCAGTCTCCCTGGTCTGAAAGGCTGTGATTGTCCCATCAGTTGAGTTCTATTAAATATGAGACCCCAATACATTCAGAAGCACCAACCTCTGTTCCACACACCATGTCCATTTGACAAGAGTGAAGTGGATTAATTAACGTGGTGGGTCTATCTTCTACCCAGCTGTCTTGTGTTGCAATGGAGACCAAGAAAAATCCATTAGATTATACTGAGAGATAGCTGAAAGGAAGCTTAGATTAAATTTATCTCTCGAGGCAATTTTATTAGATAGATTAAGTTTCTGTTCATCTCTCCAAAGATCGTAGTAATAATCAGTGTCATGACTTTCAAATCCTTTGGACTGCAGAGGGTAATCAAACATGGTTGTCTTTTTATCCCCCTCTTTCACTTCTTAGTATTCTACAATCCTGCCTCGTTCATCTGTCAAAGGGATAGTATTAAGGGGATCAATGTTGACAAGTGATAGTACAAATTATGTAATGCTGATGACATTTCACTGTCTCCTTTTGATCTGCAATTCCCACTCTCAATCACTCCTTATTCTAGAAAAGCATTGAGAGAGAAAGACAGCTACGGAAGCCATGGGCTCGAGTCCCTGAGCTCCAGGGTCGAAACGGGGTGAATTTGAAGTGCACAGAATTAGACACAGGGCCTGGGAAGATGGCCTGACTGACAGAAGGGGAAATTGAGGTCACCTTCTTACAACACGCCTTTGGCAGCTGCCACTGGGGACCACGCCACAGCCTTTGGTCGTGCTGTAGTCCCATGAAGTACTTGATGTGTCTGGCCCACGATGGCAATGGCTTTTCTATTCCGAGAATATACCCTTTGACTTCTCCTCCATGGGGATTCCACCCTTCCTTTTGGGGAACTGATGGAGGATAATTTAAAAGGAAGAACTAAGCTGGTTTTGTAAAAGAAGAAGTCTAGGATGACAGGTACAGACACAGGAAGGGCTGTCTTTCCTGGGGTGGAGGATGGGGTATTAAGTTTTGGGCCCGGTAACAAAAGATCAAATAAGAAGAAACAGGTTCAAAGTACAGCAGAAGAGACTTTTGTGGGGGAGGGGGGCATCTTCCATCCTCATAATGTTTCCATCCACGTGGAAGAATCTCTGTTAGTATAACATGCCTGGACTTTCTCCTCTCTCTCTCTCTATCCCCTTCAACACACCTAAAGAAATACGGCTCTTCACAAACACGAGCTCTGGTTTGACAGATGTGCCACTTTCTAGCTGTGACCTTAGATGGTTGCTCAAGCCTATGAACCATGGTTTTCTCACTTGCAAAATAAAACAATAGCCCCAGTCTTGCAGGGACGCTATAGTAGTTAGGAGAATTCAGAAATCCTGAAGAAAACCTCTCTTGTGGAGTCAGATTTGCTATGGGTTTTACCTGATTCCCATGTTCTGACACATGTCATGTGACTATAAAATATTTTATGATTCTTTCAGACAAATGGACTTTGCCTTCCTTCCTAAAATCCCAGAGTAATGGGTGAATGGGATGAGGTTTGATAGCTTTAGCCTGGTTTATTGCCTAACTTTTCTAGTAGATCTATTCATTCCACAAACATTTATTGGTCCCATAACTAGGTATTGGGTATCTTCCTAGGCACCAGGGACTTAATGGTAAACAATACATATAAAGTCTTATTGTCAGCAGTTTGTCAGTTCATTGATGGGACAGCCCTGGTTCACTCACGCTGGTATTTCATGACCTGTCATGGTATCTGCAACACGGTGGATACTCAAATAATGTTTCCTGAATAGATGAATAGGTGAATGCGTGCAAACCACTCATCTCTCTAACCACTAAAACGAAGTTGCTGAGAGGCTGAGCCCTTCCTGGAAAAGTTTTTCAAGACATGAGAAAACCCGATCACTCAAGACCAACAGTCAAGGCTTTCATAACCTCAAGAAATAAGATTCAAGACCACATTTCACCATGAAGTATTCTTTAGAATGTAAAATAAAAACAAATAGAATTTTATTAATCTATTTTCGCCTACAGCCTGGAAAAGCCCTTATGTCAAAAATACCCGCCTCTAAATTATTCTTTGTCTTCCCATTATAAATTTTATTAACCACTCTTTTATTAGCAATCTTATTACAGTTGATCTGCACATGAACAGAACCAATTTACAAATGATCAGGGTTGGATTAGAGAAACCATACACTCAATGCAAATTGTTACAAATTATTTACTGGCTATTCACAAATCTGCATATAGATTGACGAAGTCAATCAGAAAGGTACCTTCAGGTATTCTTCACAAGATATGATTGTGAAGATAGCTGCAGACTGGTATGCATCGTGCAGAATAGAAATGAAAATAGACACATTTGTTAAATTCACTTAGGTGTGGCTCTCCGCATTTAATCAGAACTTTGGAGCACTGGATATCGGGGAAAATTGAGAAAAGGTAATGGCGGGGGGTGTTGAAGGTGGGCTTACCCTAAGTATAAGGTCAAGAATCAGATCTAAAGGGATTTTGGAAAAACAAGAAGGAGAGACATTGATCCAACGCATCAGAGGCTGACAGAATATTTCTCTTGTTGCATCTCATGAAGCTTCCAGCAATTCTATGAAATAAGGAGGACCATTACTGCTGTTCCTCAGTGGAGGGAACTGAGGTTTCATAACCAGGCTAAGGTCACATATCCATCAGGACTTGAATCTGCGGCCTCCACCTCCACGTGGCAGGATCAATCAATGGAAGCACTGCCTTTGTCCTTGGAACTGCCTTTTCAGGGTTGGGGTTTCTTGGGAATAGCTCTGAAGTCCTAACTCTCTGCGGCACCAGAAGACTTGAATTAATCTAGCTTGTCCCTTTGCTTCTCCTTTATGAGAAGGATGGTGTGAGGAGGTGGCATGATTTAATGCAAAGAATCATTGGGCATTTGGAGGGGTAAGCTCTTCTACCCAACTTGCTATGTGACCTCGGACAGTTCTTTTACCCTTTCAATGACTTGGTTTTCTCGGGGGATAGGATTAGGTTTCTCTAAATTCTCGGAAATTTTACTAAATTTCAACCCAAGACCCAAAGACGTGAACGTCAGTATGTATTCTCTACTGCCTCATACCAGCCCTTGGCAAGGGGGAAACTGGGTAAAGTTGGAGTTCCTGCCTCTTATTCTCACCTTTTGGTGATGCATTACTTATTTCCTGTCTCTAAAATTTCAGTTTTCCTCCTTCAGTCAAAAACTGCCCTTTGGTTGTTTTCATTCCTAGTAACTCAACTCTCTCCCATGGATATTTGGCTTTTAATGGAGATCAGAGTCTTTACCTAAATGGTGAAATGCTTCATGGTGACATTTCAGAGCTTTCCTTTCGATGGGAAACGTTTTTGAGGATTCAGGAACTTCTCAGAGCCCTGAAAATTCAGCTCTATATTCTGAATTTATTCTTTTAGATTCCATGTACAGCACTGTGGAGCTGCCGGGCTGAGGATGGAGATGAAGGCACCTCTTCCATTGAAGACATTTTATTTCCCCTCCTTGTTGCCGTTGCACTGTGACAATGATGAGTGTAAGAAATACTAAAGTGGGAGACATTCTCCCCTTTCTATTTCCTTACCAGCTGGGGGACCCACATCACTTCATATGAAAAATGAGCATAATCATAATATTGATGGTCACAAGAGCCACATTTAAAAACTAACCGGGCTTCCCTGGTGGCGCAGTGGTTGAGAGTCCGCCTGCCGATGCAGTGGACACGGGTTCGGGCCCCGGTCCGGGAAGATCCAACATGCCGCGGAGCGGCTGCGCCCGTGAGCCATGGCCACCGAGCCTGTGCGTCCGGAGCCTGTTGCTCCGCAACGGGAGAGGCCACAACAGTGAGAGGCCCGCGTACCGCAAAAAAGAAAACCAAACCAAAACAAAACAAACTGCTAACCATGGGCCCGCCATGAGCTCATAGCTTTATGTGCTGTATTTCATGGAATAAATAGCTCTATGATCTGGGATTCTATTATCACCCAATTTGACAGACAAGGAAATAGGTGGGGATGATTCATTTAATTACTTACATCTAGGAATTGGAAGCAATGGGACTCTATCTCAGTTCTGACACCAAAGTCTACATCCTTAACCAATAAACTACATTAATCTTAAGACTTTGAAATACATGGTAGTGGACCAGATAACCTTGATATAGATCTTTCCCATCTCAAAGATATAATTGGTAATTCTTGGAGTTAGACAATTCCTTTGAGAGCTTCTGGTCCAACACCCTATGTTACAGATAAAGACGTGGGGCCATGAGACAGGGATTTTTTTTTTTTTTTTTCTGCCGTACGCAGGCCTCTCACTGTTGTGGCCTCTCCCGTTGCGGAGCACAGGCTCCGGATGCGCAGGCTCAGCGGCCGTGGCTCACGGGCCCAGCCGCTCCGCGGCATGTGGGATCTTCCCGGACCGGGGCACGAACCCGTGTCCCCTGCATCGGCAGGCGGACTCTCAACCTCTGCGCCACCAGGGAAGCCCGAGACAGGGATTTTTTTTACAAACACAATTTTTTTTTTTTTACAGGAATAACATTGGGAGCAATAGGGAAACGGGCATGAGAATACCTTGACTCTTCTCTCATCCAGACCCTCCACACATAGTGAACTGTTGTGCCCTGCACAACTCCACTGGGTGCCATTTGCATTAATGATTGGTGACATACTGTCTTTTCTTCAGTTCTCCTATGCTGTCATATGTGACTAGGATGTTTTCTTATCTTCCTATAATTTTATTTCATAACCATTTCAAAGACAGAGGAGAGCTAGCACTCCTCTGTCTTTTCTTTTTTTCTTTTTCCTGAAAGAGAAGCTGAGAGCTTGCAGAAAGTAGGGTTGCTGGCATCACTGACTTTGGAGGTTGCTAGCTAATCAATCAGAGCTGCATTGTGAATGCTTGGCATGGATTTTCTTTTTTCTTTGTGGGGTGTGTGCGTGTGTGTTTGTGTGTGTATGTGCGGGTGCCTTTGCACCAGCAAAGGACTCAGGAGCTGGATATAATTAAACAGCAGCAGTATACTGTGTTCAGCCTTGCTTTGTACCCAGATCTTCTCCCTGGCTCCATTTACAAATGCCCCTCTAGCTCTGTGCTCTGTATTCATTAAACATCCTTGCGCCTGGAATGTTTCAGAGCCTGCTGACTGGTCTCCCCAAGACGGCGATCCAGAGTCTGGGCCCCATAAGGAATTCCAGGCAGCGGTTAGCAATCTTCTAGGCCGCTCTGAGGTTACTCAGAATGAACTGAGCAAAGTCAATAGGACGTCTGCAGGGACTTCTGGTGGTGACACCAGTGGCCGAGACTTTGCTCCTCTCGGAAGGCTCAAAGTCCTCAGGAGTTGAATTCGGATACAACTGAAAGGTAAACTAATTATAGTGGGGCTGTTTGTGCTTTTGTGGTTCAGCTTATGTCAGCATTTCCAGGCTAAACTGAGCTCTTTGGGGATTTCAGACTCTGCTTTAAATATCTTTTTTTCCACCCTTATTACTATTCTCCTTGGTTCTGAATCTAGTTCCATTATAGGTTCTGATATTTAGAAAAATGGACTTTGTCACCACTCTTTTGTGTGGCTCAGGTGCAAATTTGTTTCACACACACACACTCATTAAAAAACAAACAAACACGGATGCTGTATTCACTGAAGATGGTTTCAGTTTTAAGTGACAGAAGCCCAAATCAAACTGGCTAAAGGAAATGTATGGATTTGTGCAAGTGAGAAGTCCACGGGTGAATCAGACTGTCTGATCCTGAAACTCAAACACGTTATTGGCACTTTCTCTCTCTGACTCTGTATTTCACAAATCTGCTTGTGTCAGCCTGACATCATTCTTCACAGGCGAAATCACTCCATGGTAGGCAAGATGGCTGCCGGCAGCCATGGAGTAGAAAGTGCCCTTCCCTCATAATCCCTGACAAAGATAATGATTGGCTTTGCCTGGGATCATGTGCCCAAACCTGAGCCAATCACAGTAGCTGTGGGAGGGATTAAGGTTTGGCTGGCCTGTGTTAAACACGGAGGGAGTGTGATTGGCAGTTCTGCCAGGACCACAGGAAGTGGAGAAATTAGGGCTCTGCTGCTTCCTGGTGGTATGACTGGGCAATGATCTTAACTTTTCTGGTTTTTAGTTTCTCCAAATGTGGAAGGCATGGCATGCCATTCATCTTACAGGGACCATTAAGGATGAAATGAAATGATGATACATATAATAGCCACTTATAGGGGAGTCACTAACGGTAGACACTAGACACTTAATAAGCATTTTCTTGTTGAGCTAGTCATCCCTAGAGCATGTAGCATGGGATGTAAATAAGAAAGGTCCAGTGCTCATATATGTGTGTGCAAAATAAGCAGGTTTCTTTACTAGAGGACTACTCAGAGTCTTTAGCATGAATATCCAAAATCAATTGCCAAACCAATTTTCACCTGGATGGATCCACTTGGGATAATAGTGTTTTACATGACCCAGTTTTAGAAGCTTGTTTTCTATATTGTAAAGTCTAAATTCTAACGAAAGGGAGACCAGGGAGCTTTGTACTTGGCATCTTTCTTTGGCCCCCTCCTCATTATTTGTACTGAATTTCTCTTTGACGGACATTTCACTGTAAGATATGAAACCTAGACTTAAAACCAGTTAATGTATTTATTGTGGGATGTGGTTGAGGTCATAAAACAGTGTTCCCATCAAAACTGAGAGATAAACTTCTCTCAGGCTTCAGTATCAGGGAAATGTGCACCTTACCCAAGCAGCTACATTTTAATTTTCTGGAAGCTGTTTCCCTCTTTGCTTTGGCTGCCAGGAGGCTCAAAGTCAAATGAAAGGCCCACTTCGAGCAAGTGCACAGAACTTCGGCCATGCATTTTGTGTATAACTCTGTCCCTGACTGTATCTTTCTTTCCTATTCCTTCTATTACGTTTACTCTGATCTTTAACAATTGTATTTATTTTATTTTATTTCTCTAAGTGACTCAGATCTTTGTGGGGCTGGGATGGGGCTAAATAAATAAATAAATGCAATAAATGCGGGTGGGATCTCAGGGGCCTTTTTCTGCAAAGATAATGTTGCCCGTGCTAATGCCCTTTCTCCTTCACTGCTAATGTGTTGGCTCTGCTTGGAGCCACTTGTTCAATTACAGCGCCAAGCTCCTGTTTTACAAGGCTTCCTTTGAGCACATCTAATCGGGAACAGCTCCTCACTGCAGTCTTTTTGTTCACTGACTGGAACCTTGAATGCCTCGCTTTGCCTAATAAATAACCCAGGGGCTCAAACTTGGCCTTAGCCTTTATTTAGAAAATGGAACTGGCGAAGCTCTGAAGCATATTCAAAGCCAAGGCCTTTGGAAGGTCAGGCATCTCTCAGGCACTCTGGGAAGGTTGAATACTGCTCCGTCCCCCCAGCCCTGTCCCCCGCCCCCCCCCCCAAGTTATTGGACAATTTATTTTTTCACTGAGCGCTCTGCTTGCTCCTAGGTAGGCACAGACAGCAGTGGATAAATCCCCCCGAGGTAGGGTTTACTCAGCGGCTCATTATTTCTACTCCTGGGTGTGAACTCAAAAGGTAATGCCGGCAATGTGCAGGGTTGGGTTAAGTCTAAGGGACCATCTGTGAAGTCTTGATTACTTTCATTTTTCTGTTTTTTCTACTTTGCACGTCAGATGACAACTGTCAAAGGGACCCGAAAGAGTGAGCGATATCCCTCAGAAAGAGGCCACAGTCTGAAACGGGCCCCCTTGCTGCCTCCAGCCCTGAGTTCAGATCTTAGCCTCACTGTTA
Source organism: Tursiops truncatus (assembly GCF_011762595.2). Taxonomy (NCBI): domain Eukaryota; kingdom Metazoa; phylum Chordata; class Mammalia; order Artiodactyla; family Delphinidae; genus Tursiops; species Tursiops truncatus. Next base: position 31,089,267 of record NC_047048.1, read on the forward strand.
TGTGCTGTGCGATCTTGGACAAATTAATCTTAAGTCTCTAAGTTTCAATTTCTGCGTCTCCCTTACAGTGTTGTGAAGTTAACTGAGATGTGCACCTTCTCTGCTCGCCCTCAGTGATCTGGTAACCTCTATCTGCTCTCTTGAACTCTTGGTGTAGGAGATGCTGTTTCATGGGAAGTCTTCCTTGATCTTTCTGGCTGGGGCATATCGGCTTCTTACCAGTTCCCACCGTACTGAATACCCTTCTTCTTGATACCTGTCACAATGGCAGTTGGACATTTGCTCATACAATTATTTAATGCCTGTCTTTCCCAGCAGCCTGGAGCCTCCATGAGGGCAGGCACCGGAGTGGCTTCTGTTCCCCACTGTATCCCTAGCGCTTGCCTCTGGGATGGGCACATAAGAAGGGCTCAGTAAAGACTGTGCAGGGACTTCCGTGGCAGTCCAGTGGTTAAGACTCTGCACTTCCACTGCAGTGGGCATGGGTTCAATCCCTGGTTGGGGAACTAAGATCCCGCATGCTGCACGGTGCGGCCAAAAAGCAAGCAAACAAAGAAAGACTGTGCAGTGAATGAATGAATGAAGATGGTGGGTTGAACCATCAATCAGGATCTGCAGGAGGGAGAGAAGAGGGTGCTAATTAGGACATCTACTGACTGCAAACCAGGCACGGTACTACATGCCTCACCCAGGCCAACACATGTAAAATCCAACACAACCCTATGAGGCAGGGATTGTGTTGTGTTCATGTCAGATCCCCAGAACCACAATGAACACAAACATAAGGGCCAACGAATGTGTTCTGAATCCAAACATTAAATAAATAAGCAAACACATCTCTATGACACGTATGGAGCTGAAAAGTCACCTACAAAAGAATTTCAGCATTGCTAGGATGGAGATCTGAGTGATCCTGGCACCCCATTTCTTGGGGGTCCCAGGCTAAAAATCAACAGGTCCTAACTCCAAACGCTGCCACCCCACCGCTTGCCTAACCCCAGCTCATGTGAGATGCTGGAGGTGGTGTGCTCTTTACTTATTATACATGTCTGTGTATTGAGATAATTGGGTTGTATAATATGGCACACAGACTAATCTGAGAGTGATTTCTGCTGAATAGAAATTACTTATTTTGATTCCTCGGGGGTTTGTTTTGTCAAAACTCATGTAGTATTTAGCAAAGTAATCATTGTTCAATTGCCGAGCACAGGAAGTGTAAAATTATCCTAATAAGAATGAAAAGAATGAAGGGAAGGAGTGTGGCTGACCTCGTCAACTTGATTAGTGATGGTGTTTCATCACATTCTCAAAGCCTAACCTCAGACGCTGCCTGCAAAGATCACCATGTACCTCTTTATCTCACCGGCCCTAATTAGATATGCAATTTGTCATATGGTTGTTCAACCAGAATAGAAACCAAAAAAAAAAAAAAAAAGAGAGAGAGAAGAAGAAGGAGGTTATTACTGAAAAGTCTTAAGAAAACTGCTCAACAGCAACCAATAAGCAACCAATACCCCAACTGGAAGGGGAATTTTGAAAGCAAGGAGACTGGGTTTTCCAAATATAGATACATGCTGTTTGACCTTGAATTAGTCACTTAACCTCCCTGAACCCAAATTCCTTATCTGTCAGACGGGGTCAGTAATAATATGTACCTTATGTTAGCTTCTTTAAAAATATATATTTTTAATTTTACAATGCTGTATTTTTTTAAAAGAGAAGTTTTATGTTGACAACAAAACTGAGGGAAAGATACAGAGATTTTCCATCTACCCCCTGCTCCCACACATGCACAGCCTCCCGCATAATCAACACCCCCCAACCCCCTGTCAGATGGTACATTTGGCACAACTGAAGAACCTACACTGACACATTGTTATCACCCAGAGTCCGTATTTTACATGAGGATTCACTCTTGGTGTTGTACGTATGGACAAGTGTATGATGACATGGATCCGTCCTTATAGCATCATACAGAGCATTTTCACTGCCCTGGAAATCCCCTGTGCTCCACCTATTTCCCCCCCCCTCCCTCCCACCCCAACCCCTGGCAACTGATCTATGTTAGCTTCTTATAGCCAGGATCCTGTCTTGGTCGTCTGCCTCATCTCAGAGGATTCTTGATCATTTGGCCCCTTCTTGCTTTGTGGACGGCTTTGAAGTCAAATACATCCTCGTGGAGATCTTGAGGCTCCATATTAGAAAAAGCCCATGTGGGGAAAATAATGATGTTTTCCTTTGGTATCTTCATGGGTAAATCAAAGTAGAATCACAGTTAACAAGAGTGCTTCATATGAACTCTCATTTCACACACGTGAAGTGATTCTGAGATGGGCTGAACGGCCTTGCTCAAGGTCACACCTCAGATCTTCTATTTCTGTCTGTTGCCCTGCCTGGCACTGGTAATATGGAGCCCTTCTGATGCTTCAGATAAAGTGATTCTTCTGTGTGTTTAAGGAATTGTTGTCAAGAGCTCCGAAAGGTGAGGCATCATGACAGAATAACCTACCTACATGGCAGGCGTAGGAAGAGTTAAGAGGACAAACTCTGGAGTTTCAAAGCCTGCGTTTGAATCTTGGCTCTCTTTAAGTGTCTGTTTGTGGAGGGTGAAAGTAAAGTCTGCAAATTTTTTGCCACCCTTTCCATTGAGACATGGGCTCTGTGTTCTCTTCCCTTGAATCTTGTAGGTTCAAATAATAAAGTACAGAGGAATGACTCATGTGACTTTCCAGGTGAGGTCATAAGAAGCCAAGTAGCTGCTGCCTGCTCACTCAGAGGCCGCCATATTGTGCTTGGACCGCATGGAGAGGCCATGGTTGCCGCCGTCGACAGCTCCCCGGAGTTGAGCCTTCAACTCATCCAGTCCATGTGTCAGATGTGAGTGAAGATACCTCTAGTTATTTCCACACATGAGTCACCTCCCAGCCCATCAAGTCTTCCCGGCTGAATCCCCCAACATGATGGAGCAGAGACAAACCAGCTCTGTTGTGCTCCATCTAAATTCCTGTCTCATCGCATCTATGAGGATTACAAAGTGGTTGTTGTACCACATCCTAAGATTTAGGGTTGTTTATTAGGCAGGAATAGTAACAAGAACCCCGTATGACTCTCCATATCCTCATGAGTATAATAAAGGTAATAATAACGTCTTTCTTATATGATAGTTGAGAACTGGATGTTAAAGAGCTTAACATCATAACTTACACATAGTAAGCGCTCAATAGATGTTAAAAACAATGCTATTTATTTAATTATTTTTGTGATGAATGACAGTGCAGTGTTTATTGCAGGGCACCAAGCAAGGAGTTCAGGACAGCTAGTGCTCAAAAAGCCCAAACTCTCCAATGGGTTTCAGGAGAGCATTTTAAAAAATTTATTTATTTAAATGAAGTATAGTTGCTTTACAATATCGTGTACAGGTGTACAGCAAACTGATTCAGTTATACATATCTCTTTATTCTTTTTCAGATTCTTTTCCCTTATGTGTTATTATAAAATATTGACTATAGTTCCCTGTGCTATGCAGTAGGTCCTTGTCGGTTGTCCATTTTATATATAGTAGTGTGTATATGTTAATCCCAAACTCCTAATTTATCCCTCCCCCCACCTTTGGTAACCGTAAGTTTGTTTTCTATGTCTGTGGGCCTATTTCTGTTTTGTATATAAATTCATTTGTATCATTTTTTAAAAGATTCCACATATAGGTGATATCATATGATATTTGTCTTTCTCTGTCTGGCTTATTTCACTCAGTCTGATCATCTCTAGGTCCATCCTTGTTGCCGCAAATGGCATGATTTCATTCTTTTTTATGGCTGAGTAATATTCCATAATAACAATGTTACTATTAATGCTGTTGTTATCATCATCTGTGCTGTGGGGAGATAATTTTTCAGCCATTGAGGATGGGAGTTAGGAAGCCTGGGATGCACTTGGCTGGGGTATTGTAACTGGGACAAGGAGGCAGGTCGTGGGCAAAGAAGCAACACCGGCTGTCAGAGGCCTTTGTTGTCTTGCCTCTGCCTCCTAGGAAATAACGTGGCCTCCACAAATGCCCAGGGCAAGCAGAACCAGAGTATTCGCTATGGCTTCAAAAGTCTCCCAAGGAGGCAACCTGGTTCGCTCACAAACCATCCCATCTTGAATGATCACTAACGTGGTACCAAGTGAGGGAATTTCATTTCTCTTAGTTTCACCCCAAACACCACACTAACAAACTCCAGCAGGTTGGTCTGTGTATTCCCGGCAGCAGGAAACTCAGCTGGGGATATGCACCAGCTCTTCTCTCTCCCTCCGCAGACTTAGCCTCCTGACAGATTCTCCGGATGCTTCTCGGCCTCAGCAGTGGGATTTAGGATTTTTTTTTTTTTCCCATCCAGGCCAGCTGTCCCCTGGGGTGTCCAGCAGTGCTGTGAGGTCTCATTATAAAGCCCAGAACCTTCCATGTTTGTTTCAGGGTGTGTTTCTTGGCATCTCTTTGCAGTGGAGATTTTGGCCATCTTTGCAACGCATGGTATTTCCCTAGGTTACATTACCTGCTTTTTCCTTGGTACACGGATGCTTTGATTATGGCCAGGCTGTGGCTGGACCAATGTTTCTCCTCCTAAACCAAATGCAGGCTTGAGAATGAGATTCAGCATGAAATCCTTCGAACTAAGCCTTGGCCACCTTCCCGTTACCAGCTTTCAATCCTGGGATCCATAACGCTGTTTCCCATGCAGTTGTGCTTGGTCAACTTGCAGTCATTCTCACTTTTCTTCCTGTGGTGACAGAGTCTAAGATGTGATACATGTTGGTCAGAAAAAAGTCAATCATCCTATTTATCTGTTACAAGGGTACCAAGGCACCTTTCTTTCAAGAGATAGAAGCAAAGAGCTTAAAGGTATTATTTCTCCCCAAGCCAACACTTCCTAAATGTGTCAGACACTGTGCTGAGCATGTTCCTTGGGTTCTCCTGTTGAATCCTCTCAATAATCTGTACTTTCAATGCCTATTTTAAAGATGGGGAAGCTGAGGCTTAGACAGGAAAAGTAACTTGCCGAAGCTCGGATGTTGTGGTGTTAGGAATTGCACAAAGATGACATAGCTGCAGAGATGAGAATTGTTTTCCACTTTACAGTGCAGCCTCATGACCCCAGATACTTGAACCTGCTCTCACCCCACATCCCCCATGAAGGTGACTTCTGGTCTTGTAATGGTTGTTATTCATCTCTGCATTCCTTGAGCCTAATTCAAGGCCAGGCTGACAGAAAGCATTGGACAAGTGTTTGTTGAATGAATGGGCGACTATGGAGGGACCATAAAATGATGTGAGTGGAAGAAGGATTTCTGGCTGAATAAAGGAGTTATTCACAGGGCCCAGGGCTTTTGAGGAGTCATCTTAGTTGCTGGTACAATCCCACTGGAACTGGAATAAGAAAATAAAAGATGAGAGGATAGGGGATTACTGAAAGATATCAAAGTCTCTCAGCAAGAATCAGGAACCAGGACTGGAAAGGCAGCAAAACTCCCTGGTCTCTTTTTTATGATTCTCTCTGTAGATATGATCAATTTTTCTCTCTCCACAGGGGAATTATTATTATTATTTTTATTTTTTTGCTTCTTTGCCCATCTCTGGGCAAAGGATGTCCTCCAGAGTTCTCCTGTCTTAGTCCAAGTCCAAATTCCAAATTCCTGGGAGAGAAAATCCAATTTCTCCAGATTAACATTATCTGGGGGGTGAGGAGTGTGATGTCCAGTACAAGTTTGGTTGCCAGAAACCTTGTTCCTGAGGCTGAGGGAATAATTTCGGAGGGGGAAGATGCGCCCAACTATGAAGACCCAAGGCTGTGCACCCATTTCAAAGTGTATGTGACCTAGGATGGCTGAGTTGGAGAGTAAGGAAGTATTTTGCTCAAGTTAGCCTTTCTTTGCAATAGAAATGTACCAACACACCTTGGGAAATGTGGTACCCAAGAGAGGAGGTCCTTCAGAACGTGCCCAGATCAGCTAAGAAACTGGGAGATTTGGAGACCATCTTTAAAATTAGTTTCTCCCCCCAGGGATACATGGTGATGTGTCAACAGTTTTCAACAGTTACTCTTAGGGAACCCTCCGGGAGATAAAGTCTTTGATGGCAGGGACCATATTCACGACTGTAATCTCAGCCAATCCGCATGCATGGAGTACAGTAGGTATGTTTGCATATTAGACAAATAGGAATTTATTTGTGAGGCCCGACTGCATTTCAGGCTCCGATACCAGGCATATTTTAACTTAACCTTCATCAGACGGCCTTATGCTTCCTAGTTAGTATTTTCTTCCCACTTTATTGATGAGGGATTGGAAGCTCAGAGAAGTCAAGCAACTTGACCAAGATCAGATGCTGTATGTTATAGGGTTTCAATCTCAGTTTATCTAAACATGTATCCCAGCCTCTTTTTGAAATGCAGCAGGACCCTATGGTCTTTCCCCCTCACCCCCATGTCCTCTGCCTGTCTTTTGTCTGTAGAAAAACTTTAGCCAAAGCATAAAGTTTAATCAGAGAGTGAGAAAATGAAGAAGCAAAGGAAAGCAGTCAAACAGGACAAAATAATAATGGTTTAGGCATTAAACAAAGTCAAGGACATTTAGTTCCTCCTCAAGGGCTATAGATAATATTCCGAGCCATATCCTTTGAGCTGTTTTACAGTTAACTGAAACCTCCACCAGGTGAAGAAGTTAATTACATGATGACCAGACTGTAGCCATGACATAAGCTGCCACAATTCCGAGAACTGGCCTCAAAGAAATGTGAACAAAGCGACCCTGGAACCAAAGATTAACTGTACTTAAAGCAAGCAAGATGACGTTGATCAGACCACTGCAGGACCAATTTCAAGACGACTGTCAGAGCTGACTATGCTGTTTCTGCACGTAGCCCCCTCCCTCTGCCTATACACCCTTGAAACTTCCCTTTAAAAGCTCACTAATTGTCAAGGGGGAGTTGGTCTTTGGACATGAGTCCACACTCTCCCCCAGTTTCCTGCCTCCAAAGTAAAGCAAACTTTCCTTTCCACCAACTTTGCCTCTCGAATATTGGTTTTAGAGCGGCGAGTAGCCAGACTTCAGTTTCAGTAACATTTTCACTACTTCACAAAGTCTCTTTCATCCGAAACGAGTGTCTTGCAGGGGGAAAAAAAAAAAAAAGAAAGTAATTTATCTTCCATGAGAGCTGCTGGAGCAGGTGAGGGGCCTCCAGGTACCTGAGCACCAAGCATATGGGAGGAGACGCTGATAGAGATCTGGTCTAATTAAGCTCAGCTCTAATCACTGGTGCTTTGGCTCTGGGAGTGAAAAGCCATGCATATCTAAAAACTCAGGGTAAACAGGGTGGATGCCAGGGCTGGCTCGGTTGTCAGCAGGAAGTCTAAAAAGGCAAGTTTAATTCTGATGAAGGTAAAACACCCAGGGGACAGAGAGAGCTGATCTGCAAACGATCAGTCCTATATCCGAGGAAGGAAGGATGGTAAGAAAGGATGCCAGAAACTGGATGGGAAGACGATGTGCTCGTATTCAATGCCTAGATTCCAAGGAAAGCTGAACTGCAGTAGATGTGATGAGAATTAAAACCACGAGCCTGTGTCTTTGAAAGCATTTCCAAGGTGCTGGCACTGCTATTCAGCTCTGATATTCCTTTTCTTGGAACTTTCCCCATTTCGTCAGAGCATCTTAAGGGACACAAGAGTGGGTTTGCCCTGGACCAGTTCCTGGAGAAGGACCCAATTCCTCAATGGGCTTCAGAACGACTCTTTTAGAAGTTATTATCAAACCAATTCATCATCCAGGGAATCATCTTTTTTTTTTTTTTTTTTTTTTGGGAATCATCTTTATACAATTATTCTGATTGGCTGAGAAATTATTGCTCAAGTTACACGGTACAGGAACGATTATGGAAGTATTAGTACTATTTGCTCGGTTTCTTATAAAACTGGTGATTTGCATAAGTGCTATGTTTGGTATGCTGGGGATCCAGTTGCTTGAATGAGGAACAGTATCTGGCTTTTGAGAGTCAGTCTCCACGTATAAACAATCATAACAGTCATCTTTAGCTCAAAGGATTCTCGAAAGGATTCTATGGAGTAATGGATGTCATCAGCCAGCCCAATAAATGGTTCATGATGGTTCTCAAACCTACTGGGCTTCCCTCCAGATGCATTTCTTTAATTTAGCCCTTACCTAATGTTTACTAGGTGTCAGACACATTACAGATATTAACCCACTTATACCAAGCGGTTGGTATTAACCAAGATATTAACCATAGCTCATACCAACCCTTGGAAGTGTAACTGAGCAGGACCCTATGGGGCCTTCCCAGAACAGGACCCTCTGCTTCCCTCCGTGTCCTCTGCCTTTCTGGAAAGACATTCTGCTCATGTGTAAGGCAGGCTGGATGTGCCAGGGAATTAACAGCCCCAGGAGCAGTTCTCACCCAATGTCTGATGGGAGTGGGTATGTATATATAACCCAGCTCCCCAACACTAAGGCATGCATTTTACACCTTTCTGCAAAGTTTTCCTGTGGGATTAAGCTTCAGTTGCCCACTGTGGAAATGGGGTTGTTAATGTACCTTTTATTGGTTGCTTTCCTTCCCCTGTATTATTTCTCCACTTTCAGTCCAGCGTTCCATGAACTTTCAGTAAAACAGCTTGTACTCAGATTACTGTCTCAGGGGTCTGCTTCTGGGGGAACCCAAACAAAGGCATGCTCCAATTCTGCCCCAACATTCAGTCTTGCTCTCCCAAGGATTCCTGAGTAAGGAAAGTACAGTACGTGCAAAAAGCAACAGCTAAATGGGAAAGAAAGTACTGCCTTTTAAATAGCTGGGTAAGCACCCCAAACCCCCTAGTGCATGGCAATAAAATGTTAGGCGCGGAATGTGGATTAAGCCCGGAGGAGGGCTCGTTGAAGTCCCCTGCTTGCTATATCCTGTCTAGATGTGCTGACAATGGGGGTGGAAAATCAGAGGGAGATCCACTCAAGGATGCAGACCTTTAAGGCACAATAACTACATCCAGCAGTGAAGGTGGCTCAGCGGAAGTACAGGGCTCAGAGCAATCAAATGAGCACTCAACCTCTCTTAGGGGGGCCGGCTGGGGGTGTCAGCAGAGGGTCTGAGATGTGGGGAGAAAGATGAATGTCTCCATTCCCTAGAGGGGCTGAGGACTTGAGGTGGGTCCTCACACCTGCTTGGGTTTGTCTTCTTCCTTTGTTCTTCTTCAGCGTCTTGTGGTCATTGATTTGCCCAGTGAGATGTTGAGCTCATTTCTCTAATATCTTGGCCTTTTCTTGGGTGTCATTAGGGGGAGTTCAGTAGTATTCTCAGCATTTATGCAGGCTGGTCTCTCTGCACACTCATCAGGTGTTGTGAGCATTTGTGGAGTTTTTTTTTCATATTAATGTGTTGGTTCTGTATAAGTTGTGAAGAAGCCACAAAAATAGAAATGGTAAAGATTATGACAATAGCGACGATGACGATTGATAAATGGCAAGGACTTGCCTTTGTCGTCTGCTTGCTGTGTTCCAGGCACCAAGAGAAGGGCTTTGAGTGTAACTCATGAACATTCACAGCAAGTCCATGAGGTCAGTCAGACTGTCTTCATTGCGTAGATGAGGAAGCTGATATTTTATTTTTTTTGTGGTACGCGGGCCTCTCACTGTTGTGGCCTCTCCCGTTGCGGAGCACAGGCTCCGGACGCGCAGGCTCAGCGGCCATGGCTCACGGGCCCAGCCACTCCGCAGCATGTGGGATCT